>NW_023425352.1:15646797-17074140 GCF_014108415.1 Molossus molossus
CGGAACCGTGCAGGGCAGTATGGGGCGATGTCAGGAAATAGGAGGCAAAGTCTCTTCCCTTAGGACATGCAATATTGAGTTTAAGAAACTAGCCTTTTCTTTTTTACGGTGAAGGAGTCAAGGACAGGCTGGATTGCTGGTGGTGTGGGAAATAGGCACTCAGAGGACAGAAAGGGATGCTCAGTGAAGACTTCTCGGAAGAGGTGGGACGAGAGCAAAAGGTTCTGGTAGGGGTGAGGGCCAGACAGGGAGGAAAGGGGCAGGGGGCGGGGAGGTGAGGCAGAACTGTTTTAAGGAACAAGTGGGCTCAGAGATCAGGAAACAGCCAGTAAGGGTGGCATCCAAGGGGGTAGTGAGATGAGAACTCACAGACAGGAGGTGCCACACATGGGTGGGGTTAGCTGCAGGGCAAGCTACCAAACATGTTATCTTTCTGCCCCAACACCTCTGTGTTCCCAGCGCCTGGCAAGTGCGTGGCTCGTGGTCAGTGCTCAATAAATACTGATGAGTGAACAAATAAAAATCGTTAAGCCATGCTGGAGGCTACAAACCAAAACACAAAACAATACTGAGAGGCAGGGACTGCAAACTGAAATGCCCACAGAGCCAGGCAGGTAACAGAAGTGTCGTCGGCCAGGAGAAAGTGATGAGCAGAGGGGACCCCTGGAGAGCAGATGACCCACCTTCAGGGAGGACAGTCTCTACCCAACTGCAGCCCACCAAGGTGCGTAAGCCCAGTGTTACCCAATCTTTTGATTCTTATCTGAAATCCCCCAATTTTTTTCTTTTTTTTTTTTTTAATCCTCATCTGAGGACATTTTTCCATTTTTTGTACAGACAGAGTGGGAGGGAGAGAGAGGAAGAGAGAGAGCGAGAGAAACATCGACGTGAAAGGGACACATCGAGTGGCTGCCACCCGCACGACCAACCAGGGCCGGGGACAAACTGCAACCGAGGTACATGCCCTTAGCGGGAACCGAACCCGGGTCTCTCCGGACCGCAGGCCGACGCTCTAACCGCTGAGCCAAACCGGCCAGGGCTGAAATCCCCCAATTTTTAAATGACAACAATGAATTAAAACCAAAATACATCATTTGGTGCCATTAGGCCTTGGCTGGATAGCTCCGTTGGTTAGAGTGTCGTCCCCAGGCACCAAGGTTGAGGGTTCAATCCCTGGTCAGGGCACATACAAGAATCAACCAATGAACCCTCGCCGGTTTGGCTCAGTGGTTAGAGCGTCAGCCTGCGGACCAGGGAATCCCGAGTTCGGTTCCTGCTAAGGGCACGTACCTCGGTTGAAGTTCGTCCCCGGCCCTGATTTGGGTTGTGTGGGTGGCAGTCAGTCGATGTGTCTCTCTCACATTGGTGTTTCACTCTCTCTCTCTCTCTTTCTCCCTCTCTCCCTCTCGCTCTGTCTGAAGATAAATGCAAAAATGTCCACAGGTGAGGATAAAAAAGAATCAACCAATGAGCGCAGAAATAACTGGAGTAACAAATCATTGTTTCTCTCTCTTTCTAAAAATCAGTAATAAGAAAAATAACTACACAATTTGGAGCCATATTCAGCTTCAGCTACCAGAATAAATTTTTTTGTTCAAGAAGTTTATAGTCTAAAAAAGTCCCCAAGAAGAAAAAATAAGCCCTCATAGACACACGCAAGAGCAGGGTAATTAGCAGAGGGAAGGAGGGTGGGGGGAGGGAGAAGAGGGTAAAGGGGGATCAATGGTGATGGAAGGAGACTTGACTGGGGTGGTGAACACACAATACAATGTACAGATGATGTATTATGGAATTGTACCCCTGAAACCTATATAATGTTATTAACCAAGGTCACTCCAATAAATTCAATTTAAAAAATAAAGAAATATCTCGGCCAGTGCGGCTCAGTAGTGAGCATCGACCCATGAACCAAGGGGCTGTCAGTTTGATTCTCGGTCAGGGCACATGCCCAGGTTGTGGGCTGGATCCCCAGTGGGGGGCATGTAGGAGGCGGCAAATCGATATTCTCTCTCATCAATGTTTCTATCTCTCCCTCTCCCTTCCTCTCTCTAATATCAATAAAGAAAAGAAAATAAATAAAGAAAGAAACAGCCTGGCCAGTGTGGCTCAGTGGATCGAGCGTCATCCCATGGACTGAGAGGTCCCGGTTTAATCCTCAGTACAGGGCGTGCAGGAGGCCAACGATCCATATAGCTCCCTCATCAGTGTTTCTCTCTCTCTCCCTTCTCTCTCTAAAAAAATCAATAAAATATATTTTAAATGTATGGTTTTTTAAAGTCCCCAAGAAAAACTAATCTACGGTGACAGGTAAAAATGGATATCCATGGGGGCAGGGGCCTATGGACTAGAAGGAATATGTACGGGGAGCCCTTTAAGAAGCTGGAAATGTCTCATATTTTGATCTGGGTGATGGTTGCAAAGGTGAGGACAAATTTAAAAACTCACTGAGCTGCAAACCTGAAAGTTGTCCACTTTACTATACGTAGGATATAACTCAATTTAAAAGTAAAGTGAAGCCCTGGCCAGTGTGCTCAGTGGTCAGTGTCGGCCCACACACCAAAGGGGCTCGGGTTCAGTTCCTGGCCGAGGCACATGCCTGGGTTGCAGGTTTGACCCCCCAGCTCCAGGTGGGGCACCTGTGGGAGGTGACCAACTGATATCTCTCTCTCACATAGATGTTTTTCTCTCTCTCCCTCCCTTCTACTCTCCCTGAAAATCAGTGGAAAAAAGATTATCAGGTGAGGATTAACAAACAAACCAAACAAATAAAATGACAAGTAAACACAGAGTCCCCCGAGCTGAACAGAGCACTCTCGAGAGTGTCTTTCCGCAATGCTGCCCCTTCCCCCTGAAAGTCCCTCCGGCCCCTCCCTCTCTGCGCCCTGCTGCCACCCTGCTTACCCTGTAAGAGGTGGCCCTGGCAACACCTCCTCCAGAAAGCCCCTTACCCCACCCCAGGGCAGGTCTGAGCGTGGCCCATCGGAGTGCTCCCGGTGACAGCCCCGTGAGTGACAACCTCACCGGGCCCAGCAGTCATCACCTCCTTGTCTGCCTCTGAGGGGACAGGGACCATAGTCACAGTGCGCATCCGGTAAGTGTCTGACATGACAGCTCCCCGTCTCCTGCCAAGCAGCAAATGGAAGGTCCCTTCCGCTCCACTCACCTCTATTTCCCTCGAAGAGACCGAGCAGAGAATCTGGAAACACGAGATCTGAAGAAAAATGCCTGGTGACTAGCTTCGTCCTGAGTGAGAAGCTTGGGTGTGTGTGTGTGTGTTTGTGTGTGAAGAAACAAGTGCATGAAAGGATCTAAGGTGTGATTCTCTTGCAACCAGCTCTGGAGACTTTCTACTGAGAGAGAGGAAGTGGGTGTAAGATTCTTAAATCCCATCCCTGGTTGAAGCCAAGGTTGCTAAACTTTAGTGGGTATCAGAATCAACGGAGGGTTTGCTAAAAACAGGTTCCGGGGCCCACCCCCGAGATACGGATCAGTGGGTCTGGAACAGGGCCTGGGAATCGTCATTCCTAACCAGCTCCCAGCGGATGCTGCTGGGCCGGGGACCTCCCTGTGAGTAGCACCAGACAAGAGCACAGCCAGGAAGCTGAACATGATGCATCGGTTCTTTCAGCCACTCATTTAGCCAACTTTGATCAAATCTCTACCACGTGCAAAGCCATTAAGTGATGCAGACATCATTTGAATGAGGAGCTGCGTTCTTTTCCCTTTGGTCACCACGAAATGGATTGCTACACGCAGTGCCCTTCACGGGATTTGCTGTTGAAGCAGAAAAGGACACCATCTTTCAGCCACTCCCAAGTGCTCAAGTGGGCTCAGGTTCAAATTCCTGCCTCTGAGAACCAACTTTTTAAGGTCCGTGCCCATCAGCGAACTCATCTGTTTCCCCAAATGTATCCAATTAAATGAATGATTTGGGGGGGGGGTGCCCTTCACTATGATCACCTCCTTCATGGAACCACAAGAAGAGTTGGTTGCAGATCTCTGTACTCAGGGCCGGTCAGGAAGACAGACGAGTTTCCCTGGAGACCAAGCCGGCTCAGGGTCTTCAGGAGGACAGGACAGAGGCCGCCTTCCAGCAGACAGGCAAGCACACGGCTCTGAAACAGCACCCTTCCCTGTCCCCGCAGGAGCTGCGCTCCGACATATTCAGTTACGAGTGAGTGCCTGGGCATTAAATCTAAATGGCCCACGCTATGGAATGCTCAGGCGGCATGCAGTTGGATTATTTATGCCCTCTGCACCTGTGGAAGCTGAGATTTAATTATTTATATCGTGTTAAATTTCCAATCCTGGGCTTCCAGTCTGCAGATGAATAAAGCACCCCAGTTAAACTGCGGGGGGGCGGGAGGGGGGGACTCTCGGTCACAACTCAGCAGGGGCCGGAAAAGTGAGCGATTTCAGCGCCCTGGGAGATCATCTCACTCTCGAAGGATGTCCTAAGAAATTCAATCGGGTGTGGAGAGTAGTAAAAACCCTTTGAAGCGACACCACCTGCACCGTCGGGTTCTGCCCTCTCAATGAACACGTAACTCAAGAGGCACAGGCACAACCTTTGAACCAGGGACATGATGCCCTTAGAACAACTTTCCTGACAACTTTGTCTGACTCGTTGTTAGGTGGCCACTAGCCTGATCTGCTCCCACTCCTTGGGTAGAGTGTTTTCCAAAGTTGTAGGAACTTGCATGTTAAACACCAAGTCAGCTTCTAAGGTACGTTCTACAGAACTACTTCCCTGTTTGGGGTAAGAGCAGTTTGCTGTTGTCACAAGGCCTGTGGCTGGGACATTACTATTTTAACCCAAGCCATCACTTCAGGCAGAGCTACTCAGAATGAATTCGAACCTCAAGCCTTCCTTCACCTGTCTCTCCCGCCTCGGGGGCTCGAGTCCAGGCTCCTGTCGCACTGAAATGACTACATGCCATGTTGCCATAATTTCCTCTTTAGAGAGGCTATCACCTTCCGTATGTAATTCTGGAAGGTTTCCAAGGCCTGGCCCAACGTTACCTACTGCTTCATCACAGTCCCCCTCCCCTTAAAGGGGGCTGCTCCAGCTCCGGACAGAAGGGCCAACCCAGCCACAGACAACAGGACAGTGCCTGGGCTGGAGTCACTCCATTAATAGGAACAGGACAAAAAGGTTCGACAGTCTGAACAGCAGAAGCAGCTCCTTTTTGAGGACCAGCTGCCCCTTGGTTTTGGTGCCTCACCTCGGTTCTCCCGATGCACAGGAGTCATCTGTTCTATGTGCTTCTGCATTTTGTGTCACTGGGGTATCTATGGTTACTCAGTGTTTGATACATGGCAGGTGCTCAATGAAGAACTGTTGAATGAATGCCTCCCTATCAGAAAACACCCACCCTGGGGATCAGGGGAAGTCACAAAGCCCTCGTACCACACAGATGGGGGTTGCTTCTGTTGGCTCTGAACCAGTTGCTGAAAAGAAACTTGAGAAATTTAAACTTGAGCCAAATATATCACTGGTTCATTCCGTTGGACCAATTAAATGGCTAAAGACCATATAAAAACAAAGTCAGTTTACAAGAGTAAGGATAATTGTCAGTTGATAATGATATCTTAACAAAATTCCATAGAAGCCCTGTATCTAAACTATAAGTAACTAGTATGTTGAAAACTGTTTTTTATAGCTTCATAATCTTCTTTTAAACTTTTCAGTTATAGCTTACAGACAATGTATTAGTTTCAGGAGCACAACACAGTGATCAGACATTCATATAATTTACGGAGTGATCACCCAGATAAGTCTAGTATCCACTTGACACCATACATGGTTATTAGAATATTACCGCCTATATTCCCTGTGCTGCACTTTACATCCCTGTGACTGTTTTTATAACTGGCAATTTGTGCATCTTAATCTCTTCCCCCTTTTCACCTGTTCCTCTGCCCCCCCAACCCCCCACCAAATCAGGCAAGCACGGCCTGATAATCTTATATATATGTTTCTCACTTTTAATGGGCCATAAGAAACACAGTAAAATATTTTATTAAATATTTGATTAAAATAGAATACACATCGCCCTGGCCGGTTTGGCTCAGCAGTTAGAGCGTCAGCCTGCGGTCCAGAGAGACCTGGGTTCGGTTCCCGCTAGGGGCACGTACCTTGGTTGCAGTTTGTCCCTGGTCCCGGTTGGGTCAGGGCCATATGGGAGGCAGCCACTCGATGTGTCCCTTTCACGTCGATGTTTCTCTCTCTCTCTCTCTCTCTCTCTTCCTCTCTCTCCCTCCCACTCTATCTGAACAAAAAATGGAAAAATGTCCTCGGGTGAGGATTAAAAAAAAGAGAGAATACACATCAACAATAATATATACAAGCAAAACCCTCATGTTCCTTGATACAGCACTTTGTAATGAAATAATATGCCATTTAAAATGAGAATTTCACTCTTCTGACAGAAGTAAGTATTCTGTCAGATAGACAGAAGTAACTATTTTGCCAACAGTTCAGTATAAAAATCGTCATGGTTGACATGAGCAAATGCCTATAAACACACAGTTTTCTAAAACTGACCTATACAGAAATAGAAAAGCCAATAACAAATAAGGAGATGGAGTCACTAATCAAAAACCTCCCAACAAAGAAATTTCAGATGACTTCACTGGTGCATTTTACCAAATATTTAAGGAATTAACACCAATCATTTTCAAACTCTCCCAAAAAAGTGATGAGGAGGGAACACTGCCTAACTCATTCTATGAGGCCAGAATAACCCTGATACCAAAGACACAATAAGAAAACTACAGACCAATACGTCCTGTGAATATTGATGTAAAATTGTCAACAGAATCCTGGCACACTGAATTCAGCAGCATGTGAAAATAATTATACACCGTGACCAAGTGGTATCTACTCCCAGAATACGAGAATGATTCACCGTATAAAAGTCAATCGATGTAACACCACCGTCGCAGAATAAAGAGGGGAAAGCAACACCTTCTGAGAGGGAAGGTGCTGAGAGGGAAGTCTGGCCCAATAAGACCAAGCTCTCGATTTTCAAGAGAAGCTAGAATTCTGGGTTTCCCTCTCTCTCTGAATCCTCAGTCTTCTGATTTTAGTTCATAGCATTACTAGCTCCCATTCTATCTTCTGGTGTGTGTCTCCTTGTTCATGTCTGTCTCCTGAAAGCTATGCCAACCTCTGTCTCCCCAGGGCCTGAGCAGAGCCTGACCCTGGGGGACCTCAGTCCACCAGTGCTGAACCAAGAGGGCACAAGAGAGGGGCTGGACGATGGGTCCTTGTGGTGACGGGAATGGTCTGTCTTGACTGTCTCAGTAGCAGACCAATCCTGGTTATGAGACTGGACTATAGATTTCAAGATGTTACCACTGGGGGAAACTGAGTAAAGGATACACAGGATCTCTCTCTCTCTTTTTTTTTTTCATTTATTTTCAGATAGAGCGGGAGAGAGAGAGGAAGAGAGAGAGAGAGAAACATCGACATGAAAGAGACACGTCGAGTGGCTGCCACCCACACAACCCAACCAGGGCCGGGGATAAACTGCAACTGAGGTACGTGCCCTTAGCGGAAACCGAACCCGGGTCTCTCTGGTCTGCAGGACAGCGCTCTAACCGCTGAGCCAAACCGGCCAGGGCCACAGGCTCTCTTTGTATTATTTCATACAATGCATGTTAATCCACAATGATTTCAAAATCAAAAGTTTAATTTTTAAAAGCTTACAAACAAACAAATGCCTAAAAGGTATACTATAAAATACCTCACCAGTATTCTTTTTATTTCCAGTTTTATTGAAAAAACAAAAACAAAAAACAAAAACAAAACTGACATCTATCACTGTATAAGTTTAAGGCATATAGCATGATGGCTTGATTTACATATATTGTGAAATGATTACCACAGTGGGTTTAGTTAACATCCATCATCTCATACAGATACAAGAAAAAGAAAAAACAGAAATGGTTTCACTTTGTGATGAGAACTCTTAGGATCTACTCTAGTTGATTGATTTTTAGAGAGAGAGGAAGGGTAAGGGGGAGAGGGAGAAACATCGATGTGAGAGCACAACATTGGTCAGCTGCCTCCTGCACAACCCCTACTGGGGATCGAACTTGCAAACCCAGGCATGTGCCCATGACCAGGAATGGAACCAGAAATCTCCTGGTGCACGAGACCACGCCCACCAACTGAGCCACACCAGCCAGAGCAAGACCTACTCTCTTCACAGCTTTCCTATGTACCACAGAGCAGTGTTAATCATAGTGGCCATGCTGTACACTACATCCCTGGTACTTATTTGCCTTATAACTGGAAGTTTGTACCTTTTGATCCCCTTCCTCCAATTCCCCCTGCTCCGCATCTAAGTGAGATCATACAGTATTTGTCTTTCTCTGTCTGCCTTATTAGCATAATGCCTTTAAAAGTCAATCGGCCCGGCTGGTGTTGCTCAGTGGTTGAGTGTCCACCCATGCACCAAGAGGTCGCTGGTTTGATTCCCGGTCAGGGCACATGCTCAGGTTGTGGGCCTGATCCCCAGTGGGGGGCATGCAGGAGGCAGCCGATTGATGTTCTCTCTCATTAATGTTTCTCTCTCCCTCTCCCTTTCTCTCTCTCTCAAATCAATAAAGAAAAAAAAAATTTTTTTTTAAAGTCAATCCATGTTGTCACAACCTGACCAATATTCCCCAAAGCTATTAAGGTTATGAAAAATAAGGAAAGACTGAGAACCTGTCATAGACTGGAGGACACCAAGGAGACATGACGACTAAATGCCGTGTGGGATCCTGGAACAGAAAAAGGGTATCAGTGGAAAAACGGAGGAAATCGGAATAACACCTATAATTGAGTTGATAGTATTGTATCCAATGTTAATGTCTTGGTTATGTAAGCTGGTAACATTAGGGGAAGCTGGGTAAAGTGTAGACAGGAACTCTCTGTAGTATCCTTGCAACTTTTTATTGAATCCAAAACTAGTCCAAAATTAAAAAATTTTTTTTAATGTAGGGTTGGAAGACAAATGTCCAATAATGCACCAGGTAGTTAACTAGAACTGTACCTATTTATCTTTTCAGATAAAGATCATGTAAATCTAAGCAATAAAAAAGTCGGGGTGTCCACCTGTAAACAATTTGTTGTGGTTTGAATCCTCAATCCCTCAGCAAAATCCTTGGGGCCAGATTTGCTTTGGAATTTAGAGTCTCTTTGATTTCAGAGAAGAAACATGACACATGTGCTGTGCATTAAACCCCAGTGGGGTCCAAGGGCAGCGTTTACCACCAAACACGTGAGCGTTTCTTTAGCAAGAGCGTGGACAGTCGCACCACAAGGAGCAATCAAAACCACAAACAGTCACTCACCCTTTCAGGTCAGACTTTGTCGCCAAATCATTTTCCAAACAACTTTCAGTTTTCAGAATTATTCAGATTTCAAAAGAGTGGCTAGGGGGTTGTGGACTAGATTAATAGAATTCCACATGAATAAAGCTTTTGATTTTTAATGTCAGACTTCCAAATTTCTAAAATTTGTTATCACCTCAATTTTCTCTCTCTCTCTCTCTCCCCCCGCCACACACACACACACACACACACACACACACACACACTCTTATGAGTAGCACTCAATCCAAAGACAACAAGGAGAGCTTCTAGAATATTGTTAACACTTCCATTTCTTAATCCAGGGCTGGTTAGAAAGGTGACAATACAATAAGCGGTGCACATGACTTGGCCACTGTTCTGTATTATGTTAAATGTTGACAGGACTCTCACAGCATTAAATTTAAAGTCACAACATGTTAACACTGCAAGAATCCTCTGTCATTTAAGATGTGTAGTCCCGTTTCCTGGGTTCCAGATCCAGAGAGGTGAAGTGATCTGCCCAAGGTCACACAGCACCATGGTGGGACTTCTAAGACTCTTAGTGTGCCTTCTAAGGCAGGGTTCTTTTTGTTATGCTAAAACATGAGATTTCTATTTCAAACATTTGTTCTACAATATGTGTTACTAATTAACTGGGAAAACTTGTAATACCATCACATTGGAGTTAATACCACAACATTTTTTGCTCATTTAGATTTATTTTTTCCCATGAAATTACTGAACTGATGTCTGGATCAGATGTCTCTGTTTAATTTGGTGTAACTATGCTTCTCTCTAATAATGCATAAAACCATCGATGACCATAAATACGATCTGAGACTTCTGTCACATCATCCAACTTAATCATTCGGCTCTAACTATATCATGAATGATTTAAATCACATTGATTGGGTTCACTGCTAAAAAAAAAAAAAGAAAAAGAAAGAAAGAAAAATGTTAACCTTCTGGTTAGCGATGACATTTGAAGAATGGGAAGAGAAACATGATTTGGGTGCTTTTGACTTGTCTACTTTTAACATCTTACCACCTGCCCAGTCAGTACCATATGACTCAGCTTTTCCTTTCACTGCATTTACAACCCAGCTTTGGTCAGTCTACAATCTTGCTGCTTGTAGCTGAAGTGGGGCAGGACTAGAAAAGCACTCAGCTTATGCCGAGAACACAATTCAATGGTTTCTTTCCCTGGAAATGTACATGATGGAGAGAGGCACACAAGCAGAAAATTCCCAATGCCAGGCATCTGCAAAATCCATTTCTCTCAGATCACAGTGTCACTTCCATTAAAAACACAGACACAGTCCAATCAGAAGTCCCCAACTGTGTGTGTGTGTGTGTGTGTGTGTGTGTGTGTGTGTGTAAAAAAGGCCCTTACTTTCACCAGAATCCCAGAGGGAGCTATGACCTTGAATAAAAGAGGGATGAGGGGCTCGAGGGGCTCTGGCTGGTTTGGCTCAGCGGCTAGAGTGTCGGCCTGAGGTCCTGAGAGACCCGGGTTCAGTTCCCACTAGGGGTGCGTAACTTGGTTGCAGTTTGTCCCTGGCTCTGGATGTTTCTGTTTCTCTCTCTCTCTCTCTCTCTCTCTCTCTCTCTCTCTCGCTCTCACTCTCCCTCTCCCTCTCCCTCTCCCTCTCCCTCTCCCTCTCCCTCTCCCTCCCTTCCTCCCTCCCTCCCACTCTATCTGAATAAAAATGGAAAAATGTCCTCGGGTGAGGATAAAAAAAAAAAGAGGGATGAGGGGAAGAATCACTAGCCACTGTAACTAAATAGAAGAAAGTGAGGTCTGGGAGCAACACCCCTAGTTTCCATTACAGGCTTTACAAAATATCTAAACCGCCCAGACAATGTAGCATAGCACGGTGACTTGGACACTTAGAACAGCCGTGTGAGGCAGGTAGGCAGCTCTGGCTTCATTTTGTAGGTGAGGACAATAAAGAATTTGTCAAAACTCAGTGGCTAATACATGTGGATGCAAGACGCTGGGAACTGGTATTTAAACCAAGCTACATGCACATTCATGTCAAGTACTGCTGAGGACTAACAGAGTCTCTCAAAAGTTCTCCCATCAGGTCAGCCTGCACCATTGTGTTTTTATTTATTTATTCTTAATCCTCACCCAAGGATATTTTTCCACTGATAGAGTGGGTGGGAGGGAAGGAGAGAGAGAAGGAGCAACCATCGATTGGTTGCCTCCTGCAAGACCCTGACTGGGGCCAGGGATCGAACCTGCAACCCAGGTACATGCCCTTGACCGGAAATCGAACCCGTGACTCTCTGGTCCTCAGGCCAATGCTCTAACTGCTGAGCCAAACTGGCCAGGGCATTAAAATAAAGATCTTAGATTATGTAGAAATGCAATTTTCAGTGCATGCGTTTTAATTTGTTTTATACAGCATTAAAAAAAAAACAACAACAATAAAAACTACCTTTCTTTTCTGCATCCCACCTCCATCCCTTCTCTCCACCCAAGGCTACCTCACATCCCACCTTTATTTTCCATCTTCCGTCCAGCCATTCCTCTGCGGGTACTAAAACCCCCCAGTGGAGAAATCTCTCCCTCTGTACCTTCCAAACCAGCAGCTGGGCGTCTTTTCCTGCCCCCCCCCCCTCCCCAGGTCTCTCCTCACTTCTTCACTTCTCACTATGGACTACGAGGGACCCAAAATAGCAAAGAAAAAAACCACATTCCACTGCCCCTTCCTATCTAGGTGTCTCAATGCCAGAGCTATCTTCCAGCTCCCCTATGACCATTCTGAACACGGTCACAGCTGTCAACAGAAGAGCAGAAAACAAGAAGGTCCCTGCGAGTTTGACCTGACAGAAGACAAATTTGTCACCAGTCTCCAAGTCGAAAATAGATCACCCACCGCTCAGAAGGGCACAGGGCCCTTTTCCACTCTTATCTCGGAGGCCTCCAGCGGTTACATGAAATGCGCTGAGCACTTGATGGAATGAAATGCCCGCCAAGGACATGATGACAATGACTCTGTAAGGTTACATGGGAAACTGCTGAGCCTCCACAGTGATCACAAACCCCAGGAAGGACAGGAAGGGCCCACACAATGTTTTTTCCCCCCCAAAACCAACAGCTGGTCCAATGGCCTTATTTACAAATGAGCAAACCCAGTCTCCAGCATGTATCTCTGTCCGAGAGGCAGGTCCAGACCTGTGCTCAAACTAGACCTTTGGGAATAAATTCCTTTTTCAAGATGTCAGGCTGGACCCCAATCATCCAGGTGAGACACAGCTGTTCTCTACCAATCTCCTTCACATTATTTTAGGGGAGTGTTTTGGTGGCCCTAAGCTTCAAGAGACCTACAGCTGACTCAAATATGTGACTTTATATGCTTTTTTAAATTTATTGATTTTAGAGAGGAAGAGAGAGAGAGAGAGAAACACTGATTTGTTATTCCACTTATTTATACATTCATTGGTTGCTTCCTATATGTGCCCTGACTGGGGATCAAACCCACAACCATGGAGTCTCTGGATGATGCTCTAACCAAGTGAGCTACCTGGACGGGACCTTAAGCTTGTGACTTTATTGGGCTGCTTCACAGATAGTGAAATCAACACACAGTGAAAGTCTATGGTTCCCTTTTATAAAAATGTTTTTTAAGTACTAATAGCTCTGTTCTTCATCCAATTCTACACCTCAGGAGAGATGAAGAAGTTACACAGAAAAAGCTCACCCGAGTTTTGGATGGAATTTCTCAGTTACGAGTGGGAGCCTGCCCGAACTTCCACTCTTAGCACACACATTTCTACCCTAAGGAAGGTCGAAATTAAGTTGCAATTTACAAGGCTGTCTGTCCGTGAATTCTATGACAAAAAAAGGTCAGAAGCTCCTCCTTTTTCCCTTTGACTTTAACAATGCCTCGGGCAAATGATAATTCTATTCTTTCTGTTTTTCCTTAACCGATAGTGTGGGGGAATTCTTCCAATCAATTTCTTTAAAAGCTGAGTAAATTTACTCACCCTTGCCCCCAGAATGAATTAGTTAAAAAATCTTTCAAAGTGAGAGATACAGCTCTGTTCTTAGTCACAGAACATGCCTTGATTTTTCTCTCTTCCATAATCAAAAAGCCCTACATAAAAAACATCTAGAATCATTTAAAGGGCTAACAAAAATGTCCCACTCATTGGCTATTTACCTAATATTCCACACAGTCACTAAAGCAGTCCTTTTAACCATAGGAGTCATAGAAGTTTCCCCTATTATAGAAAGTTGATGCAACATATTCATTGTGTCAAAAGCAGATCAGATGTCTCATGTTCTGGAAACCTGTTTGGCTTTCTAATTGAGCCATTTAAACTGACATTTTACCTTAATCTGAAAATGGGCATACAAAGGCAAGGACATTCTATTGACTTTAAACTCTGCACCTAAGCCAGGTTTTTACCCTTAACATTTCCCAGCAGAGAGAATGAAAAAGAAGCTCCTATAAAGAGCAAGAGGGAGGGAGAACTAGCAGTGTGGACAACACTCCTAATCCAAACATGACCTGGCAGGTACCAGAACATACTACAAACTCCTCCTTCACCCAACAAGATTAATGAAAACCAATTACCCAGCACCCAACAGGCTCCAATCGCCCTGAGGCTGACCTCCCACCCACTGAGCCACCCGTGTGGCGCCTGTAAGCTTTGCTACGCTCAGCTGAAAGATACCACTGCCTTCTGCCATTAACAAGTTAATGAAGTGCAGACCTATTAGGCCTATTAGGTCTGAGGCCACCGGAGCCCACAAAGTAGCCGAAAGCCAACTATGAAATCAGGAAGGTGGTCAAATATTAGATGAGAGCAAAGGCGTCCAAAAGACGTGGCATTTGGCAGCCACTTCAATCATGGTGAACCTCCTCATCCCCAAACTGAAAAAAAATATGCATGAGTATTTATTGATACCAATCAATTCACAGGGGAGAAAGAGCAACTCTTCCCTTACAAGAGAATTCCAATGACTAAATATAGAAGACATAAGTGAAACAGAAATTCAGCATCAGAACACCACAGCAATGACTGTTGCAGGCAAGCTCCACCCGTAGGCGCTAAAATTAGCAGGTGAAAGTTTCAGGAGAAACAGGCTATTTGCATAATCCTACCAGGCTCTCCCTCCAGTTCTTACTGACACAGGGGGAGAAAAGTCAACTTTAAGGTTACAGTTACGACCAAGTGACTAAGTGACGCACTGACGGGCACTTCCCTTCTGTGGGATTCTTATTCTAAAATGCACAACTTCAATCTGATCATGAGAACACATCAGGTGTACTAAATGTAAGGTCTTTTTACAACAGGGGTTGCAGAACCAGATGTGGACCGGGGCTACTTGCATAAGTGAAGTTATACTAACACACGGCTGTGCCCCCTCGTTTACATATTTTCTAAGGCTGTTTTCATGCTTCAACAGAAAGCTGAGTTGTTGCGGCATACCATCTGGCCTGCAAAGCCGAAAATATTTATTATCTGGGCCTCAACAGCAAAAGCTGAGTGATTCTTGTTTGTTTTTAAAAACAAAATAACTGACCAGTACTCTTCGAGAGTATCAAGATCATAAAAGACACAAAAAGACTGAAAAACTGTCACACACTGGAGGAGGCCATGGAAACATGACAACTAAATGCCATGATCCTGGATTGCATCCTAGAATAGGGAAAAAAAAAAAAGCATTTAAGGAATAACTGCTTCCCCCTCCCCCAATAGTCTGTATTCAGTTACCAGCATTGTAGCAATATTCCTTTCTTGGTTTTGATACATGTATTGAGGTTATGCAAGATGTTAACACTAGGGGAAGCTTGAGTGAAAAGTCTACAGGAACTCTCTGTGCTATTTTTGCAAAATTTCCACAAGTCTAAAATTGTTTCAAAATACAAGGCAAAAAAGGACTGATAAAACTCCGGGTCTGAGGCTGAGGGAGTGGCAGCAGCCATGTCTAGGCCAGCATCACCTTCCAAAGTTTATCTTTATGGGGCTTAAAGGCAACTGTGAAAATAATTCCAGTATTGCTGACACCATGCCTGTGACCTGAAGGTAGACAGGATTAGCAGAGAGTATTCCTTGCTTTAACCAACAATGCCTTAAAAAATATATTATAGCCTGGCCAGTGTGGCTCAGTTGGTTGAGCGTCGCCCTGTGTACCGGGAGGTCACTGGTTCAATTCCTGCTCAGGGCACATGCCCGGATTGCAGGCTTGATCCCTGGGGGGGGCGTGTATGAGGGGCAGCCAATCAATATTTCTCTCTTTCATGGATGTTTCTATGTCTCTCCCTCTCCCTTCCTCTCTCTCTAAAATCAATAAAAACCTATTTAAATATATATAGGGGATCCCTGTACTTAAAGTACTACATAGAAGGATGAACTTGGACATCTAAATCTCTCCCCTGTGGTCTCTCGAAGCCTAAATCAGCCCTGAGGTAGGTGACAGGTGGATAGGATTTACTTGGAAGTGTCCACTAGGGAGGTTCGGTGATGCCTCACGGCCGAGGAGCAGGGCCCGACAGCAGAGGGTGATGGTGCATTCTGAGGGTGCAGGACCATCCTGTCACCAGCTCCCCGTGCAGCCCTGCGAGGAGCAAGCCCCTTCTTCATTCACTCGTGGCTGGCCCTGCGTGGTCAGCGAGGAACATGAGAGAAGCTGCCCCTGCCTCTCTCCCATCCAGCAACTGCCCCAAGCACAAACATGCTACAGAGGCAAGATTTTCCATGAATTTTAGCAAATCACGTCTACTATTACGCCAGAATAGAGGGGAAGAGAATCCAAGACAGAGAGTATGAGAAAGTGGAAAGAAAAGAACAGCGGAACTAGGGCCAGGCCTGGGGAGCTCACAGGAGGAGCAGGAAGTTAAAACACGAGGGCAGCTCTCCCGTGCAAGGAGCAGCTGGGCAAATTGACCCTCACCAACCACCTGTCTCCCCACAGCCTTCCTGAGCACCCCAGTCTAAGTGGACCAAGCTGGAGCCAAGCCGAGCCATGGAAGGTGGGGCAGCCTCCCCCAAGCAGCTGCCGCGTCCCCAGGTGAGCTGCCCGGTGAGCAGGAGCCCAGGCTGGTTTACCCTGTGCGTTAGTCCCAGCGCTGCCCAAACACCCCTGGCAGATCCTGGCTCAGAGGCTGAGGCCATCCGTCACAGGGAGCCAGGTGAGCAGGGACACGGACGGAGCTCGGAGAAGGAGGCTCCTACCAGCTTTTTAGCTGACAGTGCTCCCCTCCCTTCTCTGAGAGAAGTGAACCCTGGGGTGGGGAAAACCAGGCAGTGGCCAGTGCCATCTGGACGAGGAGGCGGTTTATGAATGGACCATCTGGACAGGAAAACAGCCCCTGAGCCTGCCCTGACTGCCGTCCCTCCTCCCTCTGGAAATTCTTCCAGCCCCATCTGCAGGGAAGGAGGCAACACACCCAGGGAGCAAACCCACCACCCACTCCCGCCTCGGGCCCTCACCAAGAACATTCCAGTGGTTTTGCCAAACAAACTAACTGCTTTCCCTCAGGGCAGCCTGCATGACAACAGGTGCCGCCTGTAAGGCCACCACTCACAGTTTCTGGATTTTGTTGTTAAATATCTATATAATGGTTTTTAAAGACATTTAAAATAGTGCTATCCTTCAATTGGAGGCTGAAAGGGGGCAGGGTCGGTGTAGAGATTAAACAAAGTTTGAGGTGCCCTCGGGTGCCTCTGGCATGAGATGGCAGGAGCTGTGAATGACAGTCACCAAATGCCTGACTCCGGCCATCTGCGGGCCAGGCCTGTCTGCCTGGATGGGAAGTGTGTGCATGTGTGTCAGTCTGTCAGGGCTGGAGGAAGACAGACCCGCATTCCCTGTGCAGCTAAGCCCTCCCTCAGGAATGGCCAAGCTGCAAATGGACAGACCTCCAGCCTTCTGCTTTCAACTGCTCAGTCCTACCACCTCGCCCTCGGAGAAGATCTGAGGTTTACAAAGCACTTTCCAACAGTCATATTCAACTTTTTTTTTTTTTTTAAATATGTTTTTATTGACTTTTTAGAGAAAGAGGGAGAGATTGAAACATTGATGTGAGATACATCAATCAGCTGCCTCCTGCACGCCCCCTACTGGGGATTGAGCCAGAAACCTGGGCATGTGCCCTGATCGGGAATCGAACTGCGACCTCTCAGTTCATGGGACAACACTCAATCCACTGAGCCACACCGGCTGAGTATCACATTCAACTTTCAAAACCACAGGTAGGACACCAAGACACAAAGGGTAATGCATGACATGCCCAACTGAAGAACTACAATACCAGAAGCCACAGTAACTTAACAAGAAAAATGACAGTGACACTGAACACTTAGTGGCACGTACTATGTGCCAGGAGCTGCTGACCACCTTAGCCTCCACTCTAGCTCCAACCTGGGAAGAACAGAGGGGTCTTCTAGATGAGAAACAGAGGCTCCATTTCATAGATGAGAAAACGGAGGCTCAAGAAGGCCAGGTTTCCTGCCCGATGCACATGGCTACCTGGCTGAGTGTTCTGGAATTGAACCCAGAACGTGCATACTCGCCCACTGTGAAACCTCCTTGTCTCTGGCCCACGGTGGCCGCTGAGCAGGAGCTCCTCTGTGCTCTGGGCCTTGAGGAGTGGAAGTCGAATCATTCCAGGAGTCAACGGCATTGCTGAGCCTGAAACTTTCAGACTCCGGGCTCAGGGTGCCTTCTATTGTGCCATGAAAGTGTCACGTCTTATTTCATTTTATTTTCAATTGAATTTATTGGAATGACATTAGTTAATAAAACTATATAGGTTTCAGGTGTAAAATTCTATAATACATCATCTGCATATTGTATTGTGTGTTCACCACCCTAAGTCAAGTCTCTTTCCATCAACTTTACCCTCTCCTACCTCCTCCCGCCCCTTCACCTCCGGTAATCACCATACTGTTGTCTGTCTATGAGTTCTTGTGTTTTTTGCTTAATCCCTTCACCTTTTTCACCCAGCCCTTCAACCCCTCCACTGACAGCTGTCAGCCTGTTTTCTGTTCCTATGAGTCTGTTTCTTTTTGGTTTAATTTATTTTTTTTAATAAATTAAAAAGTTGGTTAGATGATGCCCAACCAACTGAGCCACACTGGCCAGGGCTGTTTGCTAGTTTATTTTGTTCATTACTAAGTATGAAGTGATTCAACCCCAAACATTCCCCTACTGCCCATTTCTTCTGAAATAAAATGTGGACCCAGAAACACTCTTTAAGGTCACCAAGCTCAACCCCTTTGTATTTTAAATCTCCTGGTCTCAGGGAAGCCAAGCTCACTGACCAAAGAGGCTGCTGCAGAGCAGGGGAGAAGCCGGGTTCAGCGGGCCTGCACACTCAGGGAGGCTTCCCATAACCAAATGCATCCTACCAGAAATGAGCAACCGCCCTAGCCGGTTTGGCTCAGCGGTTAGAGCATCGGCATGCGGTCCGGAGAAATGAGCAACGAGGGCGAAGTCACCAAATCAGACATTTTTCATGGTGGCCCTGACTCAGGAGGGTCCATTCTATAGCGACACCACAGTGGGTACAATGCCACCTTAACTAAAGAGAACCAGCCCTGGCCGGTTTGGCTCAGCGGTTAGAGCGTCCACCTGCGGTCCTGAGAGACCCGGGTTCGGTTCCCGCTAAGGGCGCGTGCCTCGGTTGCAGTTTGTCCCCAGCCCTGGTCGGTTGTGCGGGTGGCAGCCACTCGATGTGTCCCTTTCACGTCGATGTTTCTCTCTCTCTCTCTGTTCCTCTCTCTCCCTCCCACTCTACCTGAACAAAAGATGGAAAAATGTCCTCGGGGGAGGATTAAAAAAAAAAAAAAAAAGAGAACCAAACTTTTTTTTTTTATCCTCATCCGAGGACATTTTTTCATTTTTTGTTCAGATAGAGTAGAAGGGAGGGAAAGGAAGAGAGAGAGAGAGAAACATCAACGTGAAAGGGACACATCAGGTGGCTGCCACCCGCACGACCAACCAGGGCCGGGGACAAACTGCAACCGAGGTACACGCCCTTAGCGGGAACCGAACCCGGGTCTCTCAGGACCGCAGGCTGACGCTCTAACCGCTGAGCCAAACTGGCCAGGGCAAGAGAACCAAACTTTGAGATGGTTCACTGTTCATGGGCAGCATGGCCATGGAATCAAATGTGTCCTGAAACAGAATTCCATTTAGTGGTACTTAATTGGACAATTCATGGCAACTTGATGCATTTAAATTCCTTGACGCCTACACACTTTTTGCATAATCACTTTTAATCTTTATTCTTTGGTTTGTTTTGTGTGTGCTTTTTAAATCCTCACCCAAAGATATTTTTTCTATTTATCTCAGATAGAGGGGAGGGAGGAGGGGAGGGAGGGAGGGAGAGAGAGAGAGAGAGAGAGAGAGAGAGAGAAACATCGATGTAAGAGTGACACATCAACTGGCTGCCTCCCACACGACCCCCACCATGGCTGGGGACTGAACTACAACTGAGGTACGTGCCCTTGACCAGAATCAAACCCATGACTCTTTGGTCTGAGGGCCAACACTCTAACCGCTGAGCCAAACTGGCCAGGGCGATTTCTTTGTTTGTAATAGGATTCTGTTTTGTATGAGTAAACTTTTCAGTTTTCCCATAGCTCTATTTCTCTGCCTTGGGTTAAAAGAAATTCTTTCTTTTTCTTCATCTTATTTACCACAATGAATGGTTTTACAGTTATCTGTATGTTTTTTAGTTTATGTTTGTTTTTTCCACTAGACTGTAGGCTCCACCCATAAGGACCATACCTGTTCTGTTCATCACTTAGCACTTAGCAGGTGCTGAAGAAATTCTTCTTTTACCTGAATGGACTAGGAGTGGAGTGTCCCATGTGTTTGACTGGAGGACACAAAGCACTTTTACTTCGAGTAAAACAAGTCAGAAAGTTATTATTTTGGAAAATAAAACCATGGGCAACACTCCAGTTTTTCCAAAATACCACTCAGCGTCTCTGCAAGCAGCAATCTGATTCTAGCCTTATTTGAAAACTTAAAACTTCTACAGTGACTCTGGGATTTCAATAAAATTGTCACATTTTCAGACACACTACATGGTGTTTTAACTTTTATTTTTCCTTACAGCTTCTCTCGTGCTCAGGTTTCAAAACCAACACTGGATTAAGAACAACAGAAATTATTTGGTGGCTCCAAGGAAGCCGTACTGAATTGTACCAACGACACGGAAACAAGAACAAGTAGGTTCATCAGAACCAAGCAAACCAAAAACCAGAAAAAGTCTAGAAATTGTTCTTCTTTGTAGACACTTGCACCGTGGCTTTTGAAATTCTAGAAGGAAGTCATGTTAAGAAAAAACTCTCTAACCACAGAACGGCACACAGAGGAAAACTACCGAGCGGAGAGTTTGACATGTGCAAGAACCCAAGTGGAAGAAGCTGGGACCGCTGCTTCTCCACAAATTCTGAGTGCAATTTCTAATTAGCGTGTCATCTTGGGGCACAGTTTTTCTCCCATTGAATTTTTTCTTCTAAATGTTTTGTTTAAATGCCTCTGACTAAGTTATAATTATTCGATGCACTGCTGAACATTATAGACAATGAAATAAGCTACTTTCCTCCATTGCGGAGACGCGGGGCAATAATCTGTGGTCAGTGTCATCAGAAAGCAGGAGGCAGCACAGCAAGGACCCTGGTCGCTTCAGCATTACTGGTCTCAGCTCCTGGAACGCACAACTGGCACCAGACCCTGTGCCGAAGTTCGGTGCCATGGCAGTGTCCTGGTTTCACCCTCCACGTTTTGGAGAACAAAGAGAAATGCAGTCAGTTCTGGGAGTAATGCAGAATCACAGTTGGGATTTAGAGTCCATTCCTGGGATGCTCCAGGAGGAGGAATCCAACATCTGGTATCTGGGTTGGCTAATTATTACTGCCAGTGACATCAAATAAATTCCACCTGAATTACATCTTACCCTCATTCCTTGTCTTTCTTAGAGACCCCTTTATAGTCCTGGATATATTTGAGAAATAAAAGCCCATAGTAGTTATCACTTTCCTGACTGCTTCCTCCCTGCTGGGCATTCTGCTAGGTGATTTGTGTATATTGTTTCCTTTAATCCCCCCCAACATCCCTGAAGTATTACTATACTTCTTTTTCACAAATGATGAAATAAGGGTTCAGAGAAATAACGTCCAAGGTCATAGTGAATAAGTGGGAGAACCAGAATATGAGCCCAGGTCTGTCTGACTCAACAGGCTGGGCTCCTCCAGAACCCAAGGGGGGGCATGTAAATCTCATCAGGAGCTCTCAACTCTTACTAAAGCTAATAATATACCATGATGAAAAACACAGACTCTGACGCCAGGCCACCTGATTCGGTCCAACTGAACCCCAACTTTGCCACATACCAGCTGGAAGTTATTTAACTTCTTCATGTCTCAGTGCCTCTGCTATAAAGAGGACACAATCATTGTTACCTGTTTCATAAGGTTGTTGGAGAACGAAAAAGTCCTAACAACCATATTGCAAGCACAAATTAAAGGTTAGTTGCTAATTATAGGCTGTGGCTGCTGCTGGGATGGGTATGGTAGTGGTTTCAAAGATCAGCCTCTCTTCTTGACTTTGGGCTCCTTCCAGACCTAGACCCACCATCCTATCTCACCTTTTACCTATCACAATTCAACAAAAACCTTATTCTCCTAACTAGATTCTCTCTCTTTTTAAAATGTAATCCTCACCCAAGGACATGTTTTTATCGATTTAGAGAGAGAGAGAGAGAGAGAGAGAGAGAGAGAGAAACATTGATGTGAAAGAAACACAGATCAGTTGCCTTCCATATGTTCTCCAACCAGGGATCAACCTGCAACTAGGTATGTGCCCTGATCAGGAATGGAACCCACAACTTTTTTTTTTTTTTATCCTCACCCGAGGACATTTTTCCATTTTTTGTTCAGGTAGAGTGGGAGGGAGAAAGAGGAACGAGAGAGAGAGAGAAACATCGATGTGAAAGAGACACATCGAGTGGCTGCCACCCGCACAACCGACCAGGGCCGGGGACAAACTGCAACCGAGGTACGCGCCCTTGGCGGGAACTGAACCCGGGTCTCTCTGGACCGCAGGCCGTCGCTCCAACCGCTGAGTCAAACCGGCCAGGGCGGAACCCACAACTTTTTAGGGCAGGGGATGATGCTCCAACCAACCAACCAACCAACCAACCAACCAACCGACCGACCGACCGACCGACCCCCCCACCCCCTCCACCAGGGCCAGGCTCTCTTCTTTATTCCACCTGTCTTCTTAAGGTAAAACTTCAATAACTTCACTTCCATTGATCCAAAACCTACTCATTCCCTCAAGCCCCCTCCAAATCCCACCCTCTCCATGAAGTCTTCCCCAAACACTGAGGCCCTATTGATCTCCTTCCAGACCATTTGCCTAAGGTTGGCACTTAGAACATTACCATCGTTCATCAGTACACTGTGAATATAGAATTATATCCTGACTTGAGACATTCATTAGATATTTCAACTTTGTCTTATCCCCACAACTGGGTTGCATGCTCCTTGAGGACAGTACGTGAGCTGTCTCTATATCCGCTACAGGAAACAGCACAGACATACACACACACAACCATATAAAGTTGGCATAGAATTCTAAAGTTATTGGCTTGTCTTATTTTAAGATAGTTAAAATAATTATTTGAGATAGTTATCTCCAAGAGTACGGAATGGACTCAAGAAAATCTAAAGAATATAGTTCATCAACATCCTCAAAAATAACAGACCATGTATTTGACCTCAGAGACTTAAACAGTATCAATCTTAATGCCTGAACCTACTATCAGCTTGTTAAAATGCAGGCTTCCTAATGCAATGAAAATTATTTGGATTAAAAGGCTTCAACACTATTAACCCAGTGAGCTTCTAAATGATCCACAAAGACCTGGAAGACATTATAGAGCTTGTTTGGTCATGACACAAATGCCCAGCTACAGGTTACATAATTCAGGTCTGTCCATCATCTGGAAATGGGCTGGGAATTGAGAATAATTCTAAGGAGATATTCAGAACTTGTTTATACTGCAGGACATTGAAATCCTGCTCTCACTCAAAAGTAGCAGAGCAAAGACAGCAGCCTTGGATTGAAGAGCTCATTGTTGCAAGCAAAGCCCCAGCAACATGAGGCAGGTACAGAATAATGACCTGGTGATAGTTACATGTTTTCTAATGGATTTTGCAGAACATAAGAATTGACCATGAACAACTCAAACATGAATACCATCCCACACAGGTCACTTGTTATTAAAACCCAGCTTTTCCAATACATCTGCAGACTAATAATAACAACAACAACAACAACTAATACATGACTTTTATATGCCTTCCCTTCCTTACATACAAAGGAACTGAAATGTATCCTTGAAACAAGACCTTCTCCAGGCAACAACTCTAACACATAATTGTAATACTATAAAAGTAACAGGGGGTGGGGCATCTAAATAAATGAAGTCAGGTCCAGTCCCTGTCCAGAAAGACACATCCTAAAAAGGGAAGCGAACCCCTGAAGGTGTGCTACACTTGAGTTATGAGGCCAAGACAATTTCAGATAGTGCTCTACTTTAAACACACTGACCCAGGATAACCTCTAAAACCACCTCAATCCCTGAAACGTAACTAAACCTCATTCCCCCACTTTCAATATAGGCCATTGTCCTCAAAGGCAGGGAACCGAAAATAAATGGGTTACTCTCCTCACCTGCACCTTGGCCTGCGGAGGGGAGGGAGAAATTAAAAATATCCCCATACTTTGTCCCAATAATTATAACAATGAGACTATAGTCTTATATGGGAAAGGCTTTATGCAAAATGATGTTTACCACAGAATTTTTTTTTAAAAAAGAAGAAAAACCCAACCACCGAAATATTCAACGGGGGGATAGCTATATACACTTAATAAAATATTATGCACAGCACTGGCTGGGTAGCTCAGTTAGTTAAAGCATCATCTGAATAAGACCAAGTGGCAGGTTCGATCCCCGTCAGGGCACATACAAGCAGCAACCAATAAATGCATAAATAAGTGGAACAACAAATCGATGTTTCTCTCTCTCTCCTCCACTCCCCTCTCTCTAAAATCAATTTTTAAAACATTCAAAGTAAAATATTACACAGCCAGTATGCATGTTTGCAAAATAATGTTCAGTGACATAAGCAGACTTCAAAATTGAGTATTAGCATACAATTAAAACTGGGGGTGGGGGGAGCTAATTTATGTAGAGAAGGAGGAGGCAAGGGACTATCCCAAACAGCAGCTAACTCTAGACAGTGGACCCACGAGGGATTTTCTTTCTTTTCTGCTTCCTGTAAGAGACACGTCTGAAGCGTTATTTGAAAAACCCAGAAAGCTCCGGTCCCAGCATGTCGGGGGCATTGTCGCTCCAAGAGAAAGAAGCCTGCTTTCCCGCTGCAGGAGAAAAGATCCTCTCTCCTGGGCCGCTGAGCCTGCCCAGGCCTGGGAAAATCTCCCTGCAGGGGATAGAAGCTGCCGACGCAACAGCAGCTGAACCAGCCCGAGCCGCCAGCGCTCGAACCTCTGCGCCCTCCGGGAAGACGCCGGGCGCAGCGCACTGGCCCCACGGGGCGGGAGGGGGCGCTTTCGGCGGATGCGGGGGGCGGGGAGGGGGGTCCGAGAGGGCGGCGGCCAGCCAGGAGGGGCGGTATCCGTGGGGCGGGGACGCAGGGTCCCGGTGCGGTGACACATGGCGCTCGGGAGGCTCCCCTGCGACATGCTCGCGGAGACTTCTCAGGTTTCGGGAGTTTGCAGGCGCACACAAGGATTGAGTTATTCAGAGGGCCCCGCGGAAACCACGAGGATTACGGGGAGGAAAGCTGGGCGAGCCGCAATGTGACAAGGGATGCCCCTCTCCCACCCTCCGGCCGCGCCGGGTCACTGCAGCCTCGCCGCTGCCCCCACCCGCAGGGGCCCGGGCATCGCCGAGTGCGGGAGAAGCCGCGCGGGACGTGGAAGCAGCCAGGACGGTCCTCCGCAGGCCCCCAGGTAAAAGCGATCTCGGACATGGAACCGGGATTCTGCATTAACAGGCATCTAAGCAGAGGACGAAGACCGCCTGACACGGGCCCTAACTTACCCACGTGCTTGCCACACCCCAGCCGGAGGGGCGGCCCGTGCAGGCGCTGGAACTCCTCCGCACCGTCGGCGGCAGACGGGGATGCGGGGCCCTCCGTTTTAGAAGTTTAAGGAAGTGGTCCTAGGTAATGTGAACAACCACCAGAATGGACGTTCTGTAAACTGACATTTAGAAATTTTTTCAAAAAGAAAAAAATATTTATCTAAAAGGAGTGTCTTCGAAATACTGTTAATAAACATGTAAAAAGATTTTTTAAAGCCACTATTTCTTTTTTAATTCCTGAAATAGAGATACTATTTTTAAACAAAAACAGTGCATAATACTGGCATAGGCACTGTCCTCGGCACTATACAAATATTAACTAGTTCATTCCTAAGGTAGGTACCATGGCTACCCCATTTTACAGAGGCAGTAACTGAGGCACAGGGAGGTTAAATAACTTTCCCAAGGTCGCACAGCTGGTAAGTGGCAAGTGGCAAAGCTGGGATTCAAACCCAGGGAAAGTGGTTTTCATAACCTCTCATGAAAATCTCATAATTGTCATAGTGAAACTCCTTTCCTCATAAATTACTGCTGACTCTGAAAACTGGTACAACTTTATTGTAAAGCAATATGACAAATAGATCAGGAGCAAAACAATATTCATACCTTTAGACCTAGTAATCCAATTCCTAGGAGATATTCCAATACCACATGTATGAAGACATTCATCACTGTACCACTGATAAAAGGAAAAATTGAAATCATAATTGTCCATTGGTTGATGAATAACTAGATAAATTTTAGTAGACCGACTCAGCGGAATATCAAGCCATCATAGGAAATTAATATGAAGAGGATGCAGCTGGAAAAATTTTTTACAATTTATTAAGTAGAAAAAAAATATCAAGTTGTGTGTACTGTTTCAAAATATATGCGTATGACCAAACATAAAAGGAATGAAGGGAAAATAGGCAAATTATTGAGTCTAATGAAGAGATTACTGGTAATTATTTTTTTCTTTCAAAAATTTCTCTTTGCCCTGGCCAGTTTGGCTCAGCTGTAGAGCATTGGCCCGCGGACCAATGAGTCTTGGGTTCGATTCCAGCCAAGGACACACCTCGGTTGCGGTTCATCCCTGGCCCTGGTCAGGGTTGTGCGGGAGGCAACCAGTCGATGTGTCCCTCTCACGTGGATGTTTCTCTCTCTTTCCCTTTCTCTCCCTCCCACTCTATCTGAAGATAAATAGAAAAATAACCTTGGGTGAGGATTAAAACAAAACAAAAATGTCTCTCTATGTTTTCAATAAAACGTGGAGAAAGAGAAATATGTCGTAGAGGATTTTTGAGAATAAACCATATTTTCAGGAGAAGAAAACCTGCAACAGAAATGGTTCTAGTGTCCTCTGAGCCAGGCTCCCATTGCCAGGGACGAGGAGGATCATGCTGCAGCTGGAATTAGCACCAGCAGCCTGGAGCTCCAGCTGAGGGAACAATGGGGATTCCAGGCCTAACCTCAATCCTACAAACCATAACCGCAGAGAAAGAAGCAAAGGCATATGGGAGGGGCTTTAGGCTCAGATCCCATTTCAGAAGACAATTGGAAGGATGGCCACATCCTCCACTTCCTTATCTGTACATCTGTGCCAAGTGCCACCCACAGTGCCTGAGAAAGAGACATCCATGTCTTGGATTCACCCTAAAACTCCAAGATGTGAAATCCTTAGATTCCCCAAGGGGTCAAGTTGAGGTAAGGAAAAAACAAGACAAAGATGTTCTCCTTAGCAGGAATCGCCCAACAAGGTGAAACGAAAAGGTTTCAGAGAGATGAATCCTTAGACTCACTAAGGATTAAAGCTGAGTCAAGGTGAAAACCAAGACAAAATATCTGAACAACTAAACAGGGTGAAACTGAATGGTTTTAAAGAAATAGCATATTGTTTTGAACTCACAACTCTGATCATCAGAGGTTTGTCCATTCACAACGTCCCAAGCATCTTTCAGTCCCCAGACCTACCTTGACCTTGTTTTACTAACTGGACACAGCGAAAAATATCAGTCTGGCTGGGAGAGGCAGTCCCTTAAAATTTACTGCAACCAAGTGAGGGTGCAATGTTTTCAGAACTGAAAACAATGTTCCGAGCCTAAAAGCAATGTAATTGAATCCAAACTTTTATTGAAAAGATCATTAAAGCATGTAAGTGGTTTGTTGAGCTGAAGGCAAAAACCCACAAGAGACTTCAGGCGGAGGGTAGTGACTTATAACCACATCATACTTCATTTTGACTGCTTTTAACAGAAAATGCAAATAAGATGTATATGGAAGGAGCTTATTGTTTAAATATCATTCCTAGTCCCCAAAAGTCAAATGACCACCTTGCCACACTCACACACACACCCACACTCACACTCATGCACACACCCTTTCCCCTTGCTCCCCTCTCAGACTGTCTAGAAGCATTTTCAAAGTTCTCCAGCCATAAACCACCTCACCATCAGCAGATTAGTCAAAATAATTGGCATTTTAAATTCATCTTCCACTATCCTCAATGATAGCTTTAGTTGCCATACCAAAAAAAAAAAAAAAGCTTAAAAATAACAGCGCCTTAACTGAGTGCAGGACATGCGCTGAATATACGTTCACGTAAAAGTGCAAAGAAAAATGGAAAAATGACACAACTGGAATGAGCTGTCAATATTTTTCCCAAAAAAACATTTCCAAAATCACTTTTCAAGAACACAAAACAAGGGCCAGGATTTTTTTGTGATAAACAGGCATTTAAAAATACAGTTTTACTTGAAAACTGTCCACAGGCAACAGCCCTCGGAAGAAGTTAAAAAAAAAAAAAAGAGCCTTTGTCAGTCCCTGCCGTCAAGTGAAACTTTAGGCCCAAGAATCTTAAGATTTAGGATCAACTCTGCCCTCTGCCCTCCCCCCCATTCACAGGCCTCAAAGAGCAGAGACTTTAAAAAGATTTCAAAGGGGGAATTTAAGAGGGTTTCTGAAAGTTTTCCCTAACACTGTCATCACTCATCGCGACCTCTCTGGACAGGAATGACAGTCCTTACGCTTTTTCCCTCTGCCTCCCTCCACCTGTTGTCCCAAGTCTCTGGTATGCCAGGGCCATTCGAACTTTCTGCCTGAATGACAAAGTCTCCCCTGAAATCCAATGTCTCCTCTTCTACTCAAGTGGCTGCTTCTAAATTGGAGCCCCTAGAAAAATATGTACCAATTGGGGACTACTTGATATCTTCTGTCACAGAATGGCCACAGGTCTGTCAGTTGGTTGGTCATTGTTTCTTGTTGTTGTTTTGTTTTTGTTTTTGTTTTTGTTTTCAGTCTAATAACTAGCTCCACCTTAACCTTCCAGAAAAAGTGAAGCTGGGATGGGTGGAGACACACAAGCCAGAGAGCAGGGAGTATGGCTAGTGGGCCCTGACTCCTGGGGGCCTCCCATGCTAGGTAGACCCAGCCACGGCTCAGAATTCCAGGCGGGATGCTTGGCATAAGCAAGTAATTGAGTTAAGGGAGATCTAAAGAAAGACTTCACGTTCACATTCATATGCTAAACTCGGTTAAAAATAGACTCAAGAAGGACCTGACTTCACTTTTAATTTTAGCCTGGTGATGAACAGGCACTAAAGACAGAAAGTCACCAGGCGTTTTCCTGAGTGCAGTGATCTTCATATTTTTATAAAAAGGAAATGCAGCATGTTCTATTAATAAAAGTGCTGTAGCCTCGGTTAAATATGGACAGTCCGTAAATCAGGGCTCCCTCTGGCTGCGCTGCCCCAGGCCAGAGGCTTCCTCACACCCAAGCCCTGGCAAGTGGGTGGGCCACATGCAGTGGGAGAAAGGGAGCCAGACACACAAGGATCAAAGGACGCAAGGTATGGCTCCTGGACACTTCCCAGGTGACCAAGTGACTCAACCCAGGGCGCTGGCCAAGCACTCTTAAAGGGCTCATGAAAAGAAAGATCCATAGTGTAGGATGGAACTCTGTTCTGATGTTGGGTGAGCCGAGGGCGGGCAGGTTAAGGCTCTAAGAGGTTAACAGGATAAAAGGGACAGAAAATGTGTTGCTTTCTTAGAAAAGACCGTCACCGGCTCCTCACCATCTCAGTGACCACCGTCTCCTCACCATCTCAGCGACCACCGTCTCCTCACCATCTCAGCCACAAAGTGAAAGCTGGCCCCCAGCTATCCGGCTGCACTTTTCTATGGACACACCTAAGAAGGGTCTTTTCTGGCTGCCCTTGGCTACCAGGCCACAGAACAAAACAAAATGTGGCCAGATGGAACAGTGATTGGCCTTTTTGCCCAGGAAAAAGAATAATTCCAAATTTAAGCCCAGCTTCCCCCCAGGTGCTGCAGAAAGTTCTGGAGACTGTGTTAGGGCTGGGGGAGAAGGGGACGGAGGGCTAGATCACAAAGCACTTGCACACACAGAGTCCCCAGCCCCGCTCTGAGATTCTTAGGAACTTGGTGAACTGGGCTTCTGCTTTCTCTTCTAGATACACATCTGAGGCCTTACAAGCTCCTGAAATCCTCCCAACCACCAGATGGGGTTGGTTGAAGAAACCGAGGCACAGAACATAAGGTCACACAGCTAGTAAGTGACAGACCATGCTGCTTTAACCCAGGTCTCTCTCAATCCCAAACCCAGGCTGGTGCACTAGACCAGACCCAGACAGGTCTGGCCAGAAGTCTGCGTCTTTCCACCTCCTTGCCTTTCGCTTGGGCAAATTCCCCTCCCTCAGCGGAACACCGACTCTGACGTTTCTGGTTCTGACTTTTGGTTCTTGTGTTGATTTTGCACCATTTCCCCATGTTGATGTGACAGCTGCTGGTGGAACCCTATGAATCCTCAATCTAAACAATCTCACAGTAGTCTGAGCCGTAGAGGGACATACATTCTGCAGGGTACAGTGGAAAGACCACGAGCTTTGGGGCCAGATGTGAGTGAGCACCTGTGACCTTCTAATCGCCACCCAGGTGATTTCAAGAGTACACTCCACAGCCCAAAATTAAATTCAGGGATAGATAAAGTCAGGACTGGCCACTGACTGAGCTGGGGAGGTTTATCTTTTTTTACTTTTATTTTGGATATTTTCTAACTAGACCAAAGTAGAGAGAACAGTATGTGAAGTCCTATGTAACCATCACCCAGCTTCAACAATTATTAACTATTGGTCTGTCTTGTATATCTGCTGCCCATTCTCAATCTCCACACCATTATTTTGAAGCCAATTCCAAATACATCATTTTATCTATAAATACTTTAGTAGCCCTGGCCAATGTGACTCAGTAGTTAGAGCATCGACCCTGGGACTGAAGGGTCATGGGTTCAATTCTCGGTCAAGAGCACGTCCGTGGGTTGTAGGTTCCATCCCTGGCCCCACTGGGGGTCATGTGGGAGGTAGCCAACCAATGTGTCTCTTTCACATCGATGTTTCTCTCTCCTCCTTTCCTTTCTTTCTCTCTAAAAATCAATGGGAGCCCTGGCTGGTTTGGCTCAGTAGTTAGAGGGTCGGACCAAAGAGTCACACTGGATTCCGGTCAAGGGCATGTACCTCGATTGTGGTTCATCCCCGGCCCTGGTCAGGGTTGTGCAGGAGACCCTGGTCAGGGTCGTGCGGGAAGCAATCAGTCAATGTGTCTCTCTCACATCGATGTTTTGCTCTCTCTCCCTCTCCCTCCCACTCTATCTGAAGATAAATAGAAAAATATTTTTGGGTGAGGATTAAAAAAAAAAAATCATCCTGGCCAGTTTGGCTCAGCAGTTAGAGCATCAGCCCGCGAACCAGAGAATTCTAGGTTCGGTTCCTGCTAAGGGCATGTACCTCAGTTGTGGTTTGTCTCCGGCCCCAGTTGGGGTCGTGTGAGTGGCATCCACTCGATGTGCACATCGATGTTTCTCTCTCTCTCTTCCTCCCTCTCTCCCTCTCACTCTATCTGAAGATGAATGCAAAAATGTCCTCTGGTGAGGATTTAAAAAAAAAAATCAATGGGAAAATATCCTCGGGTGAGGATTAACAACAACAACAATAAATAAATATAATGTGTGTGTGTGTGTGTGTGTGTGTGTGTGTGTGTATACTTTAGTATATAGCTCTAAAATAGAATAGCTTTTTAAATTTTAATATAATCACAGTATCATTATCACAATAAATAAATAAATACATGAATAAATAAGTCTATAATTCTTTAGCCTCAATACCCAGTGTGTTCAAATATAACTAATCTAGTAATTTTTTTATTATTTCATTTGTCTGAGCTAGAATCAAAACAAGAATTACAGACTGCATTTTGCTGTTAAGTATTTTTAGTCTCTTTTAATCTATAGATAACTCTTCTTGCTGTTCTTATTCTTACAATGTGTTTGTTGAAGAAACCAGGTCTTCTGACCTGAGGAATGTCCCACATTCCAGCTGGTTGATTTTTATCTCCATGGTGTTGTTCTGATATGTTCCTCTTTCCCCTGTATTTTCTATAAACTGGTAGTTAGTACTTGAGCCTGGCAAAGATTCAGGTTCTATTTCTGATAGTGCTATGTACTTCCCACTACATCACCTCAATAGGCACATGATGCTTGGAGTCTTTCTTTTCTGTGACATTAAGATTGATTAGTGGCTTTGAAAGTCATCAGCCTGATCCATCCATTAAAAAGTCTCCCCTCAGCTCCAGCTAATGTTTTAGTAGCCATTTAATAACCATGTTGTCTAAACTCATTAGCTCCAATTCTGTAATTCCCTCTGTATTTATTAGATGGAATTCTTTTACAAAAAAAGAACTTGTCCACCCTGGCAGGTTTGGCTCAGTGATTAGAGCATCAGCCAGCAGACCTAAGGGTCTCGGGTTTGATTCCTGGTCAAGGACATGTATCTGGGCTACAGGTTCCATCCCTGGCCCGGGTTGGGGTTTGCAGGAGGCAACCAATCAATGTCTCTCTCTCACACCAATGTTTCTCTCTCTCTCCCTCCCTCCCTCTCTTCCACTCTCTCTAAAAATCAATGGGAAAATATCCTCGGGTGAGGATTAACAACAACAAAAAGAACTTTTCCTCATCAACAATTACCCTAAGGTAACCAACAAGAAAGGACAGAATAAATGTCTGATTCTTTCCTTCTCTTGACTAGTTTCCAGAATGAGTTGGTTCCCAACATCTTCGTAGGGAACACTGAATTTTTAACTCAGGGATTGTACACATTGTAATATATTTGATGCATGTCAATCTGTCCACTATAGTTATTCTTTTTAATGCTCCAATTGTTCCATATTTGTACACTGCAGGGATCGGGGGGGGCTTCAACTTGGCTCCTGAGTCCTTTTGACAGGACACTAGTGGTCTTTGATAGCTTCTTTACTTTCTGTTACAAACTATTCCAATTTATTTTGTAAATTTCCTATTCCAGACCTGGAATCAGCCATTCTTCTGAGGAATCACAGTTCCTTTTAGTGGGAAACCCAATTTAGAGGCCACAATCTGGGCATTACAGGTGTTTATGGCTACTGCTAGTCATGATTTCTAGGCTTTTCAGGGGACAAAGTTAGGAAGTACTTTTTCATTTGTTAAAAAGAAAATATTTCAGAGTTCATGTGGACATTTCTAATTCAAATATAGGATTACAGAATTTTTACTTAAGCGTTGTTATTATAAAATTGCTGTGTCTTTTTTTATATACTAAAATATTGGTTTCTGATTATTTTAACATAATTATTTATATATATATAATTGATTCAGAATAATAATACGTATATTATTATTAACAATATTACTGAAAACAGCTTAAGACTTATTTTGAATTTGTTTTGACCTTAAGATAAATCCCACTATAGATGTATAATCAAATTGTGTTCTACAGTTATCTGAAATAACTTTCTGTGTGTTAAACTATCAACTTGATACATAAATTTGCTTTATTTTGCTTTTGACTTGGGGGGATTTTTTTCTATTTGAATTAAATTTTGTTTACAGTTAAGAAAAACATCTAGCCCCTGGACAGTTTGGCTCAGCAGTTAGAGCGTCGCCCGCGGACCAGAGAGACCCGGGTTCGGTTCCCGCTAAGGGCATGTACCTCGGTTGCAGTTTGTCCCCGGTCCCAGTTGGGATCATGTGGGTGGCAACCACTCAATGTGTCTGTCTCACATTGATGATTCTCTCTCTCTCTTCCTCCCTCTCTCCCTTCCACTCTATCTAAAGATAAACGCAAAAAAAGTCCTCGGGTGAGGATTAAAAAAAGAAAGAAAGAAAAGAAAAACATCTATAGGGCTCCAAAGTCAAGTCCACACATCAATATATATTCAGAAAAATCTAGCTTCTATCCCAACCCACCCATTTCCCTGTACACGTAATCACTTTTATTGGTTTGCTCATCCATTTCGTGTCATTATAAGCAAACACATACATGTTTCTCAAATAAAAGCAAGCATGCTATCTATTTTTTGCACCTGGTTTTCTCACTTTACAATAAACTGTAGAGATTGTCCCCTTCCTTTTCATAGCCACAGAGAATCCCATTATATGGATGTCCCATGGTTTCTATAACAACTGAAGGGCCCTGGGTTGTTTCCATTCTCTTGCTATCACAAACAGTGCCACCACAGAAAGCCTTGTACAATGTCTTTTCTTATTTTTGCCTGTGTATCTTTGGGGTAGATCTCAAAAATGATTGTTTGGTCAAAAAAGAATGCACATGTAATTTTGCTAGATGTTTCCAAATTCCCCTCCATAGAGATGGTACCATTTTCACATTCGCACCATGAGGTGGTGTGTTTTACATGTTGACTTCAATTTTAAAAAATCTCTCAAATCTCAAGGGCCTTAATAATCCAGGACAGGGATTTTAATTAAAACAATCTAATTCAATTCTCTACACTTTGGACACGGGAAATTTCTTCTGAGAACAAGCAGTGATGTGCTCAAGATAATGCCTTTATCCGCAGCCTAGCCTGACTTACGTACACACTTGACTCTCCCTACTTATGTCAGGAAGTTAGGCACAGTATTAAATATCCAGACTGAAAATATCATAGGTTAGTTTGGGTCTTTGTGAACTAGTGGTTCCCTAATTTGGAAAATCAAAGTTGGGGGGGGGGGGCAGTGCTTCTGGGTGCTTTCTCCTCTTCTAATCCCCCTTCATCCTTTTAACAAATTACAGATCTGATGTGGATTGAGTGTGGGCTCCTATCCACACCCACACCACTAACAGCATCACCCAAGCGTCCCTTTACCCACAGTATTGTCCCAGCATGAGTTTAGATGGCATGTAGACTGTTGGTTCTCCCTAATCATCCCTACTGCTAACATCTCTCAGATCTTGCCCCTCCCCTCCATCACTACTGCCACCACCTTAATACAAGTAGCTAACATTAAAGGGACTTGTATACACATGATCTCATTTGCTCCTCACACTAACACTATGAGGTGGATTCCCTATCAGCTCTATTTTACACCCAAAGAAATGGATGTAAATGAGCTTAAGGACTTGTCCAAGGCTACAAAGCCAGCAAGCAAGTAGGGGCCTGGATGCGAACCCAGGGATTCCACTCCAATGCCTACCTTTAACTGTCATGCTATGGTGCTTCCTCACTTCAGATGCTCACCATCTAGGTGCACACCTACACACACACACACACACACACACACACACGTGTGCACGCAACCCTGCTATTATCCTTTCCTTCTCCAATACCCATGTAATCTTCCAAAACACCAATCTCATTACATCAGACCCCTGTTTACAAATGACTACTCAAAAGATAACATCCAAACTCCTAACCGTGAGAGGGATGGTTCTGTGTCACCAGCATCCTGCCTTAGTTTACATCTCAGCCCTCACCATTCTCCAGCTGCCCTATCCCACATCAGTGCCTTTTAATTAAAAACACACTCTGACCCCCGTCAAGAATTACTCAGAGGGTTCCGTTCACCACGGTCTTTCTCGTCTCTGAAAACGCATTTCTACCTAGAATGCTCTTCCACCTCCGTCTAGACCCCATCCTCCCCCATTCACCTGACAAGCCCCTAGGCGTAGATTTCAAATCAACTCACAATGACCTCCTCAGACATCTGGATGTCCTTCCTGGAGCCTCCTCCTCCATCCTCTATCACCCCTCCATCACCTGCTGTAACACGGGTCTCACCCTCACACCTTCTACCACCCAACTCTATTCTCCACCTGTACTCATTTTATTAGGTTTTCGTTTTGTGTATCCTTCCAGTGTGTGTGTGTGTGTGTGTGTGTGTGTGTGAAAATATGTATATATCCCTATCTTTCTCTTTTCTTATACAAAAGATAGTAACTATATACAGTGTCACTGAACCCTGCTTACCCCCCACCCCCATATCCTTGGGATTTCTCTGTAACACATGAATTTGAATCTTTGGGGTAGATCTCAAAAATGATTGTTTGGTCAAAAAAGAATGCACATGTAATTTTGCTAGATGTTTCCAAATTCCCCTCCATAGAGATGGTACCATTTTCACATTCGCACCATGAGGTGGTGTGTTTTACATGTTGACTTCAATTTTAAAAAATCTCTCAAATCTCAAAGGCCTTAATTAATAATCCAGGACAGGGATTTTAATTAAAACAATCTAATTCAATTCTCTACACTTTGGACACGGGAAATTTCTTTTGAGAACAAGCAGTGATGTGCTCAAGATAATAGTCCATAGTATGAGAAGATGTAGCTGAACCTGAATTTATTCACTAATCCTGTTGCTGGACATGTGGGTGTCTCAGTCCTTTGGACCCTGACTTCAAGGGGCTGAGTGAGACCTAGCCCTCCCTGCTCTTCATCCAACATGAAGATCCTACCAAGTGCACAGCTCAGATGTCTGCCCCAGAGAATCCAACTAGACTGGCCTCTGGCAGAACCAGGCCACAGCCAGAGAGCACTGAGTCACTGAGGCCTGGGGCCAGCGGGAGCAGTCCAGGTTCTACACCTTCTTTTACGTGTACGAATCACACAGGATCAAAGGTTATGATCTCCTACCATCCTGCACATTCATGTCAGTTTCCTGAATCACAAAGCTCAGATCATGGAGCCACATATTCTTCACATCCTAGGTGGGCTCAGAGAAGAAATGCTACCATGTAACAATGCCTAAGCTTGGCATTTTTATTAACGGTTCATCTAATCCTTCCACAAATATGTAGAGAGCTGCTTCTAGGTGCCAGGTGTTATTCTTAGGTGCTGGGGGGTAAATCACTGAGAGCTCCTGGAGAGCGTACGTGGCACAAGCTGGATGAGAGAGGATATAACAGACAATAAAAATATAGTAAATCACATGGCCTGTTAGAAGATGACAAGTGCCCTGACCGGTTTGGCTCAGCGGTTAGAGCGTCGGCCTGCGGTCCTGAGAGACCCAGTTCGGTTCCCGCTAAGGGAGCGTACCTCGGTTGCAGTTTGTTCCCGGCCCTGGTTGGGTCGTGCGGGTGGCAGCCACTCGATGTGTTCCTTTCGCATCGATGTTTCTCTCTCTCTCTCTCTGTTCCTCTCTCTCCCTCCCACTCTACCTGGACAAAAAATGGAAAAATGTCCTCAGGTGAGGATTAAAAAAAAAAAAAAAAGAAGATGACAAGTGCTTTGGGGGAAACAGCAAGGTAAGGGAGATTGGACAGAAAGTTGCAGGATGCAATTAAGGTAGGGTGGCTACAGTAGGTCTCCTTGAGAAATCATGGGCAATATCTTATTTTCCGGGCAACTCCTTTTTGCAGCTGCCACAGGTCAACTGCCATTATCATCGCCACAGTTAAACTGCCATTATGCAAATGTCAAGGTAATAATAAAGCATCCCAGTTGCCTTGAGTTGTGTTTCAGAAATTCCTTGAAATAAGCAGAATGTCCACTTAGGACTTTAAAAATCATTTTTGTGATCCAGAAATTTCTGCTGTTGAATTGGTTGTTGTTTGTTAATCTTCACCCCAGGATATTTTTTTTTTCCCATTGATTTTTAGAGAGAGTAGAAGGGAGGGAGGGAGAGAGAGAGGGAGAAACATTGATGTGAGAGAGATGCACTGATTGGTTGCCTCTCGCATGACCCCAACTGGGGCCAGGGATCAAACCTGCAGCTCAGGTATGTGCCCTTGACTGGAATGGAGCCTGCGACCCTTTGGTCCCTGGGCGGACGCTCTAACCGCCGAGCCAAACCGGCCAGAAGTGCTGTTGAATGTTTTGATGCAACATGGTTTAAGGGGTGCTCCGAGTGGTCATTTCCACCAATTCTCCTACGTGGGTTGACTCTCACAGAAGATATTCGGCCTGGAATTTGTCTGTACCCTTAAAGCAGGGGTGGGGAACCCCTGGCCCACGGGCCATCTAAGTCCTGAGAAATCATTTGGTCTGGCCCTGCCAAGGCAACCACAGGCGGGACTTGAAATTCAATAAATCTAGGAGCTTTTTCCATAGCAATGTAAATGTATATTAAGTAAATCATCATCATAACGTAAATTTTGAGGGACAAGCAAGGAACGTCCATTACGGGATAGACAAGGCACATACGAGTACACTGCGGGACAGACACTTACGCTTCTCGGTGGCTGCCACAGCCCATCTGCCTGATTGCGTGACTGAGAGGACAGCCAATGCCAGGCAGGCTGGGAGCGTACACTCTGTGAAAGTCCTAACACACTGTGGGGGAACTAGGCAGCGATCTGCTGCTGATGAGATGAGATGAGATGAGAAGAGATGAGATGAGATGAGATGAGATGAGATGAGATGAGATGAGATGATTCCTCATGACACCGAGGACCTTGCCTCTGATGACTGAAGACGATGTCGACTTCTTGTCAACACAGACGATAACTCCAATCCAACCTTTATCCACACACCCATGATCAACAAGCCTTGCAAAAACTGAATCTCTGATGAAGAGTAAGAAAATTATAATACACAGAAAAGACCTCAAGAGTCGATAACACTAACGTTGGCTATATTCCAAATCCAAGATGCAAGATTAGAACAGCGATCAAAGCAAAATAATCACATCGCTGGCCACACACACACTAGATAGTTATTAAAACTTAAGTGGTGTGACATCCTACAAATGGCGACTACAAAGAGAAGAAAAGTTGAAGTGTCGATCTTTCCAAGAGAATTGGACGAATGATTCTTTTTTGGTTGAAGTCAAAGGCAAACCTGTGCGCCTAGTTTGTGGTGATGTATTAACAGTAATGAAAGGCCAATCTGGGGCATCATTGCAGCTCAGAACATGCTAAACTCAATGAATTGGGGAGGCCAAATGAGTCTGGATAAAATCGATGCTCTTCAGCGGAGTTTGGAATCACAACAAGCCGCTTTCACTAGGCCTCACTGTGACAGAGACGTTACTCAGACGAGGTATGTAGTGAGCGAGCTAATCAGAAGCTGAGGTCTCATGTAGAAGGAGAGTTTGGAGCGTGCATGGTGGCTGCTGCGGAGTCGTTAGCCCCAGACAAAGGAAAACTGTTTCAGAGTGTTAGTTTGTCTGGGAGAACCATCTCTGATTGGATTATTGGTTTAGCAAAGGATATTGAAAGAACACTGAAGGATTCTGCAGGAGATTCCATTTTTTCTCTCTGGCTTGTGACGAGACAATGGACATAACAAATACTGCCCAACTGGGATACCTGCAGAGTCTGACCCGCAAGAGGAACTGTTATCACTGGAAGCTTGGCATGGCTTCCAGTTTTGTTTTGTTTTTTATTCTCACCCGAGGACATTTTTCCATTTTTTGTTCAGATAGAGCAGGAGGGAGAGAAACATCGACATGAGAGAGACACATTGACTGACTGCCACCCACACAACCCCAACCAGGGCCGGGGACAAACTGCAACTGAGATACGTGCCCTTAGCGGGAACCGAACCCGGGTCTCTCTGGACGGCAGGCTGACGCTCTAACCTCTGAGCCAAACCGACCAGGGTGGTTTCCAGTTTTATCAATGAAAAAACTAGCCCTGGCCAGTTTGGCTCAGCAGTTAGAGCGTCGGCCTGCAGACCAGAGAGTCCCGGGTTCAATTCCCGCTAAGGGCACGTACCTCGGTTGCAATTTGTCCCCGGCCCTGGTTGGGGTTGTGTGGGTGGCAACTAGTCGATGTGTCTCTCTCACGTCGATGTTTCTCTTTCTTCCCCTTTCTTTCCCTCCTGCTCTATCTGAAGATAAATGCAAAAATGTCCTCAGGTGAGGATAAAAAAAAAAAAACTTGAGCTAACATTTGAAAAGTTAAGTGGCTTTATCATAGGTGGAGCTCCAGCCATGGCTGGCTCGCAAAAAGTGTTACTTGCATTTGTCAGGAAAGAACTGAATTGTCTCAGTCTTGATCCAAGTGATTTAATTCTATGCCACTGCATCACACACCAGGAAAGTCTCTGTGCACAGTCGATGTGGTTCAACAATGTGACATCAACAGTAGTGTCATGCATACATTTTCTCAAAAGCAGATGGTTTAACAGCCACCAGTTTAAGGAGTTACTGAATGATCTTGACTCTGAGTATGGTGATCTTGTTTATCACGGTGAAGTGTGGTGGCTCAGTCGTGGGAACATGCTCATGAGGTTTTATGAACTGCAGGATGAAGTCAAACAAGTTCATGGAGATGAAGGGAAAACTCGGCAGGAACTCAATGACAGCAAGTGGCTGTGTGATTTAGCATTCATGGTGGACATCACCAAGTACCTCTCAGAGCTGAACGTCAAGCTGCAGGGCCCCAACCAGCTTCTCAGCTCCCTGCTTTCAAACGTGAAATCATTTGAAGCTAAATTAAGGCTGTGGAAAGTGCAACTTGAAAGAAATAACACGGTGCATTTCCCCACTCTGGAAGGACAAAAGCCTTCTACCACACTTGAATGTGCTAGTGAGTGTGCGAAACTAATTGAGGCATTTAGTGAAAGATTCAAGGATGTGAAAAGTAAACAAAAGGAATTGAACATCTTTGCTACACTGTTCAATGTGGAACCAGCTGATGTGCCTGATAACCTACAACACGAAATCCTTCAGCTGCGCGATGACGAGCTGAAAGCTAGGTACAACCTCCCACTGCTTGAGTTCTGTAAACGTTACCTAAGCAATGATGAATTTCCCACTCTGAGGAGACATGCATTGAAATATGCATCTGTGTTCAGAACAACTTACTGCTGCAAGCAGTTCTTTTCAAAACTTACTACTGCAGCCCTGGCCGGTTTGGCTCAGCAGCTGGAGCGTCGCCCTGCAGACCAATGAGTCACAGGTTTGATTCCAGACAAGGGCACCTACCTCGGTTGCAGTTTGTCCCTGGCCCTGGTCGGGGTCCTGTGGGAGGCAACCAGTCGATGTGTCTCTCGCATCAATGTCTCTGTCTCTGTCTCTCTATCCCTCCCTCCCACTCTTTCTGAAGATAAATAGAAAAATATCCTCAAATGAGGATTAAAAAAAACTTACTATCACAAAGAGTCGACTATGCTCCAGACTGACAGATGCAAACCTGGAAAAGCAGTTGCGAGTGGCAGCATCAGTAGCAGCTGACATCACAGCCTCACCACAGAGCAGCAGCTCCAGACATCACATCGGGGGGAGTTAATGACATGTTTGACCAAATACAGCAGGCTGATTTTTAAGTTGATAATTTTGTATGGCCCGTGAATGATGTTATAAATATCCAGATGGCCCTTGGCAGAGAAGAGGTTCCCCACCCCTGCTTTAAGGGCTCAATCGGGGCCCTGGATGGAGACAACTGAGACAAAAGTCCGGTTACGTCGTGACACACGTGTAGGCAGCACTTTATTCCTTTGATGCACGTTCATGGCTGTTCTCACTGATTGTTATAACAAACCCCACGTTCTTTAACAAGCCCCCACCCTGACCCCTTTAACAAATGTGGGACCCGAGAAATAAGTCTCCTCCCTCTGCTCACACCGTGGTTTGAAGGTTGCAGCCCAGACCAGAGCTCGGTTCCTTACTTCCTGGGTCTGTGCCCCCCACTTATACCACCTCCCCAATGTAAAGGTGGGGTACTTGTGTCTCTCTAGCCCTTTCCGACAGTCAGGCCGCATAAAACATAAGCTGGAGAAAGCCAAGCTTTGGTCTCTCATCCACTCTCCACCATGCCACCACCCTGAGTGGTTTTCTCATCACAAAGTCAGTTAGACCAAGTCACGTGGCAGTTAAATTGCTCATTCTCTCGTGTATTCAACAAACCATGCACCAGGGACCCTGCCCGACGCTGAGGACACCAAGATGAAGAACACTGGCTCTGCCCGCAGGGACTTCACGGGGCCTCGAGGGTAGGCCAGCAGGAGATAAGCATGGGGTAAGGGCTCCAGTGGGGGCCACAGGGCATTACGGGAAAGGGGAACCCACCCCCTTCCTGCTTGGGGTCAGGGGAAGCTCCCTAGAAGAGGTGAGGTCTAAGCAGAATCCCTAAAGATGAAAGATGTGTTCTAGTTGGGGAGAGAAGAGGGTGCGGGGAGAGCAGGAGTCAGGACAGCGGCCGGGGCGGGACAGCGAAGTGAGGGCAGATCCAGAGGGGCCTCTAACAGGCTCCATCCCAACCTGCAGGCAACAAGGGGCCCCAGCCAGGCTTAGCAAGCAGATGACAAGGTTAAGGCTGTGCTGGTGTGGAGAGAAGAAAGACCGGAGGACGGGCCCCGCTGGAGGCAGGGGGAGAAGCCCGGAGGCCTGGACTAAGGCAGGGCTGAAGGGAGGACCACACGCTGGAATGGCCAGGAGGCCTGGTTCTGAGCCTGGGCTCTTCAATCACTGGCTAGGGGACCTCGAACTACTAGTAGTGACTTAATCCCTACCTACTTCACAGGGTTGTTGGAGGATGAAATGGAATAACCGAGGAGGAAACGAGTGCCCGACGAACCCTAGAGCATGGCATGAAGCAGGGACACGGTGCTGTCCCCGCCCCCTCTGCACCGCTGCCTCCACGCCAGGGAAAAGGGCACTGCCCGGCATGTAAGTTTCCTCTGCTCCTGTAACTTCTCTAACAGCTGAGTGGCCTTGGGCAAATCTGGTCTTCCTTCTGGACCTGGCTTTCTTTTCTAGAAAACAAGAGAATGGAATTAGGTGATCTCCAGGGTCCTTTCCAGCTTCAAGTTCTGCAGTTGTGTTTTCTTATTCATCTAATGTCCCAGCTTCCACGATAATAATTATTTGTCACATGAAAAATGACTGAAGGAAGACTTATCCATACAAGAAAAAACAAACTAAGCTAATGAGTGGCTAACCCTGAAAACTAACATGAAGGGGGAAAAAAGCATGTGTTCCTTAAATGCCCTGAAGGGTGATATTAATATTCTCCGTTCAAAGACAAAATTATAAAAATTGAAAGGTATTTTCACGCACACACACAAGATTCTCATGTATAACATCTGTGCTCCTAAAAGGTTAAATAATCATTGGCCTAGACATTTAGTCAAGAAAACTAAAAGAGATGTCCACATAAAAACTTGCAAAGAATGTTTATGCCAGCTTTGTAATAGCCAGAAAGTGGAAACAACCTAAAACAACAGGTGAATGGATAAAAAACTTATAATATATCCATAAGATGGAATAAAAAGGACCACACTTCTGATATATACAATCAACAACAACAAAACACACAGATGAACCTGAAAATCATTATGCTGAAAGAAACCCCACAGAATGGGAGAAAATATTTGGAAATCATATATCTGAAAAGGGTCTAGTATCCAGAATTTATAAAGAATTCTTACAATTTCACAACAAAAAGATAAACAACTCAATTTTAAAAATGGACAAAGGTCCTGGCCAGTGTTGCTCAGTGGTTAGTGTTGGCCTGCACACCAAAGGGTCTTGGGTTCAATTCCCAGTCAAGGGCATATACCTGGATTGTATATTTGATCATTGGCAGTTAGAGCACATTGGGAGGCAACCAATCGATGTGCCTCTCTGACATCGATGTTAATCTCTTTCTCGCTCACTCTCTCACACACACACACACACACAAACACACACTCTTCCCTCTCTCTAAAAATCAATGAAGAAAATATCCTTGGTTGAGGATTAACACCAACAACAAAAAAAGGAACAAAGGACCTAAATAGATATTTTCCAAAGAAGATTACAAACAGGTGACAAACACATGAAAAGATGATCAGCATTAGTCATTAGAAAAATACAAACAAAAACCACAGTGAGATACCAGTTTATACCAGCTAGGACAGCCATAATTAAGAACAAAGGGAAAAACAGCAAATGTTGGCAAGATTGTGGAACAACTGGAACCCTTCTCATTCATTTCTGGTGGGAATGTAAAATGGTTCAGCCACTTCAGAAAACAGTTTGGAGTTTCCTCAATAAATTAAAAAATAGAGTTACCATATGACTCAGCAATTTCACTCCAAGATATACTATACCTAAAAGAATAGAAAACAGATGTTCAAGCAAAAACTTGTCCAGAAATGTTCAGAGCAGCGCTATTCATAATAGTCAAAAGGTAGAAATAACCCAAATCCATCAACTGATGAATGAATAAACAAAATGTGGTCTGTCCATACAATGGAATGTTGTTATTCAGCAGTGAAAAGGAACAAAGTATTGATACATGCTAGAACATAAACAAACCTTGAAAACATTATGCTAAGCGAAAGAAAGCCTGATACAAAGGGCCACATATTATATAATTCCATGTATGTGAAATGTCCAGGCAAATCCTTCGAGATAGAAATCAGATTAGTGGTTGCCCCTGGACGGAACGGGAAACACTGCCTAACGGGGACAGGGTTTCCCTTCTGAGATGGTACGAATGTTCTGGAACCAGATAGTGGTAATGGTTGTACAATACTGTGAATGTACTTCATACTATTGAATTACGCATTAAAATGGTAAATGTTATGTTATATGTATTTGATCACAATTTTTTAATATTACTTCCAAAAATATCATTATGCTGAAAAAAACCAGGGCAAAAAAAAAAAATACATCCCGTAATTCCGTTTGTATAAAATTCCAGAAGATGCTAACTCATCTACTCATCTATGGTGTTAGAAAGCAGATCAGGCCCTGGCCGGTTTGGCTCAGTGGTTGGAGCATTGGCCTGGGGACCAGAGTCCTGGGTTCGGTTCCCGCTAGGGGCACGTACCAAAAAAAAAAAAGCAGAGCAGTAGTTGCCTGAGAGGAAGGGTTGGTTAAAGGAAAGAGAGGAGGATAAGGCATGAAGAAACTGTCAGGGCTGATAAAAAATATTTATTAGCTTGATTATTTGATGGATGCTTTAAACATGTGCATCTTAGTATATTTCAACTATGCCTCTGTAAAAATACAAAAACATTTTCAAAATTACCATTGGACCTCTAAATTCTTAGACGTTTTAAATTTCTATCTGAAATACATTGAGGAACTTTACTGTAAATTCTTTCACAGGTCAAAGAAAACAATCCTTTCCTGATTTATTGAATCTATTAAGTCTGTTTTCTACATACCATGGTTTCTTAAAGCAAAAGAACACCTGTAACAATGTCTGCTAAGACCGTTCAAGTAGTACGCCTGGTGGAGACTGAGCAAGCTTGATGTGGCCATGTTTCAAGTCAGGCATTCTTTCTGCTATTAATAGGAACCTAGGACACTTTAAATCATTGCTGATTCCTGGTTTTCTGAATTGGTTCAGAAATGGTCTGGTAGAACTTGGCAGACACTCACTTTGCAAATCAAACTATCATATCTGTTATTATTTTAGCACATGCTGAGAGGATTATAAGTGTTTATATACTCTCAGTGAGCATCAAATTCAGATCTTGCCTAACATGCATAACAAGCAGAGTCAGACAGTGAATCAATGCCAGAGTCAGATTTGCTCGTGGAATTTAAATTGGGATATGGATTTCACTTTAAACCAAAAGGCGTACTTAAATTACAAGAAAAAAAGGGGGGCGGGACAAAAAAAAATGGTTTTAGTTGGATTACTTAGTTTGTCTCAGATTAAATTTTAACTACTCTCAAAGTTATTTCAGCAATTTTTTCTATAATTTTTTTTGGGGGGTAAATGATGGGTTTTCTAGAAATTATTTTCAGGACACAGATATTTACATAGAGACGAAATGATCACCTGAATTTACATAACAATCTCCCATCCCAGCCCCACCCCACCAGCTCTTTCACAAATACTATATTTCTTGGCTTTGCTGGATCCTTACAAATTTGTGACTTGATTTACTCTTCTGTAAAATGGGGAAAACAACAGCCCTTACCTCAGGATTATTGTTGGATTAAATGAATTAAATAGACATAAAGTGCTCAGACAGTGGAGGGCACACAGGGAGCACTCAATGAATGTTCACCGTTACTCACTTTATATTACTGTTCCCTTTTACAGATGGGAACACTGAGGCTCAGGGTTAGTGGTGACGAAGCTGAATCTAGAACACAGAGCATGGCTGGTCCTGATTCCTTTCGCTACTCCACACCTCTTTCCCTACCCACACATATTTTCTGCATGAAAATAAAGGTACTAATCTGGAAGAGGCAAAAATAGCTGTGTAGCCCTGGCCGGTTTGGCTCAGCGGTTAGAGCGCCCGCCTGCGGTCCGGAGAGACCCGGGTTCGATTCCCGCTAAGGGCATGTACCTTGGTTGCAGTTTGTCCCTGGCCCTGGTTGGTCGTGCGGGTGGCAGCCACTCGATGTGTCCCTTTCACATCGATGTTTCTCTCTCTCTCTCTTCCTCTCTCTCCCTCCCACTCTGTCTGTACAAAAAATGGAAAAATGTCCTCGGGTGAGGATAAAAAAAAAAAAAAAAAAAAAAAATAGCTGTGTAACTGAAATCTAAAAAGCATGAACAAACTGGTAGTCACAGAGCAGCTTCAGGACTCACCCCGTTTAGGCTCCAGGGAAAGTCATCAGTCATTTTTAAAGTCAGCTTCCTATAGTGATTTTGAAAAGGAAGATAAAAGGTTTCTGCAAAGTGTTGATAGATCTTCAAGAGGATGCCAAAAAATTGTGTGAGCTAGCAAAAATTACATTAGCATCTACTCATTGCCACTAGCATTGAAAGGGATTTATATTATCTTTGTATGGATGTTAAAAAGTACCGCAGCCTGTGACAGAATGCCTGCCGCAGAGGTTAAGTAGGAAGTGGCTTGCCCATCAGTTAAGTTGCTATCAAGTCAGGACTCGAAAAATCCAGAGGCTCCAGATATATGCACAGCCTGGTACAATACAAACATATTTTCAAAGCTGTCAGATTTAAACTACATCCATTCTAAAGTGATATTTAGTTATTATTTCAGTTCCACATATTTCATCCACGGGGCATTTTCAGAATATGGTCAAATTAAAATACAAAACCATTAGATGTAAGTTTGTTGGGAAACAGGATATCCAGAGGGTCTGACGGTCTCTCTCCCAAAGACAACTTCCTAATCACAAAGAAAAAAAATGTCCCGTTATGATGGAGAGACTTGGTGGTGACCACATTAACCAAAGGATCAAACTTGGTGGAACACACATCACCTGCTGCATACCCTTGCCAAAATGCTCAACCTGAATCTGGTCATGAGGAAACAACAGACACATTCAGATCATGGTTCATTCTACAACACAACTAGCCTGGAATCTTCGATCGTGAAGAACAGAAAAAGGTGGCTATACTTGCTAAATCAGAAGAGTCATCATACACAATTGCAAAACCAGGTGATTATTGTTTTTCAAATACCTATATGAGACATTTTTATGACAATTTGAAAAAAGTTAGAAATCTAGTGTTTATTAGAAAAAATACTTAAGATTAATTCCTTTAGATAACAGAATTATGGTTATGCCACTTACCTTCCTGTAGTTAGAGGGGCGGAATGTGATGCTCAGCTTTTTGGGCAGGATGGAACAGAGCGGGGGAAGTCTTGGGGGGACCCAGTCTACTGCCACCTGCACAAAAACCTATGGGGGACTAGGAGGAGGCGGTAACACACCCAAGGATGCTTTTCATAATCCCCTTAGGAGACGTGAACAGACTAGGACCAATAGATAAATAGTTTAAGAATGTTCTCCACTTTCCCCTAATTCCAGGCAGACAAAAGGGTAGCCTAGCAGAAATGTAACAGACAGAAAGATGGGGATTCCTATCCCAACCTTGCTATGACCTTGAACAATTCACTTGGCTTCTCTGGTGCTTTCTGGAGAAAAACAGGAAGGGTCGGCCAAAGCAGCTCTCAGATGCCTTCCGGGTCTAAAACCTAAAATGCTAATGGGCAGTGGATTCTTCTTTTTTTTTCCTTTGGGTACGTGCCCCTAGCAGGAACTGAACCCGGGACTCTCTGGTCTGTAGACCAACGCTCCAACCGCTGAGCCAAACTGGCCAGGGCTGGACAGTGGATTCTTAAAGACAGTGCAATACCAACATGGAATGTCTATTCCTATTTGTGTTCTAAAGAATGGAAAGTTTTCTCTGATTATAAAGTTAACACACGCTAACTAAAAACAAAAAACAAATCACTATGACTGCACCACTTCGAGTTAGAACCACTGTTAGCATCTTTCTTTAGATGTTTTCCCCGGCATGCAGGCACCCGTATAATCACACACATTTTTAAAAACATGGGATCCCTGTGGACATGCTGTGTGTGACTTTTTAAGTTAATAGTATTATATGGTTTATATTCCATATTCATAAATATAAGATAACAGAATCCTGATGGTTGAATGGTACACACTGTTATTCTACATGCAAATGATTTAGTTTCTCAACTGAGGAACATTTATTTAGGTGGTTTCTAATGTCTCCTCTTCTAAACAATGCTGCAATAAATATTCTTATGTATATAACAAAGTCTATAAATCAAGATTTAATCACACAACCCATCTCCCCTTCTTATGCAGAAGATTAAAAAAATATTTTAAAAGTCAAATAAAGGCTCTCCACGTCGGCCTGCGGTCCAGAGAGACCCGGGTTCGGTTCCCGCTAAGGGCATGTACCTCAGTTGCAGTTTGTCCCCGGCTCTGGTCAGTCGTGCGGATGGCAGCCACTCGATGTGTTTCTTTCACATCGATGTTTCTCTCTCTCTCTCTGTTCCTCTCTCTCCCTCCCACTCTACATGAACAAAAAATGGAAAAATGTCCTTGGGTGAGGATAAAAAAAAATAAAATAAAATAAAGGCTCTCCATAACCCAGGCAATCAGGAGGACACAGGGCCCAAGGAGACCTGTCCTTAGGAGGCTCTGGAAACAACATTTGGTCTCTTTCATTCAAGGAGGCCACAGAGAAACCTGAGGCCCAGCTTTTGGACAACCACCGTCTCTTCGCAAAGTGTTTTCCAGGCTGTGAGCTCCGGGCGGCCGCCTCTGCAGCCCACGTGGCAGACTGACCACCGGTCACGGTGTACCAAGCCCAGTCCCCAAGTGGCTGTCAGGCTCCTAGAAGCTGCCCATAGGTCCTATGTTTACATTTTTTTGCCTTTAAAAACAATGATATCACCTAACACACTCCCACCTGCCTGTGTTTCCCACAATCCAATTTAGATACATGAAAATTACTGGATCTGTCTCGTGAATTGAAAAGAGAACCCTTTCTGCAAACTCAAGTATTCGTCGTAACATTTGAAAATAATTAGCATGCCAAAATAACTGTTTTCGCTTTTTAAAATTTCTAGTGATTAGGAAACAATATCAAACATCTTCCTTCTCACTGACAGTAGTGCCTACTTTTCTGACTTGAAATGAGGTCACTGAGTTAAATACCCTTTGCAAATGTAGGAGAAAGCATGTCATGCTCTCGTTGTGGGTATTGCCGTCTTCATGAGTGATCGATCTCACAAGCATGTACCTGGACCCACGGCTAAAATATAACTGCTATGGAATATATTCTATCCGATGTTCAGCAGGAGAGGGGAGGCATTCTACACTGATGATCACTCAGCAATATTCCTGGAGGTTCACATAATTTTATTCCTGGAAGGAACTGCCATCGATCATTTCCAATCCCCGGAGAGGCTGGATTAGGAAGGTTAATTGGCTTGTCCAGGTCACCCACTCCCAATTCAAGGTTTTCTTTTCCTCTCTGACCCTTTTTGTCAGAAACCCAATAATTAATTTAGAGTAAATATGTTCCTTTTACACTTGACAACCCCAGGCAGATATATACATATACTACCTTGTCTATTCCTTCAGTGTCATGACATTGGGGGGTCAGGTTTACGGACAGATCTACTAAAGGGCCAAAGACAAATTTGGGAGAGAGTCTACAGACAAGTTACAAAACTGAAAAATATTTAAGATGTCCAGACAACCATGAGTGGAGGTTTCTAGGTTTGGGCTAAAAGTGGGAAGTGGCGACTGATAACTGATGGGTTTTTACTGTGATCGAGAAAAAGCAGGTGCAAAGTAAGGGCAGCGGCAAATGGCCTTGTGCATCCTTAAAGCAAATACCCACATTAAAAGAAGGGCAAGGTGGCGTGAAAACTATTTTTTATGGGGTGACAACCACCCCCCAACCCATGCATGACCCTCAGCCTTTTGTTTCTGAACACATGGAAAGATTTATTCAGCGAACTGAGCTACAGGTTATTAACGCCTCCTCACGCAAGTTGTTTAACAGCTCCCTCTTTGCTCATAAAATATATTCAAAGTAAAATGTACTATCTCCCTGACGGGTCTGCTGTCAGTGAGTGGGGAAAGCTGCCTTATAAACCATCAAGGGGACTTGTTTATCTTACGGAGTCCTGTAGGAATATAGGAAAGAGTTAGATCAATTAACTTGGCTGTAACTTCTGCTGCTGTAAAGACATTATCATATGCTCTGGCTGGGTAGCTCAGTTGTTTAGAACACTCCCCTGATATGCCAAGGTTGAGGGTTCGATCCCTGGTCAGGGCACATACAAGAGGCAACCAATGAACGCATAAGTAAGTGGAACAACAAAATCAATGTTTCTCTCTCTCCCTTCCTCTTGGTCTCTAACATCAATACATTTTTTTAAAGACTTTATCAAATTAGAATATGCATCATATTAGAAATATGGATCATATCCAAAATACACATAAAATATTGAGGAGGGGGCCTTCCCCGCCACATCTTTCTCTAACAGCTGGCAGTGATGACTTGTCCCCAAACTTGCTGTCTGTAAATGTCAAAGACTGAAACCTTAGTTGGGTGGAATTTAAACAGTGACCACCCACCGAGCCAGGCAAAATATCAGCCCATCGCCAACACCCCCTTGGTGGTACTGGAAACCAAATTCACATTCCTGATTCAAAAATGTGCCTATTTAATTAAAGTCAGGATTTCCCAGTCTTCTCACTGGTGGGAACAAGCAGTATCAGGTTTCCAGGATAACACACATATCACCAGGATCCAACCAGGTTCATTACCCAGAAAGTGAAATGCCATAAACTCCTTTCTACTAACCACTAATTACGGTCTTTGCTCTGACTCTGGAATACGGATCACTTTACTTTCTGCAAAACTTTTCAACACGCTATTCTAAACACAGCTACCAGTCACCTCACACCAGCTGTGGCTCCACAGCAACTTTCCCTGTTAAAATACACAAAATCCTATCAGTTAGACCATCCCAAACAAGATAATTACTGTGGCAGGAAATAAAAATCAGATTAAGTGGGATTTTGTATCACAGGAGACCCCTTCAAGCTTTTGTCTGGCAGGGGCGCTGGGTGATGAAGGGAGAAGGGGACCCTGTCCCTGAATGTATCTTTGGAGTTTTAACTCCGCTATCTCAAGCTGCTGCTTCTATCCTTGCTTTCCATGTTTAGTTCAGTCCATTTTAGTTCTATCCCTTGATTAGACCCCAGTTCCCAACATTTTGTGGATTTTTGTTTATCAAAGCTGTGAATTGGGCTATATTGATTTGTCTACTTGAGGATTAGCTGCTGTAGGCAGGGAAGAAATAATAGTTTAACTGGAGTCAAAAACCTACAGCCGCAAGAAAAATAAATCAGAGAGAGAGAGAGAGAAACTGGATAATGTGGGATCATTTCACTGTGAGTCAATCCTGATGGGGTTTCTTTTCCCCCTAGTAACTATAAGGGAGGACAAAGAGATTCTAACAGATCAGAGTTCACATTCCAACGGGCGGATTTGGGCTTTTAAAATTATCAATTTCATAAACTGCTCAGGAGGTGGCAAAAGAGTAAGTGGCTAGAAGAATAAAATGGGTGATAAAATTTTTCTTCTTTTCTTTCCCTGCAGCACTGGCATTTGAACAGCCCTGTGTACACCATATGTATAGTCATTTACCATGACTAATGAGAATAATGTACTACATTTCATAATACTGATCTCTCTGGACATATCAGAAAAACTCATAACTGGATGGCTGCTCTTACTATCTAAAAATACTTATCACAACAAACCTTCAAGCAAAATTTCCTTTAAAAAGAAATACCCTTAAGAGACTTTCTAGAGAAGCAAAGAAACTTTGCAAAATGCTAAGAAAAGAGCCCACCCTCTTCCCTTCCCTGTTTTGGGTAACCACTTAATCCTCTCAGATGTTTTCTCCTGCTGAATGCTTGTCTTACGTGCAGTTTACGATGGTATTTAAAATTGTCAAAATTCCTTCTACAGTTGTATCCCTGTTTCCCCTAAAAATGGACTCAAACTGATGTTAGAAACTGGCACAGATGTTAGAAATTCCATCCTTTTTCCAGAAAAGGACTGAGGAGGAGTGAGGTAATATCCCTTTTGGCAAATTCTTATTTCCTCCCCAATTCTGGATGTAATTGTCAGCATATCCATCAAAGTGGGTGAACATCACACACACAACTTTCCTGCATATAACGCTGTAAGAGTTACATGGAGATCTGTCCAAATGCAGAATGTCTATAAAAACTATCTGCAAGCAGAGTAACTACTTGTAATATTTTCTATTCTGAATCAAGGAGAGCACTTTGCTCTGAAAACACAGTCAGCCAAAACATAGCCGGCCAGTGTAACTAACGCCATGCAGAAGATTATAAACTTGAGAAATTAAAGCTGGATTTATATCTCCATAAGTCACAAACACATGCAGGTAACAGGAGCTAGCAAACGCTAACCCAAAACATTTTCAATTCTTATAATTCATTTTTATTCATTACTTATCAAAATAACCTGGAAAGGATAAAATAAGTCATCCATACTCAAATTAAATATGCAACCTGATGGCATGCATCAGTCAGGAATATTTTGCTGTAAATCAAATAATTTCGGGAAATCGCCTTTGTGTTCACCTCATAGAAGGTGCAGGTGTTTGTTTGGTTAATTTTCACCACGATTAGTGGTACACTTAGTAGATGCATTTGACAACTGTCCTTAGATTTCATATGGAACTGAATACGTCTGTTTTCATTCTGGAGAGAGTTTTAAAACTTATAACCTAAAATTTCAATTTCTGACGTTCATCAAGGTTAATAAATAACTTCTTACAAATCAAGAATTAGGTTTGATTTCAAAGCACAAAATTAAAACATAAAGTACTTTTGAAAATATTCTGAATGTTTACAAAGATAAAACCTTAAAACACATTCACTGAAACACACCAGTCAATGTTGCCTTACTTCTGTTAGTATGGAGAATATATTTTTAAGTCCTCAAATTATTCTGATTTCCTAAACTCATCCCAAATCTCCTCTAGAAATGTTATTTCTATTTCTTGTTGCCCAAATGTCTTACATAATACTTTACATTTTATCCAATAACACTCCCACAGTGGCCAACTTAGAGAATGCACGTTTAAAACAAAGATCTTACAAGATATGAGTTACGTATGTCTGAACATCGCTGATAGTCTTTATAGGTAATGCCAATATTGGCCAAGAGTCAGCGGCTAACAAGAGCAGAAAGGTCATGGACAATTCTTGACGAAAGCCAAGAATGCAATAATAAGAAAACTAAATATCCCTGAGTAGAACAAAAGTACTCCACAGAAGTTAACTTTTCGATGGAATCTTCGTAAGTACCGAGACTGGCCCCCATAAACAAACACCAAAACCAGTATCATTATTCACCGTCATACCTCGTGTTTATCGGCATAAATGTAATATATAGCAGTTCTCTTAAGACCAAATATAATGTATATGAATAGGAAACAGTGTTTATGATGATCATGACAATTATTTTACCAAGTCATTGACTTTACCTCAAAGGAAGCTGTTATTAATGAAAATCAGTAAACCGAGACATTAAGACGTGAAAAAATTTTTGTAATTCTACAACGCTATGCAATACGAAGACTGATATCTTCATCGTGGTGAAAGAGATCGAAGTTTCTCTTCCTGTAAGTTATATAATAACCTCATTAAAATAACTAGAAAAAATACAGGTCGCACAATAACATTTATTTCATATTCGATCCACTAGAGGAGAATTTCATCCAAAGCTGCAGTTCACAAAATTCCGAGTCAAGAGACTGACAGTTCATTTCGCGGCTGAGGGCAACCTCCCTATTATATTTTCTCAAAGATGGCTGATGAAAACAGCACCTCATAACTACAGAAAAATGGTTGCTCGGATTAAATTATGCAAACGTAGTTTCAAAATAACATGCTCAAGTTTCAGCGCATTAAAGGTGGACCTGCAAAGCATTTGCCATGTTACGCCTGGTTCCTGCGGAATTTCAGTGGGTACTGAGGGGAGCGCAAACCCCAAATTATCCTTATAGAGAAAGATCTTGAAAGCTAAGTGCATAAATATCAAATCCCACGGGCACATTCACTGGCCTTGGACCTGGCTCCTACCCTGATCTGTCAAACAAGGCAGAGCTATCAGGTGTTTCTCGAGGTCTCCATCCTAGACTACTAGCAGAAGGGGCCATCTTTGAAAAGCTCAGTCTCATCTTTTAAAAGTAAGATATTACAGATACGGAATTTTCAAAAAGGGGATGAATTTACAGGCTAAATTATTTACTATACGAGGTAGCTAAAATACACTTTACATGATCCATTTTCTACAAAAATAGCATTTATTTTCCACCTGGCAAAATTTCATAATCAGACACCCACCTACTAAGATTTTTCTGTGAACATAAAACTCCTATTTTTTTCCTAATTAAAAGTAAATGATAGAAAAATGCAGAGTGATTACAATACTAAAGCAAATTCATTAAACTTACTGGGCAGCCTTATCTTAAGCCACAAAACACTGACCTGGCAAGAAGCACATTAGATGTTTTCCAATTAATAATTGGTCGATAAGGGATATTTTTTCTTAGTAAATGAACTTGAGGTTTTAAAGATTTTTTTTCCTATTGGTTTATATTTATATTAAAGACTACAGAGAAATTTTAAATAATGATGCACATAAACTGCCAATCATATTTACTCTTAGCTGAAATAATCTGCAAAACAATAGCAAGAGAATGCCAATATAAAATATTTTAATTTTCGTGTACTTGGAAAGTTGCTAGCTGTTGAAAGTTATGTAAAAGTAAATTAGAGCAAAAAGTTGTCATAAATGGAGCTTTGTATTCTGCCAGTCAAAAAACGGGAACCATTTTGTTCTGAAATATACCAGCGTTCTTTGATGTCAAACTTGAATTTTCACTACCCTCTCTATTACATAAATCAGTCTTAACAACATTTAAGTGCCATTTCCTTCCATTTACATCCCATCTCTGGTTATTTCTCTTACTACACTTTAATAAGTTTCTGTAACTCAAAGCATCCATGCAGCAGCGCTGGAAAAATATCTGCTTTAGTCCACAAGGTTGATTTTGCTGTACTTGTGTGTATTGCTCTAGTTTCGCCAATTTCGCACAAGCACTCATCGTTCAGGTTTCGCTATACTTCTTAAACTGGTTTTGAGGGCTTCACTACAAGCTGGGGGAAATCCTTAGGAGAACAAATATCCTTCAACCAGACCAACATTCTAGGCCTCACACTGTCAACAAAATCTCAAAAGAAGAAACACAACATCACTGTTTTACTTTTAAGTCTCAGGGCCTGTGGACCACCCCTAGCCCACTCACGCGTGGGGATGGCCCACTGGAAAGCTCACCACCCAAATCGCAAGGGCCCGGAATCGCGAGATGCTAACTTTAAAGGCAAACGGTTGCGCGGCTGAGAACTCCTCGCGAGGGCCTTCTTGAAAAGTGTAAACACGTCTTACAGGGCAAAGCAAAACATGTTGTTTACAAACCCTCACCACCCTTTTCACCCAGTGTCACTGGCTGACTTCAGAGGCACCATTAGGAGCGATTTCTTGGTGGCGGCATTTCACTTACACACCCTCACGCGCGCGCACACGCACTCACGCACCGCTCTCCATACATTCCGGCGGCTCTTGGGACCAGAGACATGAAATACAGTCTCTGGTCCATTTCCCCCTAATTTGAGCTATTTTAGTTGAAAATATCCAGTAACATTCCTGAAGAGGAGAAAAAAAAAAATAAGGAAAACCAAAATTACTTTCCCCAAATGACTTGGCTTCCCTGTCCCCAACTTCACGAACAGCCAGAATGACGCCGACTGTGCAGGGAGAGTGGGCAGGAGAGCTTCAGACGCACGGTGGCCGGCGAAGTTGAGCAGGACCGGAAAGGTGAAGCCACAGAAGGGGGCGTCCAGGGCTTGTCCCCCAGCGCACCCCACCCTGCCCCCTCCTCTTACTTTTGGATGATCTGGGGTAGGCCGGCTGGGGGCGGGGGCGGCGGTGGCTGCATCCCTCGCGGGCCCGGGGCTGGGGGCGCCGGGGCACCGGGCACGCTGCGGGCATCTCTGTCTGGTTGCTCGGAGCCGCTGGGGTCCGCGTCCTGGCTCATGGCTGCGACCAGCACTGGGTGAAGCGAGAGCTGCCCCGGCTCGCGGCGAAAGAGCGCGCGCGAGGGGCGGCCCCGGGACACGGGCGCTCACTGGCCGGGGTCCCCGTGCCCAGTCCCCTTGTCCTTCCCGGTGGCGCGGGGAGGAGACGCGAGGGGCGGGGAAGAGGCAGTCCCGGCGGCGCCGCCTCCTCCTCCTCCTCCCGCTCCCGCTCGTCCCACACGGCCGGGGTGGGAGCCAGGGGGCGTCTCCCCCCGGCAGGACCCCCTCTGCGGCCGGGGGCTACCTGGAGCCCCGGTGGTCCGTGTAGCTCTGCCTGCTGAACTCCGGCGCCGCGAACTGGGAGGTAGCGCGGCGTGCGCCCCCGCCACCGTGCGCCCGCAGGGTCCCAGGCCGGCGCTCAGCAGCGCAGCGCAACCGCGTGAGGCGGCCAGACGCACGCCAGCCCGCCGGTCGCGGAGCTCTGGTCTCTCCCGGGAGCCGGCTGCTCCGGGCTGCCCCGGAGACAGCGCGCGGCCTCGCGCGTTCCTGCCAAGCGGAGCGGACGGAGCGCGCCCGGGGCGTCCGCGCGCATCACCAGTGCGAAGGGCTCCGGCTTGGCACCTTTCGGCGGCTGGCGCCCGGCCAGCGCCACCCCCAGCTAAAGGGCCCAGCCCCGCGAGTGGAAAGTCCGGACCCTCCCCCAGGTCAGTGGAACTTGTAACCCCGGGTCTTAGATGACCAGGCCCGAGGGCTCTCCGAACTGTCACTTCCAGCTGCTGATTTCAGGGATCCCCAGGAGCAGCCGGTGGGGCCGCCGCGGTTTGTCTTCGTCTTTTCCTCTCTCTTCTGTAAAAGACCCGCCACAATCCCGCGTGCGCAAAGACAAAGCCAAGCATACTTGTTATTTTTGTTACTTATTGGCGAAATCTCAGTGGAAATATGAAGAATGAAAAGGAGAGAGTTTGCCGACTTCGCGCCGCCACCATCCCCGCCCCTGAAGCCTTTTGGTTGCCCGGGCGCCCGTGAGCGCCAGCTCACCGGTGCACACCAGCTCACAGCCCTAACTCCGGCATCCTGGTCTGAGAAGACACCCAGGCTAGGGACAGCTTAGTGTCCTGGTGCAGGGAGTGTGGGAGTGGGGCACTGGGGAGGCACCTGGTGCCGAAGAAACATCTAAGACCATGGAAGTCACCCAGGAAATCCTTAGTGTCCTGTGGGCTAACGGGCTTTCTAAATTCTGACATCGCAGCCTCGGGAAGTAAGGAAAAGTGTCCCTTGACTGCTTTGGAAGCCAGAGCACAAGCCAGGATGCCCCACGGCCTGGAAAGAAGTTTGCTGAGGGTCTCGGTCCTCCTCCCGCAGCCTCATAGAGGAAAACTCTGAAGATGGGTTCTCTGGGACCTGGTAACTAATTGAATTCCTTCCAGATACTTTCTTCTTTTTCTAGACTGATTTCCTGTCAACTTCCCTGCCAGCCTCAGGACACTATGCCTCCTTTGGTTTGTGTCATCCTACCTAGATAGCGCGGGTGCCCTCTCTCTCCTTCCTCCTACGGAATAAACAATGCGTCATTTTCTTGTATTCGTAAACGTTGTCACAATTCCCATAATTGAGTCTCACCAAAAATCCCAGGTAAAGAGATCATGATTGTTGTCCCATTTTACAAAGGAGGAGGCATCCAGGTGATTTGTCCCATCCCACACCGTTCCTAAGAAGCAGTCACTGAACTCCTGGCTATGGTTTCAGTAAAAGTCCACCTTCTACCACCGGAACCTCCTTGGTTGGGAAAAATTACCTGAAATGAACATTGCAACTCTCCCAGATACTAAACTAAAACCTTCCATAAGTTTGCATTAAAATCTCCCTCTGAGAATCTTCCAGAATCTTTGTGAAAGGGCTTTGTATTCAACAAGGCAAATCTGTTTTTACCAGTGGAGGGACTCGACCTCGGTGAGTACCAGATACCAGGTAAGTAAATTGGGGCTGCGGAGACCCTGATTTACACAGTCGCTGTTGGGATTAGAAATAATGTTATCTTGCATATTTGGTGCAGGAGGTATTCAACCTGACAGTCACTGCAAACATGATTCCTCATATTCCAACCTTGTAGCCAAATAGGACAACACATCTCAAACTCCAGGAAGCTGAGTGTCTGGAGGTCACAATGTTGATATGATTAAAGCCATCCCCATAACATTTTTACTGGCAAAAACAAACAATTAACAAAATCCCAGCCCAAAAATAATGTATTAGCATATGTGACAAAAAAAATAATAATAGTGGGTAAATCTAGGTATTCACTAGGCTTTTCATGCATCCTTTCTATAAGTTTGAAATTTTCAAAGTAAAAAATGGAAAAATTAATAATTCACAGGTGTTTTTTAGAAATCCCATTTCCATGATTATAGCTTAATCTTTGTCATTTAGATGCAAAGAGGGGGGAGTACTGCAGAAACATCCTCAGCTACTTCACTCCCTGCCTCACATCCCCCCAAAAAGGAAATGATTGAACAAGCATTTCCATTTTGCAAGTCAAACATTAAGTGTATTAAACAGTTACAATAAAAAATGTTTTTAAAATTAGGTTTCCCCACTTCTTTCCAAGAAGAATGAAAAACATCCCTAGCTGGAGTTGCAACCATTAAAGAAACTGTCTTGCTTTGGTCGGCCTTGGGCCCTCACCACCCCCATTACCCCAGGGTGCCTTCACAGTTATAGAAGTGAGAGAAACGCTGTGTGAGTCACCCAACTTGACAAATATGGATCGTGACTAGGAGGTGAGGGCTGGTACTTCCATTCTGCGGAAGTATCCGTAGCTTCCGACCTACCAGTAAACTATGGTCAGGCAGTTTATTGTCCGTGAATATATTGAATGTTTACTAGAAGTCAGCTTCTAAGTGCCTGCATAGATTATTACTTACTTTATGCTCACAGTAACCCCATCAAGTAGCTACTCTTATCCATGTTTTAGAATCGAGGAAATTGAGGCTCAGATAGCTATAAGAATTTGCCCAGGTCACCTGGCTTTTAAGGGACAGAAGCAGGACCTCAAATTGGTTGATCCACTTGCATTAGACACAGACATGGAGCTGATCCCATTTGTCTTCTGCTGTGGTGCTGCCTGCACCTTCCAGTGGACATAAAATGCCACCTGCATTGTGACTCAACTCTGCCACTCATTTCTATTCCAATCAGTACATTTATAGGAAGGATCCAAATTGATAACTTACAAACAAGAAAATTCAAAAGAAATTCAGCAGCCTGGCAGGAGGTGGTAGGAAAGAGAAGGAACTAGAACCCAGGTCTCTATCACTACTAGGATCACTGTCAAACTATTGAGTCTTGGGGACTCTGGCACCCTGGTGAGTTTTGTAGTAATACATGTTAACTGGGTTCTAGGCACCGGTTTGAGGAGTTTTCACATGCCATCTTTCATTTAATATCTTCATTTTACAGACAGAGAAGCTTGGAACCTGTCCGAGGTCACAGGGATAATAAACGAGCCCAGGTTTAGACCGTGGTCTGACTCCTGGAAATCCCCTGCCCTCTGTTCAAAGGGAAACTAGCCCACCTTGCAGGGTAGTTGTGAGCATTTGTCTCTAGAGGTGAGCTTACTTAATACGTACTGCTATTTCACATATGTATATCATTACCGTTATTCTTTTAAATAACAGTTCCCTTAGTAAATTGTTAAGTTTGATAATACCCAGAGCTGATGAAACTGTGAGACACAGCCATTCTCGTGCTCTGTAGGTGAACATGTCAGTTCAATTGCAGCAGCTTCTTGGGAAGCGAGTTGGCAGTCTATTAAAATTGTAACAAATAGCCCTGGCTGGTTTGGCTCAGTGGTTAGTGTCAGCCCTCGGACCCAGGAGTCCCTGGTTCAGTTCCTGCTAAGGACATGTACCTCAGTTGCAGTTTGTCCCCAGCCCCGGTTGGGGTTGTGTGGGTGGCAACCAGTTGATGTATCTCTGTCACATCAGTTGATGTATCTCTCTCACATCGATGTTTCTCTCTCTCTCTCTTCCCTCTCTCCCTCCTGCTCTATCTGAAGATAAGTGCAAATATGTTCTCGAGTGAGGATAAAAAAATAAATAAATAAATAAATAATCCCTACATACATAAAATAATCCCCTACAGGGAATGCACTGTAGCTCTTTTTTTTTTTACTTTATTTTATTTTATTTTATTTTTTCTGGGCCACCCCCTCTGTCCCGCCCTCCACCCCAACCCTGCATTGTAACTCTTAAGAAGGCAGCATAAAACATTTCTGGAAAATTATACAAGTAATTATTAACATTAATGAACTCTGAAAATTAGGATGGGGCAGGAATCTTTTCCTTTTGTGACCTTTTATATTGTTTGAGTACGTAACATTGCTTTTTTTTCTTCATTGATTTGAGAAAGAGATGAAGATGAGAGGGAGAAAGAGACAGAAACATCGATGAGAGAGAACATCGATTGGCTGCCTCCTGCGTGCCCCCACTGGGGATTTGGCCCACAACTTGGGCATGTGCCCTGACCAGGAATCAAACTGGTGACCTCTTGGTACATAGGTCGACGCTCAACTACTAAGTTACACCAGCCGGGCGTAACATTTCTTATTTAATCCTCACAACCACCTTATTAGGTGGTTATTTTGTGCCCATTTTGCAGGTAAGGAAACTAGGGCTCAAAGAAGTTCAGCTACCTGGCCAGCTACTAAGTGGAAGAACTGTGGATATAATCCCAATCTTGATTACAAAGGGTAGAGCCTTATAACTACTGGGCATGGTGTTTCGTAATGTCATGGGGGCTTTGGAGACCAGAAGCTTCTCTGCTAAGTCCCAGCTGGTTTGACCCTCTCTGCTGTTTCCAATCTCTCAGCCTTTGGTTTTCCATGTCTCCACATGACCTGGCTTTTCTCTTTTCCTCTCTCAGAGTTAAAGCACAATCTTTTACTTGAACTCCATGGAACCCCTGGAAATGTTTTAAAACGATCATAAAATAAAGTCCTGGGTCGGCTTCACAAAGGATCGCCTCTCTGAAAACCCAGGAGAGAGAGTGGCTGAAGGATGCTGTTTAAAAATAATGTGGTTACTCATGGAACTGGATGCACATTTGAATTTGAAGGAGACAGTCAGGGAACTTTAGCTGAGGAAAACTGAGGACATGACCCATGAGGTTCTTTTCTGCCTGACAACTCATCCCTCATTGGCTGCAGGGACCGGCTCAGCATCCATCTCCCTGGTCGTGGATTTATCAGCCAGGCCCCCTGTTCTCCACTGATCCGCACAAGTATTGTATTATAATCAAAGGAGCAGTTGACTGGGAGTCAGAAAATCTGGGTCTGGATCACTAGGTATATCCAATACCCCTGAACAGAAAAGCAGTTACACAAACCAGGAGTGGCATCAGCTTCTTTGCCTGCACTAAAAACAGCTCTGCCTCAAGCCCAGGTGGCTTGAGTTCTGTCCTTCCATCACTCGTTCAGTACCTGGGGACAAACAACTGTGGATTGGGTTCCGAATCCCAGGGTCTATGATTTCCAGGAAAAGAAGAATTTTGAGCTGTGCTTTGAAGGATCCAGAGAATGACTTTACCGCCTTTGCTATTTACAAGAGAAAGCAACGCGGCAGGGTAAGATGGGGGTGGGTGGGTAATACAACAAATTGAAGGTGTGTTTTTTGGAGGGGGGATGGGAAGTCATGGAGGTATGAAATGAATGTGGGAGAAACATTAGCTAGTGGTTAATTGCATGATTTAAGTTCCAAGGGGCTCGGCACCCCCATGGAGACCCAGCTTCTACACTGCATGCTTAATCCCTGGAGAATGTCACTGTCACTCAGAGGCCGGTAGTGTGACTCCAGGCCCCGGCCAAGCAAAACAGCACTTCTCAGAGGCAGAGGATTCCTTTATCTAGCCCCTCCCCCCGCCACCTCCTCTGTCTTCTTTTATCACCGGGGCTGTCTGTCTGTCAGGCCAGTTGGTTGTCAGGGTATAAACATCTCAGGCTATTTGCCCACCAGCTTGGGGATCAGGTGACCATTATGGAAGGCAACACCGGAGGCTTCTGCATGCCAGTGCCACGCCAGTAACAGCCAGAGCCTGTGACGTGCTGACCTCACTGAGTGGGCACCCACGCAGCTGGCCTGGACCTGCAGCATCTTTGGTCATCCAGGGCCACCCCGTGCAGGAGACCCTGCCTAATCCCCTTTCAGCACAGTCACTGGAGTCAGAATAGCTCTGTTAGAAACCCAGCCTACGACCTGTCAGCTGCACGACTTCACGCACGTTACTTTACCTCTCTGAGCCTCAGTGTTCTCATCTGAAAATGGAAAGAATAGTAGCCACATCATAAGGTTATTGTGGGGATTAAATGTAAATCACTTAGGAGGTAGGTAAAGAGTACCTACTTTCAGCTGTAAGATAGATAGGACTGGGGATCCAATGTAAAATATGGTGAATAGAGTTAATAATAATGTATTATATAATTGAAATCACTAACAGAGTAGAACTTAAATGTTCTCACTGTGGGGCTGGAAAACATGAATACTTTTCTGCCCACCTTCTAAATCCTTTTAGCTATTGCCCAGGCAGTGTTGCTCAGTGGATTGAGCATTATCCAATGGACTGAGAAGTCTGGGTTCGATTTCTGGTCAGGGCACATGCCTGGATTTTGGGTTCGATCCCCAGTAGGGGGCATGCAGGAGGCAGCCGATCAATGTTTCTCTCTCACATCACTGTTTCTCTCTCTCTCTTCCTTCCTCTTTCTCTAAAAAAATCAATAAAGCCCTGGACGATTTGGCTCAGCAGTTGGAGCATCGGCCTGCGGACCAGAAAGTCCCGGGTTCGATTCCCACTAGGGGCACGTACCAAAAAAAATCAATCAATCAATCAATAAAAACATATTTAAAAAAATAAAAAATAATTATTTTAGCGGAGCTAATAATCAAATGAACAGAAACCGATCAACAAGAGAAAGAATGTTAATACCTGTGCATGGGGAATTCACATATGCATGAAAATTTCAAAGACAGAAAAGGGGGTGGGAATGGGGCATTAGATTTCAGAAGTAAACCCTGGCCAGTTTGGCTCAGTGGTTAGAGTGTCAGCCTGTAGACCAAAGATTTCAGAAGTAGGAATGGGTGCTTTAGAGGTAGTTGAGAAAGAGCACAACATACACGGCAGGCAAGTCCTTGCGGGGCAGCTCAGAAACAGTGGGACATAGGAGGGACCTAGCTAACAGGCCCCTGCCTGAAGCCCTCTAGTTACCACATTTAATTCAAATTAGGCTAAAACAACATTCTAAGATTGCCTTCCTGAAACAGATTTTTCTGTCTGAATCTTTTAGGCAGGAAAGGAGGGAGGATCAAAGATTCCTTTTTTCCCTGGCCAGTCTGGCTCAGCAGTTAGAGCATCGGCCCACGGACCAGAGAGTCCCAGGTTTGGTTCCCACTAAGGGCATGTGCCTCAGTTGCATTTTGTCCCCGGCCCCAGTTGGGGTCATGTGGGTGGCAACCAGTCAGTGTATCTCTCTCACATCAATGTTTCTCTCTCTCTCTCTTCCCTGCTCTCTCCCTCCCACTCTATCTGAAGATAAATGCAAAAATGTCCTCAGGTGAGGATAAAAAAAAAAAAAAAAGATTCCTTTTGAGTGTTTTGTTTCTTTATTTTATTTTTTTATTAATTTATTTTTGTTACAGATGTTTCTCCCCTTTTTTCCCCATTGACACTCTCCTCTCCATCCCCACCCCCCCCATCCCCGGCTTTGTTGTCTGTGTCCATCGGTTATGCGTACATGCATATAAGTTCTGTGGTTTATCTCTTCCCAACAAACAGCTTAAAATCAATATACCAGAAGGCAAAACTTTTGGTTCCTTCACCACACACACATATACACACACACAAAGACACAAAGATAAATATGTGTAGCCTGAAACACCAATCATGAAGAATATATGTACCCCCATGTTCATAGCAGCACTATTTACAATAGCTAAGATCTGGAAACAGCCCAAGTGTCCACCAGTAGACGAATGGATAAAAAAGCTGTGGTACATATACACAATGGAGTACTATGCAGCGGTAAGAAAGAAAGATCTCTTCTCCTTTGAAACGACATGGAGGGACCTGGAAAGTATTATCCTAAGTGAAAGAAGCCAAGCAGAAAAAGACAAATACCACATGATCTCACTTATATACGGAATATAATGAACATAACAGTCTGAGGAATACAGTAGACCCAGACACATGGAAGTAGGGCACAGACTGACATCCCTCAGAAGAGGGGATGGGGGGTGGGGGGGTGGGAAGAGATAAACCACAGAACTTATATGCATGTATGCATGACCAATGGACATGGACAACTAAGCCGGGGACAGGGTGGAGGGGGGTTGGGGTGGGGGGTGCCAATGGGTTAAAAAGGTAAAATATCTGTAACAAAAAATAAATAAAAATTCATAAAAAAAAAGATAAATATGTGTGGTGATGATGTGTTTATTAACTACCTGGGAGGAATCTTTTCACAATGTAGATGATATCAAATCACCACCATGTACACTTTAAATATCTTACAATTTTATATGTCAATTATACCTCAATAAAGCTGTTTTTTGTTTTGTTTTGTTTTTGTTTTTGCATTTTTATCTTCAGATAGAGCGGGAGAGAGAGAAGGAGGAAGAGAGAGAGAGAAACATCAAGTGGCTTCCACCCACACGACCCCAACTGGGGCCGGAACAAACTGCAACCAAGGTACATGCCCCTAGTCGGAAGCAAACCCAAGACTCTCTGATCCACGGGCCAACGCTCTAACCATTGAGCCAAACTAGCCAGGGCCTGAGTTGTTTTTTTGTTTGTTTTTGTTTTATGTAAACCACCTGGCATATGATTGGGGCTCAGCAAGCTGTCATTAGCTGTTTTTAACATTATGTTTAATATCCTTGATATCATTGTAATTAACTAGTTATTAATAATAGAAAGGAGCAAAAGGAAGACCAGACATAAGCATGGCCATTTGGGCAGCTTCACCAGGAAACTGCAATTTCACCCCCATTAGGGAACCACTAGTTCATTCCCTACAGACCACTGGGGGAAGGGGTCCACAGAGGAGAGAGAGACTCATGTGCAGTGAAGTTGGGGCAACTAGTGAAGGTACCTGTCAGTCACCTGGAAACAGAAACCATTGGCCAGAACAGGCAGGGCCACTACAAGCCCATGAAAAATGGGAATACATAATCCCCCAAACAAAGAAGTTTGCCCTTGTGTCTCTTGGCTCATGGTTTGCTCTTGGCTCTCTGGTTCCCTTGGTTTTGCTCCTGTTTCCTTGCATTTGTCTATATGGCCCATAGCCATGCAGACCACCCACACAATGGACTAATGGACTGTAGGTAAGAACACAAATTAAACTATCCTGATGCTAGACTGGACCCTGCTCCAACATGGAGCAAAAACTCCATACACTGGCTTTGATTCTAGCTCTGCTGTAGCCAGAGCTACACTTCTCCCATGGCAGGAAGGAGGGAGAGGGGGTCTTGGAAACTCAGGGGTGTAATTCCATGGAAATAAAGCTTTAATAATACCTTATCCTCCTGTGGGGGCCTCCAGAAATTTTTATTCCAGCGGCAGTACTTCCACCAATAACATTATGATTACTGGGCTTCCCACTGGAGAATCAGTCATCATAATCCAGTCTTCTCTTGAATGAGGGAGGGATGCTCTGAGTCAGGATTCGGTCATCGTCTGCAGGTAAAAGCTCCAGAGTGAAAGAAAATAATTGTAAGAACCATCTGGAAGGTAAACAGGGGCAAAAGAGTATTGTCAGAACAACATACTGTAGATAAGAGACTCACAGATCTGTGTTTAGGTTCTGCCCTTTGCCAGCCTAGTGACCTTGCTTTGTAAACTCTTCGCCTTCAGTTTCTTCATCCGTGAGATGAAAATAACAAATCTCTTCCTGCGTGGAGAAGCTGAGCACAAGGCTGGCCCAGAGTCGCCTCTTGATGCAAGCAGCTATAGTGATGATCTTCTGGGTCACACACCAGGCAGCTCAGGAAACTCGAGGGAGCAGGACACCTAAGAGAGTGTAGGGAATGAGAGGTGACAGGCGTGGTTTGGGTTGGTTTTTAGAGGTGGGGGATTCCTTGGGGATGGGGGATTGCTCTAGCTATTTGGGATGAATCCCTGAGGAACTTGACTTCTGATGATTTAAAGAATCCCAAATGAGGCCTGTTAGGATCGGGGAAGGATGAGTGTTTCTAACATATGCCTGCTTCACTCTCCTCTTCTCTCCCCAGGAAGAGTAAGTCAGCATGTCTGAAAGGAGTGTTAGAGGTTGAACTGTGTCCCTCAGAAAGATCCGTTGAAGTCCTAACTGCAGGCACCTGTCAATGAGGCCTTATTAGGAAACAGGATCTTTGCAGCTGTAAACAAGTTGAGATGCAGTCACTGGGGTGGGGCCCTGATCTAATATGACTAGTGTCTTCTTACGAGAAGAGGGAAATTTAGACACAAATTACGCAGGAGAAAGCCTTGTGTCAACAGAAACGGGGATCAGCATGATGCAGGAGCCAGTCAAGGAACACAAGCAAAGCAAGATTCTGCCCCGAGTCTCAGACCACTCAGCCGATACCTGGCTTTCTGACCGCTGGCCCCAGACCACGAGAGAAGAACTTTCTGTCGTTTCAAGCTCCCTAGTTCATGGTACTTTCCTTTTGGTAGTCCCAGGAAAGTAACACAGAGGGGAAAGGGACTGGGAGAGAGAGAAGCTAAGGGATTGTGTTCCTTGATCTGAGAACCCGGAAAGCCAGGTCGGGAACGCACAGCCAGACAGGCCTCAGGGACTCTGCACCCGGCCTCCCATGCATGAGGGTGTGAGCTCGGTTCCGATCCTAGGGCCACCAAGGAAGCTAGGATAGAATGTTTGGACCAAGTGAGAATAGGAAGCAGGGAGGAGCTGGAGACAAGGATCCATAGTCCAGGGGGAAAGGACTCTGACCTCCGTCACCCTCCACAGCCTCCGCTGGTCCAGCCTCCAGGAGCACCTCCTCTTTACAGCTCTGGCCGGGTTGGTCTAATTCTTTCCCTGGAAAAATACCTCTGCATGTGCCCCCTGTGTCTCCTCTTATTGCCTCTGCTGATTGTCACTCTTTCTCCATGCCCTGCCTGTCTGAGCCCACTTCCATCCCAAAGCACACTACTAGTCAGTGCAACCCACCTGTGGGTGAGCATGTACTCGGTGGTAAATCACATGTTTTTCTTTTTAGAGAAAGAGAGGAAGGGAGAAGGGGAGAGAGAGAGAGAGAGAGAAACACTGATTTGTTGTTCTACTCATTTATGCATTGGTTGAGTTTTTTAAAAAATTTTTTATATCCTCACCAGAGGACATTTTTGCATTTATCTTCAGGTAGAGCGTGAGGGAGAGAGGAAGGAAGAGAGAGAGAGAAACATCGATGTGAGAGACACATCGACTGGTTGCCACACACCTCAACCGGGGCCGGGGATGAACTGCAACCGAGGTACGTGCCCTTAGCAGGAACCAAACCCAGGTCTCTCTGGTCCATGGGCCGATGCTCTAACTGCTGAGCCAAACCAGCCAGGGCATTTGGTTGAGTCTTATATGTGCCCTGACCAGAGACTGAATCCACAACATTGTCGTATAGGGATGATGCTCTAACCAACTGAGCTACCCAACCAGGGCTCACATGTACTTTTAAAATTTGATAATTTGCTCTCTTTTTACTGTCTTGTGATTTAATTTTTTATGTGCTGTGCCTTGTTCTCCTGTCTCTCAGGAGCGCCTGGGCTGCAGAGACTCGACATGCCTTTCATCATCAAACTCTGAGATCTGGTCACAGTACAATGTATATTTATTTATTTGAGTCAGCACAAGAACATTGGCTATGAAGATTTGGAAATCTGGAGTAGTTTTTAGTTCTACCACTGGTTGGTTTATAGCAGTATTATAAGAATCAGACAGACCTGAGTTCGAATCCTGCCTCTTGCTTAACAGCTGTGTGACATTGGATAGTAACCTAACTGCTATGTGCCTCTGTTTCCTCACCTGTTACATGAGGTTCATAAATTGTGAGAGTTGCAATGTTGCAAGTTTGGCACACAGTGTATCTTCAGAATTCATCTGTGGGGTGAATAATTTACCTAAGTGCTTAGCCGGCGAGTTAGGTTCCCTGTGAAGCAGACTGAAACAGAGAGAGGGTTTACTAGAGGCTGCTCCTGGGATCAACACGTGGGGAAGAGAAGGGAAGGAAGCAGAAAGAGAACTTGGACTATGACAAAGTCTCAGTGGAGACCTCAGCCAACCCCACAGAAATTCAGAAATGGAAAAATGTCTCTTAGCATTTGCACATTTATATCCTCCCAGGTTCAAGTCTAACAGAAAAGTAAGTGTGCCTCTCCAATGGTCCTAACAAAATCCTTATTACATTTCTTTGGCTCTGACTGGATCATGCACCTATTCATGAAACAATCTATGGCCGTAAAATGTGATAATCTCATTGGCTGAGCCAGAGTCATATCCTCACCCCTGATGCCAAATGTGACATTAACTCTACCTGAAGCGTGCATAATGAAAATTGGAGAGTCTGTGATTCCCTTAGTGGAAAATCTAAGGGTGCCAAGAATGAATGGATGCTACACAGTAAAAGCCTGACAAGTGTCTATTCTTAACCAAAAAGGATGTGGACACACACAGAGCCTCCAGTATGGCAGGTGCATGAAGGAGACAATAATGTGGCCTGCAATATGCCTTCAGGTATCTGACACAGAGGACACCTGTGTCAGGTATCCTGTTCATATTCAAAAAGGTTTGCTGGAAAATATTAAATAAATATGCCAAGTAAACAGGGAAAACAAGCATCCACTAGATGCATCCACAAGCCGAGTTTTAAATCTTAGCCCGAGAGAGGCTTCGGAGCTATTGGATTGTTGTTTCTTGATCTGAATGCTGGTTTCATGGATTTATTCACTTTGTAGAAATTCAGCAAGCTATACATGTAATATTGGTGTCTTCCTGCATGTATTTTATAGTGCAATGAAAAGTTTCCTAAAAGAGTAAAAGAAAAGAAAAAAGAAATATCACATAGTGTAAGGCACAGATGATAAGACAACATTCTTTCTTCACATTCTAGTCATTTCTTTCTGTTCATAATCTTGGACAAGTTACAACCTCTCCATTGCGGGGTGTTGATTGCCTGAAGAACTATTTCATCTAGGGTGGTTTTTATGATAAGTGAGTGTCCCTACAACCTCCCGACTGCCAACAATTAAAATACAGGTATTTAGCCCGGCTGGTGTGGCTCAGTGGTTGAGTGTCAACCCATGCACCAAGAGGTCACCAGTTCAATTCCCGGTCAGGACACATGCCCAGGTTGTGGGCCCGATCCCCAGTGGGGGGCATGCAGGAAGCAGCCAGTCCATATTTTCTCTCATGGATGTTTCTATCTCTCTCTCCCTCTCCCTTCCTCTTTCTCTAAAATCAATAAAGAAAAATAATATATATATAGGTATTTAGGATGTGCTGTGAAGATCATTGCTAAAACAATAGTTTTTAAATGAGTGTTTCATACTAAGCTTCAAGGATTCAGATAACCAATTATTTTGTTGCTGCTGAACTAATTGAAAGTAAGTGGTAGACACCATGACAGTTCACCCCTAAATATGAGTATTCCCAAAGAACAATGATATTTTCTTCTCTAACCACAATATCATTAAGACATCCAAGAAATTTAACACTGATACAATAATACGTAATTTCCTGTTCATTTTCAAATTTTCCCAGTTGTCTAAACAATGTCCTTTATATTTGCTTTTATGTTTAAACCCCAAATCCAAATGTTATGCATTGCATTTGCTGGTTGTCCTCTTTCGTCTGCTTTTATCCTAGAATAGTTTCCACACTTTTTGGGGGGTCATTCATGACATTGACATTTTTGAAGAGTCCAGGTGAATTAACTTATAGAATTCATAGTCTATATTCTAGATTTGTCTTATCATTTTCTCATTACTAGAATCACGTGAAAATGTTTTAGCAAGAAGACTACACAAGTGACATGTATTTTCTTTTTTAATTTTTTTCCTCACCTGAGGATATGCTTTTTTAAAAAACTGATTTTAGAGAGAGGAAGGGAAAGGGAGAGAGACAGAGACGGAGAGACAGAAACAACAATGTGAGAGAGAAACACTGATCAGTTGCCTCCTGCACCCACCCCAACCGGGGACTGAGTCTGCAACCTAGGCACGTGCCCTGACGGGGAATGGAACCTGCCACCTTTCAGTGTAAAGAGCTGACACTCTGATCAACTGAACCACACCAACCAGGGCTGTATTTTTTTTTTTTTTTTCTTTATCCTTCCCCAAGGACATTCTTTTTGCATTTATCTTCAGATAGAGTGGGAGGGAGAGAGGGAGGAAGGGAGATAGAGATAGATCGACATGAGACAGACACATCGAGTGGCTGACACCCACAGGACCCCAACCGGGGCCAGGGACAAACTGTAACCGAGGTACGTGCTTTTAGCGGGAACTGAACCTGGGACTCTCTGGTCCACAGAGGACGCTCTAACCGCTGAGCCAAACCGGTCAGGGCAGGGCTGTATTTTCCATTCCTCAGATGGGGAGGCCCTTTATACCAGTCTTTTTTCCATTAATGATGATGCTAAGTTGTCTTCCTTGGATAAAGTAGATCTTGTCTCTTTCCCCTTGTAATTAGAAACCATCTTTGGACTGATACATTGCCTATGTACATAAGCGTCCTGTTCACCAATCATCCAGCGGTGTTAGCACCCATTGATGATCCTCGCCAGAATCAGTTATAAACGAAGGTTTTCTAACTCAGTCAGTTCTTCTACGTTCTAGTTGATTTCTTCTGTAAAAAAAGGGCATACCCAGTTTGGCTCAGCGGTTAGAGCGTTGGCCTGCGGTCCAGAGAGGCCCGGGTTTGGTTCCTGGTAAGGGCACGTACCTTGGTTGCAGTTTGTCCTCGGCCCAGTTGGGGTCATGGGGGGCAGCCACTCATTGTGTCCCTTTCACGTCGATGTTTCTCTCTCTCTCTTCTTCTCTCTCCCTCCCGCTCTATCTGAACAAAAAATGGAAAAATGTCCTGCGGTGAGAATAAAAAAAGAAGGAAAGAAGGGGCATACCCTATTTTCTCCTCTCTCTCTCTCCTTTCTCTCTTCTCTTTTCTCCTCCTCCTCCTCCTTTTCTCTTTCTCTCCCCCTTTCCTCCTAACCCTTCCTTTCTCTGTTTGTTTGTGTATAATATACTCATACTTATTTCCCCTTCTTTCTTCCACAAAAGGCATTTAAGAACCATTATATACATTTTCATATACTGTCTCTTTTGTTCACTTTTATATTGGGTTTATGATCTTTTTTCTTTCCCCCTCAATTTTTAGTTTTCTTCATATATTAGGGAAATTAGATCTTTATCTCTGACATAGGTGGCAAATATTTCCACCTAGTTCATGATTTTTCTTTCTATGTTTTTGCCATGCTAATGTTGCTTTAGTTTTATGTAGAGCAATTCATCAATCTTTTCTTTTGTTGCATGTACATTTTGAGTCAGAAAAGTTCCTCCACACTGAGATTATTTTTAAAATTCTGTTTTCTTCTAGTACCCATATAATTTTATTTTTACACATAGACCGCTGATCCATTTGGAGTTTATTCTGGTATGAGGCATAGATCCAATTTTATCTTTCTCTAAATGGCCGTCCAGTTGCCCCAACACCATTTATTAAAAGAACCAGCTTTTCCTCAGTGATTACAGATATTAACTTTATCATATGCTAAATTTCCATATCCACTTAGGTCTATTTCTAGACTTTCTATTTTGTTCTAATAGTCTCTTTTCATTTACAAGTTTTAATTACAGATCTTTTATAATATTGTTTATTATTTGACAAGCCTACTCTCTTCTCACATCTCTTCAATTTGGACTTTTTTATAACTATTCTTGCATGGTTATTTTTCTATATGAGTTCTAGAATCAACTCCTCTAGAAAAAAAAATACAGTATTTTTATTAGGATGATGTTAACATTATATATTAACTTGAGGAAAATTAGATCTTTATGATCTTGAGTTGTCCCATCACAGAACATGGGATGCCTTTTGCTTTGTTCAAGTCTCCTTTTATGCCTCTTGGGAACGTTTTAAAGGGTTCCTCAGAGAGGTTTTGATATTATTAGTGGTAGCAAATAAAACACTGGACACTCCAGCAGATCAAAGCAAAAATTTTATAATAGAAAATGTGATCCTAGAGGAGAGGACAGAGCCAAGCAAGCCACCACACTGACACCAGCTGCCAGTCTCACAGCCCAGAGGGACAGGAGACCTGGAGCCAGACGCATGACCAGTCAAGCCAGAAGAGGTACCACAGCACCTCCCTGGGACTCGGCACCACCCTCCTGGGACCGTAAAGATGCCCAATGACTTGCATGGGTAACTACATTCAGAGCCAAGCTGGCCTCTTACATACTATGTTTTCTGATGACTATGTGACTCCTTTTCTAGATGCCAAGTACCATGATATTATGTCAACAACTCCCTAGCAGATTATGTTAGAATTTCCACATAGTTCACCCATTTGTTAATTTATTCCTAAATATTTTATGCTTTTTCCCCCTATATTAAATAGGGGTTTTTCTTTCATTATCTCCTTTAACTGGCTATTGTGTATACCAATATAAACATATTTGCATATTTATATATTATTTATCTATATAAAATTGTGCATGTATATGTATATTCTATAGAATTATTTTGCTTGTGTTATTTCTATTAAAACTTTTGAGTTTTCCGACTACATAGCATATTGCCTACAAATAGAGATACTTTTATTTTTCATTTTCAATTCTTATATCTCTAATAGTTTTCTCTTATCCAGTTGTATTGGTGACTATCTCCAATGTTATGGACATCCTTGCCTTGTTTCTGTCCTCGTGCATTTATCCATTAAGTAAAATCCTAACTTTAGGAATGAAATATATATTTCTAATATATACCTTTATATATACATGTATTTTGTTTAAATGCACTCATTAATTCCTTTTTCTATTTAATGTTTTTATCATGAATAGGTATTTAATTTTGTCAAAAGCATTTACAATATCTATAGACAGTCATAATTTGTTCACAAATTTATGATTATGGTAGACTATATTAATAAATAGTATCAAACCATTCTTACATTCCTATATAAATCCCATTTAATTATGGTGTATTGTTTTTATTATTATCATTTTTGTTTTTTTTTTTGGTATGTGCCCCTAGCAGGAACTGAACCCGAGACTCTCTGGTCCACAGGCCATGCTCCAACCACTGAGCCAAACTGGCCAGGGCTATGGTATATTGTTTTTAATGTCCTCTTAGAGTCAATTTGCTAACACGAGATTTTTGCATAAATATTTATAAGTAAGGAAGATCCACGCATTTTCGTTTTTTGTACTTATTGCATTTAGGTGTCAATGTTATATTTACTTCATAAAAAGAGCTTGGCCCTGGCCAGTTTGCATCAGAGGTTAGAGTGTCAGCCCGTGGACCAATGAGTCGCAGCTTCGATTCTGGTCAAGGGCATGTACCTCGGTTGCAGTTCGTCCCTGGCCCTGGTTGGGGTCATGTGGGAGGCAGCCACTTGATATGTCCCTTTCACATCGATGTTTTTCTCTCTCTCTCTCATCCTCTCTGTCCCTCTCACTCTATCTGAACAAAAATGGGGGAAAAAGTCCTCTGGTGAGGATAAAAAAAAATAAAAGAGTTTGGATGTTTTCTTTTTTTCTATGTTCTGACATTAGGATTATCTGGTCTTGGGAGGATTGGAAAAATTCCCCTGTAAAATCATGTGATCCTGAAACTACAGAACAACCATCATTCAGATCCACCTGAAATCAAGCTGAATGGAAGTCCTACAACTACAAAATTAAAGAAGCCACATAGAGACTGGTAGGAGGGGCGGAGGCTTGGACAGGCTGGTCTCACACCCACGTGTGGCAGATAAAAATCAGGAGGACACCTCCTCTGTGAAGGTCTTCTTTGAGGAATGAGGGGTCCCCGTCCCACACCAGGCGCCCAGCTCAGAGTTCCAGTGCCAGGAAGAGAAGTCCCCATAATTTCTGGCTGTAAAGCCAGCGGGAACTGAGGCTGAGGGAGCCCCAGGCAGCTCCTCTTAAAGGGCCCGCACACACACTTACTTGGACTCGCTCCTTCTGGGCTCCAGCATTGGGGTGGCAGTTTGAAAGGCACCAGAGACATACGGGGAATAACTGAGCTGTTTGGCATCGGGGCCTAAGGATATTTTTCCACTGATTATTTAGAGAGAGCGGAAGGGTAGGAGGGAGAGGGAGAAAGAGAGAGAGACCAAAGTGAGAAAGACACATCAATTGGTTGCCTCCAACACATTCTCGACCAGAGCTGGAGAATGAACCTGCAACCTAGGTACATGATCTTGACCGGGAATCAAACCTATGACCCTTTGGTGCACTGGCTGACATTCTAAACACTGAGTCACACCAGCCAGGGCTACAGTTATTTTTAATAAAATGGTGTGTTAATGTAAAATTTTTTTTTTACATAAAGAGATATTTTAATGTTCTCACTTTTAACATCTAATATTGTAAGTATCAATAAATATAACCCATGTAAACAAATACTCTTTGGGTGTCTTAAAAAATTTTTAAGAGTGTAAAAATGTCCTGAAACCAAAGAAAACTAAGAACTGTTGTTTTATGGGAATTGTTTTGTTTAACTCTTCTATCTTTACAATGGACAATTTTGTGAAATTGTAAATTAAGGATTTTATGTTTATCTTCAAGTCTGTTCACCAAGAGTTGTGCAAAATAGTCTTATTTTAAAATGTTTATTGTTTCCAGTAGTTATTTGGCTCCTGTCATTTAATGTATGCATTTTGCATTCCTCTCTTTTCTTCACTAGGTGAACTAGTGGTGTGTATATTTTGTTTATTTTTTTTCAGAGAGTCAGTGTTTGGATATGTTTACTCTCTCTTCTGTTTTCCTATTTCTTTGACACATTAACTTCTGCTTTAATAGCTCCACTTTCAGCATGTCAGACTAAGCCCATTGCAGCCTGTTTGGACTATTAAAAGTAGTTTTCAATCACATGAGTCTGTCAGTAGTACACAGCTATGGTCTTAGCCCAGAGCTATGTGTCCTCCCCCATCTTCTGTTATAAAAGAATCCAAAGGGACCTGGATAAGCTGGACATCCTTCAGGAGATCACTCTAGTCCTTTATTTATTTATTTACTTATTTATTTATTTTAAATCCTCACCCAAGGATATTTTTCCATTTATCTTCAGATAGAGTGGGAGGGAGAGAGAGAGAGAGAGAAACATTGATGTGAGAGAGACACATCGATTGGTTTCCTCCTGTATGACCCTAACCAGGGCTGGGGACCAAACTGTAACCGAGGTACATGCCCTTGACCAGAATCGAACCCGCGACTCTTTGGTCCATAGGCCAACACTCTAACAACTGAGCCAAACCAGCCAGGGCTCTAGTCCTTTATTTTTATAACATTATGCTAATAAGACTAGATGAGAAATAACTGTGTTGGAGGTGAGAGATTACACTTAATAGAGTTTCAGGGGCTGCCACATTCATGAATTGATAAGGATCCAGTGGTCTGGGGCCTGCCAGGACTTTCTCTCCAAAGTAACAGACACATCATTGTACTTTGTATCACCCACCACCAAAAAGGAAGCAGAACACTTGCTTGCCCTCTTTGGGTTCTGGAGGCAGCATATTGATTTACCCTTGGGATGCTGCTCTGACCCATCTATTAAGTGATACAGAAGGCTGCCAGCCCTGAGCGAGGTACACTGGAAAAGACTCTACTGGAGGTCCAGGCTGTGGTGCAAGCAACCAGCTGCTTGGGCCATGGGACGCAGAAGACCCTGTGGTCCTAGAGCGGTTTATGGAAGGAGAAGATGCTGTGGAAGACTTCTTACTAAAAACACAAGTTCTGGAACAAGCCATGATGAACTGTATGCCACATGAAAAATAGCCAGGTCCTGGCAGAGACAAAAACTCTGATCTTGCTGACTGACCATGGACTGTCAAGTGACTATATGGCCAGAGATGCTGTATTATATTTCTATTGCTCTGTAACAAATTACCACAAATGTAACGGCTTAAAGAAACAAATTTTCTAGCCAGCAGTTATAGGTCAGAAGTCCGGAATGGCTCAACAGGTTCTCTGCTAGGGTCTCACACGGCCAACATCAAAGTGTTGGATCCGGCCGAGTTCTCGTCTGGAAGCTCTAGGTAGGAGTCTACCTACAACCTCATTCAGGTCATTGGCAAATTCAGTTCCTTGTAGTTGTAGAACTGAATTCTCTGTTTCCTTTTTGGCTGTCAACTGAGGGCCTTCCTCAGCAACTCCAGGCTGTGCATTCCTTTTCACGTGGCCCCACCATCCTCAAGCCAACAGCAGTCTCGAATCCCCTCACACGTCATATCTCTCTGATTTCCTCTTTTGCTACCAACCAGAGACAACTCTTCACTTTGAGAGTCTCTCATGATTAGATCAGGTCCACCTGAGTAATCTTATCTTAAGGTCAAATGTGCCATATAACATAACAGAATCACAGGAGGGGGCGATCTCAGTATAATCACAAGTTCTGGGGAGTAAGATAGAGCATTTTGAGGGCCACTTTGGAAATGGCCCCTACCACAGCTGCTCATCATGGACTGTTGTGTATCAGGAAGGCCCATCAGCAATCCATTGCAAGATGAAAGTTGTACATTGGGTTTAGGCATGAGCAAGTCCAGAGCATACAAGCAAGCTGCGCTAGCAGGTGGCTGAGAACCCACTGTCATCCATCATGGTTGCGCCAGGGCCTCTCCTTCAGCTCGTGTCTATGTTCACGAGGGCAGCTCCTTCGTGACCAGCTGATGGAGGTGGGAAAGGCCTCATGTGGGTCATGTGGTGCAGGGAGCCCAAATGCACTGCTGCTGCATGCTCCTCCTCGCTGGTGGAGCATGAGAGTGGTGACAGGAAGTCCTCCCGGTGGGAGAACTTCGAGGGCTACACTTGGTCATCACTTTGTGTGGAAAAAGGAGCCCAAGATAAGAATATGCAATGACTCATGGGCACCAGTGAGTGACGTAGCTGATTGGACGGGGCCTGGGGAAGAGAAAGATTGGAATATCGGGCACAGGAAGTCTCAGGTAGAGGCACGTGGGTGGACCTGCGGAAGTGAAGATCATTTCTCACACATAAGTGCTCACCAGAAAGCATTCACCGTGGAAAAGACACTGAACAGCCAAGCATGCAGTCACCTGGCCAGTTGACATCAGTAACTTCTGGCATCAGCCACCCCTGTACTGTCACAGTGAGCATGTCAATGAAATATCTAAACTACCAAGAATGGAGGCCATTTATGAAGTCAACAGCACAGGCTCCCGACCATTAAGGCTGAACTAGCCTCTGCACTGCTGAATATCCAATCTGCCAACAACAGAGACCAAAGCTGAGTCCCCGAAAGAGCAGCATCCCTCAAAGAGAACAATCACTTGTAGGCAAGTCTCAGCTGCAGCTTTAAAACAAGTTCCAGCTGCGGGGGCTGTAATCTGTCTCACTAACCTTTCTCTTGTAAGTTGCCTCCAGAAGAAACCACCAGCATCTTGGAGGAGCTATTTCATAAAGGGATAAGTTTATTATACTTATTCTTATATTGGAACTGACCGATGCAAGGGAACTTAAGGTTGCTGTGGTAACCACCCAGGTCTCCCTTTCAGGACCAAAGCATGCATTCCTTCCGGCACCAGAGGTGTTGGCTCTGAACACTCACAACTGATTTTCTTTCTGGAAATTGCCCTCAACTAAGAGAGTGTCCTCCCCTGGAGAATCCCTATCAATCCACGAGTATAGAGTCCTGGCCCCCTGGACTGAGGGTGGGACATCTCTGAAGGGCTACCCAAGGGCCATCCGGAGCTTCCAATGGCTCAGGAGGATGAGGCTTCTGGGGCAACAACACTACAACCCAACTGTCCCTGTGCACAACCCTGCACCCCTCTCACAGGCCTTCCCGGGAGGGCTCCTCCTAACTCTCCTGCGCGCGGATCTGTCTTAGTCTGCTCCCTGGGAAACCCAACGGGAGGCGTCTGCCTCTGGTTTTCGTAGGAGGTACATAGAAAAACACAGCCATGAGAAATCATCTTCTGCTGTTCCAAAAAAGTTACTGAGGATATTATTCTTCACATAAATTAGTGCCATCATAAAATTACTACTTTTCTAAATTAATTCCAGTAGCAGAAAAATTATGCACTGTATCTCCATAAGAATAGCTTTGCAACGGACATGCCTCCGTTTTACCACGGCTGCCAGGAAGCTGAGCCTATATACTGAGCAATCACTACGATAGTTAGCGCGCTGGCTTTACTTCCCACTCAACTGGACCTATTTTCAAGCCACATGGTAACCCTTTTACTGTAACCGACCTCAAGTCACTTATCAAGAGGGGCAGGGTATATATAAATTAAACACAATAACTGACCACCAGCACTTTTAAGGTAAAACCAGTTCGTAATTCACACTGCTCTTAACAGTCTAAAACGGTATAGCACTTTTGGCTATGGTTCCTTCTGTTTTTTAGGGGGCTGAGCTTGAGCAAGTTACCTAACCTCTCTGGTTTGTCTCTGACCTGAGAAAATGAAGATGACAATACCTTCGAGGGCTGTTGTGAAGATCAATGAAATAAGATTTATAAAGTGAGCATGGAACCCTGGCTGGTTTGGCTCAGCAGTTAGAGCATCGGCCTGCGGACCAAAGAGTTGTGGGTTTGATTCCCGTCAAGGGCACATACCTTGGTTGCGATTCATCCCCGGCCCTGGTTGGAGTTATGCGGGAGGCAGCCAGTTAATGTGTCCCTCTCACATCGATATTTCTCTCTCTCTCCTTCCCTCCCACTCTATCTGAAGATAAATAGAAAAATATGCTCAAGTGAGGATTAACAAAATAAATAAATAAAGTGAGCATAGAAATGCTCAGTTAGTGGAAGCTGTCAAAACCAGCACCAGCATCATTGTCATTATCATCATTTCCACAAGGACAATAGAGGCATGAACACTGAATAGAGCATGAGCATGACTGTCTTAGGCCCTTTGACAAGGTTACCATGGAATGAAAATAGTTTGGACTCCAAATCTTAAAGTAGCTGAGCCCTGGAGCCCTGAATTCCCAAGTTCCATCACAGGGCCATGGGGGACTCATGTTTGACGGCCATCATTGATTTTGCAGATGGGAAACTGGTGGCCATTCAACGGATTCTAGTCTTCTGGGAGTGACGGTCCTTGGCCTTAATTAGCAGCTGTTCTGACATTGCTGGGCGGTTTGGGCTCCCTGCTCTGTGCTCCCACAGCGTCAAGGACCCCCACCCCCACCCCATCACTGCCTAGTAATTGCTTCTTCTTCTAGGAGGTCGTGAGCTGCTCAGTGAGGACAAAGTGCTATTGCCTTATGCACCATTGTATCCCCTAACGCACCACCTGACAACTGAGGCACTATGAAAAATTTGTTCAATAAATGAATGAACAATGCCCCCAGCTCTTCCAAACATCATATTTAACAAGAGAAAAGGAATTAAGTGAATTAGACATCTTTAGCATGTAGCAATTAAAAATGAAGACCATGAATGTTATGTGGAAATAGAAAAATAATTTTGTGAGGATGTTAAGTGATGGACAAGTTAAAGTTCTCTTGACCACACCTAGAAAATGAGGCTATTAACACTACTGTGTTGATTTGTTGTGATGATTAAATGGGTAAAATGTTTAGCCTAGTGCCTGCTATGAATGGTAATCATTTTGCTGTTATCAATATTATTTAGACTAATAGTAAATAAAAATAAAAAACAGAATCAAAATAATTCCTTAGGCTGAGTATGACTAATAAAACAATAGACTTTAACCATTTCTTTTATTATGGCTAAGTAATGTTAGTTTATCTATAATTTCAAAATTTTTGTGATGAACTGACCTGGGTTTTTTACCCGCTCTCTGGACCTCATTAATAAAGTTGGAAAAAAGTATTATGCCCTACTTTCTTTATAGGGTTTCAGTGAATTAAATGAATTTCCAATGTGACAGAGACTTGAACGTAGTCACCTACCTTTTCCAGTTCTCTTTCTCTCTTGCCTTAATTTCCCCCTCTGGTGTCCTTGTGCAAGGTGTACTGGCCACGAGGGAGACCCTGGACAACAAGGGAGAGTCAGTAACTCAAGTGAAAATCTGGGGGTCTGGCCATGACTTCAGGAGGCGCCAGGGCTGGAGGGGAACCCATGGAAAAGGACCTTGGAATGACTGGGAAATGGAGACAAATCCACAGCTCCAGCTCCCCACCTCTTGCACCTGAGCCTCCAATGCCTGCCCCGCCCCACTATTACTCCTGGCTGTTTGGATCTGAATGACAGGAGCCTGTGAGTCCGCCTCCCCCGCAGGCTGAGAGACATAGTCCTTTGGAAAACTGTTGCAGGGTAGAGACCCCAGCAGCTGATGGGCACCAGGAAGGTTGGTCCTGCTACTGAGTTTGTCACTTTCTGCCTCCAGAAATACACCCATTCCAGCCTCTGTGTGTTCTGCTCACTCCCTCGGAGAACACAGGGATAGAAATTGGATTAAGACCACTCACACTTAATGTAAACAGTCTCATGTATTTGGAGTCCTTTTCTTTTAAAAGTCCAGCAGCCTCCTTTGCACCTGTTGACAGAATATCAACTTTCTCTGTTTCATTCATGCTACATGGAGGGGGTAGTCAATTATAGTTTCAATTACAAAGTCAACAACATTTGGGAAGCCCCACCGGGCACTTTCACTTAATCTTCACAAAAACTCTGCAAGGTAGGTGTCACTATGCCCATTTTTTGGACAAGAGAACTGGGACTCAGAGGAGTTCGGAAACCTGAACAAGATCGCACAGCAGAGCTAGGATTCAAGACGAAGCCTCTGGCCTGCAGGGAGGCTGGTGTTTCGAGTACAGACAGAGTGCTAGACTTCAAAGATTCTCTGTAAATTCACGCCTTGGCCGGTTTGGCTCAGCGGTTAGAGCAACAGCCTGCGGTCCAGAGAGACCCGGGTTCGGTTCCCACTAAGGTCTTGTACCTCGGTTGCAGTTTGTCTCCGGCCCTGGTTGGTCGTGCGGGTGGCAGCCACTCGATGTGTCCCTTTCATGTCGATGTTACTCTCTCTCTCTGTTCCTCTCCCTCCCTTCCACTCTATCTGAACAAAAAATGGAAAAATGTCCTCAGGGGAGGAAAAAAAAAATAGATTCTCTGTAAATTCATACTTTAAGGCACTACTGCTGCTCCAAGCACAGAAGAACAATAAATCAAATACTTAAAAAATTAATCTTGGCTCTAAAGCACAATGAACATTTCCATAGACTACTCAGAATGAGCCAGAAAACCAAAATTCTTAAGCACATGAAGAAATCTAACCCTAAGAGGGGAAGCTAATAAAATCAAACAACAGGAAGGAAAATGTCATACACATTAAGTTAAACCAATAGGGTGGTCTAACCACAGATTTTAAGTGATAGGTTTAGATTCCATGTTTCCCATTGCATCTTATTAAGGGGTGCACGGTTTCAGTGTGTCCCGTTAACAACGATGTTCATTTTGGCCACTTGATTAAGATGGCACCTGCCGGGCTTCTCCACTGTAGAGTCACCCTTCCCCTTTGTAACTAAGAAGAATGGGGGTGGGGAGGGAGGCATGAGAATGCTCTCGCATTGTGCAAACTGCAGTCAACGGTATGTTCAACTGGGGTCATGGCAAAGGAGGGGGCGTATTTCATAAGACTCAGGAAATAAGAGCCACAAGCGGTGGTAGCTGTTTGGATGTGAGGAGCGAGAGGCGGGTGGAAAGCTCGTGATGACGTCAAGCGTTCTGGCGGTGGAAGTGAGCTATGGCGCCCCGGAGTGAGCAGTCAGGGGAGGTGGAAGATTCAGTCTGTGGGTAGGTTCTCACGCCCACACTGAGAGCCATCAGTACTTTTATCTTGAATTTATTTACAATTCAATATTTAGATAGGGAACATGTTTATGTGGCATGACAATATTAAAAGTATATGGGATATTTCATTTGGAAATTAAACAATATACTTCTAAATAATCCATGGGTCAGAGTAGAAATCACAAGGGAAATTAGAACATATTTGGAGCTGAATGAAAATAAAAGCACCACATATTCTCATTTGTGGGATGCAGTTAACGTGGTGGTTAGAGGAATTTATAGCTTTAAATGCTCACACTAGGAAAAAAGAAAGATCTAAAATCAATGATCTAAGCTTTCATCTTAGGAACCTACTAAAAGAAGAGCAGATGAAATTTAAGGCAAATAAAGAGAAGAAAAGAAATAACTAGAAGGCAGAAATCCAAGAAATAAGAAATGGACAGCCCAGCCTGTGTGGCTCAGTGGTTGAGTGCTGACCCATGCACCAAGAGGTCACGGGTTCCATTCCCAGTCAGGGCACATGCCCAGGTTGTGGGCCAAATCCCTAGTGGGGGGCATGCAAGAGGTGGCCAATCAATGTTCTCTCTCATCCATGTTTCTATCTCTCTCTCCCTCTCGCTTCCTCTCTCTCTAAAATCAATAAAGAAAATAAAAATTAAGAATAAAAACCTTTTATTTAAAGACAGAAAGAAAGAAGAAATGGACAAATGGATAAAAATCAATTAAATCAAAAGCTACTACTTCAAAAGAATCAATAAAATTGATAAAAATCTAGCAGGAATAATAAATTAGATAGCTAGATAATAGATACATATATACATACATACATACATACATACATACATACATACATAGAACACATAATGAAGGCACAGGTGAATTCCAGAAACATTGCGTTGAATAATTGAAGCCAGACACAGAAGAATGCATGAAGTATCATTCTGTTTATTTGAAATTCTAGAAAAGGCAAATCTAGTTTATAGTGACAGAAAGGTGATTATTGGTTTCCTGGGACCAGGGTTTGGAGGATTGGCTACAAGGGATATGAGAGAACTCCGGGGATGATAAAATGTACTCATTTTGCTGAGGTTTATAGCTTTGAGTAGAATGGCTAATCATAGGATGGTTTATGTTTAGTTTTATGAGACCATCAGACCTTTTCCAGAGTGATTATACCAGTTACATTCTCATCAGCAATATAAGAGAATCTCAGGTGCTCTCCATCCTCACCAACACTGGGTATGGTGAATCTTTTCCATCTTAGTTGTAGGGGTAGGGGGTGTAGTGATAACTCCTTAACCAATTTTAATTTACATTCTCTGAAGACTTTTCAGTGTGTATTGGCTTTTGTGAAGTGCCTGTTAAAGTCTTTTGCTCATTTTTTTTTTTTTTTTATCCTCACCCGAGGAAATTTTTCCATTTTTTGTTCAGATAGAGCGGGAGGGAGAGAGAGGAAGAGAGAGAGAGAGAGAAACATCGATGTGAAGGGACATATCGAGTGGCTGCCACCCGCACGACCAACCAGGGCCGGGGACAAACTGCAACGAGGTACGTGCCCTTAGCGGGAACCGAACCCGGGTCTCTCTGTACCGCAGGCTGACTCTCCAACCGCTGAGCCAAACCGGCCAGGGCTCTTTTGCTCATATTTAAATGAAAACTGGCTTGTCTTTTTCTGATTATTTTGTAGGATTTCTCTGTATATTGAAATTGAGTTATTGTACATAAATGTCAGCATATCTTAAATTTGGTTTATTCTTTTTGTAAGTGAGGTTGAGCATCTTCTCATATGCTTACGATCTATTTATGCTTCCTTTTCTGAGAACAGTTTTCATCTTTTGCCCATTTTAAAATTAGATGTTGGTCTTTTTCTTATAAATGACTAGGAACTCTTTATATACTATGGAGATTAACCTTTGCCCTTAATATTAGTAGCATTTTCCCCCCTAGCTTGTCATGTATCTGGCTTTGTTTAGGGTATATATTTTTTTGATCATGTGGGGTTTTTGGTTATTGTTGGTGGTGGGGTGTGTGTGTGAGAATGCAATTGGATTTACCAATCTTTTATTTATCATATATGGTCATTTTTAAGTCCAATTTCCCCCATTAGACGCCAGAAAGAGATGATTTCAGACAAGATCCAGCAGCACTGGACTGAGCCAGGGAAGGGATGGCGATCTAGGTCTTTTCTCTGCTACTCACCATCCCTGGGTCCTTGGGCAAGTTACCTCACCTGGCCTGGGCTCAGTCAATGTCCTTCCAGCAAAATAGGGACGAGGCCCGGCATAGAACTGTTGTCAGAATTAAGTGCCTGACATATGCTTGGCCCAGAGTACAGACCCTCCATACAAGGCACTCTTCCTAGCCCTCCACACGATGTATGTACAGGTGTGTGTAACAGGTGTGAATGTGTGTGTGAGTGGGAGGAGACAGGGCCAGCTGTGGGGTACAGCGCACAGTTGGCTCAGTTACTCATGGCCTCAAAATAAAAAGTTGCCCCAAGCATTACAGGCTCCAGGATGATGATAAATCCCACAGCCCTGGCCCCAGGCCAGACCACTCTTTGCCCACCCTCCCCCACCTCCTCCGCTGGTGGCCAGGGCCCTGCTGTCTCACTCTCGCCCTGGCTGGTCTGGCCCATGAATGCCTAGGTCCCGGGAGGCCATCAGAGGAGAACATCAGAGGGTCCAGGGTGGTGCTGAAGGGTCCTGAGCACAGGCCAGGCCCCCAGTAGTCTGCCGGGCTTTTTGGACACCTCGACTAGACTGTTTGCCTGCTCTGAGACCTCTCCAAGCCACACCGATCAGTCCAGAACCAGTGAGTGGGGAGATGCACACCTGTCCCAGCTACGGGAGCCAATCCCCAGTCCCTCCCACCCTGCAGCTCACAGAGCAGGTGGGTAGAGCAGGTGGTGCACTTGAGGCCTCAGCTTTTCTGTACACCCTTTCCTGTTGTGCTCTGGGAGACCTGGCAATTTAAAGGACACCTGCTGTGAATCTGTCTCTAAATAGACCAGCCACCTCCTCCCTGCTGAGCTTCGTAAAGCTGTTGTCCTGCGACTTTGCTAAAGGCGAGAGGCCCACTGACACCTCTGGAGAGTCAGTGTGAATCCAGGAGGCTTCTCAGTTTCCCCAGAGTCCCAGTTAGCCTCAAGGGTTGGGGGCTGGGGGTTGATCCTGGGGCAAGAGTCCCTAGGCAGCAAGTCCAACCTCCTCCTAATCCCACTGACCAGGAAAGTGGGGTGCTGCCCAGGGACAGGACTTTCCTGAGGTCACCCACATTAGAAACAGGTCCAGGCTGAGGTCTTGTCTCTCTGTGTTCCCAGCACCAGATCTAAGGCCTCGAGAGATGCCTTAACAGAGGCTCAAAGTGAGGCTGAGCTGGACTCAAACCCACGTCTCTTTCAACTCCCGCAAGATGCACTGAAGAAGTTCTGAACAAAAACATACTTTGGCCCTGGCTGGGTAGCTCAGATGGTTGGAGCACTGTCCCAAAGCACCAGGTTGTGGGTTTGATCCCCAGTTGGGCCCATACGAGAATCAACCAATGGGTACACGAATGAGTGGGACAGCAGGTCAATGTCTCTCTCTCTCTCTCTTTCTCAAATCAATGAATACATTTTTTTTAAAAAGAAACAGTTCGTAAGATTCTACTTGAGGGTGACTGTCATAGATTAAAGATGGCTACAAACTCTTAGCTCTTCCTCCCATTGAGAGGTGGGGCCCCGTTCTTGTCGATTTGGAAGAATGGGCTTTGTGACTTGCTTGACAAATGGAATAATGTGAAACTGATGCCTGGGACCCTCACAGTGGTTTCCGCTAATGTCATACCAGGTGTGGGAATGACTCGATCCGCCCTCCAGTCAGCCCTGCTGCCGGAACCCCACTTACCTGACCACCCTCAATGCCACGTGGAGCAGCTCACCATCCGTCTGAGCCCTGCCCAAATTCTTGACCCACAAAGTCATGAGATATAATACACTGGTAGTGGTTGTCTTAGTCTACTGAGTTTTGGTGTTATTTGTTACATGATAATAGATAACTGTACAGTAACTGTTCATCTTGAACACACCAGAGAACTGTTGAGTCCGTTCCAAAGCGAGTGCACACACTCCTGAATTTTATACACCTTGTTTGCGTGAATTCCTTTCAAACTTCTCTTAAATCTATTCCTGGCCCCAAATATTACAAATGTGACGTGGATGCCAACTGGCACACTAACCCTAATTCTTATGGAGCAACCACGGTACACAAACCACTCTGTTTTCATTTCATTCTAGGACCACCTTTTAAGATAGTTGCATGTGGTGTCTCCACTTTACAGAAGAAATAAAAACAGAGGTTAACAAACTTGCCCCAAACCACACCACTAGTGAAAGGAAGGGCTGGGATTCCAAACCCCGGCTTTTCTCTCCATGCACCACCCCCTCGGTGGATGGAGCGTCCCTGCAGCCCTCCCCACATACGAGAAAACACACTGGGCAGGATGTGTTGGTATCACCAGGGACTCTGGGGTAGGCACTGGGTGAGGGTCTCAACGTCCCAGGAGAGCTGCCTCCAGGATGATGAATGAGCACAAACCCCAGGCCCAGCCTTCCTCCACCTGCCCAAGCCCCTTCCTCAGGCCCCTGCCACAGCTGTCACCATCACAGCCTCTGATCCGGTTACAGACCCCAGAGCCCCGACTGCCTCCTCCTCCTCCTCCTCGGGCACAGGAAGGCAGAGACCCATCCTGCCTGGGAACAACGCTGAAGCTAGAGGACAAATCTATCAAAGGCACTGCCAGCTGCCATCATCCCTGTGGCCCCCACCTTCTGAGCTCATTCCCTAGGGTCTCAGGCGGCTGGTGCTGAAGAGGGACAGGAATGAGGGCCCTGCGGTGGGGCTGTGTGGAATCTTGCAGTTGGCTCTGTTTAGATGTGGAATACCGCACAGGCCTGGGCTCTGCACCTGCTGCAGGAGGAAGTCACCTCCTCCTCCCACCCAGAGCACATGCATGTGCACATGGACTCGTGCACACACATGCACACACTGGGGGAAGTCAACTCTACCTCCCACCCAGCGGCTTCCCAACACACTATTGGCTCAGGATACCTAGGCCTGGATTAACTCTGGACTTCACCGTTTATTAATCTGGTGACTCTGGACCTGCTCCTAATTTAACCTTCAGTTTCCTCATCTGTACACTGGGTTCATCATAGCACCTGACTCATGGGTCTTTATATCTCAAATCCTCACCAAATGCTTGTTGAATAAAACCAGAGTCACCCCCAATCTATCCATTCATCCTCTATGGTACAGGTCCCTGACCCCCACTCTCCCCCACACCTCCCCTTCTTCCCTCCACCCCCACACCTACCCAGCTGAGCTTGACCTGAGTTGCTCATTAGGCCTCCCCCTCCCAACCCTGAGAGCTCCTGTCTCCATGCGTCTAGGGCTGGAGTGGGTGGTCAGAACGCTTAGGTGTTTAGAAAATGAATCCAATACTTGGAAATAAGGCAACAAGCCTACTGGATGCTCCTTTAAAACCACACTAGAGCACTGTCCACAGGCCCCTACAGGTCATCTGAGTCTCTAAGGAAAGGCCATTGTGTTTGATCCACTATTTTCTACTAACTGGGGCTCAGATTCTGTAAACTTAAATGTTAACTTCAAAGAAACAGAAGATTGAGAAGTTGGAAGTGATTCATAGAGTCTAGAAAGATAACCCCAGAGGTTATGGTTTTATTGACCTGTAGAATGTTTGTCATCCTGCCGGCCCCCTCATTAATGACATAGACGAATCTCTGGTACGTGCTCACTATATTGTGTATGAGAGGCGACTGCTCAACTTTTCGGAAAGTATGCTGCAGCCCAGATGTCATGTTTTGGAATGAGGCCAGAGTTGGGGTGGGAAGACCCCTGAGGGTGGGAATCGGCAGGAAGAAGGTTGAAGCCACTATTAGTGATGACAGGCAGCAGGATGGAGAGGAAGGCTGAGCTTACGGTGGGGACGTGCACCTGCGCCCCGAGAAGACGGGGACCTTCGGAGGCTGGTGGTAATGCTTGTGTGTTGCGGGGGAATAGCTGAGGGGGTGATGGTGGTGAAGCCCAGGGCAACAGGGAGCCAGGAGCTCATTGGTCCCTCCTCCTAAACCCGAGAGGAGGCAGATGAGAAAAAGTGGTCTCCATCAAAAACGGTCTCAGGGATGAGAGAATTCACAGGAAAACCTCAGCGGGATTAAAGGGAGGTTTCAGGTGTTGAGATTGAGGCTGAAGGTTCCAGAAGGCTCAGAGATGTGAGGTTTGGGGAGGAGGTGAGGCAAGAACAGAAGACAGCAGGCTGCAAGACCCTCTCCTCTGGTCTAGGAACGAGAGCAACAGCAGGCAGGAAGCCGGCAGGAAGGGGAGCTGAGTGACGAGGCCCGTGACCAGCGAGGCAGGCCCAGGGCTTCCGGCCAGAACAGGGCCTGGTGCAGATTCGGAGTCAGGGATGCCTAAGGTCAGCCTTCCGGCCGCGGGGCAAGAGCCACTGGGGGTTTCCTGGTGGCCAGACTCACTGGCGGGGCTAGAGGAGATGACCACTGAGTTGGTCACACTCATTTTGGCTCTTGGCTTTCAACAGAGGATCCCTAGAAACCACAGGTGTACAAGGAAGGTACTGAGTGCAGGCAGCAGGCGTCAGGCCCTCCAGCTGCAGACACTGGGGGCCAGGGCTGCCTATGCCCCGAATCCCTCTCCAGAACTGCCGGCAGGCATGGGCCCTCGGCGGGGCTCCAGGTCCCTTCTGTTGAGGAAGGCTGAGAGTCAAGCTGGGAGGTTTAAAGAGACTCACCCTCAAGACAGGAATGTGTTTCAAGCCCCCACATCCTGGCGCACTTCCGTGGCCGGCCAGGATGGAGGCGACTGGTTGGTCATCTCTGTTAACCCAGCCCTCCAACTCCAAGCCCTTTCTGTCTCAAGTTCTGCCATTCCCGCCCCGGGCCCCGGGCCCCAGCCCCGGGCCGCCCCGCACCCAGCTGCTGCCCACTGTTCACCTTCGTTCAGATGGAAGTTTCACTTTCTCTTCGGATAAAAGAAAAACCCCAGAGCCTGGTGCTTTCCTTTGCGCAGATGCCTCAGAAGGGATTTCTCCCAGGTTCACCATATTTTGTTCTGTAGGTCAAAGGGTTCAGCAGACATGACCTCACTCTTTGAGGCCAGTCGATTTTCCTGGTTAATAGGTATTGTATGTGGCCCTGCTGGGCCCTGACCTGCTGATTTAGAACCTCCAGGGGGAACGGCTGGAGCAATTGTATTTCCAACAACCACTGCAAGGGAACTTGATGACGAGACGAGGCCCGGGAAATGTAGGTGTAGATGAGAACCCCCGGCTTGCTAATGAGATAGTCCGTGGGGTCCTGCATCCATTTCCAAAGTTCTGGCTAAACTATTCCAGACTTTTACTATGTTCAGTCCTGGGGTGCGACCGAGGGGGCCCCCTGCAGAGAGCAGCTTCTCTCCAGCAGCACCCGCTCCCCCTTCTCTCTGGGGAGAACCAAGTCAGAGAGAACCAAGGCCAAGGCACCAAGAATCCGTGTGGGAGGAGTCACTGAGGGGCGAGGCGGCTGGGGTGGCACCGGAGACGCCCACTAGGGGGCGGAAGGCGCACCCATGGGGAGGCGCCACGTCGCTGCGGACCTTCGGGGAGGACAGGCCTGCGCCGGAGCCTGGCAGCCACCACTCAGAGGTGCGTGGCCGTGGGTGGGTGAATAGCCTCTTTGAGACTCAGTGTCTTTCCCTGGAAAATGAGAACAGCTCCTGTCAGCGCTGCTGGGAGGCTTGTCTGCCATAGGAAACATCAACCACTCAGCACAGGCCTGGCACATGGTAAGTGTCAGCTGCCGTTATCCATCATTCATTCAACAAACACTCACTGGATAAAAACGGCAAAAACAAACAACAAAACCAAAAGTACACAGACAAGTCCCTGTGCTCCCGGTGCTGACAGGGTAGAGTGTCTTCAAGGTAAAGAAAAGAAGACAGAGGTTTTTGTTTTTAAAGTGGCAGAGGAAATACACTGCAGGAGGAACAGAGGTTGGAGGCAAAAGAGGAGAGCCCCTGCCCCGGCCCCGGCCCCGGCCCTGGCCCCGGCCCCTGCCCCTGCTTCAGTCGGCTGGAGCAACAATAGACTGTAGAGGTCTCAGGAAAGGGGGGGTGACTTACTGACACCTCAGAGACTTCAACCTGTAGGATAGATAAAATTGTCACCCCTCCCTCTGAACTCTAATAGCATGGTGACCTGGAACTATTCTTAGTTCTATCAACTACCATATCCTTCTCTACCTCAAATGTCTCAAGTTACTACTTAAAAACCCTCCTACACCTGCAAACTACAAAGTGGAGAAGAGTGAAATGAGTTTGAGGGCCCAAGGAGGAAAGGGACAGTGGGGGATGGGCACAGAATCACAGCCCCGCTCTCAGCTGGGGGGGGGGGGGGGTGAGAACCGAGCCCAGGCTCTCCTCTGGGAAAGCTGAGCTCTGTCCGCTGGTGCACCATGTGCAACCTTTGCCCTTTTAAAAATAGGGAGCAGGGAATAGGGCTGGGGGAGGTGAGAGGAGCTGAAGGTTAACCGCTAGAAAATTCCAGACCCAAAAGCACTCAGCCAGCACCCTGCTCCGCAAGGATGCATGTGGTTCATACAAGGAGGGAACAAGGGGCTCCTGGGTCTGGATTTGCAACTTCTTCTCGGGCACCCTCCGAGAGAGGCTGCATAATCCAGGATCTGGTTACGACAGAGCCTTCTGCTCTGGTGGCCTGGCATCCCTGGGGCTGGCGTGGGGTGATGAGGCTGCAGGACAGAACACAGCTCCACACACACCTCCGGTTTCTAGACAGCTCTGGAGCCAGTTGGGCAGAGGTGCCTTCACCCTGCATTGTGGCTGGTGGATCTGCAAGTGTTGGCACCAACTTCGTTTGACTGCAAAAGGCAGCCAGAGAGGTCTGGCGAAGCCGGAGAGACCAGGGTTCTCTCTGCCTCCACCACTTTCTCACAAAGTTGTAGGCAAGTTACTTCCCCCTCATGGAGGCTGGAGATTTCCTCTTTTGCAGACTGGGGTTAACACCACCCACCTCCAACGTGTTGCCTTGAAGTGAGTGAGATGATTAAAAGGCCTGTTGGGTACTTGGTAGGTAATGAATAGCTATTAAGTCGCTTACACGAGGTTGAGCTGTTTAAATCAGGCGCATGCAATAAAAGCTACTGCTCTGAAGAGAAGCAAGCAGTGCGGTTGCAGGAAAGGGCTGCCGTTTCCTTAACAAGATGCCTTTAAACAGCTGCTGCAAGTACTGGGCACCTTGGCTAACAGCATCCGGTGTCCAGCTGAGCTGCGAGGAGTTAACACTTCACTCATGAACTTCTGCAGCAGAGAAATCTCGACTATCACACGGCCAATGCTCCTGGAACTCCACTAAGTGAGGACCTAGAGAGGAAACTACTTGGAAAACTAGACTGAAAAAAATGAAGGGTTGGCATGTGTCAAGGGCCCCCTCTAGCGGCGCCGGAAATAAAGTGCTGGAATGAGATCTAGGATATTGGAGAAAAAATAGCGGCATAGACAAAGCTGAAGAAAGCGTCGACCTTACCAACCTTTGCAGTCATCATTTCTAATTCTGAGGTGGTATGATAGACTTCTGTTTGAAAACCTCTTCTAGCAAAGGTCTGTGCCTTAGAAGTGGCATGGTTCTTGACTGTGTTACCCATTAACTGCCTCTGGGGCCTTAGTTCCAAATGATTTGTCTTTATACCCATGTCCTTCAAGTTCAATTTTCTACTGTGGTGTTTTTTCTGTCTCACATATATATACTTTCACGTTTCCAGTCTTTATAACCATTGTTATTTTATTATTATTATTGATCTTAGAGGAAGAAAGAGAAAGAGATGAAAGAAACATCAGCTAGCCTCCCACACACGTCCCGACTAGAGATCAAACCCACAACCTGGGTATATGCCCGGACTGGGAATTGAACACACCTTCCAGTGCATGGGACGACGCTCCAAGCAACTGAGCCAGGACTTTATAACCATTATTATTATTATTATTTTTATTCTCACCTGAGGACATTTTTGCATTTATCTTCAGATAGAGCAGGATGAAGAGAGGGTGGAAGAGAGAGAGAGAGAGAGAGAGAGAGAGAGAGAGAGAGAGAGACATCGACGTGAGAGACACATCGATTGGTTGCCACCCACACGACTCCAGTCGGGGCCGGGGACAAACTGCAACCAAGGTACATGCCCTTAGCGGGAACCGAACCCAGCCTCTCTGGTCCGCAGGCCAATGCTCTAACCACGGAGCCAAACCGGCCAGGGTATAACCATTATTTTTAATGGCTAAATAACTTCAGACTTAGTTCATGAGGCTAGAGCAGGACTTGGTATCACTGTACACTTGAATGTTTTATATAATGTACATGCCAGGCACTGGTCTGAACCACACAGAATCCATAAAAGATAGCATTCAAATGCTGATGTTCTTTGCAGTGGCCTTATCTCCACTGATGCAATGACTTGAGAGAGTAAATATATCCATGTTCTCCCTGAAAACCTAATCTCTATGCTGCCTCATCCCCCTGTGCAGTTACTGGCTGCCACAAGGGCTCTTACACCCAGGAGACTCTCTGTCTCTAGGAAGGGGAGACCGAGTGTCACACGGTGGCAGATTTATGGAGCAACCCTGGCATCTTCCAGGCAGAAGACTGGCAGCCAGTCCCCCTAGGACATTGAGACAAGTGATCAGGGTGTACCGAAATAGGTGAGGTCTAAAGAAAAGGGGGGGGAGGGTGTGGAGGGGAAAGGTAAAGAAAACGAAAGATGGTGACTCCCCCATAAAATCTGTTTCTCTAGCAGATGCTTGACCAACACGGTACAAACCTAACACAGCACCCTTCCCATTGTCATAGTTAACCAGGGAGAATAAAGAGCTAATACGTTGGGAAGTCAGCTCTATGGAGGCAGGAAAGCCCAGGTTGGTTTGTTTGTTTGTTTTTGGTACGTGCCCCTAGCGGGAACCGAACCCGGGCCTCTCTGGTCCGCAGGCCAACACTCCAACCGCTGAGCCAAACCAGCCAGGGCTGGAATGCCCAGGTTTCAAACGTTCTGGTTTTGCTGGTTACTAAGCTGTGTGTGCTCACTTAGTCATTTTGGGTCGATTAGCTGGTCAATAACCTGGGTTTCAAATTTCCTCAACTATAAAAGTATGAAACTAAAAATATCTTCTATCTCTGGGTCCTATGTGTAATTTAGCTTAGAGTGTGTTGACCAAAGTTGCATTTAAAAAGAGGAAATGCTTTACAAAATCTGAGTTCCTGCCAAACTATGATGCCTTCTAGAACTGTAACCGAAATCAGCCCACTTTGTCAAGAATTACTTAAATGAGATCACAATAAAAGCCATACCACACCTCTAGGCAATGGACCACTGAAATAGATTCTATCATTCTTTGCAGAGGAAAAGAAAGGGCTACCTGTTTCTACCAAAAGAAGTATAAAACTTAGGGAACAAAGGTATCACTATTGTTTAATCTTCACACAAAAGTAGAGGGTAATTTCTACCTAATCACATATGATTTAAAAAGAAAAAACTCTCAAGTAAGGAAGAAAAGACATTCCTAGGCTCTTGGTAGTAGCTTAATACCTTGCCATCACCAGTTTTAATGGCATCCAACGTGCATCTGTTTTCCAGTTACCCTTCCCCTGCTGAATATGCAAACTTGGATTACTGCTTCATGTTCCAGGTAAGGAGATACGCCTGAGTGAAAGGTGGAGAGGATGAAGAATGAATACCATTGCTACTATAAAAAATCTGTGACAGTGAATGCTTTCTGCATCTCTCTGGCAAGCACCCCAAGCAGCATGATACTGCTCCCAGTGTAAGGTGACCATTTGCTGGGTGACAGTGAAATCTCAATCTGTTTTCTCCCTTTGTGGGAAACTGCATGAAAGTGCTAGTCAGAAGTGATGGGGACTTCTCTTCCTGGTACTGGAACCCAGAACTGGGGGGCCTGGTGTGGGACAGGGACTCCTCACTCCTCGGGGAGGCCCTTCAGAGCCGAGGTATCCCTCCTGATTTTTATCCGCCACACGTGGGTGTGGGATGAGCGGTCCGCACCTCTGCCCTTCCTACCAGTATCGATGTGGCCGCTCCTTTAATTTCTTAGTTGTAGGACTCCCATTCAGCTCGATTTCAGGCAGTTCTGAGTGATAGTTGTTCTGTAGTTTAGTTGTAATTTTGATGTAGTTGTGGGAGGGAGTACCACATTTACCTACCCTGCCATCTGGACTGGAAGTCTTAGAACATTTCGCCAACTGTCTCTTTGGGAAGATCAGTTATATTATGAAAAAACTGTAAATAATATTCTGAACACTAGAGATTCAGCTAAAGGAAAACTCAATTCAAAGTCACAATATTCTATCCTATTTTTTTTTTATCCTCACTCAAGGACATTTTCCCAGTTTTTGTTCAGATAGAGTGGAAGGGGGAGAGAGAGGGAGAGAGAGAAACATCGACGTGAAAGGTACACATCAAGTGGCTGCCACCCGCATGACCCAAGCAGGGCCGGGGACAAACTGCAACAGAGGTATGCGCCCTTAGCGGGAACCGAACCCGGGTCTCTCTGGACTGAAGGTTGACGCTCTAACCACTGAACCAAACTGGCCAAGGCTCTATCCTCATTTTAAAAGTGCCTCTTGAGGAATTTCTGGCTTCCACTCATGAAGGAGTAGTAGTTCCTAAGAAACTAACTCTCCTGTAGATGACTACAAACTCCAGGGGTAGGGGTGGGGAATCAACCAGAAAAATAAAAGGTCTATATGTTGGAAAAGAAGAAATAAAATGTCTCTGTTTGCCTATGACATGATTGCCCATGGGGAAAATCCCAAAGAATCTACAAACAAATGTCTACTAGAATAAAGTTTTTGAGTCACCGGAGAATCCCCGTGGTGGCTGTACTTAGTCACTTGCTTCCAAAGAACAGAGTCAAAGGGGAAAAAAGTGTAACTTGACAGTAAGGATACTTGGCAAACAATCTTTGGCAGCCAACCAATGTAAACAATGCATGTTAATAACATATCATTTAATATGATGTGATAAGGACACATCACCCCTGTGTTTTATTTCACTCCAGGAACCATGCAAAAAATATTAGACAAACCCAAATAGGACCTTCTACATAACATTTGAAAAGTACTCCTCAAAACTGTCAAGGTATGAAAGATAGACTGAGAAACTGTCACAAACCAGAGAAGACATGACAACTAGTGTCTTCTGTGGGACCTGAGAAAAAAGGACATTAGTGGAAAAACTGGCAAGATCTGAATAATATCTGAAGTTCAGTTGATAAGCTACTAAATGTACCCATGTTGGGTGACAAATACACCATGGTAATTGCTAAGCAAATTGTGTCCCCCCCAAAAATTGTTTAAACCCCAAATCCCAATACCTCTAAATGTGACTGAACATAAGGCCTTTAAAGAGGTGATTAGTTAAAATGAGGCTGCAGACTGGGCCCTAATCCAATCTGACTGGTATCTTTATTAGGAGGAAATTGGACATGTAAGTTTATATTTTTTTAATGTTATGCTTCAAAAGATACCATTAAGTAAAAAAGAGCCCTGGCCAGTTTTGCTCAGTGGTTAGAGCGTCATCCTGTGGTCCAGAGAGACTCGGGTTCAGTTCCCGCTAAGGGTGTGTACCTCGGTTGCAGTTTGTCCCCAGCCCTGGTAAGGTTGTGCGGGTGGCAGCCACTCAATGTGTCCCTTTCACGTCGATGTTTCTCTCTCTCTCTTTACCTTTCTCTCCCTCCCACTCTATCTGAACAAAAAATGTAAAAATGTCCTCGGGTAAGGATAAAAGGAAAAAAAAGAAAGTAAAAAGGAGACTCACTGGCTGGGGGAAAGTATTAGCAAGTCATATACCTAACAAGGGACTTATCTCTTGAACATACAAAAAATGCTAACAACTTCTGTTATCTGTATTCTGTAAGAATACAAATAATAGCCCTGGAAGGTGGCTCAGTTGGTTGGAGCACTGTCCTATAAACTGAAAGGTTGTGGCTTTGATTCCGGGTCAGGGCACATGCCTGAGTTTCAGGTTCCATTCCAGGCTGGGGCGCACATGGGAGGCAGCAGATTGATGTTTCTTATGCGGCTGTTTCTCTCTTTCTCTTTCTTCCTTCCTCTCTGTCTAAAATCAATTTTTTAAAAAACATAAAAATACAAATAATAGAATTTAAACATGGGTAAAAGATATGAACAGCCATCTCACCAAATAAGATATACATATGACCAATAAGCACATAAAAAGATGCCTCAAATACATATTAAAACCACAATGAGATACCACTCAGAATGGCTATAATAATTTTAAAAAGACAACCAGTGTTGGTGAGAATGTGGAAAAATCATAAGCCTCATATATTACTGGTGGAAATGTAAAATGATGCAGCTTCTTTGGGAAAGTTTGACAGTTCCTCAAAATGTTAAACAGTTACCAAAGAACCAAACTATTCTAATCCTAGGTATGTGCCCCCACCAAATGAAAACATGTATCCACACAAAAACCTATTCATATTCATAGCAGCATTTTAAAGCATGTGCAACAAAAATTCAGCACTCTTTTTGGGTCACCAACCCTGTGTCCAGCCCCATTCTTTGGCCTGGGCACACCTACCAACTCCTCCAATGTAACAACAGAATGGCACAATTGCTTCTGTAAAGTGACATTTTTCAGATACTTGGGGGCTTTTTGGATATGCATTCCTTTGATGGCCTGGGCAGTTTCATGAGTGTTCTTAAAAGTGAACATGAAGATTGAACCTCCAATAATTTGCAGGATTTTTCAGGTTTGAATAGTGAACCATTTTTCAGAGGTCACTTCAGGCCACTTAGGGAAGAGAGCTCAATAGAGCAATTTTAAAACACAATAAACAAACAACAAAGACCTCATCTGACAAAAAAAGCAAAGCAAAACAAACAAAAAAATATTTCAATAACAATGTTTTCCCAAACTACTTATATATCCAGGAAAAAAAGGACATTTTATGGCTCAATTTTTTGGCTCTAGTGTTCCCAGTTACTCTTAAAACCACCTTCCCAAATTCTATGAACTACAATGTCATCTTAAATAAAAAATAATTTTTAAAGAACTGTTATACTTCCCTGGCCGGTTTGGCTCAGCAGTTAAGAGCATCGGCCCGCGGACCAGAAAGTCCCACTAGGTAGGGGTCATGTGGGTGGCAACCAGTCGTTGTGTCTCTCTTGTGTCAATGTTTTTCTCTCTTCCTCCCTCTCCTCCTCCTGCTCTATCTGAAGATAAATGCAAAAAAACAAAAACAAACACACAAAAACACTGTTATACTGAGTTTAAAGCAGAGGTTCTAACCCTCACTAAGAGGCAGAATCACCTGGGGAGAACTTTAGAATTAACAACGACCAGGATGCCACACCCCGATAGATTTTGGTCCAATTGGTATAGGGATAGACTCTGGCAGTGTTACATTTTTGAAAGTTTGACCCATGGATTTAAGTATACAGCCAAGATTGGGAACCACTGATGTAATTCAATAAAACATGAAACCATATTTTAAATAGCTTTTAGATCAGTGGTTCTCAACCTGTGGGTTGCGAGCCCTTTGGGGATCAAACAACCCTTTCACAGGGGTTGCCTAAGACATAACAGTAGCAAAATTACAGTTCTGAAGTAGTAATAAAAATAATTTTATGGTTGGGGGTCACCACAACATGAGGAACTGTATTAAAGGGTCGCGGCATTAGGAAGGTTGAGAGCCACTGTTTTAGATAAAGGCAGACCATTTTTTAGGCAAAATGAAATAGATATTTAAGAAAAATTGGTTTCTAATTATACAACTAGACAAGAACACAAAATTAGTCATAAAACTGATTATTTAATTGAAGCTATAAAAAAGAGGCAATATAATTGATAAAATAATTAGGAAACGATATTTAGCATGTTCCAAAAGATTTCAAACAGGAACAGGGACACTTTACAAAAAGTTGTGTGGGAAATAAAATTCTTAAACTATACATAAAAATGTAACATTACAGAGTATCTTATAAAATACAATGACAGAAATATAAAAAGACTGTGTGTGCTCTAAATCTGAAAACTATTCATAATGACCAGATATTTAGGTTTAAATTTACAGTGGCTGGGTATGAGAATCATAATACTATACACATCTTCCAAACCAGTGGGCAATAGCTTCCAATCAACCATGAGTGGTATCATCTTCTACAAAGTCTTTGGCCATCTCTGCTGTGATCACGTCGATATGACTAACCTAAAGAATAAATGTAAAAATAAAATCTGTTAAAATCTTTTTTTTTTTTTTTTTCCCTCACCCGAGGAACATTTTTCCATTTTTTGTATAGATAGAGTGGGAGGAAGAGAGAGGAAGAGAGAAAGAGAGAAAAACATCGATGTGAAAGGGACACATCGAGTGGCTGCCACCCGCACAACCAACCAGGGCCGGGGACAAACTGCAACCGAGGTACATGCCCTTAGCGGGAACCGAACCCGGGTCTCTCTGGACCGCAGGCCAACGCTCTAACCGCTGAGCCAAACTGGCCAGGGCAAAATCTGTTAAATCTTAAACATATCCGTCTTTCTACTGTATAGGGCAATAGGTAAAATATATAGCCTATCACCTATAAATTTTACAATATAATTGATATATCAAGTCAAATGATTCTAAAACACTGACTGATAAACCTTTATTTATGATGGTGTTTGTTCAATGTGTAAGTTTAAAAATATTCTGCCTTTTAAAACTCTGATGATATGGACAAGTACTTATACCTAAATATTATTTTGCTATTTCAAAGAACCTTGAAGCTTAAAACACCAGGAAAATCTGTGTGGGCCAGCCAAATATAAATCAATGTATGTAACTGTTAAAGACTTCATTAAATAAGCACTAAATACACTAAGGAAGATATTGTCTTGATGCCAATGAAAATAAAATCAGTACAATGAATGCCATAAAAAAACTGCTAAATCTCAGGCATTGGAAATCAAAGTTTTTTCTTTACAAAGGCATCATCGAATAAGCAACAACTTTCTAAATTTTCTTTCATGACTTAAGTAACATGAACTTAAATTTCATGTAAAAAAAAATTACCTTATTTCTGAACTTTACACCATAGAATTTGTCAGCTGATTCAAGCAGTTCAGGCCTAAAAGTAGTTGTAATAAATTGAGCATGCACAGCAAGTTCCATAATCATATCTGTAAAAAAAAAAATAGTAGTAAGATCCTTTTCTCAGTAGGTCTTACAATTTGAAAAGCTACTATCTTTACTCTAATTTAAAATTCAAAACAGCCTGTTACTATTTTTCATGCATACACCTTCAAAAATGATCACCTTAATTTATTAAATTAGAAATAAATCTTTAACCCCAATATCTTAAAGTTACAGAATATAAAGAAGTAGCAAGATAAGTTTTGTCACACAAAAACAAAAACACCTTTTCTCTGCTACCCAGTGCCAAAGATCTTTTTTTTAATTGATCTTAATGGTGTTTTTTTTAAATTTATTGATTTTTTTTAGAGAGAGAAGAAAGGAGAGAGGGTAAGAGAGAGCGCGCGAGAGAGAAACATTACTTTGTTGTTCCACTCATTCATGCATTCAGTGGTTGTCTCTTGTATGTGCCCTGACCAGTAATAGAGCCTGCAACCCTGAAGCATCAGGCTAACGCTCTAACCAGTAAGCTACCCAGTCAGGGCTTCCCCAGAGATCTTTTGAACTTACTAAAGATAAAATACAGATTCTTTAAAAACAGAATCAACACTGTTTATGACAGGAACTACTCAAACATTGAAATACAAGTTTTAAAATAAACTTCTACATAAAAGTTTAAAGGAGGATTTCATTCTTTTTCTTTTTACTGATTTTTACAGAGAGGGAGAGGAAGAGAGAGAGAGGGGGAAAGAGAAATATCAATCGGCTGCCTCCCACACAGCCTGGAGACGGGATCAAACCCACAACCTTTTGGTGTACAAGACCATGATCCAACCACTGAGCCACAGCGGCCAGGGTAATAGAATTTTCAACTGAGTTGAAGAATTACATCTTTCTCACAGAACTAAACTTTGCAAAGTAGTCTAATACTAATTTTTTAAAAACCTGTTAAAAGAGAACTTTTATTTACTAAATATACATCCTGTCTCGTAACTCCAAATGTCTTAGGCAACAAGAAATCACCATAAAAGAGGTAAACTATCATTTTAAAGCACATTCTCATTCTTAATATAAAAGCAAAACTGTACCTGACACAGCCTTTCTGTGCTGAGCATCCAGAGCTTGGTCAATCTCATCAAACAAGTAAAAAGGAGCTGGGTCACATTTCTGAATGGCAAAGATCAGAGCAAGAGCTACCAAGGATTTCTGTCCACCTGAAAGCTGCTGCATTTCTCTCATCTCACCTTGTTTCCCTGTAAATGATACCTAAGAAAACATGTGAGTCAATATCCTATAGGAGTAGTCACAATCCCCTCCTCAAATTAAACAGCATACACTGCATCAATTTAGATCTGTACAATATTCTACAAATTCTACTACGATAATCACTGAGGAAAACTGGATGTAAAGGTATTTACCCTAATTCCAACTCCAGTGAACTGGTCCACTGAGGGGACACTACTTTGTGACCCAGAACCCCTCTCACTTTCGCCACTGCCTTCTCCTTCATCCTGAGACTGACTGCCCTCCACATCTCCTTTCTTCATCACCAGAGTAGCTTTGCCACCAGGCACCAGCTTCTGGAATACTTCACTGAAGTTCTTGGAAACCTTTAAATAAATAAATAAATAAATAAACAAACAAACAAACAAACAAACAAATAAGGCTAGGTAGGTGTTCATTTGAATGTAAGTTTTGCTTAGACGGAATTATACATATTAATGCTCAAAACAAAGCCAAATATTTAAAAGCAATCAGAATTATGTTTAATATGTATTTTTAAATTAATTTTTTTGAGGTGGGGACAAAGATAGGGAGAGTAGGGGAGGGAGGGAGAGGGAAAGAGAAAGAGAGACATTGACCTGTCATTCTAACATGTTTCTGCATTCATTGGTTGATAACCTGGCATATCAGGATGATGATCTAACCAACTGAGCTACCTGGCCAGGGCCAAAAGTTTTTTTTTTTAAGAACAAGAATAACAGATTGGATCTTTTTTTTGGTACGTGCCCCTAGTGGGAACCGAACCCAAGACTCTCTGGTCCGAAGGCTGACGACGCTCCAACCACTGAGCCAAACCAGCCAGAGCAGATTGGACCCTTTTAATAACTGTGTAAAACATTCTAGTTACTATGTTAGCAACTTACACACTGGATTTATTCACATGTATTCGATCCAACTATCAGTGAGAAAAAAAAATCTTTAAAATCGTCATGAAGTGAATGATAGCTGAAGCTTTTGTCTCATGTGTGTATTACTACAAAAAGAAACATACCTGTTTGAAAGTTAACTGAATAGCTTCATATTTTCGAAGTTCAAGTACATTCATCAGTTCCATGATTGATTTGTACCCCCTATCCAATTCTTCTTGTCGCTTTATTAACTTTTCTTTTTGCTCAGAGAAATTTACAAACTGATCTAAAGCTTTTTTGTTAACATGGCTGTACTTCTTCAATTCTGTGTTGCACTGTTCAAGTTTTCGAAACAACTATAAGGAGGAAAAGATTGTATACATAAATAAATTCATATACAGAAAAATTTGCAGAGATTTCAAATTTAAAACCAACAAGATTTACCTGTTTGAGGCTCAGTGTTTGGTATTTTTCAAAAGCTTCTTGGGGAAGTGATCCAAGCTCTCGAATTTTCTTCATACACTCTTCCTTCTTCTTCAGTAGCATGCCTTGTCGATTTGTCATCTTTTCTAGTTCTTTAGTATCATGATTTATAGCATCCATGTGTTCTTTTTCCATATTTTTCCAGCGCTCCATACTCTTTTGAAGCTCCTTAATTCCAGCTTCTGTTTTATCGATGGAATTGTCCAAATCTAAAATGGGGTGAAAAACCAAATCAGACTATAATACCTATTTTACAGCCAGAGTGTTATTTGACCAAAGATTTTATTTTGATCGTTAAATCTATCAAAATAAATAGGCTTTTTCAAAGTTTGTTTAAATTTTACTGTGAAGATTAATAAAACTCTTAATTCAAGACAAAATTAGGGGTTTACATGAGAATCACAAGCATAGTTTTATTATTATTTAATGTTTATGTTTATAAAAAACTAAAATAGTTTTTTCTCAGTACCTAGGTGATAAGAAAGTTGATTCAGCTATTTCATACTTTTTTCAACAAAATTAGTAATTTACAGTCTCAAAATTGTCACACACATTTCAATAAGATAAAATTACTATTTATAAACAATACCCTAAATTCTGTTCAGTATATAGACTGTTTATGATGATGGAAAACACAAAATCATTACTTGATGCTTTTGTCTATTTGGATATTTCACTTTGTAGTAAACAATGTTATCAAATGAATAAGCTAAATTTAACTAAATACCTAAAAAATTTTACTAAATAATAATTCACCTTCTGATCGTGCCATAGTATCTTTCACTCTTTTATTGATGGCTTCAAGTTCTGAGGTTGTAGCAGTGAGAACAGTACCCCCTTCTGTCTCTCTCAGTTCATTCAGTTCCTACAACACAAAAGGAACGAACATTAAAACCAAAAAATATGAATTGTGTTAGTTTCAAAATGTTATGACTACTGACAGTTTCTATAGCAGTTATGTTTGAACAAATATTCAAGAAAACAAAAAATATACACACTTCACACAAATGCAAATACTTAAGTACCACTACAGGGGGGGAAAAGTAATGATATAATTACTAAATAATTTCTCAGTAAGCATCGGCCTACTACTAATAAAATATTAACTTTTACTGAGTACCTAGATTGTGCCAGGATAATCATACAAAACAGTATTACTGTTATGCTTTACTTTTACAAAGGAGGAAACTGAAATATTAAACGATTTATCCAAGATCATGCACCTGGTAGAAGTGCTAGGACTCACAACTCAAGACAGGTGGTCAGACTCCTACTCTTAGGGTCCCCAAAGTCCATGTTCTCAATCAGAGCACTTTCAAATGGTTATGGTTATCAAGGAACTGCCAAAAAAGAACATACCTGTTCTACTTGGTCCAGGCGTTTTCTCAAATTCTCATTGAGATAAGTCTCTACTCGAGTAATAATACCTTCTAATTTAATTCTTTCATTCAGCAACTGTCTGTTTTCCTAAAAGAAAAGAAAATGTGTCTACATAGGCATGTCAATTTCACACACAGGAATGCTATTGATTTGCTGTCACCTCCATTACTTGTGTTCAAATGAGGTGAAATGGAGTTTCATATCTTTTCAAAAAGCCTTGTATTTTCTTCATTTTCTCTCTTCAGAATGCTAAATTTTTGTGCCCGGTTTTTTTCATAAGCATGCTATCAAAAAAAATTATTTTTTTACCCCTGCTTTTCATTTTTTGGACTTAATGTTGTTTACATCTCTGTTTCAATAATAAAATGTTTCTAAAATATTTAATCAAAATAATATTAAATAGGTAAAAGTGGTCAGATCAATAACTATGGCAAAGCTAATAAGCCCAACCTTACTAATGATAAATGTGCACTAAATAAGATCAATTGTACTTGCCTGCTGAAGTTGACGAATTTCATCATTCAGTGCATCTACTCTCTTCTGATCTTCCAGACTAAGTTGAGAAAGCAAATCAGTTCCTAGTTCTGCTTTCAATGACTCTCTGGTGGACTCCATTGCATGCAAACTTGCCTCCAAACTTTGTAAGCTACGTTGCTATAACACAGATTATTCATTTATTAATAAAGGTATTAGTCACTGTACTGGTGACAATCTATATTTGATTTTAAAGTGAGCTAAACAATCATATCATTAACTATTAGGTATCCATTAAACTTGATAATCAGAACTATGTAACAATATTCATGATGCAATACTATGGGGTTGTGTGAATACCATACTCTACGATCAAACTATATAAAAACCTTTATACATATTCATAAGAACTAAAAATAGTTGCTAGGATGTGTTGGTGGAATAATTGTGGGCAATTTTTAGGAAAGTAACTTCGTTGTTCTAGTACTACTGATATTCCAAATTAATAGTTTTTGTCAAATGGCTTCACGTTTGTAAGACCAATATGTATTATCACTTGTAAAAGCAGTAAGTTTGCTTTCTACTCCTTTTAATACTCTGAACAAAATGCAATCAAATATTCAAATAACTCCATCAATAGTACTTTACAGACAAAAATGGTTACTGACAAATTAATTACTATCAGACAGTACTATTATGCCATAGTTCAAAATGTCTATTTGTTTAATGAAATTGGAAAGTCTGAATGTGGGCTACGAAAGGAGACGTTGGGTACCCTTAGGTATAATAAATGAAGATATCCAAAAAAGCATGGGACTAAACAAAAATGGAACACATGAAATCCAAGGATAACCTATATAACATGGTCCACCCAATTCTATATAATTAAAACACCTATAAGAAAAGGCATACTTACGAACCTTCGGCATAAAGGTTTTTTCTGACTGCTGCCTCTTCTCTTTTAGCATCTTCATTTCTGATAATATACTATCTCGAGATGCTTTAAATTTCCTTTGCTGGGTCTCTATCTGCTGCATTTGGTTCATCAACTGGTCAATTTCATTATTAATCCATATACAAGGCTAAGGAAAATTGTCTCCAAGTTGTAAATACATCTTATGTTTTACATTCTCTTCACTTTTTATAAACACATTTTATATCACCTTTCTTTTCTTTACCCTTAAGTAAAAGTTGTTTCCTCAAATATATGGACCTTAACAATGTTGAATTAAATGGTGCTCACCCCACCATTTCTCTTTCCAAATAACATGTATTATTTTACCTATAGCTATACCAATCAATTAATTAATATTCGTGAGAAACCAAGAAATATAACAGTATAACAATATTATTTGTTGAATGAAAGGATGTAAAAAAAAATATTTGTGTAATCTATTATGCTTAAAGCATTAATTAATGGAAGTTACGTATGAGGCCTTGCCCAATGTGGAAGAATAATTCTACCACACTGGATTATCAAAGAAGGTAGTTGGTGTCAATTTCCTCCTTTTTCTTAGTAGTATTTCACCATATTTTCTAAGTGCTAACACCTTACCAAATTCAGGCAGTTCTCAAAGTGAGCTATGCAGACCTCTGCAAAATCAAAACTAAGATATTTATTTATCTTTTTCTCTGAGCTGTTGCTTTCACTAATGGCATAGAAGCTATAAACTCAAATTTTTTTTTAAATGCCAGTTTCAATGAAAAATATCCTAATGAAGTAGTAAAAATGAACTATTTTCGCTGCTTGAGTACCTGTATTTTTAGTATTGTGTGACATAATGCAAAACACACATAAAGCACTTTTGCCTAATACTATGGCTGTTTTAAGAAAATGAAAAGGCACAACTACTCAGTTGTAAGCTGAACTAGTAGCTACCCTTTGTGTGTGTGTGTCTGATTTTGAGAATATGTTTATTAAAGCTGAGGGCAGTGAAACAAGGAAGGGCTTAAGATAGAAGCAACAGGAGAGAGCCTGGGCAGGGCTGCTTTGACTCTCTAGAAACGTTATAGGAAAGAGACACAGGCGGGACTGTATGGACTCACTGAGAAGTAAAAGTCACAGCGACAGGACTGAGCCAAGGTGGGGCTGCTGTTAGCTCATTGAAAAGTCAGAGAAAAGGGGGCCTTGGAGACAGGTTCAGGGGGTTAACCTGAAACAAGCTGCTGCTACCCACTGCTCCTCTGGTTTTTAGTCTCGTGGGGACCCTTAGACTTTAGGAGATGCACACCTGGCAGGTGTGGCTCAGTTGGTTGGGTGTCCTCCTGTGCACTGAAGGGTTGCCGATTTGATTCCCAATTAGGCCATGTGGCCACGTTTTGGGTTCAATCCTTGGTCAGGGTGCATACAGGAGACAATGAGTTGGTCGATGTTTCTCTCTTCCCCTTCCTCTCTAAAAATCAATAAAAATATATTAAAAAAACAAACAAAAAACAGCCCTGGCTGGTTTGGCTCAGCAGTTAGAGCATCAGCCTGTGGAAAGAGAGTCCCGGGTTCAGTTCCCACTAAGGGCACGTACCTCGGTTGCAGTTTGGCCCTGGCCCCGGTTGGGGTCATGTGGGTGGCAGCCAGACGATGTGTCTCTCACTTCGAGGTTTCTCTCTCTCTTCCTCCCTCTTTCCCCTCCCATTCTATCTGAAGATAAATGCACAAATGTCTTCAGGTGAGGATAAAAAAACAACAAAAAAACAGGAGAGGGAAGAAAGATGTGGGCGTGCTGGGGGGTGGGGAAAGAGAGCTGAACTGTCCACTCTTAATGAACCACCATTTTTATGGATTTTGACAGCCATTTTTCCCACTAATACTAAATTTGAATCAAATGACCTTGAGATACTGGTTTTCCTTCTATAATTTTCTGACTAATCCTCCTCAGTTCCCTTTCAACCTTAAATTTTAGTGTTCCTTGAGTTATTTTCTTTCACAAGTTGATTCACTACTAGCTACTCAACAGCAGATCAATGCTAAAATAGTTGTTAGTTTTTCCCTGTCTTCAGAAGTTAAATAGACAAAAAATATAAGCTTCTGGCTTAAATTAACAAAGTAGAACACATGGAATTTCCCCCCACTTTATATATGAGAAGACACACCTAACATGCAAAAGATTATATATTCTAACCAAGATGCAGTTATCTCTCCACAGTAGCACAAGACAAAAAGATATTTTCAATATTTCTACGCAGGTTTTCATTGAGCTTTGCTTCCAGCTCACCTAGTTCTTCTTCCGCTTTTCTAACATCTTTTTGTAATTCAAGTCTAGACTTCCTTGTATCATAGTAACCTCCAGTTAGAGCACCCCGATGACTAACTTGATCACCTATAAACAAAACATAAGAAAGGTAGTAATTCTTTATAACAACTTTACTCAATTCTATATTGACTTATAATCAAACAACTAATCTAAAGGCTTTACCTATTTAATAAGAATTAAAAAGAATTTAAGCGACTCTGAAAAAAAATTTGTTTTCCAATATTAAAAAATGTACCTTCTAGGTGAGCCCGAACCTTTGCCAAAAAAAGAAGTGCTAAAGACTAATGGAGACATGTGAACAGAACACAGAACTAGCTTGGAATTCCCACTGGCCATGTTTGGGAAAATTTAATAAAAAATAATAGTGACACTGTAGTAAAACACTGAATAAAAAAATAAATCCAAGAATCGAGTGATACTTTAAAAATAATAATGAAAGAAGAGGACTTTCTTTACGGATGAGTGACAGCTAATAAATAGAGAAGCAATACCAGTGTCACCATTTTGAACCCCCCAGTGTATTAACTGAGTCAGGCAAGGATCAACAAAGGATGGTAAATCATTGGTAAAAAAGCGGTGGGGGGACATGATATTCAGTATTCTTAACGGACAATCCCACATATAATTTATTGATTACAAAAGGGAAAAGGCACTTTTACAACTGAGGGATTTGCTAGTGGTGAAATTTACGTCACTAACAGTGGGACACCTTGTAATACAATATGTACATATCACTTACACCACGAATTTTTAACCTGAATCTAATGATGAGAAATCAAGAAGACAAATCCAGAGAATGGAACATTCTTTGAGAATGTCAATTTCTGGGGGTAGAAAGATACAGGAGAAATTGTCCTATATTGAAAGAATCTAAAGACAAGACTTTGCCTGCATTCTTGATTTGGTTTCTGGATAGAAAAATATTTTGAATGTGGTAATTACTTCATAAGGTCTATAAAATGTCAAATCACTATATTGTGCTCCTGAAACTATACTATATGTCAACTATAATTTAATTTAAAATTTTTTTTTAATATTTTGGGGCAATTGAGAGAATGTTAATGTAGATGCTATTTAGACTTTATTAGGTTAATATGAAATTTCTTAGGTGTAACAATAGTATGGTTATAAAGAAGAATGTCTTGTTCTTAGGAAATACATACTTAACTTTTAGAGATCCAGTGTCAATATTTTAAAACTCAGATGGCTCAAAACAACAAAAAATTGTACGTAGACAGAGACAAAGCTGGAGGGTGGTTTACCTTCTTTCATTAACACATAAATTATAAAGAGAAGGAAAAAACAAAAAAAAATGAAGGCAGGTAAACCTATGTATCAGAGGTTCTTAACCTGGAGTCCACAGATAAAATTCAGATCCCTGAGTTGAGTGGAAAAATATTTACATCTTTATTTTTATGCTAACCTCAAATAAAATTTAGTAATTTTTTCTTATAATGAATGAGACAAGAATCACAGTACTATTATTAGTACTTGTGACTTTGTTACTGAGAAATAACAGATGTTTTCTATCAGATAACAATTGTCACAAATCTCAAAATATTGTTTACATGCAGCAGTGCTTCAAAATTATGACATATCAGACCCACTGCTAAATCTGTTTTTTTAATACCTTAATTACTGTGTCATATTTTTTTAAAATGTTGCGATAACCATGCCGATATGCCAATATAATTGGTTACTTTTATGATCCACAGTATTTTAGTTTATGCATTTAAAAACACTGAATAAGGATCCACAGGTTTCATTCACCAAAGAGCCAAAGGAGTCCATGGTGCAAAAAAGGTTAAGAACCCCTACTAAAGGCTAAATGAGGGGCCTCGTTAGCACAGTAGGTAGCGCATCAGTCTCATAAAGGCTAAATGATTATACTTAAGAGATACCAACTAAAGTGTGGACCCTGTTTGGATTCCAACTTGAATAAACCAACTATTAGAAATAATTGGAGCCCTGGCCGGTTTGGCTCAGCAGTTACAGCCTCAGCCAGCGGACCAGAGAGACCCAGGGTCGGTTTCTGCTAAGGGAGTGTACCTCAGTTGCAGTTTGTCCCCGGCCCCAGTTGGGGTCCTGTGGGTGGCAACCACTCGATGTGTCTCTCTCACATGGATGTTTCTCTCTCTCTCTTTCTCCCTCTCTATCTGAAGATAAAATGCAAAAATGTCCTTGGGAGAGGATTGAAAAAAAAAAAAAATTGGATATACATTTTCAAATACTCTTAACACTAAAATGGCAAAAAAAATTCCATTACGAACCTTCCAGGGTAATACAGTCCATAGTGAAAGCACGGGCCAGCTGGGTTGAAACTTCCATGCTACGACAAATTAGTGTTTTTCCAAACACATGTTTGAAGGCTTTGTCAAATCTGGGATTGTACCTCAATTTACTTATCATAGGAATAGCATCCTAAAAATGAGTATTTTGTAAGCAAGCAAAGAGACCACAAGTTAATTAAAACATGTTTGCAGAATTATGAAACAAATAAACACAAATGCCTTTATATTTTAAAACTGTTGGTTTCTATACTGAAGCTAGAAAAATCATTCTACTGAAACATCCTGGAAATGGTACTCATGTAATCATCTAGGTTTTCAATAGTAGAGTGCAGTGATAGAGTTTAGTGAACAAGCTGCCTAACCTCTCTATATAACTTTCTTCATTTACAAAATTACATTAATAACAGTATATATCTCATAAAGTTATTAAGACTAGATGAATTAATATATGTGAAACACTTAGGACAGCATCTGTCACACAGAACGGCAAAATAAATGTAAACTAATAGTATTTCCTCAAAATGTTTTTATTTTATATCAGAAAAATATTTTTTTCAGATAAAATCTATTTTCCCCCCTTTTTTCTCCTAAACTGTTAAAGCAGAATTTTTTAAAGTTTTAAATTAGGAAATAGTCTACATACAGAAAAATGCAGTATGTTAAGCTTAAATCAATAAAGAAAACACCAACATAACCAGCATGCGGGACAAGAAACAGACACTGCTGAAATCCAGACGCCAAGGGTGTGCCCCTTCCTAATCACACAGTGGTTACCTCCAGGAGGTGACTACTATTAAAACTTTTACGATAATCACTTCCTTAAACTTCTTTCTAGTTCTATTATCTAAATTTAGTTTTGTTTAGATAGTGTAAAGGGAACCACACTACATGCATTCTTTTGTGTTTTGTTTCATTCACACATCACATTTGTGACTCAATTTCTCCTCCCCAAAACTTTAAAGATAATTGGTAGATTCAAAAGAAGAAAAAGCTGGGCCCTTTGAGTAGCTTATAAGATTCTCACTGCTGCTCTGAAATTGTTAATCTGTACCATAAGGTTTCAGTTCTAACCCTAGAGGATAGTAAAATAGTTGCTACTACCATGAACATTCTGAAACCAAATATCTCAAAGCAATTTGTTTTAAAAAATGGTGTGAAAAATATTTTTAATCAACTCAAAAGTATACCAGCTTGTAACCAAAGCAACATTATACTTGCAAGCCTATCTTGTTAGATGTTTTAATTTTAATTTATAAGCCATTTAAAAAAGAATATTCAGAAAACTTAAAAATACTCATTTTAAAAGACAGTTAGTTCCTCAGGGAATTCTCCAACTACCTAACCTTAATTTTGTCACCCTAGAACACATTCTCAAAGTATCCTGCACTTCTGTATTTTAACACTTTACATATTTTCAATGATTTGTTTCATGTTGTGGCTGTGGCCTGTCATCCCCACCCAGCACCAACTGTGCTCTATGGGAAAAAGGCATACTTATCTCAGACCAGGTGAATCCTAATATGCAGTGCTTGTGCACTAAGCATATGTTAAATATGAGAAAAAGTAACTTATTAAAAGAAAGAAAAACCTTAATAGACCAACTCACATTGGTTTCAGGATAGGCAGTATCCCTTACATCTAACTTGTTAAGAGGCAAAAAAGTGACCTCTCCAGGAAGATTCATTTTATTAAACTCCATCAAAATCTTCGTGCTGACTTCGTCTGAATCAACAATATGATAAAATAACCTACATGTAAACAGAACAAAACACATTTTTATTGCTAGACTTTAAAAAAAATCAACAGACTTTAAAGTGTTGTAAACATTTAAACAATTTGCTTCCTTTCTATGCAACCTAATTTATATGGGGGTGGGGACAACCACTCAGAAAAATTCAAATGGAGGGAGAAAGAAAAAGCTCCAAAAGGGGAAAGTTCTAGCTTCTATATTTAGAAACAAATTCTTGGCACCTACACATTTAACTAAAAATTAAGTAAGGAATTGAAGATACAAGAAGATAATGGGAGACATATTGTACTAAAGCTACAAAAAGTTGTTTCTTAGGGTTACTCTTATTCCCTCTTTCCTTTAAAAACAAGATAGCAAGCAAATAATCTCACCTGTTTCCAGCAGTGACTTCCACGCACGTGTAGAAAGCAGGCTCACATTCAAAGTTATTCATCACTATGCCATGATAGCCATTTTGAACATGCTGGTTTATTCCTTTTCGACGAAAGTGGTCTAGTACTTTGTTTATGCTGTCTATTCCATTTAAAATGGCCTGTTTAGAAGTGAAAAATATTTAAATAATTTACCAATGGCACTCTTGTTGGTAAAAAATAAACCTGTTATTCTATATATTAAAAAATATGCCAGAGATTACACTAAAAACACCCTCCCCAACAACACAATGCCCCCCTTGAAATATGCCAACTACATGCAACATCTTATATTATGGGTTCTATTCTATGACACTAGCATTAAAAATGGGGTCTTTCCTCGGGTAAGGATTAAAAAAAAAGGGGTCTTCATCTAAAAATGAAAAGTACTATCACTAATAGCATGCTTAAACAATATTTCCTATTTATAGGACAAGTGACTGTGTACACTACTCTTATTTATTCCCTGGAACCAATGACCTACAGCTTGAAAACTAATAAATTTTTGTGTGATGGCAACTAACTCAATGTAAACTGAGGTAATGAAAAGAATCCACCCACCTTTCCTGTTGCCGCTCTAAGAAGTTGCTGTTTCTTTTCAAGATCTTCTCTTTTAGCAGCAAGTGCTTGCTGTTCTGCATTCTCCTCTCTCCACAAGTAACTAACCAATAAAAATTAGATTGTCTTTAATTTCAAAAGCATTAAGGAGGTGTACTAACAATACACAATTTAGAGTAAAATAATGAAATCAAATTTATCTGAATAATTTATAACTTAAAATAATTTATAACTTAAATGCAGTAACTAGCATTCAAAAAAATTAAGGCATATTTTAGTCTATACTAACTTTCTTTCACTTTGTAATTCATCTTTCTTATTTTTTACTTCATAGTATTTTCTGTCCAGTTCTTCTACCCGAGCTTTGACTTCATTAAGGTCCTGATCCAGTTTCTATGGAAATAAAAATAATTCAAATTTAAAATCCAGTATCATGCAAGCTAATCCAAAGCAACAGAAAGCAGTTCAGTTGTTACCAGGGAATGGGTGAGGGGGGCAGTAGGAGAAGGAGGGAGGAATCAGTACAGGCTATGGGAAACATTTTAGGATGATGAACAGACTTGTTATCTTAACTGTGATTATGGTTTCACAGGCATATATCTATATCTGTGTATATATATATTCGAAACTTATCAAATGATACATTTTATTTAATCCTCACCCAAGGACTGTTTTTGTTGTTGATTTTTAGAGAAAGAGGACAGAGAGAGAGAGAGAGAGAAAAACATTGATTGGTTACTTCCCATATGTGCCCTGACTGGGGATGGATCCCCGCAACCTAGGTATGTGCCCTGACCAGGAATCAAACCTGCAACCTTTTGGTGTACAGGACGATGGTGTACAGGGATTAAATAATACATTAAAAAAAAATACATATATCATTATTGATTTTCACTGAGAGAGAAAGGGAGAGGGAGAGAGAGAGGAAAAACATCAATGGGAGAGGGGAATATCAACTGGATGCCTCCTATAAGCCTCCCACCAGGGATCGAGCCTGCAACCCAGGCATGTGCCCCGACCAGGAACTGAATTGGCAACCCCTCCATGCACAGGGTGATGCCCAACCGAGCCACACAAGCCATGGCAGCAAATGATACTTTTTTTTTGGTACGTGTCCCTAGCAGGACTCGAACCTGGGACTCTCTGGTCCGCAGGCTGACGCTCCAACCACTGAGCCAAATCAGCCAGGGCAAATGATATATTTTTAATATGTGCAATTTATTGTATGTCAACTATACTTCAATGAAGCTATTTAATGTTAAAGAATCAAATTTCAATTTTTAAAAATTGTCTTTAGACAAGAGCACATCATCAGAAAACAGAAATCATAAAATTACTCTAGAAAATATTGCTAAAATTAAATTTGTTCACTAATGATCTAAACCTTACTACTTCTATAATACATTCTCCAGAATTTTAGAAAATACATTCATAAAATCTCAAAACACTGCAATGCATACTGTTCATATTGCCTCCTCCATACACATACACTAGAATACAAGAGCTTTAAGATTATAATGAGAAGCTAAAGGTTATTTTACATAATGTAATCAGCACTGTGAAATCCTAGCTACCCAGTATAAAGGAGGGACTTCACTTTCACGAGTGGTCATTTTGATACCCCTAAGGTGTAACTGAAATATTGGGGAAAAAAACTTCAAGCTTGAGAAAGAATAAATAAAATCTCTCATTGAAAAATGTTGGTTTAGCACCAGCCTCTTTCAAAAAGGAAGAGTTTGATGTTTCCATGAACTCAAGATGAAATGCATTTTCTTTAAGAAAGGATGTAAAGGTATCACAGTTTAAACTACACTGTCTGCCTGAATAAACCTGTTCCCTCCAGAAAATATCCTAACCAAAGCCCAAAGCACTTTGGACTCTCAAGGTCAGTAGGCTACTGTCTATTACTCCTGGTCACTGTTGCTACCAGTTGAGTATTTTATGGTTAACTGTGATTACATTAAATATTAAACTGAGAATATGAGTACAAAGAGTTGTTTCTTTAAAAACCTGAGTTAGCTGTGGCAGGTTTGGCTCAGTGGTTGAGCGTCAACCCATGCACTAAGAGGCCGCTGGGATCAATTCCCAGTCAAGGCACATGACCAGGCTGTGGGCCAAATCCCCAGTGAGAGGCATTCAGGAGGTGGCCAATAGATGTTCTCTCTCATTGATGTTTCTATCTCCCTTTCTTCCTCTCTCCCTAAAATCAATAAAGAAAAAAAAAAAAAAACACCGTGGCCCATGGACCAAAGGGTCTCGGGTTCGATTCCCAGTCAAGGCATATACCTGAGTTGCAGGTTCAATCCCTGGCCCCAGTCGGGGTCATGTGGGATGCAAACAATCGCTGTGTCTCTCTCACATCCATGTTTCTCTCTTCCTCCCTCCCTTCCACTCTTTCTAAAATTCAATGGAAAAATATCCTCAAGTCAGGTTTAACAAAACAAAAAACAAAATAACTTGACTTAGTTTTGGATACAAAGGTGAGTCACTAAAAATTAAATGAGCTAATCAACTTTAAAAGAGTAAGGGAAAATAATTATATAATATATAATACATACATGTATATATCAATATACAACATGTACTATACCAAATTAATTCAAAACATCAAGTCACAAAAGTCATTTATACACCTCACTCTGTAAGGTATGTAATGTAATATTGTATGTCAACTATAATTGGAAAAAAAGTAACAAAAAATTAAGAAACTGGTCCAGACTAGAAGGTAACAGAAACATAACTAAATGCAATACATGATCCTAGACTGAATCCTGAATTGAACTGTTTTCATTCAACTTTAAGAACTGTATTTATATACAGTGGTTGACAAAAGTAGGTTTACAGTTGTTCTTATGGAAATAATATAAATAATACAATAAGCATAAATAATAATACAATAAACTGTTTCGTATACTCACAACTGTAAACCTACTTTGCCCACCCCTGTATGTGGCTCAGAACAACTAAGACCCTGGGAACTCCAATTACTATTCATATTAAACAAACAAACAGAAACAACATCTTGGGCTTGACTTCAAAAGACTGGTACACACTCTGGTGGAGGATGTTGATAATGGGGGCAGCCATGCATAGATGGGAGCAGCGGGAATATAAGAAGTCTCCATGCTCTTCTCTCAATTTTGCCATGAACCCAGATCTGTTCAGAAAAAAATCAAGTCTAAAGAAAAAAGACTGGCACGTAAGTATATTTATCTGTTTAAAATAAAATACTTAAAGATATATTTGTGTATGCTTTTATTTATTTTTTTATTTTTTATTTTTTATCCTCACCGGAGGACATTTTTCCATTTTTTGTTCAGGTAGAGTGGAAGGGAGAGAGAGGAACAGAGAGAGAGAGAGAGAGAAGCATCGATGTGAAAGGAACACATCGAGTGGCTGCCACCCGCACAACCGACCAGGGCCGGGGACAAACTGCAACCGAGGTACGCGCCCTTAGCGGGAACCAAACCCGGGTCTCTCAGGACCACAGGCCGACGCTCTAACCGCTGAGCCAAACCGGCCAGGGCTGTGTATGCTTTTATGTGTAAATAGTACACATATTATATGTATATATAAATATATGCATTTTTAAGATTATGTTTTTAGTGGTTTTGATAAACCAAGTGTACTAACTGGTACAGTTCTTATGTGGTATGAGGGTTCCTTCTCTACACACCACCCTCAGCCTACACTTATCCTACAGACTACCTTATCATTACTTCCATCATCCTCTAATCACCTATTCTAAAGAGCCACACATATCACTTCAGAAAGCATTTCTTTCGCATTTTAAATAATGTGAGATCTTTCTTACTCTGGTTATTTTTTTTTTTTATCCTCACCGGAGGACATTTTTCTATTTTTTGTTCAGGTAGAGTTGGGGGGAGAGAGAGGAACAGAGAGAGAGAGAAACATCGATGTGAAAGGGACACATCGAGTGGCTGCCACCCGCACAACCGACCAGGGCCGGGGACAAACTGCAACCGAGGTACGCGCCCTTAGCGGGAACCGAACCCGGGTCTCTCAGGACCGCAGGCCGACGCTCTAACCGCTGAGCCAAACCGGCCAGGGCACTCTGGTTATTTTTATCTTCTACTTCAATTTTTAAGAAAGTGCTAGTTAAACACACATAGTAAATGTTTAATTCATTTAGAAAATGTTATAAAGTCACCATTGCTTTAACCAACAAAAAATACATTCTACAGTAAGTTATTAAATTGACAGAAAATCACTATAAAGTTATTTTTAGATTTGTATATGTTAAAAATTGTTAGAAATTAATTAAGGACAGTTCAGATACATACTACCAATTCATAAAAGTATATTTCAAAATATACTCAATCTTCATGGACACTCACTGGTATTAAAAAAAAAAAAAAAATCTTTAAAAAAGAGAACCACCACCCTGACCAGTGTGGCTCAGTTGGTTGGAGCATCGTCCCATACACTGAAAGATGGCAGGTTTAATTCCCAGTTAGGGCACATACCCAGGTTGCTGATTCAATCCCTGACTGGGGTGAGTGTGGGAGGCAACTAATGATGTTTCTCTTTCACATCAACGTTTCCCTCTCTCCCTCTCAGAAAAAACAAAAAACTACCATATGTACATTAAACTGTGCTGGTCTTTTCTAAATTAGTGCGTGTCTTATATATTTTAAGAATAGAGTGAAACTGTAAACTGTTAAAAATAAAACTTAAGTAGGTAAAACTATATATTTCTTTGAAAAGATTTTTACAAAACAGCTGTAAAAGTTCTTACATTATACTGCTCCAAATTTTTCTCTTTATTTGCCTCAGTGTCCTCCAAATCCTTATGTATAGCAGCAATCTGTCTTTTCTTATCATTAATAGCTTGATCTAAAGACTTGAGTTCCTTTTTAATCCACTTATCCCTTTCTTCTTTTGATGTAAACTGACTTCCTCGACCCTGCTTTGCATAAAGATCCGTTCTTTCCTGGGTAGCTTGGGCCAATCTACACAAGATAGAAGAAAAATTGAAAAATAAAACAGGAAATAACTAAGTTTAATTGCAGTCAATACATCAAGAGTACATAGAGAAAACAGTCATTTAAACAATTCCATTAAAAAAGGTATTAAGTATAAGCAACTTCTACCTAATAGAGAGCTCCTTGGGCTAGTACTATAGAATATTCATTTTACTTCAAAACCACAGTTTAAGTCACAGTCAAGTAAAATAATCCATACCCTAAGAATTTCAGACAGAAAATGTCTTTATTCTAGAAATGTCTTTATTGCATTAGTCGGTAAATCTAGACAGTTCTAGTAATCCATTCTCAGGAATTTTCAAAAATGCTCCAACTACATTTATCTATATAACCATTTAAACTCCTTACAATAAATGACACTATAAAGGTTAAAAGGCAAGAGAAAATATTCAAAACAAATAGAACAAATATTATTGCCTATATTACATAAAACCCTATACAAAAGAAAGAAAAACATTTTTTAAAGGGCAAAGATATAAACAGGCAATTCAACTAAAATTAATATAAGTGGCATATAAATATGATAATGCACTAAATCGTAAAATCAAACACTGGCAAGTCCAATCTACAGATAGATGCTAAAATATTCATCTGTTAAAACAGCACTGAGGTAAAAAAAAAAAAATGGCAGAATAAAACATCAAGTAAGATGTCATTTGGGTAAAAACAAACATTATGAATGTTTTACAAAGAGCCAACAACATCTGGCTATGTTATCTTAGGCAAGTTATTTAACCTGCGAGAGCCTCAAGTTTGTTGAATTTAAAGTGGGGAAAATGTGGATCTTTTAGGGCCTTTGAGCAGAAAGAATGTAGGTAATATGTATACAATAATGCTTGGCCCACAGTATTTGTTTAACATTGGCTATTACTCTGTAAGGGGTGTTTAACTTTTGCCCTTAATACTGTGCCTTCTTAACCCATGACTATTTAGGTCCTAAAGAAAAACTATGTAGAAACTTGAAAATATTGGTGAAAAAAATCCCAGACCTAGCAATTCCTCGTTCTTCTTTTTCTTTTACACTGTTGAATTTAGGTTCTGTTTCTGCCAGTTCTTTCTGCTTTTCTTCTATTTTTTCAAGCAGCTTCTGCCTCTCTTTTAATAAGCGTTTCTGTAAATAAAGCAAGATAAGTAAAAATACAAACTGCTTAAAAAATTTTGTGTATGTCTAGCATAAAATGTTTTCTTATGAGAAAATTGATCCTACAACACAAAACTAATTTTTAAATGTGAGAAACAAAAAGATAGTACTGAGTTGCTATGTGAGTGCAAATTATTTTAATGTGCCAAATCTTTACAAAAATTCAAGCATGCATCTGTCACAGAAAGGACTTATTTCTGCAATTCTTACTTACCTGAACATTTATGTCTTTCATTTTTAGCATTTTAACTTACCCTTTGTTCACTATTGCCTGCCAATTCATCCTGTAAATCCTTGGCTTTAAGCTCCAACTTAGTCCTCTGTTTAATTTGTTCTTGTCTTTCAGCACTGAGCTGCTCCTTTTCCTCTTTCATAGCTGAAATTTTTGTTTTCAGTTCTCTAACTTGGCGCTCAATATCCTATTCAAAAGTTTCAAACAGAAATTAGTCAGGCAATTAAAAGTACAGAAGCAGAAATTATGACACCATTAGTTTTGTCCCTTTTCTTTCATTTATACTTTCAGTACTATGTGTTTCCAATATTCAATCCGAGGGACACCCCACTTAAAAGTTACCATTCCTAATGATACCCAAAAAATTGAGCTTAGGTGTAGTTTGTAATCTTACCTCCATTTTATCTCTTGCATCCTGCTGGGCATCTCTTAATTGTCTTGATTTTTCTCCACTAGTTTCTCGCTTAGCAGAAAGCTGAAGGAAAAAAAAAAAAAAAAGCCACCCCACACAAACCAAGTTATGATTTCTAACTCATTTATTTAATATTTCAAAACATCTAATAAAATTTTTTGATATCTGCTAAAATAATCATTCACTTTAAAAATGTTTACAAAAAATGATTGTGGTTTTCTTTAAATAGAAAATTCCCTAAGACAAATTTTTATACAAAATGTGAGCAATAATAATTACAAAATACATTTTAAAAAGCTAAGGGTCCTGGCCAGTTTGGCTCAGCAGCTGAAGCGTCCGACCGCGGACCAGAGAGGCCCAGGTTCAGTTCCCACTAAGGGCACGTACCTCGGTTGCAGTTTGTCCCCAGCCCCAGTTGGGGTCGTGTGGGTGGCAACCACTCGATGTGTCTCTCTCACATGGATGTTTCTCTCTCTCTCTTTCTCCCTCTCTCCCTCCCACTCTATCTGAAGATAAATGCAAAAAAAAGCAAAAAACTAAGGAAAATACTCATGAAGCTTTTCTTTAAAGGTGGTTTTCTCTTATCTTGGTCTGTCTGACACCACCACCTGGTTGTATTTCAGATACGTCTACAGCAAGGCCAACATGGGCCTATATTTCTTGGAATAAACTGAAAGAACAAATTTGTTAACTAATAAATTCATTATGGGGTTTTCAAATTCAGCTTTCTACTTAAAAATCACTGAAAAGTATAAATATATTCATAATAATAAAATTAATCTGAATTTAAGTGGCAAAGGTATTTTACCTCATCAAGTTTAGCACGAGTCTCGTTAAGCTCCTGATTGTAAATGGTATATTCCAGGGCTCGTCTCATTTTATCCCACTTCTGATACTGAGCTAGTTCTTCCTTTTCTTCCTCTAAGGTATGTAATCTCTCTTCAATGTATTTTAACAACTCATTGATTTTTTCCCGTTTGCCCTCTTAAAAAAAATGGGAGAGGGATGAAGGAGTTGAATAAATTTTTATGTAATATCACTTCTCAAATATACCATGAGTTAAATTTAATCTTAAAAAGTATAGTTAAACTTGTCTTAAAAACTATTTCTCTGATATTATGAAGTAAGCAAATCTAAGATAATAAAATGGCAATTAAGATGGTTTATTATGCAAAGCAACAGAGAACAAACTTACACAGTGACACTTATTCACACATGTATGTGTTAAGGGCCTCAGTTTAAGCTTCATTTAAAAGCCAGTGTACCTTCCCACATTAAACAAACAAACAAAACCTATTAATATCATTGGTGTCACTGATTCTCAATTTTACAGTAATAGCATTATCTATAACTGCTATATATTGAATGCCTACTATATTCCAATTATGGTGCTATTTTGCTCCTCTACTCATCACTACAAAATATGAGAAACAATTTCATAAATGGGGTAACTCTGGATCAGAGAGATCAAGTCTAAAGTCACAATGTCAATAAATTATCAGATTTTGAATTCAGGACTGTCTGACTCTAAGCTATGACAGTACACAGCACTTAAAAAGCAAAGTAGGGTTTCCAAAATAAATGTACTAATGATGAGTCTACGAAGTTTTATATTTACATGCTCCTGAACAACTTTTTTCTTTTTAGGAATACATCCAAATTTTTTATCCTCACACACAATGATGAGGACACTAGAGACTCAAAGTAGTTGACCTAAATAGGCATTATTACTTCACAGTAACAATTCTTTATTCAAAGAAATAAAGTATTGGAAATCTCCAACCTTAGATTGCTTAAAATTAACTTTCTCTCCATTCACCACATAGGCAAATCATCATACAATATACTCCTGAGAATAGACATAACTCTTTTCCACTATAACTCAATGAAAAGCAATTCACAACAAACAGAAATAAGGTAGAATCACATTGATTTTACCTGTTTCTTTCATTAAAGAGATGCTTTCTTCTTTTCGTTCATCATATACTCTAGTACCAGCTACTTCTCTTAATAGCTTTAGTCTCTGAGAATCTGGTGCTGTCGCCATCTGGTTGATCTAAAAATTTTAGAAAAATTATTACAGCACTACAGATTGCACTTTAAGAACTCTACCTTGAAAGAGTATCACATGATAAGTTGAGTATGAGTTCACTAATATAATAATCTATATAGTATATACATATACCACACACCTATATTTCTTTTTACTTAAGTGAAATTTACCAAACAAAAATCTAAACAGAATCAGTACATTCATTTGTCTAATTTATGGATAAAACTCTCCAAGTTATAATGACAGAGGAATATCCCACCACCATTTCTCTTAGTCAATTTGATAAAGTATAAGAGATGAGATTCATTTTAAAAGAACAAAGTATTTTTAAAAGGGGAAACCATCACTCACTATACACTTTTAAAAAGCTATTAATGATACTGTTAAAAGTATAACAAATACGGTATGCTTATAATATAGATAAAAATAATTGTCTTAGGGGTAGTGTGCATTAAATAAAATAAGCAAAATCACCTTAAAATCTCATTTACAAATATATGGCAAACAAAAGACATGACAAAAAATGGTAAAATCGAATTGCCATGCAACTTCATATAACAAGCATAAATTTCACATATTCTTAAAAATAAAATTAAGCACTAAAGGTAAAAAAAAAAAATGCTATCACCGCATTAAAACTTTTAAGTGACAGCTTTAACACATTAAAAGTGTCAAAATGACAGTTACTTTAACACTTTTACATTAAAGAGAACCAGCTCTGAGCTAAGAAAAAATGGTCTGTGTCAAAAGTATACACAACAACAAAAAAGTCACCCTTCACAAGTCCTTATCATTGGGTACACTCATTAAATTAACTCACTTAAAAAAATATTTAATGATTACAACATATAGGCCACCCTACTGGGCACTAGGAAAAGAACAGTGAACAAAACAGAAAAGGCCTTGCCCTCATGGAACTTACTTTCTAGGGGGAAAAATAAAACAGAAAATAAGTATATCATCACAGCATAATACAACTGCTATGAAGAAAAACAAAACAGAATAAAAAAATAAAGCAGAAAGAATAGGGGTGAAGGCAATGCTATTGCAGATGAGGTAGTCATGAATGGGTTATATGAAATCTTACATGAGCAGAAATTAAAATGATGTAAAGGGGCCCATGCTATATATATGCAGAAAAGACTAAGATAATTGCTGTTTTAAACCAGCCTTTAAAAAAAATTTATCTTATATAAATGATTTTCTCAAAAACCTGTTTTTCTGGATTCACATTTCCAAAGATGAAATACCATACTCTTCTTAATCACTTCTGAACGTTAACTTTCTGACACATATCTAAAAAGTCTCCAATATGATATAAGAAGTGGATATTTGTAAAGAATTTCCTCCTAGTCCAAACAAACACTAAAGAAAAGGTTAGGACATTATAGATATGTCTAAGAAAAATTAATTATCTTAGATATAGTTTAAAGTATGTGAGGAAATAGAAAAATCAGCTAAAGTATATAGAAACTAAAAATATAAAGAATCTCTATAAGGAAAACAATACATAGCATTATGGTCAATTTCTGTTAATGTATGCTTTTTAGCATTTTAATTCTGCGGATACTGAGTAATGTGGAGTATTAATTTTAGAAAATAATTTTTTCTAATGTGACTGTTATAGAATTTCTACAATATTATAATTTATGATGATCATGACTTCCACAAACCAAAAATGTCTTCTACTACAATGCATCTTAGTAAATGATACAGGTCACTAAGGAAAGATGATCCACTTAAATAACTCTGCTGAAATACTTTCATCCCCTTATGCAATGGATCTACTTTGTATTTTATGGTCACATGAAAGGTAATACTAACTTCAAAACAAAATAAATACTTGAAAATAAGACATAAGGTATATTTTTGCTTCAACTTAACCACAGAATAAACAACCCAATTCATTATTCAATGAATATACTCAGAAAGAAAATTCTATTAAAAAAGGACATACAATTTTTTACCTTTCCTTGTTTAACAATATAATAAGGATTACTTCGAGAAAAACCAGCACTTTCAAGGAGATTCATCACATCATTTTTCCTGTTGATCAAGATTGAAAAATTCAGATAACACTCCAAAAATAACCCCCCAAAAATGAGTACATTAACTTTTGGGTTAAGGAGCATGAGGTACAACAGAAGAGTCATTAAACCATCTGTTTTATCAGCCTCAGAGAATCTTCCGATTCTTGTGTTTATGCTCTAGGTACTGATTTGTTGAACACAGGCAAATATACTTCATATATGAGGCAAGTAAAATAATACTTTTACTCTTTTGTAAAGAAATTACAAATGTAAAGAAAAATACTTACGTGACCATTTTCTTGTCTAAGAAATATTGATCCTTTTTGGCACCGATAACTCTTCGAAGTGAAACTTCCTCTTTATCAATCTAAGGAAAAAAAAGTAAAAGCCCAAAGTTAATTTAATAGTAAAAGTGAAAAACTTCTTAGTAAATAAGGGCATTTTAGAGTCCCTAATCATAATTATTTTGAAATTTCAATCTCACTAAAAGGTATGCTATGAACACTCAATTCTAATGATAGACATTTTTTCACAACAGCTTGCACATTCTCATTTATTTATAAGAATGTTCATTATAATTTTAAGACAAAATCAGTATGTACACTGTATAGTTATTTTTTGCATAAACTAAATTATACGTAATAGCTTACATATAGCTATAAATAAATATTTTAAAACATGAAAAAAATCAGCTGCAACCATAAAATTCTCAACATTACTGAAAAGATAAAGCAGTTACTCACTGGCAATCGGTTGTCCGAATTGTCAAAAATAATCTCCACAAAAGCAGAAATAACACGAGGACCAGTACCCTCCTAAAACATAAGACAAATTTTAATTTAAGTGGTATTTTCAAATTCTTTAAACACATTTCCAGTTCAGTGCATGGCAATAAGCCTGATTCAATGGAGAAAAATTTCTACCAGATTAGTACATATCTCTCTTACCAAAACAGCAAAGACACTAGATTAGGATACTACTACTTTTCAACCAAAAGGTTTTTAATTCTGAATGAGAATAATAGAAGAGATGTTCAAGTTAGGTCCTTATTAGAGCACAAAACCCCATAGATACTAAATTCTACCTATTTGCTAATATCTAAAATACTTTGAGGCTTTTCTTCTTCTTTTTTTATCCTCACCCGAGGACATTGTTCCATTTTTTGTTCAGATAGAGTGGGAGGGAGAGAGAGAGAAACATCGATGTGAAAGGGACATATCGAGTGGCTGCCCCGACCAACCAGGGCCGGGGACAAACTGCAACTGAGGCACGTGCCCTTAGTGGGAACCGAACTTGGGTCTCTCTGGACCATAGGCCGACATTCTAACCACTGAGCCAAACCGGCCAGGGCTGAGGCTTTTTTTTATAGACTCATCTTAACACTGGATATGAAGCCTAACAAATCACGTAACTATTGGAACTGTTTTTTAAAACATTTAATTTGAGATAGCCAATGTAGTTTTAAATCTGCTAAGAAAACACATTTAACATATGTCACATTTAGCCCTGGCCGGTTTGGCTCAGCGGTTAGAGCGTCGGCCTGCGGTCCTGAGAGACCCGGGTTCGGTTCCCGCTAAGGGCATGTACCTTGGTTGCAGTTTGTCCCCAGCCCTGGTCGGTTGTGCGGGTGGCAGCCACTCGATGTGTCCCTTTCGCATCGATGTTTCTCTCTCTCTCTCTGTTCCTCTCTCTCCCCCCCACTCTACCTGAACAAAAAATGGAAAGAATGTCCTCGGGTGAGGATAAAAAAACAAACAAAACATATGTCACATTTAGACCAGTTTATGATCCAAACACTTACATATCAAGTCCAGGTAATTTCCAGATTCTGGACACTGGTGTTATGTAGTGGTTGAAAACAATGGAGAAAATCTAAAAATATATTCTTTTAATGCCAACCTGAGAAACCTAAACAGACATATTTTTCTATGAGGAATTAGTCCTGATTACTGAGCTAAAAATTCAAATGGGGGCAGGGGGTGAGGAGATAATGGTTACAAACACACACACTCCCTACGTGTGAGACATTGTTGAGATATATGGAGGAATCTTGTTTTCTGGTCTTTGAATTAATTATAAGCTATATTCAAACCAGAAAGATAAATTATACTGCTTTATTATATAGTCTTTTTATAATTTTTATCCTGATAGTACTTTAGGTTCATTATTCATAATAACCTAATTAAAAATTAAAATAATTTTCTTTACATATATTTTTCATATTGGAAAATAATGTTACCATTTTTTCTTTCTTTTTGCTGTTTTTAGAAAGTGAGAGAAACTTTGACATGAGGGGGACACATCAACTGGTTGCCTCCCGCAAGACCCTGACCAGGGCCAGGGACGAACTACAACCGAGGTACGTGCCCTTTACAAGAATCAAACCCGCGATCCATTGATATGCAGGCTGATGCTCTACGCTGAGCCAAACCAGTCAGGGCTAATGTTACCATTTAAGTAAAAATATGGCTAAAAATAATAACAATTTGTATGTTGCTTAGTTTGCAACGGTTGCTTCTCTATGTTCCCACTTAATTTCTGGTTCTGAGTCTAATGGTTGCTAATCCCCAAACTCTTCTTTCTCCTTGGCAAATTTTCTTCTAGAGCCTTACCAGACAATACCCCTAATAAAGAATTTATATTTAGCCCTGGCTAGTGTGGCTCAGTTGGTTGAGTGTCATCCTGTACACCAGAAGTTCGATGGTTAGATTCCTGGTCAGGGCATATACCCAGGTTGCAGGTTCCATCCCCAGTTGGGGTATGTTTGGGAGGCAACTGATCGATGTATCTCTCTCCCTCTCTAAAATAAAAAAAAATAAAAATTTTAAAAATCAATTTATGCCCAGCCAGTGTGGCTCAGTGGATTGAGTGTCGTTCCTATGGACTGAGAGGTCCTGGTTCAATTCCTGGTCAGGGCACATGCCCGGGTTTCGGGCTTGATCCCCAGTAGGGCATGCAGGAGGCAGCAGATCGATATTTCTCTCTCACATCGATGTTTCTCTCTCTCTCTCCTTTCCTCTATAAAAAAATCAACAAAAACATATTTAAAAAAATTAATTTATATTTATATGAAAGACATATCCATCTATAGGTAAATCCTACAATTTTCTTATCATTGTATAAAAATTAGGGCTTTATCCTGCATTAATATAGCAGACTAGGTATTACAGCAGAATAACACACTTAAGAGACTATTTCATATTCACAAACGATCTGAAACTTGAATAAATAGTTTATTTATCAGGATTGACAATGTATTTTTAAAAATAAATACAGCTACCCTGGCTGGTGTGCCTCAGTTGGTTGGAGCATCGTCCTGTACAATGCAAGGTTGCAAGTCTGATCCCAGTTAGGGCACATTCATTTGGGAGGCAGCTGATCGATGTTTCTTTCACAATGTTTCTCCCCCTCTCTCTAATAATCAGTAGAAACATATCCTCAGGGGAGGGTTAAAATAAATAAATAAGTACAGCTGACCCTTGGACAACATGGGTTTGAACCACTTATACACCGGTTTTTTAAATTGACCTACACAGTTCAAACCCATGCTGTTCAGTGATCCGCATATTAGGAGGGTCCACTGTAGTTACATGCAGATTTTCTACTGAAGGCAGTGGATGCTATCATCCCTTGAATTGTTCAAGGGTCAACGTAATATCAATGATGTCTTAAAGCAGTCTCACTCACATGCAATAAAGCCAATCGCTGTTCCGGACGAAGATGACTAAACTCATCACTGAGGACAAACTGAATTGCTAGAAATATAAAAACATAACTATTAGTACAGTCTAAAAAGGAATTTATGACTTAGTAATAATTCCTCATATCTTCATAGAATACAGTGTATCAGATAATGAACAATACAGATAAAGTGGATTACCTGCTTCATATAAACAAAAGCAATGCAGAAAATTTGTCTGTACTTTATACTAATCAGCTAGAAAATAATGATATAAAAAAAATTAAGAAGTTTTCACTTAAACATTAAGGTAAGAAAACAAAAGGTACAGGAAGAGACAAGTAGAACTAAGGTCTACCTCTTAATCAAAATATTCACTGACTTGTTAGGTTAACACTATATTTGCTTTTACTCACTAGATATAAATAATATAAATTATTTATTAACAAAATAGGATATATTCTTAATTGGATACTTTGTCAAAAAAATAGAACTAAGTAAAAATATAGGGAAATGCCTTGGCCAGTGTGACTCAGTTAGTTAGATGTCATTTGTGCACTGAGAGGCTGCTGGTTTGACTCCTGGTCAGGGTACATTCCTGGGTTTCGGGTTCCATCCCAGGTCAGGGGGATGCAGGAGGCAGCTAACTGATGTTTCACTTTTACATCAATGTTTCTCTCTCCCTCTCCCTCTAAAAATCAATAAAAAGCCTGGCCGGTGTGGCTCAGTGGTTGAGTGTCAAGCCCATGCACCAAGAGGTTGCTGATTCGATTCCTAGTCAGGGCACATGCCCAGGTTGTGGGCCAAATCCCCAGTGCAGGGTGTGCAGGAGGTGGCCAATCGATGTTCTCTCTCATCGATGTTTCTATCTCTCTCCTTTCCTCTATCAAAAATCAATTTTAAAAATTAAAAAATATATATATTTATATAGGGAAATGTTTCAGATTCTCACCTTCTACTCAAATGCTTGCAATGCCCTTATCTTCGTTAAGAAGGAGCCACTCCTACTTCCAAGAAGAGCACTTAACTGGACCACCCTGACCTAGAAACTGAACTCTACCCAGCTGTTCTGTTCCCAGTCCATCCAAGAGACCTTTGCCATTCTGTGAGTGAGTGTATGTGTATGAACAGGGGTGAAGGTGAGGATTGGTTGTCTTTTATAATCATCTTGGGGAATGGGAGGGAAATGATTTTAAACTGCCCTCGTGCCCCAGGAAATTATGAAATATTCACTTCCACTCCAAGCCACTTTCTCACCATCCCAATAACAACCCCTGATAGGATATAGAGTACCCTTTAGATTTACAAGCACAGCCAGGACAGAACCAACCACCTTTGTTCTTTTAAGCCCCACCCCTTCCTCAAACACTACTCAACTAAGAGGTTCAAAAAATTTTCAACTCACTCCTTGTACAGTCCAATTCTGTTAACATGATTTTTTCTCCCCAGAGAATTTGTTAAGAGGCATTCCTATACTTAAGTGCATTTTATCTTTACAGATAATTTTCAAAGCTCTATTTACTATCTTCAAACTGACAATAGTCTTTGTTGAGTCTAAAGTTTTTATACTCCTTCATCCTTTATAAAAATAATTGGTTTAAAAACATTTTTTAAAACCACAGAACTTATATGCATGTACACATAACCAATGAACATGGACAACAAAGCTGGGGACGGGATCGGGGGGGAGAGGAAGGTTGTCAATGGGGAAAAAAGGAGAAACATCTGTTAACAAAAATAAATTTAAAAGAAGAAAACATTTTTTAAAAAATGAAAGAGTTAAGCCATTTCCCAAAAACAATACTAACTATTCTATTGTATTTATATATTTCCATATATGTGTCTGTGTATATATGTATATATGTGTATATATTCACTCAAATTTAAACAGCACTTCTATACATATTATCTCATATGATTCTCACAACCCACCTAAAGTAGGCAGGGCAAACATCTCTGTTCTTAAAGTGAAAGGAGTAATCTGTGTTTTGCCTAGTCTCACACAGATCCTTACTCTTAATCCTCTAAACTACAACCCTGTATGAAGAAGTATTTCTTGGTTTTCATGCAGACAGTTTATTTTAAAAATCTGTCTTCTGAGATTATGTCTGCAACTATCTTAAGATACGTAGGTCTTAATATTTAGAATTCAAAAAACAATACCTACCATAAAAAAAGTTACTTTTTCCAGAACCATTTCTGCCCACTGTAAAATTTCAAAAAGTACATGTTATTTTGTATAAAAACCAATAAAATTAAAACTTTACTAAAAGTATTAGAAAACTTATAAATCCAAGTTTCCAGCATAACATCTTAATATTTGATATTAAATACAACACTGAACAAAAGGAATCAATAAACAAAACAGTTTTAATCTCCAGATGAGTGTAATTTTTTAACAGACTTCAGATATTTTTTTCCTTAAAGAAATTCATTTCAGGGAGGCCTAAGAGTAGGTGTTTCTGGCATTTCATACTCTGGTCCGGTGGCCCTTGGTTGTTGGCTTTTGTGCACTCTCGGACTGAAAACTCTGTTAAGATGAAGCTCATGAGATTTTTGATGAAACTGAGTCTCGAAACTGTAACCATCAAATTAAAGAATGGAACACAGGTCCATGGAACAATCACAGGTGTAGATGTCAGCATGAATACTCATCTTAAAGCTGTGAAAAATGACTCTGAAGAACCGAGAACCTGTACAACTGGAAACACTGAGTATTCGAGAAAATAACATTCGGTATGTTATTCTGCCAGATAGCTTACCTCTGGATACACTACTTGTGGATGTTGAACCGAAGGTGAAATCTAAGAAAAGGGAAGCTGTTGCAGGAAGAGGCCGAGGAAGAGGAAGTGGCCGGGGCAGAGGAAGAGGGGGTCCTAGACGATAATGTCTCTCAAGATTACTGTTTCAAAGTGATATGCAATTTGGGATATTTTTTGTACAGGTTTTGTTTATGTCCGTTTTTAATAAACATAAATGTAGGCCAGCAAAAAAAAAGAAATTCATTTCATTGTTGATTCTTTTGCTCTTTCTCAATAGTTTAAAATTAATAAACATAACTAAATGCACTACTTGGCTTTCATAATTGAAAATCATTACAATGGACAGTAGTTTATTTTAATTGTATATAATGAATTATTTTTAACAATTTTAAGATTCACATATTGCAAACATTTAAAAAATACTTAAAGAATCATTTTAAATTCTCAAACTATTCGCATGTTAAACTATTTATGATTAGTCCTATATATAATGTAGTTTCATAGACTCACAAAAGTACAGACAACTGTAGGGCACTGTTTTTATTTTTTATTTATTTATTTATTTATTTATTTTTTTTAGTCCTCACCCGAGGACATTTTTTGATATTTTGTTCAGATGGAGTGGGAGGGGGGGAGAGAGAGGAACAGAGAGAGAGAGAGAGAAACATCGACGTGAAGGAACACATCGAGTGGCTGCCACCCACACGACCCAACCAGGGCCGGGGACAAACTGCAACCGAGGTACATGCCCTTAGCGGGAACCGAACGTGGGTCTCTCCGGACCACAGGCCAACGCTCTAACCGCTGAGCCAAACTGGCCAGGGCTAGGGCACTGTTTTTACGACCTGAATTCAGAAATAAACAATCCTATACATAAAAGAGTATCAAATGTTTCGAATTTAATGAATGCATTTGTTTTTCTGTTTAGCAAAATTTTTATTAAGAGTCTTAATCTTGCCTTGGCCGGTTTGGTTCAACGGTGAGAGCGTCAGCTCACGGACCAGAGTCCCGGGTTCGGTTCCCACTAAGGGCACGTACCTGGGTTGCAGTTTGTCCCCGGCCCTGGTTGAGGTTGTGTGGATGGCAACCAGTCAATGTGTCTCTCTCACATCAATGTTTCTCTCTTTCTCCCTCCTGCCCTATCTAAAGATAAATGCAAAAATATCCTTGGGTAAGGATAAAAAAAAGAGTCTTAATCTTGACCAAAATATGCTGAACAATTTGGCCCCAAATTTATCACCTTTAATGCAAAGTAAATCCTAAAGAGATAATTTTATGTTATGTCAGAAAGTAATGAAGTGCTTTTAAAAAGAGGCATATAGCCCTGGCCAACTTGGCTCAGCGGTTAGAACGTTAGCCTGTGGTCTGGAGAGACCCAGGTTCGGTTCCCTCTAAGGGCACGTACCTCGGTTGCAGTTTGTCCCCGCCCCTGGTTGGGTCATGTGGGTGGCAACCACTCGATGTGTTTCTTTCAAGTCGATGTTTCTCTCTCTCTCTCCCACTCTTTCTGAACAAAATATCAAAAAATGTCCTCCGGTGAGGATTTAAAAATAAAAATAAAAAATAAGTAAAATAAAATAAAATAAAGAGGCATATAACAGACACAGGCCAGCTTGAAGCGGGTTTCTTACTGGCTAAATTTAGGACAAAATGAGTACCAAAATAATTAGATGAACTGGAAATTAGTGCTGGGGAGAATAATCCATGAGTCCATACTGGTAATAAAAGGATAAATAAACACCTAAGGAAGAAGGGCTCTTAGCTGCTCATGATAAATGTGAAAAGAGTGCTGGAAACGGGGGAAAAAAACATCATTTTGTAACCATCAGAATAAAGGCAAGAATTATGAATCCTAAATTAGATCCTTTACTAGAGGGGAAAACATGCTATAAGGAACATTTCTGGGTGAGTCAACATAACTGGAAAATGAATGGCAGATTACTACATTGATGTTAAATTTACTGAAATTGATAAATATACTGTGATTATCTAAAAGAAATCCCTATTCTTAGAAAGTACACATTGAAGTCCAAAGTAAAGTTCCATGATATACATAACTTACTTTAAAAAAAAAAAAAGGAGTGCAAGTAATAAAGCAAGTGGGGAAAATGTTAACAGTAAGTAGTTTATGAGTATTCTCTGTACTGCTCTTATTTGTGAAACATTGTTATAAATTTAAAATGATCTCTAAACCAAAGTTTGAAAAGGTAACATTAAAAGAATTACATAGTTTGAACCATAAACCACTCATAAATAACTAAAATTTTTTTAATTTCCCTTTAAGATTACTCCTATTTATAGACTGCTGAATATATTTGGAAAGAAATAATATTCAAGTTTATTGTGAAAAGTAGCAAATTACCAACATATTACACTACAAATCCTTTATTTTAAAAAGTGCACTTATATAGATGTACACAGAGACTGAAGAGGTACTGAGGTAGACCCAGTTCATATGTGCCCCAAGATTCACTTGCCCCAACCCAGGCCTTAGCTGACTGTCAATGGTTAGGCTCAAAAATTTTCCAGCTTGTTTTGCCCTATCCCGGGGGTACATTCAGGTCAGATCTGTGAAATGTAAAGTAGGCCACAGTTCCCCAACTACTTCAGGGAGGTTAGTCCCCAGAGTAACACAATCTAAAAGCATGGGGAAATGAATGTGCTACGTGGTAAACTCTGATCAATAAGAAACGAGCCAGCAGACAAAACCCTCTCCATTCCTTTCTTATCTGACCTTTCCAAGGCACGGTGGGTTCATAAAGTCTGTCTGGAAGTTGTTCAATGTGACCACAAACCAACTGTGTCTTCTTTACAAAGCTATAACCGGCTTTTCCCCTCACTCTTGTCCTTAGACTGCACCCTCCCATTAAAGCCTTAGTAGCTAAGCAGGCCTTGGGTTATTTTCTAGAAAACCAGGGCAAATACAATTATAAATCATTAAAATTAAGAATGGCTTTCTCTGCCCTGGCCGGAATGGCTCAGTTGGTTGAGCGTCATCCTGTGCACTGGTCAAGGCACATGCCATGGTGGAGGGCGCAATCCCCAGTAGGGGGAATGCAGGAAGCAGCGATAGATGTTTCTCTCTCTTTCTCTCTCCTTCTTCCTTCCTCTGTCTCTAGAACCAATTAAAACATATCTTTTTTAAAAAATGGCTATCTTGCCCTGGCTGGTTTGGGTCAGCGGTTAGAGCATCAGCCTGTGGTCCACAGAGACCCGGGTTCCGCTAAGGGCATATACCTCGGCTGCAGTTTGTCCCTGGCCCTGGTTGGGTCGTGGGGTGGTGGCCACTAGATGTGTCCCTTTCACGTCGATATTTCTCTCTCTCTCTCCCCCTCCTGCTCTATCTGAATAAAAAGTGGAAAAATGTCCTCGGGTAAGGATAAAAACAAAAAAAATAGCTATCTCTGGGTAGAGGGGTTATAATTTTAATTTTTTTCCTTTTATGTTCTTCCATAATATTCTATAATTAACATATATTTCTTTATTTAAAAGGCTGGAAAAAAGGTAACCTTAAAAAAGTATGTTTGGTACATTTAAAACATCATTCAAACATCAACAAAAAGATATTTGCCTTCAAATCTTGTTTTTAAAAGGTTCAAAATCCTTAAACAGTCAAAGTGGAATGCATTCACAGGATATTTTTTGAGTCAATCTCAGGCTATAATATTTTTGATCTTTCTGACATTGTTAAAATATTAAAACACGTTAAACCAATGAAAAACCATATTATGTTTTCTTTTTCAGTTAAAACAAAAAAACATTTAGATAATTTCCTTTGTAACCATAACTATTAACAATGATAATGTTGCAACCAAAGTATAGCAGTAAAACAGCTGTCTCATAATAGCTAAAGCAAAAACCCTTGACAGGCCCTACAGATATAATCATCCTAGGCAATAATGGTTTTCATTTTAAATCTCATTTATAAAATTATACAATGATATATTAAGATATTTATCTACTTGTAACTGTAAGTTAAAGAAATAATATAAATTTAGTAAGTATTCATTTTCCTCTAAAGATTTTATGATTGATGAAAATCAGATAACACTTCTAATCAAAATGTAAGTAAAACGCAGTATGATTAAGCTACCTTTATTGCATACCAAAACAACAAAATGTTTTCTTTATTCCATTCTATAAGGTTGTAATTGGTATGTTAAAGGCAGGTTTTTTTCTTGCTCTCGATTTTTAAATTTTATTATTTATTTCAAAATAAAGAATGATTAATTCTCCAAGGTCCTCTAGAAACACCAGCATTCAGTTTCACCCTTTACTTGTTTCTTTATGAATCTCACTTTACCCCATGCTGTTGACTGATTATGCCTCCCTCCCATGTTGAAATCCTAACCCAACATGATGCATTTTGGAGATGGGGGCCCTTCCAGGGGTAATTAGGATTAGACAGTCATGAGGGTGGGGCTTTCATGATAGGATTAGTACTTTCACATGAAGGGAGAGGGAGGGAAAAGGAGGAGGAAGAAAAAGAGAACAGAGGAAGGAGGTACAAGGGGAAGAGGGCACAAAAGAGGCTTAAATAAAGGTAACGTGAGCATGACAGAGATTGACAAAGATGGAGGCCTCCAGAATCTGACCATGCTGGCACCCCAATGATGGACTTTAGCCTCCAGAAAAGTGAGAAAATAAAAACCCTGTTGTTTACGTCTATATTTTGTTATGGTAGACCTAGCAGAATGATGTACCAATATACCCCATAAGGAGGACACTGTGTAGCAGAAGTCTATTACCAATAGCACATTCTATGCTTTGCTGGTGTCTAGAAGCACTCATTTCATCTATCCTTTAAAAATACAGAACATCAACATTAAGAAACACTTTTGCTGGCTCTATCAGCAAAATGGAACATTATCATCCGAAGAACCTAGACTAAATATTGTACTGTAAGGCAAACACCATTAGCCCCTTTTCCTCACATACAGTCAGCCGTCGTTTATCGTGGTTAATGAGTTCCAGGCTCTACCACGATAAAAGAATTTCCACGAAGTAGGATTCTTTATTTATACATTCGTCCCTCACCACTTCGTGCTTCAACTTGCGCGGCTTCACTCTAATACAGTTTTTTCAAAAAAGCCTCTAAAGTCGAAGCACAAAGTGGGCAGGGACGACTGCATCTGCTTTCTCATTTACCCTTCCCAATAGCCATATGAGGCGGGTATCATTTTTTTTTTAATCCTCACCCAAGGGCATTTTTGCATTCATCTTCAGAGGAGGGAGAGGAGGAGGGAGAGAGAAACATCGATGTGAGAGAGACACACTCACATAGACTGGTTGCCACCCACACAACCCCAACCAGGCAGGGGACAAATTGCAACCGAGGTACATGCCCTTAGCAGGATCCCAATCGGGTGTCTCTGGTCTGTGGGCTGACGCTCTAACTGCTGAGCCAAACTGGCCAGGGCGAGATGGGTAACATTATCTCCACTTTACAAATGAGAAAACTGAAGCCCCTCAGGGAGTCAAGTTGGAAAAAGAATACATGCCAGAACTGGGATTTGAATCCCATTCTGTTTTGCTCCAAAGTTTATGTTCTTCCCACCATAATATCCTTAGACATTATGACAGAAAAAAAAAAATCTGAGAAGAATGTACTTTGTGAATAAAGAACGGTCATCTTTGAAAACAGGCAATCGTGAGCATTTTAACAGAAAATGACATCTCAAGAACAGAATAGCTCAAACACTAAATTCAATATCATTCACTATAAACTTAAAGCTGTTAAAACATACACACGGGCCCTGGCTGGTTTTCTCAGTGGTTAGAGCACCGGTCTTCCGACCGAGGGGTCTCTGGTTCGATTCCCGGTCAAGGGCATGTACCTGGTTTGCAGGTTTGACCCCCACCCCAGCAGAGGCCGTCGGGGAAGCAACCAGTGATGTGCCTCTGTCACATTAATGTTTCTTTCTCTCCCTTCCACTCTAAGAAGCAATGGAAACATCCTCAGGTGAGGATTAAAAAAACAAAAACAAACACACACACACACAGGAGTCTACCCAAATAAAGTAACTTATGATTGTCTTATTCAAATATTTCAAATGTGCAAAATAAGCAATTCACCAGTGCAGAAGACAGAGAAGTTATCCCACACAGAAAAAAAATACACTTATGTATATTCAAAATCAATTCTTGTCTCCTTAAGCCTAGATACGAGCAGAATTTAAATGGCTGTACAGATATAAATCTGATCTAGCAAATCACGAACACTTACCAATAACATTATGTTTTGAACTGAAGGGATCTACAATTGTCTGATCTCTGTAACTTCGGAAACCCTGGATAATAACCTGATAAATAAATAACAGAAATACTTTTCAGAACATACACAGAGAAATAGGTTCTAAACATTTTCTCCTGCACGTCTTCCCCTTCCTGGCTTCTCATTTAATGCGGGACAGAAAACTGTCCATTTCACCTAAGAAACATTCATTTTGGAAAGTGGTGATTCAACACCGAGAACGAACAGTCCGCTTATCAGTCCCCGGGCATTGCCAATGGGTGTTTTGTTCCTGCCTGGGTTTTGGGGAGTCTTCTGGGGAGTCTCCCAGCCGGCACACCGCAGAGGCCCGCGGAGCACCGACAGGCTGCGTGGAAGCGCCCAGCCCGACGCCCAGCCCAGCAGCCTCCGAGAAACACCGCACAGCCCCAGGGGCAGACGCCCAAGAGGGCGCTCGGAACCCGCGTCTCCGGGGAAACTTGCCCAAAAGGTGGTGCGCGGGCGCATCCGTGCGGACTCCAGCGCGGGAAGGCGTTTGACAGCAGTAAACAATAAGGAGGCGCTACACGTTCCGCCCGGAGCGGGTTCCTCGACGTCTCCGGGCCGTCGGGGAGGAGACATGCCCCGGGGCAGGCTGACACCCCAGCCTGGGCGCCCCCCGGGGGCGGAGGGCACATGCCCACACCCCCCTCGCGAATGCCCGCGCGGGCTCTCCCCGCAGGACAGCACGGCTCTCGGCCTCCTCGCCCCCGGCCCACTCGGGAAGGCCCGACGTCTCCACCGGGCCCGCCCCGCCGGCCCCTCCACACCTCTCGGAGGTCCTTCCTCCTTCAAACCAGCGCCCTGCAGAGGCCCGGGCAGCAGAGGGGCGCCCCAATTCTCCGCGATCCCCATGCTCCCGGGGCGGGGCCTCGCCCTCCCCCAGGCCCCGTCCTGCCCGGGTCCACTCAGCAGCGAGAGGTGGGTGAGGCCGCAGGTCGTGCCGCGACACCCCCGCCTCAAGGAGCAGTCCTCACGGGCCCGCGAGGGGTGGGAGGAACGCACAGGTCTTACCTGCTTTATGTACATGGTTCCGCGTCCCTAGCCGGGGACAAGGGCCGTCCCTCGAGAAACAACAGTGCGGCCTCGGGGTCAGGTGAGGCACCTACGGGACCCCTCCCCCCAAGCGCCGCTCACTCCCGCCAGCCAAACAAAATGGCGTCGCCCGTGGAGGCGGAGTCCGCGCCTCGGGCCGAACCACTCTCGTTTCCCAACAAAGCGTAGGGGGAGTCAGGGTCAGGTCTCCTTTTTGTTGAAAAAGGAGGCTTCTGCGGCATCCTTAGGTAGATTATTTGACCCTTCGATTTATATTTGTAACTTAAATTTTCCCGACACTTAGTCGGAAGCTTCATTCAGAAAAGCCTTGATTGTGTGGTTGGCCCGGGTTCCCTCTGAGAGCGGAGCCAATGGTTACGTCCACAAGGGGGGAAAGCTTCGGCGCCAAAGCCAAGTGTGAGAGTCGAAGGACCAGTAGCGGTGCAGGCCGGCAGTCACGTGGTCTGGGGCTGTTTAAAAATGCGGACCCCGTGCGGGCGGCGTCCTGGAGCCCACGGGATTCCTAGTGGGGTTGCCCCCGGGAGTTCAATGTGTGGAGTCCGTGCTGCTCCATTCTCCCTCCCTCTCCGTCTCTGTCTCACCTCTCATCTCTCTTGGAACTTTTATAAACTTAGAACGGCGTTCACTGGCTCCGGACCGGCCACTCTCAGGACAACCTCGAGAGGACTTGACGTTGGAAACTTTGTTTTAATAACATGATAATTAATACCGCCGGAGCTGTTACTGCTCTGCCATTTGCTGTAAATCTAGACAGACTTGAACAATTGCACAAATAGGTGTATCTGATCGGTATCTGCCTTGTGGGAAAAAACCCCACATTATTTGTTTAGAAATTAGATCTCTGGGCCACATAAATCCTTGCTGCCTCTTCCTCTCCCGCTCCTAGGGGCAGTTTCAGCCCTAATTATTTCTAGATTGAATTTTTTAATAGCCTCCTAACTTTATCCCTGTCAGCACCCTTTGTGCGGGCAGAATCCTTTATTAAGCCCTCATCAAATCCTATCCAGACTTCCTCCGCTTGGGAAAAAAAAAAATCGCTAAACATTTTTTCGGAATTAGGGTCTATACTCAATTTCTAACTGGGATTGCAGGCATATTGTTATTTAAAGTTTTAAGCCCTCCATCTCCTAGTCTATAAAATCAGGATGACAAAACCTCTCCATGTTTAGAATTTAAAAAATAGGATGGATAGCCCTGGTCCGGTAGCTCAGTTGGTAAGAGCGTTGTCCCCATACGCCAAGGTTGCGGGTTCAATCACGGGTCAGGGCACATACAAGAGTCAACCAATGAATGCAGAGGTGGTGGAACAACACATTGACTGCTCTCTCTGTGTCTCTGTCTCTCTCTCCCTCCCTTCCTCTCTTCCTAAGATCAATAAATACATTTTTGGAAAAAAAAATAGGATGTATAAAATAAACCCATTATTAAATTATACATATAATATATAGATGAAACGATAGTCACCAAAATATTTGATAGTCTTAATAGTGATGACTTTTTTTTTTACTTCCTTAGACTTTTACATATCAAATTAATCTTACACAATTAGTTTATATAATTTATACAGGCAGAAAAAATAAAGATCAGTAAAAACTTAAGACAGAGAAAGGTGCGCTAGCCAGCTTGTCTCAGGGGTTGGAGTTTGGGTCCTGGGACTGAAGGGTCCTGGGTTCCATTCCTAGTCAAGGTCACTACCTGGATTGCAGGTCCTATCCAGGCCAGGCCTCAGTGGGAGTCCTGCGAGAGGCAGCCAATCAGTGTGTCTCTGTCACATTGATGTTTCTCTTCCTCTCCCTCTCTTCCACTCTATGAAAAAAATCAATGGAAAAAATATCCTTGGATGAGGATCAACAAACAATAATAAATAGATAAAAAATAAAATGTAGAAAGGTGATTTTGAGAAGTTAACAAACTTGTCTTATATTTATTGTCTCTCTACCATAATATAAATTCAAGAGAGAGAGGACATTATCTTGTTCCTGCTGTTTCCTTAGTAACCTGTTTCTAGAAAGTAATCAATATGTATGAATGAAAAATGCAGACAGCAAAGTACCACAATTCCTGGCTCATTTATGCCAGCTGGTGATTTTTTTTTTTTTTTTATCCTCACCTGAGGACACTTTTCCATTTTTTGTACAGATAGAGTGGGAGGGAGAGGAAGAGAGAGAGAGAGAGACATCGACGTGAGAGGGACACATCGAGTGGCTGCCACCCGCATGACCAACCAGGGCCGGGGACAAACTGCAACCGAGGTACGTGCCCTTAGTGGGAACCGAACCCGGGTCTCTCTGGACCGCAGGCCGATGCTCTAACCGCTGAGCCAAACCGGCCAGGGCCCAGCTGGTGATTTTAAAGATTCCCTATGACCCCATCCCACCCACATCCCATCCCATACTTTTCTGGAAAGCATTTAACAGTAGAACACGTGGATCTCCTTTAGCAGGGAGGAATAGAACATTTCAAACCTGTGCACTACCTGGTGGTGAAAGGACTTTGGCAAATGAAATTGACACCATATGGCAGACAACTACAGCAATACCTACATGCTCATAGTCAAGCAAATGAGTACTGCAGGCTTTGCACATCAAACCTTCCTATTAACGACACAGCATCATTTCCTTCAGTGTTTTTACTTTTGTCCTTCGACCCCACCTCATTGATTCAAAATAATTCTCAGACACACTGGAGTTCAGGTAGGGGTGGAGAAAGAGGCACTAACTATAAAGTCTCTTTAAGAACAGAATCTACTCAATACTCAAAACATAGACACACAACAATCATAGTTCCTTATATTCATGTAGCTCTTTATCCTCTTCAGTTCTGTTGTTTCTATGACCTCATTTTTCTCACTATGATGTTGTGAGAAACAAAGATGTTTATTATTCCTCACGAACTGGAAACCCAGGGGTCTTATGCTGACTCCATCTTGCAGATTCCATGACATGGGGATACACTGTTTTCCTGTAATTAAAATTACATTCATAGGGTTTCTCTTCAGTGTGATTTCTTTCATGTCCTTTAAAACTTATATAACATCTCAAGGTTCTTCCACAGTGTTTACACTGATAGGGTTTCTCTCCAGTGTGGGTTCTCTCACATGTTTGAAGAGAGGTTGAAGAACTAAAGGTTTTCTCACGCACCTTACATTTATGAGGGGCATCTGCAGTATGCGTGATCATGTATCTTTGAAGGAATTTGAGCCCCATGAAGACTTTTCCACATTTCTTACATTTATGGGTTTTCTCTTCATTTTGAGTTCCTTCATGTTTTTAATACACTGAAGAGAACTGAAGTCTTGCCTACATGTTACATTTATGTGGTTTTTCTCTATATTTCTGATTCTCAGAGAGCTTATGTCCAGTGTGACATCTGGTGTGTCTATTATGAGATGAATGATCCATGAAGACTTTCCCACACACTCTGCATTTATCTGGTTTTACTCCAGGAAGAGATTTCTTGTTCAGGCTGAGATTTGAAATAAGGCTGACATTTTCTCCACATTGACCAACTTTTTCCCTTCACAGATTCTCTTTAACATAAGAATGTTTCATTTTCTCCCCTGGCTTTTGTGCTGATCTTCAATGTCATGATCTTTCCATCTTTTACCTGTTGAAACCAGGTTCCTGGAGGTTTCCTGCAACACATCTCTGTTGAGTTTCTTCCGTGAAGGATCCAGTAAAGCCCACTCCTCCAGTAGGTCACATCTTCAAGGACAAATGAGTTCATTTCTACGTTTCCTGGGTCTCTCTGAGTCCTGCCTGTGTCTCCAACCACCTGAGCAGATCACAGCCCTATCTTAACTATGAATTTTTAAACCATGCCTAAATTTAGACCATGTGCATTGCAGATTTATATCGTGTACAGACTGTCTGGGTCATCCTAGAACCATTTCATAAGAGACACAGTGGTGTGTATAATTTAAATACATCATAATTGCAAATATGCTATTGAAATCTTAGGCTTACATCATATTTACACAAAGCTTTAGCTAGTGTAAAGTGAAGAAATTAAAATGCTGGCATAGATCAAATATGTCATGTTCCAAATTCCTAATTTTGCATTTTGAGGTAATTGTATCATTATGAAGTTAGACACAAAATTACATTCTTTAACAAGTTGAGATGATGCTTTTTAAAATTTAATTGATGTTTTAAAATTATCTTTTATAATTTAAAATGTATTTAATATAAAATCTCCAAACTATAATAAGTATTTTTTGGGGGGAAAGGTAACCTTTTCTAGAACCAGAGTTTTTCTTTCTTTTAGTTTTTTCTTTATTTATCTTAGGGAGAGAGGAAGGGAGAGGGAGAGAGAGATAGAAACATCGATGAGAGAGAACATCGATTGGCCGCCTCCTGCATGCCCCCCTCTGGGGATTTGGCCCACAACCTGGGCATGTGCCCTGACCAGGAATCAAACCAGCGACCTCTTGGTGCATAGGTTGACGTTCAACCACTGAGCCACACTGGCCAGGCTAGAACCAGAGTTTTTCTTATAGGCAAGATTTGAAGACCCTAACCTCAAGCCCATGATTCTTCCAATTCCTTGGCCTTCAGTCCAAAGTTAAATTTCTTTTTCAGGTTGAAACTCAGCTAGAAAGAAGTAATTATTGATTTAAAATCCATTTAAGACAGACATTGTATCATCTGATTTTGGGGGGAGAGGTGCTAAAAAACAAACATGCAAAGTAATACCTCATTCAATCACTTTTGTCAAAAGCAACTTCACATTTTATACTTTTACCATATATATCTTTTTAGCTCTTTGTTTGGTGCCTTTCCAAAGAGACAATTCTAAAGACCCTGAAATCTCTGAACATTTTAAAATTCAGCACACTTAAGATTTGCTTTGCCTGGCTGGTGTCGCTCAGTGATTGAGTGTTGACCCATGCACCAAAAGGTCGCCGGTTCAATTCCTGGTCAGGGCACATGCCCAGGTTGTGGGCCAAATACTTAATGGGGGGCGTGCAGGAGGCAGCCAATCGATGTTCTCTCTCATCAATGTTTCTACCTCTCCCTCTCTAAAAGCAATAAAGAAAAAACAAATGTTTTTTAAATTAGCGTTTACACCACTAAATGACTGACATTAAAAATACTGACAAGCTAAATCTTGGCAAGGTCTTGGAGCAACTAAAACTCTTATATATTTATGATAGAAATGTAATGTGATACAACCACTTTGCCAAGAGTTTTACTTTCTCGTAAACTAAATGTATATTTACCCTATGACCTAAGCCCAAGATAAACACAATATCCCCAATGACTTGTATAAGAAGGTTCATAGCAGCTTTATTTACAATGGTCCCAAATAGAAACAACACAAATATCTATCAACAGATAACTCAATCAATAAATTGAGGTATATCTTAACATTGACAATAAAAAGAAATGAACTACTGATACATGCAATGACATAGATGAATCTCAAAAATATTATACTGACGAATCTTACAGATACACTCATATATATTATATGTATTCCAAATGAATACACACTGAATATTTCTGTGTATATGAGTTTCTACGACAGATAAAACAAATCTATGATGGAAAAAATCAAAAAAGTGATTGTTTCAGGGAGGATAGAAGGGAACAGGGAAGGAACATAAAGGAATGTTCTGGGAGGTAATGGTAGTGTTCTTTATCTTTATAGGGATTTGGGTTTTATGCATTTATCAAAACTCAGTGACTATTCACTTAAGAATTTTACAGTTCATTATATCTGAATTTTACATCAAAAGAAAGAACATAAAGAAATATAGAATTTTAGTTAGTAAGAGCTAAGTGTCAGCCAGGCTGTGATTTCATGTCAGTTTCAGGGGTTGTTGAACGCACATATACTGTTCACATGACCATTACCTTGGTATAATATGCAATTTGAACGATCTGGAGATATGAGGAAAAATTTGTTTCAGCTTCGTTGCTGACAAATGCAACTAGCTCTGAACTGTTTAAAACTGTGAAGGATCATACTACCAAGTAATAGGTCTGAGTTTAAGTTTGGTGTAGCAACATGCTCTAATGGTGCAGCTCCATTGACAGAAGACCATTCTGAAGTTACGACCCAAATTAAAGATGTTGCAGGAGAATGTAAATCAACACACTGCTTCCTTCATTAAGAAAATTCTGCAATGAAAAAGTTTTAGCTGAACTAAACAGTTTCTAGTTACATAGTACAAAATTGTGAACTATGCAAAAGGTAATGTATTAAATTTGAGATGATGCTGTTTATTATTTGATAACACAAAATCTGATGGTAAACAACTGTTGTTGTATGCTGAGATATGATGCTTACTGAAGGACAAAGTTCTATTAGGAATGTTTGAATCTGAAAGGAACTTTACAAAGTCTGAACATTTAACAATATGGTTTGGACAAAAGACTTGTTTAGTTGTGTGATATTTTTGGCATTTTTGATGATCTTTCTACTTCTAAGAAAGGAAAGAATGCAATATGATTTTCAATGGCAGATAAGATCGAAGAGCAAAAATGGAAGTTAGAAGCTTAGAATAACAGTTTCCATAGATTGTGATAACATGCTTCATAATTTAACAACAATATCAATAAAGTAGTTGATGATCTTGGTATTGCACATCAGTGAGATGTTATGGCCAAACACCTTACATAAAGAAATGTAGAATTATAGTTAATAATTCCTGTATGTTCCTTCCCAGTTCCCTCCTATCCTCCCTGACAGAATCATTTACATTTTATTTCCAGCAAAAGAAGATCTATGCATGGGAAATTCACAGATCCAGAAACCATTGCTTTAATTGAAAAATGATTTGATTTATATAACCTTACAGGATAAATTGGTGGGACAGGCAATACTGATAGAGAATTGAAGATGAATTTTGAAAATTAGAATCATTTGCTTCATTTTGAATACAAGTAAAACATGAAAATCTGGAGCTTCCTAAAATTGCATTAAAATTTCTTCTTCCATTCCATTAATCTATGAGGCTGGCTTCTCCACTAGAGCTCTTATTAAAACAAGACATACAAATAGTTTCTACAGGCACTGTGCCTTCTGAGTAGCATTCTATTCTATGCTGCCTGGATTAGATAGGCTAACAAGACATAAACATGTGCATTTGTCTATTAAAAACCCCTAATGTTAATACACATGTTGTTCATTCGAAGTAAAGAAACACTACATTTTACTTAGAATTTTTTGTTTAGTTATGATTGCAGAACAACAAAGAGTTATTAGCATAGTAGCAATTCTCTGTATTAATCACCTATAATATGTACATCCAAGGAACAACACATACAGATTTTGCAGTTATGTTATTTTTTTCTGTTATGTTTATTCTGATTATATTTATTGGAATGTAATTTTTTTTTTTTTATCCTCACCCGAGGACATTTTTCCATTTTTTGTACAGCTAGAGTGAGAGGGAGAGAGAGGAAGAGAGAGAGAGGGAAACATTGATGTGAAAGGGACACATCGAGTGGCTGCCACCCGCACGACCAACCAGGGCCGGGGACAAACTGCAACCGAGGTACATGCCCTCAGCGGGAACCGAACCCGGGTCTCTCCGGACCGCAGGTGGACGCTCTAACCGCTGAGTCAAACTGGCCAGGGCTAATTTTTTTTTTTATCCTCATCAGAGGATATTTTTCCATTTTTGTACAGATAGAGTGGGAGGGAGAGAGAGGAAGAGAGAGAGAGAGAGAAACATCGACGTGAAGGGACACATCGAGTGGCTGCCACCCGCACGACCAACCAGGGCCGGGGACAAACTGCAACCGAAGTTCGTGCCCTTAGCGGGAACCGAACCCGGGTCTCTCCGGACCGCAGGCCGACGCTCTAACCGCTGAGCAAAACTGGTCAGGGCTGTAATTTTGTCTGTTGAATCTGATAATAAATTTAGATTTTTATTTTGAATGTTTTATTTTATGTCTGTTTTTTAATGTAATTTATCTATGGATTCATTTTTATCATATTTTACAAATGGATTGGTTTGCAACAGATCAAAAAAAAATTAAACTGGGTGTTCACCACTGTTTTATGTACCAACTTCATCTATAAAATGAGGACAAATTGCCAATTTTGGATTGATCATAATTTGGGGTGGTGTGAAGCCCAGTGAGTTAGGGAAAAAAGGGCTACTTTATTCCAGCAGAAAAGATGAACATTGTTCTGAGTTTCACTTCTTCATCTCTCCCACGAGAGGGCAGTCAAGAAGTACTTATAATTGTCAGTTGCTTGGTAAAGACAAACCTGCTCTTAAATGGAGAGATTGAAGCATGCAGGAAAAAATAAAACAGAGCAAGATCAATTACCCAGTGGACATTTATTGAAACCCACTATGTTTTGTAGCTAAAATACAAGATAGTCTATGAAAATGACACAACACAAGCTCAAGAGTCAGTTTTGCAAGATAGAGTTGTGGAGATTGGTTGCATGGCTGTGAATATACATAACATTACCAAACTGTACATTATAAATGGTTAATATGGTGAGTTTTATATTGTATGTATTTGAGAGAGGGGGGGTAGGGGGATGGGGTGGGGGGAGAGAGAGAGAGAGAGAGAGAGAGAGAGAGAATGAGATGGGGAAAGGGAGACAAAGAAGCAAAGAAGATACTCTCCAAGCCAGAACTCCTGGGCGGGCTGTGCAGGAACTATGTACATAACAGCTCCAGGTCACAAGATGTCGAGAGAAGTGTAGACACAGGCTAGCACATCATAAGGGTTGTTGAGCCTTTACTTTGGGGCACATGGCACACACACACACATGTACTTTTGGGGAGGGGGCTACTACAAATCTGAGCCCATCACTCTACCCCCGTTTTCCCCCTGATTACTTTAAGAAGCCCCTTTTCATAATTAGTTTGTCCATTCAACATTTACTGAGTACCCGCTTTATTCCAGGCACCTTGTAAGGTTCTGGGACACAGCTGTGAATAAGACAGACAGCTTCTGCTCTCAAAGTGTTTAGAGAATATAATTCTTCTGTTTGAGACCCTGAAGATCCTGGAAACTTTTGATTTCAGGTCAGCATTGTCTTTGAACAGTGACAAGTGGGCCACTTGGACCTGCTATCTCTTATGTGTTGTCTTGAAAAGGTAAGAAGACAAAGAAATAAGAGGGAAAATAACTACAGAGCCTCAGAGCCATCCAGGGTTGCCTTGACAACAAGATCAGAGAAAAGAGCCAAGCCCTTGAGGTGCCAGGGCTGGACTCTGAGCCTTGGCCAATTGTCCACAGAAGGATGTCACCTTTTGACTCTAACAGAACTTCACTGAAGTGAATCTTTGAAATCCAAAGGAAGAGGGGCCCACGCATTGAGGAACTCATCCCACGTCTACTCCAGCCTTGTTCCGATCCTGTAGGAACACAGGATGTTCTCACTCCAAAGGCTGTCTGAGACCGCTGGAGGCAGCGTAGGGTATGGGCAAGAATTTGGCTTAAGAATCAAACAAGCCTGTTAAAACTCCGGCTGGGCCTCAAGGTAGTTGTGTAACCTTGGACAATATCTGTATGTCTGAGCCTCAGGTTTCCCCATTTCTAAAGTGAAAATAATATGAGCACCTCAGAGGGTATTAGGATGAAATTACATAACGTATGTGAAGTTCTTAGCACTGTGCCTGGCATACAGTAAGCACATAATTAAGGTGGCTTTTAAAAAATAAGCTGAATTGGAGGTCAGAGATCACCTTCATTGTATGGATGGCAGACTGAGGCCCAGTAGCCTAGTGATAGTGCAAAGAAAGATCGTGAATTTTGAAGTTAGACCTGGTTTTGAATCCTGGATCTACTAGTAGGCTTTAGAAACTTCATGTAATCTCTCTAAACCTTACTTTCCTCATTTGTGAAATGGGACATTAAGATTGTTCTGAGGCCCCAAGGTCCTGGCAGGTAGTAGCTGCCCAATATAATGTCCCTTTGTTTCCTTTCTTCTCTTTGGTTGCCCAGAGTCATACTTGGTTCCAACTTGATTGATTGATTGATTGATTGATTGATTTTAGAGAGAGTAAGGGAGATATATATGTAGAGAAATATGGACTGTTGTTCCACTTATTTATGCATTCATTGATTGATTCTTGTATGTGCTGTGACTGGGACGTGAACTCAAAACCTTGGTGTACTGGGAGGAAGCTCTAACCAACCAAGCTACCTGGCTAGGGCAGTCCCAACTTTAATGTGTTTTTTTTTTAGAGAGAGAGAGAGAAACATCAATGTGAGAGAGATACATCAATCGACTGCCTCCTGCGCGCCCCCTACTGGGGATTGAGCCCAAAACCTTGTCATGTGCCCCGACCAGGAATTGAACAAGGACCTTTTAGTCCATGGGACGACACTCTATCCACTGAGCCACACTGGCCAGGCAGCAATGCCAACTTTAAACATGCAGGCCTCAGGGAGTCCATGCTGACCTTCATGATAGAAATGTAAAAGTCAAACAGATCTCAACTCAAATCCAGTTCTTGACCTTCGGCAAGTTACTTATCCTTTTTCTGCTGCAGTTTACTTGTCTGTAAAATGAGAATAATAGAAGCACCTGCCTTACAGTGCTGGCATGAGGATCACACTCTCTTTTGAAGTGTCCCATCAATGTTTATTATTATGTCCTGCAATCTTGGCTCTGATCTACAAGAGATTCTCAGATACATAAGTAGTAATGCCCATATTCATCCATCCATCCATCCATCCATCCATCCATCCATCCATCCATTCATTTATTTTTTATGTGTGATAGGCTGATATCAAAGCGAGGATTCACAGAATTAGACAAGGCTCCTGCTCTTGGATTATTCATAGCCTAGAAGAGACTTAAGCAATGGCGATATGACTATTAATAAAGGGTTTTGAGGAGAGGCTGGGCCACTGGTGGTTAAGAGTACAGGCTTTAGCCCTGCCGGTTTGGCTCAGCGGTTAGAGTGTCGGCCTGCGGTCCAGAGAGACCTGGGTTGGGTTCTCGCTAAGGGCGCGTACCTCGGTTGCTGTTTGTCCCCGGCCCTGGTTGGGTCGTATAGGTGGCAACCACTCGATGTGTCCCTTTCACATCGATGTTTCTCTCTCTCTCTTCTTCCCACTCTATCTGAACAAAAAATAGAAAAATGTCCTTGGGTGAGGATAAAAAAAATTTTTTTTAAATACAGGCTTTACAGTTAGACAGCCGAGGCTTGACCTCAGCCCTGCTGCTCTGTGATCTTGTGCAAGTTACTCAGCCTCTCTGTGTCTCTATAAAATAGGGGTTACCACTGTATGTAGTAAGCACTCTGTGCGGATTTGTCCAAACAATAGAAATGTAAGTACAAATGACCTCAGTAGCATTCAGGGGAGAGGGTGGAGTCCCAGAGGAAGAATTAGGAAAACTCAGAAGAAATTCAGTGCAGTTTCTATGCCTGAGTCCTCCTACATTTTAAAATATTCCCACCAGCCAAACCTAGAAGAGCTCTCCAAACCTGGAGAGCTTCTTGCCAAAGACTCAGAGTTTGCAGGTGAGAGAATCGGGCCAGAGAGGGGAAGTGTCTTTTCCAGGGGAGGTGAACAGAATAATGACCCCAAATATGTCCAAGTCCTAATCCCCAGAATCTATGATTATGTGACCTTACGTGGCAAAAGAGATTTTGCTACTGTGATTAAGCTAAGCATTTTGAGATGGAGAAATTACCCTGAGTTATTCGGGTGGGCCCAATGTCATCACAAGGGTCCTTGTAAGGGCCAAGAGGCAGGAGAGTCAGAGAAGCAGGTGTGATGATAAAAGCAGAGACTGGAGTGATGTGGGGCCAGAGGCAAGGAATGCACATGTGAACAGGGGCCTCTGCCTTCTCCATTCCCCTTCCCCACAAGGTGCCCTTCCTTTGATCTGAACCCTCATTTCCTGCTATTTGTCCCAGGAACCCAATTTGCTCCTTTCCGCTTTGATAAAATGCCCTCCTCCCCACCCCGGCCTTTAGAGACAAAGCCAGAGCCTGGCGCTCAGGTGGAAACCCAGAGCGTCAACAGAAAGCGGATGGTATTAACTACCTGTGACAATCTTCTCAGGAAAGAACTCGCCCTAGATAAGATTTGTGAACAAGGCTGATGAGATTTGGGACATGTAACCAATAGCAGATAAACAGTCATCTGACTAATTATCATGGTTTCTCTGTGAGACAAGACTGGGTGGCTCTGAAAAATTGGCAGGAGATAATAGAGCTTGTTTCCAGAACAAGACAAGGCAGAAGAGGCCTTGTGAGGCCAGGACACCAAGTTTATGTGTTTGGACAGAAATCTTTCTAGAGTAGAGGAAAGAAAGTGATCAGGTTACAACTGCTGGAGGAAAAAAAAATGATGAAACCCGAGGGTTCGCCTGCCATCAAGATAATTAACATTGCTCGACTTGGTAGATGGACACATACACTATAAAGAAAGTTTGGGAAGGCTGTTTGTCAGTATGGACCAACAATTCTCCTGCAGGAAATTCAACATAGGGGACTAATAAAAGATGTTCACTTCAGCATGGTTTATAGTGGTGAAAATGCTCAACAATCTAAGATTTGTTACATAAATGATGGTCTGGCCATAAGGTAGGGTACTCTGCCACACGTTATTTTTAATGATGCTGTAGAAGACCATTTAAAGAAATGAGATGGTGTTAATACTCACTCGTAAGTGAAAAGAGCAGGTGTAAGACCACATGGGAGTAGGATTCCACTTTTTTGCTTTAAAAAGTAATAATACATGAAAAGCCCGGAAGGACAAATATTATAGTGCTACTGACAACTCCCTCTGGATAATAGAATTAGGACAGGTTTTAATTTTTTCATTTGGGTTTATTAATATTTTCCATAGTCAACAATTAACATGCATTATCTTTGCAAATGGAAGTTATGTATAAAACGATAGTTTAAAGGAAGTGACCACTTGGTTACCAATTTGTGCCTGGATCTTCCCATCTATTATCTCATTTATATTTTAAAACACTATGAGTTAGGTGTTGTGTCCATTATACTTACAGGGAAACTGACACAGAGACTGTAAGTAACTTGCCCAAGGTCGCACAGTTAATAAGTGCTGGAATCACAATTTCAAGCCACAAAGCCTTCTGATTTTAAGGTCACCCTGTTTCTACTACATCACTTGCCTCCCTTTAAAGAATCCCAGGTCCTTCTGTGCTCCTTCTGTGTTCTGAGCAAACTTCTGCTTATGTAGCAGCCTTGGCTAGCCTTATCCTCAGGAGGCAGAACAAGACTGCTACTGTTAGACTCGAGGAATTGCCATATAAACTAATACTTCATTTCCTGTTTCATTATTCCCACTCTTGGTGATTACTCAGAATAAATTGGTCTCTCCAGACATGATTAGGGGTGGGGGAAATGGAGGATCAAGGCCCAGGATCCATGCTGGCATGCTCTGCCTACCTACCCTGTCTGGTTTCCTGCCAGCCTCCTTCACTCTAGCTCCCAGAGGGGCATTTAAAATAAGCTGTGGCTTCTGTAAATACCAGAAGCTGGGTGATCCTTCAGCATGTGTTCACCCAGGTAGGGCTTTGAGATAAATGCTCAGTTTCTATCCTGCAAATTGAAAGGACAGGAACGGGTCTAAATGGACTCGGTTTCCGTACCACTTAGTATGGTGCATGGCTGGAGAAGACAGTCAGTCAATATAGAATGTATCCATGGTTACAGAATATCAGCCAGGTCGGTCTCTCTGCCAGGAGCTGCCTTTACTCTCCTCTTAGGTCAAACACTGCCCAGGTGGCAGAGAACTGAGTGAAGTGTTAGTATTTTCTGAAGACCAGCACTATGTCCTGTTATCGAAAATGACTAAAGGGAAGGGGACAGAAAGAACAACTATTGAGTGCCTCCCTGGGATCTGTTTTTTCTGATAGTCATTCGTTCATTCATTTATTCATTTAACAAACATATAACTTGTTGAATGTCTGCTGTGAGCTAGATCTTGTACTGAATGCCAGAGAGAATAAACAGGTAAAAAAGATGCCATGAAAGGAGCTTCTTACTAAAAGCATAGGAATTTGTTTTCTGTGTCTATGAGTTTTGCACCCCCATAATCCCTTCACCTTTTATACTCAGCCCCCCAAGTTCCCTTCCCTCTGACAGCTGTCAATCTGTTCTCTGTGTCTATGAGTCTGTTTCTATTTTGTTAGTTAATTTTGTTCATTAGAGTCCACAAATAAGTGAAATCATATGGTACTTGTCTATCTCTGACAGACTTATTTCACTTAGCCTAATACTCTCCAGGTCCATCCATGCTGTCCCAGAAGGTAAGATTTCCTTCTTTTTTACGACTGAGTAGTATTCCATTGTGTAAATGCATCACAGCTTTTTTATCCACATACCTACTGATGGGTACTTGGGCTACTTTCAAATCTTGGCTATTGTAAATAAGGCTGCCATGAGCACAAGGGTGCATATATCTTTTCAAATCAATGTTTTGAGTTTCTTCTGATATATTCCCAGACATGGAATCACTGCATCATTTTTTGAGAAAACTCCATGCTGCTTTCCATAGTGGCTGCACCAGTCTGCATCCTCAACAACAGTGCACAAGGGTTCCCTTTCCTCCACATCCTTGCCAACACTTGTTTGTTAACTTACTGATGATGGCCGTTCTGACAGATGTGAGGTAGTATCTCATTGTGGTCTTAATTAGCATTTATCTCATGATTAGTGATGTTGAGCATCTTTTCATTTATCTATTGGCCATCTGTATGTCTTCTTTGGGGAATTGTCTATTTAGGTCCTTTGCCCATTTTTTAAATTGGATTGTTTGTTCTTTTAGCGTTGAATTTTATAAATTCTTTATAAATATTGGTTATTAACCCCTTATAAGATGTATCATTGGCAAATATGTTCTCCCGTTTAGTGGATTGTCTTTTCATTTTTGTTGATCGTTTCCTTTGCTGTGCAAAATTTTTTAGTTTGATGTAGTTCCATTTATTAATTTTTTTTTGTTTGCCTTGCCCAAAGAGATATATCAGAAAAAATATTGCTACGAGAAATGTCCAAACATGATAGGATTTAAAAGAAAATTTGTTTTTAAATTATTATACCATAAAATGGACTTTCTTCTTTTTTTTTTTAAAGTGTATTGTACTTAAAAATTTTTTCCCCCCTTTATTAGTTTTTTAGAGAGAGAGGAAATGAGAGGGAGAGAGAGAGAGAGAAACATTGATGAGAGAGAACATCAATTGGCGGCCTCCTCCTGCAGGCCCACAACCTGGGCATGTGTCCTGACTGGGAATCAAACCAGCAACCTCTTGATGCATGAGTCGATGCTCAACCACTGAGCCACATCAGCCAGACGAACTTTTTTTCTTCTTTGCATTTTAACATGTGTAGATTCATGCAACAGCATCAAAATCAGAATACAGGACAAAGTGTAGGCATTTTAATTTCTAATTGACTTGAGGAAATTGAGGTCCAGAAGCTTCGGTGATTGCCCTGGGGTTAACACAGAAGGAAATGTGGGCTTTTTGTGGAGTCAAGGAGAGGCTTAATGGCCCAACGTTGGTCCTTGAAGTGGAAATCCCCTCTCTTTTGTGAACGGTTGCAGATTTCTTGGTGCCAGCGAAGACTACTCTGTAGACCTTGAGAAACCTGCTGGGAACTTAGAATTTACCTGGGTCCAGCAGTTTACCTTCTCTCTGATTACCTGCCCAATCTCAAGGTGTAAGACTTATCCGAAATAGCTAATTTTAACTAATAAATATTTTTTTTTTTTTTTTTTTTTTTTTTTTTTATCCTCACCAGAGGATATTTTTCCATTTTTTGTACAGATAGAATGGGAGGGAGAGAGAGGAAGGGAGAGAGAGAGTGAGAAACATCGATGTGAAGGGACACATCGAGTGGCTGCCACCCGCACGACCAACCAGGGCCGGGGACAAACTGCAACGGAAGTACGTGCCTTTAGCGGGAACCGAACCCGGGTCTCTTCGGACCGCAGGCCGACGCTCTAACCGCTGAGCCAAACTGGCCAGGGCACTAATAAATATTTTGACTTGCTCTCGTTTTTGAAGAAATGTGAATATATGATCATCTTTTGCCAGTAACTCCTGGTCATCTTGGTGACTGTCAAGTGATGCACCCAAAATGAAACATACATTTTTGTGACTCCCCTGTTGGGGAAAGTATGCTTGCTGCCCTTATCACAGCCCACCTTTAACTTGATGTGTTTGATGGAAAATATACAGCTCTAACTGGAAAATAAACACTTTAGTACTGTGTAACTGAAAGACAATAAAGTTTAATGAAAGGTCAAGGGCCTCTTTTAAGGAGTGTCACACACTGGTAACATCCCATACTCATGATTGCACCTGTTAAATCACCTACTGTGGTGGTTGAAAGCACTTTGGAAACTTTTTAACCCAGCATTTTTAAAAAATATGTTTTTATTGATTTTTTTAGAGAGACAGGAAGGTCAAGGGAGAGAGAGATAGAAATATTGACGAGAGAGAAACATCAATCGGCTGCCTCTGAGCCCACAACCCCAACCAGGAATTGAACAGGTGACTTCTTGTCAACGCCCAACCAACTGAGCCTCACCCACTGGGCTTAACCCAGTATTTTTATTTTAGTTAATATAACTAATAAATGCACATGATAAAAATAACATCAAGTGACTAATATCCTTCCTTCATCCCTAGATCTGAGTCCTTTGGTCTCCCTTTTCAGAGGTCAACACCATGGTCAGTTTCCTATGTATCCTTTTAGAAAGTCACTAAACAATCAGAAGGCATTTATTTATTTATTGTTTATAGAATGTGCAGTTATATACTACCTAAAAGAAATATGCCACCCCTTTTCTCCTGACTCTATTCATTCAATTAATTCTACTGGGGCCCGGCAGCAGGAATATAAGGACCAATAAAGCAGTTGGCTTTCAAGGGGCTTCTACTAGAGTAGAGGAGAGACCATGTAAGCAGGACTGCACACAGGGTGCTCGGATTGGTGGCCCCCATAACCCTTGGTTCTGTCCATTTGGTCCTGGCCTGTCCACCACTGGTACCGTCTTGTGACAGTGGCTGGTTTTCTAGATGTAGTTGCAGCATAGGCCAATGCCTCCAAGGCAGGACTAAACTTGCCTTCCTGGTGGAAAAGGAAATTCTTCTCCTGGAAGTCCCCAACAGGACCCCAGAAGCCACCCCCACAACTGGTGACCCCTAGGCTGGAACATGCCCCATGACCATTTTCCTTCCAAAGTGTTTGAAATTCCCATGCTAGCATTACTGAACTGGAAGGGACTTTAGAGGGTGACCCACTTGTTTTCCAGACTCCCTCTCCCACATATCCTGTCCCCATCATAGGGACTTCTGGCCTTGTTGGGGGTGGGAACACACCAGTGACCAGGAACTCCCTCCCTGGGGCAGCCTACTCAGTGGTCACACAACACAAGTGGTTAGAAGGATGTTCCCTATATTAGCTGGCATGTGTGGCTCAGTGACACTATCCACTATTCCCAGTGCAGGATTATCCAACAGGCTGACCTAACAGAGCTGGTAAGATCCGCAAATTGGAGGCACTTGAAAGCATAAAGATGTTTTTCAAAGGACATTGATAATTGATAGTATAAAATTTAAAAAGAGATAGCCCGGCCCGTGTGGCTCAGAGGTTGAGTGTTGACCCATGGACCAAGACAAGAGGTCGCTGGTTCGATTTCCAGTCAGGGCACATGCCCAGGTTGTGGGCCAAATCCTCAGTGGGGAGCATGCAGGAGGCAGGCAATCGATGTTCTCTCTCATCGATGTTTCTTTCTCTCTCTCTCTCCTTCTCCCTTCCTCTCTCTCCAAAATCAATAAAAATAAAAAAAAGATAAAAGCACTGAAGTGGTTTTCATGGGAAAAATCAGAACTTTGTTGGATTTCCTTATACTTGTTTTTAGGATTTAGATTTTACTTTGTGTTGTCTATGGGGGTGGGGGTGGGGAAAGAAATACCATAATCTTCAGAGGCTTAAGACTTCTAAAGACCTTAAATGGTCCAGATGGTCCCAGATTCCGCTCTCTGCGTTTACCCAGAATAAATCTCCTCCTCCAGACAGCCCCTCAAATATCTGATGACTTCCTCTATTCTCACACTCAACATTCATTTCAGTGCATCAACCTCCAGGTTTCTGAGCAGCTGGGAGAGAATCGGGGTTTCCCCCAAGACACAGAGCCCTGTCTCTATTTGTCTTTCCACTGGATGTGCTGACCCATGTACATTGAGACAACAATATTCCCTGAGTGGGTGGCCACGAGGCACCTACAGGGTCAGTGACTACTACTTTGCTTCATGGCTGATGTTTGAACATCCACCTACCTTCCCCATCAGCCTTACATCACCAGTCTGAAGGGATGGGGATTATCCTTTTGTCTCCCTACACAGGACTTGGACATCCAGCATCTTCCCCAGGCTCTCCCTAGCAGGGTTGTGGGATGGGGCTGAAGCTAAGAACTGGAGCCCCTCAGCCTGGTAGGATGAGGGCATAGGAGTGGGTGACCAAGGATTCCCAGCAGCCCAGGGGTCATAAATACCACGGCTCTTATTACTAAACAGGGCATGGCAGAGCGAGGGCCAGAAAGAACAGGGGACCGTGAATGGAATAGGAAGTGGTCACTGTGATTCAACCACAGAGCTTTTCCCTGTCATCTGTTAAGAGTGACACAGCTTTTGGGGAAAGTCACTATGCTGAGGTGAGGGCGTGGGTGGGGGGGGAGGATATTCAAGTTACAGGCTAGTGTCACCACAGAAACTGGGCAGTGAAACCAGGAAGGAGAGCAGCCTCCTGCAGCATCGGAGCCACGGCCAGCAGCGATTCCAGCCATGTGGGAAAATGCTTACTAGAGCTACCATTTACACAGGTTACTTCTCTGCGCCTCTATTTCCTTATCAATACAATGGGAATAACAACAGAGTTTATTTACAAGATTATTGTGAAAATCAAATGACATGTTATATGTTTAACACTTAGGAGAGAGATTGGTGTAAGGTAGGAATTAAGAAACAATAGCTATTATTATTTTATATTTATTATGATAGGGATCCTCAGAGGTGTAAATCTGAGCCTGAATAATCTATAGGTGTCGAGAGGGGTAGTGATGTTTCCAAAATCTCACATAACTAACCAGAGCCACAGCTGTGCCAAGAACCAAGGTCTCCTGCTTTTCAGTCTCTTTCTCTTCCCCATCAGCCTCTTCCTTCTTTATCATGTACTTTTCACTAGGGCCTTGTTATGTGCCAACCACTTTATGTATGTGATTGCAGTCAATTCTCATAGAAGGTAGGTAAAACTGTTCCATCCTTCAGAAACCATGTCATTCAGAATGCTTCCATTCATCTTCTCATCAATTCCTTTAAAATTCTGCTCTCAACCTCTCCCACTCCAGGAAGTCCCCCTGGATTAAACCTCCCCCAGGACTCTGATCCCTCCCAAACACTGAGTCCTTTCAGCTATTAGCCCTCTAATAATCCTATCAGTTCTCTCAGGCTGACTTAGCAAATGCTCCTGCACGTATGAACAATTAACACAAACATAAAGGGAATGAAACAATGTCCTTCAAACATGGGTCTTCACAGCATCAAATTTGTAAAAAATATATATACTAAAAATAATTTATAATAAAAATAAAGTAGTAACAGCCATCTTTATTCGAGTATTTATTTTAGGCCAGGTTCTTTTCTGAGCGATTTGGATGAAATATCTTTCTTTCTTTTTTTCATCCTCACCTGAGGACATTTTTTGCATTTATCTTCAGATAAAGGGAGAGAGGGAGGAAGAGGGAGAGAAACAATGATGTGAGAGAGACACATCAAGTGGTTGCCACCCGCATGACCCAACCAGGGCCGGGGACAAACTGCAACCGAGGTATGTGCCCTTAGCGGGAACTGAACCCAGGACTCTCTGGTCCCCGGGCCAACACTCTAACCGCTGAGCCAAACTGGCTAGGGCTGAAATATTTTTCTTTTTTTCAATCCCCACCCGAGGACATTTTTTTTTTTTTCTATTTATCTTTAGATAAAGTGGGTGGGGGGAGAGAGAGAGAAACATCCACGTGAGAGGGACACATAGACTGATTGCCTCCCGCACGACCCTGACCAGGGCCAGGGATGAACCACAACTGAGGTACGTGCCCTTGACTGGAATAGAACCCCTAACTCATTGGTCCTCGGGCCGATGCTCTAAACATGGAGCCAAACCAGCCGGGGCTGGATGAAATATCTTTATTTATTTTTAATAAAAATTTTTTTATTGATTTTAGAGAGAGACGAAGGGAGAGGGAGAGAGAGATAGAAACATCGATGAGAGAGAACATCGATTGGCTGCCTCCTGCATGCCCCCCAATGGGGATCGGGCCCACAACCTGGACATGTGCCCTGACTGGGAATTGAACCCATGACCTCTTGGTGCATGGGTCAATGCTCAACCAGTGAGCCACGCTGGCCAGGCTGGATGAAATATCTTTAAATATGCATTTATAATATCCTCAGCAAGTGAGGAGAACTCCCCAATCGCTTTTGTTCTTCCAAGGTTTTCCCTGGTTTCCAGCAGCTTACTCAAGGCAGTAGCAGCTGTGGGCAGCTCTGACCATGGAGGAGGTTCAGTCACAGATGAGGCCACAGAGCACCAGGATGGGGAACCAGGACTTGAGTGGGGCAAAGACCTGAGGTACATCTGTGGACAACCAGCCAAACACATTCGTTGTGGTTTTAAACATATTTCTGAAGGAAGACCTGTCCCCTCTGGTTTCTGTCTGATTACCCCAGTTCAGTGGCAGCCTGAGGGTAGGTCACCAGGTCTATGGTGTAAAGTCCAAAATTTTTAGAGGACATTCTTGGCTTGATGGGCTCTATATTCCCTCCCCCAACTCTCCCACCCATGATCTCTGTGACCTGCCTCCTGACCCCGGCTCCTGACCCCGAGCCTCCTAAATCAATAAACTTTGTTGCTATTTCCCCCAATAAACTGGTGGTGTCATTCAGCTGGATTTCTTCCAATTTCCTTCCCTGTCTCGAACACTCCCCCTCACCCTCTGCTTGCAGCCTAAGGATACTCATGGAGAATTTTTTAAAATACTCCATTTGGGCCTCTCTCCTCCAGTAAGACTGTGGGGTCCTCAAAACAGAGACTGAGATTTAGTCTTAATAAAACTTTGTTTACAAAAACAGGCTGCGGGCCTATGGTCCATAGTTCGCTGATTTGATTTTTTTAAAATTTTGCATTAAAATATTATTTATCTTGGTCACTGAGATGTTTAGCACCCTCCTCCTGAGGTTTCTGTACTCAAAGCAAGTGCCCCATCCCCCTCACACTATTCCCTGTCCTGTTTGTTTGTATTCCCAGAGCCCAGCATACTTCCTGGAGGTGTGTGGGCTCAGTTCTCACAGTTGGAAAAATGAATGGAGGAATAAATGAAGTGGAAAGGACACCAGACTGGGCATCGAGAGCTCTGAGGTCCAAACTGCCACTGTGTGATCCAGGCAAATTCCTTAACCCTGCAGACCTCAGTTTTCTCATCTGTGAAATGCGCAGAGCATGCTGGATAATCTCACAGGATTCTTTCCGCAAATACTCAATGAACATTCATAGATAAAGTTACGAATCCACCATGAAAAGATGGACATGACTCAGTTCCCTGCCCTGGAGGTGCTCACAGTTCAGCGGACTTAGTAGATCTCTGAGCCTCAGGTCTTTCCTCTGGAAAATGGGGATATGGGGTGATAGTTACATGGGGCGATAGTGAGGCTCTAATGAGAGAAGGCAAACATTCTGCAATGCACTACTCCAAGACCTCTCACTCCTGAACTCCAGGACTTGCTTTCATATTTTTCTGTAAACCAGTTGACAAAAATACTAACATCAGACCCTTGTACTGGGCTATGGGGAGCAGCTGAGTGCCATGATTTAAATTTGCCTGGGCACGGAACATATGTCCTTGGGCAAGTTGCTAAATGAGTGGGAATGACAGTTAAGGGTTCTCCCACCTCACAGCATTGTGGAAAGGTGACTGGAGTTTGCCACCGCAAGTGCATTGACAACTGAATATGCCGCACTCTGGAAGCCAGATGAGGACTCCTCCTGCTATGGGAGTTTTCTGTCCTCCTTCACTCCCTCCATCCCATCTGCTCTCAGAAAAGGAACCGAAACTACTTCTTACTGACCTGGGAAGTGATCCCTGCCAGAGGAAGCTTCATTTTAGTTGGCATCAAAACCTTAAAGTAGCCCTGGCCAGTTTGGCTCAGCGGTTAGAGCATCGCCGGGGGACCCAAGGCTCTCAGGTTCAATTCCAGTCAAGGGCACGTACCTCGGTTGCAGGTTCGGTCCCTGGCCCTGGTTGTGAGGGAGGCAATCGGTCGATGTGTCTCTCTCATGTTGATGTTTTTCTCTCTCTCTCCCTCACATGCTGTCTAAAAATAAATGGAAAAATATCCTCCTGTGAGGATTTACAAAAACAACAACAAGGTAAAGTAAAGGTAGTGAGGTGGAATTTCAGGTGCTGGGAAGTAGGAGCAGGATTTGGGGTCAGAGTCTTTCTCAGTCATTGAAACAAGCAATGCTGTGGATAGGACTTTCAAAAGCTCCAGCCCCTCTCCTCATTTGGTCTTTTCTTATAGAAACTTGAAGTAGAGGAATTCATCTCTCCTTGGGTCTCAGTTTCCTGCTGCATGAAACGAGAAAGTTGGATGGGAAGACCTCTGAGCCCCTTGCTTCTTTCAGGTTCTAATGGTGATTTGGCAGGGCCGGGGTGGGGTGGGAGGAGCAGGGGAAAGGATGATTTCATTTCCCCGTACCCTCCTCAGACACTCTGTCTGGTTACTTCACTCCCACACCGTGGTTAGGGCAGAGCATGGCCACTGATGGGGACCCTGGGCAGGCCCACGAAGGATTCAGGACCACGTGGGTTTCCTGATCCAGGGCACTGCGGGATAAAGGTTAGCTCCGCCCCTCCAGCCTATCCAAGCTGGTCAGGCTGGGGCACACCCTCCGCTGGCCCGCCCCACCCCGCCCTCGGGGCCTGTGGGTGCCCATTGCACAACCCTTGCTGGGGGAATGCAGCCAGGGCAGTTCCCACGGGGCTCCCAGATCAGGGTGGGACCCTCTTCTTGGCAGGGCGATCAGAATCACACTCGGCAAAATATTAATTATTGTTGCTTCCAAAGCCCCACCACCGGAGGGTGCCTGGCCCTTCCCAGGAAGTCCAAATAATCAGCATCACTGGCATTTTACTCACCCCCAGTGGGGAGCTTGGTCACGTGAGCCACATCCTGGAACCCAGCCTAGGACCTGCAGGTGCCACAGGCTGGTGGGGGTGGGGTGGGGTGGGGTCGGTGGGGTGGGGGTGGCAGGGGCGGAGGAGAGTAAGGGAAAGAGAGAGGAGAATATGAAACTCTCCAAGAAAAAAGAAAGAAGAAAAACTTACCAAGAGAATTTTTACGTGATTCTTTTTCTTTCCTAGAAGAGGTTGAGAGGCTTAAGAAAACCGCCCCAAGCCCTGGCCAGTTTTGCTCCCACTAAGGGCACGTACCTGTGTTGCAGTTTGTCCCCTGACCTGGTTGGGGTCGTGTGGGTGGCAACCACTCAATGTGTCTCTCTCACATCAATGTTTCTCTCTCTCCCCCTCTCACCCTCCTGCTCTATCTGAACATAAATGCAAAAATGCCCTCAGGTGAGGATAAAAAAAAAAGAAAACCACCCCAAGTCCCAAATTGGCAAGAAGCAGACCTAGGGGATGGGGCACTCTCCACTACGCTAATGGCAGGAAATTTCCCAGGCAGGATAAACCACCCCAGTCTAATCCACCCCAGTCTAATCCACAGTTGAGCATATTGGGCATGTGAGAAAACAGTGGGCAGCCAGCGGTGTCAGGGTGATGGTGGCACTATGGGACTCTCAGAACTTGGTAGCAGTCCAGATGTCCCATCAAAACACTGTGAGGCCCAGCCAGTGTGGCTCAGTGGTTGAGCGTCGACCCATGCACCAAGAGGTCATGGGTTCATTTCCCAGTCAGGGCACATGCCCAGGTTGTGGGCCAAATCCCTAGTGGGGGGCATGCAGGAGGCAGCCAATCGATGTTCTCTCTCATCGATGTTTCTATCTCTCTCCCTCTCCCCTCCTCTCTTTAAAATCAATAAAGAAAAACAAAACAAAACAAAAACATTGTGAGTAGGTGTGCATCCAGAAGGGTTATGCCCCCAACCTGCATCAGGTATGTGAGAATTTTAGGACACAGCCCCTTGAAGGAACATCCCTTGGAATAAAGTGCTTAATTGATGTCAGTTCAGCATCAATTGGGATTCCGAAGACTCCTTCCAGAATCAGAAGTATTTTGCTCTTCTGCCCCATTCCCAGACAGTGGAAACAATCCCGGGGCGGGGGAGGGTGATTCTGTCCCCACCACAGGTTATTCTGCAGCTCTTGGAAATGATTACAAAGAGTCTTTAATAACAAAAGGAAGTACAAATGCTATAAGGTAGGATACACAACTGTACACACAGGATGGTCATAGCTGCCTAGAAGAAAAAAAGAGGAAGAATGAAAGAACCAAAACCAATGTATAGTAAACAGATCGGCAGGAAACACCAAAATGTTGACGGTGGTTTTCTGTGGGTGGGAGGTGATTTCTTTTTCTTCTTTCAAGTTTTCAGTCTTTTTCAACTTTTCTGTGACATCCGTCACTTTATATGTATGCCATATGGCCAATATACAAAAATATTTTTTATATTCAAAATACAATTTGTATTTTACTTTAAAAGAAAGTGGCTAATAATAGTAATAATAAGGACAACAACAATCATGGTAAACTAATGTTTACTGAGCATTTACTGGGTGTCGGGCACTGTGCTAAGTACTTTACTTGCTTTTTAAAACAATTCCTCATGGCAATCCTGTGAGGTGGACATTATTGATGTCTCTATTTCACAACAGCTCTGAGATGTTAGGGTATGTCCTGGACCCTGAGTGTTTGGCTGTCCAGGATCCAGAGCTCCCTGGATAGTGTGCAGTACTCGCCCTGTGTGTCTGCTTGGAGGAAGGGAGCACCCGATTTCCCACCACTGAGGTCCACAGGCAAAGCCTCACCGTTTTAGCTTCCTGGTGATGGATGTGGATACGTGGTAGAGGCCCCAACGGTTGGAGAGCTGGAGGATTAGAACTCCACTGGCTGTGCCATCTGGCTGCAGTGGTATCAGTGTCCTGATTAGATGCTTCCTAGACAAGAGGTGGTTTTGTGTCTCCTGCTGCTCTAGGCCCTGAGGACTGCTACCTTCATATCTGCTCCTTTCCTAAGACTGTCCCCTTTTGAACCTCTGCCAATTCTATTGCATTCGATTCCCTTCTTGGTTTAAGGTAGTCGTGGTCCATCTCTGTGGCTTGTTACCAAGAGCTCTGACTCATATCAGTGGTTCTCCAGCAATTCCCAGAGCAAATGGGAAGCAGGACTCCTATCCAGATCTGTCCATCGAGAGTCCTCTGTATGACCTACTCTTCCCCAGAGAATGATAAACATTTCCTGACCTTCTAGAAAACAACCGGAAACAGTGTCTTGAAAATTTTCTCAGAAATTAGGGGTCTACCATCCACCCTACCACCGTGGGAGTCAGGCAAGCCATTATGTGAAGGGCAGGAGTCAGGTTGGGGAGGAGTCAGCCCCAGCCTCCAGTTATTTCGGCGCAATGGGATCTGCGGAGGACAGGAAGCAGAGGCGGTTCAGGCCTGACTGGCATTTCCTGACTGGTGCCAGAGGACTGACTCAGCACAGGGTCTCCTCCCCCTGGAAGCCTACTTTGACCTTTGAAGTCTGGGAGAGGAACCCCTGGTTTGACCACCTTGGTACTTTGTTATGGCTGCTTCTCTACATGTCCACCCCCCCCCCCATGCAAATGAACTTCTAGAGAACAGAACTGGGTCTTTTACCCCAGAATCCCTCATACCTGGCACATCAATATTGTTGGAATGAATGAGAGGATAAATGAATGAGGGGCTCTCCTCATCCCTATGCAAAGCAATGGGAAATCTTAAACCCTGGGACTTTTCTAAGGCATCTTGGTAAAATAGAACAATGGGCTTTGGAGTTGAGAGACTTTGCTTCAAACTCTGGCTCCCTCACTTACAAGCAAATTATTTCTTAACCTCTCTGAAACTCAATTTCCTCTTCTGCCCTATGGAGATTGTGTTTAACTCTCACAGTGAGCAGTTGGGAAGATAGCAGAAGTGGTTGGCACACAGTAGGTCCTCACTGTGTCTGAGCTGGCTTCTTCCTCCCAACACTTCATTCTTACTCACTTCCTTCTCCCTGCCCCTCACTGGAGTGGATGTCCAACAATAGGGAAAAGATTAAATACACTGTGGCATATCAATAATATAAAACATTAGGCAGTCAATAAAAATGTTGTCTAACCAGTAATTTTTAACCAAATAGAAAATGCTCATGTAGTCCTGTGAAGCGATGGGAAGGCTCAGTTGTTCATACAGTATGACCTCAGCCATGTGAAATGAGTATGCATATGCCTGTTTGTCCGTGTAACCATGTACAATGAGTATGCATATGCCTGTTTGTCCGTGTAACCATGTACAATGAGTATGCATATGCCTGTTTGTCCGTGTAACCATGTACAATGAGTATGCATATGCCTGCTTGTCCGTGTAACCATGTACAATGAGTATGCATATGCTTAAGTGTAAGAGGCAATTCAGAAAAGATACACAAGAAACTCTTAACAGTGTTCTTTCTCTTGGGTGGGAATAGAAGGTTGGGATAGATTTTGACTTTTCACTTTATAATCTGTCCTATTTTATGTATATAAAATATTTTAATATATAATTTTTTGTCATGATTATGTATTGATTTTTAAATACCCCCCCCCCAACAGAAACAAAAACAAAAACAGACAAATAGAGAGGAAGTATAACAAGATTTCAAATAGTGGTTATTTGGGGAATGGAGGAATGATAAGATTAACAAAATAATTCTGTTTTATCTTTTTAAAATGTTCTATAATAAGCTTATAATTCTTTTATAATCAGAAATAAGGCAAGCATCACTTCAAGTGGCTCCCCTGGGGTAGGGGGAGGAGGGCAAAGGAGCAGGTGACTGTGTCCAAAGGGCCCCAGGGAGCCCGCGGTGCAACTGGGCAGAGGCAGTTGTATTTTTGGAGCCATGTGGTTCCTGCTGAGTCAACTAACTAGTTGTTTGGCCCCAGCCTGCCTGTGGAGGCCGGAAAAGCTCCCACTCCTGCCCTGGTTCACTCTTAGTCATCCTCTGGGAAATAGGGTAGGGGTGGGGGAGGAGGTTAGTTGGGAGTCTCCATCTGCCCCTGGAGCCTTCTAGGCAGAGAAGTCCCGGGAAGCAGTCTAGATCTATGCATGCGATCACCTGGCATTGTCACCTTGGGGATGAGCGGCTGAAGAGTGAGCAGGAAGGGTTGGGGGAGGAGTACTGAGAAAATGCCCCTCTGGCCTTTGGCAGGCAGCACTCCATCCTCCTTGGAAGCTGCTGTGAAAATTAATTACCGTTTGTCCAGGGCTCTCAGATTCCCCAGATGAAAGACACAGCACAGGAGTGTCATGATGAATATGTGTTCACCGTATTGACTTTTCTCCTCAACACCCTTCATGACAATCACGTGTCCCTTCCCTAACCTCCCACTGCCTTGACATCCTGGCCTCAAAGCACAGACCTTGAGCACCAGTATCAAATGCTGCTGAAGGGGAGGAGGGAAGGCCAGGGAGCAGCTGATCCCCCATCATCCTTTATTTCAGATGGGTAAACTGAGGTGCTCCATTTCCCCACAGGTTAAAAGGAGGACATATGACAAAGCCTAGAAAACTGAGGAAGTAAGCCCTGGAGAGAGAGGCTGTGGGTTACTCTAGGCCAGAGCCCAGGGCTCTGCCCCTCCTGTGGAATGAGGGATGGGAGGAATTGCAGAACTCTCAGGCCATGCATTGCCAAGCAGATTCATCCCTAGATTCACAAGGTAGATAGCTTATTCCAACTTCTTCTTTTTTTTTTAATCCTCATCCGAGGACATTTTTGCATTTATCTTCGGATAGAGTGGGAGGGAGAGAGGGAGGAAGAGAGAGAGAGAAACGTCAATGTGAGAGAGACACATCGACTGGTTGCCACCCACACAACCCCAACCGGGGCCAGGGACAAACTGCAACTTAGCGGGAACTGAACCCAGGTCTCTCTGGTCCGCGGGCCAATGCTCTAACCTCTAATTCCCCTCGCAGACTGACTTGATAGCTTCTGAACACTTGCCCACAGCTGGGTTCTATCATCTCCTGGCTCTGAGAATTTGGGTGGGAAACTGGTTTTCTAAATTCTTCTCATTCTCTTCCCTTTTTCATTTTATATAAGAAGATAATTGATCTGCAAAGCTGCTTAATGTGTTTCTAGGCAGGTATACAGAGTAAATTCAATGGAGAGAGGATCATGTGGGGCCCAGCCCCTTCCTCAAGTAGAGTCCTTGTTCATGAGACATTTAAACAATCCTAAGGGCAGGCAGGCAGGCAGGCAGGCAGGCAGGCAGGCAGGCAGGCAGAGAAAAGGCCTGGGCTCCGAAAAGAGCAGGACAATTGTGGACTAGAGAATTCAGGAGACTTTCCTAGGACCCAAGTATGGAGGTGCAAAGGAGCAGAGCCTAAGTGGAGACAGTGAAGAGCCCTTCAAGGCCAGAATGGAAGGTTCATGTGAGGACAAGGGCAGGCAGGATGGGCAGGCTGGGTGAGAGTATGAAGGTCCTTGAATTGCAAGCTAAAGGAATTGGGATTTTGTCCAGAGGGCAATGGAAACCCACCACATGTTTCTGAACCAGAAAAAGATACAATACAGAGTTTGAAAAGTTAAACTATTTTCAACAGGAGGGGAATCTTAGCATCTCTGAGTCAGCAGCCCTACCATGAGATTCACCATCCTCCTCCTCAGTCCAGCCCCTGACTTCTATTTCAGCGAATGGCATGGAAGCACAAATGTCACCTCCCCCGGTGCTCTCTGACACACTACCCTGTGTTATTTTCTTCATAGCATTTATCGCCTCTGGAAATGATCTGGTTTACGTACTTGTTTACTTCCTTTTTCCTCTGTGTCCCATAGAATGTAAGCAAAATAAGGTAGCGGTGGGGGTTGTTATCTGTTTTGTTCTCTGTTTCATCTGTAGCACCTATGACAGTATTGAGCTGGTGGCAGATGCTCAATGTGTATTTGTGGAATGAATGAGTAGATTAATGGCCCCACTATTTTCTCAGCCACCCTGACCCCAAACCCCTTGGTGATTTTTGATTCCTTCTTCTCCCTCCTCTGCAGAATCCAGTCATTCATTCCCTGCCTATGGATATTATTTCTGCATCCCTCCATGTCCTTCCCCTCCCCCTTTGCATTTACACCTCTACTTTAGAAAACAGCTCTACGCTTTTTGAAGTCAGAGACTCTTCCTCACCATTTGCCCCCTGGGGCTCAACACAGGGCCTTGGCAATGACAGTTCCCACTAATCTGTCTTTACAGTTTTCCAAGTGTTTTTCACAGGATCCTGGTATACCTAGGGTAGATTTGGGACTCAAACCTCAGTCCTCGACCCTAAACAACACACGTATTCCATTATTGTTCTGATTTATGATGAATGAATGAATGATGGAAGTGCTCAGCATAGATTGTTATGGGAGAAACTGGAAATGGGTAAATGTCAGTCAATCTTGACACAAAAGGAGAGAAAAGAGGAGGAGAGTGGTTAAATAGGGGTGGGGATGTAGCGGATAGCCAAAAGCTGGGGCTGAAGAGGGCTGACTCTCCAGAGGTTAGATGACTTTGTCCCTTTGTCATGTACCCCCCTACCCCATTGTCTTGTTTTTAAAAACAGGACAGTTAGTAACTTAACCTGGAAGAAGACACCAGAGACAAAATTAAAGGGGCAGGGAAACTCTGAATCCAAAGGAGACGTGATTTATTGGTTTGTGAGCTATTGTGTTTTTAAACAATAAGTATGAAAAATATAAACAATTCCATTGGAAAAAATTACAAAGGACAAAAATGTATAAAGAAAAAATAAAATGAAAATCGCCAGTTATTTCTCCGTTCAGAAAAAGTCACTCTAACTTTTTGATATACATATTCTTTCAGAGTACATAAATGTAAACATTAATATAAATATAAGTCTATATCTATAGATACAAATACACACATTTTTTTTTTTAATAAACTGAAATACAGTTTTGTAACCTGCTTTTGTCCACTTAATAATATGGAGTGAACACAAAGAAGATTTTATAAGCCCAAAGGGTGGTTTGAAAAGATAACCTTTGGGATAAACAGGAAGCCAGAGAAGATAAATGAGCATAAAGTGAGCAGTTAGGCTCTGTGGTTTTGATAAATATTATTAAAGTAAATAAATCTTAGATGTCATGCCAAGTTAGGTAATTATTAGCTCTCTATCAGCAAGGTCACGAATTCATAAACTCATAGGATGTAGGTACTTGACGGAGCCTTTGAGATGATATAATTCAATCCCTCTACCTTAGGTTCTAAGAAACTACAAGCCCAGAGATATTAACTAATGTGCCTAAAGAGACATGACTGGTGAGTCACAGAGCTGTACTGAGAACACTCTCAGTCCAGTGCTCTTGCCACTAAACCACATGCATCAACAGTGTATGTGCTCTTCTACCGCAGGCTCTGACGTGCCGATGAAGCAGGGAGAGATGAGGCCCCACCCAGCGGTTCTTCAGTTGTAAAATATCAATGGAGGTGTGTGTGTTAAAAGGGCAGGTCACTGGGGAGAGGTAGAACACAGCAGTTCAGATTGTTTGGCTCTGATGTTAGACGACCGAGACCCAAATCTTGCTTTCCTTCCTGACCTTGCTGTATGACTTTGGATAATTTACTTAAACCTCTGGCCTCCATTTCTCCACCTGTAAGAAGGGTTAGTATCTACCTCCTCCGATTGCAGTGAGAATTAAGAGATCACGCACACAAAGGGTTTAGCAAGGTGTCTGGCATAAAGAAAGAGCTCAGTTATGTGAGCCATGGTGATTATTAGTGCTCTGGCATGAAAGTCAACGTTCTTGTAAAAGTTAAGAGCTTAAGGGTACATTAGAACCATTCTTGGCTTTGGACATCTGTAGGAAAAAGGGACTTAGAAAGAAGCCCAGCTATGAAGTTCTGTGAGCCCTGTTCACTGTGAGGGTAGTAACTAAAAGAGACCATTGCCCAAAGGAGGACATGTGGCCTGGAGTGGAACTGTAGGCAGCTGGGGACTCAACGACTGTCGGGTATTTATTTTATTAAATGTATTGGGGTGACATTGGTTAATAGGGTCATATAGGTTTTAAGTGTACATTTCTATGATACATGATCTGTATATTGTCTTGTGTGCCCACCACCCAAAAGTCCAATATTCTAACCCCAAGATGCAAAAGTGAGGCCATCCTCATACTTTCTGCACTAGCCAACTATTATACCAATCAAAGATCTAGAAAAAATTCTCCCTTATTTTTCAATCTATTTAGAAGAGAATCAACTGTTTAAAGGAAAAATGGTAAGTTATGGGGGTGGGAGCAGGGAGGAGGGTGTCAATGGGCAAAAAAAGAGGGCCATCTGTAATACTTTCAACAATAAAGATAAAAAATAAAATAAAATTAATAATAAGTTATTACAAGATTTATAACTTATGTAGAACTAAATTCATTACAAGAGAACAAAGATTAGAAAGGGGGACATATAAATATATTATTAAAAGTTCTTTTATGCCCTGGCCGGTTTGGCTCAGCAGTTAGAGTGTTGGCATGTGGACCAATGAGTCTCGGGTTCAATTCTGGTCAAGGGCACATGCCTCAGTGGTGGTTAGCTCTAGTCGGGGTCGTGTGGGAGATGTGTCCCTCTCACGTCAATGTTGTTCTCTCTCTCCCTTTCTCTCCCTTCCACTCTATCCAAAGATAAGTAGAAAAATGTCCTTGGGTGAGGATTAAAAAAAAAAAAAGTTATTTTACTATACACAAAGCAGCTTGCAATAATACCATTTGCAGGTAGTGGTAAGTTAAAGATGTATATTTAACCTTAGCACAACCATTAACAACAAGAATATAACTATAACCAATAAGCCAACAATGGAGAATATATGAAATTATAAGAAATACTCAATTTATACAAAAGAAGTCAGGAGAAGAGGAGAAAAGGCACAAAGAACAGAAGGGGAAAATAAAACCCAAATAGCAAAATAGTAGATTTAAAACTGAACAATATTGCCCTGGCCGGTTTGGCTCAGTGGTTAGAGCGTCGGCCTGCGGTCCTGAGAGACCCGGGTTCGGTTCCCGCTAGGGGCACGTACCTCGGTTGCAGTTTTTCCCCGGCCCTGGTCGGTTGTGCGGGTGGCAACCACTCGATGTGTCCCTTCACATCGATGTTTCTCTCTCTCTGTTCCTCTCTCTCCCTCCCACTCTACCTGAACAAAAAATGGAAAAATGTCCTCAGGTGAGGATTAAAAAAAAAACCAAAAAAAAACCTGAACAATATTAATAATTATATTACAGGTAATTTAAAAGACAGAGATAGATTGGTTAAAAAAAGCAAGACCCTACTGTATTCTGTGTACCAGAAAACAACTAGCCCGGCAGGTGTGGCTCAGTAGATTGAGCATCAGTCCCATGGATTGAGAGGTCCCAGTTCGATTCCAGTTAGGGCACATGCCTGGGTTGCAGGCTCAATCCCCAGTGGGGGGCATGCAGGAGGCAGCCGAACCATGTTTCTCTCACATCGTTGTTTCTATCTCTCCCTCCCTTCCTCTCTCTCTAAAAAAATCAATAAAAAACATATTTTTTAAAAAAGAAAAAAAAATTCTATAAATACACTGATAGGTTAAAAGTAACATAAAAATATATACCATGCAAACACTAATCAAACAGAAAGCTAGAGTAGCAATATTAATATCAGGCAATATAGACAACAGAACAAGGAATACTACCAGAGACAAAGAAGGACATTTCATAATGATGAAGGGGACAATTCATCAAGAGGAAACATCAGGTCTAAACACTGATGTCCTGACAGAATTTAGAGTACATGAAGAAAACACTGATAGAACTGAAAGGAAAGATAGGCAAATTCCAATTTTAGTTGAAGCCTTCAACACTTCTTTCTCAGTAATTGATAGAAGAGCAGACAGAAAATCAGTAAGGATATAGAAGACCTGAACAACATCATCAATCAACTTGACCTAACTGACATTTCATAACACTACACTCCAAAGCAGCAGAATACACTTTCATTTTCCAAGTGCACATAAAACATTCACCAAGATAGACCATATTTTGAGCCATACAATCAGTCTGAGTAAATTTAAGGAACTGAAACCACACGAAGTATGTGCCCTGTCTACCACAGAATTAAACTAGAAATCAATAATAGGTTGATAAATAAAAAATCCCCCAAATTTTGGAAATTAATCAAACAGATCAAAAAGAAATTACAAGGAAAATTGGAACATATTTAGAATGGAATGAAAATGAAAACACAACACATCAAAATGTGTAGGCTGCTTAGAGGAAAATTCATTGCTTTAAATGCCTGTATTAATGACAGATTTTTACCTTAAGAAACTATTTAAAAAGAGTGAATTGAACCCCAAGTAAACAGGAGGATAGAAAAACAAAGATAAGAGTGGAAATCGATGAAGAAGAAAATAGACAAATAGTACAGAAAAATCAATAAAACCAAAAGCCAGTCCTTTGAAAATATAAATAAAATTGATAAATTTCTAATCAGACTGATAAGGAAAAAACAAGAAATGACAATTGCTACTAATATCAGGAATTAGGGAGGGAATACGACCATAGATCTTGAGACCTTAAAATGATAATAAGGATGCATCTATTAACAACTTTATGCTACATAATTCAGTAACTTTGATGAAATTAACAAGTTATTTGAAAGACACTAACAAAGCTCATTCAAGAAAAAATAACTGGAATAGTTCTATCTCTACTAAAAACATGAAATTTATATTTAAAAATCTTCACAAAAAGAAAATCTCAGGCCCTAAAGACTTTGCTGGTAAGTTCTGCAAAATATTTAAGGGAGAAATAATACCAATTCTATACAATCTCTTATAGAAATTGGAAGAGGAAGAAATTCTTCCCCAATCATTTTATGAGAACAGCATTATCATGATATGAAAACCAGACAAACACATGGCAAGAAAAAAAAAAAAGACTATAGACCATAACCCTCATACACATAGATACTATCTATATATAATATATATTTTTTTTTATTGTTGACACTATTATAGATGTCCCCCATTACTCCCATTTTGCCCCCCTCTATCCAGCCCCCCCCACCCTACCCCCAGGCCTTTGCCACATTATTGTCTGTGTCCGTGGGCTATGCATATATGTTCTTTGGTTAATCTCTTCCAGTCCCCTTCATCCCCCTTCCCTCTGAGATCTGTCAGTCTGTTCCATGTATCTGTGTCTCTGGTCCTATTTGTTTGTCAATTTATTTTGTTCATTAGATTCTACATATAAGTGAGATCATGTGATATTTGTCTTTTTCTGACTGACTTATTTTGCTTAGCATGATAATCTCCAGATCCATCCATGCTGTCACAATGGGCCAATGATTTATAACAAAATATTAGCAAGTCAAACCTAGCAATATATAAGAAAGATTACAATTCACGGTAAGTGGGGTTTATCTCAGAAATATAAGGTTTGATAAAAAATCAATCCATGTAATGAAATTAAGAAAATAGGTCCATTTACAATTGCATGAAAAAATACTTAGGAATACATTTAACAACAGAAATGCAAGGCTTATACACTGAAAATTATAAAACATTGTTGAAATAAAAAAATATCTAAATAAATGAAAAGACATCCCATGTTCATGGGTCAGAAGACACATTGTTAAGATGGCAATACTCCCCAAATTGATCTACAGATTAAACACAAGCTGTATCAAAATCCCAGCTGCCTTCTTTGCAGAAATTAGCAAGTTGATACTAAAAGTCATATGAAAAATACATTTGACCCAGAAAAGCCAAAATAATCTTGGATAAGAAGAATAAACAATTGAAAGACTCACACTTTCTGGTTTCAAAACGTACTACAAAGCTACAGTAATCAAGATAGTGTGGTACTGGCATAAAGATAGAAATATAGATCAATGGAATACATAGATAACTCTTAAAACTCAATAATAAGACAAACAGCTTATCTAAAGAAAATTTTCAACAGTTGCTTTACCAAAAAGATATATGAAAGGCCAATAAGTATATGAATAATTTTCCACATCATTAGTAATTATGGAAATGCAAACTTAAAAATCCAATGAGGCCCAGCCCAGTGTGGCTCAGTGGTTGAGTGTCGACCCATGCACCAAGAGGTTGCTGGTTTGATTCCCAGTCAGGGCACATGCCCAGGTTGTGGGCCTCATCGCCAGTGGGGTGCATGCAGGAGGTGACCAATCGATATTCTCTCTCGTAGATGTTTCTATCTCTCTCTCCCCCTCCCTTCCTCTCTCTCTAAAAAAAAATCAATAAAGAAAAAAAAATTTTTTTAATAAAATAAAACAAAAATCAATCAATAAGAAAAATTATGAGCATCATTAATTTTCACTGTGATAGTGCTCTGAAGGGAAGGTATAGGTACCAGGAGAAAATTTAATATAGAATCCTGAAATCTGAGAAGGCTTTCCTGAGGAAGTGAAATCATGAGTGAGGTACAAAGGAGGCCCCTAAATGAGCAGGTGGAGAGGGATGAGGCTGAGGAAGAGGTGTGTGCAAAGGCCCTGAGGCTTGAATCCCATCCACTGCAGCCTTTCCGATAGAAACCCCATTCTGCTTGTCCAACCCTAACACCAGTGGGTAGTTCACTGCTGCAATTATTGTAATTCATAATCCTGACCGCTATTCACTGAGAACTTATTATGTCTTTAACATCATGCTAGGCAATTATTTCTCATCACGTTTACTTTTCAAAATTGTACCCACAAGGTAGATTCAATTAGTATTCCCCTTTTATGGATAATAACTTTGAGGTTTAGAGAGATGAAGTAATTTGTCCATGTCCACACTGCTAGTAAGTAGTAGAGCAGAATTCAAACTCAGTGTTTTGAAACTCCAGCCCAAGTTCCTAGACACTACTCTGTACAACTTCAGTTAGACACACCATTGGCTCTCCCCTCCAGGCCAAGCATCACTTCCTTCCCCAATTCTTCTTCATATAACATAGTCTCAATTCCTTCATTGCTCAGTATCTGTAAACACACTAGTTTGTCCACCTTGCACTTGAAATTCATCCCCCAAATCTAAACATAATAAGCTTGGAAGAGAAGGTTTTGAAAAGTTAATGGGGACTTCCGGTCAAGATGGTGGCGTAGGTAAACGCGGTATCGCGTCCTCCCACAACCACATCAAAGTTACAACTAAACTACAGAACAACCATCATTCAAAACCACCTGAAATCAAGCTGAATGGAAGTCGTACAACTACGGAACTAAGAAAAAAAAAAAAAAGCTACATCCAGACGGGTAGGAGGGGCGGCGGCGCGAGGGGGGGCGGCGGCGCAGCGGCGGAGCGCGCAGCGGCGGAGCGCGCAGCGGTGAGACGGGCTGGTCCCACACCCAAGCGTGGTGGATAAAAATCAGGAGGATCCCGCGGCTGGGAAGGTCCTTCCTGAGGACTGAGGGGTCCCCGTCCCACACCAGGTGTCCCGTTCAGGGTTCCAGTGCCAGGAAGAGAAGTCCCCATAACTTCTGGCTGGAAAAACCAGCGGAAACTGAGGCTCAGGGAAGCTGAAACGGCTGGAGCCCCAGGCAGCTCCTTAAAGGGCCCGTGCACGGACTTATCGGACTCTCTCCCTCTAAGCTCGGAGGGGAGGCAGCTCGAGGGGCACCAGAGACACACAGGGAAGAACTGAGCTGTTTGGCATTGGAGCGAGAGCTGGAGAGGGGGCTTCCTCGGGGATAAACGTGCTGTCAGAGGCCTTTGTTCCTTTGGTGAGCCCTTCCCGGGGGCGGCAGACAGAAGCCATATCTGGGACTCCAGCAACCTGGCTCACACTCGTAGCCCCACCCTGCTGACTCCCTGAGGCCCCGCCCCACCCCACACAACTTTCAAGCTGTTGCCACTAACCATAGGATTGGCCTGTCTTGGATCCTGCTTCAGGTTTTTCCTAAATTCTTTCAAACGAGCAGCACCGGGTCTCAGCGAGCCCCATACCTCTCATTAAGTAATACACAGAAACAAACACAGGGAGGCAGCCAAAATGAGGATACAAAGAAACAGGTCCCAAATGAAAGAACAGAACAAAACCCCAATAAAAGAACTAAACGAAAGGGAGATAAGCAACCTAACAGATACTGAGTTCAAAATACTGCTTATAAGGATGCTCAATGAACTTAGTGAGAACCTCAGTGAACTTAGGGAGGGCATCAAGAGCATAAAAAAGTACCAGTTAGAAATCATGGATACACAGTTAGAATTAAAGGAGGCATTAACTGAAATAAAGAATAATTTACACAGCTTCAATAATAGAGTATGTAGATCCAAGGAGCAAACCATCGATTTGGACTATAAGGAAGCAAAAAATCCCCAATCAGAAGAGCAAAAAGAAAAAAGAATCCAAAAAAATGAGGATAGAGTAAGGAGCCTCTGGGATAACTTCAAGCGTGCCAACATTCGCATCTTGGGGGTGCCCGAAGGAGAAGAGAGAGAACAAGAAATCGAAAACCTGTTTGAAACAATAATGGCAGAAAACTTTCCTAACTTGGTGAAGGAAACAGACATACAAGTCCAGGAAGCACAGAGAGTCCCAAACAAGATGAACCCCAAGAGGCCCACACCAAGACATATCATCATCAAAATGCAAAAGGTTCAAGACAAAGAGAGAATATTAAAAGCAGCAAGAGAAAGGCAGCTAGTTACCTACAAGGGAGTACCCATTAGGCTGTCAGCTGATTTCTCAAAAGAAACTTTGCAGGCCAGAAGGGAGTGGCAAGAAATATTCAGAGTGATGAAAACCAAGAACCTACAACCAAAATTACTCTATCCTGCAAAGCTGTCATTTAGAATCGATGGACATACAAAAACTTTCCCAGACAAGAAAAAGTTAAAGGAGTTCATCACCACCAAACCGTTATTATATGAAATGATCAAGGGTCTTTTTGAAGAAAAAGATAGAATGTATGAACAAACAAAATGGCAATGAATACATATCTATCAATAATGGAATCTACAAACAAAATGAACAGGAGGAACAGAAACATTCTCATAGATACAGAGAACATTTTATTGGTTGCCAGTTGGGAAGGGGGTTGGGGGAATGGGTGAAAAAGGTGAAGGGATTAAGAAGCACAAACTCATAGACTGACAAACCTCAAAGGGAAAGGGGTTGGGGGGGTGGGAAGAAATAAACCAAAGAACTTATATGCATAACCAATGGACACAGACAATAGTGTGGGAAAAGGTGAGAGGGGGGCGGGAGTGGGGAAGAGGGGGTCAATGGGGGAAAAATGGGGAACATCTGTAATACATTTTACATCCAACAATAAAGATTTGGGGAAAAAAAAAAAAAAAAAAAAAGAAAAGTTAATGAACTATGACAGTGAGATCACTGGAAACCCTGCTCTAAAAAATAGATAGATTTCATAACCACATTTTAGGTATAGAGACATGGAGACATAAATCTTAGAAGTTTTTGAATTTCCTTTTCTGGGAAACAGTGTAGTGTAGGGAAAGAGTGTGGCCTTGAGGGTCCAATGCAATTGGGTATCTTGGCCTTGACATTCATAGGCTCTAGCTGTGCAACCTTGGGGTGAGTGTGTAAACTCTGTTTTCTCACCTGTAAACAAAGCTAACAATATCCATCCTGCAGGATTTTGTGGATTTTAAATGAGGAAACAGATGCAAAGCACCCAGCATATAGCCTGCCTAGAGTAAACACTTTTTTGAAGATCTTTTTAAAGGTCCTACGCAGTTAGATTCCTGGGGTCTGGCAGCTAAGCTTCCTGACTCTAAGTCTACTGTTCTTTTCCTTGAAGGCTGGACATAATTTTTTTCATCTTCCTACCACAGGGATATATGTCTTGGAGGCTTCACTATCTGCTCCTCTTGAGCAGCACATTTTCTCCTGGCTGTTGGAAAAGACTAGAATGAAGTGTACAGATGCTTCCAGGATCTATTTTAAGCTTCCACCTAGTGGCTTCTTGATTTCTGTAAACTTTGTAAGTGGATGGAGTGTGTTTGTGCACAGGAAGGGATCTGACTTCCTACTCCAAATAAGTATTATCAGGATTTTAAATTTAGGTACCATAACTGATCACCTGAGGGTACTCACTGGAGGTTCGACAAGAATGGTAGCGTTGAGTTTTATTGTGCCCAGGCTATATATCAGTCTTTCTGGGCCTTCTTGGGGAACACTCAGCCTGATGGCGTTAATTGAACACTTTACATGGCAAGTTAGCCAAGTGTGTAGCAGGATCTCCGTCCCTTGTAGCTGAAACTGCTCCATCTATAGCCTCCCCCACCCCACCCTTCCCCGTTCAGAGAACCTGAGCTAGAAAGGTTTCTGAACTTAGAGAAAACTGAATGGTCCTACGGTGGACATCTGACCCAAGCCCACTCATAGGCTAACCAGTGACCAATGAGATGATGTGGTGACATGAACTCTGACCAATAGGATAGCAGTAATTAAATCTAGGCAACCTGTTTCCTCTAGGATTGGGGAGGAATTGGCAAATGGCATAGGGTCAAGGACTCTCACGTGCAGAGGACAGCATGGGCTTTGGGAGAGATGGGCAGCAGCTTCTGGTTTGAACAGCCTTTTATTCCTAGTTTGTCATTCAATCACGTGACCAATACTTAATGAACACCTACTATAAATCAGGCCTTGTGATGGGTCCCTCTTTAATTCAATGTAATCTCTGCTTTCCTGGTTTTTCGAGTCTGGAGAAGATGGACATGAATACAATAATCACAAATAAATGGATAATTTTTAAGCTTTGGTGAAATATGAAGAAAAGACATAGATAGGGAGCTATGAGAGCTAGAACCAGAACATCTAACCTAGTCTGGGCATCTGGGGGGCCTTCCCTGGAGAAGTGAAGTTTGAGTTGAGACATGAAGGACCAGGAGGAGTATTTAGTTAAAAAGTGAGGTGTAAGGTATAACCTTAAGGAATAAGGTCATATAAAATTGCCAGAAGTAGGCTAAAATTTTGGTTCTGAGCTGCTTAGTGGCCTGAACAAGGAGGGGAAAAAAGCAGTCATGAGCTTTCTGATATTCAGAAGATAAACCAACTCAGAGAGATACATACAGCCTGTCAGGGTATTGAGATCTGGGGGGCATTGTCCCCAGTCCTCACACAAAGAAGACCCATGGGTACACAGGGCTCTGGCCAGCGCCTGGGTGTGAGGCTGCTCATACAATTGCTTGCCCATGAGGCCCAGTTCAGGAGCAGGGGTGGACTTGAGAGGGAAACCAAATGGGGGGAACTAATATTTCTATTCTCCCAGACACATCTCTACCTGAAATGTTGCTGGAGGCCAACAGAGGTATTTCTTTAAAACCTGGGGATGAAGAAACTAGAAAACACCAACTTTAATTCCCCGTCCAGCACTGGAAGCCAGTGTAAAGTTGGTCGTGGCCAAAATGGAGCTGTAATTAATGAGCAGGCTGTTAAGGGAGTGAGGGTTACAGAGCCATCCCCAGCTGCGGGGCTTCACTTGGTTTACCCTCCAGTGACTCACTGGCTTATGAGTAATCCTCACAGGCCTGATTTAGAGGACTTACTCACCCTTCAGAGAAAGACTTTAATGCAATAACGCAAATGTCAGCAAGTGGGATTTGGCTTAGCACATCACTCCAGCCTGCACCCAGCTGCCCACTCCCTGGCTCTCCCTGCTTGAGGCCCCTGCCATCACTCAGCACCTGGACAGGCCCGAACAATGGGCAGGCTTCCCGGACATGTCCCAACGCTGAGCACAGGCTCAGAGATATGAAACCAAGGAGGGCCTTCAAGCATCAGCTAGAGCAAGCGATGGAGAACTTTGGTCCAGAGAGGTTGGAGATTAGCTCCAAAGTCCTGGAGCTAGGGGTATCTGAGGGCTAGAACCCAGGACCTCCCTCTCCCTGTCTAGTGTTCTTCAGTCCACTTTCCTCCCATGGAAGCCTTGCTTGGATTATGCAGATAAGGGGCATGGGCTCAGAGAAATAGTCTCCTCAGTCTGAATGGCATTCTTATCTGAGGGCTTTCCAAGGAAACTGGATAGGAAAGGCATGTAGAGAGCAAGGCTTCAGGCAAAGCCTTTGAGGTGGGCTGTTCAGAAAGAGCTGGGCTACCCTGGGCCCGGCTGCCATCTTGGTATTTGTTGACATGGTGCCTGCTAGGCGAGCTGGAGGCCCCTTTGGACACTCCAGAATCTAGGGGTATAGTTGGAATCCCCATGTCAGGCACCAACTCACTGGGGTGGCATAAATCCCAGCCAGTTCCTGGTTCCTTCTGATTAAGAAACAGGCCCAACAGCTAGACTCGAGAGGAGGCACATCAACACAGAGGAAATTACTCAGGAGGCAAGTCAGTGCAACCTTGGATTTATACCCACAAACTGAGGGATTGACCTAGGAACTTGAGGAAATTATCTGGAAGAATTAGTTCCAAGGGTAAAAAGGGGTAGGGGGGTGGGGAGGCAGGCACTTAAGGTGAACCTTCACCCAGTTCACTTTTCAGTCCTTTGGCCATTTTCCCAACTTTTGAGTGTCTGTCATGTGCCAGGCACTGGAAGGAGGCTGACCACAAGCATGGTGCTCAAGTTTGCTGGAATCCAGGGCCTCGAGATTTAAGAGACTTGTGGCATCATCTAGCTGTTTGGTCATTTTATAGATGAAGAGTCTGCGGTCCATCCTGGCCGGTTTGGCTTAGAGGTTAGAGCGTAGGCCTGCAGTCCAGAGTCCCGGGTTCGGTTCCCGCTAGGGGCACGTACCTCGGTTGCGGTTTGTCCCCAGCCCTAGTTGGGTTGTGTGGTTGGCAGCCACTCGATGTGTCCCTTTCACGTCAATGTTTCTTTCTCTCTCTCCCCTTCCCACTATCTGAACAAAATATTGAAAAATGTCCTCGGGTGAGGATTAAAAAAAAAAAGTAAGTTTAGGGAAGCCTCTCGGTGGGAAAGCATTCTATTCTGTATTGTTAAGAGCCCTAGCTCACGAGCAGATGCACAGCCTCATGTCTACAGCTGCAACCCTCCACCATTACCTTAAGAGTTCCTCTGGAAATAAATCCCAGTGAAGCAGGCTGGTTCCCCTAAAGGTATTTACCCCTCCCTTACCCCAATTCACCGACATGGACAAGTGCTTTATTTCTTTTTACTATTTTTATTTTACACTATAAAAAAAACAATGACAACAACAACCAGTAACATACTGCTTTTCTTCACATTCGTATGGATTTTAGGAAATTATTGCCTTTTCCCCTGGAGAAATAACCTATAGACAAAAAAAAAAAAATAGTACCACACTGCGAAATCTGCACATCCTAGAAGTCAACAGCTTGAGGACAACCTCCAGGGGTAGGAAAAAAACAAGTGTCACAAGAGACAAGACAAGCACATATAAGACAGCAAGCTGGGGAAAAGACCATGCCTGTGACACTAACCCAGACAATAGGTGCCCCTTTTCTCCTGGCACCCACTGCCACCACCTCCAACAGGTGATTTTTGGTCTATGGTCTAAAGAACTCTCTTCAAAATGATACAAGAGTTGCTTTGACAACTCTTGCAACAAGAAAGGTTCAAGTATGAGTAAGAGTCATGCCAAAGTCCAAAGTTAGGGAACAACCCACAGTGAAAAGGCAACCCAGAAGTGTCAACATCTCACGACTTCATCAAACCACTTCCATGGGACACAAGAGAGAACCTCAAAAAGATATGAGGGTTCAAATCAGCATATATATTGGGTCCCTACAAACCCAGTAGGATTACTTTCCTGACTAGATGATCAGCTTATTCCCTGAAGCAACAGAGACAGAGACAGAAACTGCTAAAGTTAAAAAAGTAAGGTGGAAATTGTGCTTCCTTCAGAAGGAGTTGGCTTCTTAACTGCCTTTTCTCACGGTCTAGCAACTGCTTTCTCCCATTTGCTGCAGGTGTTTATTGCCTTACGCTTGGAATGAAAAGGCGAACTTTGAGGTGCTAGGACTGGGCAGTCCTGAGAGGGCAGGGGCTCTGGAAGTACAGTAGTCAGCACAGGCTGTGCTCTCATAATGGCTTGGCCTTCCTTCGGTCCCAAGAACCTATCCCCGAGGTCAGTCTGAAGTTTGTTTGCAAGCCTGGTAACCCCTCACTATCCCACTGGGGCAGCAGGGACAGAGGGGGTCTTCAGTATTGCACAGATATGAAATGTCCACGAGTTTAAAAAACAAAATCACAGTTGTTCTTGAGGCTGGGTGGGTTCCCCCATCCAGTTTTAGCAGGATGTGGCTGCGGCCATGGGGCTCCTGCTGAGCTCTGAGACCGTTGAGTGGGTGGGCACTGGCGCCAGCACCGAGGTAGGAAATGTGCAGTAGGAACCCTGCATGTCAGGGCTCAGTGTCTGCAAATGGGCTATGAACGAAGAGCTGGCTGCCTCCCCTTGGCAGGAGGGAGCCTGGGGGGTGGGCGTGGAAGGCAGGATCTCAGATTCATACTGCAGGAGCTGGCCCATGAAGCCAAAGTTGGGCGAGACCACACTCCTCCTCTGCTTGACATAATCGAAGGCGTCCTTCAGGCGAAACTGCCTGGTCTTCATGAGGTAAGCCATGCAGATGGTAGGTGAACGGGAGATCCCAGCCTCACAGTGGACCAGGATCTTGCCTCCCTTTTCCCTGACACAGTCTGGAAAGAAGAGAAGACAGTGGGAGTGAGTTGGGATTAGAACCCAAAGGCAATGCCAAACACAAGAATTAAACACAGAAATGACCTAGTTCTCAAACTGTCATGCCTGCTCAAAGCTGTGGTCCTACTTCTGCCCGTCTTTAACCCCCACTGATGAGGACAGAGCTTCTGTGGTCCCACCAATGTCTTTCGCCATGTATGACCTTTGAATACCTAGAGCTGCTTCCCAGTGCTCCAGGACACTTGCACAGATTCTACTACTGAAGATTCTAGACCTGGAGAAATCCCGTCCTGGGGATGCCATCTTAACATTGATGGGTTATAAGAGGGTACTGGAAAAGCCTTGAATTTTGCATGTAAGTTTTCACCAGTTATATACATTTTTTTCTGAGAGGGTCCCAGGCTCAAGGACTGACTTAGAGAAGCAACTTCTGCCTCTCGGGGTCTGAATGTAATGGTGATGATCTCATCCCCATCGTGATAGATGCCTTCCGGCCTCCCCAGGCACCTTGTCTGGATGTACCAGAGCGGGGATGCTTGGCTCAGCTCCCAGGGTTCCCACTACCAAACATACAATACATAGTGAATAGCCACTAATTATAGCCCTGGCTAAGTGACGCTTACTAGACGGATATAAATGGCTTTTTGCAAATTCCATCTTGCACAATGGGAGTCATTGCTATAAAGCTATCACCATCAGTTAGCATTCTTTAGCTCAATATGACAAAAGGGAGGGTGCCCTCCTTTTCTATTCCATTCCTGCCCCCAAAAGAGCTACAACTGTTAAAAATAGAAAGGGGTAAAAGGTTAAACATATTATAAACACATCAAATGAAAATAAAAACCACAAAAAGTATAGTCTTTCCAAGTCCTTCTCTTGCTACTAAAGAAACAATTACATCACAGGAAGTTAGATGTACGTGGCACTATGCAAAGCCACAGTATGCAAAAACATTTAAGATTGTGAAGGGCAAATAATAAAAAATCAGTCCTTTTAACCACCTCTCACCTCACGTTCAAGGAGTTTGCAAATGAATCTGCAAGATCTAAAAGATCAAGTTTTTGAGGAGTCAGGGAGGAACCCTGAAGTTTCTCTAAGGATACCCCAGTATAGCCTATTAGAGGTACCCCAATTTCAGTCTCTGACTCAAAGAAAAAAAGGCCCTGTAAATTAGTTCGACGGGCACCCCAACTTCCTAGGATTACAGGGTCATGACTCTCATTTTCCTTTGCTCCTGTTGGCCTCCTTGTAGGCTAGCTTTTAATAGGCCCAATGTCACATCCAAAACAGCAAAAGGCCTAGAATGCATTGCTTCTGGATCCCACTCTACCCCTCAGGGCTTGTCTTCCACATGGCCCTCCTGTGGCATTCCCCTTGGAAGGGGTCAGGGCATGGCTCAGACTCAGTCCCTCCTTCCATCAGAAGGGCAAGGAGACTGGGGAAACGCATTCTGTGCTTTCAAAATGCTGTGGGTGGGTGTGTTTGTGTGTAAACGGATACAATACACATACAGGATGGGGAAGGAGCCTTCTGAGAAATAGATGGGGGTGGATTTCATGACCTCACTGAGTAGCTATCAGGCTGAGAAGGGCAAGGCATTCCCAGGGACTGGGGGAACAAGTCAAGGCTTTCCCAACCTGAACCTATCATTTAGGCTGCCTCTCTGAGACTCCAAAGGAGCCATCTCAGCGGAGAGGTTCAGGGGACAAGGAGGACAAACTTGGCCTTTTAACTCTGGTGATTTTCTGGACGGTTTCCCATGGAGCAGAAATTGTATGTGCAGAGAGGGCCATCATATGGCTGAAGGGGGCCCTTTAATTGCTAGCTGCACTAAGTAATTATTGCTGTGCCTGACACCTACCTTTTCCCCTCTAGAACGATACAGGAAAATCACATCTCAGCTACAACTATGCATGTTCAAGGGAAAGAAGGACTCTGGAAAGGAAGGCAAGACTACAAGATTGGGGAGTGGTGCTTGCAAATTTTGAGACAGAAAAAAGTCAACCCAGCCTTTAGGGAGAGGGACTGGGAGAAAGAGAAGATGTCAAATGGGAGAACAATCAAGCTCCACTGAGGAGCTGGAAACCCAAGGCCGAAGGGAACAGAGGTTACCAGGCCTACCCAACGGAGTAAATGGTAACTGACTCACGGAATAGAGAAAGGATGCCAAAGATGCCAACTTTTCTGTGCACAAAGCATGGAGCTTGAGTCAAGTGCTATCTTTAATCCAAAATTAGCTGGAAATGCAAAACAAATTGCCCCCAAAGCAGTTTGCTAAAAACTGTGGAAAGCTGCCGCGGCCCTTGGGGCTTAGTGCGTAAGTGGTGCTCTCTCAGTCCGTCTGTTTGCTTTTAAAAATATCCCAACCTACGTAGAAACAGGATGATTCTTTCTCTCCCCTGCTTCCCTTGCGTGGAGATTTCGCACGGACATGCTGTGCTTCCCGCCCAGCAAGAAACGGTAGCAAGAGCGACAGTATTACCATAAAATTGTATTAATTTATCTTGCAAATTAAAGCTGTTATTAATAGCAACTCAAATCGTCCCCTATGCCTTCTAGGTGGCTGCATCCTTTCTTGCCTCCAACTCTTGGTGGCTGAATACAGAAGACACTTTTCTTCTCCGTGAAGGTAGCCGTCATCAGTATATCAAAATCCAAGAACTTGTGTCCCTACAAGGCACCCAGGACAACTGAGGGGAAATGGCTGAACCTACCAATGAAGTCTATTGCTTCTTGAAAGTGGGAGCTAATGTCAGCCGTGTGGCTATCTTCCACGGGGATCCATTTGTAGTGCAGGTGGCTCGTACAGGCCTCGGAGGTCCGCCGCGAGACATTCAGCAGGGCCGTGATGTGCAGGTTGGCAAGGAACTCGCACTTGGATGCATGGTAGGCACTTCCAAGGTAGAGGAATGGAAGGATTTCAACTGGGCCTCCCTGGAAGCAGGGGCAAAGGACAAGCAGGATATGTTGGATTAGCCTGCTCACTTGAGAGAGGAAACAAAACAACCCTGACCTATTTGTTTTAAGGTAGGAGGTTCCCTTCCTGGTTTCCAGGTAGAGAGAGTTCACAGCCAAGGCAGCTCTCAACCAAGAGTGTGGGTGAAGCCTCCATCCTGGCAGACTCTACCCTACATCACTGCAGGTGACTCAATGACGGCAAAGCCCACACGGCAAAGATTTTCATTTTCTTACCCATCTCGAGGAGGTGGGAAATGCCAGCAGCTTCCTGTGCTGATGAGGAAGAGAAGCAGTGGGTGTGATGGGGGGGATGGTGACATGTGTGTTTAAGTTCTAGTGGACCTGAGAGCTCCGGGGAAAGCCCTTCAACTTGGAGCAGTCTTGGTTTCTTTCTAGCTAGACTGGGAAAGGGCTCAACAAGGTGAGCTCCCCCCTTACAGTCCTGATGTTTTATGTAGTGTATTTCATCAAACCCAGGACACTGTTGATCATGAGATGCATCAAATTTCAGAGATGTTAACATGTGTCCCTTCGCACTCTAAAAAGTATCCTTCTTAGAAGTGAAAATACCCGCTATCTACTCAGAATCTTCAGACAGAGAAAAGCTGTTAGGCCATGAGCTGAGGGGTTTCCCCCACCCCTGATCTTCTTCATGTGGAGCAGGTTTTGGTGAGAGATTCTTACATCCTCCTCCTTTTGGGAGACCACCTACACACCAGGTTTCTAGTTAAGGAGGAACCCACTGGAGCAAGAGACCACCTACCCTGAGGTGGGGTTCAAAAGAACTTCTAGCTGCCAGACTCTGGCAGTTATAACATTTCCAGAACTCCTACCTCCTTTCCCCCTTCTGCTGCTGTTGTCAGCTGCTGGCTCAGGGGCACCCTACCTCTGGTCCCTGGGTTCCACTGCCCTAGACAAGGGCTCCAGGACCCATTTTTGCACCCAGCCACAGCTGGGAGAGCCAAGACTCCCTGCTGGATAGTTAAGTTTAGGGGCCAACCTCCTGGGCACATAGATAAATAAACACTCTCAGTGTGAAAAAAAGAGAAAGAGAAAGAGAAAGAGAAAGAGAAAGAGAAAGAGAAAGAGAAAGAGAAAGAGGAAGAGGAAGAGGAAGAGGAAGAGGAAGAGAAGAGAAGAGAAGAGAAGAGAAGAGAAGAGAAGAGAAAAGAGAAGAGAAGAAGCCAAGCCAGTGATAGTTGGATAATGGGAGCCCTAGAGATTTAGAGGGAAACAATGAGCTGGAGGGACAGTGGCTGTGTCTTTGGGAGCCTTTTCCATATCATCCATCCGCTTCCTGTGTTTTCATTTCCTGTCCTGGAATAAGAGTAGAATGGAAATGCTGCCAGACCCATAATAGGAAAAGGAGCATGGGACAAGGGCCAGCAAGCAGGCAACTCTCACATTACTCTGCATGTGGTGTTTGCTTTTTCTTTCCTGAGAAGTCAAGTGTTTAAGCAAAGACCAGTTTGGTCACTTGGAAGAAAGTTATAGAGCAGTGATTTTCAACAGATGTGGTGCAAGAATTTTTAAAACATGCAATACCTGAATATTTAGTCAGGGCACTGACCTCTTTTCCCTTAGACTGTCAAATTAAAAAATGACAACAGCCAACGCAACAACAGTCGTCTGGTGTGAATGCCCTGTCTTGAACCATAAATATACAGGTCACGTAATAGAGATGCATCTTATTGGTAACATTGCATAATAAGGTTGCATCTGTTTGGTTAATTCTTGGTACCAGAAATCCTTATATACAAGTACAGGCACCTGATTTTTTTTATTTTAAAGAATAGTTTATTGATTTTTAGAGAAAGGAAGGGAGAGGGCGAGAGAAACATTGATGTGAGAGTGATACTAAACATTGATACTAATCAACAGGCTGCCTCCTGCACACTCCTTATCGGGGATCAAGCCTAACCCCGGGCATGTACCCCTGACCAGGAATTGAACCAGCAATGTTTTGGTGCATAGGATGATGCCGAACCAACTGAGCCATATTGGCCAGGGTGGCACCTAATTTTTTTAAGAGTCACTTTGAAGTAAAAAGGGTAGATAATTATTATTATTATTTTTGTTGTTGTTGTTAAATCAATCAAAATTATACCTGCTTTTTTGTCAGATCAGCAAAAATATAATTTTTGGTGTGCCATAAAATTTCAGTAATTAGTTTATGTGTGCCATGAGATGAAAAGGTTGACAACTGCAGTTATTGAGAATTTTGCAAATGGTAGTAATAGTACCAACCACTATTTTTATTAGGATTTACTGTGGCTGGCCCCTGGGCTTAACAGTTTAGTTAGATGTACCTATGGAGATCTCATCCTCACTTCAGTGCTTGGAAAACGCTGACACACCAGGCTTGGGATCCCATCCAATTTCTTCTGGCGCTCAGCCCAACACACCCCTGAAACCATGTTTCTTTCCTTTTCTGAATCTTCTGTTTAGACTTAAGAGGAAGAGACCAAGGGACTACAGAAACCCCAAAGGTTAACACGACCTCGCCTGGCTGCTAAAAAGCTGCGCTAGGGGGTTCCCCAGATGAACCCTGAGACATAGCAGGGCCTCCCAGGTTGTCCCTTGGCCAAAGGTTTGTAGCGTTTTTACAACATCTTGCCAATTCTTGTTTCTCTTTCATTTTCTGAGAAACAAGGGGGAAAACACAACCCAAACAACAAACAAAAATAGAAATCTAGCTGAAATCTAGCTAAGCCGGATGCCCATGGCTTGTAAGCTGAGGGTTCATCATAGAATATATTTTTAATAAAGGAAAACAAACAAAATAAAAATCCTGGCACCTCGCCAAGCAAATAGGCTTCCTAACCAACAATCCCATTCAAAGAAAAGGTCACCTGGCTTTACTTGGAATTTATCCTCAGGGCACAGCTCTGCTCATGGCAGGCAGTGGGCATGTTAGGCAGCATCTAGAAATCCTCCTTCCTATGATTTTGGACATGTTCTTACTTGGGTGGGTGGGTGGGGGCGGGGATTTGAAAAGATCCTCCCACCAAGTCAGGTGCCTAGTAGAGAATAGCCCTTTTCCAAAAGAAGGTACGTGGGGCCCAGCTGGTGTGGCTCAGTGGATTGAGTGTAGTCCCATGGACTGAGAAGTCCTGGTTTGATTCCTGGTCAGGGCTCATGCCTGGGTTTCGGGCTCGATCCCCAGTGCAGGGGAGCAGCCAATTGATGTTTCTCTCTCACATGGATGTTTCGATCTCTCTCCCTTCTTCTCTCTCTATAAAAAATCAATAATAAAAAAAAAAAGGTGTGTGGGAAACGGAATAAGGTCCTGAAAAGAACCAGAAAGGGGAGTTAAGAGAAGGGGCTCTGGGCCTGGTGCTGCCATGGACCCAAGCTGCAGGATTCTTGGCAAATCCATCATCTCACTAGCCACAAACCAGTTCCTCCCTCTGTAAAGTGAGAAGTTGGGTTTTGATTTCTGGTTTCTGCCAGATTTGGGTCCTTGCCTCCCTTTTTCTCACCCTTCTTTATGCTTACTTTATTGAGTTGTCACGAAGTACAATTGTTAAAATTTTTTTTTTCCTTATTGATTTTAGAGAGAGAGGAAGGGAGAAGGAGAGAGATAGACACATCGATGAGAGAGAACATTGATTGGCCGCCTCCTGCATGCCCCCCACTGGGGATTTGGCCCACAACCTGGGCATGTGCCCTGACTGGGAATCGAACCGGCAACTTCTTGGTGCATGGGCCGATGCTCAACCACTAGACCACACCAGCCGAGCTCAAAGTACATTTCTGAAGAAAAAGAAAAACTCCATACTTTTGCAGAAACATGTAATCATCTATTATCTCTTGATCTCCTCTGGTTCCAGAATTTATGGAATTATAAGCATCAGAAACCCTTAGACGAGCCTGCTTGGCTATCCTAGGTGTAGTCTCTATAACTCTCCTTCTACCCCCATATCATTTCAGTTAAAAATACCAGTAAGACACACTTTGGCAGGTACTGGGTTTGTGTGCAGAGACTGCAGAGCATGAACAATTACAAAGAAGATCAACACAGGAAGCCTGAAAGTCAACTCTGAAACATCTTCAGGGAAACCTAAATCAGTATATCGAAGCTTTTCTGCACCTTGCAGTCCAGCTAATAATAATACATTGTTCACTTCCTCTTTTCTCCAGAAACTGTCAAGTATCCTGTGGCTCGTTTGCTCTTGTCAGCTTGTTTGCGGGAAGGAAGCCCATTTACTCTTGGATGGAAACTCAAGTTGGCAAGCAACTGAAGCTCTCTAAAGCTAGGGGGCTCTGCCAAAACCCTGATCCACAAAACAAGCAGCCAGGATTGCTGAGTAGAGAGAGGAAAAGTCAGGGTACCGAGGAAAGAACTGGGGCCAGGAGCCGCGACAGCACTTCCACACCACGTACCTGGTCATAAGCTGGCCTGTAGCTGATGCTGGGCACTGGTTTCCCACACTGGCTGATGAGGGCTCTCTCAGTTTCAATCTTCTCTTGTGAAATGGGTTTTATGTCCACACAACAATCAGGATATTCGGAATAGAAAGTCTCATATCCCCCTAAAAGCAAAAACAAGTAAGACGGACGTAAGCATTGATTTCTCAGGCTGTCAGAAAATGCCCACAATCAATACCCTGAGTGTAGAAGAGTCAAAATATTAGGCTAATATAGATTTTGGTCATATAAAAATATGAGCCAGCCCGGCCAGTGTGGTTCAGTGGCTGAGCGTCGACCCATGCACCAAGAGGTTGCCGGTTTGATTCCCGGTCAGGGCTCATGCCCGGGTTGTGGGCCAAATCCCCAGCGGGGGGCATGCAGAAGGCAGCCAATCTCATCAATGTTTCCCTCTCTCTCTCTAAAATCAATAAAAAAGGAAAAAAAAATTTGTTTTAAATGAGCCAAACCAACTAATAGCTTTAATGTTATATTTAAAATTAAATTTATTAGGATACACACACACATTCACTCTCTCTTCTAAAAAGCTACATGTCAGAAGGCAATGATTAACTTTTTGTGTCTATCAGAAGCAGCTTAAACTGTGAAAGGAAATATATCTGACATCTGGCAAATATTAACCAAATCCCTCCAGAAAACAAAAGCTATTTTCTCTCTTGTTTATCTAAAATGCAGGTGTGATTATGCAGAATTTCATTAATTTTCCAGAAGAGACTCCTAAACTGGTCTGTTTCATCAGCTCTAAACTGGATTATAGAGGAAACCCCCTCCATTCATAAAGGAATGGGGGGCTAGTATGAGGGTTAAACTCAGGGCAATAAAACATCCCTGCCCTTTCTCACTCCCAAGGTGCTAAGAACACTGCTGACAATTCCCTCCATAGGTTCAATTTAGAGTAATCAATCTAGGTTATTGCCTTCCAAACCAAACTGGAGGAATGGGGCCTTCTGAACTTAACGCTCAGTCCCCATAAATAAAAACGGTCCCCTTGATTAACACCTACCCTCCCTTTATATTTCCTTATTACCCTTCCCTCCTGACCTTTCTGTCCCCAACATGCTCTCAAACTGGTAAGTCAACTGCTGTACTAACAGGTATGATTCTGTAAAAGTTCTTAATATTACATTTAAACTTCTCCAAATAGATCGCGTAAGGCAAAAAACGTACCTCTAACCAAGTCACAGAAATGTGAGTATATGTATACAAATAAGACTTCTCAGGCTCAGTACACTCGGGGTGGAAGAAACAAGTACAACCTGGTCTCTGAAGCCTCAGAACGCTGAGGGCCGCTGGGTGAACAGGTCAGCCTTGCTGGGGGGGGGGGAACCCTTTGCTTCCCATCCAAAGAGACCTAAAGGCAATTCCTAGAGCCCCCAGAAAACCATCTTCTGCCTTCTTCTGGCCCAGAAAAATCATCAATTAAAAATATGCATTCTGAGGCCACGTATTTTCCAAAAGCCTCCCTTTTTCTTTTGTCTTTTGGTGTTCTGATAGCCCCACAGTGGAGCACATGGTGGCTTTTTAAAACCCCTGAAGTACACACATGGTTAATGGATTACATGGCAATCTCCAGCTCCCTCCCAAAAGCTACAGCCAATTCCTGGAATGAGTCATCTTGCCATTACTGCTTCTTCTCTGTTTGCTGGAACTGCCCTGGACCCCATTTAGTATATCCAAATCTCCCCTGTAGTCACTCCAACAAAGAGCCCACTGGGCCACCCCAGATGAGCTTCTGGTCCTGCACAATGACCATGTTCCTAGTCACAGTGACAAGAAGCCATGCCACAGGGTGATGGAGGTAGGTATTCATGGCTTAGTGTAGCCCTCCCCACAACCATAGCTCCTGGTCCCCTTCTCTCCTAAGAAAAAAGAGAGAAGCCAGACTTATACACAGAGCTTCCTTGGAAGAGGAAGTTAGTTTATCACTTCCTATGCCTGTGCCTCAATGTTTTGGGTTCCAGGAGACAAAATGAGTGATCTGGGATGGGAATCTGGATTAAGAGTGGCCCAGGCCCTCCCAAACTTCAGGACAAGGCTTGGGAAAGAAAAGCCTACACAGGCCACCCCATCTCTTGGCTTTAAATAGAGCACTTAAGAGTTGGCTGCCAGGAGGACAGAAAGGAGGTGCGGGCGTAGGCTGGGTCCTGACTGCCTGTTGACAAAATAAGAGAGGCAGACAATGAGTCTCAGTGTAGCTGAGGGACAGATAAACAGGGCCCTGCCTCTTCAAGCTAGGGTCAGGAGGAGTCCTCCAGATTAGATGGTCTCTGTCTTTCACCCACTCCCATCAGAGGCGTGGAGAGACAGAACATTCCTCTCTGGTGCCTCACTTGAAAGCCTTGGCAATTCTTTTGGCTGCTTCAACCCTCTTCAGAGTGATTCTGTGTTCGATCCCCATCGCATTACCAGGGAAGTAGAGGGAAGGGCACAGACACTGTATATAAATAATCACCAACAAGGCCATTCGGTAGTCAGCTCATGATGGAATGTGGAAGTCTCTTCTGGGGTAGGGAAGATTAAGAGATGCAAAAGGCATATCCATGCCCCCCCACGCCAAAATCTGAGGTGCCACTAGATTAAACCTGAACTCATATGTGGACATCAGTTAGGTAAAGAAATAAAAATTTTCTTTAGCAATAACTTAAATTTTAGTAGTGTTATAAGGGGGAGTATGAAGCAATTTTTACTGAAATTTAAAATATACATAATTTTTGACCTGGCAAGTCTCCAAATTTACTGATAGTGCCCATGCAGAAGCAAGTGGATAAAAATATATTCTACCACACTGTTTCACATAATGAGGCTGGCAGCAACCTATTGGCTATCACCAGAAGACTAGGTAAAAAGGTGAACCAGACATGTATGCTATGATACAAACAAATCTCTCAAGATCTAGTTGGGTGAAAAGAGGCAGGGGCAGGAAATACACAAAATCATTTTATTTTTAAAAATCATGAAAAATTAACTTGAAAGATGAACAAAAAATAGCTGATGGTTGTCTCTGTTGAGTGGAACTGGGTTTTAAGGGTGTCAGAAGACCCACTGTTCATTGCACAGCCTTTGTGCTGTTCAGTTTTTACTTATGTATGTTACTCTCATTAAAAATAAATTTAAACATTAATTTTCCTGAGATGTAAGTCTACAGAGCTGCCTACTTCCTGCGGCAATAACCTCTAAACTGTCAGTATGGCCTTCATTGAGGGGGGGGGGGGCAGAGGAAGGACCAGGAGGGGTTTCTTGGAATGTATCTTTCATGCTACTGGGGAGGCGGAAGCTTTTCCTGCACTCACTGCTAACAGGAGACAAAAATCACATCAGGAAGAGAAATCAGGAGCCGTGTGTGAAACCTTTGCATGTTTGGAGGGCATCCATCCATAGCCTGGGGGCTGAGGCTGGGTGGAAAAGGAAGATTATCATCATCTGCCTCTGCCATCTCCCTAACAGGAACGAAAGGGGGATGGTCTGCTAGAGGTGCTAATGGAGGTGGGAGCCGTCCCAGTGCCACAGGAATCTCCTGGCTTGGAGTTGTGTGAAATTCCCCAAACCGCAAGGTTGGAAAACAGGGCCCTCACCCTTAGCTCCCTGCATGAGAGTTCTGAACCACATCACGTTACATCTCCAGGTCTGGCATCAGGGTCGGCAGGGCTTTGGGGCGTGGCCTGGACTGAGACCTCAACTGTGTACTTAGGGCTAGGTCTTCCACACATTTGAGGCCAAAAAGGACTCAAATAGAAAGCGGGAGGGAGCAGTTATAGGAAATGACCCAGAAATCGATGCTCTGTCGTTTAATCACCCACCCACCACCGGAAGTCGAAGTCATCTCCCCAGCAGGTGTAACGGGCTGACTGGTGGCACAGCTTCTGGTGTCTCAAACCAAATGCAACAGAATCCCCTCCACCACCACCCTGTGGCACCTCTCCTAGGTCCTGGCTCGCCAGCCGCCCGACCTGGCTCAGGCCCCAGGATGATCCCAGGCGAGGGAGAGAGGAGGTGAAAGGGTGGGAAGGCTGTTAGCTCCAAATTAAGCTAGAGAAAAGCCTGGGAGGGGCAAAAGGGAGGCCGGAGGTAAACAATAAAAAGCAATAAAATGAAAAGAAAAGGAAAGGGAGGGACTGGCCAGGGTCAAAAAGGCAAGAGGGGTCGGTGAAGACACAGCCTAAAGTATGTTAATTGCCCAGGAGGGAGGAATGAGGACACCACGGCGCCAGGCTCCTGGGGGTGTCCGAGCTGCTGATTCCGCCAGATATGTCTATCAGGAAGGCTCAGAGCCCAGGTCCCGGCGAGACCAGCGAAGCTCGCACCAGGAACCGGGGCCCGCGCCCCGTCCATTGCCCCCACGCTACTGAGAAGCAGCGCCCCCGGCTGCGTAACCACCTCACCCACCACGGCGGACAAGCTGTCAAGCGCTTTCGAGGAACGAGAGTGGGGAGAGGGAAGCGCTAACACCGGCAGTGCCCACCCCGGCTCGCGTCAAGCCCCAGCGTGCAGACTCTGGCAGGTGGAGACTTCCCGGGCTGCAGGGCTGATCAGGGCGCCCTGCGTGAGGAGGGGACCCCAGGGCCCCGGGCCGTCCCCCCGACGCGCTCACCTTTGAGGAAGTAGACCCGCGGGCCGGCGGGCAGGCAGGCGAGCAGCGAGGTGAGCACGACGCGCGCAGCGCTCTCCTCTCGCAGCTTCTGCCAGTGGCGGCTGCCCTGGTCCAGCACGACCACGGCCGCCACGCCGCCGCCGCCCTCCTGCAGCAGCCGCGCGCGCGCCGCCTCGTCGGGCAGCACGTAACGCGCCGACACCGCGCCGCCACGGGCCCGCCGCAGCACCACCGAGTTGAGGTTGACGTTGAGCGAGCCGCGCACGCTGGAGGCGGCGAAGGCCAGGTAGGGCCGACAGTCCAGCACCACGCAGCGCGCCGCCGCCTCCTTGCGGAGCATCTTGCGCAGCTGGCGCCCGTCGAGCGACGTGACCTTCATGCCGCCGCCCAGCGGCCCCGCGCCGCGCAGGTGCCCACGGCCAGGGTGCCCGCTGGCGAGGTACAGGAGGGCGGCCCGCGGGGCTGCGGCCGGCCGACTGAGCTCGAAGCCGGAGCGGTTGCTCAACTCTTCTTCCTCGCCCTGCACGCTCGGCGCCCGGCCCTGCCACTCGCCGCCCCAGAAGCCGGGGATTCCGCCGGCTGCGCCGCGTCTTAAGTGGAGTGTGAGACCTGTGACGTGACTGCCCATATAAGGCCGAATATGGGCGTGGCCCCGCCCCTTGGGCTGTGGCCCCGCCCCCGGGAGCCGGACGCGCGGGGAGGGCGCCGGGGGTTAGTCAGCGGTAGAAAGAGGAAGTGGAAGGCTCCTCCCTGGTGCTCTCTGCGGCTTGGCGCTGAGAGACTCACTCGCGCATCACCCGGGACTGCCGGTGGGGTGTCAGGAACGCCACGAGGCCGAAGTGACCCACGCTGTACGGGAAGAGGAGGAAGCGGAGGAGGCCGGGCCGGTGCCGCGCAATCGTATTTTGAGTTTCATAGACGTAGGTTCGGAACCTGCTGGGGGCCGTGCCAGGCACCGCTCTGGGCAGCGCAAGGGGGGGCCTTTGGCCGGTGCCCCCCGAGGAATCAGAAATGAATTCTGAGCCTTACTAGTCTTGACGCGTGAAACGAGGTGCTGTTGGGATTTGCTTCGAGGGGTGGGGTTTACAGATGGGTTGAGGTCGGGCTCGTGGGGGTATCATCGAAGCTCTGTTATGGGTACCTGGTGTTTATGACACTGTTTCTCCACTTTTCTGTATGTCTGTAATTTTCCATAATAAAGCACAGACAAGTAAAAAATGGAGAGAGAAGAACCAGCAATTAATCTTTCCAAATGGATTCTGTCCTCAAAAGATTGACCGTCCTTTTCTCTGTCACACTCCAGTGATAATTAGAATAATTGTTTTTTGAGGAGCCCTTTTCTGGCCTCTGGAAAACTTGTCCTGAAATCAACTACAGCATCAGCATAATATCCGTTGACGGAGCTCAGTCCAGCCAGCTGTCCAGGTGGCTTCTGGATCCGGGGGATTATCTGTGGATCAAGTATAATCCCAGACTGTCTGCTCCCACCAGTACCCAGCAGCTTCAGGCTTCCCATTCTCAGTCTTGGGGAACTGGACACGATTCACCCATTCAAGTATTTATTGAGGGTCAGCTTTGAGCCAGGGTTCTGCTAGCTGCAGGGACACCTGTGAGAGAAACGTGTCCGACCCCATGTTCATGACCAATCAATTTACTGTTGGCTGGAGTTGGGGGGGCTGCTTAGTGGAAAACAGCCTGCATCCACTAGAGGGGCTAGTCTACTGCTGATAAAGGGGAATGAGGGTTTTAGAAGGAAGCAGAAATCAAATTCTAGATCACATGCAATCAAACTGGACACCAGCTAGCAGGCATTGCCTCTGGGTCACGGCTGCGTTCAGTCAGGGGCGCTGTCCTCACCGCCAGGGGGGTCTTAATGAAGATGTGGTGTGGGGGTTTTCTTTCTCTGGGGGGTTATCTATGCCAGCCTTCCCTGAAATCTGCTCCTCTGCAGTGTCACCAGTGCCACCCACCCCCAGACATCTGAGCTCACAGCACACGGGTGTGGAGCACCTACATGGGCAGTCTGGATTGGGTGCTGGACACCAAGGCTTGCAGGACTCTTATCTGCTCCAGCTGCCACCAGCCCAGAGAGGAGGCCTGGCCCAGCCCCAGGGCTCTTTAAGTTCCTTTAGTCAGTATGGAAGACCATCCATACTGTGTGTGGTGGGGGTAGGGTGAGGTGGGGTGCTGGAGAAAGCCTCCCAGAGCAGTGGAGAGCTGAGGCAAACTTAGAAGAATGAATTGAGGTTAGCCAGGCCACGGAGGAGGAGAGTGGAGGGCATTCCAAGTACAGGAAACTGCTTGAAGTAAAGAAAAAAACACCCAGCATGGTATGTGCTAGAGGTGTGGGGGAGAGTAAGGCACTACTGGCATTTATTAGAAAATTAAGCAGGGTCAGGTGACTGGGGGCCTTGTGTGCCATTTAAGGCATTTTTATTTTATTCTTTGGCTCAGGTGAGGGGTCTTACTTGGTGACTTAGTCAGGTGAACATTTGTGGACCTCTCTGAGGCAGCACTGTGGAGGATGGATGTTTTATTTGAGAGTGGGGGTGGGGTCCAGACCAGAGTCAGAGAGACAGAGGCTTTGTGGGTAATCCAGGCCTGAGCTGATAACGGCCTGCCGGAACTTGGCAGTGATAGCAGCAACTGCAAAGGCCACACAGATGGGAGAAACATTTAGGAAGTAAATTTCCAAAGGGATGGGATAGAGAGAGAGGAGTAGAGGGTGACCCAGAATTTTTAACTGGGGTGACTGGGTACATGGTGACACCTTTAGATAGGGACCCCCCCCCCCGGGTACATGGTGACACCTTTAGATAGGGACCCCTCCCCCGCCCCCCACAGGAACAGGCCCGGTGGGTAGCAGGAGGAGGAAAAGGCAGGGGGTGACATTTAGACATATTAGTAAGTTAGAGTTCATCATGGACCACCCAAGGGGGTGCTCAGTAAGCAGTGGGGTGGCCTGATAACCAGTACAGGAAGGTCATCTGTCAGCTGGATTGCTCCCTCACTTCCCATATCCAGTAGATTACCAGGTCCCAGGACTCTGCCCTCCAGATCTGCCTTCTGACCTGCCCTTTCCAGTCGCGTAGTTGGAGGTGCTGCTCTGTGAGTGAGTGATCTGTACAGCTGCACAGGACCTCATACTTAGAAGGACCCCAGGCTTGGCTTAATGCTCTGTCACTCTTTCCTAATCTGTCACTAATTCCTAATACTTTTTGGGACAAGGGACCCTGCATTTTCCTTATATGCTGGACCCCACAAATTATGTAGCTGGTCCTGTCCATAGTTAAAGGGCCCTATTATCCCCCACACTGGTCTCTGTTTCCCAATCTCAAAGCTCTCTCCTCACTCTCATCTTCTGCAATATGATCTTTCTAAGCATAGATCTGAGCATAGAGTCCACCTGCTCTACTGAAAAACCTTCAATGACAGCCTACGCACACACTGTCTGATAAAACGCAAATTCTTTAGTGGAACACCAAGGTCCTTGTTCTGGCCAATTAGTCATAACCTACCTCTAACCTTGTTTCTCTTCTTCCTTCCTTTGCCTGCCTCCCCTCCCCCAGCTCCTTTGGGTCACACCGAGCTGCCTGTTTCCTAAACTTGCCAGGATTTTGCTTCCTCCACCCTTTCTACAGACTTGAATGCCTCCCCCATTTCTTTACATAGGGATCCTTCTTCACCTTCACACGCCAGCTCCAGAGCTACTGCTGTACCTCCAAGAAGCCACCACTTAATCCCCGGCCTCCTGAGAGTTCCCCTCCCCCAACCTGATGCCTGAGTATGATCTGTTCTGTCATTAGCCTGCAGGCTCCCAGGTCATTCTCAGAACTTATCCCACCATCTGTGACTCCATCAAAGCACCTAGCATATGGTAGAAGCTTAATGTTGGTGGAATGCGATTCAGTGCTTGCTAAGACTTGAGAGTGGCTGACTCTTTAGGAAGTGCCTGGGAAGAGAGGTGGCTGTGGCATAAATCAGGGCCTTAGACCCCGGATAAGGAGGCCATAGGACCCTCTGTATGCATAGACCCCAGGATCAGGAACTACAGTTCATTGGCCACAGGCCTAGGAGAAACAAGAGGGTGTCTGAGGCTGGAATTGTGTAAATAATCATGCCTGTCTCCCTACTGCTTTAGAATGGGGGTGAGGGTGGGTTCAGGGAAAAAAGCAGAATTTCAATTAACACTGTGAGTCCATGAGGTAGAACCTTGATCTCTGTCATTATGTCCCCCCTGCCAGTTATCCCCAGAGAGAGACAAGAAGATTATTAACCCTCAGGCCCTGGTTCATTATTGTGAGTGGGAGCTCTTACCCTTTGGAGGGTCATGAATGCTCCCTTTTAAAAAGTTGTGGGTCTGCTCCTTCAAAAACTGCACACACAGCATTCAGCTTCCAATGTCAAAGAGTTTCACAGACCTGGGAACTCCTGTGTCTATCTCTGCTCATCACAACCTCAGTGGGAGCCACTGGGTTTCCTCCCTAAACCTGCTTCTCACATATGACCAAAAGGGAGGGCTAGGTGGCCTGTGAGGATGGTCCAGAGGCTACCCCAAGGACCTTCTGCCAGTTGCAACTCTCTCAGAGGATACATTTTGCTTCCTCTCTTTATTGGCTTGCGTGTTTCTGACTATGAAAATAGCATGTGCTCATTGTTGAAAATGTAGAAAATACAGAGAAGTGAAAATGATGCTTTTGTCAAAAAGAATGCTGCTTGCTCTGGTTTAATATCTCAGATCAGTCTGGCCAGTTTGGCTCAGCAGTTGGAGCGTCAGCCTGCGGACCAGAGAGTCCTGGGTTCGATTCCTGCTAGGGGCACGTACCAAAAAAACAAAAAGATCTCAAATCAAGGTCTGGATTCAAGATTTGCTTCCCATCATCTTGGGTAAAGGAACTGAACTAGGAGTCAAAGATTTGGATTCCTGACCAGTCTCTGCTATTTTCAGAGTTTATTCATTTCCCTAATACTTATAGTATGCCTTTTGTGTATATCTGTGTTTTTGTCCCTACTGATCTCCCATCTCCCTTGCCCCCAGGGTCTTAGAATAGAGCTAATACAGTGTTCACTCGGGTACAGACAGCACTTGCTGTGTGACTGTGAGAATCATGCAGCCTCCTAGAGCCGTGGTTGCCTCTTCTATAACATGGGGACATCAGGGCCTGTCTGCTGGTGGTGAGTGACAATGACATCATGTACATAAAGCCGTATTGCATGATGCAAACAGTAGGTATTTGTGTGGTTGTTATTGTTAACAGTATTATTCATCAGCAAAGCATTTGCTCATTTACTCATCAAACCATTCAGTTTCCTCTTCTGCAAAGTGGGAGTGAAAATAGAACTTAGCTCCTAGGTACTGTCAGGATTCCTTGAGTCAATGCACATAAAGTACTTAGAACAGTTCCTGGTCCGTACTAGAATTCAGTAAATGTTAGCTAGTTGAATTCGCTGTAGTATTTGTTCCAGTCAAGAAAAGACTGCTTTCTAATGGCACAGGAAAGCAAGATGGGGGTAGACAGGCAGGGGAGAGGCAGTGACTTACTGTCTAGTCCAGCTGGCAGTCAAAGGAAAAATTATTAAAAGCCTATGAATTGTTCTTCTGAAAGCCTGCTGAGTATAAGGGGATATTTAAAGAGCAAAAATCCCCAGACCCACTTACAGTAAGGTAAGTGAGACAAGAAGTGTTCTCACAATAAGTGCTACATCTGATGGTTTTGATATTGAGAGCTGAAGGGATTTTAAAGAAGAGAGATCGATACGGCTGACGTATTAGAAAAGGCGAGCCTGGGAGAGGCATTTAGATTTCATAAATAACCCCTCCAGTGCTAAGGGTAAGGACTTTGGAGGGTGACATCCTGAGGTTTAAGTCCCTGGTCTGCCATTACTGATTGTGTGACCTTGGGCAAATGACTTCAGTTCTCTAAGCCACAATTCTCTCATCTGAACAAAAGAGGGGTGGGTAATAGTAGTACCTACCTGGCTGATGAGAAGATTAATGAAGTACCTCTGAGAAACCCTAGTCTGGCCCAGCTGGTGTGGCTCACTGGTTGAGCATCAACCCATGCACCAAGAGGTCGCCAGTTCAATTCCTGGTCAGGGCACATGCCCAGGTTGTGGGCCAAATCCCCAGTGGGGGCATGCAGGAGGCGGCCAATCGATGTTCTCTCTCATTGATGTTTCTATCTCTCTCCCTCTCACTCTCAATTAATAAAGAAAAAAAATTTTTTTTTTAATTTTCTTTATTGATTTTTAGGGAGAGGAAAAGAGAGAAACATAATTGGCTTCCTCTTGCATGCCCCCAACTGGGGATTGGGCCCACAACCTGGGCATGTGCCCTGACCAGGAATGGAACTGGCGACCTCTTGGTGCATGGGTCGATGCTCAACCACTGAGCCACACCGGCCGGGCAAGAAGAAATATTATTTTTATAAAGCCCTAGTCTGCATGCCTGGAGCATGGTGAGTACTCCGTATGGGCCAATATTTTTCTTTATGAAAAGTTACGGTGTCAACGAAGCAGTCTTGGCAGTGAGGAACTATAATTCGATCTTGAAATGTTCCAGAGAAGGAGCTTCCTGCCTCATGAGACATTTCTGAATGAGGCCAAAAAAGGCAACAAGCATATCCTGAGGTTTTTATGACAGGTCAGGTATTTCTTGAGCCCTTCACTTAATCCTCACAACCAGCCTATGTTGTCAGTCCTGTTGCCCCCATTTTTACCAGGTCACATAGCTGAAGCCGACTTCTTTGTATTTTCTACCCTTTTCTCCAAGTCTGGAGAAACACCGTATAAATCTAGACCTTCTTAAGATTTGAAGGTACTCATCTTGTCCTTCTCCCACCTTCTCTTTGCTGAGATAACAGTCCTGGTTCCTTGCCTCCCTGTTTTCTAGACTCCTAGAAAACTTTTTTTTAACCTCACCCGAGGACATTTTTTGCATTTATCTTGAGGAAGAGAGAGAAAGAGAGAGAGAGAGAGAGACATCGAGTGGTTGCCACCCACATGACCCCAACCAGGGAGGGTCGGGGACAAACTGCAACCGAGGCACATGCCCTTAGCAGGAACCAAACCCGGGCCTCTCTGGTTCGCGGGCCAACACTGTAACCGCTGAGCCAAACCAGCCAGGGCCTAGAAAACTTTTTATTTGCCAAAATTCTTTACTTGTGGTCCCTGGATGAAAGTGGGGTACAGGAAAGAATGTCCATTTACTCAAAGTGCAAAGGTCCTACAAAAAAGAGTGGCCATTAAGGGCCCTTGCACAGGTCGGAGAAAGGAAGAGAAAGAAGAGACCAAACACTTGAAAGCAAAGAGATGCCACTCTTTCCTCTTCATCGAGGAGCCACAGGCTACCCCTGAAGAATGGGAGGGGGATTTTATCTCCAGTTCCAGCCTCCCCCATGCAGCACTTCATGTCTGGTCTGGATGGTGGGGGCATCCTTGAAATCTACAGGAAGTGGGCTGGGGATGACAGGAGTTTAGAAGGGGCAAGCTTGTCACCTCTCCAGCCTCAGAGATTCTGCCCAGAAAGATAAGCAGCTTGATCCCCCCCTCTTTATTGATTTTAGAGAGAGAGGAAGGGAGAGGGAGAAATAGAAACATGAGAGAGAACATTAACTGGCCACCTCCTGCCCCCCGCTAGGGATTGGGCCCACAACCTGTGCATGTGCCCTGACCGGGAATTGAACCAGCGACCCCTTGTTGCATGGGTCTATGCTTAACCACTGAGCAACACTGGGCCCAGCTGGATGCTCTTTTTTTTAAATGGGAAGTGTGTGCCCTTGAGTGAGCATTGTATTTGCTCCTACTAAGGCCCTGGGGGCAAGGAGGATGGGAGGGCCTTGGGAAGAAAACCACCAATATTTGAAATGTCAACAGCCTCTGGGTAGAGCCCTTTCTGTTTACTGTATCTCTGTGTGTAGTGTGGTGTGTGGAGATGTTTCCTAGACTTCAGTTTTTTTATCATCTTCATGGATTTTGCAATATATGAGTGCTACCTCCTCTATCATTCCTGAAATTGACTTTATGAAAACTCATTAACAAGACAAAAGAAAACACCTTTATTCTATCTTAGACAAGTGTCTGGGGTTTGATAATCTAATTCTATTTTTAGTAGTTAAAATCCAAATACATGACTGTTCAAAAAAAATAAATCTTAAAAGTTCTCATTGAAGGCCTGGCCGGTGTGGCTTAGTGGTTGAGGTTCGACCCATGCACCAAGAGGTCATGGGTTCGATTCCCAGGCAGGGCACATGCCCAGGTTGTGGGCCCAAATCTCCTATGGGGGGCATGCAGGAGGCAGCCAATCGATATTCTCTCTCATTGATGTTTCTATCCCTCTCCCTTCCTCTCTCTCTAAAATCAATAAAGAAAAAAAATTAAAAATAAAATTTTCTCGCCCTGGCTGGTTTGGCTCAGCGGTTGGAGTGTCGGCCTGTGGACCAGAGAGTCCCGGATTCGGTTCCCACTAGGGGCACGTAACAAAATAAAATAAAATAAAATAAAATAAAATAAAATAAAATAAAAGGTTCTCATTGCTGAAAAAAAGGTTTGTAACTTTGTATGATGAAGGATGGTAACTAAACTTAATGTGGTGATCATTTTGCAGTATATATAAATATTGAATAATTACATTATATGTCCATCATACCTCAATACAAAACAAAACAATAAATAAATAATATATGACAATTCAGTGGGAGGCTTTCCTCTGTGTGCCACCTACAGTCGTCTTTCCTGACACCAGGCTGCCATCCTGTACTTGGGAAAACAGTAATGACTTCTGGAGTGAAGGAGACGAGACCCAGTCTCAAAAGCCAGCATGTAGCCTTGGACACATGGCTTAACTCTTCGGAGCTATAGTATCCTCTTGAGAAAAGTTGGCATGATTAATAAGATGTCAAGTAGAAACAAAAGAATACACATGAAAATACCTTGCGAAGTGCTTGGGATATTTTTTTCATCAGTAATTTCCTTGCCTCTCAGGCAGGGGTTGGGTTGGTTGGAGGGAGGTGTCCAGAATCCTTTCTCCCCTGGACTAGAACTAGTGGAGAAACATTGCGAAACCCCAGGAGTTCAGAGCAAGAGCTTTGCCCAGGATTTCACCAGAGCCCTGCCGCCCAACCTGCTGAGGGGCACTGCAAGAGTCACTTCCGCTCTCTGGGTCTGTTTCCTTACCCTTAAAGTGGACATAAAGTCTGAGGAGCTGGTAGAAATGCAAATTCCCATTCTGGGGCCTGAGGCTCTGCGTTTCCAACCAGCTTTCAGGTAATACTGATACTTCTGGTCCACAGACCACGCTCTGAGTAGCAGAACACTCCCACGGGTGTTTTTGAGAGGCTTAAATTAGAGAATACATCCTAAACATTTAGCCTGGTGCTTACTCAGGGACTTAGCCAATAGACAGCGGCTCTATTGTCAATATTATAGTGCCTGGTGTATATGGTGGGTAGAGGTGGGTTGAGAGGTAACCCCAGATAAGACTTATTGCACCTGTGGAGTTTAGCAAGAACAGTGTCCCAGGAATCAGAAGACCCATATTCTAATCTTCCTAACAAATTCACACGGCTAGCTTTTAACTCATGCACAGCTCTGTGAATTTGGGCAAATATCCTGATCTTTCTGTGCCTCGTTTCCCCTCTACAAAAGGGGAAGGGAGTTGAATTAGACGGTGTCCAAGGATTCACTCAGCTCTAAATCAAAACTTGATGCTAGCAACCCCTGCTCCACCCCCGAGCACCAAAAGATACCTAACAGGCCCGGAAATTGGCCATAACCTTGGCCATAACCTTGTGCCGCTTCTCTTGTAGGGATGGGCCCGCTCTGAGCCTGCCTTGACTGCAGGGGTGACGAATAACTGGAGAGCCCAGCCAGGTGCCCTTGGCGTTCCTTGAGCCGTGGGTGACATCACCCCCGGAAGCCTCCATTCCTGGCCTTGTGCACAGTTCTCCCTGTTAGGGCAGGATGATTTGCAGCCTGAACCGAGTGAGTTTGCAGCATGCCCAGAGAAAGGATGTAAAAGGAGGCATTTTCAACATTCCATCCCACTGCTTCACTGCACTGGGAGCGAATGTGATTCACGAGTAGACTCCTTGTGAGCATGTATCACACCCAGTAGATTCCAGCCCTTCTGCATAGCCTTCCAGACTCTGGACTCGAGGCCCTGCAAGCTGCTCCTTGGTGGAAGAAATGGGCACCCAGCAACCTAGCCCCCAAACGATCTGAACAGGCCCGCTGAAGTGCATGGATTCTGTGGCTGCCAACACACTGCCAGCACTGCCCTAGACAATTTATTACAAGCCTGGACTGAGCCTTCTCCATGAGCAAACATTTATTGAACACCTGCTGCATGCCCCTGGTTAGGCAAGTTTACTGAATAACTGATTTGACCTTATTACATCCCAGTGAAGAGAGCCTAGTACAGATGGGGGCCCCCACGTTCAGAGAGGTTTAAGTGACTTTTTTAGGGTCACACAGCAAGACAATCAACAAGTATCACCCCTTGAGCGCAGCCTACCAGTTTGAGCTGACCCCTCCCTTTTCTCTCCTCTGTTACCAACATAGCCCCTGTACAAGGTTACACTTGATTATTTATATTTTCCTCTCATTTCTTGACCAAGAAACCGTCTCCTAAGGTCCCTATAGCCATAGCTCCTAGCCTGGCTGACAGCTGGCTCTAGTATGACGTTTTGTCCAGTGAATACGACAAGTGGGGACTCAGGTCCTGGCACCATGCCGCTCAGCCCTGGGATGAGTGGGGAGGCAAGAGAAGCCCAAGACTTCATCCCTGGCCTCAGGGGCTTACTGACTGCTTGTTACAGACCCGAATCTGAATCATGAAATCATGAAAGGGAAGAAAGTCTGCAAATCCGGCTGTTTGGGTTATTGATTCAATGAGCTGGGTCATATCCGGGGAAGGGGAGATGGTCCAGGGCCCAACAGTCAGGATGGACTGGTAAAAAGTATAAGAACCGAAAGCCAGGGAGGATTTACTCAGGCTGAAAGAAGGGCTCTGCAGCTGAAGGAGACAGGATAGAAGGAAGTACAGAAGAGGGAGGAAAGAGGAAGCCAGGTGTCTCTCCCGGGAGGAGAAGTTCATCTGGGTGGGGGGCAGGGAGGTCCTGGGAACAGCTAGAAGGTTCAGGTCAGGTCTAGGAAGTAACACCTGCTTCGTGCAATCAGGCAGTATGTATATGAAGTCTAAAAATGTTTATTACCCTTTGACTTCGTAATTCCACTTCTGGGAAATGATCTTAAAGAAAATCTCCCAAATCCGGGGGAGGTAGAACTATATTCACAACAGTGTTCATCACAGAGCTATTTATAAGAAGGTAAAAATGGAAGCAGCCAAGACATTTCTCATAAGAGAATGGCAAAGAAATTGGTGTATCCAGCAGCCGTTAAAGGGGATGTTTTCAAAAGCTGTGTGAATAACATTCTAAATCAATTATGTTAAAATGTAAAGGGAAATGACAAGTTACAAATAATAATAGCTGCACTTATTGAGTGGAATTTCCTGGGCACTCAGTGCTTTCCATATTGGCCTTATTGTATCATTAGGATCCTGAGAGTTTGGAACTGATTTGGAGACTGAGACTACTTCCCCAGGTGGGGCTGGAAGAGCTGAGATTCAACCCTAGTCACTCTCCTGTGTTCTGACCACCACCTTCTGTAAAATGACCACATCATCCAGGCGACCTGAGAGACACATCAAATATCAACAATGGTTCTTTTTCAGGTTGGGAGGTGGTAGAGGGATGCTCCCCCTAATTTTCAGTATTTTCCAAATTTTTTCTTATGACATTGTGATACTCCGTTTGCGTCCTTCCCTAATTTTCAGTTATTTGTTCTGCTTATTATTCTGCAATTTTTCCGCCAACTTGCCAGTAAGTCTTGATGATCTTATCATCTTTTGGATGTTCTTTATTCTTTCGGATAAAGCCCCAGATGATTCCATGGGACCGGTTGGGCATAAGTTATTTCCCGGGGTTCCCTATTGATGCACACCCTTGACTACACCCCTTTGGGCAGAGAGTTTTGTTTGTTTTTAACAGAAAAGACAGTGCTCCTAGGTGTCTCTCCATGTGGCTTTGGCAGACTGGGGGTGGAAAGATTTAATGAGGGGCCCCAGGCACGGTCCCCATTGTAAAAGGGCTGGCTGCAGTGAGTGGGTCTATTTGAAGGATTAGTTCTTCTGGTGTCTTAGGTTTCCAGTAATAATATCCACACACCCCGCAGTTCCCTCAGGGCAGCTCTATTGGCTGACCCTCCTTGGCAGGTGTAGGGCTCTTCTCTTTGGGGAAAGTTACAGATGAAGGTCCTTTGCCCTTGATTCATATTGACAAGAAGCCTAATTCTGTTCACTGTGGGCAAATCCTCTTCAGGAAGTTGGTTATTTCAATGCGTCTGGGCCTTCAGCATGCCGACCTGACTCCACTGCATTCTGACCATCAGTTTCTCATCTCTAAGATACGGGTAGGGAGACCTACCTGATAGGGTGTGTGGGTTAAATGGACTACTGCCACTAGTTTGATAACTAGCACAGAGCTACCCCTGGAGCTGAGTGATGAGCCATGGGCCTAATCCTTACGGATCCTAAGAATGGAAGCCCCTCTGCCCCCTTGAGCCCAGTCTCCAAAAGGTTACCCTGGGGCTGCCCAGGAGAGCTTGTCTTTCTTGGAGCTTGTCTTTCTGATCCAGGCAGGGAAGACTATTCATTTTTCAGCCAATGGGATGGCACCCTGAAGCCACTTTAGCCAAAGAACAAACAAACACCCACTGCTTCTCCAGGCAGCTCCTGAACTTGGAAGAGTCTAAACCCCACCAGCTGCTGTCTGGCCAGCACATTGTGTCTCTCGTCTGGCTTCATCCTTAGCGTTGTCTTCGTCACTTCATCCTTAGCCCTGTAACCAGAACATCAACCTAAAACGTATCAGAGGGGAGGCATCAATGTAGTGACCTTTAAAGATCTGGGCCAGAATGTATTATTAGAGAGTGAAAAAACCTAAGTGGAACAAAGAGTCTGGCACTATTCTTTTGGAAAAGAAAAAAACCACTTAACACAATGGGTGTCTGGTTTCATATACATATAAACCTTTTAATATATTTATATATGTTCTGTTGGCATAAGAAATTCTCTAGGATAAAAGTGTTATCAGCTAACAGCAGCTTCTTTGGGGGAGTGCAGTGGGCTTTCCCTGTTTACTTTCTTTATTGTTTGACTCTCTGCTAATGAACCCATCTTTCGGGAGAGGCAGTTACTTTTTAGCAGCTAGGAATGACGAAGACATTGGCGTCAGACCGGCTGGTTTGGCTTCAAACTCAGATACATGTCTCTGGATGAGATACTGCAGCTCTTGCCGCTCATCTGTAAAAGAGGATTGACAATAGCAAAACCAACCTCACACGGTTGTTTAGAGGGTTAAACACGGAGGCGCATATGCTTAGCGCAATGCCGGGCATTCAGAAGCACTCAGAAAAGGTCCAGCTGGCATTATTACTTTTATACCCCCAAACAACATATATGCGTAAATCCCCTGCAAACTGCCCCATGGGTTAGAACTGGAGAAGTGATTGGGTTTGTGCAGTCTCCTAACCCAGGAGCTTGTGAGACAGGAATGAATGAGGGCTATCCAACTTGTTCACTCATTCAATGAATATTTATTGAGTGCCTGTTGTGTGACAGTCATAGCTCAAAACCCGAGGATATAGCGGTGGACAGAGAAGACCAAAGCAAAACACCAAACAAACCAAATCTCATCATCAGAGCATTTACAGTCTACTGCAGGCAGATAGACGCTAAAAAACATGGGTAAGACTCGAAGTAGGCAGGAGCGTGATAAATGCCAGGGAGAAAATTTAAGCAAAAGGAAGGGTTTTAGAGCATTATTGAGATGGGTTGTAATTTTAAATAGAAAGGATTTTGATAAGCTGATGACCTTTGAATAAAGGCCTGGAAGACAATAGGGAGCCCTGCGGCTCAGGCAGAAGGCAAAGACCTTGGGGTAAGGAGAGAACAGTGAGGAGGGCAGTCGAGAAGAATGGGGTGGTCCAGATCCGTGGTTCTCAATGGGCTGGGAGTGGAGGGATTTGCCTCTTCCCCCAAGAGACTGCTGGCAGTGTTCGGAGACATTTTTTGTTGTCAAAATTGGGTAGAGAGGCCAGAGATGTTCAACATCGTACAAGGCACAAGACAGCACCCCTCCGGCCCCCAAGAATTATCCACCCCAAATGTTCACAGCTCCAAGGTACAGAAACCCTGCTCCAGACTTAGGAAGTGTTGGCTGCAGACATGGAAGAAAAAGGGGTTCTATGGAAAGTAACCTCACAGGGTGATCTGATCACAAATTCCTAACTGGGCAGGCCATGGTGGGTGGTCACACCCCAGGCACATCACTTTTTAGTAAAAGGTTTGTCTTTGCCTTAAGCAAGTTCTGTCCATTGTTCTGTGAATCTAAATTAACACACTTTTGAAACAAACAGTACCACCCTTAAGAGAGAGGGTAATCTTAACTACCTATAATCCAGTCTGCACATGACCACCCCCAAGAGAGCACGTAATCTTTTTTTAAAATATGTTTTTATTTATTTATTTTTTTTAAAGGAAGAGGAATAGGTAGAAACATCAATGGCCCTGGCCTGTTTGGCTCAGCGGTTAGAGCGTCCGCCTGCGGTCCGGAGAGACCCGGGTTTGGTTCCCGCTAAGGGCATGTACCTTGGTTGCAGTTTGTCCCCGGCCCTGGTTGGTCGTGCGGGTGGCAGCCACTCGATGTGTCCCTTTCACATCGATGTTTCCCTCTCTCTCTCTTCCTCTCTCTCCCTCCCACTCTGTCTGTACAAAAAATGGAAAAATGTCCTCGGGTGAGGATAAAAAAAATATATATATATATGTTTTTATTTATTTATTTTTTTTAAAGGAAGAGGAATAGGTAGAAACATCAATGAGAGAGAGAAAGAAACATTGATCAGCTGTCTCCTTCATGCCCCTTATTGGGGATGGAGCCTGAAACCCAGGCACGTGCCCTGACTGGGAATTGACCCAGGACCTCTCCGTCCATAGGTCCGATACTCAATCCACTGAGCCACACCAGCCGGGCAAGAGCACATAATCTTGACTATCATTTAATTCCATCCTTGAGTTGCTTCCTCCCACCTTCATGTAATCTTCCTTATGTCCCTTCCTTCATTTCAAATGCATAAAAGATGCTGCAAAACTCTTGTCCTCAGGAGCATTTGCGAAATCTTGCTCCACGGCATATGTCATCAGTGTGGCTCACATGAACTCATATACATTCTCTACAGGTTTGGACATTTCTTATGTTGACCCTGATGATGTCTGAGAAAAAAACAAGATGTGGGGCAATAGGGGATGGGGGGTGGTGAGGGAGATCACCAAGATCCTTACAGGCATGTAAGGACTTACTCTAGGCCAGATGAGAAGCTCCTGGTCATAGATGTAAAAATAACTACAGTGTAAACCAGCTACAGTGTATAGAGCTAGCTGGTGGTCCTTGAGCTTGGTTCTGGGCACTGGCTCCCTTTGACTTCCTCAGGGTGGCCACATCTCAAGGACTGGAAAGTGGAAGACAGGTAATTTCCAGTCATTAAGTAAGAGCGATCAGCCCATAAAACCCTGCTAGGAAGTTGTTAATCTTGATTATGTGAGAATAGCTCAGCCTTCCTCAATTACAAGGAGCCATGGGAAGTCCTGACTTCAACAAGGAGGTCAGCCTTTCATTTCACCAAGTATTTACTGAAGGCTGGTTGTACTGCTAGGCTGGTCTTTGGATGTAAACCTTGCCTTCTAGAAAGTTGTAATGTAATGCGGGATGAGGGGAAGGGAGAAAGATTAACCCCCAAATGTATACCCGGAACATTCATGCAGCACTTGCTGAGTGTGTACTGCTTGCTGAGAGCTGAGGTTAGAAGGATGAATGGATGCTAAGTGTGTGAGGGAAGGAGCTTGGGGGGGAGATGACATGCCCACAGATCCCGCAGTATTGTGAGATTCGTGCAGCTACAGATGAGGGCTGGGCTGTGGGTAAGAGGACCTAGCTCGGCCTTGGGATTGAGTGGGACCAGGGAGGTGGCATTTAGGTCTTGGAAGACAAAGGAGCTCGGAAGTGGAATGATGGGCACCCCAAGCAGAGGGCAGAGCGAGCCACTGAGCAGCAGTTAGGAGCACAGGCTCTGGAGCGTGCCTGCCTGGGGTACCAGCAGTGCAATTATAATCTTGAGGAAAAGGCAGATTCCACAACCTGCTGCAGAGAGTCTGATCTAGCAGGTCCAGGCCGGCTAGGAGCCCGCATTTTGTGTGTGTGTGTGTCTCATGGTTTATTACGAGTGGTCCACAGACTACATCTTGAAAAAATGCAGGCTCTCAAGGAGGGAAGGTCATGTTGACCAGCAAACTGGAACATCTGACTTGTGGCTCAGTGATATTTTTCAATGTGAAGTCATAAACTGTCTTTCAGGGTTAGTCATTATATTACCCAGTAGATGCCGTGGAGAAGGCTTCAGGACAGCTGGCCAAAGAAGACACCATCGGGCCTTGTCTCCCCAGATCATCCCAAGATGCTCCCCAAGATGCATCCCACTCTGCTCTCACCTCAGGCCTGAGAAGGACCTACAGGACCTCAGCAGATGTTCATGGATAGCTTGATGAATTTTCTAGTCAAGCCCCCAGCTAGCTAGCCTCAGCCCCACACAGAGGCTCTGGGTGGACCAATGAACCCCAGGGAGGGCCAGGTTGGTGTGGGGGTCCAGGAGTTGGTAGTCACTTTGGTGTGTCCATGGCTTGAGTTGGATCAGAATTGCACAGCTAGGACCCCTGAGAAGCCAGATGCAAATAAGGCCATGGGAGATGTGGGTGAACCTCTCTGAGCTTTGGTTGACATGGAATGCCCGAGCATTACCGGGCATTCTTCATGTATTCATTCCATAAATATTTAAGCATCTGTCATGCACCATGCTAGGCTAGGGATACATGGAGAAGCAGGTTTCTGTGCGCAGTGAGCTTATATTACAGAGGGGAATAATATAATAAGCAAATAAAACATATAAATCAGTATCAGAGGGTAATAATGATAGGAAAATTATAAAAGAAAGTAAAGAGATGGAGGGGAATGGGTTACTTTTTAAATTAGGGTGATCAGAGTAGGCTGCTTTGAGGAGGTGACATTTATCCAGTAAAGTTGAAGAGAAGCATATTCCAAGTGTGCAAAGGCCCTGAGGTGTAATGCACAGTACCTCTACAGTGTCCCCAACAAGAAGTCATTTAGCCTCTGTGTGGGTGTCCTAACTGTCTGGGGGGCTCACCACTCTCATCTCAGGAACACTCTAAGTTGTGAAATCATGGTATAGCTTTAACTATGGCTATAACATTGATGGAGAACCGCATGCCAACCATAACCTTTGCTCATCTGAGCCGCACAATCATTCCTCAGGTAGGTACTACTACTACTGTGTTTGAGCATTTTACTGATTAGAATGTTGAGACTCAGAGAGTGAAGCAAGTTGCCCAGGCCACTTGTTTGTCAAATGGCAGAACAAGGATTCGAATCCAGGGCAAACTCTTGAGCCCTGGACTCGTAATGGATACATGGCATTGTTCATCTGATGTGACTTGGCACCACTTGTCCCCACTCCCAACCCCCACCCCCTTCCTACTTCACTGTAAAGCAGAAACTCTTGAGCCTGGAGGTCCCTGCCTCTCTTTAGGCCATTAAAATGGCCTCCAGGCCTGCTGTGCCTTGGTCCCCACACTGAGGGCCACCCCTCTGACACACAGCAGGGTGGATTGCTGAGGGCTATGTTCTGGGGCTGGTGAGCCAAATCAGCCTCTCTGGAAACCATCCCCCTAGGCAACTCCTTCTAGAAGGAAAAGTTCTCGGTCCAGATCTGTGTTCTGTTCCCAGCCGGCTTCTAGCCTGCCCCGTCTGTGGCCCCAGACCTCATTGAGTCAGCCCAGGCCTGCATGGGCGTGGCCTCTGGGCTTCTGCAATATCCTGTGTCTGCCTTCTGTGTACCTATTTTCCATTCTCAGGGAATCCCTCCCATCAGGGTTTGTTTTTACTCCCTGGAGCCAACCAGCCCACAGAACAATTAACATGGTGCCCCCAGAAGCATCCCGGAGCCACTCCTGCAGGACACTGTCTTCACCTCCCTGGTCTAGTGGGAGCCGCCCCTCCCCCCTCCCCAAGGCCTCAAATTCTTCCCCTCCTTCAGCCTTCATGGTAGGATATTTTCTTCCAAAGGGCCTCACTGTTGTCCCCATAGCCCTGAGCTCCTATTCCCATGTTGTCTGAGCCCCGGGAGTAGACATCTGTTGTGTTGTTTGTCCAACATCCTTCAACTCCTTCTTCTAATGACAGTACTGCCTTTCCTCCAGGGAACAGCCCCTCCTCCACTCCCTGAGATTAGATGGGGCCTCCAATCACATAATCCCCTCTCTCCTGACCACTGTGATTGTCCAGGGCTGGGCATGTGACCCCAACCAGGCCAGTTGGAATCCTTGCTTGGGATGTTGTATATGAAACACAGGAAGAGACACCTCTCTCTTTCCTTTGGATTTGCGAAACGGTGTGATGCAAGCCAGGCTGGCACCATCTGCATCCCTTCTTCTCCTCCCCGTACAAGATGGAAGGTCCTCATCTGCCATGGGAGGAAATGAGGCCAACACACATAGAGCAGGGAGTGAGGAAGTGAGTTGCTCATTATTTGAGTTTTTAACGTCCCTGGTCCCAGGCCCACCTCAGTTAATGGGCCAGATTTACTTTCTTACTTATTATTTACTTTTACTTGAACAAGTTTGAATTTGCTTTAGGTCACTTGCAATCAAGAGCCCAAGCAAGTATGGTCACTCATAAGTTTCTTTCCTGTACTGTGCCATACAAAATGCCCTTTATGGGGGTCTGTAATTCTGTCATCTCATATAGATGACAATCTCCTTTAGAGCAAGAGTTATTTCTACAAAAAAAGTTTATTCTGTATTTTTGATAGAAACAAATATATGCAATGAATAAAATAAAATAAAATGAACACTTCTAACTTGCTATGTGGCCCAAGAACTAGAACATGACTGAGACCACTAGCCCTACCTGTGGGCTTCTCCCTCGTCCCATAACCTGTCTGTCCCCAGGGGTAATAACTACCCTAAATTTTATGCTTAGTATTCCCTTGCTCTAAAAAAATTTTAAGATACATTTGTATGATTAACTTAGAAAATATTGTTTAGCTTTGCTTGTTTTTAAGCTTTAGAAAGATGGTATAGCATATGTATCCTCTGAAACTCACTTTTTGTTGTTGTTAATCCTCACCTGAGGATATTTTTCCATTGATTTTTAATTTTTTTCTTTATTGATTTTTAGAGAGAGAAGGGAGAGGGAGAGAGAGAGAGAAACATTGATGAGAGAGAACATCAGTTGTCTGCCTCCTGCATGTCCCCCCTGGGGATTGGGCTCACAACCCAGGCTTGCTTGGAATTTTGTATATGAAACACAGGAAGAGACACCTCTCTCTCTTTCCTTTGGATTTGCGAAACGGTGTGATGCAAGCCAGGCTGGCACCATCTGCATCCCTTCTTCTCCTCCCCGTACAAGATGGAAGGTCCTCATCTGCCATGGAAGGAAATGAGGCCAACACACAGACAGCAGGGAGTGAGGAAGTGAGGCATGTGCCCTGACAACCTCTTGGTGCATGGGTTGATGCTAAACCACTGAGCCACACCGGCTGGGCAAAAACTCACTTTTTCAATGCATCATTTATTTCTAAGAGTCATCACCTTATTGCACATAACTATAGTTCATTCGTTTTCACTGACCCATAATGTTTATTGCATTGTGGGAATAGACCACAATTCACAATTCCTTCTCCTGGTTACAGACTTTTGGGCTTTTCATTAGTTTACTATTACAAACAATGCTTCTTTGACCATCCTTGTACACATCTTTCACCCAAGTGCAAGAGTTTCCATGGTATAGACCTAGGAGAAAACGTCATTGTTGCTTTTTGGTGTGTGCAGGTGCCTAATTGTTTTCGAAGCAATTGTACCTACTTATACTCCCCACCACCTTGTGTAAGAGTCACCACTGCCAACATCCCACCACTTGTGCCCTACTTCTGAATCCCCCATGGTGCCTAGCATGGTCTCTGATTTGTCATAGGCTCAAAAATGGCTTATTTACTGATTGCCTGAGACAGTGACATGGTTGGGTAGGCGGCATAGAAGGTGGACTATCAGAAAATTGAAAAAGGAGTAGAGACCATCTTCACCCAGAAAGGTGAGCACTGGAACCCCAGTATCTCTGATGGTCCATGCTGGCCACGCTGCACCCTGGCCTTCTCTGGGCTGATACCTGGGATCCCCTGGGAGGCCTTGTGATTGCCTGATTTCGACCTCAGTGCTCGGCAAGTCCTCTCCTTACTGACAAAAGCTTCTAGTCCGAGCCGGTTTGGGGGCCTCCTGCCTGGGCCTGCCCACCGTACAGCATTCCAGAGTGGGCTTTTCACATTTCTGCTCTCCCTGTGCCGCCAGCCAGGAAGGGAGGCTTTAAACACCCTCTCTTTGGGGAATCCTATCTGTAAATAATACCCCTTACACCCAGATGGGCCTTAATGTCAGTTTCAAAACTGTCAGGTTTTCCTGCCCTTCTTACTCTAACTTTTTTCTTAAAACTTTTTTTTTTTTTTAAACAGTCTTAGTAACATGGTAGAACTCTCTCACCGTGGTTAGCCTCACCTGAAATCCATAATCTACACACACACACACACCCTCTCAGAGCATACATTCCTCACTTCAAGTTTGAGGCCCAGAAGAGCTTTCTGTCGAAGGTCAGCAGCTCTGATTGCATTTCTTTATTTAGAACATTGTTTTTGCTGAAGCTGATTCCATTACCTTTGAGTTCACGGAAGTGAATCCATTAGAAAAATCAAGAGGCTCCCAAACAGGTTTAGAGAGTGATGCTAAACTTAGTTTCACTCGGCTACTGTGGTTTATTGACAGGAATCTCTCTCTCTCTCTCTCTCTCTCTCTCTCTCTCTCTCTCTCTCCCTCTCCCTTCCTCCCTCCCTCCCTCCCACTCCCACCTCCAATTTTAATGGAGTCTGCGTTTTCCTGATTTGCAACCACCTACCAGATTATGATGGGAAGAAAGAAAACTTGGTTGGGGCTTTAGTCCCAGATGTCAACAAGCACTCTTATCTCTGCTCCTAAATTCTCTACTCCTCCAGCAAGTGACCTACTTCCTGTGGCTCTAACAGGCTCATGGCTGCCCAGACCCGGGCCTCCGGCTGGCCCAGGGAGGAGTGTCGGAGAGGCAGCCCTGTGCCCTGGTCCTGGTGGAGTAGTTATAGACCTGACCACTGACTGGTGTCTTCTGACCTGTTTGCTCCCTTCTCCCATCTTGATGGCCAGAGCCTGAGTGTCTGTGGAGGTCCCACTCCCTTGCCGGGCCCCTGCGCCCCACAGCTTTGCCTATCTGCTCCTGGCTATGGTTTCACATTAGTACTGAGACACTGGCTTTGTCCTGGGGCGGGGGAACTGAGCTCTCCAGTCTGCACACGAGGGGTGATCACACTCACGACACCACAGCGAAGGTAAGCTTACACTTAACATGATCACGTTGTCAGGTGTCATGAGATCAGCAAAATGAAACATTTGGTAAATGCCTTGTATTGACATTGTGAAGGGGATGCTGTCAAGGTCAGCTGGGACCGGGCGCAGGAAATGAATTGGTCCAACGGCTCCAACCAAGAATTTGTCGAGTTTTCTCTTCTGGAAATTTATCCAACAGAAATACCAAGGACCTACATATGGAGATGTTTGTTGTGACATTGTTTATAGTAGCCAAAACCTGGAAACCACCTAAATACCTAATTTCCTATGTGATATAGCTGTGCAGTGGTATACTATACTATGCAGCTATAAAAGGATGAAATTGCGATGCATGAACTAATATGAAACGATCTTTAAGAAATATTGTTTGGTGAAAAAAGGTACAAAACAGTACTCTATGCTATCTCCATATTTAAAAATAGGATATGTGCCCTGGCCAGTTTGGCTCAGCGGTTAGATCAGCCTGCGAACCTTAGCGGGTTCAGTTCCCGCTAAGGGCACATACCTCGGTTACAGTTTATCCCAGGCCCTGGCTGGTCGTGCAGGTGGCAGCCACTTGATGTGTCCCTTTCACGTCGATGTTTCTCTCTCTCTCTCTTCCCCTCTCTCCCTCCCACTCTATCTGAACAGAAAATGGAAAAATGTCTTCGGGTGAGGATAAAAAAATAAATAAATAAATAAATAAATAAAAATAGGATATGTAATATGTGTGTATATGCTGAGACTATTTCTGAAAACATTCAAAGTGAGCAGATAACAGAATATTTTCTAGGGACGAGGACAGGGCGCAGGGAGAGCTCTGTTGCTGTGTGTTCTTACTCTGAACTTTTTATCACTTGTTTGTACACGTTCGACAAAATCTTAAAATATAAAAATAACTATAAGCTGTTTCAATTCTAATTACTTCCAGATTTTTATTTCTGGAACACGTATTTGTCACAGATAGTGGCTCTGACAGTGACCTTTGAAGAATGAAAAGATACCATACACATTAGGGAACCGAAAGAAGGATGTGGTAACCCCAGAGCTGGCCTCTGCCTGCTCCCATCCGGGGGCTGCTGGCCTCCTGCGGCCTGAAGCCCAGGAAAGACAGCCTTCTCCACTCCCTGCCACTGCCACCCAGTCGCCTAACCCTGGCCACACATCCAGTCCCCAACCCTGTGCTGAGTGTCACTTGGTGCAGGCCAGGCCCAGTGCGGAGACATGTGCTTGCGTCAAGGTGTCTGCCTGCCTGCCACTTCCCTGCGTCCCCGCAGCTGACACTGTGGTCCAGGCCACTGTAGCTGCCTCACAGCTGCTTGTACTCCTTAAATCTATTCTCCTCACAGCTGCCTGAGTGATTTTTCTAAGTGATAAGTCATGACAATCATCGCCCTGCTTAAAAACCTTCCTATGACTTCCTGTTGCTATTAGAATAAAATCCAAACTGGTTACCATGGCTACGAGGCCAGGCATGGTCTGGCCTCGAGTCCCTCTCCTCCTTGCCTTCTCCCTGACTCCTTACTCTCCCTGCTCCAGCCACACTGGCCGACTTCCTGTTCCTTGAAGAGCCTAAACTCCTTCCCGCCCCAGGGCCTTTGCATTTGCTGTTTTCTCTAGCTGGATGCCTCTTACCTCCAGCTCCTCGGTTCTCAGCTACCTTTCAGAGGCCTCCCTGACTGATCTAGGTAAAAAACATGCCCCCTCACTTAAATCCACCCCACACGGATATTTATTTTCTTCATAGTATTTATTAGTCTCAGCATCGATTTTCTTTGACTTGTTTGGGGTTGGATGCCTCTCCATAAAATGTTAGTGCCATTCCCCACCCCTATGTCCCCAGTGCTCCGGCCAGCACCTGGAGCATGGCGTGGGCACCACGGGTGTTTACTCAGTGGACGGTGGTGCAGTAGAAACCGCTGCTTCCTCGTTGTGTGGCCTGGGGACAAGCACGGTTTCTGCAGCTGTAAAATGGGAAAGTCTGGGAGTCCCCCGGACGAAACTGAGCCATTCACTGAGTGGGGCTTTCTGTTTGTTTGTTTTTCCCCCTACAAGTCTATTATTCTAAAGAAGTGCAGAAACATGAACGCTGATTTTCCAGCTGGGGCCATTTTCTGCCCACCTTCCTGTTCTGGGAAGCAACACATGTGCCTGGGAGACTCCCCAGAGAGCATCAGCCTGGAAAATATCCTAATGCCACGGGGAGGGGCACCTCTGGGGACACTGAACTGTCTCTTGGAAAAGAGTGTGGGAAGAGAGGGATAGAAGAACTCAGATGTAAGGTAGGTAGTGCAGGCGAACCCTCAGACAATGTCCAAAACTCTGGGTCAATGCAGAAAGTGCTAAATGAATAGTGAGCGTGACTGTTCAGTATTACTATCACTAGACTAGGTACGACTCCAGAAGGGAAGGAACTGGACAGACTATCTCAAATTGTGCATTTTCACAATTCTCTGCCCTATTCAATCTTCACAACAGCCCTTGGGGGCAGGCACTCTTGGTATCCCCCTCTTGGAGTTGAGGAAACTGAGGCACAGAGAGGGTGTCTTGCTCAAGTTCACACCTAGCTGCAGAGCCGGGAGTCGAACACATTCAGATACCTCCTGCTACAATTTTAACGTTTCCTGGAGAGTCCCAGGAGTCTTTACTTTTACTAGGCCTGATCTGTTTTCTTGTGGTACCAGTGAAAACAACCACCACAAAATGACAAGAGGCTGTGGGCTTGTTTTGGAGGGAACAGGGCTGGGAAGAAGGAGGGCACCCCTGCTGGGCTCTGCTGGAGAATCCTGAGATGGGCCCCAGGGGCCACCAGGCAAGGGAGAGAACGGGGCCAGGTCCTGAGGGCCCCTTTTGACTTCAAGGCCATGTAGCTAAATCTCCATGCAGCTTGCAAAGGCCTTGGAAGAGGCTGGACCTTCTGGAAGGGGCTCAGCAGTAGTGAGTCAGACCGTTGCCGGAAGCAGGCTCCCTCAGGCTAGATACTCAGAGGCGTTTCTGGGGTTGGATCTCCAGCCCTATCCTCACCCCAGGTAAGGCCAGGCTGCAAATCCTAATCATTCCAGCTGCGAGACAGGCCCAGCCTGCAGGTTGTTCCTCCAGAGCCAAGTGTAGGGGTCAAGCCCCCTTGAGTCAAAGCAACACCTGTAAAGAGTGCCTGGCTCAGAACCACACCTAGAGCACCTGCCCGTGATTGGCAGGACAAGGACCAATCCCGTGTCCTGCTGCTGGTGGGGGTGACATTCTGTCTTCACTCGCTCCTTTCCCTAGAGTGGCACCTCCAGTCTTACCGTGACTGCCTTTTCTGGGCTGAGGAGTTGGGGCCAAGCCCGTTGTTCAAACTCCAGGGAATGACATGAAATCACGAATACCTTCCTGGAAGTGTATCCGTTCAAGGGCGTGGGGGGTGAACACACTGTTCTGGGACCTGCATATTCTCAGGCCGGCCCAGGAAGAGGGAAGGTGGAATCCACCAGGAGAAACGGCCCGGTTTAGCCAAGTCAGAGCCTAGAGAACAGGTGGTAGAACCTGGAGGGGGAAAAGGAACTGAATTAGGTGCGTTTTAATGAGACCATTCCATTTTAGGCAACACCTCTGCTGGAGAGTTGGTCTTTAAAAACTGGATGAAGGCAGCGCTGTCAGGGTTTGGTGCTCTGGGAAAGGCCACCTGGGGTCTGCAGGTGTCTTCTCCCCCCACCTCGCTGGGAGCTCAGGCCCCCTTCCCAGCACCTCCCTTCCACCAAGGTTCCGGAGCGGCCACCCACAGAGCAGCCTCAGGGCTGGGCGCTGAGTCATGAGGCCGTGGTGCCTGCCAGGGGGGAGGGTGGCAGATGGCTTTCCGTGGGTGTGAGTGAGTGGGGAGGGGCAGTGAGAGAGGGCAGTGACCCTGGGCCCAGTAGGGAGGGATTCAAGAGTCACCTGGGAGATGCCCTGAGCCCCGTGACAAGCCCGACTCCTCCTTTCTGGTGTCTTCCCTCCCATTCTCCAAGAATGCCACTGCTCCCAGGGCAGCCACGGGCCAGGTGGTGGTGGAAATTGCCCCTGGGGGCCTGAGACCTGAGGTCCAGGGCTTCCGCTCCGTCCGCCTGGCCCGGCTGGCCTGGCCGTGGGTGGCAGAGCCTGGCTGTGTTTATCCAGGCCGGGTGTTTCCGGAGCAGATGGGCGCCCATCAGTGCTACCAGCCAGGAACTGGGCTGACGTCCTCTCGGTGCCAAGTGGCAGGTGACTCGGGGGCCTGGAGGGGAACATGTGTTTGGTTTGGCTGTTTACAGGAGAAATTTCTCCAGGCTGAAAACTGCCTGCACACGGAGTGAGCACAACCCCAGCGAGTGTGGGACACAGTGCTACTCGGACCCAAAGAGGCCCGGTCATCTCGGTTACTGGGGACTCTGTGGGGTCTCCCCAAAGCCATAGTTGAGCTCTACTTTTTGTTACCCTATCTTGGTGTATTCATGCCTTAGGAATGCCACAATGAAGGACCATGAACCGGTGGCTTAAACAACAGAAACTGATTCACAGCTCTGGAGGCCGGATTCCTGAGCCAAGGATCAGCGGGGATGGGGGAGCCGGCTGCGTGCGTCTGCTGGCTTCTGGTGCTTGCCAGCAATCCTGCGAGACCCTTGCTTGCGATGCATCCCTGTCCCTGTTCCACCTGCACATGGCGTCTCCCCTCGGTGACCTCTGTGTCTGTTCTCTTTCCTCGTATAAGGACACCAGTCCTATTGGATTAAAGCCCCAATCACATCTGCAACAGTCCTATTTCCAAACAAGTCACATTCTGAGGTTTCAGGAAGGACAAGGCTCTTGTGGGGACACTATTGGAGCCAGTGGGGTTGCTCGCCCGTCTCACTCATCTTCTCGCCTTTAACTCTTCCTTCCTCTCACTCTGCCACTTAGAAGGGGAACACCCTGTGCCTAGGCCCGGGCTTGCGACCAGGGCCCGGCCTCCGGTTTCCCAAGAGCAGACTGACTCCCCAGCCTGTGACTGCGAATTAGAAAGTGCTCTCAGAAGGCAGGAATTACTTTCACTAACTATGCTTTTCTCCATTAAGAGACAATCAATGTAGAGCTGTGATTTTAATCCTTTCTGGGATTTGGGAGGCCTTTGGGAAGCTGAGGGAAAGCTTTGGACCTCCACTCAGGATAAATGTATGTACACACATGCACAACTCTTCCAGTGGGAACACAGCTTCCCTATGCCCATCTGTCCCTTCCCGCAGCCAGGAATGCCTGCCCTGGAGCCAAAGGAGGGCCCAGCTCCTCAGCACCCTAGTACTTGGGAGTTCTCAAATCAGACCTGTGTGTGTGTGTGTGTGTGTGTGCATGTTTGGGGTAGGGTCAGCAGGACTAGGGGGCATGTGGAGGGCCCAAGAGAAAAGGGATGCTCTAATGTGGTGTGAGAATGCTTTTTTTTCTGCCCGGCCCATGTGGCTCAGTGGTTGAGCATTGACCCATGCACCAAGAGGCTGCCAGTTCGATTCCAGGTCAGGGCACATGCCCAGGTTGTGGGCCACATCCCCAGTGGGGGGCATGTAGGAGGCGGCCAATCGATGTTCTCTCTCATTGATGTTTCTATTTCTCTCCCTCTCCCTAACCCCTCTCTAAAAATCAATAAAGGGGAAAAAAAATTTTAAAAAGAAAATTTTCCTCTTGTCCCAGTTGTCACCACATTCAAGACAGTGTTGAGAAGAGGCCCAGAGCCTGCGATGTGCTATTAAATGAGAGGGGTGGGGAGTTGAAGCACAATAAACCCATCCTTACCCTGTTTATGTAAAAACACCCAAACCTCACACTTCTGTGCAAACATACAAATACACGGAATGCTCTGGAAGGATTAATCACACACAGCTAACAGTACTGCTTCGAGGGAGGGGTCTAACACTGGGGAAGACTTTCCCATGTTTTGTTTTAACATTTTTTCAGTGACAATGTATTCAAATATGAATTGTGCATTAAATAATTGAAAGCTTTTAAAAGAAAGGCTCTTGCCCTGGCCGGGTTGGCTCAGCGGTTGGAGCGTCGGCCTGTGGACCAGAGAGTCCCGGGTTCGGTTCCCGCTGGGGGCAGGTACCAAAAAAAGAAAAGAAAGGCTCTTGATGTTCTGAGGGTTTCAGATCCCTTTGAAAAGCCCATAGAAACTGTGGACCCAGTGCACCTGCCACCCCAAGATCCCAGGCTCCAGGGGGGCTAGACTCCTGACTTTGGAGCTGGCCCAGCTCCTTCCCTCAAAGAAGTTCACCTGTTGCTGCCAGCCAGGCCACCAGGATGTCCTTTTGCCCTCTCCCTACTTCACACCCAGTCCCCCCCCAAAAATTCTGGCCTAAGTGTTCTCTGGGCCGGTGGTTCTCAAACCAGTGACACCAGAACCACCTGGCATCTTGTGAAAGCTGTTGGCTGGACAACCCCCAGACCTAGGGTGGGGCCTGAATTTACTTTTCTAACAGGTGACCAGTAATCTGATAGGGCGGATCTCCTCCTATACTTCGAGGACCCTGCCCTCAGCGAAGGGCATTCACTGTGCCCCTCAGGGCTCGCTGGAATCCAGGGAGGAGTCTAGCTAGGAACAAAGGCCCATCCCCTCTGTGTCCTAGGAATCGCTGGGGGGCAAGAAGGCGAGAACTTCCTAGGGGTTAGGACTAAGAAGAGAGGCCTTGAATTGGAGCACTGTGTTTGTCTCAGCCAGAGGGAGCCTGGGGAACCACGTCCTCCACCAGTCCTGGGACTCAGCCACCACCCTTCTGCACCGTGACAGAAGGCCAGGGCGGGACGGTGTAATGCAGGGCCCGCTCTGCAGTCCCCCCCGCTTCCCTCTCACTCCCTTCCAGGCTTTGCGGTTCTCGGTTATTAAGAGAGAGAGTCTTACCTCACCCGTACCTCAGGGGACTTGACTGAACAAACTGGGTGTCCCTGGCACCTGGCCCCGGGCCTGGCACGGAAGAGAGGCCGAAGCTCAGCCCCGCCCACAGCGCAGACCAGGAGCCATCAGGGAGGGAAGGTCTTCGGAGTACTTTTCCACTCGCTAACCTTTCTGCATCTCCCCTCCAGGGAGTCCCAGTTCGCACTGTGTCCAGAGGGACTGACTGTGGGAGCTGTTTGTTTTCCCTGCAGTGAAGGTGTCCCCGTGGGAGTGTTTTCATCTTAACGGGAGGACTCACACCCCAGGCAATTAAACCCTAAGGATGGAATGTGGGGCCGCAGGCCCAGTGAAGTTGTGCTTGGTAGGGAGGGACTCAGGAGCAGGGGGCTCCAGTCTTCTCTCCACCCCAACTCCCAGCAGATCAACCCTCCCCCTCTTTAGCCCTCAGGGTGTAGCAGAGATGCAGGTTCCTCTGGGGACCTCTTTGGAGGAAGTGCCCTTGGTCCCACCACCCTGGTAGCTTCTGAGGGTGAGCTCTGCTGCTGTTTCAAGTGTCTTTGTCTGCCAGACGGCCCCAGGAGTGATGGAAGAGGGTCAAAGGTGCCCAATTCTAGCAGCTTCTGAGATAAGCGCTCCTGTCAAATGGAAGGTGCAGCGGCCTTGGCTACCTGCCAGCTGGTGACAAGTCGGCCTGAGAAAGGGAGTCAAGTCTGCCCCTTGGGGAGCAGTGTGGGTGCAGCCTGATACTCCCATGCCCCCCAGTTCCTTTCATCTGCTCGAGGGCGGGTGGTGGTGGGCAGTGACCTGTGGACAGGTGGAGGGACAGGGATGCCGGGAGAGGCTGGCTGCAGATTCTCTGTCAACCCTTTGAGGGCCAACTGCCAACCAGTGATTTCTTAGGAGACAAATCCTTCCTGGGCATCTCCTCCTCTACCTCTGGAGAAACCAGCACCCCGACTCGTCTTCCTTTCATTCCTCTATCCCCCAGAACTCGCTCTGCTGGCTCTGTGGGCTCTGCGGCCCAAGGGGAGAGGTCCTGGCTCCCACACCAGAGCTCCCACCGCCATGGAGGGAGCCCTGGCACCGGCTGTGAGTGCAGTGTTTGGGCAGTGCCAGGGAGCAGCTCCTCTGGAAATCCTCCTTCCACACCTCCAGGGGCCCTCTGGCTCTGCTCTCCCACTTGACCAATTAATGCCACCTCGTGTCTGCTGAGCTCTGGCACTCAGAGAAGGGCTTCCCATGCATTCTCCACACCCCCCACAGCACAACACAGGGAGACTGACTCCACATGAGAGAAAAAGAAACGGAAGGAGAGAGTGGCTCCGGAGCTTGCCCTAGGCCACACACAGCTCCCTTCCTGCGTGCTCTTTCTTCCTCACCTCTTCTCCCCTTGCAGTAAGATCCTGCTCCCCAAGGCCTGGCTCCCATTCTCTTTGCTGTCTCTTTCTGATCCCCCACTCCCTCCATGATGGCATGTCCTCCCACACACTTAGCTGCCACCTGTGGCTCCAGCACACTCCAGACTTTCACCCACATTTCTTTTCCTGCCTTCTGGGCATGTCCACCTGTGCACCCCGCCAGCACCTCAGCCCGGTGCCTTGACTGGGCCTTGATTCTACTGCTGTGTTAGTCAGGATGGATTAGGAGAGGTATGGTGATACATAATTCCTCAAATATCTGAGGTTAACACAATAACAGTTTGTTTTTTTCCACACTGCATGTCCCATGTGGGACAGTTAGGGACTCTGCTCCACACAGTCACTCAGGGATCCAGGTAGTTGGAGGTGCCATTAACTTGAAGCCACACCATCTGCACAGCTTTGTACTTTGCATATCCAGGTAAAGGAGAGACTGGAAAACTGTGCCTGAGCTTTTTACCGCCGCCATTTGGAAGTGACAGACATCCCTTCACTCACACATTTCATTGGCTTGAACTGGTCACAGCCTCACAGGAAGAGGGTGGGAAACAAAGGGAAGTACCACCACTCACTACCTGTGTTTCTATGGGTAAGTTACTTAACCTCTCTGTGTCTCAGTTTTCCCATCTGTTAACTGAAGATTACAATTGTTCCTTTCTTTTAGAGACAGTGTCAGGATTAAATCAGTTTCTACATGTAAGTGTCTCAGAAAAGTTCCTGACACAGAGAAGTGTCAGGAGTTTAACAAGAGTTAAATAGTATGAATGCCACCTCTCCTTAGGGTCTCTTCTGTACAAATGACCCCTGCCCCAACAATAACAAAGAGAGCAAACAGCATTCCATAATGTTCTGGTTTAGGACAAGAACTTAGAGCTGAGTAATTTTTGATGCATAGTTTAATATCTTTGAACCTCAAATTCATCTTCCATTAAAATAGATTCCTGTTTACCTTTGGGGCTCATTTGAAAGTCCAGTAAGAAAATGGTTCTTTCATGTTCATAGCAGCACTATTCACAATAGCTAAGATCTGGAAACAGCCCAAGTGCCCATCAGTAGATGAGTGGATAAAAAAGCAGTGGTACATATACACAATGGAGTACTATGCAGCTGTAAGAAAGAAAAATCTCTTATCCTTTGAGATGACATGGAGGGACCTAGAAAGTATTATCCTAAGTGAAACAAGCCAAGCAGAAAAAGACAAATACCACATGATCTCACTTATATGTGGAATATAACAGTCTAAGGAATAGGGTAGACCCAGAAACACGGAAGTAGGGTACAGACTGACAACCCTCAGAAAAGGGGGTGGTGGGGGGTGGGAATAGATAAACCATAGAACTTATATGCATGTATGCATAACCAATGGACATGGACAATAAAGCTGGGGATGGGGGCGGGGGGAGAGGAAAGTGTCAATGGAGTAAAAAAGGAGAAACATCTGTAACAAAAATAAAAAAAAAGAAAATGGTTCTTTAAGGAACTCATGCCTATATAAAACTTATTTTGCCTACCACAATGGTAAAAATGACCTACACATTTTAAAGGTTTGCATCGGGGTTGAAGCCAACAAGGGGTTTTTGCAGCTCATTTCCAAGACCACCCTCATCCTCAGTCCCTGTATCCTGACCTCTCCAGATCTTTCCACAATGCCTCTATGGTATCTTGCCAAAGGCATTCATTTGGGGGAGGTTTTGTGTTGCAGCCGTCTCTGGCCACAGCTGGTCTTTCCCAGCCACAGAGGGGAGGGGGTCCCTCAGGCCCCTGCATCACTGTGTCGATCCACAGGAAACAAAATGCATCATTTGGCCCGCTATGCATTCTTTTGTACAGTAACTAGTTGTTGCTGGTCTGTTATGTGCCAGGCCTGTGCAAGTTGCTGGAATTCTGAGGCGAGCAGGGAGAGTCGTCTGAGTGCAGTGGTGGGGGCAACAGACCACAAACAAGGAAAGAAGTAAATACCTTTGAGAACTGATAAGGACCACAAAGAAAAATAAAGCAAGTAATGGCAAGAGCAGTTATGGCAACATCGGAAGGCCTCCAAGAGGAGGTGACTCTTGGGCTGTGCTGAGAAAGACAAGAAGAATCCAGCCCTGCAGAGCATTCCAGGCACAAATGCCCCAGGACAGGAATGAGGCGGTCAGGGTGCCAGGAGCCATGTGAGTAGGGATCTAGGGAGATGGTGAGGTGGGAGAGGCAGGCAGGGGCTAGTCCCTAGAACCGCACCTTCTCCCCTTGCAGGGCTCAGTGAGTCCATGCACGTCCACCTCCTCCAGGAAGCCCAAGCCCTCCCCGGGCTCACTGGTCCCGTCTCACCGGTTCCCCCGGCTCCCTGTGGCAACAGGCTAGTGTGGGAGATATGTGAGAATTGCAACATGCTTTTGCTTTGCCCTCGAGGAACGGGGAAGATAGAATTCATACAAACCCCATGAGAAGGTTGGCCATGCAGCTGGACAAGAGCACCAGGTGAGGGCTGAGAGGAAGCAATGGCAGGTGGGGATGACCACTGAGGCTGGAGGCAGGGGTGTCAGGGAAGTGGGCTAGAACTCAGCCTTGACAGGAGTAAGAACAAATGGAGAGAAGGGGTGCGGACGACATTCCACGTAGGAGGAACACGAAGCCAAGACATCATCATGGGAAGGAAAGGAGCAGAGGACAGTCACATGCATGTCAGTTTGACTAGACCCAGGGGCTGGAGGAGAGAGTCGGAAAAGCAAGGAGGTTACCATCTTGTGAAAAGGTAACCAGGGAATGGGACTGAGCATTCTAGCCACAAATGCCCAAAGGTAGGAATAAAGACTCCAGAGCTAGACTAGTTGGGTTTACATTTGGGTTCCGTCATTTACTAATGATGCGACTATAAGAAGTTATTTTGCCTCCCTGTGCCTCTGTTTCCCTGTCTGTAAAACAGGGCTCATAACAGTAACAACCTCGTTTTTTGCTGCTTAAATGAGTTCATATCTGCAAAGCACTTAGGCTATATAGTACCTGGTCCAGAGCGAGTGTGGTTACAGATGTTGCTTAAGTTAAATGGATGCTGGTGAGCAAGTGAGATCTACCCTGAAGGTGTCAGGAAGCTCTCATGTTTTCAGGCAGGACCGTGCACGGATGAAAGGGTGCTCTACCCTGAGCAGGCTGGACTGGGGATAGAAAGCCTAGAAGTAGGAAGGCAAGTTAGGACCTACTACAGTAGTCCAGGCATGAGATGATGGGTGCCTGGTGAGGGGCTGCTGGTGAGATTGGAGGGGGTGGAAGGTGGGTCTGGCGGAGAAAGTGCCCCTGACTTCTGGTAACCAGAGACTGGGTTTGGGGAGTGCGGTGGAGGCTGAAGCCATGAACCTGGGTGTTGGGGTGAATGTGGGGCTTTGGTCAGAGAGGGAAGTTGGAAAATTCATGTGGTTTGGAGGAAGATGGTGGACTCACACAAGCCCACGGAGTTCTGGGTGCTTTCTCATCTCCTGGGTCGAAGGAAAAAAATCCTGTGGGGCTGGATTCTGGCTCCTAGAGACATGGGAACAAGGGTTTCAACCCAGGCCTCCACACACCTGCATGTGTTGGGAGGGGCGGGTAGACCGGGAAAGGGCAGTAAATATTGAATGAGGCTGAGCCCACACCTCCTCTGTGTACTGTACTTAAAGGACAACCAGGAAGGGAAGACCCTGCCAGACGCTGGACAGTAGAAGGGGTCAGTCCTACCTTTTAGGGGAGGAGAGATTATAGTCTTGCAACTCATCCACACTCATCCTATGTCCCCATCTGAATTAGGGGCATAGCTGGGGTCTAGGGATAGCGGTTGGGATCAATAGCATTTTCTTATTGGTTTCCATGAACAAGTATTGACCGAGCACCTGTGTCAGGACCCAGTGAGCACAACAGACAGTTATCCATTAACCAATGGATTTGGGGGCATCTACTGTGCTCAAAGCTTCACTTAAGCTGTGGGGCTCAAAGTAAAATAAAATGTTTGGTTCCAGAAACCACATTAGCTTAGGTTTTTGTTTTTCCATTTTTAATTATTAATGACAGCATCTTCAATACTGATATCAGAGAACTGCTTTCAATCGTGAAAATCTTGGCTCAGTCTAGCTTTTGTGTATAAACAGTCCCTTCAACCTTCCTTACAGAGAGTTCTTAATTATAGGAATAAATGTATTTCGAAACTTTTGAGGGGTTTCACTCAGTGTTCATCAGCTTCTGAAAGTTGTCGTCTTTTTTTTTTTTTAAATAAAGAAACCTATTTGTTTATTTTTTATTTCAGAAAAGAATTTAAAAAAAAAAGAAAAATATCCCATATTCCTTTAATTCAGATGACCCCTTATTTCCGCTATGTATTTATTTTTAATTAATTAATTAATTTGTAAACCACTTAACGTTCTTTATGGCCCCCCTTTGACCTATAGCGTAGGGTTTGTTTTTGCTTTTATTTTATCTCCCCCCCATCTCACCTCTGGCCACCGCCAATCTGTTCTCTGTATCGATGAGCTGGCTTGTTTTTTAAAAATTCCACTTATAAAAGAGATCATACGGTATTTCTCTTTTTCTGACTTATTTCCTTTAGCGTATTGGACGAGGGCATAATGTTTCTGCTTTTTATACGGAAAATAGTTCAAATGCTATAGGAAGACTCAGAAAGAAACACGATCTTCTCAGTGCTTTCTCCCCACTTCCAGTTTTTCTTCCTAAAGGTTGTGCTATTAATGGATTCTTATAAATCCCTCCAGAAAATGTTTAATGCATTAACCAACAATATAGATGCATCATGTGTGTCCTATTCTTAGGAGGTCCTCCCAGAAGTGAAGAATGGCTGACCTTTGATAGTCCATTTTTATGGGGTATTTTTTTTGTCCTGTCCTATACGCACTTAAAAAAGAATAGTCAGCGGAACGAGGTTTCTAATGCTCTTCTGCCTTGGACTAGCTGGGTGACACCAGCAAGTTACTTTACCTCTCTGAGCCTCAGTTTCCTCATCACTGAAATGGGGGGTCCTGTGGGGATTCGAGGGCAGCGTGAATGCAGAAAGGCCTGGTTGGCTGGTAGGCGTTCCACACATGTCCGAGCGCTCCCTGAGCCCCTCTGGAAGGAGATGGGGCTGCCAGTTCTAAACGCACGTTACAGCAAAGCCCGTCAGCAGCTGCCCCTCAGAATGACCTGTCACTTCGTTCCCCCGGCTGCAGGAAGAAAAGCGTGGGAGCCTCCTGACAGGAGATGACAGGGTCACATGAATTCCTCACCCCTAGTGTCGGCTCCCACCCCAGGTGCCCAATCGATCTGTGTTCTGGGAGGCTGGTCCCATCTGTCCTTGGCTGGGAAGGAGTTCCTGCCAACAGCTCGGATAGGCCCCTGATATATGGCCCCTGTCTCCCTCCCCCTGCCTTTTCTCTGATCTCAGGTTTTAAGGCCTCTGTGACCCCGGCATCAGGGGGCAAACGACTCACAGGAAAGGTCTTGGCATCCTCCCGCATCCAGAGGCAATGTGGCTATTGTCAGCAAAGCTGCCTCCAGCCATAGGAAGTCAGGAGAGAAGATTCCAGCCCAAGGAGGTGGGGTGTGCTGATGGCAAATGATGGCAGAGTGTGGACGAAGGCCATTTGTTGTGTGCTGGGAAGTGTCTGCCACAGTGCTAGGTCCTTTTCTGGTGTTCTTGCTTGGCCATCCCAACTGCACTCCCATTTCACAGACGAGGACACTGAGGCTCAAAGAATTGAGCCAACTTGCTCTTCAGTGAATAGGAGACAGAGCCATGACTGAAATCTGACTGCAGAGTCCAGAACCCATTTTCTGCCCCTGTGCCAAGCATGGGTGAATACGAGGAAGGGGACCAAACAGGGCCCCCAGAACTCAAGACTACAAGGTGGCTGCCAATTCACAGACACGGTCACACTTTTCTTGGATCCACTTTCATTTGTCCTGCCCTCTCTGCGTTCTCAGTGGCCAGAATGGCCAGGACTGGGAGGCATAGTCCCTTTCTTCTCTGTGACGTGGAGCAGGGCTATGAGGCACCAAAACCCAGGCTGCTGGAGGACTATGACCTACTGCTGAGGCAGGAGGCACCGAAGAAAGTATGGGGGCAGGAAATTCAGCAACAGGGCCCCTTGCGACAGGTCAAACGCACTGTGGCTCTAGTTGGTCTCGTGGGAACGGGGGAGGGAGGGAGAAGTAGGCCGAAGGTCACAGTGGGGTCAGCCCTGGTTCCCTTCTGCCCAGCTGTGGCCACAGCGCCGGAGAGAGTCAGCTGTCCACAGCCCAGCTAGGAGGAGTACATATGAATAACAGTAAGCGCAATAATTATGGAGTGTTCACTATGCATTGGGCACAGGTGGCTTTCAAGTAATTTTCTCTTTCAATTCTCAGTGAGCTAAGGATTTAAGTACTATTTTATTTCGATTGTACAGAAAATGGAGGTACCCAAAAGTTAGGTTAGAAGTGGGATTCGAACCACAAATGTGGTCCCAGAGCCCCTGTGTTTGACCACGGGGGCCCACTGTCGTGATCAGGGCCAGGACCCTGAGCCCTTTCCTGCTGGTTGCTTCCTCTGGCGTCTGAGAAAGGCCCTACCTTCGGGCTCTGTCTGCCTCCACCGTCCAGGCAAACCCGTGGCCTCTGAGCAACTGCAGGAAGAGCAGAGAAAGCCAGCTCTGGGGGAGGGGCTCAGGGAAGGCCTGGGAAGGAGGGACAGCTGGGCGGCTGGAGCAAGGGCGTTGGGTGACAGCAGAAGGTGCAGAGGCACAGAAACACAGGGTGGATTTTGTGGAGTGCAGTTCACTTGGGTAGAGAATGAGGTGTAAAGGGGAGGAGCTTTGAAAGAAATCTAGAAGGCCATTCACAGAGCATTAGGGCTTCATTGCTTGTCAAGTGGGGGAGGCCGAGACTGGTGTTTTAGACACAGGAGCGCCAAAGCAAGCTGATGGTGATAGTAGCCAGGCCCTGCGATGTGTACCACACGTACACATTCTGTGCCCACACGCTCCGCATGCCCCACAAGGCAGGGGCCAGATTCTTTCTTTTCGGGCCTCATTGTCAAGGTGTTGCCGTAGGAGCCCTGAGATTCTAGGTCTGCTGGAGAGGCCACGTAGAGAAGCACATGGAGAGGGGGCGGCCCTGGTCGGCAGGGAGAGAAGCCCAGCCATCCCAGGGTTCCAGCTGAGCCCAGGCCTCAGCCAGTCCCCCAACCAGCCAGATGCAGCCACAAGCGTGACACCCCCACCCCAAGGGCCTGAGCGGAACAGCCTCAGCTTGATGCCCAGGGAGCAGAGGTGAACAGTCTCCACCAAGCCCTTCCATGCTGCAGAATCATGAACAGATAAATGATTGTTGTTTGGGGGTGCTTTGCTACATACAATAGGTATTTGAAACAGAAATTGGTCCGGAAACTGCCCCTGAGGATGTTGAATGAATGAAAGCATCAAATGCAGGTGAGTCACTGAGTAAGATGCGGGAAGCCTTTCTAGATGGATCGGCCCCAGCCGGGCTCACCCAGGTCACTCCAGTCACTTTTGTTTGTTTAGCTGCCATTAATTGACTCACTGGTGTCTGTTTCCTGAGTTCTGGTGGCAGGTTCCCCAGGGCAGGGGCCCAGGGAGCTGTGTTGTTTGGCCCCGGGGACCCTCAACAAGGGTTCTGCACATAGTGGTGGTCCAATTCCAATGGCTGTCTGACTCACCGAGTCAGCTTCTCCTAAGTCAGGCCTTTATCCCGAGCCAGGTGGTAACAGAGGAGAAACCTTCTGAGCAAAAACGCCTGGTTCAAAGCCCAGCTCTGCCACTTGTTTGCTGTATGGTCTTGCATGACTCAAGTCGCTTCTCAGAGCCTCTATTTCCTTATCTGTGAAATGGGGAGAATAATACCCAACCTTGTGAGCTTAACACAGTGCCTGGCCTATAAGTGCTCCCAATAATATTTATATTCCCTATAAGAGAGTGAGCAATTTTAGGTTCCAATGACCACCCCTTCCATAGGCCACTCTTAAAACCGCTTCTCCACAAGTCAAGCTTGGGCCTGAAGTTCTGGCATCAGTCATCATTTTTGGCTAATCTCTAAGTGCCCAGTTGCAGGTCTGCTGGTAAAAGGCTAGTGATGGAGTGAACCCCTCTCCTACAATGAGAAGACCTAGGCTCTAGTCCCACCTCTCTGCCTGATGGCTGGGAGACCTTGGGTGAGTCACTTGACCCCCTGTGCAGTGGGGTTCATAGTTTTTGCCCTCACCCAGCAGAGTGGAGGACAAACTGCCCTCGCCTGGTTCTCATGGGGACCGATGGACATGGAGGAACTATGCCACTGGTATAGCACTGAGCATGCATGCGGATAGTGACACCATTTTCAGACCTTTCAGTACAAATTGGTTCACTACAGCAGTGCTATTCAAAATTAAATTAAGTAAAATTAAAAACTCAGTCTCTCAGTCGCACTAGCCACATTTCAAGCTCTCAGTAGCCACATGTGGTTACCACATTGGACGGCACAGATAGAGACTGTGGCCACCATTGCAGAACGTTCCATTGGACAACATTATAGTAGAATGTTTCCAAAAGGATGACCAGCACGGGAATGGGAGGGAGAGACGGAGACGAGAGTCTGAGAAACGGTGAGTGGCATGGATTTTTTTAGTTTGTTTTTATAGAAACGGTTTGGCTAGCCAGATTCGGTGATGGCAATGGCCGCCACCCTCAATCCCCTGCCTGCTAATAGCCATCTTGGGCAGCTTCTCAGAAACAGCATTTTCTTTTCTTTCTTTCTTTTTGGTACTTGCCCCGAGCGGGAACCGAACCCGGGACTCTCTGGACCGCAGGCCATCGTTCCAACCACTGAGCCAAACCGGCCAGGGCAGAAATAGTATTTTCTCACCATGAGATCAGGTAGCCTAAGGGCTGCCTCAACAGGAAGTGGCCAGAACAGGCTGAGACCACGAGTCCAAGCTGAACACTGAATACTGATTTATTCCCTGGCTGGCTGCTGGCTGGCTGGGCCTATGGGTTGACGGAGAGCTCCGTTTCCTGTCCCTGGTGCAGCCTGGTCCAGAGGGCGGGGCAGGGGGCAGGGACAGCAGTTCCAGGGTGATGGTGCTGGTGCTCTGTGCTAAGGGACCAATCAGTCAGTCGCGGGTGCATCCCATGACCCTGCTGCCAATCCACAGAGGCTCCCTGAGCCCCAGATCCTCTCCCCACGCCAGGCCATGGCACTGAGAACCCAGTGTGGTCAGGGTTGCCTGCACCAGCCAGTGTAGCTTGACCAACAGGCTCTGTGACAGGGGAGGCCTGGAGTGCAGAAGGGTCAGACACCAAGAGCCTACATTATGAGTGGCCCAGCTTGGGGGAGACCCCAGGGAATCCACATTTCCTGACTTGCTCTATAGAGCTCCCTTCCTGCCCACCCCACCTCAACACACAAACCATATTTATGTATGTACACAGACAGACTCACAGACATAGCCACCCAGACATGGGCACACAGATACACCCGAAAATGGACGCAGACACAGGCACCCAGACGTGCAAAGCAGACGCGTCTCCCTGGGTACAGGCACATGGCCATGGTTACACGTCTGCGGGCAGCAGGTACCAGGGGGCCAGAATCCCCCCACCTCCCCCTAAACCAAAGACACCTTCCATTAGCCATAAGTTTAAACTGTGCGTCTGCAAACAAAAACAGTTTCAGGAGCCTCCTGGCCATCACTGACTAGAAGTTAAACACCCTGTCATGCCGTAAGCCTGATACGCTGCACGCGGGCTTGGGGAGGGGGCCACCCAGCTGGACACATGGCACCATCCCTGCTCTCAGCCAGAGGCCCCTTCTCTCCTGGGACAACGAGAACGTGAGAACTCGGCACCTGCTCTGGAGGTTGTCCCAGGCACACCTGCCTCTCCCCATCTGTCCCCTTCTAATCTTTACAACAGCTTCAGTTTTCCCACGGTCTTTCCGGTGTCCTCCCCACCCTCTGGAGCAAGTAAGCAGAATGACAGGTGACAAGTCAAAAGTCATTGTCTTCTGAACAGGTGTGTGCCAGGGCTGGGGGCCAGGGTGGGAGGCCAAGGCAGGGGCAGGAGTCCCTAGAAGTCAGTGGGGCCTGAGAGTGGGCCTGAGGCTGGCACCCTGTTTTTAGCAGTTAGTTGAGGCGGTGGCTGATTTCCTCCCTGGCCCCAGTGCCAGGTTCACTGGCCACATTAGCCTTCGTGAACTTAAGCCACCTACTCAGGGCCAGGCTTTCAAAAGGATTCTCAGAAAAAGACTGGCTCCGGTCTCCCTGCCCCAGCCAGGCAGACCACCCTGCTCTCCAGCCCCTTGCTTTCTTTCAATGCCTACCCAGCTGCTGACCTCAGGGCTCACCCCCCCCCCCCCAGCATTTCAATCCATCTGCCTCGAGGCTGATAGGCTACCAGTAGCCTTAACTCTCATGCCCAGGCCCAGTGGGGGTTTAAAATAAAGTCATCCACTCATCTCTGAAACCACAGGAAGCGTCCTTGTGCCAACTTGGAGGATTAACTATCTCCCTGCTTCGTGCCCTCTCGAGATCAGGAGCAAGATTTATTAAATAATAACAGATCATTTAAAAATAATAATTAAAAATACTAACAGTTAACATCATTTACATAATAATAGTTCATTTAAGAATAATAATAGCTATCATTAGAATGTAAGCAACAATACAAACTCTGCAAAGGCAGGTAATTTTGCCTATTTTGTTCGCTGTTATGTCCCGATAGCCTAGACTAGTGTTTGGCACATTGCAGGCACTCAAACTAGTGTTTGTTGAATAAAGTACTTACTATGTACCAGGCTCCATCTAAGTGCTTTTCAAGTATTAATTCATTCACTCTGTACAATGTTGTGAGATAGGTAACATTATTCCCAGTTTGCAGACAGGGAAACTGGAGCCCAGAGAAGCCAAGTAACCTATCCAAAGTCACACTCCTATTACGGGAGGCTTCGTGCCCAAGAGCCCGGCTCTAGGGCCCAGGCTTTCGACCACCATGTTCTACGGCCTCTTTCAACCGCAATATCCTGTTATAACACTTCTGCTATTTCATTGTTCTTAAACAATCATTTATTGATCTCTCTCTCCCCCGCCAGACTACCATATCCCTGAAGCCAGTGGAGGGGAGCATGTCTCAAACATAGACAATGGTCAAAGGTGGCTAACCGAAGAACATACATGCATATATGCATAACCCATGGATGTGGACAATAGTGTGGGGAAGGTCTGGGGGGGGGGTGGGAGCTGGGTGGAGGGGGATAAAGAGGGGGAAATTGGAGATATCTGTAACACTGTCAAGAATTAAAAAGAAAAGGTGGTGGGATGAATGGATGGAGTTTTCCTCCATCTCATTGTATGTATGTCATTCACCAAATGTCTGGGAAATGATTGAGGGTGGGTGGAAGGGGGTGGAGAAAGGAGCTGAAAGTTCAGTAGCTAAAAGCACAGATTCCAGAGTCCAAAGGGCCGGGTCTGAATCTCCATTTTCTACCCCATTCTAGTTATGTGACCTTGGGCAAGTTACTCAACCTCTTAGGGCCTCAGTTTCGTCATCTAGTAAATGGGATTAATAATAGCTTTTGTCTTCTAGAGTTGTTGTGAGAATTAAATGAGATAATGCTTGCTCAGTGCTTGGCACATAGTAATGGCTCCATAAATGGCAGTTATTATCACTACTAATATGATGTTGGTGTGACTTCTGGTTGCCCTGAATCTGATGTGAAGTCAAAGCCTCCTATTAGCTCTTCCTCAGGCCACAGCCACAGGCTTGTTGGCAGGCGCCTGCGGCAGGCGTGACCCACTTCTCCCCACCTGTCAGGGTGAATCCTCCATAGGTTCCGGTCAGAGTTTACAACCCACTTATTAGGTTAATTAGACGCGACACCTTTCCAAAGATACCCTGGCTCCAACGCCAGCCCTAACATCTGGCGAAGGCTGCGGCTGCCAAGGATTTGGGGAATGACAAGTTCTCACAGGCCTCCAGCTGGAAAAGGTGGGGCAGGGTGGGAGGAGGGGCTGGAGGAGCCATCCTCCTTCTAGGGATCATTGGCTTGCACCTGGGTCTTCTCTGTGTAGCATCGCCTGATAAAATGCAGATGTCCAGTTAAATTTGAATTGGGGCGGGGGGATATAAGTTAGTCCTGAATATTACCCAGGGCATTCTTATATTAAAAAATATTTGGTGTTTATCTAAAATTCAAATTTAGCCCTGCCAGTGTTGCTCAGTGGTTGAGCGTTGATCCATGCATCAAGAGGTCGCCGGTTCGATTCCCGGTCAGGGCACAGGCCCAGGTTGTGGGCCCGATCCCCAGTGGGGGGCATGCAGGAGGCAGCCAATCGATGTTCTCTCTCATCGATGTTTCTATCTCTCTCTCCCTCTCCCTTCCTCTCTTTCTGTAATATCAATAAAGTAAAAAATAGTTTTAAAGAAGTGGCAACTTATAAAAGCTTACTAGATAAAAATTAAATTAAATTCAAAAAATAAAATTCAAATTTAAATGGGCATCACCCAGCCGCTCCCCAATCTGGCGATCCTGTGGCTGGGGCATGCAAGAGAGGAAGATGAGGAGGAAAGGCCCAGGGGTTTGAAGGAGCAGGAGCAGAACTTGGCTGGGCCCAGCTCTCTTAGCTGCCCTGGCACTGGGAGCTCCACCCTGGGCCTCTGGGGTCTGAGGCGAGGTGGCTCGGGACCTATGGGAGCCAACCTCCTGAGCGAGGCTCTGCGGGAGGAACAGGGCACCGCTGCCAACTCAGTTGTTTGCACTTCACGGGCTCCCTGGAGCGCAGGTGCCCTTCCTGGGTAACATCCTGGATGGGAGGACCGGGCACCGCAGCCTTCCCTCTCTAAGGGCACCCCAGGAGCTCTGCCGGGGGAGAGGCCTATAAAGGCCCCAGTGTGCACAGACACGGGAAGGCCCATCCCTCCTGTTACAAGAGGGTCTCCAGGAGGGTCAGGAGCTGGTCGGTGTGACCCAGGGAGTCGGTGCTGGAGGTAAACCTAGAACTGGCCTCCAGCCATCTCATTCCATGCCTGCGGAGCTACCTTTCTGTGCCTTTCAGGAAGAAACAATTAAGGCCAGAGCAATTTGATCCTCAACCTTCCCTCCCGACCTGCTCCTCTACCTGGTTCCACAGCTCAGGATCCTCACTCGCCTGTGCAAGCTAGAAGCTCGAGCATCGTCCTGGGCACCTCACTCTTCCCCCTTTCCTGTAATCACTAAGCCCTGTTAATGCCACTTCCTCCGCAGCTCTGGAATTCGCTCACCTCCTTGCATCGCTGCCGCCTCCGGAGTCCAGGCGGCCATCAGCTCCCACCCAGACTGTTGCACCAGCCTCCTGGCCACGCCTTACTCCTCTCCGATCCATTCTGCGCCCCGCAGCAGGCGGAGCACAACTCTGTGCTTGACAACCTCTACCCTCCCATTGCACAAATCCATCCCTGACTTCGTATTATTTTAGGATTAAAATTGGCCTTCTTAACATGCTTACAAACTTCTGTATGATCTAGCCCTGTCCGCCTCTCCCATCACTCATCTCTCCATGGAAATCCCTCCATCCACAGTGCAGTGGGCCTGAACTTCCTTCACTCCTTCTATGGACCAAGCTTTCTCTTGCTTTGGGGCTTTGCATGTGCTGTCTGCCTGCCTGCCTCCTCCCACACTGCCTTCCCCAGGCTAACCTCCACCTGTCCATCAGACCTCCACCCCCTCCAGAAAGCTTCCCCTAACTCTGCCAACCCTCCACCCCCATAACACTCAGTATTATAATGATTTGTAACAATTACTGGTCTGTCTGCCCCATTAACCTGTGGGCCTTGCCAGGGCCAAGTCTAGCCTATTCCCTGCTCCATCTGTGGTGAGCAAGGTGGTGGTGGGCACATAGAAAGGGCTCATTGATTATGATTTGCAGTTGTTATTGTAAATGTCTGGGTAACATCAGACTGCAAGCTTTGGGGGGAGAAAGGAGAGGGAGGGGGGGGCCAGCCGGCATTTTTTCAGAATTGCCTGGGTTGCTTTACAGAAATATCGATGCTCAGGCACCACTCCAGAGATTCTATTCTTTTGATCTGAGGTGGGCCTGGGCATAAGTACTTATGTATTTGCTTGGTTAATCCTCACCCAAAGACATTTTCCATTGATTTTCAGGCGAGTGGAAGGGAGGGAGGGAGAGAGAGAGAGAAAAACATCGATGTGAGAGAGACACATTGATTGGTTGCCTTCTGCACGACTCCATCTGGAGCCAGGGATTGAACCTGCAACCCAGGTACATGCCCTTGACCGGAATCGAACCTGTGACCATTCGGTCCGTGGGCCGATGCTCTAACCACTGAACAACCGGTCAGTGTGAGCATGAGTTTTTTTTAAACCTCTTAAATGTGCAGCTGGGGTTGAAAGACCCTGGGGAAGCTCTAAGTCAGTGCATATAGTCTCTGCTAAGTAAATCTTGCGGACTGGTGTCCACTTCTATTGCTAGTGGGAGGGGTATCCCCAGACATTTACTCCCTACTTTTCCTTTTTGGGGGATGGCTCCCTGGTCCAAGGACCAAATGGCTCCCCTCTACTCCCTCTCCTACCATACACCCCCTCCCCATGGAACCAGTCTGGCAGCCCCCCAACCCCCATTGGTTCTGTGGGGAAACAGCCAGGCCCGGGGGAGACAGGGATCTAGCCCAGCAGGCTGGGTCCTCAGTCTCCTGCCAGAGCTGGCCCCAGGGCACTTCAGTTGGTTCAACAAATATTTGCTGAGCACCCAGTCTGGGCCAGGTACTTCGTCGATGGCTGGGGAGACAGCGGTGAATCCGGTAACCCGGTGTGACCACAGATCAGCCCCATATCCGGCCCAGGGCGGGTTTAAGAAGCAGGTTGGGGAGTGGAAATGGCACTGACTGTTGGCACCGTTAGTCCCCCAACACACACCCATTATCACCTAAGGGAAGGGAAACTGTGGTCATCATGTCCCCACCCCCGCTGCCCTCAAAGTTTACTGGGGCCCCGTGTGGGCAGGGTTGTTGCATCAGAATCCCCTGGGAAGTTGGTTGAAAACACAGGTTCCTGGGCCCCACCCCAGGAAACCTGAGTCAGAAGGTGTGGGGTGAAGCCCAGTACCCTGCATTTTCAGCAGGCTCCCCAAGGGATTCTGATGCAACCGGTCACTGTGATTCTAATATGCAGCTGCCCTTAGGAACCACAGCAATCTCACTTCCCTAGAGGGGTTGAAGCATTTTAGCGGAAGGAGGTCCGAGAATAACACAATGTTTCCTGGGCCCGGGGCTTAGCCACACCTGGTTCTGACTCAATTCACAGTCACTATTCCCCAACATTCTCCAAATGGGTGCTGGAGGCACTGGGCTGGGGGAGTTGCATAATCCTCACCCCAGCTGGGAAAAGACAAAGTCAGGGTTCTGGCTCTCAGTATGCTTAACCAAGTTGTGCAAACCACCAGCAACTCTGGGCAGAATGGAATCGATACACCAGGAGATGGAAATACAAAGCAAGTGCAGCGAAAAGAAGCAATTAATGTCTACTGGGGAACCGCAGGGGAGGCCCCAAAGGAGGTGGTGGCATTCGAGTTGAACCTTGGTAGATGAATTCAACTCTGACATTCAGAGGCGGAGGATATAGCATGAGCGAAGCCACTGAGGTGGGGAGACACATAATGGGAACAGTGGGTGGTCTGATGAGTTGCAGGGTAGGGCGTCTGAAGGGACATGGGAACGATGGCACAGGAAAGGTCAGCCAAGGCCTCTTCACTTGGTGGGCACTGGCAAGTGACCAGAAAAGTCTGAATAGGGAAATAACACTGATCTGGCTTTAGACCGGTGCCCGGGGACAGAGGGCTGGCTGGAGACGACTAGACCTGGGCAGACAAGTGACTCACTCCACTTTTCTGGGTCAGCTTGTTCACCTCTAAAATGAAGATAATTGCCCCTCTCTGACATCTGTCCTAGGCTTGTACAAATGGAAGAAAATGGAAGTTGGGAAAGGGTGTTGGAGAAACCCATGGGGACAGAGGGAGAATCAGGATTAGGAGGTTGTGGGTCACGTGTGCAAATGATGTAGCTTGGCTGGAGACCCAAGTAGAAACGCCACAAGACACAGGGACATCCAAAGACACTGTAGCACAATCCAATGAGGAGGTATGTGTCATCTGAGAAAGGGGGACATAGATCAAAGCCTAATCCAAAGCAGGTGGCAGACTGACCTGCAGCAGCCTCTTCTCCAGCATCGAGACAACCCTAGGAGAAACTGCAGCCAGGGGGGCTCAGGGCCCCGGCTGGGAAGACACGAGTACAACCTGGTCCAGAGAGGTTTCAGGGTATCCAGCCCAACGTCCTGCCTTGACAGGAATGGTTCCTGCAGTGTCCCCCAAGAGGACTGCCCACCACTCACCTCACCCCAACTCTGCCCCAGCCCTGAGTCAGTCATCTTTCCAACCCTGCTCCACTTGGCGCCATCTTAGCACGTTTAAGCCTCAGAACGCTCAGAGGTATGCTTTTTCAATCCTAATTTTCTGAGGAAAGTGAGCCCCAGGAGTGCACATGACTAGCATGTGGAAGAGCTAGGATTCAAACCCAAGTCTGGAATGCTAAGGGCTGGGCCTGTCCCGCTGCCTCATGCACCTCTCAGACAGGGGCTTAGGTGTCCTTTGATCTGGAGGGCAAAACGGGAAGAAGCTGGTTATGTGAGGGCAAGGTACGAGGTGGCGAGCTCATTGAAATGCCTCCTGAGGGAGTCAGCGTAATTCTGGAGGAGGAGGCCTGCCGGTCGGTCTGGAGGCCTTGGCCTCTGGGCCCAAGCTCTGGGCTTGCTCAGTTCCTTGGGAGTAGGGAGAGTGTCCTTCTAGAGAGACATGGCCCTGACCCAGACTTGGGGGCATGGGACCAGTCTTCTCCTCCTTTGTGGATTCCTTCCTTCAGCTGTGTGGGTGTTTGATCTCAGGGGTCTGGAAGAGCACACATATGGATTCCTTGTTCTCAGAATAGACTGATGTCACATTCATGCCCTTTAGCCCCTCAGGCCGTGACATCTAGGGGTCCAATGTGTTGGCCTAACCAGCCAGGGATGGTTGAGTCCAACAATTCACACTGTTCAATGATACGCTGGCTTCATGGCAAAACGTCCCCATTTGGTGGAGAGAGCACACCTTGGTTTTTTAACCAAAGGATCCATTTAATCACTTCCCCCAGTGAAGGGCTAGAGATCTCAGAGGAGCATGATCTTGCCTGTGGAATAACCAGGATTTCTTTTCTTTTTTCCCCCCTTTGCTTCTTCTTCTTCTTCTTTTTTTTTAATCCAACCTTCCTGCTTTCTCATACCTACACAAGTAGTTCTAAGTGAAGCAACCATTCTAATGATCTCTTTGTCAAAGCCACTGGTTTAGCTCAGGTGTCATCAGCTTGGCTCTGCTGGATTGACAAAGGAATCCCCATCTCCCAAGCCCCCCTTCTTTTGATCACGGTCCATTCATCTCCACCCCACCCTATCTGGGACCAGAATTCTTTCTTGCTTTTGCTTTGGATTTAGTTTAATTTTTTTTTTTTTTTTTTTAATCAAAGTTACCCAGGAATGTAATGCAAAGAATCAAAGATTTCTACAGCTATTCATGGACAACAGCAGCCCTGATCCAGTAGCAACTTTTGACTCCTGAAACCGATTCTTTGAAAAGTTCACTTTCACATCTCTCAGTAACATCTCATTCTTGGTCTTGGCAGTTTTAGGAATAATTTATTGATTTCCTGCCCTGGGAGATGAGCTCCTTCACCTCCTGCGTCCATCACCTTTACTGCCTTGCCTCTATCTCCCCAATACAGTAATATATGGTAATGTTTGTTATATCATTATTCACTGTTGACTTTTATAACTCTGTGAACACGAGGGCCGGCCGAGTCACATCGTGGACTAGGATCATTTCTTTCCATCTTTCCTTTAAATCTGGGTAGTGACCAGCTCATGGGCAGCACCGGGCACCACAGCCTAGTAATAATTTGGCTCAACTGAAACCAGCCACTGACATTATCATACCGAACCTTCAGCTTCTCCTTATGAAACTTCTGCAGTCATTCTAATGGTGATTTCACTAAGAAGACGTGGTCCAAAAAAAATACCTGGTGTCTATTTGCTTTATGTGTCCCTAAGAGGCCACTGAATGGTGGCTCTGAGGTGAATCCAGGGTCAGAGTGCGTGGGTTTGAATTCAGCAGTTCCCTCCGTGGCCGTGAGAACTTCCGTAAGTTACGTGTCCGCTCTGTGCTTCGGTTCCTTTACCTGAACCACGGAACGGAAGGATAGAACTGACCAGCACTCTGACCGGGACAAAATGAGATGAAACGTGCAAGGTACTTAGCACCCGGAAAGCCTAACAAATGGTGAGCATATTATTACTACTGGGTTCATTACGAGCAGGGGGTCCTTCAGTGGGCACCCCGGACTGAAGAAAGAGCTTCGTAATGTCCAGACTCACACTTGGTTACTATTGGGCCCCGTCTCCTGAGGAGTCAGCCTCCCTGCACCACCTTCTCCGAGGAGCTGTGTGGGCTTCCGCCAGGTGCTGGGGGATGGAGGTGCGGACTGATGGGATCCCTGGTCACCAGGAAATGGAATGGTCATTCTCCACCCCCCGTTTCCACGGCCCCTCATGTCACCTGCTCAGATTATTGGTGTCACCCTGCAACATGGACCTTGCCATGTTAGTCCCTCTTTCTCTCGTTGCTCCTAGGAAAAGGTTGACCATTTGACCCTCTTCAGTTTCTTTCTTGTTTATTGGTGTGTGTGTGTGTGCGCGTGTGTGTGTGTGTACTATGTTCAGTTATATATTACAAGGCACAGACAGCAATAAACTGAGATCACACCATACAATTCTTCTACTTGCTTTTCCACATTCTAATGTGTCATGAACCACTTTCGAGGTCAAGGTAATGCCTTCAGCAGCATGCTGTGTGTGTCTTTTTGCAGGGGGTTGCTTCCCATTTTTCCCAAGACAAGCAGTCTTGTCTTGAGTGGGCATCAGGGATGTGCCTTTGCGTATTCATGCTGGATTTTTATTTATTTATTTTATTTTAACTTTTTTCAGATAGAGCGGAAGAGAGAGTGGGAGGGATATATAGAGAGAAACATCAATGTGAGAGAAACACATCAAGTGGTTGCCACCCACATGACCCCAACTGGGACTGGGGACTAACTGCAACCGAGGTACATGCCCTTAGCGGGAACCGAACCCGGGACTCTCAGCGGGCTGACGCTCTAACCGCTGAGCCAAACCAGCCAGGGCTCGTGCTGGATTTTTAGAGCAGAGTCCTACGGAGTGGTGATAGAAGCCATTTAGGAGTCACTCATCGGTGAGCTCTCTGGCCCCTCAGCCCCTGGAAGATGACCTGCTCCAGCTTCCCTACGGCCGCCCCACCTCCCTCCAGCAACCCGCCACTCCTCCCACAAAACGTCCAGTCTGGTACAGGCTGAGGCAACTGGACGTCTCCTGTGCGTGGCTGGGACCATGGAACTCTCCATTGTTCTCCTGGAAAACAGAAGGGCTTCCGCCATTGGGATTCGGGGAGCACATCTTCGTCCCAGCCTATGCCCAAACTCCTGTCGTGCTTCCACCTCCGATGCCGTGAAAACGGCCTGCACGTCAGAAGTGACGACTTTTCTTGCTTTTGGCCTTTGCACAGAGCTCCCAGGTTCATAAAGTGAAGAGACTGGAACCCAGAGAGGAGGTGGCCTGCCTCAGGCCCCCCCCGGCGGCTGGAGCAGATCTGGGTCTCTGGACATGGAGCAGGCGGGTGGAGTGTGCGGGTGGGAACAGCAGCAGAGGTGGAGGAGGAGCTATGTGCTGGGCCTTTACCAGTTTACCTCATTCCCTCCCAATCACCATGCCGCGAGCTGAAGGCAGATCTCCCCTGTCCTCCCTCTTCCCTTGACTCCTAAGTCTGAGATCAGGGCTGCAGTTCTCGGGTGATCCTGACACCCCAAAAGTGGTTTCAGGGAAGACACCGAATCTACTTCCTGGAGGGCCCAAACCTAGAGTGTTCCAGCCAGGCTGCTGGAGCAATCATCTCCCCTGAACACCCTTTCACACAGTCAGTGGGACTCTCAGGAAGCCAAACTGCACCCCAGTCCTCACAGGATTAGAACATGAGGGTTCCCAGCCTCCCTGTCCCCTGGTGGGCACCCCTGGTGACTTCTCAAAGGTCATGTAGCAGAGTAGGGTCCGAGTGGAGGGAAGAACCTCCGTGTCCTCTCTCCTGGCCTTGGCCAGCAGGCCAGCCTGTACCACCTCAAGGAGCCTGCCTAAGGGTCAGGGAGCTAGAGAACACCCATCTGGGCTCCAGCAGCCACCCTCTGCTGGGGACCACTTGAGCAGGGCCTTCCTCCCCAGGACTCCGCATTCTGCTAAAACAGCATCCCGGGCTGCTGGCCAACAGAACACTCCCCTCAGACCCAGCCCTTGCTGGGGATCGAGAACACTCGTCTTCTGGGAGAGGCCCATGTCCCAAAGCCGGCTCAGAGGGACAGGTGAGGTGAACTGGGAGGCGGTTCCTGCTGCTTTGGTGCTTGGGACAGTTGTCAGGAAATGAGGTCTCTTCCCCAGGCCTACATACCTCCTTCCTCTGTTTCCCTTCCTGTGTGAAGTTCTTGCTCCCCAACCAATTCAAGAAGGGCAGGGATCTCATGTGCTCACAATTGTCTCCCAGTATTGGGCACACTATAGATGATTAATAAACATTCACCGAGTAAGTGGACATAATAAGTACTAACTTACCAATTGCTTACATGGGCCCAGCACAATGCCAGGTATGGGGGACACTCAGTGGAATAATAAGACAAAGGCTGGGGGGCGGGGTGGCAGCACACCAGGGATGGGAGCAGGGCTTTGGGTAAGTACTAGAATGTCATTTCAAAGGGCTTCATGGTGTGGGTTTTGAAGTCCTTTTCTGATATGGTTAAGTCATTGCCTGATTGTCTTCTGTTAAACACAGACCCCTGGAAAGAGGGGCCTTTGCTTCTCTTCTGTCTGCAGCCTCCCTCACCCCTCCTCCAGCCCCCCTCTTCCCACTTAGCCCAGGGCTGAGGTCTACAGACAGTGTGTTAAAAGGATGGACGGATGGATGGATGGATGGATGGATGGATGGATGGATGGATGGATGATAGAGCTAAAAAGCCAGCAGGGACTCAGAGATTCCTTGTGCACACTCCGACTTTTACAATGAGAACCTGAAGTCTCGAGAGGTGGAGTGCATCTTTCGTCACTTCTGTTTGGGAACTTCTGTTGATTTCTCTCCTCAGCCTATAAACCTGTTGAAATGCCCTGCAACCCAAACAAAACAGCTCTTTCCCACTTCCCTGCAGCCTCTCCCTAAGCCAGGCCCTCCTCTTTCTGTTGACTGCCAAACTCCTTGACAGATTTGTGAACTCGGGCCTGCATTTCCTCATCTCCCACCACCCCCTGACCTCTCTGCTCTGCCTTCCACCCACATTGCCATGGCAACTGCTCTGAAGTCGCCACTCACTAGGGACCTCCTGAGCCCTGAGCCCTTCCTGGGCCCCAGGCCGTGTTTGGCACTGTTACCAACTTTCTCCTGAAACCCCGAGGCCCTGCTCTGCCCGGGGGCCACTCTATTTTGTCCAGAAGCCCCGTTCTCTCCTCCCAGAGCCCTCTGCCACAGACGTAACCTCAGCCCTTTCTCTGCTCTCACTCTGCAGTCTCTCACCAATTCTTGGGTGCTTTCTGCGCGCCACACACCGTGCTGGGCTCTCAGCTGGGCCGCCTCTGTGGTCCTCACACTGACCTTCTGACTTGGGTATGTTCGTTTTATCCGCATTTTGCAGATGGCAAAGCTGAGACCCGGTGAGGATTCTTCAGTCACCCAATGCCACCCAGCTGGTGTCTCTGGGACTCAACCAAGGTCTTGCTATTTCCAAGTTTATACTAAGTCACACTTTTCTCCTGTCTCACACTCAGGTCTTATCTCTCTTCTTGTGACTCCCACGTTAATATTTCCAGACCTGCTCTTCCAAAGGCCTGACGAGATTCTTTTCTTAGCTATTCCTCTCAATTAAATCTCAGAGCCAAACTCCTCACCTCTCTTGCTGGGATGATCTTACCAGCCCTGTGCTCAGTGGCTCTCCTGAGCCCATGGATCTAGGGGAGACTCTTCCCAGCCACTCTTAGGTTTACCTGCAGTATGATCCTCATCCCTCCACCCCCTTCATCTCCTGTCTCCTCCTGCCTCTGACTCTCTGTTTTCCTAAAAGGTCTGATGCCCCCTGCAGCGCTCCTTCCGCTCAGAGAGGACCTCATTGCAGGTCCTTTCTTCAGGTCCCCTTGACCACCAGAAATCCTTTCTATCTAGAAAACAGTCTGGCAGAAAATGTACTGAACAGTGATATGGTTACCACCAGGTGAGTGGGATGCAGGAGACTTTTATTTGTCCATCTGTTCAGTGGTTTCCAACTTTCCTGTAATGAGTACATTTATTTTATAATCAGCAAAGAACTTGTTCAAATAATTTCAATACAGAATCTTATTCATCCTCCCTGCCCACTTCCTCTTTAAAGCTGTTCTGTAGCGTTGTTCACCTGAGGCCTCCCCAAAGGTCATGGGTGGGGCTGCCTTGTTCTCTCAGGCACTGTGATCCCCTTGTCCTCTGGGTACAGCGGGCACCCCCGAAATGCAAGAGGAATAGAGTTAAAATAGACACAGTCACAAGAGTGTTCATCAAAGAGGGAAACACTGGAGACCCACTGAATGTCCAACCGTAGGGGTCTGGTTAATAGTTCGTGGTAGGTCTAGGGCTTGCCTCGAACTGTTAGAAAGAAGGACGTAGATCCCAGCTGTCAATATGAACCAAGTTCCAAATATATGTTATTAAATAAAACAGAAGGGTTCCAGAAAACATGTGTACTTTGTTACATTTACATACAACATAGAAGGATAGACTCACATGTGCATATATGTGTACTTGTATATGCACAGAGTATCTTTGGAAGCATATTCTCCCAAATCGGTAACAACAGTTGCTTCAGGGAAAGAATTTGGAGGCAGGGATACTGGGTAAAGGAGATCAGAGGAGGCGTAAGTGTTATTTCTGTACCTTTAAAAGAGAGGAAAACAACTTACAAAACCAAATGAAAGTAACTATCTGGCAGCCCACAGCTATGCACTTAGTGGGAGGACCCCCAGGTACTCCACACTCCTGCCCACCTCCCCTCTGATGGGCCTTCCTGAGGGCTGAGGGGTAGAGAGCAAATGCACCCCCCCACTTCACCTGCACAGAGGGAGCTGGACCCCTCCTCCAACAAGGGCCCTGCACACGCAGGTCTCCAGTCAGGAGCCTCGGCTGAGAGTTGGGGAGGGATCTCCTTGCTGGCCCCCCGCAGCCCATCCCAGGTGGGAAATAGCTCCTCCCTGGGGGAGCAGGCAGATCATCACAGGCCTGTTTGCTGGGGTGCTTTGCCACACCCTCCCAGGATACCTTTCTCAGGGCGGGGCCCATCAACTGACAAAAAGGTAGTGACTCTGCATCTTGGCAGCTGCTGTCCCACAGGAGGGAGAAGTGTCCCACATGCTGGGTGTGGTGGTTCTCGGTGTGGTGGGAAAATATTGGGGACTGCTTTCTCCTCTGGTTCGGACATCCTGGGCTTGGCTTGAGGCCAGGGCTCTGGGCTTAGTTTACCTTCCCCCACACGGTGTTCTTTCTCAGGGGGCAGGGACCAGACTGGGCACAGCCCAGCAGGCTGCTGGCCTGGGTGAAATTGTCATCAATGATGATATGAATTTGCATTTCTTTGGAGAGTTTTATCTCAAGATCTCAAAGCACTGAACAACTCAGATACTGTTTGTAGAGCGAGAACTTGGCCAGACTGAGCGCTTAGCCACCGAAGGTGAGGTGTTTCAAACCCTTCCAGTATCATCCCTTCCTGGTCCCCAGTGGGGCCTGCACACCCAATACCTTCCTCCCCGAAGGACTTGGGGCCTGGTTATGTTCCCATCACCCACCTGTCAGCCACAGACACTGACAGCCATAAACAGCCTCCATCACTTAGTACCAATTTGGCCAATGGCCAGAACCACCTGTGCTGGTCCCCAACCCTGTGAGCAGCTACCCCACTGGTCAGGCTGGGGATGTGGACACAGACAAGGAGCACTGACCTGGGACTCGGTGGGCCTGGGCTGTCACTGCTGTGGCCACGCACAGGGAAAGTCCCATCTCCCACCGGGGCCTTAGATTTCTTGTCCAATAAAAGGCCTTTGGAACCCTCCGGGCACCGCAGAATCCTAGTATTTTTCAGGGGGGCTTAGTGGGTTTTGCCAATGCTCAATTCAAATATACTTTTCAAAATGTACTTTAAACTCCTTGAAAATGTGTTAAGCATCGGCATGCACATTTAGAAGTAATACGCGATTTTTCACACAACGAAGCCCACTCGTGTTCACCCTGATTTTACAAGTAGCACAGTAACATGTTGGCAACTTGAACTGAGAAAATAAACATAAACAAATGGAGTGCGGCTTTTATCAGCTGTAGACATCGGGTCCCCATGTCCTGTCCAATTCTGTTTGGAAAAGGATTCTGCTTCTAAAAAGGTCTGACAAGCACTGGGCTCAGTCGAGAGAGAGAGAGAGAGAGAGAGAGAGAGAGAGGAAGGGACGAGGAGAGGGGATGTGACCAGTGCTTTTCTGCTGAGTGACATCTGTGCCCAGCAGCTGTGTTGGGGGGCAGGAGTGGGGTTGTTCAGCAGACAGTGGAACCTCCTGAGGTCTGAGCCCTAGTCTGAGCAGTGCCACTGATCGTCAGAGATTTGTAGAGTCAGTTCTGGATGTCACTAGAAGGTGACACGTATTGTACAGGCCCCCCATGTTGGGCACCATGCTGCCACCTCCCCCAGATGAATGCATTGTCCCACACACCTACCTAAGGACGTCCAGCCTCACGTTACAGGTGAGGGAACTAAGGCAGAGCGGTGTGACACTCCTCAAGCCCCACAATTAGTGAGTGGCCATGCTGGATGTCAGACCCCAATCCGGAGTGGAGTCCAGGGATCTGCACTCCTGATAAGCATCCAGGTGGTTCTGATGCAGGTGGTCCACAGAGAAATATTTCACTGCCTTGCACTGGGTTCCAGGTACTAAGGTACTGGACTGAGGTGCAAATGGTTCTGACAAGCCGAGGCCTCGGCACCTGCTTTCTTCTGGCTTTTTATCCACGCGGTGGCCCTGGTGGCACAATGTGGTAGAGGGTCTGGCACCTGGCGCGGGTGAGCCCCTGCGCCTTCATCTGCTTCCATTTCCCCATCAGTAAGGCATGTGTGTGAGGGATTGGACTTGATGACATCTAGGTGCCTTCCTACTCTGACATCCTGTAATCGATCACCAGCCTGAATGACCGGGGAGAGGTCAGGTGTCACAGGGCGAAGGGTCTTGATGAAGTCAGACAGCTAGTGAGCTTTGGGGCCGGGCTTCCTCAGCGTGCTGGGCTCCAGGTCCTCACAGTCTTAGCTTCCGAGCAGTGACATCTCCAAGGGTAGAGGGGTCATGGGAGTCCCCCTGGGCACAAGAAGGGCTCATAATGCTCATACAAAAGTTACAAACCATGATAAAACCAACTCGGAATTCTCTGATGTGCAGGAATTCTACACGACGTCAGGAATGACACACTTGGCACTGAGGGGTGCTGCTCTCGCTGTCTCCCCCGTGGCGCCACCCACCCCCACCTGCCACACTCAGTATGTGCGTGCCGGCCACGCCGTGTGGCTTCTCAGAAGGAGATGAAAGCACCTTGGTTGAGGGGGAGGGGTCCACTGTGACGTGGTCCCCATCCAGTCACATCAGCAGTGACAAAGAGACACAAGGGAACGCGGTCTGGGTGACTGCAGGACTCATTCACCTCAGGCTAAAAATAGACGCCCTCTGTGCCGCAGGTGGGTGACTCAGCAGCTCCCGCGTGGAGGAGAGCAGGTGCCCGAGGCCCTGGTTCCCCTCAGGTGTCAGGACAACAGGACGCGCTGGCCAACAGGGGCGGCAGCGTAGTAGGCACTTCACTCACAGCTGGCTTTTCTCTGCTCCCCTCCTCTAAACTCGCTTTTCTTCGCTTTACTTTTTTAAAGTTTATTGTTGAGAGTATTACAGATGTGACCGCCCCATTTCTTCCCCATTGCCCCTCCCCCCGTTTCCTGCCCCTCCCCAGGCCTTTACCACCCTGTTGTCTGGGTCCGTGGGAAAGGCTTAAACTCACAGTTCAAAAGCCATGAAATCTCTGGTCAGGCGAATACGAGTCACAATCCAACTATCCAAACCCAGGCTAGCTCTCTCCCAGGGTTACAGGGAGAGGCTGGAGAGAAGGTGTGTGAGCGGTGTGCACGCCTGTGTGGTGTACACGCACGCCCTTGGGTCCGCACCTGGTTGTGGGACAAGCAGGCCACAGTGCCCACACAGGGGTCTGCCTTGGTCTCTGACTCCCACGCTGGCCCCCACCCACATGCAGTGAACCAGAGGAAGGCTGCTGGTCATTCCCTGAGGTGCTCTGTGCCCAGGGAAATGAAAAGTGCTCCTTTCTCCCCGTCCCAGACCCCTCAGGAAGCAAGCACAGTCCTGGTCTTCTAGATTCATCTCCAGAGGCTCAGCAGAAGCTGAGGAGTGTGGCAGTTGTTTGGAGAATTCAGCCCCACTCAGGCAGCTGTCTGAGCAGAGGGGTGTAATGGGAAGAGGTGGGACCAGGCACCAGACCTGTTTCTGACTCTGGCTCTACCACTCACTTGCTGTGTGACGTTGAGCAAGTACCGTTTCCTCTCTGGTCTCCTTTGTTTATCTATTTATTTATTTCTCCAACAAATGTGTACTACTCGGGGCCAGGCACCTGGGTGTACTATGCTAGATACAGGAAAGGAACCACTATGGAGTATTTAAAATGCTCGGAAAGTCTTTGCACCTCCCCCTGGCACCGCTTCTTCATCCCTTGGCTCTGGGGTCACCTTGTAACTTGCTTTGACTAAAAGTGATATTTGACTTTCACTCTCACCCTCCTAGAACCCAGCTGCTGTGTGAAGAAGCCCGAGCTACCCTGCGGGAGAGACCACACGGAGAACCGAGGCGCCCTGACCGACAGCCCAGCCAGCTGCCAGTCGTGTGAGTTAGGCTGTGTGGAGCCCGCAGCCCCCAGCCCTCAGCTCACGGACCACAAATGCTAGGGTGAGCCCAAGCCACCTGGAGCAGAGATGACCGTCCCCGCTGAGTCTTACCCAAGTTGTGAACCCAGAGATCTGTGAGCCGTTAAATGGTTATAGTTTTAAACCACTAAATGTTGGCCCAGCTGGTGTGGCTCAGTAGACTGAGTGTCATCCCATGGACTGAGAGGTCCTGCATCAATTCCTAGTCAGGGCACATGCCCGGGTTGTGGGTTCGATCCCCAGGGGGGGACGTGCAGGAGGCAGCCAATCGATGTTTCTCACATCTATGTTTCTATCTCTCTCTCCCTTCCTCTCCCTCTAAAAAATCAATACAAACATTAAAAAAGAAACACTAAATGTTGGGGTGGTTTGTTGTGTAGCAGAAGATAATCAATACAAAAAGTGTTTATTGACACACCTTATGTGCCAGGAACTATGTTAAATGTTTTACCTGCAGAATCTCACTTATCCCTCACATCAACCACATGAGACAGGCATTCTCTTTCTGATTTCCAATGTAGAGGTGAGAACGCTGAGGCACAAGACAGAAGCAGCTGGACAAAGATGCGAGAACAAGCGAGTTGGAGAGCTGGGGTTCGAGGCCAGGCAGTCCAGGTAACCCCTCTGCCGCCAGAACCAGCCAGACGTGGTTCTTGCCCTCCCTGAGTCTACAGTCTAGGGAAAGCCTGGCGTGAAACCAACACAGAAATACGTACACAAGCACAGCTGATAAGTGATGAGCGAGGCTCAGGTACCTAAGGGGTCTGCAGTGGGGCCGTGGTTTTCCTGCTTCAGTCAGCACAAGTCACCCGGCTCCCAGTGACTGAGAAATGCCGACTCCTTGCCTCTTTGCCCAGAGATTCCCATTTGGTGTGTCTGATTGATGTGGGGCCTGCGAATAATTTTTTTTTTTATGTGCACCCTGGGTGAATTTTATCATCAGGAAAATTTGAAAGGCACAGTTCAATAGAGGCGCTGGAGGAGAGTAAAAAATATAGCTGCCCAGGGTCCATCCTGAGATTAAGACTCAATTGGTCTGAGGTGAGCCCAGGCATCAGTATTTTTAAGTATTTTTTTTTTTGATACGTGCCCCTAGACGGAACCAAATCCAGGACTCTCTGGTCTGCAGGCTGTCCCTCCAACTGCTGAGCCAAACCGGCCAGGGCTAGTATTTTTAGAATCCTCGGTTGATTCTACTGTGCAGCCAGGTCTGAGAACTGATTCTAGAAGATTCTACAAGGTCCAGACTGCTTTGCTATATATCTCTTTTGAGACACCAGAGTTACCTGGTACTTCTTTTTTTTTTTTTTTTTTATCCTCACCCGAGGATATTTTTCCATTTTTTGTACAGATAGAGTGGGAGGGAGAGAGAGGAAGGGAGAGAGAGAGAGAAACATCGATGTGAAGGGACACATCGAGTGGCTGCCACCCGCACAACCAACCAGGGCCAGGGATAAACTGCAACCGAAGTACGTGCCCTTAGCGGGAACCGAACCCGGGTCTCTCCGGACCGCAGGCCGACACTCTAACCGCTGAGCCAAACTGGCCAGGGCTACCTGGTACTTCTTAAACCATCTTTTAGTGATTTCATACTGTGGGGCAGGCACAGACAGCCCTCTGATTGAATGGACCCCCACCTCCCAAACTCCCTCCTAGGGGATAACTTTCCTAGGGGCTTCTCAGGGGCTCCCCACGTCTCCCAAACCCCCTATAACTTTCATTTGTTTTATTTATTTATTTGTTTATTTTTAAATTCTCACCCGAGTGGGAGGGAGATAGAGGGAGAGAAAGCGAGCGAGAGAGAAACATCGACATGAGAGGGACACATTGACTGGTTGCCTCCCGCACAACCCCGACCAGGGCCAGGGATGAACCGCAACCCAGGTACATGCCCTTGGCTGGATTCGAACCTGAGACTCATTGGTCTGTGGGCCGACGCTCTACCACTGAGCCAAACCGTCCAGGGCCAACTTTTATTTGTTTTAAAGTAGAACATCTGGCCCTGGCCCATTTGGCTCAGCCATTAGTGTCGGCCCACGGACCAATGAATTCGATTCTGGTCAAGGGCACGTACCTCGGCTGCGGTTTGCTGTATGGGAGGCAACCAGTTGATATGTCTCTCTCACATCGATGTTTCTCTCTCTCCCTCTCCCTCCCACCCTATCTGAAGATAAATGGAAAAATATCCTCAGATGAGGATTAAAAAATATAATAATAAAGTAGAACATGCGTTGAATTGCTGGGAGAAAGCGACTACCTCCACAAACATCTGCTCTGCTCTGGGGCTGGACTGTCTCCCTGACATCCTAGCTCAGGGCCCTCTGGGGCATTCGTTCCCCACACCCGAGAATGCGGGCACCCCTGGTGTGGCCACCAGAAGAGGCATGTTGGTGCATGGCTGATTTCTTACTCTTCTTCCAAATAAGGCAGGAGGGCCACTGGGGTTGCTCCTGACTCTGCTTGATTAGGGCCAGAGAGTATAAAAGAATCCGCTCTTGGCTTGGGGCCTGCCAGCCTGGGGCCCGTGGAAGCTCCTGGAGGGGGGGGGGGGCTGCAGGCCCGGAGCAGCCAGCGGTGGCCCCCAGGGAGCGGCGCAGAGCGGGGCCTGCCTGCAGGGGAGCTCCGCCACCCAGGGCCCCCTTTCCTGTTCTAAAGGGTGGTTCGCCTGCCCCGTGTTGGGGGTTCTTATGAGAACTCAGAGTTCACCACAGGGTCTGTGGCACAGTAGGAGCTCACTCAAGTTTTCATTCGTCTTCTTTGGTACAGACCCAGAAATGAACTTGACACTGTGGAGAGAGACAGGGCCTGTTGGGAGAGACCCCTGGGAAAGTCCTTCTGCAGGGGCCGGAAAGACTCCCATCGCGGTGGTCCATCGCCAGAGGCCCTAGAGCCCCCAGGAGCCGCCCGGAGCTGAGAGCTCAGCCCTGCCCACCTGTTCTCACACAGAGGCCCCAGCGGTGGCTCCTGGGTGCGGGGTGCAGGTGGCTGCCCAGAGGGGGGGCTGGCCGAGGGAGGGGCCTGACCACGGAGGAGGAATGAAGAGAATGCGCCAGGCCCTGACGCATTCTCGGCTCCCGCTCAGAGAAGGAGAAGACTTGTCTGGGGGCGTGGCTGGGAGGAAGCCAGGCCAGAGGGCACAGTGAGGTGCTCCAAGGCCTCTTGGCTCAGGGATAGATCATCCTGGTAAGGGGCCAGTTTAGAAAACAGTTCTGTTGGGAGTCTGCTCCCTTTTCTGGCCCATCCTTCCAACTGAAAGCAGTAGGAGGGCCCCCCCCCCCCCCCAAGCAGGAAGACTTTCCTGGGCTCTGGGCTAAGCCCAGCTGCGGGTGCCTCCCTCGGGAGACGGGGCTGCCTGCGGTTTCCAATCCACTTGGGCGGGGGCAGTGTTTGCCATTGTGTCTTGTTTTCTCTACCCCTTCTCTAGCCAAGGAGGGACTGTATTAGGGACCTTTTCACATAGAATAAATAATGCTAAATAGTGCAAGACACTAGGGCCAGTAGTGGATGGCTCTAGCTATCTATTTGTATGAGTTAATTTGCATGGGGTAGGTAGGCCCCTGAGGAGGAACTAGGGCTGGGGAAGGGAGGGAAACTAGGGGCCCCAGTCTGACCTTCCGTGTCACTAGAACTTTGGTTGCAAAGGAAAGAAAACCCAATTTTTTCTTTTTTCTTTTTTGTATTCATTTATTTTTGTTACAGATGTTTCTCCTTTTTCTCCCATTGACACCCTCCTCCTGATCCTGTACCCGCTCCCCCGCCCCAAGCTTTGTTGTCTGTGTCCATTGGTTACGCATACATGCATATAAGTTCTGTGGTTTATCGAAAACCCAGTTCTTTCTTAATGCAAAATTGGAATGTGTTGGCCTTGGAACTAAAGTCTAAGGGGTGTGGTTGGCTTTAGACAAGGCCTGAGCAGGGACTCTAAACACTGTCACGGAGATGTGGTGCTCCCTGCTGTCTTTTGGCTTGGCACTTCTCCAGGTAACAGCTCGAACACAGGCAGATTCTACCCTGTGGGGACAAAATAGCTGCAGAAGCTCCAAGCCTCTCACTGGGACAAAGAACCAGTCTGCCTCTCCAATAGCTCAAAGTTCTGGAACTCCATGTCATAGGCTCTGATTGGCCTGATTTGGTCAATGACCACGCCTCCTGTAACCAATGACTGTGGCCAGGGGGATGGAGTATATAATGGGGGATGGGGGAGTGTCAGAGTCTCTACCCTGGATCTGGGCGTGTGGGACAGGGATGTTATAGGAAGCTTGTTCATGGGGTGATGGGCATAATTTCACTGACATCATATGAACTGAGTTGAGGCTGTTACTACAACTGAGTGAATGGGGACAGGCTACCAGGAAACACAGACCCCTATTCCCCTTGGAAAGAGGGCTGCAGGGAAAAGCTGAGGTTTTGCCGCCTGGGTTGCAAACTGGGACACAAGTCAGAGGAGCCTTCTGCCTACTTGGGCTCAGGGCACAGAACCATTTACTGTGGGGACTGAGGACCTGCCGCTGCGGCCGGCCGGCGCTGGGAGTCACAGCTGGAGGAGGAAACCAGGGACCTCATGGAGTGCCTGGGCAGTGACAGAGGGAGGTCCCTGCCTCTGTTGCACAGCAAGACATCAGCAAGGAGCTGAAGGAGAAAAAGCATCCACAGACTGGTCGTGGGCACCTACCTGTGTGACACCCAAGGAACTTCCAGAGATGACTGAGGGGCGTCCACTGAGGTCCCCTGTGGGAAAGAAGGGAGCATCCTTGGTATGGGTACCTTTGCGGGCTATCATGGAAAGGACTTCAGACTGGGGGTGGGTGGGGGTCAAAGAATTTGAATTCTGATCTTTGCCAGACCATTTGTTAGCTAAATGAACTTGGGCAAGTCCCTCTCCCTGTCTTGGCCTCAGTGTACTCCTCTCTGAAATGGGGGTGATATCGCCCACCTCAGGGGCTGATGTGAAAGCCGGCGAGTCAGGCAGATAGAAGGGGGAAGGCTAAAGTGCCACCAAGAGTCAGGCCCTGCTGAGCCTCCTCCTCCTCATGGCTGGAGACCCGGGGAGCTGTACGTTCGTGCCCAGAGGCACTGGCGTCAAGAAGAAAAGCGGAAAGAGGAACAGTGTGCCCAGTGGAAGCTGGTGGGCACAGAGGCCCTGGGGGCAAGGCTGCCAGCCAGAGGCGTGGGCAGCTCTCTGGGACACTCCCCTTCCTTGCCACTGAGTCAGAGGAAGGAATGGGGCTGGTATCAGCCCTGCATGCCCTGCCAGTGAGTGACAAGGGGGAGGAGAGGCTAAAGGGAGAAGGAAAACCAGATAGAAAACAGCAAACACGCCCGTCCCTCCACAAACAGCCTCCCCCACGGCGGCGCAGATGCGAATCTTCCTCTTTAGCACTGGGGGAGTGTTCCTCGCCCCAATCTGCACTTCCTCCGCCTCTCCCCAGAGCCCAATAGCAGGGCCCTCTGGGTGGGGGCTGCATGTTTCCCAGAAGGCAGCTGGTCACAGAGACCCAGGCTCCTCAGGGTCTCTGGGTGTCTCAGCCCAGCCACTGCCCAGGCCCTGCGTTCCCTCTGCCCATTGTCCAGGGCGGTGCCTGCACCTCCCCCTCCCACTGCCAGGGTCTGTGCCAGATCCAAGTCATATGGACGAACCTGAATTATATCCGGAACCCAGGAGGCCTGAGATATGTAGTTTTTTTAAATAAACTTTATTTTTTAGAACAGTGTTAGGGTGACAGCAGAGTTGAGCAGAAAGTACATGTCATCCTGGCCTCACACACGCACAGCCTCCCCCTCTGTGGACAGCCCCTCCAGATGGTGTCTGTTTTAACTGCTGCACCTACACAGACACGTCGTAATCCCCAGAAGCCCATAGTTTACATTAGGGTTCAGTCTTGGTGTTTCACATTCTATGAATTTTGATGAATATGTGATGACATATATTCATCATTATAGTATCATATAAGGTATTTTCACTGCCCTAAAAATCCTCTGTGCTCTGTCTATCCACCCTCTCCCCGCCAACCTCTGACAACCACTGATCATCTTTTCTTCCCCCAGAATTATCTTTATTTTTTCACCCCAGAGAGTCCATGTTTTGAAAGATTTAATCTAGGATCAAGAGTTAAGGAACCATGCCTGGGGCCACAGCAGCCTGGGCCCATCCTGGCTCAGCTGCCTCCTAGCTGTGGGACCCTGAGCAACTCCCTTCACCCCTGTGTCCGAGGGTCCTCTTCTGTATTAAGGGTACCACCGCATAAGATAGATGTGAAGAGTAAGTGAGATTATTCACATAAAGCTCTTGACAGTGTCTGGCAGGTGGTCAAAACTCCGTAAATGTTTGCTCCACTTTTCATTTAAAAAATTTTTTTTCTTTATTGATTTGAGAAAGAGAGGAAGGGAGAGGGAGAGAATAGAAACATTGATGAGAGAGAACATTGATTGGCCACTTCCTGCATGCCCCCCACTGGGACCTGGCTCACAACCTGGGCAGGTGCCCTGACTGGGAATCGAACCGGTGCATGGGTTGACCTCAGCCACTGAGCCACACCAGCTGGGCTAACCTCTTCTTAGTGATTAACTCAAAGCAGCCTCATCATGAACACAATTTCTGATAAGCTTGCTTCCCTTCTGATTTTTTATTTTGAAAAGTCTCCACCTTCAGAAAAGTTGAAAAGCAAACACAATGAGCACCTCTCTCTCTTTCACCTGGATTCATGAGTCATTAACATTTTGCCACATTTGCTTTTTCTCTCTCTCTTTCAGGAGCGAAGTTGCAAGGATGATGACAGTTCAACTCTGAATACACCAGCTATTATCTCAGAAGAACAAGGACATTCTCTGCAACCATTAGCATATTCGATAAATTTGATGCAATAATACTATCTAACATATACTCCATATTAAATTTTCTCCAAGGGTTCCAATAATATCCCTTTCAACCTAGGATCTCAACAAGGATCATATACCAGGTGACTGGTTATCTTTTGCCTTTGCTTTCTTTCTTGACAATGATGTCTCTTGGGAGTTCCAGCAGGTTGTTTTAATAGAATGCCGTCTAATTTGGATCTGTCTGGTTGTCTCCTCGTGGTTAGATAGATATTTTGTGGGGCAAGAATAATACATAGATGATACTCTCATTGCGTCATATCAGGTGGCTCATAATGCCAGTTCGTCTCGTTATTGGTGCTGCTCAGTTTGCATACTTGGTGGTATCCACCAGATTTCTTTATTTTAAATATCTTTTCCCTTTTGGAATTCTCTGGGGATTCCCTTGGTTGGGAATCACTGACCTAGTGGCTACATTTCTAACCTCCATTGTATGGATGAAGAAATTAAGGTTAGAGAAATACCCAGAGAGTCAGTGGCAGGACTGAGGCTGGACAGAACCAAGTCTGCCCTGATGCTCAGCTCAGTGCCCACCCCATGCCCTGCCTCTGACCATATCTGATCAAATGCTCAGAAGGGCTGATCCTGAGCCTGCCTTGAAAGAAGGCCTCTATGTCCTTGGGAAGTTCTCAGTCTGAGAATCGGCTTCTGACTGGGGGTAGGAGTGAAACACCAAGGGGTAGACAGTGTGAGGGGCCACAGTTATCTCTGTAGACACCAGTCCCCAACACTGAGGTGAAGTGACCTGTAGCAGTCATCTAGTTCAACCCCAATTTTCTGAGGAGAAAACTGGGGCCCGGAGTAATGAAGTGACCTGTCCCAGGGCTCATGGGCTCAAGATGCCTTCCAAAGGCTCCCTCCGAAGGTCTGTGGGGTGGAGTTGGTGGGGAATGGACTTGACCTCATCCCATGTATCAGTGTCTGCTCCTCAGGTTCTCGGCAACAGAAACTAGGAATGTTGAGGGCATGCAAAGGTGACCACCACCTTGAACCTCATTGACATTAACCGAACTCTGGAGACCAAAGTCTAAACCAGAATCCCTTGTACTAATGACAGTGGCAACGGAAGACCCCAATAAGTCAAGCTCGCCATTCCCTGGAGGCTCCCAGCACACCCTCCTCCGTGCAGACTTCCAGTCTTCCCAGGCAGAGTGCCACGGTTCAACTCTGAATTCCTTTCCTGAATGCCCTGCGGACCAGTCCCTCTGCCCTATCTTCTTTAGCCCATTCTTTCTCAGAAGAAACATTGTATAACTTGTTAGCCTATACTTTCTTTGTTAGGTTATCTATCCCACCTGTCTGAGGTTGCACCCAGGTTGTCTTGTTTAGAGTCTGGAGATTCACAAACCATTTCGATCACATATTCCCAACAGTCTCCTGGGCTGGATTGTTTCCAAAAATTCATATATTCAGTCAACCAAAGTTTTGGGAATGACTGATTAAGTGCCAGGCTCCAGTGGCACAGTGGTGAAAGAGACCACAGGGGATTCCTATCAAGAAAGAATGCCACCAATACTCGGTTTATACAGAGGACTGTGGCTGGGGGAGGGGAGGAGAGGAATTCAGTCAGGACACCTGGGGGCCAGCTTGAGAGCACAGACTCTGGAGCCTGACTCTACCACTAAGTGGCAAGATATGTAATCTCTCTGTGCCTCAGTTTCCTCATCTGCAAAGTGGTGGAAACCAGGTGCTACTTCTGAGCTAGGAAATGCAGGAAAAGCAGGTGAGTTTTGGGTAGAAGATACTCCAACCCACTTGGAGTTCCTGGTTCTAAGGACCCCGCAAGGCATCTCACTGGAGTTGCTCAGTAGTTGGATGTTGGGTTCCAGGCTTCAAAGGAAAATCTACGCCGGAGTTTTCCATTTCATTTAGATTTTTTCTATTCCTTCTTTTAAATTTGGACGGTGTGGGCCACAGCCATTACATATGGCTCACAGGCAGCGGTGGAGTTGGGGCTAGAACCCAGTCTCCTTTGTCCTAAGTCCTCCTGCTTCCCCGAGCTGCACCGTCTACTCCAAGAGCCAATTGCCTCTTGTTATCGGCTCTTCCTGTTGTCAAGTACTATGCGGAGCATGCACCTCGATTCTCCCATTGGACCCCAGGACTCTCCAAGACTGCTACTATTATAAATAAAAAACCAAAAGGAGGCTTCAGGAAGCTAAGCGTGTGCCAGGATTGCAGAGTAAACAGCAGAGGGTCTACCATTAAAGCTTATGCTCCAGGCCAGCGCCGTCCCATAGAACTTTCTGTGACATTATGTCTGCACTGTCCAATACGGTAGACACCAGCCACAGGTGCAGCTGAGAAACCAACTTTAAATTTTATTAAATTGTAGTTAATTTCAATTCAATGACCACATGTGTCTAGTGGCACGGTCTCACACAGCACTGCCCTAGTCCTTCCAGAAGGCCAAGGAAAGACTCAGAGCACACCCCCATGCCTTGTTGCAGTTAACTGGTTCACAGGCAGGGTGGGATCGTCTTGAGCAAAACATAGTTTCTGCCACGAGCTCCTGAACAACTCAAAATAGTACAGGGTTCTAGCCCTCCAGGGTTAGCAAGATATTTCCTGCTGCCCACGGTGCTCAGAGGTACCAGATGGGAGAGTTGGATGGTTTGGGAGGTGTGATGGCCCCTGGGGGCTTCTGAGATGGGGAAAGGAAATGTCTTTCTGTGGCATCCTGGAACACCAGCATCCCAAGCTGTTGCCTGGGAGATGAAGCATGACGAAGACATCCCAGGGGGTGCTGGCCTGCAGCGGGGACCATCCCCGGAGGACAGTAGCTAGGAGATGATCAGATGGGGCTGGGATGGGCACCAGGGGCAGAAGGTGAAGAGATGCTGGGACTTCGCCAGCTCGTGGAGGCGGCCAGGACGGGCCTGCGGGGAGGGAAGGAACGGCAGCTGCTGTCAGCAAGGGGACTTGGAGGGGGCGGTGGAGTGGAGACTCAAACAGGCTTGGGCAGAAGCGGTGCCTACAAATGCAAAGCCCGTCCTGTACACCGACCGCTTGTGCGACTGTCAGCAGCAGCTGAGGAAGAGTAAGTGCTGAGAGGCCGGGAAGAGGCTTGTTCGCGTGTGAGCAGGACGGCTGCCCTCCAGACGGACACTTCGGTGCTGCAGCAGTGCCTTAGTTACCCGTTCCCAGCAGGGCGACTTTCTAATTACCTCGAGCCAGGCAGCCAAGTGTGTTTCCCACTGCATTTCGTTTCCGGGCCTGTTGAATGCAGAATTAATTTTTAACCACCCCGGAGGTGTTGAGTTTAATTACCCAGATTGAAAGCAACAAGGAGAACAGGATTTAGAGGGCAATTTTTGGGGGGGTGCTTCTTGGGAATGAAAACATACATACATATATATATATTTCCAGAAGGTAGGGGGGAGGGCAGGGCATGTCTTGGCTCTCCAACTAGAGTGTCTGTGTATTTGTGAGCCCACCGTACACCAAGACAGGGTCAAGTTGAGAGGAGTATGAAATGTGGTCCCTGGAGAAGCCCAAGCTGGAGTCACCCGAGCACAGCAGACAGGAGGAGGACCCCGTGAGAGACCTTCTGGCTGTCCTCAGCGGTGGAGCAAAGCCTGTTGACCAGTCCATTCAGCCCAGAGCTCTTTGTGCTGCGACACCACATCCGTCCAAATCCAAAAGCCAACAGCTATTTTTTTTGTGTGTGTTTTCTACATGCCAGCCAGGCATAGAGATGATGGCCCGCCATGACCTTTCCCCTGCTGATTGGACGTGGGTGATCTTCTCCCTGCCACGCCACGTGGCCAGGTGCTTGATTACCTGGTCAGTTGGGGCCATCGCATTTCCCTCACCAGAGATGGCTGTAGGTGTGGGCATGTGACACCATCCTGGCCAATGAGCTGTGAGACGAAGTCAGGGGGAAGGCTCTGGGAAAGGTTGCTTTTTCGATTCTCACAATTAGATTCATAAGACATGCCCCTTTTTCTATGTGTCTTGGTGTGAGGGTTCAAGGCCTGGAGCTATGGCAGCCCTTCTTACATCATAAGGGGATTCCTTTGAGTATGTGGCTCACATTCCTGAAGACGGTGGAGCAGGATGCACCTGGGACCTCGATGGAGCTGCTGAGCTCCTGAATTAACCAATCCTGGAACACCCTGCCAAAGACCTCTCGTTGGGTGAGATAATACATTCTGTGTGACTGCAGCCACTGTGAGTAAGGGTTTCTGTCCCTTGCTGTCAAGAGCATCTTAACTGGGACCCAGACAGTGTGCCAAGCACTTTACCTCAATAACCTAATATATATGCTGAAGCAACAAAGACAAACTAAGACTTGGTTCCTGATCTCACAGGGCTACGGTTCAGCGGTAGAGAGGGTGGTCCAGTGGTCTGGTGGAATAACGGTGGCGAATGGGGCGGTGAGCTGAGGGTGACCAAGCTGTACCAGGAGGGCTCTGGGAAGACTTCTTAGAGGAGGTGCTATTTGAGCTGAATAGTAAAGGAAAATAGTAAAGGCAGGCAGCAGAGTGTGGTGAGAGGGCACCCCAGGCCAAGGGAGCCACAGGAACAAAAGCAGGGTACCCTGTGATACCCGAGCCTTCCGAGGACCCCTAGTGGAGCGACTCTGGGGTGTCCGGGCCAGGACCAGGTGAGGCAGGTCAGGCCTCTCGCACAGCCTGAGAGTAAGCGCTTCCTTCCTTGCTGTGTCCTGGTCACCGCTCCTGGCGCTGGCGGTGCTGGTGCTGGGGGAGTGTCAAGGGCCAGATCGTGCGGCTCCCTCACAGCTCTGTCCCGTGGGTGATCAGCAGCCTTTCAAGGGCTCCAGCATTTTAGGGACATCTCCTTGGCCACAGCAGGAAGGAGTACTTACCAGGAAGTAGGCAACAAAGCTTTTGGGGTAACCCAGGAGGAATGTTCTGGCATCAGGGAGGGCACAGGGAGATCAAGGAGGACCAGAAAGTGCAGGTAGCACCAGGAGAGGTCCCGTGGCTGCAGCAGGGAGCAAGGGGCATGGGGGATGGTGTCCAGCACTGGCTTCACAGGTCTGCAAGGGTGGCCAAGAGCAGGGTGTCAAGGCTGTGGCCTGCTGTTTAATGATGGCAGCTCAGTGGCTCCAGCTCAGGGCAGTGGGCACTCACGTGGGAGGGAGCCAAGCAGAGTCCTGGAGGGCAGAGCCAGGTCTGCAAAGTGTGTGTGTTCCTTACAGCCTTGAGTACTGCGGTTTCCACTCATGGTCTTTGATCACGGCTGCCTATGTAAACCACACCTCCTCCACCTTCCTAGGGACAATGGGGAGGACAGCCCACTAGGGTAGAAGCTGCGGGGGTCAGGGGTTCTGGCTCAGAGCCGCAGTGGTTGCGGCTCACCATCTAGGCACTGGGGCCAAGCCATGGACATCCCGCTGTCCATTTTATCCTCACAACGTCCCACGAAGTGGGTGTTTTATTTGAAGTTCTTTAGGCTTATTTGTTTAACCAAAGACCTTCGATGTGCCAGACCCTGTTCCAGGCACTGGAGGTGCAGCATTAACTCAGTAGACTTTCATTCTACTGACAGGTGTCAGAAAAACACCTCAGAGTGGCCTAGACAGAGAAGGACACGTGTAGGCTTATTAACTAAGGCGGCAAAGGTTCATTTTCGGCAATGTGGAAGCCAGGAGCTCAGGTGGTCATCTTATTGAGATTTGTCTCCCCCTTAGGGTCTCTCAGTTCTGCCTCTTTTTCTTTTCTTCCTTTCCTTCATTCTCAGGCAGGCTCTTCCTGTGCAGTGACAATTTGGCCACCAGCAGCTCTAGGCTTACATCCCAGTAAGCCAAAAGAAAGCCTTTTCTTTCTTAATGGGTCCAGTAAAAATCCCAAGCCTGACGCTCATTGGCTGGATTTAGTCACATGTACTTATCCCTGACCTCATCTGCTCTAATTGGCTGGGCCTGGGACGCATGCTCACTCGTGCACCCGGCAGGTGGGCTCATTGCCAGGAGACCCCCTAGGAATGGAGAGTTTGGGAATAGCAGTTTCCCAAGGAGAAATCATGGTGCTGGAGGAAGAGAGAATAGATTTCTTTTTTACAGGAGGGGAAATTGAGGTTCAGAGATATTAAATGACTTACCCAAGGAAGCAGCTAGTATATATCTGTGCAGGATTTGGACTCAGTCCCGGAATCTGAGCACTGAATCCCATCCTTCCTTGTCCTTACTTCCCAGGGCCTCCCACTGGGCAGAGGCAAAGAGAAGGGACTCTGGAGTCCATCTGGGGCAAATCCTTGCTGTGTCATTGATTACGTAAGCTCTCTGGTCTCAGTTTCCATCTCTGTGAAGTGGGTGTAGTAGTGACACCTATCCCGGAGGGTTGTTGGGGCACTATGTGAGTTGAAGAATGTGAAACTCCCTGGCATAGTGCCTAGCTCATGCTCAGTGGGAAGTGAATACATTTTAAAAAACTAAATCATATGGTAGGAGCTAAAGAAAAGATTTTTAATTGATTGAAAGGATGCCATCTTGAGTTTTTATATTCTTCCAGGCTCCCTCTGAATCTCCTTCATGCTGGGGCGGCAGGAAGGGAAGAGGAGAAAGGGGAATCGTGGGAGAGGGGAGGGCTTCTCCTCCTACCATGAGAATACAACCCGATTTCCGGTCGATCAAAGTCAGGGGGAAAAGGAAATCCTGCTCCAGGGCTGGAGGAAAGCCCCTACCTCACCCTCCAGCCCAAGGATGTGCACTCGGGCGCGGCAGGGGCGCAGGTGGGAGTTCCTCCTTCCTCCCCGCATTTCTTCCTGCCATCTCCTGCCCAGGAGCCGGGACTGCTGGGAATGCCCGTGTCCCTGCATGAGCCCTCCTGGTAACAAGCCTGGTCCTGTGCCTCCCCACCTCCCTTCCCGGCAAAGCTGAGCAGAGAATTTGGGCTCAACTCCTGCTATTCTTCCTGTGCATTGACCAGGTGGCCTGTGGTGAACACTGCTAGTCCTCATGTAATGAGCCCCTCCCCGTTACCCCTGAGTACCTGTTGGTAAACACAGCACACAGCCCACATACATCACATACACACACACACACACACACCATACAAACACACTGCACCACACAGAAACACACACACACACACACCGTCCACATACGTCACACACACACACACACACACACCATACAAACACACTGCACCACACAGAAACACACACATACACACAGCCCACATACATCACATACACACACACACACACACACCATACAAACACACTGCACCACACAGAAACACACACATACACACCGTCCACATACATCACACACACAGCCCACATACATCCCCCCCACACACACAGCCCACATACATCACATACACACACACACACACACACCATACAAACACACTGCACCACACAGAAACACACACACACCGTCCACATACGTCACACACACACACAGCCCACATACATCCCACACACACACACCACACAGAAACATACACACACCACACACACACCCGTTTCCTTGGAGTGGCAGTGTGCCCAACCCCAGGGAATGGGTTATGACTGGTCTACGCCAAGGATTGGCAAACTATGGCCTGAGGGCTAAATCTGACTGCTCCCTGTTTTTGTATGCCCATGAGCTAAAATGATTTTTTAACATTTTTTAAAAAGGTTGAAACAAATCAAAAGAAAAATAATATTTTGTGGCACATGAAAACTATTTGAAATTCCAGTTTGTGTCCATGAATAAAGTTCTAATGGCCACAGCCATTTGTTTATGGATTCTCTTGAGCCCCTTCTTTTTTTTTCAATCCTTACCCGAGGACATTTTTTTCCCTATTTATCTTCAGACAGACTGGGAAGGAGGGAGAGACAGAGAGAGAGAGAGAGAGAGAGAGAGAGAGAGAGACATACACACACACACATCAACTGGTTGCCTTCCACATGACCCCGACCAGGGCAGGGGACTGCTTGGCTGGAATCGAACCCGTAGCTCCTTGGTCCATGAGCAGACACTCTAACCGCTGACCCAGCCAGGGCTCTACAGCCCGTTCTTGTTACAAAGGCAGAGTTGCATAGTTACGGCAGAGACTGGACCACCCACAAAGCCTAAAATATTTGCTCTCAGAAGTTTGCCCACCTTGGGTCCCAGGTAATCGTGATCATCCTGCTCTCTGCCCCAGCCTTGCTTGCAGCCAGGACTGGCCACATGTCCCAGCTCTTTCCAAAGGGAACAAAGAGAGAGATGTCTGCTGGGGAGGTGTGTACAAAGCATTGCTTTCCTGAGGGAAGGGGACAGCTATGGCTGGGACCTCCCCTTCTTCCTACGTCCTGCCTTAAATGTGGGTGTGTTGTCTGGAGCCCACGCGGCCCTTTTCTTTCATTTCCTGCCCAGGAACTGGAAACAGGGTCAAGGGTCCAGCTGGGAGGTCTGGCTGGGCTGGCTGGGGTCCAAGAAGGGGGAGGTCCACCTGCACATCTGCCCTGGAGCATGGGCCGCTTCTCACCCAGACTGGGTTGGGCACTGGGGGGGCCACCAGTCCCTGGGATGGACTCTGCTGGCCCCCACGGTGACATCCAGAGGGTAGAAGGAGAATACTGGTGGTCAGCACTTTCGTGGGTCTGCCTGGGTTCTCTCTATTCCTAGCTCCTTCCACAGTAGCCGAGGAAAGGAGGAAATCAAAAGAGATGTTGGAGGGTTGAGTGGATGGTTGGGGGTGTGATAGGAAATGAAGGAAGGAAGGAAGGAAGAAAAAAACAGGTTTTAAGAGGTTTTAAGAGGCTTCCACACAAATGCGCTGACAGCAACCTTGTGAGGTCACAGGCTGGGTGTTATTATGCCCTTTTACTAGAGGAGAAACTGAGGCTCTATAAGGCTAATTGACTCCCTTAAGGTCACAGAGTTAGAAGACATGAAGCTGGGACCCAAACCCCAGCTGGTCCAAATCCCTGGGCACAGCCCCCTCCAGCCTCACCTCCTTGGACATCACTAGACAGGGACACAAGCGAAGAACCTGCCAACATCTCAGCGAAGCACAAAAGGGACTTTCACGATGTGGGTCTGGGCAGCTTCCAGGAATGCCTCTCCTCCACTTCCTCCGGTTCTGCTCGTGGGACGCCAAGAACGCGTCACCTCCTTAGCAGGTGCTCAGTGCATATTTGGGGAATGAATGAGTTGCCTTGTATCAGTGCAAATTCCTCAACAAAAAGTCACAGGCTGCAAAATCCCCCCAAAAGCAGGTAAAATTGACTTCACATTTCTTGGCTTTGCACCATACTGGGACATGCTTTCTGGTGGCAGAATCCGCCCCCTGCGCCTGTGCAAGCTCACGGTAACCGTCACTGCTGTCATAAAGAAGTGCACGCTGCCTGGCACGTGCTGTGATGGTCTCACTTAAACCTCAGGACAACCCGACAGGGTGGGTATTTTTGCTATCCTCATTTTATGGTTGAGGAATCTGGAGCTCAGAGAGGTTAGATGACTTGACCACGGTCACACAGGTCTTTTGCCTCCGTGGAATAAAAGAGGAGGTGCAGGAAGACTGGAGTGGGATGGATCTATAGGTACTGGCTTGGGGACACAGGCCATCTGTAACCTGTATCGAGTGTCGACAGGGAAGAGAGGTGCTGCTCAGAGAAGCAGAAGTGGGCGGGGCCTTGTATCTCACAGGACTTGTCCTTTCAGCTGGCCTGTCCCTGTCCCCTGCCAGATCAGCCCTAGTGTGGTCACTCAGCCGGCTCGTGTGTGTTTGAGGGTGGGGAGGGCGGTGGATCAGGAGGGGCCCGGCTGGGGTGGCACGAGGGTGACTCTCGCCCACATCAGCCTCTCCTGGAGGTGCTGGTGATTCATTTACCCTCCCAGCCAATGGGGCCTCTATCAGGGTGTGACTTGTAGTAAACAAACGACAAATGCCATCTGGGCAAGGGAGAAGTAAAGAGGGCAGGGTGGCTCAAAGGGCAGCCCTCGGTTTCATCCTGGGCTGCCTGGCACGTCTGTGCTCGGCCCACCCAGCCCATGGCAGCACATCTTTCCTTGCCTGGGTGGAGCACGCTGGAAAGGGTCACTGTTGGCACTTCTGATTTTTTTCCAGAGAGGTTCTGGGACCTCCACTGCCCAGGGCTGCCCAGGATGGCTATTCTAGCCGGGGCCATGGGTCTTGGTGCCCAGAGACCACCTCTTTGCGGGTTTCTGAAGTGTGCCTGGGTAAATCGACCTCCACGTGGTCACTGACACCTACTAAGCCTGACAGGGGAAGGTGGCTGACTTGGGACAGGTGCTCAATAAAGGTTGCTGCCAGACTGAGTGAGCAACTGGACCTTGAACTCAGAGGCCAGAGGAGGCATATCCCAGCCCTCAAGGGACTTCAAACCTCACTCACATGTGATAACACAATGAACAGGACAATTCAGTATTAAGTTGTGGGACTCTCGCTGGGTGCTCTGAGAACTTAAAATGGGGGCTTGGACTCTTAGGCAGACTTCCTGGAGGAGGTAGACCCAGGTTGGTTCCCATGGGGAGCCTGGAGGTGGGTCTTAGTGTGGAGGGAGCCCCGTGAGAAATGTGGCGATTGTATGATCCTTTCAAGTGGGAATGTCTTTGAGCATCTGGTCTGATGTCTACAGGCCTGTACCACAGTAACAGTCCTCAGTTATAGGTTTACCCCATGTCAGAAACCCAATAAGCCCAGGTGCATTCTTCTTACTTAATTCTCATGCCAACCCTGTACTGATGGTATCGTTATTGACCCATTTTACAGGTGAAGAAACTGAGGCTCTAACAGGCTCAGTAAGTTGCCTAAAGCCACGTGGGTACAGAGGAGAGAAGGAACTGAACCTATATGTCCAATATGGTAGCCACTACCTGTGTGTGGCTATTGAGCACGTGAAATGGGGCTAATCCCAACTGAGCTATGCTGTAAGTGGGAAATAGCACACTAGATTTCAAAGACTTAGTATGAAACAATCAAAATAGAATAAAAAACGTTTCAATAACTTTTTGGTACTCGTGGTACGTTGGATTAATTATGTGAAATAAAACATATTATTGAAATTAATTTTATCTTTTAAAACATGTGACTAGTAGAAAAATCTTAAATTGCATGGGTGGCTTGTGTGTTATTTCCGCGGGATCAAATCCGGCCGTGTGGCTGTTGGCCGCAGCAGAACGCCTCTAGCAATGATGTACCCGTGTCCCAAGACGGCCAAAACCAAGAGCCACAAACTCCGTGGCTTGAGCAATGGAAATTTATTTTCTGGAGGCGAAAAGTTTGCAATCACAGTGTTGGCAGGACCGGTTCCTTCTGAGTCTGGAAGGGAGACTCTGTCCCATGCCTCTCCCCTGGTTTCTGGGTTCACCGGCTGTCTTTTGTGTTCTCTGGCTTCTGCCGCATCACTCAGTCTCTGCTTTCATCCTCACGTGGTGTCCTCCCTGTACATGTCTGTGTCCAAGTAGTCCTTTAAAAAAAATTTTTTTTTTCTTTATTGATTTTTTTTTTTTTTTTTTTTAGAGAGAGAGGAAGGGAGAAGAAGAGACAGAAACATCGATGAGAGAGAACATTGATTGGCTGCCTCCTGCATGCCCCCCACTGGGGATCGGACCCACAACCTGGGCATGTGCCCTGACCAGGAATCGAACCGGTGACCTCTGGGTGTATGGGTTGATGCTCAACCAGTGAGCCACACCGGCTGGGCCAAATATTTCTCTTTATAAGGACACCATCGTACTGGATTTAGGGCCCATCCTATGCTAATATGACCTCATCTGCAGAGACCCGATTTCTAAATAAAGTCACATTCTGAGGTACTGGGGGTTAGGACTTCGATCTAAAAATGTTGGGGGCACACAATTCAACCCATAACACATGGGGAACACCCTCCTTCTCCTGCAGCTTATTCCATAGGATCTGGATCACCCTAGTGATCTTCTGCCGGGGCCAGCCCTTAGATCCACCAAGGATTCCTCCTTCACATCACTCGCCAATGCCTCGCGCCCCTCTGTAAGGCGGCATTAGGGGCCAGGGACATTCACATTTCTTTCTCTGGAGCTCAGGTGTGACTGGTCCCACCTTAGGTGAAACTTTATCCAATCATGATAACAATTAGAAAGCAGGAAGGAGAAAACTGATAAGGGAGAGAAAGTTAAAAACAATCCTCTGTGTGTGTGTGTGTGTAGGGCAGGCGACCCAGATGACCTTTGCTCTTTCCAACTTTGATTTTCCAACAACACAACCAGGAGGTCACCTGTGCTGGCTGTAAAAACCTCACCAGCTGACATAGCATATGTTCAGTGGCCTGGGAATTTCCAGTCCTGGGGAAATGTGACCATCACACGGGGGCCCTTCACCAACTTCCTAAGAGGGGAGGGGCCCTGGGGAGGGCTCTGTCGCCTGACTGCTCCTCAGCCCTGTGGGAAGAAGGGCCTGGCTGCGGGGAGCTCTCCAGTCCTTCAGAGCAGGCAGGTGTCTGGGCCCCAGCTCAACTCCTTGCCACAGCTGTGACTTGGGAAAGTCACAGAATCTACTGGAGACTCTGTTTTCTCACCTGTAAAATAGGAATAAGAAAAACAACTTGCCCTAGTTAGGGGGAAGAGTAACGTAAGAGGCATGGCTGGGCCTAGAATGTCGGAAGGACCGAGGTGGGTACCAGGTCCCATCAGCATCTTGGTTCCCCTCACTTGCTACATGTTGGGTTCATCAGGGCCCTGGCCACTCAACGTATGGGTCCCAGTGGAGCAGCAGCCCCTGGGAGCTTGTCAGAAAGGTGGACTCTCAGCCCCCCCGCCCCCCCAGGCCTGCTGAACCAGAAGCTGCATTTTAACAAGATTCCAGGTGCCCTCATTGAAGTTTGAAAAGCACTGTTTCCGTGGACATTGTTTTCACCTGTCCTGAGTCCATTCCCTCTTCTTCTGGTAAAAGTGATCTTATTTTCTTGGGAGATTTAACCCCCCCCCCCCCCCCCCCCCACACACACACACATTAGCTCTGGGTGCTTCGCTGGGGCCTATCTACTCTCCCGATCATCTCCAAGGGGGCAGAATGCTAGTCCTGGCAAATCAGAACCAACCTGGGACCCGGGACTCTGCCTGGAGCTGTTGGGAAAGAGAAGCTCTTCTCACGCAGTCTTTACCGGCTGTGGAACGGAAGCCCGGAGCCGGGTGCTGCCATCTTGGTCTCCACTGCGGAGAATCTACCCGAGGGAGGAGCCGGTGCGTGCGTGTGTGCGTGTGTGCGTGCGTGCGTGCGTGTGTGCGTGCGTGCGTGCCTGAGCCAGGGGAAGGGTCAGACGTGCGTGCGTGCGTGCGTGCGTGCGTGCGTGCGTGCGTGCCTGAGCCAGGGGAAGCGTCTGACCTGACACTGCTGGGTGTAAGTGGTGGGAGCTGGGAGAGTCATTTGTTGTCTCTGTGGGTCAGGGCCGGGTCCCAGAGGGGCGGGTGCACGTGTGGGGCGGGCAGGGCTGGGGTATCTCTGCATCTGCGGATCCGCTGTGTGTGCACTTGGCGGCGGAAGTGAAAGTGGTGGGAGGTGTGAGTGGGGGACTATCTGTTGCCTTTGGGAACTGTGTTGTGTAAGGATAATGCGAGTTTGTCTTTGTGGGGGGTGCCGGTGGGGAATGTTGTCGTCTTTGTGAGTCTGTGTGTGTGTAATTGTTGGATGTAGGGACGAGTGATGAGCTCGTGTGAGCAGGTGAGTCATCTGCTACATGCACCGGTCCATGCACGCGTCGTGACCCCATGGGCTGGTTGGGCATATCCCCACAGTGATGTGACAGGAGAGTGTCCAGTTTGAGCCCATTGAGTGGATGGGCAAAGTGTGTCCAGCCAGGGTCAGGCCGTGCATTTAGTCAATGCTCATTACTGCCTCAAGGGCAGGAGTTCCTACCCTAGGGGGCAAATTGTCCTCAGTTAATTCCCAGTTACCTCCTCAGCCTGGGGAGTTGACTTGCTTCTTTGGGGTTCTCCCCCTCCCCATCGGCCTCTGCAGAGCAGAGGAAGCTGCAAACTCTCAGGCAGCACAAAGCCCCCAGGTCACATTTAGCACTTTTTCTAAAGAAGGAAAATTGCTGACGATGCTTTTACCTCCCACTTGCAGAATGTGGCTTTCAGATCAGGTGCGTTCACGCCAAGGCAGGTGCTGGAGTACCTGATGACTCCTGGGCACTGTTGTCATGGATCTGGAGAATATTAGAACAATAGAGTCCAGGCCCCATTGTGAAAGGGGGAGAAAAAGTGCCCGTGTCTTTGTGTGAGGCTGAGGAGAAGCCAGGCAGAGGGGAGGCAGGGGAGAGAGGGGAGGGAGGACAGGAGAGGCTGGAGATCAGGAGGGGCAGGCCAAGAGGGGTTTCCTGTCCAGAAACAGGGTGACTGGCCAGTTACGAGGTGCCAGGGAGAGGCTGCCATCAGGAACTGGCAGGGATACTTGCTGACAGGGAGGAAGGGAGGGAACCGAGCCTCTAGGGAGGGTCTCTGCACTCCATCAGAAAGCCACAGCAGGAGAGCACAGGGGAGGGGGCTTCCTCTGTCACCCACACCCCTTACTTGACTCCGGATCTTCTCCCTTGTGTGGGAACTGTGGTGCTAGAATGAAAAGTGACATCACTTTGTTGGACCAGGCTTCAGCCCCCCTCCTCAGGATTCCTTTATCCTCAGCCAAAGGAGGACCCCAGCAGAGAAGGTCTCCCCCTCCTGCACAAGGGGGGGGCTGGCTGACACCTGGGGAGGACGTGTGCTCTGGGCCTTACCTGGATTCCAGACCCCCTCCCCCTGCCCCCCCCCCCCCCGACAGGGCAGACAGGGCTGCCTCCCACAATGCAGTGGCCAGGTTGCTGGGCAGAGAGGCCAGATGACTTTCTCCCCTGAGTTCCATGGAGGGAAACTGGGAGGAAATGAATTTCCTCTCGATATGCTGTGGACAGACTCCAGCAAGCTTCCCAGTGGCCCATAAAATAATAGTAGCATTTATTGGGCACTTGCTTTGTGCCAAGTGCTATTAAGCAGATCTTAAAGAGAGAAGCTATTAGCAGCTCTGCTCTTGGGAAAAGAGAGGGGAAGTGACTGCTAATCTTGCGTGGACCAGGGAATCCCAGTGCCCAGGACTGGAGCCCAGGCAGCTGACCCTCAGATCCCTTGTCCTTAATCACTAGGCAGCCCTGCTTCTTAAGAAAAGGTAGGTTTGTGAATGCAGAGGGGAAAGGGCAGGGAGCATCTCAGGGACTTACATGTGTCTGTCTTTTCCTCCGAGAAGCCACACTCATTCCCTCCTCGGGGTCTCTGCACTGCTGTTCCCTCTGCTGGAAATACCTTCCTCCCAATCTTCACACACTGACCCTTCTCGTCCTCCGACTGCAGCCCAGACGCCGCCTCAGAGAAGTTGTCCGATGCTCTGGTGTGCCACCCCAGCTGAGTTCCATCACCATTGTCACCCTTCTGACACCGTAAGCCTAACCTGCTTACTGAGTTGTCCCCATGTTGAAGGTCTGTCCCTGGGAAGGCTGGCACTGGTCTGCACTGTTCATTCTGTGCCAGTGCCTGGCACAGAGAAGGCTGAGAAAATACAGACCAGGAGGGTCTCTGAGAGCCGGTGAGTGGAGGAGCAAGCCACCCCGTGTTGTAGAAACATACCAGCAGGCAGGCTGGGCCCCTCGGGAGGGACTTGGCAGGGCAGCTCCCACAGGCCAGCATGGGGGGTCCTCTGCCCTAGCCTGTTAAACCTTGGGGCCTGGGAAGCCCTTTTACACTCTTCGTGAGAACTAGAGGCTCATCTAATTGCAAAGGAAGCACTTTTTAAAATGTAGTTTTTGGTATCCAATCACAAGTTTATAAGTTTAGCTTGTAGTCTGGAGACAAGGCAAAGGAAGACATGCTCCCACCCCCACAGGTCACCCAGAGGCGTGGTATAGAACAACCGTTCATTTCCCTGCCTTATCTCAGCCAGACATCTCTAGCGTGCTGTCCCTCAGTGGCAGCAGGGTCGTTAACCATGCGGTCTGTCGGTCTGTCGTGGTGACATGACCCAGCTTGTGCTTAACATCATAGTTAGTAGGGTCACAGGAGGTGCACGGGGCCTTGAGGGTCACACATCTCAGACTTCTCTTCCCACCCACTGTCCTGGTCAGATATGGGCACAGCCCCTCCCCATCCCTTACTCCAGCACCGTAATACTCTCGCCACAGCACGCAGGACCATTTCTCTCTCCGCCTAATGCCTCCACTGGCACGTTCACAATCTACAGTGGGTTGTTGAATAAGATAAAACAGTCCAAAGTACATACCCAACAGCAGGGAGCTGGTTAAGCAAACTAGAAACCCTCCTGACTCAAGTTTCTTGACTTCGGCATGATTGACCTGTGGTGGACTATGAGAACCTCCCTGGGCTCCATTCACCAAATGCCAACAGCACCTTCTACCCCAGTGTGACAACCGAAACGGTCTCCAGACATTGCAAATCACCTATCAACAACCAATCCATTGGTCTCTATAATGGAATTCTGTGCAACTATTAAGAATGACAAATAATAATAAAAATAATTATAACTAATAGTTATTGAGGGAAACACTATATACCAGGCCCTGTTCTGAGCTTCACACATAATTTCTTTAATCCTCACAGCATCCTCATGTTACATATGAGGAAACTGAGGCACAGAGAGTTTGGTTAGCTTGACCAAGGCCACACAGCCAATTAGATAGATGCTCATGACATATGTTAAGAGTAAGAAAAGATAAGAAAACACATGCAGGCAGCATTCCACAAACATACGTACATCTATGTATCACAAAATATATGTGTTAAAAGTGGTTCTTCCTAGGCCACGAGATTGCAGATGAATTTTAGTTTTGTTTTGTTTCTCTGTAGTTTCAGTACAATTATATTTACATATAAATATAAATATAAATATTTCAGATGTTTATATATAATATATAAATTTTATGTTATATTATATTATTTGTGTAACAAGAAGAAACATTGTCTCACCTCCAGTCTTGGAGGTGAGGTGTCCTCAGCCCCATTTGCAATCCAGGTGACAGATAGGGATCCCAGGCAGTTCTGTGGTTTGGGGTGGCTCTGAGGTCTTGTCTGGAGTTGCAGGTTCGAATGGACTTCACCAGAGACCAGGGGAAAACCGTCCCAGAAGGCGGTGAGGTGAGGACACTTTACCCAACGATTGGCATGCAGAGCACAAACCTGGCTGAGCTGCCCCCTTGAGACATGTCGTGGGGAGAATGAGGGCAGGGATGGGGATAGGAGCAAACAGATAATCGACAATGTGAGACTGATCCTTTATAAAACAATTTTTCAGTAACACCCAATACCATCATTTCATGAATAAACGATGTTATAAATAGCATACCTTATTATTCTTAAACTACCCAAACCAGCCCACATTTCTAAGGGGAGTTTTGAAATGTAAAACAACTATTATTATTTTTTTAAATATGTTTTAATTGATTTTTGAGAGAGGGAGGAAGGGAGAGATAGATACGTGGATGTGAGATAGAAACATCAAGTGGTCGCCCCCTGCACGCCCCCCATTGAGGATCGAGCCCGTAACTCAGGCACGTGCCCTGACTGGGAATCGAACCAAGACCTCTCAGTCCATGGGACGACAGTCCACTGAGCCACACTGGCCGGGCTGAAATGTAAAACAATTATTTCTAAGGCAAGAAATATCTAAATATTAACAGTAGCAGGACAGAGGCTAAAATAGAAAACCTGAGCTGGGCCCCACTCCACCCACCTCAGCTGGTCCTAAGATGGGGTTCATATTGCTGTGAAGGGCGGGATGGGGTGCTGGAGGGGAGCTCCGGGGTCCGAAGCCCAGTTCCTGGCACAGGTCTGTGCTCAATGACTGGTGACTGTCGTTCCGCAGGACGGTGGCCTCACACTATGTTGTATTCAGGTCAGTTTTGCAATAGGCATGTTAATTTTAGAATCAGAAAAAAGAAAAAACATCCTGAAACAAAGAAAGGTGAGGACTGATAGATGACGAATGACCTCAGGGAGCAAAGGGCAGAGAGAGAGACGCTCTGTAGATACCATGGCTCTGGGTCTGGAATTTAACCTGCAGTGAACCAGGCTGAGAGAGGCAGGTGGGCACACCCACAGGTTTCCTTACTGAGAATTTCCTGCCTTTGAGCCCACTCACCAGCCCCCAGTTTACAGATTGAAGGGAAACCCCAGGGTCACAAAGCCCTCCACACACGCCCACTCCTGGTGAGCAAGTGGTGCAGGGAGGGCTGGGGCTGGGGTTGGGGTTTGCCAGAGCCCACCCAGCCTCCCCCTCACAGCTGCTCTCGTGGGCTGGGCCCCGGGCTGGGGTGTCTGGCACGCAGGTGATGTCAGCTAACGAGCAAAGGCCAAGGATCACAGAATCTGTTTTGTTCCGCATATCTCTGCCTCACCTTCCTGCTCTTTGTTTCTTTTCTTCTTTTGATTGTAAATATTTTTAAAGTCATTCCTTTAGATAAATTGGGCTTCATCAAAATTTAAAACTTAATGTATGTTGGGACACTGTCAACAGAGTGAAAAAGCAACCTACAGAATAGGAGAAAATATTTACAAAGCACATACCTGATAAGGGATTAACATACAAAATACATAAAGGACTCCTACAACTCAACATCAACAAAACGAACAACCCAGTTCAAAAATGGGCAAGAGGCTTGAAAGAACACTTCTCCAAAGAGGATATACAAATGGTCAATAAGTACATGAAAAGACATGCGACATCACCGATCATTAGGGAAATGCAAATCAAAACCACGATGAGATACCACTTCACTCCCACTGTGGTGGCTGTTCTCAAGAGAGCAGAGAGCAACAAGCGTTGGCAAGTGTGTGGAGAAACTGGAACTCTGTGCATTGCTGGCGGGAATGTAAACTGGTGTAGCCTCTATGGAAAACACTATGGAAGTTTTTTTAAAAATTAGACAGAATTATCATATAATTCAGGATTTTCCATTTCTGGGTATATACACAAAGGTTTGAAAGCAGGAACTTGAATGGATATTTGTACACTAATATTATAGCAGCATTATTCACAGTAGCCAAGGTGGAAACAGTTCAAATGTCCACTGATGGATAAATGGATAAACAAAGGCACTATATACATACAATGCAATAGTATTCTGTCTTTTGAAGAAATAAAATGGATACACACAAACCTGGAAGACCTTCTGCTGAGTAAAAAAGCAAGACAATAAAGGACAAATATGATTCCATGTATAAGAGACATGGAATAGACAAATTCATAGAGACAGAAAGTAGAACAGTGCTTATTAGAGCCTGGGGGAGGGGAAGGAGGAGTTACTGTTGAATGGGTACAAAGTTTCAGTTTGGGATGATGAGAGAGTTCTGGAGGTGGATAGTAGTCATAGTTGCACAACAATGTGAATGTACTCAATGCCACTGAACTGTACACTTAAAAAATAGGTAAGGTAACAAGTAAATTTTATGTTACATGTATTTTACCACAATGAAAAATTTAAGGGAAGTACCATTAAACATCTAGCGCAGAGACTGTCTCCCTCATGCTGCAGAAACATAAATTGAGGCTCAGAGAGGTGGGGAAAAAAGTCATTCTTTTAAAATCATTTTTGATATCTGAAGTATAACAGGTATTCTTGAATTTAAACATTACAGATTAAGTAAAACCCCCTGCAGGCCACCCCCACCCCGCCCCTTAACCACATCCCCTCCCAGAAGGTAACCACGGCAAAATCATTTGGTGTGAATTCTTCTATTTCTTTTTTTAGATTTACAGAAATGGAACCATTCTGTACCAATTTTGCAACTTACCCTTAACATTTACTTAACGCTGTTTCTTGAAGAGCTCCTGTGTCAGTTCTTGTGAGTTACCTCATTCTTCTAAGCCGCTGTGCAGAGTCTTGGAATACACGTAGCCATGTATTTAGCATGATGTGTTTAACATTCCCCTACTGTTGGACCTTAGGTTGTTTTCACTTATTTGGCTATTTAGACCACTCAGCATAAATTCCTCTTTGTGTCCCTATAGAAGTGTTTCTTTAGGAAATAGTGATTACTTATTTACTTATTAAGGTTTCAAACATACATACATGAAAGCCTGTCCAATGGTTGGCGTTTATGGTGCTCAGGGAATGCTAAATATTTTTCGTCATCATCTCACATGCTCTTCCTCCCCCAGTCCAGTCACTATCCCCACAGGTGAGGGAAAGGTCCAGAAAACTCGAGGAGTTTGCTCTGGAGCACAGAGCTCATGAAAGCGCCTGGGCCTTCAGGCGGGCCTGATCTAACCAAGCAGGACAGCTTAGTCTGTGACCTCCTGGAGGCCTCCTTTGGGCTGGGTCCCCGCATCTAACATAGGCCTGGAATGTCACGGCTCTGGCGCCCACTTTCTGAATGTTGTTGAGCAGATGGAGGAATGGAGAGGGGTGGAATCTACTGCAGATCCTGGCACCGTGGCCTGCCCATGTGCACCCTGTCCACTGCCCTGTGCTGCCCTACCCTGGGCCCCAGCAAGGAGGGGCGTCTGATACTACCAGTCCCTCCGATCTCCTTCTCAGCTGCCTCAACTTTAGCCACTGCGGGGTGACCTCTCTGCTGGGCCCCCTGAGCCCCCTGCCCTGATACAGCCCCTGTTCCCTGACGCTTGGGCCCAGGTACTCCGGGGCTCTTCCCCTCCATTATATACTTACTTCCTTTTTAAAGTTTACATGGCCGTTATTCTCTTTGAAAATGCTCCCCTGTTTGTGTTCAATACAGATGAAGAGGCCAAGGGGCAGAGAGGTCACATGACTTGCCCAGGGCCCCACCTGGTGGCACAGCGGACCCACCCAGGTGGGTCTCAGAGCCTCCAAGGCCGCCGCCCTTCCTGCTACGCTCAGACCGCTTCTGAGATAAGCCTGGAGGCTCACTTGCTGTCAAATGGGAGTCGCACAGGATCCGGAGCTGGGAGTAACATTTGCTCCCTGCCTCCAGCTCTGCCCCCAGGGCCCACGGAGTGAGTCCCAGCTCCCCTGCCGGAGCCGTGGGCTCAAGTGCCCGAGTGGCCAAGTCTGTAGCTACTCAGGTTCAATGGACCCTCTGGGGCTCCGTCTTGACCTCTGCACTCGAACAAATCAGAGGATTATCTATGAAGATGTCTTTTTATTCTTTTAATTTGAATCTATCATTTTAATCTGATAATTTACCTCTTTAACGGCATTACATGAGGTTTATAACTGTGCTGAGAATTTATTTCTTTAACTTCTTTGATGGCCAAAGGGGTACAGTGGAAGTCATCCATCGTGTTGGAAATGGAACCCTTAAAAAAAGTCTTTGGACTTTCCTTCTCCTGCTTTCTCCCATCCTTTCCTGCCCCTGAGTGCCAAAGAGGGTGGGTGCAGAAACATGTGGGGAAATGTGATGGTGGACCAATGTGTACAAAAACAAGAGCATGTGTTCTAAACAGGGTCTGGTCTCTTCAGCATAGAAATATATTTTGTGAATTCAAATTTTAATTCATATTTGCAATTTTACTAATTTTTATATTCAGTGGGAAAAAACCAACAACAACACTATATGGAAACTGAATCATCCCCTTAGTAGAAAAGGAGATTAAAAAAAGTGTGAAATACATATAAGATTCATTTAAATTTGATACCTAATTTGTTTATAAAAATAAGACTAGCTCAATAAATCTAGAGTAATTCATTTTGAATAGGAAACTATTATTTTTCTGTTGTGCAGTAACTACCATATCTCAAGAAATGGCTTGATCAAACAATAAAGTACATCATTACCTTGAAAAAGAAAAAAATAGAAGTCCTTATACATGTGACAACATAGATGAACCTTGAAAACATTATACTAAGTGAAAGGAGCCAGACACAAGAGGACAAATATAGCATGATTCCATTTATGTGAATTGTCCGGAATAGGCAAACCCGCATCGAGGGAAAACAGATGGATGGTTGCCAGAGACCAGGAAGAGACTGCTAATGGGTGTCATTATGGTGGGGGTAATGAAAATGTTCTGGCATTAGATAGGGAGGCACAATTTTGTGAATATACTAAAAACACTGAATTACACACTTCAAACTTGCGAATGTTATGGTATGTGAGTTATATCTCAATAAAGAGAAATACATAGCTATTTAGAAGTAAGCAACACACAGAAGAAGGAGAAGCAGGATGTGGACAAGTGTGTCTCTGTGGGGAGGTTTCCCAGAGGGAAGGCACCATCTGAGCCTGTTTTGTTTTTAATGGTTTTTGAGAGAGAAACATCGATCGGCTGCCTCCTGCATGCCTTCTACTGGGGATCGAGCCTGCCACTCAGGCATGTGCCCTGACTGGAATCAAACGGACCTCTCAGTCCATGGGACGACGCTCAATCCCTTGAGCCTGGTTTTAAAGGGCCAGGAAAGAGAGGCTGGTTGCATTAGGAAAGAGAGGGATGGACCAGCCTGTGGGAAGGAAGGGCTTTCTCGGCCGAGGGAGCAGTGCTTGCCAAGGCGGCATGAAGACAGAAGGCAGTGTGGTGTACTCTGGTAAGTTCCAGTCCTCCGGGCGACATGGGTGTAAGTCTTGGTGCACCAACTTGGAGCCATATTTTATTACTTATTTCTCCCTCTGAGCCCCATTCCTCCAGGCTGCAGAAAACATTTGGGAGATGTCCCAAGGTCCTAAACTGCGTCAAAACATGGGCTCAGCCACCGGTCTCCGTGGCTTAGCACGGAGAAGCCATCGTCCCCATCTTTTCCCGGCCTCTGTGCTGTGCCGCAGTCTGTCAAGGCCAAGAACCCAGTGCTGATGGTCCCACGTGCCTGGTGCGCTGGGGGAGGGGGCACTCCTCCCTGGGGCCTTGCTGTCTCCTCACACCCTGCCAGGAGGCAGGGCCAGGGCTCCTGCTGCCGCGGGCCTCCCTCCTCATGCTGGAGGAATCACTTTCGGGTCTCAGAGCAGGTGGTGTGGGGGACCTGCTCTCCGTTGCTCCCCAGGGACATTCGTCCATCCCAGTAAACGTCCATTAGCTATTCTGCAAACTCCCTAGTTGTCCTCAATTTGTGAGCAAAGACCCAGCAAGACTGTCAAACTACTCCTGCCTGAGTGGGAGAGAGGAAAAGGAGATGCCATAGAGAGAAAAGAACAATGAATATTCCAAAGTGTCGAGCGTCTCAAGTGACCACAGAATCTGATGTGCTGGGCTCCGTGCAGGCCGAGGCGAAGGCCCCACCTGGGGTCCCTCTGAGTAGGCATGTTTCGCTTCCCACGTCCAGGAGAGCCAAGAGGACAGCTGGGAAGAGCAGGGGGCAGTGGAAGGGCACAGAGCAGGCTGGTCGGTTACCTTTGCCCCTGGTCGGGCCGAGTGGCGGAACTGTCGGAGGGGTCAGCCGAGCAGGAGCTGTCAGCCTGGGAAGGCACCGCTAGGGACTGCAGGTGGCAGGTGGGGGTGGGGGAGCTTCCTCAGCGGAAGAGGGGGTCTGGAAGGCTGTCGCTCGAGAAGAGTGAAGATTGATCTCCTCCCTGTTCCCACACACGTGTGACGGGTTGGGGAGAGCAGAGAGCCAGAGCACAGAGGTGAAGTCAGTTGCGGGGTCAGCTGGACCAGTCACCAGCTTTACTTGGTGGGGAGGATGTTTATTTAAGGAAAATCACTATGTTTACTCAAAGCTTTGGGCTGCAGCTCTCAGGAGTGGAATTATCAGTGAAAGCCAGGCTATTCATCAATTGTGGGGCCTGGTGACAGGCCTTCTTTTAGGGAGAGTGGGCGGGACAGAGGAGAGCGGGAGGATGGGAGAGGAGGGGGTGGCCGGCCTTAGCCCCAGTTGGAATAATTCTGATCCCAGGAGCAGGAAGGTCACATGGAAGTGGCCTTGAGGTGGCGCCAGGGGTGGGAGGGGGCAGAGGGTGGCGTTTCCATGGCACAGGAATCGCGGGACAAAGCTGGACGGAAATCACACTTCGGGATGCTCCCTGGCCAAGGCCAGGTTGCCTGAAGAGGAAGGATAAACTTCCTGGATGGACACCCAGACGCCAAGCCCTGGGGAAGAAGGCAGGAGCGGGGGCAGTGGGGTCTCTCCAGGCCGTTACCAGGGCCTTGGGCAAAGCCTGAACAGACCGTGCACTCTGGGTCAGGAGCAGGAGGTGGGCTGAGCCAGAGGCATGGCCCTCGGCGACTTCCCACTTGCCCTCAAAGCCACTCGGCCAGCTGGCTGGGTGAGGAGAGAGGTGTGCCTGGCCCCACTGGCGAGCAGGCTGGGAAGGTGGGGTCGGAGCTGACAGGGGTGCTGGCTGAGCAATGCACAGGCGGCGGGGAGGAGCCCCGGAGCAGGGAGGGCAGCTGGTTCAGAGAGAGGACAGATGGAGGAGATGCCTGGCATGTGTACCTGGGGCCTCGGGCAGCTGAGGCCATGTCCCCTGATCATGGCGTGGTGGGAGGTCTCTTTAAAGGGGACTCAGGACAGAGCAGGGCCACTCCTACTGGCTATCTGGTCCATAGTTTGGGACAACTGCCCTGTCAAGACACAAGAAGTGATGAGGGAAGGAGGGAAAGAAGGGAGGGAGTAGAGGAGAAAGGACCTCTCCTAACGACGACATCAGTAGCACCGACCTCCTAGTGGGGAGAAGGTACATGTGAAGCACCAGGCCCAGGACACACTAAGGGCTTGGTCAGTGGCACTGGTATTATGACCATGACGGCTTTCCTTGCACCCAGGCCTTCCTCGCTCCTTGCCCACACTCCACTCACACGAGCGCCTCCTCTCCCTCCACACAGGCCACAGCACAACCAATGAAGGGAACATTCAACTCGCTGCCACAGGTCCATAGGGCCCAAGGGCCCTTTTCCACCACTTAGCTGTGTTATCTTGGGCTGCCTACTTAACCTCTCTGTGCTTCAGTTTCCTCATTTGCAAAATGAGGGTAAGGGTATCTCACAGTATTATAAGCACGAAACGAATCAGCACCTGTAGGTGTTTAGCAGAGGGCCTTGGCCCAGAGCGACTCTGGATGAAGGCCACTACCATGGTGTTGGAGGAGGGGCCGGGCATTGCTCCCGCCTCTGCTCCAAGCTGAGGTTCCCACGAGTGGGTCTGTCAGGCTGGGCAGAATCTTCCTTTGGGATGAGGAATGGCAATAACATCAGCTCTCACTGAGCCTGGAGACCGAGCTGCAGGTGGATGCCCCTCCAGGTGGGTTTTGTGTCCAGCTCTGGGCTCGCAAGGGAGAGAGGAAGAGACCTGCAGCCTCCCACCCTCTGTCCTCCCTGACCTCCTGGGCAGATCCCTCGCCTCAACCACGGAAGGTCATGAAAGGTCAGGCCAGGTGACCTCTTCAGATAATAACCCCTCTGAGGATGCTTCCTGCCCCACAAAGCTGTTTCTTTTACAAGAATACAGAAAGGCAATTAAATAACCTCCCTGGCCCCTCTGTGCTGTCTTAAAAACCATACAAACATCATGAAACGGGGTTAAGCATCCGGTCAGGTGTCCTTTGAGGGAAAAGAGAGCTGGAGACTGTTCTTTACACGGGAAGGGGCACCTCTCAAGGAGTTTTCTGTGGTGGTGAGCTGGCAGGTGGCAGGTGGGGGAGGGTAGCCGACGGGGCCCATCTGGCCGGGGAGGGGAGCGGTGCAGGAAGAGGCCTGGGCTGCCCTAGAGGCGGGCTGGGGAAGGGGGCCGTGGGTTGATTTTCCAGGAAGCCTTTGCAGAACAAAGCTGCCCTTCCCCGCCCCTTCATCACCGCTGGACGTGAGCAAGGCGGCCCTGCTCCTGCTGCAAGATCTGGGGTGGCCAGTGCTGGAGCTAGCCCCAGGCCATTGGCTTCTCCTCCTCCCCTTGCTCCCCTACACACTGATGAAACACCTTCTCCGCCGCTCCGGGGGCCCCGGTGGGTTAGAGACCTGGCTGCAGGGCCTCACACACCCGTGGCCATTACAGTTCACATGGGCGTTTCTGGTCCATCACCACCTGGAACCCTACCCCCCCACGTGTGGCCCCCCCGGTCCAGCCCTCACGGGCACACTGCATCCGGCAGGTAGAAATATTGGAAGATTCTTCACTTTCTCTTTCAATTGCTGTCTCTGCCTGGGGTGGCCCCAATCTTAGTTTTTCCCCCAACAGAACCTGAATGAGGACTTAGGTGCAGGTCATGTATGTGGAAGGCAATCCTGGGGGGGAGATGGGCAAGCGAGGGCGGAAACGGGAAAAGCCCGTAGGAGGCTGTGTTCTCAAGGCGGCCTCTGTGGGAAGCGGGCTCAGCTCCCCTGGCGGCACCTGCGAAGCCTTCCCAGGCCACTCAGGATTGTCTACCCACTGGTGGAGGGTTGCCCCAGGAGAGCGAATTCTGCCGCTGCTTCCTAGGCTCCCCTGTGGACCCTGCAGGCGCCTGCGGTGCGGGAGGGCCTTGGGCAGGAACGAGAGAGGCCGTGTCGGGCTGTGGGGCAGTGTCCGTGCAGCTGTGGCTGGCAGCGGAATGGCCCAGGCCGCGTGGCGTGGGCACCAGAGCCCCTACGGAACCTCTGAAGGCTACCGTGTCCATCTTCGTGTCCTTGGCAAGTGCTCAGTAAATGTGAAATGACCAGGACACCATGGTACAGAGAGTCCAAGTGACCCAGCAACGGTTGGGTCTCCAGCTGAGAACTCTAGACTCCTGACTTTCCCTCCAGTGGGGCTGGGGATTTCCTCCCTGTTACCCAAACCCTGGCTACTGATCAGCTTAGACCATCTTCAGAAACTATAGTCCATGGAATGAAGGGACGGGACACTGTCTGGAGATCAGACACAAGAAGGAAGTAGAACTGCTATATCATATAGTAAGCCCCCACCGTCCTCAATGACTGTGTCTCTTCAAATTCTAGGAAGACTGACTGGTTGGCCTTCCTCAAGTCATGTGAACATCCCATGGCCAGGAAACAGTGAAGCACTTTGGTGGACAGTCCCACAACCCAGTGGGAGAGGGGTTGAAGCAAAGTGGGGGTGCGGTTACCAGCAGAAGTGCCGGTGGATGAGGGCAGCGTAAAAGCCCAGGCTGTAAAATTGGGAAAAACAGCTGACCTCCCCATACTACGGAGTTGTGCGGCTTCCACAAAAGCATGTGTGTAGTGAGACTTCAAAAAATATGAGATACCCTCAGCTAGGTCTTCATGAGACCAGGGGACGTCAACGGGAACGGAAGGAGCTGACCATGGTGCCAGGGTGCAGCCAGCTGCTCCTCTGAACACTGTACTCCCTGGGATGCCCTGGCCTACACCCAGGAATTCTGTCCCTACCCTCAAACACGAGCCACCTCTCAGACATGATGACTCACGGCGCCATACCCTCATGGCCAACCCTTCCTTCTTTGGACACAAAGTGTAAACCAGATCTTTGAGTCTCCAGAATAAGACCTCTTTGCCCTCAAGAAGCAGACAGTCTAGGGGCAGAGATAAATGAGGAGCTATTTCTGCAACAGTAAAGTGTGCTGGTTTCTAGGACCCAGACATGCAAAAGGCATTCAGGTGCTGGAGAGGAGGGAGGAGGGGTCTGCTGACGCACTTGCCCAACCAGAATTCAGGGAGGGACCTTGGCACTGCGTTAGGTGCAGGATCTGCAGTGGACAATGCCCTCTTCCCTCCTGTGCGTCCAACCTGTGCGGCCGCCGCCTGAACCGGGATCTGCCTTCTCGGCTGCCTGCACCTGCTAGGAATGTCCAGGACATGCACCTCCCCGTTCAACCTGTTCTGACTCCCCTGGCCCAGAGCGCACACTTGAAACCGCTAAAGCTGTGTTAGCCTGGGTCCTCGAGGTACAAGTGCCAACACAGGGTTGGACATGCCTAGGTTCTGCTTGGGGACATACCTATGTGAGAAAAAAAGGAGAGGGAAGGACAGAGGGTGGTTGGGTGAAAGCAACTAGACCGTCGCACAGTTTCAGGAAGGCCGGGCAAGGCTGTGGGGGCCCTCCGCCGTCGGAGGGGTCTGTTGTGTCCAGAAACCCACCTGATGCCTTGCCTGCAGCCCTGTCGTGGCTGAGAAAGCCCGAGGGAAGTGGGGCTCAGGGGCCTGGCTGTCGGAACACAACAGCAGGACCTCGCAGTTAAACACTTCCCGTAGGTGCGGGTCTCTGAGGCGCCTTCTCGTTGGCCTCCCCGAACACTGGGCCCCACAAATCACACCCTCAGTCTGACGCGTGGGCGAAGATTCTTTTCTGCACTTGCAAGACGTGTATCTTGGCCTCTCCACTGGCCGGTGAGCAGGGCAAGGTGGCATCATAATTCCGCATTCGTCCACCTGTCCGTTGACCCGTTTGTTTATTTATATTCTTCAATGTGTATCCACCCACTGCCCTCGCCACCAAAGGGCCAGGGATGATCACAGTGACCCTCAGGAGCCTACTGAAGAGAGAGGATTAGATACAGGGAGTTTCTAGATAAAGGTCAAGTGGGTTTCTATTTCCCCTTTCTCCGTGCCAGGAGGGGGTTTTCTCCGAAAGGGCAGCCGTCCCGGGCACATCTCCTGCCGCGGGGACGTGAGTCAGCCCAGGTTGGGAAGAACAGCTCCGCCAGGCAGGACCCGCGGTGACACAGCCCCTGGGTTCTCCGGGGAAATCTGCTTCCTGCAACTTCCCTGGGCCCCGGGGCGCAAGAACAAACCACGGAGGGCAGCCCTTCCCTCCCCCAGGAGCTCTCGGCGAGCTCCCGAAAGTAACAAGAAATCAAGTCTCTTTTCTTGAAAGTCTGTCAGGAGGGCTCTCTCCTCTCTCCCTAGAGGGAAAAAGAAAAATGTGCCGAATGAATGCTGACATGCAGACAGAGGAAGGAAGCAACGAGCACGATGGTTTCTCTTCCCCACAGAGCCGGCCCTGAGCCCAGGGTGTCCTTGCAGACCCTCAGGGAGCAACCTACGGCCCAGCCAGGAGTCCCATTTCACAGAGGAGGAGCCGAGGCTCAGCATGGCCGGGAACTTGCCCAAGTTCACACCGCTGGTGAGTGGTTAGATCTGAGGCCTGACCCCAGAGCTCTTTGCCCTCAGCGCCTGTGCTCTCAACCACCTGTCACACTGCCCACGCGCTGCCTCTCTGACTTTGCAGATGGAGTGTGACCGCGGCCGTGACGGGAGTCAGGGCGTGTACGAGAGCGCAGCGTGTGGACGGGCCTCTCGCCCCGTCACGTGTACATGCTCTTCACCCAGCACCCCGTGTCCTTGGCTGTGGAGCCGTCGGCAGGATGGGGTGCTGACACAGCAGAAGCTTTGAGTCACATCCCTTGCAGGTATGTGTAGAGCGCATAGGGTTCCAAACCCATACAAAGAGAAGACCTCATTTTATATTTAAAAAAAAAAGTTTTAAGAGCCAGAGGACAGAAGAACAGTATCACCAGTGTACCAGGAGGGCAAGTGAGGCACAGCGCATTTGGCTGACTTGCTCAGCTTAGCAGGCTCCAGAAAAGGCTCACGGAGTCCTTCCTTCTCTCCTGCAGAAGCTGCCTCCTTCTGCCTCTGGTTCATGTGTTCTGCGCGAAGAATTGGAAGTTCGGTGACACACAAGCGTTAAGACGATTAAGGTGCTTACATACGGCGTCTGCATTCGTGGTTAGTTGTTGAGTGCCAGGCACAGTGTCAGCACGCGCACTGTGTAAGACTCCACAGTGTTATCACGTGGCATTAACTGGGGCCCACGCCCGTGGGAGCCAAAGCCCCCAGGGGTGCGATCCGGGCATCTCTGCCTTGGACACCTTTCCCCTGTGTGAACCTGGGGAGAAGCAGCTGGGTGTCTGCAGGAAGTGGACGCCACGCAACCCATCTGCAAACAGGTCTCTTTGCTGCCTCTTTTCCTGACTCACCTCCTGGCCATGTTTTGTCTTGGGATGGCTCCTGGTCCCCGTCTGGCTGGCATCTCCAGGCCAGGAAAGAAGGCAGCCCCAGAGGCTGTCGCCTTACCAGAGACGGAGGCTTCCATGCAGGCCGGCAGCTGCCCCGATCGCTTTCCATCCGCTAGCTGAGTCTGTTCCTCCCACCACCCCACCTCCTCCTCACGTCCTCCAGGGGAAGGGTAACGCAGATGGACAAGCACTCTGTCTGTTTGGCAGTGGCTAGTCCCAGACAGCAAGTTCTGTTCCTTCTCCATCTGGCTCTCAGTGAACTTTCTGCTGAACTCCTTCCAGCCCTCCGGAGCGTTCCTGCCAGGAGGAGCCTGTGCCAGGGAGGACAGAATGATTGCCTCGCATGTTGTGCGCGCAGAGCCTTCATTAACATGTCCCCGGGAGTGGCATTTGCAGCCCTGTCCCCGCCACCCGCCACTGAACAGCATGCAACGCGTCACCCCCAGATTCTCCCCTGCCCTGAGAGAGCCAATGTGCCCTGTGTTTCTGCGTGTGGCTTTAGCTCACGTCATTGGCACTGTTGTTATTTACAGAGAGGAGGTTTCTCGGTGGCCTTGCTCCCTCAGTGGCACATGTAAGTGGCCTGACCCAGTTACTCTCCATTTTTAATTCCTATCTTTGGCATAAGAAGGGGATGGTTCTAATCCATGGAGGACATGCAAGGAGAACATGGGATAGAGGGGCGCAGACGGAAATCCAGAGACTTGGGTTCCAGTAATGGCTCTGCCGATGGTTAGGTGTGTGGCCTTGGGCAGAACAATGTTTCCGGATGCCACCTTCTCTACCTATAAAGTAAGGGGGTTGGCTCTGACTCAGAGGCTCACAGAATCTCAGAGCTCATCCAGACTCCCTGTCATTTCCCAGGTAAGTGAACTGAGGTGTAGAGTGGCCACTCAGCTCACCCGAGGCCATGCAGGTAGGTGATGTTAAGACTTGAAACCTCAGCCCTGGCTGGTTTGGCTCAGTGGTAGAGCGTCAGCCCGCAGACCAAGGAGTCGTGGGTTCGATTCCAGCCAAGGGCACTTAACTTGGTTGTGGTTGTGGTTCATCCCTGGCCCTGGTCGGGGTTGTGTGGGAGGTAACCAGTCAATGTGTCTCTCTCACATCAATGTTTCTCTCTCTCTCCCTCCCTCCCATTTTATCTGAAGACAAATAGAAAAATATCCTCGGGTGGGGACTAAAAAAAATAAACAAAGACTTGCAACCTCAGTTCACGTGTTCTGCCTCCTGGATCTGGGGGGGAGATGAAAGAAGGAAGCATTTCAAGACAGCAAGGACACGATGAAGGAATTCCACTCATTGCATATGGAGGGAACTAGGTAAGGATGACTTTTCCTTTACATCAAAGATTCCAGGGCTTAAACCCGTGGTTCTCCTCTAGGAGCTGTTTTGCCCTACAGGGGACATTTGGCAAATGTCTGGAGACAGATTTGTTTGTTAAAACTGGGGCAGGAGCCCTGGCTGGTTTGGCTCAGCGGTTAGAGCATCGGCCTGTGGTCCAGAGAGGCCCGGGTTCGGTTCCCGCTGAGGGCATGTACCTCAGTTGCAGATTGTCCCCAGCCCTGGTTGGTTGTGCGGGTGGCAGCCACTCGATGTGTCCCTTTCATGTCAATGTTTCTCTCTCTCTCTCTTCCTCTCTTTCCCTCCCACTCTATCTGAATAAAAAACGGAAAAATGTCCTCTGGTGAGGATAAAAAAAAAAAAATTGGGGCAGGAGGGTGGGGGGCATTTAGCGAGTAGAGCCAAGATGCTATGAGCACAGGACAGAGCCCACAGAGCCAGCAGTGCTGAGGCTGAGACCCAGCTGGGTGCCAGCCCCTTTCCCGGAGCTGTGAACATTCTTGCTTCTTACCTTCAGCCACATAGGAACTCTCTTTTTGCTGATTTGCTATTGATACTGGCTTTGAAAATGATTTTTTTCTTGAATATAAAAATCATCCCTGCTCATTTCAGAGACTTTAGAATATTCAGAAAGGTACAAAAACAATCAATCCCACCACACAGAGCAAACTAGTAAGAATGACCTGAGAGTCACCGAGCTCCCTCTGCTCCCTCCTGTGTTGTGGGTTTTCTCCACAACCCTTGCCCTCTCCCCCCACACTCACTGCCACCTTCAAGTAACACCCCTCCAGGAAGCATCACCAATCACTCAGCACCCCACCTGAGCTGGAAGAAATGAACTCTCCCGGCTGTGCATTCCTATGGCACTTTGCACATCACAAATGTCAGCTTTGACAATCTTTTTTATTTGTTTTTATTCCAGTTTTGCATAAATGCTTTGAACATAGGAACTAGCCTATTGAATGCGTGTCCCCTCTTCTTCTGGTCGCCCCCCCCCCCATCACCTAGCATGGAGCTGTCCTCTTTCCTCTTCTGACATCACCACCCACTTACTTCCAGACTAAATAACCATCTTTTAGTCCTTAGTCACAGAGGACATTTCAATCTGTGGCTTTTTCACTCCATCAAAATGGGATTATTCTTTCTGAAACTCTTCTTTTTGACTACACGAATCTTAAAGATATATCATTATATAATAAAGATTAAAGGCTTTAACTTAAAGAGCCCCTCCTGTGTGTCAGGAACAGGGATAGTTGCTTATGTAAATTTTTTGATTCAACCAAAACTTCGAAGCATTTACCGACATCTTTTTACAAATCTGAGCGCCGAGGCTCAGCAAGGCATCGCAGCTTGCCCAAGGTTTGGGATGGGCACGGGATTGAACCCAGGGCTGGCCGACTCCACGGCTACCTGTCCCTCCCTGAAGTTTCTCAAGCTCCATGCCGTCGGCCCGCTCCTGCCCACCTGTTTCTACAGGGAGAGGCAGCAGGTAGGTGCATCAGAGCCTGAGGTCTGGGTGGCCCCAGGCAAGGCGTCTCCCTAAAGGGAAGCCACAGAGCCCAACCTGACTCCTTGGCCGTGGGAACCTGTGGCCTGCAGCGGCGTGAGCTGCTAGGGAGACGGGAGGACAAGGAGTGTGCAATGCAAGGTCCCAGGAGATGAGCAGGCGTTCCGGGGCAGATGAGCAGCCAGTGGACGGCGGCACCCGAAAGTCATGCCTCTCGGGCTGGTGCTTCTCAATGCTTTGTGCTAAGTGTACCACTCCCGAGGCCAGCGACAGGTGGCTTGCTGTACACACACCTGTCTGCTGGAGGCCCAGCGCCCTCCTTCTGTTTGGCAGGGAGCTGATGAGCTGGCCTGAGCAGGGAGGTCAGGGGCTGAGCTCGCCGGACGGACGAGGGCACATCTCGTCTTCCCTGGCCCCCCTTCCTTCCCAGCCAGGCGCAGCCCTGCTCTCCGAGCTTCTGACGTGTTTTCAGCCTGAGTACAGGCTCTAGGTCAGGGTTCGCTTTGTCTCAAGCCCAGATCATCTAAAGAAATGACCTTGAGCAAGTCACTTGCCTTCCCGGAGCCTCAGTTTCTCCATCTCTAAATCCGGAAGAATGGCACCCAACCTCACAGGGCCGGGAGGAGGAAACCTGCATGACAGAGGGAATCTAACATGCTGTGGGTGCTCAGAAATCTCTCCTCTTCTCTCGCAGAGATCGGAGGTGATGGGAGGGCGGTTGGAAGACACGTGGGAGAGGGAAGTGAGCGGGAATGGGGAGGGTGGGGGGGCAGCCGAGGAGCAGCCCTCCCCCCCCCTCGTTTGTCTTTCCACCCGGAGCCCGTGGAGGGGAACCCCTCGGCTGGTTGCTGGCAGCCTCGTTCAAGCACAGCTGTTCACGCTGGTTAAACCTGCTGTTCAAGCCTCTGTGTGGGCTCAGACTCAGCCTCACTCCCTTTCGGGGGGGCTGGGGGGTACAGTGGTTAGAGCAGACTCTGGCCTGCCTGGCACACGGGCGCCACCACGGTGTGGCCTCAGGCCGGCTGCTCCACTTTATTTTTAAAAAAAAAATTTTTTTTTACCCTCACCCGAGGACATTTTTCATTTTTTGTTCAGATAGAGTGGGAGGGAGAGAGAGGAAGGGAGAGAGAGAGAGAAACATCGACGTGAAAGGGACACATCGAGTGGCTGCCACCCGCACGACCAACCAGGGCCGGGGACAAACTGCAACCGAGGTACATGTCCCTAGCGGGAACCGAACCCGGGTCTCTCCGGACCTCAGGCCGATGCTCTAACCGCTGAGCCAAACCGGCCAGGGCCGGCTGCTCCATTTTAGAGCCTCAGCTTTCTCTTCTGTAACACGGGGATATTCATATCTGATTGGGTCGTCTGGGGTGATTAGATTAGATCTTGCACAGGTTGGACTTGGCTCCGAGGCTGGTATAGAGGGTGGGCTCTCACAGGCCAGCTACCAGTGTTCATTTCGGTGGTGGTTGAACCATTCCAGCCACAGACGGCCCAAGTCCTGGGCGGCCTGTCTTGGTGACGTGCTCACTGGGAGATGCGGCTGGTTGAGGCTGCCTGGCGCACGTCTGGGAAGCCCCATCCTTCGACCGGTCAGCCAGCTGGGTCGGCCCCAGCGGTCAGCGGGAGCAGCGTTCCAGCGGCGTTCCTCCTTGGCAGAGGCTTCAAAACCAGAGGAAGACATTACTCAGGCAGGTTCAGGGTGTCAGACCCGGGGCTGTGACACAGGCTCAGCCTGACGGTAATGTGGGAGCCCCGAGAAGCACTGTACTCCTGGCCATCTCCAGACGGACAGAGCGTGGGGACAGGATGGGGCAGGGGCTGGGGGCGGACTGCGACCCCACTTCACCCCAGGTCTTACACAAAGCCCCCGAAGGCAGAACTCGGGTTCTTTCCAGCAGAACATTCCAAGAATAGGCCTCCGGAAGCTGTGCCTTCCTCCTCCTCCTCCTCCTCCATCTGAGGAAGTCACCTGGGGTCGGGTGAGGGCCCAGCTGACCTTTGTAACTCCTGATCTCTCTTGGGAGAAGGAGAACTTTGGAGTTTCTGTGTGGTGACGGGCAGGCTCTCCGAGGCTGCCTCCTTCGTTGGGGACTTTCGATGGCCTCTGCTTGCGGACCTGACCCTGTGCTAGGTTTATGTTCTGAGCTGGGAAGGACCCGAGAAGAGTTCCGGGTGCAAAGGGAGGGGTTTGAGCACGTAAACAAAGCAAACAAAGTCCATGAGTTGGCAGAATAATGTCATGCTGAAGAGCACAGAGCCAGGCTAAGGCAGGGAGGGCGCGGTTGCTGGAGTCCAGACCAGAGACAGAGACCTGCAGAGCCGTGGGTCGGAGAAGAAACTGGGAAGCCAGACACCAAGGCAGGAGGACCCAGAGGCCTCTGTGGTGTGAACAGGTGGTGAGGGAGAGGGAGGCCTCCAGTGACCCAGAGGGTGGGCACCTGCACCTGCAGACAGTGCGGCCAGGAAGGGAAGCAGCTCAGAAAGGTGGGGAAGAGGAGGGGCAATGACACACGGACACCTTCTGCGTGCCTGGCACTATGCTAAGTAGTGTACCTGCAGTCCTCCAAACATCTCTCTGATGTGGGCATTAAAGTTCCCCGCAAACAGGAAAGTGAGGCCCAGACAGTGCCAGGGACTTGCCCAATTTGAGTACTGAGACTTCTGCTCTGGGTTCACCACCCCCCTTTTCAGATAAACACGACTTGTGGGAGCAGAGCCTCGTCTGTGTGGTGTGGGCGCAGCCCCTGTGGGCGTCGTCAGCTGTGGACCAGCGCTGCCTCACGTGGCTTGTGGATATTTTCATGTACTTGCTTATTTTTAACTCAGCTGAGAACCTCAAAGGAGCATCATTCCTGGAGGACTTGTTCATCCCCACGTCACGGTCTAGCTCTCCAGCCTGCAAGCAGGAAAGAAACGGGCAGGTCCCGAGACCAAAACATCAGTCCCCTGTGTGTCCTGTAAAGGTGGGGAGCTGGGGCTTTTGTGACTCACGTAGAGACTGAGCTTCCCTTGGACTTGGAGGGTGTGGCCACCCTGGGAATGGCTGGAAGCTTGGGCTGTTGGCCCCGCCCTGCGTTCGAGGTGGGAGACGGTGCTGGCCAGAGGAGCTCGGCCACCTGGCCCCCAGCGACTTCTTGCCCCTCCAGGAGGAACCTGCTGGGTACTGGTCAGAGAGCCAGGCAGGTGCTGACCTGAGGTTCGAACGGGTCTCAGGAGCACCCAGGATCCCTCTCCAGTCCTGAGGGCAGCGCTTGTGACTGATGAGAGTCTTTACTGGTCTGAAGCCCAGCCCTTTTCAGAGTTACTTTTCTTTCTGTTTCTTTTCTTTCCGTAGGCCTGGGGGTTGGGGTGGGAGACCGAAGGTGGAGATGTGCTGTTTTGCGCAACTGACTTGCCTGCGCGTCATCCAAACACCAAGTTCCGTTCGCAGAGGAAGTGAGAGGTGTTCGATTCGGTCACGCAGAACACAGCTGGGCTGCCTGATCGAAACACAGTGGCGACGCTGAGGGAGGTGTCGTCCCGAGCCGGTGCGGGGGTTGAGTTACAGCAGATGCCTCTCCCACGTTAAAAATACCGGGCCATTGTCCCAGGGAGCTTGGCCCGCAGGCGGGTCATTTCCGCCCACTCCCTGGAATCCACAGTAAAGGAAAAAGGGAAGGGAAAGGAAGGGAAGGTTCAGGGTGGCTAAGTCGCCAAGTGAGAAGAGAGCTGGCCAGTGAGAGCAGCACCTGAGTGTGGGACCCCCACCCCCACCCCCACCCCCACCCTAGGTGTCCGATTGCCACCTGCCTGGTCAGAGGTTATGCCTGTTGGGTCATCTTAGCTTCAGTTACATTCCAGACCCAAGAACAATCCAGGTTGTGTGGCGTCCAAAGCTTACGATTTGGGGTCTCTCCTTCCTAAAGAGCACAAAATTCTGAAAGCAAGGTTAACCACAACGTGGATGTTTATTTAGACTGAGGGGAACACAGCAAGTCGCTGAGGCCCTGCAGACTCAGGTGTGTCCTCCGAAACCTCCTTAGGCTGCTTACCGCCAGTGCCCGCGAGGCTCCCGGGGTCCCCTGCCCTCAGGGCCTGCAGCTCCTGTCTCTGCAGGTTACGGCCAGTGCCCCTCTGGACCAACCTCAGAGTCAGCTGAAATCGGGAAACCTGGGGCTCACGGGCATCACCCCGGGCGGTGCTCCTAATCCTTCTTGGGGTCCCGGTCCCCTCTGAGAACTAAATGAGAGCCATGGACCCTCCCCAGAATGCATAATACTCATGCCCACCCAATTTCACATATAATTCTGGGGATTTTGGGCCCTTATAAAGCCTACATATGGATCCCAGGTAGGGATCCCCTGATTTCGTGTGATTCATTTACTTCCCAGATGAGGCAACACAGCCCTGAAGGGCGAGTGACTTGCTCAAGGTCACATAGTCAGCTGGGAACAGAATCGAGCCCCGGCTCCCTCTCCTCCTGCATGGTAACAGTGTTGCCTTCCGCAGTGAACAGAGAGCGGGGTCTTCAGGGAAGGAGCCCCCAAGGGGGGGCCCTCAGAGAGTCTTTCTCAAGACTCGTATCTTCTGGTTTCTTTCCTGGACACGGGTTTTGCCGGCATAGCTCAGAGGACCAGTGATGGCACCACAGCAGGGAGACGGGCAGGGGACGAGAGGCTGCAGGATCTGGTCCAAGTGCAATGCCGGACGTGATGCTGAGCGAAGAGAGCCCGCACCCGGTGAAGGGTTCGAGCTGTACTACCGGCGCCTGGACACCTGGGCCCTGGTCACAGTCACATGATTGTCATTGGTGACCTCTTGGTGGCCTAAGCCACATGCTAGCAGGTGTGGTTTCTTCTGACTGCACAGCTTCCTCCTCCCACCGCCTCGGCTGTCCCCCTACCACCGGGCTACACAGCTGCCGCCACAGTTCCTTTGAGCCCTCAGCTAACTCAGGCCCCTGGTACCTCCTGTCTCAACATCTGACCCTTCTGTCAGAGCACATGGTGTCATTCACGGTTCTGCATTTATCTGTTTCAGGTCTATGTCCCTCAAGCAGACATTCAACGCTGTGTGAGCAGGGTCTGTGTCCTTGGGGCCTCAGGGCCCTCTGAGCGGCACGCAGAGACTCTCCACAGTCACTTGCTGATGTAAACAAATGGTGGCATCTGCTGGTTTGTACCGGGCACCTGGAACAAGCACCTGCTGGCCAGCTCATTCCTGAAGTCCTGGCTAGGCCTCCCTGCATCTGGGAGCTTGCTGAAGCCTTTAGCTTTAAGCACAAAGAGAATGTGAGCAGGTGGCCAGTGGTAGAAGGTCCTCAACCCCTCAGCAGAGGCACCAGCCAAGTAGGCGCAGAGGTGCTGAGGTACAAGCCAGGCTCTGGGTGTCCCTGAGGTGGGTTCTGGTGCTCTGCCCTTTTCTCTAGAGCTGCCCCTTTGAGCTGTGAGGGTCCCCTGAGCCCCCAGCCGGTCAGCTCATCAGCAGTTGTGCCAGGGCTGTTAGCCGAGGTCACCTGCAGAGGCAGAGCAAGGTGTCGAACTGGGAATGAGAAAGATGCTCAGGGACCGTTCCCTCTGCCTCTTGGGCTGCCTGCCTCCAGATAACCTTGAGAGGGCAGCCTGTTACTGGTACCCAAGTCTTTTTCCTTTCCTTCTATTTCGTTTGGAGTGGAATGTATTCTTTTTCTTTACTTTTTTTTCACCTTGACACCCACTACCCCCTGACTTATGCGTGCGATCCTCCCAGGAGCCAGGGAGCCCCCATCAGTTCTTCCTTCTGCTTCTTCTCAGCACTGGGCTGGTGGGGTGGGAGGGGGAGGATTTATGCGGCTGAGAAGCACTGAAGGTACAACTTGTTTTTCTCCTCCCAGACTTGCTGCCTGGGAGCAGGGGTTGTGGGTGGAGAGAGCTGATACCGACTGTAGACAGTTTCTCTTCCCGCTCCCAGCAGCTGGGGGTGGGGTGGCAAGAAGCCAGGGACAGGCGAGTTCACCTCCGCAGGTGGGTGCCTGCTCAGCGAGCCCTTGTTTTCTCTTAAACACACTGCAGCAGGGTGTCCTCCTCTTTCTCCTGACCGCAGATGCAATAATCAGTATGAAATTTTGTGTCTCCCGATAAGACGCCAGATACTTAATTTTTCTTCACCAATAATCACCTTTGCAGGGGATGAGACATAGGATGTCTGGGCCGCTGAACAAAGCTGAGTGGGGCTGACAGGGCGGGGGTGGGACCCCGGAGCTTGCGACTTGCCCACCCTTCTCTCCATCTAATCAGGATGTGGGGGCTTTCAGCAGTCCTGCAGCCTCAGGAGATGTGACACCCTCAAGGCCAGAGTGACTAGCCTCTGGGCGTCACACAGGGCCCGCAGCCTCCCTCCCCTTCTTACTCAGCTGGTGACTCTGGCTTTGATCACTGCCTCACTTGGTCGCTGTTTTGGAAAAACCTTTGCATGTGTTCTGTCATAGCTTCGCTAATCTCCCAAGGCCAGGGCATCCAAAAACAGTCCCCATTCTGCAAATAGTGTTTCTGCTGCCAGGTGAGTGGCAGGGTGTGGGGGGCTGTCAGAAAAGTGCCTGAGCAGAAACAGCTGGTGCTGGGCATAGCGTCTAGCACTGGGCCTGCCTCACCGCAGGGCTCCGCACATGCACGGCGGTCCCTGAGGGTGTGAGGAGCAACACGAGGCAGTTCTGCTCACAGCCTCGGGTGTGTCCTGCCCAGTGACACTGGCGCTGCCTCTTGCTCGCTGTGCAAGCTTGGGCACGCTCCTTGATCTCTCTGTTCCTGTTTCCTCGTCTATACCATGGGGATGATGATAACAAACAGTTGTTATGTGTAAAGCAGTGAAAATACTGCCTGGCACATAATAGGTACCATGTAAGTCTTTGCTATAATTAGTAAGGCTAGAAAGATAGTTACTCCAAGGAATTGAATGTTACTTTTATTTATTTTTATTTTTTTATCCTCACTCGCAGACACTTTTGCCTTCATCTTCAGATAGAGTGAGAGGGAGAGAGAGAGAGAAATATCGATGTGCCAGAGACACATCGACTGGCTGCCACCCACGTGACCCCAACTGGAACTGGGAAAAACTGCAACCGAGGTACATGCCCTTAGTGGGAACCGAACCCTAGACTATTTGGACTGCAGGTTGATGCTCTAACTGCTGAGCCAAACCTGCCTGGGCTTGAATGTTACTTTTCACCAGACACGGTGGGTTTTCTTATATTGTAGGTATTTACCCTCTACACCCACAAGCTCCTTCCACACACAGGGACCCATCTATTGCAGTGGTCGGCAAGCTTTTTCTGTAAAGGGTCAAATAGTAAATATTTTAGACTTCACAGGTTACATAGTTCCGGTCATGACTACTCAGCTCTCTGTTGTAACGTGGAAACAGCCATAGGCAATGTGTAAATGAATGAGCATGGCTGTGTCCTAATAAAACATTTACAGAAACAAGAGGCTGGCTTTTTTAAACCCCTGATCTATTGCGATTCTACTATTTTACAAGACTGCTCAAATTCTACCTCTTCTAGGAAACCTACCAGGATGCCTCCTGTGAGGTTTCACTTCCCTGTCCCCGGACTTCCAAAGACTGGGCTGGGAGGGAGCTTGGTATTAGATAGGAATTCTGGGTTTAAGCTCTGCCCTACTGCACAGCTTTAAGCAAGGCACTTAATATCTCCAGAGCCTCCGGTTACTCATCTGCAAAACGGGTATAAAATGTTTCGCCTTGCTTACGTTCAGGGTGGTGTGAAGATCAAATAGACTAATGCACATGGATGTGACTTGGAAACTTGAAGGCACTACACAATGAAGAGGGTCTTTGTGGTGCCCCTGGTATCCAGGGCAGTGCTTGGTGCTTGGTTGGTGTTGACTGCCCTTCATCCCAGTGGTGGTATTAAGTCCAGATTTTTATATCATACAGATGGCTGTGTGTCTATATGTGCATTGACCTTCTTGGCCAGATGGAGAACTCAAGGGACAGAAAGCAAGGACAACATTTCCTGGGGCGGAATCTATAGAATGCTTGTCAACTTGAGACGCAGGCTGGGATCAGAGTGTGGTGGGGCTGAACTGCATGACAACACTCAAGTTTCTGAAGGGATGTGTGGTGAGAAATCTGCATTAGTTTCTTGGGGCTGATGCAATGGATCAGCATAGACTTGTTGGCTTAAAGCAACAGAAATGTATTGGCGCACAGTGCTGGATGCCAGAAGTGTGAAATCGAGGTCTCAGCAGGGCTGCACTCCTTACAAAAGTTGTAGGGAAGAATCTGCTTTTTGCCTCGTCTAGCTGCTCAGGGTTGCTGGCATGCCTTGGCTTGTAGCCGCATCAGTCCAATCTTTGCCTCTGTCTTCACATCGCCTTCTGGACTCCTTAGTGTCTTTTCGTCTTCTGTCTCTTAGAAAGATGCGTGTCGTTTGATTTAGAACTTGCCTGGGTATTCCAGGATGATCTTATCTCAAGATCCTTCCATCTACAAAGACCTTGTTTCCAAATAACTTTACATTCACAGGCCCCAAGGATTTAGACAGACATATCTTTTTTTTTTTTAATCCTCACCCGAGGACATTTTTCGATATTTTGTTCAGATAGAGTGGGAGGGAGGGAGAGAGAGAGAAACATCGACACGAAAGGGACACATCGAGTGGCCGCCACCCACACGACCCAACCAGGGCTGGGGACAGACTGCAACCGAGGTACGCGCCCTTAGCGGGAACCGAACCCGGGTCTCTCCAGACCGCAGGCCGACACTCCAATCGCTGAGCCAAACCGGCCAGGGCAAGACAGACATATCTTTTTAGGGGCCACCATTTAATCCACTATACTGTCTTACTATTTTCACTTAACTTTTTATCTAAAGTATTTCCTGTGTCATGCAACAGCCCTCCAAAAGCATTATTTTGTATGAATGTATCATAGACAACTCACTTTTTGTCCTTTGCTAGATTGCTCCACTAGGATGCAATGCATGGGCTGGTTGTAGAGTCAAATATTCCCAGGTCAAATTCTGGCTCTTCCATTGACCAGGGATGTGACCATAGTCAAGTTTCATAAACATTTCTGAGCCTCAGTTTTCTCGTTTGTAAAAGGAGGATCATAATACTTATCTCATGGGGTAAGTTGGAGGATCCTAGGAAAGAATACATATGAAGTGGCCAGCAGCAGAGTGTTTGGCCCATATAAGTGCTTAAGTAATTTGTAGCCACTCTTGTTAATATTGATGACATCGGTTGCTTTCCTTAGTATGGATTTATAGAAGTACTGTTCCCAAGTCAAGAGATGTGGACAGTTTTAAGCTTCTTTTTTTAAATTTTTTTTTATTTTTATTTTTTATCCTCACCCGAGGACTTTTTCCATTTTTTGCTCAGGTAGAGTGGGAGGGAGAGAGAGGAACAGAGAGAGAGAGAGAGAGAAACATCGACGTGAAAGGAATACATCGAGTGGCTGCCACCCGCACAACCGACCAGGGCCGGGGACAAACTGCAACCGAGGTACGCGCCCTTAGCGGGAACGGAACCCGGGTCTCTCAGGACCGCAGGCCGACGCTCTAACCGCTGAGCCAAACCGGCCAGGGCAGTTTTAAACTTCTTGATTTGTACTGTCTTGATTTACATTCTAGTAAAAGCAACAGCAAAGACACTCAGTCTTACCCAATCCTACACAGTAACTACTTTCAATGGACTCTGCTGGCCACCTTAATCAATGGACAAGAATTTTACAAATACCCATTATGGAACCAGGGTTAAGCTTTAAAAAACGTGCATCCACTTGGGGCAACCCAATTCCATACATGAAACAAGATAAACAATAAAAAATGGAATTCATTAAATCAGGACATGTTTCTTCAGCACCTACTATGTGCCAGCTACTGTCCTAGATGATGGGTAGTATACATTGGTGAACAACTCAGGGACAGTCCTTGCCCTCAGATGGGTCAGAACTGGGTTCAGCACTTCATTTCCACAGTGGAGCTCAGGTGGGCCAGGTAGATAGGGGAGGCTTCAGGAAGGAAGATGACCCAGAAATGGACCTGAAAAAAGGGGCAAGGAACTAGAGTTGGCAGGCTTGGAGGTTTGTGCCTCACTGTTCCCACATGCCTTGTGAAAGGTAGAAGTGGAAAAGGATTGGGAGACTCCACTGTGGAAGACCTGGATAGCTTTGAGCACTGGCCTGGCGGGGGAGGCCATATTTGTTTTGCTTTAGAAAACCAGAGACGTATACAATTTCCTGAGCAGGGAAAGGCCAATGAAAGGCATTTAGGAAGAGTGGAAGGGTCTGAATGGGTCAAGCCTGGAGCCAGAAGACCAGCCATACTTGGCACTGGAAACCTCATCAGGTGGGCAGCATGACTGGGTGGCAGTGCTATACCATCTATCATATGGAGTCCTGAGCCCGTCTCATGCCCTCCCCCACCCTCATCTTCTCCTGATGACCAATACCCAACTTGGCAAGCTCCAAGCATGAGAGCTGCATTGCTTCCTGGGGCCCTGAGATGGACAGATCCTACTTGTTCTGGTCCTGGGATGCATTAACCTGGTGCTTTATTATAACTGTTCAGGCCATAAGTGTCCCCAGCCAGCGACTCTTCCAGGAATCTCTTACATTCCGCTATAATGTGTTCCCCACAGGAGGGCAAATACCTGATTATTGACCAGCTCTGTGTTCAGCATATTCCAGTCAGTGGTGGCAAGAGCTAGAGGAGGGAAAAGAATGTGGGGGACCCTGAAAGGACTATGGGGAGGCCCCCATGTGTTTAGGGAACCCAACTGTGTTAGTTCAGGCTACTGAAACAAGTTACCATAGTCTGGGTGACTTAAAGAACACAGCTGTGATTTCTCACAGTTTCACAGTTCTGGACGTTGGAATTCTGAGGTCAGGGTGCCAGCACGGTTGGGTTCTGGTGAGGACCCTCTTCCAGGTTGCAGATGACTGACTTCCCCTTGTGTCCCCAGCTGGCAGAAAGAGAGGGCGCTAGATCTCTAGGGCCTCTTTCGTAAGGCCACTAATCCCATGCACGAGGGCTCCACCCTCATGACCTCATTACCTTGCCAAAGCCCCACCTCCTAACACCATCATATTGAGACTCAGAATTTCAACATGAATTTGCACAAACATGTAACCCATAACATCACCACGAGAGCCCTCTTCTGAGTCACAGGCCCAGTGGGTGGAAGTGAGAGGTTGGCTCATTTGGAGTCTTCACAGATAACAGAAAAAGCCACTTCTCTAATCTCCTTCCATTCCTGTAAATCGGACCTCACAATGCACCCCCTCCCATTCTGCAACGATGGCTGTTTGGGGAGACAGGCGAGCCCACTGAGGCTGCGACACGGTGACTCATGGTCTGGGGCTTTTCTGGGTTTCAGTGCAGGGGGAAAGCGTGACATCCACTGACCCTGAGCTCTGGGACCCAAGTGAGTCATCAGAGTCAGAGAGGGACTGGAGATCCAGCCCCTGACCAGCTGCCTCACAGTGCAGAAAGGGCAGTGCTGGGCAGGGCCACCCCTCAGGCCTGGGGTCAGAGCTGGCTCGGCACCCAAGCTCCTGCACCCAGACTGGTTCCCCTCCATCACTTCGCCAAGCCTCCAAAAGTGGTCTGTTCTTGAGGTGATTTTCACCAGTGGAGGGGGTTTTGGCTTGCTATTACTCGGCACATCCTTTTTTTATTTATAAATAGCAAAGTTGCTGAATGGGTCAGAAAAATCAATGGATCCATTTAAACCTCAAATAAAAACAATTCAGATAAAACCACAAACATTTGAAAAAACTTGTCCTGGGAAGACTGCTCTCCCTACCCCACTAAGTATAAGTGCTGCTAAGAGTTGAGAAGGAAAAAAAAGAAGAGAGAAACCAAGGAAAATCATAGCAAATGACCTTTATTTCAGGAAGAAACAGAGTAAGGAGTTTAAACAGTGGGGGAGGTAAGAAAAACTTACCGGAGGGCGTGCAAAAGGGACTTTCTGGGGACAAGTAACAGGACTCACAGAAGCTGGGAAACCCTCTTCTGCCTACTCAAGGTGGGCACTTGGGACACGGCGGCGAGGGAAAGAATGACAGCCTCTAGTTCACTGAGGTGCCTTCGGGACACTCAGCTCATTCAGAAGGCTGGAATTTATGAATGAACGAGACTGCATGGTACAGTCATAAGTTTCATGCTGTAATATTCTGGGCCCTTTGTTCATCTCTTGCTCCTGAAATTCTCCTCCTTGCCACCTCAGTCTGATGACATCCTAACCATCCTTTCATCCACTTCCTCACTCATCAATATGTAATGAGCACTCAAACTGTGCCAGGAGCTTGGATCCAACTATGAACAAGACAAACAGAGTAACTGCCTTCCCTGAGCTCTTGTTTGGGAGATGGTGGAGGTCACGGTGGGAGGCGGGAGGAAGGCAGACCTCAGTTAATAGTTCATTTCATAGGCAATTATTGCAAGACCATCAGATAAATGTTATGAAGCAGAAGTGCAGGGTGTTCTGAGCATGTGACAGGATCCAGCCTGGTCTGGAGCAGTCAGGAAGGGCTTTCTGGAGGAAGTGCCATTTGGGTGGAGCTCTGGAAGCTGAGTATGAATTAATGAGGAGGGGGGAGGGCATGGCAGGAAGCTGGCCAGAATGTGGGCAGACTCTGCGGGGGGTGGCTTGTTTCAGAGCATGAAAGGCAGATGTGAAGAGGGGGACCCAGCGAGGGGCCCAGTGAAGCAGTGGAGGCACGGGAGGGGCACACAGTCAAGACTGAGTCACTCCTTGAGGCTATTTACTTCAGAGAAGGAGAAGGGAGGAAGGGAACAGAGGTGAAAAAGTGAACCCGCCAGCTAAAGGTCAGTCAGATAAGGGATAATGGAGCAGGCATGTGAAAGCAATAGGGAGCGGTGAGGACTGGGGAAAACGAAAGGATATATACTGTACCCAAAGGTATTTAAATTCAAAATATGTTCAACCGTGTTACTGATCAAACAAAGCAAAATCTGAGTGTTAACAGTTTGGGGTACCTGTCAGTGAAAAAGTTGCTTGGAAACAAAAAATGTGGAGGAGGGAGCTGGGAACTGCTTGGCCTTAGAAACAGAGAAAGAGCAAAGGAGCCCCTCCAGTCCTGTTTCGTCCCTGCGGCTGTCAGATCGTCTGCTCGCCACCATGCCTACCCTTGTGGCCCCCTCCAGCTTGCCTACTGGGGCTCACCTGTCTCTAGAGTCACCCCACTCTCTCCAAAAGCAAAGTCAAGGGCAGGCCAGTAACTGCTGACTTGTCCGGATGGTGAGATGGGAAAAGGGCCCCAAGCAGCCATACTCAGCTCAGGAGGGCCTGTCCGCTGACTGCCAGCCTGCTGGGTTCCCCTGAGCTAGTGAGACTGACAAGCTCCCAGACATGAAGATTTGAGGGTGGAGTGGAGTTGGGAAAATAATCAGAAGGCACAGAAAGAAGTTGAAACAGATGCATAAGCTGAGAAAATGAGATCAGAGAATTGATATGCTCATCTATTATTTCGGTATTAATTTCCCAGCATAATTTTGGGTCATTTGCATCCCATGTTTGGCTCTTCGAAAACTTGAAGGTGAGGGAGCTTATGGGGGGACCTCCTCCACTTTCCCTTTGTGACAATAAATGCATGGCTGAGCTTATCTTAAAAGCAGTTACATGTTGGATCAAAAAACCATTACTGCTTTTTCCCTCTTTGCTCTGATTTAAACATCCTTACGTGTATGGAGGAGTTTCCTGCGGCTGACCTCTACTCGGTTGTGCAGAGGGAGGGTGCTCAGCCTTCATGTGTCTGCTTTTCCTGCAGCTCTGATGAAAAACTAAAATCATTTTGCTAGCTCTTTGCAGGGCAAACCTCTTTACTTTACAGGAGAGAGAGTTTCCTTCTGTCTCATAAAGGAAGAAACATTTTTAAAGGCCACTTCAATACATAAATATTTCTCTTGCCACACACATGCATGGAGTTACTTGTTTTTACCACCTCTAAAACAGAAACGGATATATTCCTTGAAACAAATTCAGACGTCTGAGCCAGAATTTTGAAATGACAGGCTCATGAACAGCAAGTCCCCAAATGTAGTGAAAACGTGTGTCCTCTTGATGGTCCAATGCCCGTTTCACTTCATGCCGGAGCAGCACTGGTTTGTGTTCATAGATCTGCTCTCTGCCTCTCGGTCCGCAGGATTCCAGTGGCGCTGCCTCTGCCTTGAGGCCCAGGAGACGCTGGGACAACCGGAGAATCACATTCTCGGGCTGGTTCAGGGATGGTCACCTGACCAAAGACCAGCCAGTCAGAGTCAAAGAGCCTCAGTTTGGGCCTTTGGTTTCAGCTCCTCGGGAAGATTCTCTCCCTTTCCTGCTGTCCAAAAGGCCGGGAGGCTTGGCCCATTATGGCCATTTTGTCCCCACGAGGGGAGACGATGAGAAAGGAGCCAGTGCAGTAGTCCTCCCGTATCCATGGTTTCGCTTTCCTCGGTTTCAGTTTTCTTTCTTTTTTTTTTTTAATCCTCACCAGAGGACATTTTTCAACATTTTGTTGAGATAGAGTGGGAGGAAGAGAGAGAGAGAGAAACATCGATGTGAAAGGGACACATCGAGTGGCTGCCACCCACACAACCCAACCAGGGGACAAACTGCAACCGGGGACAAACTGCAACCGAGGTACATGCCCTTAGCGGGAATCGAACCCGGGTCTCTCCGGACCACAGGCTGATGATCTAACCGCTGAGCCAAACCGGCCAGGGCCTCGGTTTCAGTTTTCCATGGTCAACTGTGGTCTCCAAATATTAAGTGGAAAATTCCTGAAATAAACAATTCATAACTTTTGGATTGCATGCTATTCTGAGTAGCGTGATGAAACCTCGGGCCTTCCCACCTGGTCCTGCTCGGGATGTGAATCGTCCCTCTGTCTGGCGTATCCCGGCCACATATGCTACTTGCCCACCAGTCACTTAGTAGCTGTCTCAGTTATCAGACGGTTTATCAGAGAGAGACCACATTCATATAACTTTCATTATAGTATATTGTTATAATTGTTATGTTATTAGTTATTGTCATTAATCCCTTAGTGTGCCTACTTTATAAATTAAACTTGATCCTAGGTATGTATATATAGGAAAAAACATAGTACATAGAGGGTTTGGTACTATCTGCAGTTTCAGCCACCCACTGGGGGTCATGGAATGTATCGTCCACAGATAAGGGGGGACAACTGTGCATTACAAGATGGAGCCAAGATAGAGACACTGAATCCCCGTGACGTCATTTGAGCACTTGAACCTAGCAGTGCCTACAGCCAGCCCTACCCATGAACCCCTACAGCAGTCAGAAATGTCCAGTTTTCCCCTGAGTCAGTCTGGATGGGTCTTCTCAAGCTTCTGGATTGCACCTGTCCAAACACACAGCAACGTGGCTGGTTCCATTGTGCAGGGTCAGTGGAATCTACCCCATTCATCTATAGCCCCACCTTCTTATACCTGTAGGATGTTTTCAACTTCTCAAAGTACCTTGACCAACATGTTATTGCATATCAACCAGGCCACTCTCATGGGAGTTTCCCCACATCATCTCCATGTGATAAGCAGCTCTCCAAGGTGATGTGGTGGTGGACAGCGGAGCCTTGATTTCCCAGCAGGCCCCAGAGGACCCCTCCCTTCCCACATCCTCTTTTCTGGAAATGAAACATGAAACATTCTAAAAACTACTCAAGGAAACTCAGTCTAGAGGACATCCAAACACAGAGGTTCTAATTTACAGCAGCCTCATTTGTAATAGACAGAAATTAGGGGGGAAATCCCAAAGTCCAGTCATTGGAACCTCTACGTAGTGGAGTGGTATGAAGCCTTTAACAAGGCAGAACTGAATATACAATGGCCAAGAACTACAAATGGAAAGGCAAACGTGTGTCGTATGCTATTGCTTGAGGTTTTAAAAAAAGAGCGAGGCTCTATGTACTTGCAATCTGCAATCTTCTACATGCACAGACTGTCTCTGGCAGAAACTGGTGATGGCGGAGGAGGGGCCTGGGAGGCTGGAGACCAGGATAAGAGGGAGACTTTTTTTTCACCATGCACCCCTTTTTACCTTTTGAATTCTGCACAATGTACATTTTTATTTATTTTATATTTTTTAATGAGATTGACTAATTAAAAAAAAAGAAATATAACAAGTATTAATTATAAAATATACCCATTTCAATGTGGAGCCACTACACAGCTCTGGGCTGATTTGTGACTTGGCTCCTTCCAAAGACTGGGGTTTGTTCTACCTGGATGGGGGTGGGGGGAGGTGTGCAGATTGGGAGTCAATTTTGAGGGCTCCTAGAAGAAAAATGCCACAAGTGCTACTGGAACAACTAGGCAAAACTTTAAATGAACTCTCTGAAGGGGGGGTGGTGCTAAAAGATGTGGTGAAGGGGCTGCAGGGGCCTACAGCTGGGAAGGAAGACAGGCAGCTGGTTATTTCCTGGAGGAAAAGGAAGGTCATGGGTACTCTGTGCATTCATTCAACATCCTAACATTTCACTGTGTGTCTTCCACCCGGTCATCAATCTGGGCTATGTCTGCAGAGCCCAGGGCCATGATCGCCTCATTCTCCAATGCTTCTGAGGGACCGTATTTTGTATACCTTCTGGGGTATATGGCTTAAAATCTTTCTTTTTCTTTTTCTAAAATTATATCTTTATTGTTGAATGTATTACAGATGTTCCTCATTTTCCCCCCACTGACCCCCTCCTCCCCACTCCCGCCCCCCTCCTGTCTTTTCCCACACTGTTGTCTATGTCCATTGGTTATGCATATATGCATATAAGTTCTTTGGTTTATTTTTTCCCACCCCCAACCCCCCTTCCCTTTGAGGTTTGTCAGTCTAGCAACCAATTTGTACTTCTTAATCCCTTCACCTTTTTCACCCATTCCCCCAACCCCCCTCCCCTCTGGCAACCAACAAAATATTCTCTATATCTATGAGAATGAGAATGTTTCTGTTCTGCTTGTTCATCTTGTTCGTAGATTCAATTGTTGATAGCTATGTATTCATTGCCATTTTGTTTGTTCATATTTTTTATCTTTTTCTTCAAGAAGACCCTTCAACATTTCGTATAATAATGGTTTGGTGGTGATGAACTCCTTTATTTTTTCCTTGTCTGGGAAACTATATGGCCATCCATTCTAAATGACAGCTTTGCAGGATAGAGTAATCTTGGTTGTAGGTTCTTGCTTTTCATCTCTTTGAATATTTCTTGCTACTCCCTTCTGGTTTGCAAAGTTTCTTTTGAGAAATCAGCTGACAGTCTAATGGGAACTCCCTTGTAGGTAACTAGCTGCCTTTCTCTTGCTGCTTTTAATATTCTCTCTTTGTCTTGAACCTTTTGCATTTTGATGATGTGTCTTGGTGTGGGCCTCTTGGGGTTCATCTTGTTTGGGACTCTCTGTGCTTCCTGGTCATGTATGTCTGTTTCCTTCACCAAGTTAGGGAAGTTTTCTGCCATTATTGTTTTAAATAGGTTTTCAATTTCTTGTTCTCGCTCTTCTCCTTCTGGCACCCCAAGATGCGAATGTTGGCACGCTTGACGTTGTCCCAGAGGCTCCTTACACTATCCTCATATTTTTGGATTCTTTTTTCTTTTTGCTGTTCTGATTGGGTGTTTTTTGCTTCATTATATTCCAGATCATGGTTTGTTTCTTGGCTTTACCTACTCTACTATTGAATCTGTGTAAATTATTCTTTATTTCAGTTAGTGCCTCCTTCATTTCTGACTGTGCATCCTTCATTTCTGACTGGTCCTCTTTTATGCTCTTGAGACCCTCACTATGTTCACTGAGGTTCTCACTAAGTTCATTGAGCATTCTTATAAGCACTGCTTTGAACTCAGCATCTGTTAGGTTGCTTATCTCCATTTTACTTAGTTCTTCTCCTGGGGTTTTGTTCTGTTCTTTCATTTGGGACCTGTTTCTTTGTCTCCTCATTTTGGCTGCCTCCCTGTGTTTGTTTCTGTGTATTACTTAACAAGAGGTACAGGGCTAGCTGAGACCTGAAGCTGCTTGTTTGAAAGAATTTAGGAAAACCTGAAGCAGGATCCAAGACAGGCCAATCCTATAGTTAACCAACTAGCAACAGCTTGGGTGGGCCTGAAAGTTGGGTGGGGTGGGGTCTTAGGGAATCACCGGGGCGGGAGGGGGGGGGGCAAACAGTGTGAGCCAGGTTGCTGGAGTCCCAGATATGGGGACTGTCTGCCGCCCCAGGCAAGGGTTCACCAAAGGAACAAAGGCCTCTGACAGCACGTCTGTCCCGGAGAAAGCCCCCTCTCCAGCCCTCGCTCCAATGCTAAACAGCCCAGTTCTTCCCTGTATGTCTCTGGTGCCCCTCGAGCTGCCTCCCCTCCAAGCTCAGAGGGAGTGAGTCCGATAAGTCCGTGCGCGGGCCCTTTAAGAGGAGCTGCCTGGGGCTCCAGCCGCCTCAGCCACCCTGAGCCTCAGTTCCCGCTGGTTTTTCCAGCCAGAAGTTATGGGGATTCTCTTCCTGGCACTGGAACCCTGAGCGGGGCACCTGGTGTGGGACGGGGACCCCTCAGTCCTCAGGAAGGACCTCCCAGCCAAGGTGTCCTCCTGATTTTTATCCGCTACACGTGGGTGTGGGACCAGCCCGTCCCCTCCGCCCTCCTACCAGTCTCGATGCGGCTGCTGCTTTAATTCCGTAGTCATAGGACTTCCATTCAGCTGGATGTCAGGTGGGTTTGAATGATGGTTGTTCTATAGTTTAGTTGTAATTTTGATGTGGTTGTGGGAGGACACAATATCGCGTTTACCGGAAGTCCTGGCTTGAAATCTTATATGAGAAAAATTATTTAAAAATGTACTAAGCTCAAGGGGAGTGAACAGAGGAATGAAAGATGTAAGAACCTAAGGGTCCATTGGACCCCACACCATCTGCATGCCCCTGAGGAGCTGGATCAGGAATGCAGGGTCCCCAGCAGGGAACAGCAACAGGAGCCAGGAAACCACTTTGAGAAGAGCAGGTACCCAGCCTATGAGGAGGAGAAGGGTCATACAAGTCAACCTGAACAAGCACCTGTGGTTTAAGAACCAGCTTGTTGAGGGCCAAATGCTCTTAATGGCAGTGACAACAACCACAGCAATGACCAGAAGTGACTGGGACCCTCTTAGGGACCGCCACCCCATGATGTTTGGGCACCAAGGTGGGGCAGGTTCTTCAGACAGAAACAGCTCCAGCATTGGACGCCACTGTATGCATAGGACAGTCTGATGCTGCAGGTCCCATGGGGAAACCAGATGGACAGAGGGTGCAGTGGGTAGGTTGCATCCATCTCTTTGTCCGAACCTGTCTTGATAGCTATTCCACAGTGTGAGCAGCACACCCTTGACTTACCTAGTCGGCTGATGGTCATTTGCTTGTTTTCACTTTGCCCGCATCCCAGACCGTGCAGCTCTCATCGGTGGTTTGTGCACTCCCTCTCCTTGGTTCCTGGGGCTGGGTCTCAGGGTGAAATCACCGCTCGTGGGCCCAGCTTATGTTCAGCCTTAGCGAACGCTGCCGACGAGTGTTCCAAAGGCTCCCACTGGCGCTCTCGCCTCCCAGAGAGCTCCGGCGGCTCGGCGTCCTCACCAACGTTGGGAATTACAAGACGTCCTAGTGTTTGGACACCTGAGGGTTGCCTGGCTTTTGTGGTGGTTTTAATATTCTTTCCTCTGGTGATAGTGAGGTTGAACACTCCCCGCATGTTCACGAGACATTAGGATTCCTCATGTAAAATGTCTGTGCATGTGTCTTGCCCATCTTTATTTGAATTGATTCGTGTAATCCCTTAATAATTAATGTGCTGCCAACATTTCCCCCAATTCTATGGCTTGTGTTTTCATCCTTCGTGTGCTTTTCCATGAATAGGATTTCTTGATTTTAATGCTGTCTATGTCATTGCTTCTCAAACTATCTGTGGGTGATGAACAGGTTTTTTCCCCCCATTTCCATCACTGGCACATCACTATGTTCTAACCTAAGATTATTAATATAAATTAAAAATAAGGAACAAAAAAGTACTAAGACAGTTGTCAAGGAAATCTCTGTAAAAGGACTTTTAATTCTCCACTAGGTTTTCTTCAGCTGAAGCACCTGTATTGAACCAGACACATTTAGACACTCAACAGATGCTGTAGAATCTAAAGTGGGGAGGATAAAGATATCACACTGGCCTGGAATGCTGAAAATGAAGCGTGACAGAAAAAATTCGAGCTACCAGACATGAAAAAGAGGAACACGAAAACTAGTGTAATGACAAAATGTTCTCAAGCAGGAAAGTCTGAAAACAACCAGATTAAGAATGGAATACATCCTTTCCTAGCATATTTCTTGCCATATGAATGGTCTACCAGAATCAAAAACAGAGAACGGTGATCTTCCTCATTTACATGCCACCGCCCAGAATGCTCTATGGATTTATGGTTTTGAGGAAGAGGTCTGTGAGCATCAGAGCTGGGAAATGAAAGCAAATTAATTTTAGCTGTGGCAAGATCACCCATTCCACTCGTTCATGGCATTCTTCATTAAAGTTTTGGTTCCATATCATCCAACGTCAATTAATTTGCCTGTATGGTATCTGGAGTATTTAAACTTTCAAGCTCTGGAAGACTGAACTCAGTGCGGCCTATTTTGAACAGATCTCCTTGAAAGGCCATAGTGCACACAAACTTCTTGTTGAGCTCAGTCCTAAGTGGGTCAATCTTCTGGGTCAACTTTTCCGTAAATAGAGACAGAGACAGACAGAGAGGCAGAGATAGGAAAAGAGAGCGCCCTATGCCAGTTGTGTCTGCATGTGCAAGAATTACGGGCTCATTTTTCCTGGTCTCCTTTCCTCCCAACTCTGATCTGGCTGATAAGGGGCAAAAAATTATAATTGAAAGTGGTGAATCTTTCCTCACCACTTCAGTTTTCCACACTGTTTCATTTTCAGTTTGCTGGGCAATAAAGGCAAAGAAATGGGAAGTATCTCATAGTCCACTAGCATCATGAATGTGCAGATTGTGCACGAATGTTGGCATGAGTGTTGAATGCGTGGGAGCTCAATGTGTGCGTGTGTTGAGTATGTGAGTGTGTGTGTATTGCCCATGTGTATCTGTTGGGTAGTGTGTGTGGAGTATGTGTGGGGATTGAGTGTGTGTCTGTTGACTATATATTATGTGTGTTGAGGGTGTTTGTAGGTTGTATATGTTGAATGTGTTGAATGTCTGTGTGTATTACATGTCTGAGTGTTGAGTGTGTATGTTAAGTATGTATGTATGTTGAGCGTGTGTGCGTGCACATGCCTGCAGGTGCACTGTGGCAGGGATGGGAATGGTCAAGAGGATGGAAACACACTCACTTTAGGTCACACGAGTTGCATTAGGATTCCCAAGGGCTGCTCCCGGAGTCAGCTTTCTTTTGTGTGATATGTAGCTCAGCACACATGAAACAGCAGAAACCAGCTATTGTTTATTTGGAAGGGATTACTTTGAGTAATCTGGAAAAGCAGAGAGGATGCCAGGGCTGATCTCTGTCCCCAGCCCACACTCTGATCTCATGGTCAGTATTTTCTTAGTCATCTCTTTCTTCACTGGACTCACAGCGAAGTGAGTCTCTTTCAAGTGAGAAACTAACCCTTAAATATCCAGAGAGATTCCCTGGATGGGGCACATTTCACTAGGAAAGTGTGTGGGGGGCATGGGTTGGGGGCCAGTGACAACAACTTGGCCATTCGGACATCGGCTCACAGGCTCTAGTCCAGTCACCTATGTAAAGAATATGAGACCCTCGGCTAGAAGGAAAGCTCCTCAAGGCCTGGGACTTTCTCAGCCCCTCCCACCTCTCTCACGTCTGGCACTATTGACGGTGATGACAGCTGACAGCGGGCACTTGCTCTGAGCCAGGTCCAGTACTGAAGCTTCACTCAAGTCAACAGGGTACCGTGGGTTTAGACCTCTGCCGAGCTCGGCCTTCTCAGCTCATACGCTGCCTTGTACTCTAGCCACACCAGCTTTTCTTCTTCTCTTTCTTTTTTTTTTTTTATCCTCACCCAAGGATATTTTTCCATTTTTTGTACAGATAGAGTGGGAGGGAGAGAGAGGAAGGGAGAGAGAGAGAGAAACATCGACGTGAAGGGACACATCGAGTGGCTGCCACCTGCACAACCAACCAGGGCCGGGGACAAACTACAATCGAAGTACGTGCCCTTAGCGGGAACCAAACCCGGGTCTCTCCGGACCGCAGGCCGACACTCTAACCGCTGAGCCAAACCGGCCAGGGCTCTTCTCTTTCTTGAACGCACTGAGCATGTTCCCATCTCAGGGCCTCTGTGCGTGCCGTTCCCTCTGCTGGAAGGCTCTCCCTCCACCTCTGCGGAGTCAGCTCTATCAAACGCTGCCGAAAGGCCAACGAAGTTCAGGACAGAGCAGTAATCACTGGACTAGGGCCATGGCTGTTCATCTGGACAGGTGTGGTCTCAGTGGCTTAGGGACAAGAGAAGCCCACTGCAGCGCACAGAGGAAACGTGGAGTGAATAAGCAGACTTGATCATCACAAAGCCTCTTCCATGACGGGAAGCAGAACAATGAGGTGATGGCAGGACAGAGATGTGGGGTCACGGAGGGACTTATTTGTTTGCTTGTTTCCTTTTAAGGCAAGAGAGGGAAACATCTCTTATGGATAGAAATGACACAGGCCTCTGGCACCGAGCCTCGATGCAGGGGGGACAAGGGATCATTTCTGGGAAGAGACGTTTTAGAGAGGAGCAAAGTGAAATAGGATTTGATAGAAAATGGCCAGGTAATATTGATTTTTCTCAATAAATGTAATGTTCACAAAATCCTATGAGGTAGATATTATTGTTATTTTTATTTTATAGATGAGAACTTTAAGGGCCACAGATATAAAGTAACTCATCCCAGATCACACCACAGGAAAGTGGACAGTTGGGGGTTTGGAGCGAATTTCTGACTCCTGGTTAACTACTGGATCCAAGTGCAAGGTTATGAAGGGTGAAAAGTTAGCTCCTTAAGTCAGAAAAAAGCCTGAGAGTGTGAGAGAGACACCTAAAACCCAAGACTCTTAATTCAGATGCTAGAGCAACAGAATAGCCCCATGGCTATAAATGGAGCCATTTTCAAGATCTTTAGTTGCTAGAAGATGCACCTGTTGGCAGTGTTCTCTTTCTCAGCGGGGAGGGGGGGGGAAGGGGGTGGACACTAGATGCTGCTTCAAGCCACATTTCTGCTGTATGTTTTTCTGTGTGCTACATTTCACAACACGAGGTGTAGACGTAACCTGAACGACCTTACTGATGGTAGATGGTATGTGATCATTTCCCCTCAAAATGTGGCCCAACTTTTTAGTTTCCAAACCTGACCAGTCATCAAAACCACCTGGGGGAACTCCTAAAATGAAGCGTCCCACCCAAGACCAGGCACTCAGAATTCCCTGGCACAGGGCCAGGACTTGTACGACCAGAAAGATGCTTCTGACTCCAATGCTCAGCCCAAACTGGGAACTGCAGGCCTCAAGCACGCAACTGCGTGAGCATCAGTGTTTTCTGCAGTGCCGCTGCCTATGGCCTTCGGAGATGCTCACAACATGACTCATGCCAGACAGGCTGGTCAAGTCAACTGTGTCGTATGTACTGCCCTACACCCTGAACTTGATCCTATCCTTTACCTTCTTTCTGGTCTTTCCCTTGCTGTGTATCATGGAAACAAGAAAATATATGCAAATATAAAGTGTTATGAGAAAAATCCTTTCGCTTAAACAACAATCAGAAAAATGATTGCATCTCTTTCTTCCCTTTAGCATTCCTCTTTCTTGATACCTCCTCTAGAAAGACCCCATGCGACCCTGAGAGCCCTATAGGGAGGTCAGGGTCACAGGTGGAGGCACTTACACTCAATGTGGGACTTGACCAGCCTCCTAACTGAAATGAACGTAGCTGCACCTGCTGAGAAGGCTGGAGTGGTCTGCTGGCCAGGGGGGGAGGAGCTCTCCACACCCGCCTTTCACCTGGAGCCGCTGAGAAACCATGGTGACGTGGCCACGCCTGGAAAGGAAGGGCAGACAGGCTCAGAGGGGTTGATGTCTGAGAAGGTGAGAGCTGAGGCGGTGAGAGCCAGCCTGTATTCATGATCAAGGCTCCCAGAGGCCCTGCAGAAGCCAGCTCTGAGAGTCTCACTCCACCCCATTCTCTAGCCTAGAAAGAATACAATCAAAATACAGTTCCATTTGCTGCCCTTCCCAGAAAAGAGGGAAGAAAGGAGTGTAGTTCAGGACCTGCTTTGCAATCTGAATCTCAGGAATGCATAAGAAATTGCAGTGCCTTCTGAGCAAAGATGCGCTATTGAAACTTGACTCATCCTTGGCAGTTTGTGTTTGCCCCCCTCTCCTTCCTTGTGACACAGAGGAGTGAGGTGAGTAATGCAGGGAGAGAAAATAGATCCCCAAAAGCCTTCCATTATGCTAAAAGCCTGTGTCACCAGCTGTGGCGCAGGGAGTGTGGTCACCATCCAGTACAGGGGAAGAGTCAGAGCCTCTGACTCCCTCTCCAGGGCTATTTGTAGTTCTAACCTGGAACAAGCAGGGACTAAGCACTGATAAGCACGGAGAAGTCTAAAAGCCCTGCTGGGGGTCTTGTAAACACCGCAGTGGTCAAGAGCCCTTGCATGCAGGAGTCCCCAAGGCCACACAAAAAGAAGACCGTCAGATGCACTTTCTGCTGCCTGCCTTTGCCCTCCCCACAGGCCTAAGAACTACCTCTTCTCCCCAGAGTAAAGAGAGCTCATATTGCTGAGGGCCTGTTACATGTCGGGCACTAAGCAAAGCATTGTCCATGGATTATGTAAACGAATTCATATGTGTGTGTGCGTGCACACATGTACACACACACACACACACACACCCTGAGTTGGGTACAATAATATCTCCTTTTACAGATAAGGAACTAAGACTCAGAAAAGTTGAGTAATGGCCCAGGGTTACCTGGCTAATGCAGGACACCTGCCCAGATTGTCGTCAGAAGAGAGCTCTAAACGGGCACTTATCTCACCTGCTTCGCTAAGTACAGTTATTTGAACAATGAACAAGAGAAATACAGAAAAAAAAAAATTCTGTTGCTTCATTTGTTTCATAGACACTCCAGGTCTTACCCTAGAGATAAAAACAATGCACCACGACTCCAGGTGTCCTAGGAGTATTTTTTGTGACCAAAGGCCTTCCAAAAGGAGGAAGTGATGCCAGAGCGAGAGGCTTGCTAATAAGGCAGCAGCCGGTACAAATCATAGGTAATTATGTGCAGTTTCTTTCTCCCTTACAAAAACTTGAAAAAAATGTAAAAGCCTCTATCTTCCCCTATGCAGGTTTAAAAATATATATTCGGTTCCAGTATATCAGAAACACATTTTCCCCTTCTGGAATTGACCACATTATCCTCTTACCCAGCTGGAGCCGGGCTAGGGAGAAAAATAAATGTTTGTCTCAATGGCATTTTCTTATTCAGCTAATTGATTTTTTAAAATAACAGTAATGCTTGAACATCCAGTCGCCTAATTACTAGCAGCTTTTTATTTGCACTATCATTAACTTCACAGCTGCCTTGCCGGTGACAAGTGGCACCACAGAGACGTCAGCTGCAAATGTTTGTTTCTGAAAGGACCACGGAAAAGGCCTGACTGCCCCTCTGCCAAGGTCAGCGAGGGCTTCGGGCTATTTCAGCCGCACAGGTGCCTGACTGCAAATGGAGGGAAGCGCACGTGGAACCCTGTTGGGTGGAAGGGAACTTGGAGGGCACCTGGCTTCAGTCCCCTCCGTTTACAGATCAGGGAGCCTGAGGCCCAGAGAGGTTTGGTGGCTTGCCTCCGATCACACAGCGTCACCTCCAGTGCTGGAACTGAAGCCCGGGCCTCCTGATTCCTATTTTTCAACTTTTAAATAGGATATGTACACTTTTCTGTATTATGTTTCTAAGTGTACAGCTTGAATAATTATCTTTAAGTGAACACACTTATGTAACTGCCACCCAGGGTGAAGAAATGGACCATTTCTAGCATCCCAGAAGGTCCCCAATGTTCTCCCACTCACTACAAAGTCTCCCCTCTTCAAGAGTAACCATGATCCTGAACTTCTAACGCAATTGACTACTTTGGCTTGGCTCATGTTCTTTCAATAAAGAGCTCTTTTATGTGGAGGTTAGCTATTCGGACCTAAAAAATACATCTTCTATTTTTTGGGGAATGTGTTAGATAAGTGTATTAAAAAAGCATATCCTGAAAGGAAACCCCACACCCACTAAAGAGTATCAGTTCTCCCTTGGAAGTGATGAAAATGTTTGGGAACTAGACAGAGGCCACGGTTGGACAACACTGTGATGTACTAAATGCTACTGAATTGTTCATTTTAAAATGGTTAATTGTATGTTATATGAATTTTACCTTAATAAAAAAGATGCATCTCTTAAGACATGTGCACTTTATTGTATGTAAATTTAAACTAAAAATAAACTGTAAAAATACTCAACTAGAAAATGAACAGATCCCTAACAAGGGCTCAATACAGTCCACATGTCTAGCCTCACAGCACCGGCCAGCAAGCCTCACATCGCCACCTGGATGCTTTCCTCAGGCCCTCTCCTCATTCACTGCCACATGGCTTTTGTCCTTATCCATCCACTGGAAGGTCCCTATCAGGTTATTTTGCCAAAGTCAATGGCTGGTTCTCTGTCCTCATCTTATCCAACCTCTGGGCAGCATTCAACCTAGATGATGACTCTTGTTCTTGAAGCACTTATCCAGGTTTCCATGACATCATATTTGTCTGGTTTTCTTCTTACCTCACTGGCCCTGCCTTGTTCTCCTTTGCTCCTTCTCCCCTTCTCTGAATGGTGCAGAGCCCAGCGCTCGGTTTTAGACCATCTTTCTTCTCTTCTCTACCTGGGTGGCCTTATCCAGTCCATCCATGTGTCTATGACTTGCAAATAAGTATCTCCAGCCTCAACATCTGCCCTGAACTCCAAGTGTGGCTGTCTGCCCACTTGAGATCTCACCTTGGATATCTCACACAGATGAGATAGAAATATAAATTCTTTTCTACCCATGTTTGCTCCCTAACTCGGCTCTTGTTTTTGTAAATGGCACCATCATCCATCTAGCCATTCAAGCTAAAACTTAATCACTGCCTGAACCATCTCTTTTGCTCACACCTCATTTCTAACCTATCAGTGCATTCTATGGGCTCTGACTCCAAAATGTATCCTAAATCCAACCACCTTCCTCCATTTCTATCTCTGCTGCTTCAATCATGGTCCAGAGCCCCTCCATCATCTCTCGTCCAGACTATTTAATGATCTCCTAATAGGTCTTTCTTATTTCCTTCTAGTCTTCCTTTAGTCCAGTCTTCACCCAACAATGGGAATGCTGTTTTTGAAAGGTAAGTCAGGACCCACTAACACTCCAGGTCAAGGGTCTGCCCTAGCTTACCTGTCTGGTCTCATTTCTCTCTACTGTCCCCTAACCCAGCACATTTCAGCCATGCTAACCTTATTTCTGTCTCCTGAACAGGCCAGTCTTACTCCTGGCTCAGGGCCTTTACATTTGCTCTTCTTTTTGCTGAGAGCATTCTTCTCCAATATTTGAACAGCTGCCCCTTCTTACCATTATGTCCTCAACTCACATATCACCTTCTCCTCTGAGAATCCATTCCCTGGCTACCCTCACTAAAAACAGCCTCTCCTGCTCATGATCCCATTTAATCTTCTTGATATCTCTTATCTACAGCTAAACTTATGTTTGGTTGACTTGCTGAATGTCTGTCTCATCCTTCTAGAATGTAAATTCTTTGAGAGCAAGGACTCTGTTTTATCCATGGCTGTATCCCCAGTGCTTAGAATTGTAGTTGGCAATAGATAACACTACATGAATATAAGTTGACTGGCTGCACCTCATCAACTCATCTGAGAAGATGGGAAAACAAAATTATTTATCATAATATGGTCTCCTTTATTTATCATTTCAGGACTCCAAGTGGCAAGTAACAGAAACCCAATTCATGTTGTGTTAAGCACTGGTAACAGAAGACCAGGAATAGGCCTGTCTTTAGGCACAGCTGGCATGAGAGCGTTAAATTATATCACCAGAATTATTGTCTTTCGATTTCTCCTTTTTGCTTTTCTTAGATCTGCTTTCCTCTGGATTGGTCGCACTTGCTGGCAAGCCCTTTCCATGCAGTGGCTCCTGCCAGCTCTGTACTCACATTCTACCTTGTGCAGTTCAGCAATCCCAGCAGGAAGAGAGCTGCCTCTTCCTCGTAGTTCCAGGAAAAATCTCAGAACTGGCTTTCATTGGACCAACCTGGATCACATGTCCATCCCTGAACCAACCACTGCGTCTAGAGGGATGGAATATGCTAAATAGTCAAGCCAAGTCACCCATTCCTAGATGGGAGAGTGTGATTGGGAGTTGGAAGAACCTGAGTCACATGGTTTGGGAGCAGAGGAAGAGTGGTCTTCCAAAGAAAATTGCAATTGTATCATCAGGGAAAGAGATAAAAGTGGTGGGGGGGCAAGAAAAGATGTCTACTATGCTTGTCTTTTTGTTTCAGGGAACTGAAGTTTTTGCCAGTTCCAGAAGAACCTGTAACTTTAGAGCTTAAGAATGAAGAACTACCTGATTGCTGCCACATTACAGGGCAACCTGATGAGCTCATTCACTCACTAAACATTGACACAGTACTGGTCATGTACTTTATCTCACAGGGCCTATGCGAAAACTCCTACTCTAGAAGGGCTCATGCTTTGTCAGTCTCCTGTCTCTCAGCTGGTGCTGAGTTTTATTACTAAGGCCTGACCTCAGGGCTTTACAGACAATGTCCTTGACTTGTTTCTCTGGTGTCAGGCTTCCCAGTTCTGGAGCCCTGCTCAATGAAGCCTCATCTCTCTGGGTCTAGAGGGTTTAACTTGGTTATGCATCATAGTTAATCTCCCTGATTTTGCCCCTTACTTCATTTTGCTAGTCTGCTCCTTCCTACCTCATCTGCTGAATTTGCTTCCTGACCACCCAGGCTGAATGCAAGGCCTATTACTACTCCAAATCTGTCTTCACTGCAGTCATTTCTCACCAGGTGATTCCTTCCTTACTCTTCAGTGATGGATCCATTCACTCTCACTAGTGTTCACTTCCCCAGAAAAGTAATGAAACCATCCTATCATGTGCACAAAGAAGACACATAAGGCAGTCTTACATGAGAGTCTATCCTATACTAAGATATCTCTAAGGAAGGCCATTTTCCAGGTTAAGATGGCACTGGGCAATCTTTAAGGGAATGCTTTCATGCAGAGGGGAGACTTGGAGATGAGCTGATCACTACCTTGTGATTACCTTTCGCATAGTCACAGACTGACACTCAGTATGTCATCCGATTTTACTTCTCCAAATTCCATTCACTTATGAAAATCAAGTTTTCCTAATCCTTTCAGACTGTTACTCCACATTTGGTCCTACGCAATTACTTCTTAGGCTCTGGGGCTGAAATATGGTAATAACAGCACTGTAGTTTTCCCTTTGAGTCATAAACTTGGAGACAAAGTATTCTTCATGACCTTGTCATTTCCTTTTCCTTTAACTGCAGAAGGTCAGGTGAATTCCTAAGCAGTGCTGTTCTGTCACAGGTGCTCCCATTCTAACTACTTAAGTTGGTTGAACCCATCCCCTATCTGCACAAGGAGAAGCAGAAAGCTTATTTCTCTAGAGAAGCTGCTAACCTGACCCACAAGTGCAGGGAATCACTGTTATTCCCACCAGAATATAAAATCAAGATGACAGGGACTTTGTTTAGTTACTACTTTATCTCCAAAACTCAGTATATATAGGCCCTCAATGACTACAAATTCATTCATTCATTCATTCGTTCGTTCATTCATTCAACAAATGCTTATAGAACATTTATTAAACGGGGCATTTTGTCAGGTGATACTTGGGATTAAAGAAATAAAAACAAGTGCATCTGGGAGGATATTTCAGCCACAAGCAATAGAACTAGCTTAAACAATTAGGCATTTATTAGTACACATAAGTGGAAGTCCACATTTAGATCAACTTAGGTTTGCTTGATCCACCAGTAAGGATCCAGATTTTTTTTTCACAGCTTCTTCTTAAGATTTGCTCCCTCTGGGGAAGGGAGAGAGGGGAGGAGAAAAACCATAGGTGGCTGCCAGTGACAACTAGGGTAAGCAAGAGAAAGACTAAACCTTCCTACAAGAGGAAGACCCTTTCCAGAAGTCTCCCGCGCTCCCCTTGCTTCTCAAAGGCCAGAATTGGGTCACACACCCATTCCTGAATCATGGATTTAACCTCAGACCACTCAGTCCCTCACCTCACCTGGGGGTGGGTAAACTTCCCCTGAAGCAAAAGGACTGTGTTGAATAAGGGCGGCCCTCTGAACACATGGAGGCTCTGTTAGAAAGAAAGGGAGTAGGAGCTAGGGGGATAGGAGTGGAGTTAGGGGACTGCATTAGCATTCATTACAAGCCACAATTAGCACTTATAATTAAAGTCTATAGTTTTAAAAAGTGCCTGTCTATATATTAGTTCATGCAATCCTTATAATAACTGCAACGTGGTAGTTCTCATCCAAGGAGTGGTTCTGATTTGGGTCTGTTGTGGGGCCTGATGCCAGCCTTCACAGCTAAGTACCACCACCCCGTAGGTGTGTCAATGAGATTTCAGCTTGGTCCCAGCCCTGGAAAGCCTACCCTGAATGTCAGTTAAGAGATTTAATAGGTGTGGCAGAGGAGTTCAGGAGAGGAGAAGCTCTCTCTGAGCCAGTGAGTTGGGGAAGGCTACTGGATGGGACCTCCAAAGAAAGACAAATATGACTTGAATAGAGAACCCGGGGGAGCAATGTAGCCAGAAGGGCCCAGCATGAGCCTGGTGGAATGAGATGGAACTCTTGTCAAATTCATGTGTCACGTTTGTCAGAGGACAAACTGGTCTCTGGTTTGTTGCCGCATTAGTACGTGAGAGAGGGAAATTTTCTCCTCTTCAGCGTTTTCTCATCTTGAACCACTGATTGGAGAAACTGAGGTTTGTTTCTGAGACTGGGGAATCAGTACTATCTGATATTCCTGATGTATATTTGCTGGAACTATTTACTAGGCTTCCTCTTTGAGCACAAAGGGGATTTTAAGAGACAATAATTGGGGCTTTCACATATTTATGTTTTAAAAATTAGAATCCTTGGGTGGAAAAACCCTATGAGGTCACCTCTTTGCTATATCCAACCTGTGTGGGGGATACACAATAATCTTAGAGAAGGAGGTATTTCATTCCTCCTCAAAGCAAACTAAGATATACCTGATCAGATCTAGCCAATCTGCAAAGTGATTAGGAGGAAGGTTAGGAACAGCCAGGAGAATATGGAGGAAGTTCGTAAATTGGCTGGCAGTTGGATTGCATTTAAAGATTCAATTAGTGATAGATTCAGAATAGAGTTTCCTTTAGTGAGTGTATTAACTCCCAGGCCAGAGGCTGGCGTTTCGCTGATAGCACAGAAAGTGAGTCATGCAGCACTGGCTCAGCCAGGCTGGGACAAATGTCACCCACTCACTTTAATGGAGGCACCGTGTGCATAGAAATATGTGGACGGATATTGATTTTTTAAAAACTCTACCATTACTCATTGTTCTTGACAACTTATTTTCCTTCTTTGGTATACCTGCATTGTTACTACTGCTCCATCTAAATTGTGAACTCTTATGCTAAAGGAGTGTCTCAGAGGTACCAAGAGAACTGGCAACAGACTTACCATGTGTGGTCTCGGCTGGACACTATGGTGGAATATTGCCTCTCCCAGGTTTTAAGAGCCTTACCTATGTTATGCATTAAGTGGGTTCAGGGTGAGAACTCTGGGAGGGTCAAGAGGTAGCTACAGAAAGTACAAATGTGGTAATTAGATCCAGCAATAAAAAAAAAAGTGCATACTTTTAAAGTAGAGGGGTCTACTATAAACTTTATAAGAGACTGGTTATTGTCTGGGAGCTCCTAGAGAAAACACACCAGGCCACAGGAAGAGGGCGGGAGTTAGCCAGTGAGAACAGATGTAAGGCCTGGCTGGTTCCTAACCCTGTCACCAACCAGCTCTGGAAGACGGAAGATGGAGCAGAAGCAAGAGCAGGCACGTGCAGAGGGCAGCTGATGTGGGGGTGATGCCCTGGCAGAGGCCTCCCCACAAACTTAAAGATGATTCCACCTGTTCAGCTAGGAGAGACAACCCTTTCTGTGGTTCCATCTTTCCGGGTCTGAGCTGGTCTCCAATTCAGAATCATTTCCCTATTGTCAACTCTGTAGTCTTCTCTTCATGGTGGAGCTGACAAACTGACAATGATAAAAACAAAAGATAGTATTTTGAAAAAATTGGGGACTTGTTTTGGCAAGTGAGTTGCTTAAACCCATTCTAGACAGACTCACAAGGGGGCCTACTAAATACAGGTTAGAAGCAAAGACCCCAGGAATATGAATGATGGGCATGAGAACTATTCCATAAAAAGTGGCATAAAAAGCAAATAAAGGAAGTCTATCATCTAGCTGGGAGGAATATAAAAAAGTTTCACTGAAAAAGATGGCTCTTCCAGTTTAAGCCAGCTGGTCTACCCATGTGCTAATGATCACAGCAGGTGACCAGTTAAGGGGGTGAATCATTTAGCTCTCTTGGTGGGAAAGTAAGCCTAGTATGCAACACTACCCTCAGATCTTCTTGCCTAAGTATGTGTACAAAATTCCTCTCCTTGGGCCTTTGCCCCAGGTTCTTTTCTGCTTTTCTTGCCTGGATATTTTTATCTTGGGAAATTTTATCAAGATCTTAGTGACTACGAATTGGATAAGATCCACATAGATAATCAATCCAAACTCTAATTCATTCCAGCATTCACTCATTCAACAAAGATCGAGCCCCTACTATATGCTGTATTCCGGAGACCTGCAGATAAGTAAGACCTGACCCTAAAGGAAACTCAATGATGAGAGGACAGTGGAACACTAGATATAACAGAGGTGAGTGAGCACAGGATGCCATGACATCAAAAGGAGGAGCATGGGGACATCTAATTCCACCTGGAGAAAGAGGTCAGGAAACTTTTCCAAGAAAAGGTGATTCTAGAGCTGAGCATTAAAGGATGAGTACAGATTAGTCAGGGAAATGAAAGAAGAACCTTCCACAAAAAAGGATCAAGATTGGCAAAGCCTACATCAAACTAAAAAAGTTTTGCACAGCAAAAGAAACCATCAACAAAATGAAAAGACAACCCACTGAATGGGAGAACACATCCACCAATGATACATCTGATATGGGGTTAATATTCAAAATTTATAAAAAACTCAAACAACTCAGCACCAAAAAACAAACAAAATAGTCCAATTAAAAAAACAGACAAAGGGCCTGAGTAGACACTTCTCCATCGAGGATATACAGATGGTCAATAGACATAAGAAAAGATGCTCAATGTCACTAATCATCAGTGAAATGCAAATTAAAACCATCTCACACCTGTCAGAATGGCTGTCATCAGTAAATCAGCAAACACATGTTGGAGAAAATGTGCAGAAAAGGGAACCCTAGTACACTGTTGGTGGGGATGCAGACTGGTGCAGCCACCGCGGAAAGCAGGGGACTTACCTCAAACAATTACAAATGGAACTGCCTTATGACCCAGCCATTCCACTTCTGGGAATATATACAAAGAAAGCTAAAACATTAATTTGAAAGACTATATACACTCCTGTGTTCACTGCAGCCTTATTTACAATAGCCAAGATTTGGAAGCAGGCCAAGTGTCCATCAGTAGATGAGTGGATAAAAAAGCTGTGGTACATTTACACAATGGACTACTACTCACTGTAAAAAAGTAGGAAATCTTACCCTTTGCAACAGTATGGATGGACCTGGAGAGTATTATGTTAAGTGAAATAAGCCAATCAGAGAAAGACAAGTACCATATGTAGAATCTAATGAACAAAATAAACAAACAAAACAGAAACTCACAGAGAGAAAACGGACAACAGACTGACAGCTGTCAGAAGGGAGGGGGGTTGTGGGGCTAGGTGAAAAAGGTGAAGTGATTACACAAAAAGAAAACCACCAAAAAACAACAACTTGCGGACACAGACAACAGTCTGGTAATTACCAGAGGGAAAGAGGAGTGGGGGGAGGTAGAAGAGAGTATGGGGGTATAAATGGTAATGGAAGCAGACTTGACTTGGGGTAGTGAACACACAGTACAATATACAGATGATGTAATATAGAACTGCACACTTGAAATTTATATAATTTTATTAATCAATGTCACCCCAATAAATGTAATAAAAATTATTTTTAAAAAGGAGCCCGCAGGAGATTTGGTGGTATGATTTTCAGCTTTCACCTTCTAGTGTAGGATTCAATTTTCTTTGATCTAATAAATTATTTATTGCTTTAAAAAAAATGATTGGCAAAGCCACAGAGATGTGATGCCATTGGCTCATTCGGAAACCTGCAAGTGACTTGGTATGACTAAGGCTGGAGACTTCAGCAGGACCCAGATTTTGAAGGACCATCTAGGTCATGCTAAGCTACAGAAACTACTTCTAAAAGGATGGAAAACCACTGGAAGATGAAAAACTGGAAAGTGACATGATAAAATAATGATTCTGGCAGCTGAGAGAGCAGGATGACAATTTAGGAGGCTTTCAGGCTATAAATGACAAAAGACTGGACTGAGACAGCAGCTGTGAGGGGGGACAGGGTCTGAGCTATGTAGTGGCATAACAGATGAAGTTGGTGACCCACTGAGGTCGAGAAGAAAGGAAAGGATGAGTCCAGAGTGACTCTAGGTTTCCCTCATGTAGAATGTGGCAGGTGGCATCATTTCTTGAAAATGAAAATATAAGAAGAGGAGCAACTTTGGAGAAAAGAAGATAAATTCCATTTTAGACATGTGTATGATAAGTAGCTCATCCATGTAATGGTCAGTTGGTTATTTAAAATGTTATTTAAAAATACAGGATTTAAAATGCATTGGCTGTGAGTAGAGGCACTATAACTATCTTGTGTAGTTTAGTTTCAGTGCCCAAAACTCTGCCTTGTACATAGCAGGTGCTCCCTAAATATTTTTAAGAATCTTTTGCTCTTAGCAGTTTGGGTATGATATGTTTAGGTTTAGTTTGTTTTATTTGATTTATTTATCCTGCTTGGTGTTTACTAAGCTTCTTGAATCTGTAATTATAAGTCTTTCACAAAATTTGGAAAAATTTTAGCTACTATTTTCTAACCACTTTTTCTGAATTATTTTCTCTCTCATCTTCTTTGGGGATTACAATTATACCTCTATTATAATTTTTGATATTGACCCAGAGGTTAAGTATAGCTTCAACATTCACTTAACAGATATTTATTGAACAGCTATCCCATGCCAGTGCTAGGGACACAGCAATGAAAAGAACTTGTCCTCATGGAGCTCAGAGTCTAGTGATAGGAAACAGACAGAGACAGAGATAAATAGATATAGATATACAGAGATATTCAACTGCCTTGTTGGCATTTCCATTTGAATGTATAACAGGCCGTGCAAACTCAACATGTCCCAAACTGTCCCAGACTCCTACCTCAGTCTTTCCCCTTGCTGGTCCCACTGCATGGAATGATCTCCTACTAGACAGCCACATGGGTCACAGGTCTTACTCTCTTCAGGTCTCAGTCCGAGTCAATTATTCAACGAGACTTTCTGACCATTTGCTATAAAGTGAATACGGCCCAGCCCCTCCTTTTGCACTACCTCTTCCCTTACTCTCCTTTATTTTTCTCCATAGAACTTACCACCATGTAAACAATTACAGATCTGCTTCTGAAACTGTTGCTGTCAGTCTCCCCTAACTAGAATGTAAGCTCATGAGGGCAAGGCCTGTCCATGCTGCATTCCTGGGACTGAGAAAATAGCCTGGCATGGGGTAGATGTTCAACCAATATTTGTTAAGTAACTGTTGCAGCTACTTGCATTGAAGAGAGTAAAGAGAAAACATGAATGAGGAAGAAATACCAGCACTCATAGGTTGGGTGGTAGAACAAGAGCCTATAAAAGAGACCAAGGTCCCGGCAGCCAAGGGGAGGAAACTCAAGAGAGAAAAATGTGACAGAATCTGTAAGAGGAGTTTTTATAAGGACAGTGTCCAATGGTGCACAGATCAAGTAAGGTGCGCATGGCAGAGTGGCTCCCTGCCTTTGAGCCACTGAGAGGCCACTGAAAGGGCCTTGGCAGCTTTGTGGATGACAGTCATTTCAGTGAGGTGGTGGAAGAGAAAAGCAGCCCACAGTGGGATGGAGTGGCCGGCAAGCAGATCCATAGAGTCGGAGGCTGCGAGGAAAAGCAGAAACTGTAGGAATGATGGGACCATGATAGAAGAGAGGGGGAGAGATGGGCTCAGCTTGGCTGGAGGGGTTTGCCTTGGGCTGGAAGACGGAGATCTCACTCTTTGAGACTCTGAGATGCGAGGAAGGAGAGAAGAAGAGTTTGTTTGATGTTTGGAGTCAAGGCTGTTATGTCCCATAGGAGGGACTGCTGACTGAGGGCCATTCTGCTGTCCAAGTCACAGCCTTGACGTAGGGTTGTGTTGGTACCTTTTACTAATGTAGTATCTAAGCCACGCTTTTGCGGTATTGGGTACCTTTTCCTAAGATTTAAAAGAGGCCATGTATAGAAATTACATATTTAAAAATAAATATAGATATTAAATATTATATATTAAAGAAAATATTATAGATGTAGTGGAAAGCCTACTACATACTAATTTCTGATCCCAATACCTCTCTTTTTCCTCCAAAGACAACCACCATCCTGAGTTTGAAACTTTCCTTTTTTTTCTTTTGAAATATATTTGTACTGATTTTTTAGGGAGAGACAGAAACATCGATCGGCTGCTTCCTGCATGCCCCTACTGGGGATTGAGCCTGAAACCCAGGTATGTGCCCTGACCAGGAATCGATCCAGGACCTCTTAGTCCATGGGAAGATGCTCAATCCACTGAGCCACACCAGCCAAGGATGAGATCGGACTTTATGTTTCATGCATGGTCTTACACCTTTACTATACACGTGTTCCCCAAAATAATATATTTTTGCATGACTTAAACATTTGTATAAGTGGTCTCCTACTATACATATTACCCTGCAATTTGCTTTTCTGGGCTGAAGATTGTTTTTGAGATTTGTCCATGTTGATACATGTACCTCAAATTCATCCATTTTTATTAATTTCATGAATATTAATCTGTGAACTTAAATACACCACATTTTTTTCTCCATTTCTGTTTTAAGTTTTTTGTTTTTAAAATCAAAGCTGTAATAAATTTAATGTCTCCTTGTTAACATGCAAGAGCTTCCCTCAGAGTGGAACTGCTGGTTTACGAGGGGTGCCCACCTTCAACTTACTAGAGAATGCCAACTTGCCCTCCACCGTGGGTTTAACAGTATGTGCTCCCATCAGTAGTGCATGAATGTTACCATTTTCTGTTTTTTACCCCCAGACTTTTGCATTTTATTTCATTTGATGGGTTACAGTTTATTGAAATTTCCCTGATTATAACTTTGAGTATATTTAATATGTTTTTTGGCTATTTGGGGGTTCTTTCTTTCGCAAATTGTTCATATCTCCTCCTCTGACTCCTCCTCATTCTTTTTTTACTTTTCCATTGGGTTATTTATCTGTTTTCTTAATGATATATAGGATTTAAAAATTTTTGGTTTCTAATTCTTTTTTTATTTATTTTTTCTTTATTGATTTTAGAGAGAGAGGAAGGGAGAGGAAGAGAAACATTGATGAGAGAGAACATTGATTGGCCATCTTCTGCATGCCACCCACTGGGGATTTGGCCCACAACCTGGGCATGTGTCCTGACCAGGAATCGAACCAGCAACCTCTTCATGCATGGGTCGATGCTCAACCACTGAGCCACACCGGTTGGGCTGGTTACTAATTCTTTATTGCAAATATCTTCTCATGGTCTGTGGCTTGTCTTTAATGTTTAAATGATACTTTGGTTGCATGATTTAAATTTAATATAATCATTTTTAAAATCTTTTCAAGGATGAATCAACAAATAATTTTTAGGTGCGTGTACGGGAGGGGGGAATTATCAGAGGAAGTTGTTGTCAAATGACCTTTCTTTACTATGTAAAGTAAAAGAAAAAGTGAATTCTTAAGAGATAGCTTCCTCCTTTAGCCAACATGATCTGAGTCTACAACAAATGCCTAGATCTGAGATTTGGCTGGGGTGGGGTGGGGAGAGAAGAGATGAGATGGGATTTCATACATGGAAATCCATTATTAGAGCTTACCATCAGAGAACCAGTATGGGTTAGACTATGTAGCCCTGATATACCTCAGAAGAAATTCAGAGCAAGGAGAGATGAGGGTAGGGTCAAGTAATTATCTATGGACTGGGTTAATTAGAGAAGAGCGTAGTCAGCTTTCTTGACTTCTTATAAATTGAAGAATCACAGAGTCTCAGGGCTGCAAGGAAACATAATTAGGAAATGTGGGCCCACCGAAGTTAAGATCTTCCTCCTGCAGGTCTCACAGCTAGAGAGGCAGAACTACAGGTCCCAGGTCCTGTGTGCTGTTTCATGGGCAAGCATGTTGACACGCCTCCTCTCCCTTTGATCATAAGACAGAGATCTGAGAATAGTGCAAAAGAAAACAGTAAGATGAAATACAATATCAATTACAATAAAAAAACCCCATGACCATTTAATCTAGGCTCACAAACTGTTAGAAGCAGCTATTATATTCACATTGTTTGTCTTATGATGATAAAGGGGAATATCCTTTTTTTTTTCCAGATGGGAAAGAAAAAAGTAACATGACTTTACCCTAGGTTCTTTACAAGTCACAGGAAAAGAGTAAATGAACATGGGCTCTGTGTTGAATACTTTTCATAACCACAAGACAAATGGCTATATAGATCTATAAAGTGTAGACACTTTCGCCCTGGCTGGTTTGGCTCAGCAGTTAGAGCATCGGCCTGCGGTCCAGAGAGACCCAGGTTTGGTTCCTGCTTAAGGGTGCATATCTCGGTTGCAGTTTGTCCCCAGCCCTGGTTGGTTGTGCGGGTGTCAGCCACTCGATGTGTCCCTTTCATGTCGATGTTTCTCTCTCTCTCCCTCCCTCCCACTCTATCTGAACAAAAAAATGGAAAAATGTCCTCAGGTGAGGATAATAAAAATAAAATAAAATAAAATAAAGTGTAGACACTTTCTTATCTCAGTTGCATAAATTTTGTTCTTCCATTGACTGTTGGGTTAACTGGTTCTACTTCACTCTGCCTGTGGAGAAAGCATCAAATTAGGTGGCTAATCAGTAACACTAAAAAAAGTAAACCAGAGATACACTGATTAAATTGCTTATAATCAAGCTATTACAATCCTGTTTTTCCTATATATATCCTTACCAGCAAAAACAAATGTCAACTGCCTGGGAAGAGACACACCATTAATTAGGATCAATTAAAAGTTCTCTTCACCAAGAAAATGCTTCAAAACATTAACTCCTTGTATCTTACTATAGTAATAACCTATGAAGAAACTGATAGCATGTGCCCATGTGTTAGAGAAATATAACACCAATTACAAGAAATCTTTAGAATATTCTCCAAAGTAAAATATAATGTTCACTGCTATCAAAAGTTTGCTTCTTCCATGTTTTCAATTCTACCAGTGCCAGGCACACCTTGCCAAGTGTTCAAGATGCAAAGGACAAGATGTCACCACTGCCCTTTGGGGGCCTAGAGGAACTCTGCCTAGAGGAACTTTGTTCTAAACCCCAACAGTCCAGGGTGCTCTTACTAGATGTAAAAATACTAATAGAGAAGAGACAAGCAAGGAGCTCTGCCTGTGGAAGCTGGTGAGCAGTCATCAACGCTCCATCGGAACTAGGTCTTTAATAATACTCTTCCAGGCAGGAAGTAGGGAAGAGCATGAGAGGCCAACCAGTAAGGCAAGAAAGAGCAGAGCAGCCCTGGCCGGTTTGGCTCAGCGGTTAGAGCATCAGCCTGTGGTCCCGAGAGACCCGGGTTTGGTTCCCGCTGAGGGCATGTACCTTGGTTGCAGTTTGTCCCTGGCCCTGGTTGGCCGTGCGGGTGGCAGCCACTCGATGTGTCCCTTTCACGTCGATGTTTCTCTCTCTCTCTCTCTCTCCTACTCTATCTGAACAAAAAATGTCCTCGGGTGAGGATAAAAAAAAAAAAAGAGTAGGGCAGGTTTGTACATGGAGAATGTATGTGGTCAGTGCTCAGGCAGAGAAGCAGACTGTGGCCATATCATCAGTGGCCTTATATGGTGGGCTAACAAGTTAAGATTGTAACAGGTAAGTGTAGGCATGTTTAGTGTTTCCAGAAGATCAATCTGGCAGCCACGTGTGGAAGATGCATCTCAGGGAAGAAATCCCATTCTTAGTCTACTGCATCAAGCTAGGTGAGAAATGACGACGGCCTGTCTGCAGCATGGAGAAGAGGGAATACAAACATCTGGAAGACTCTGAGACAGTAGAGTTACTCAGATGACTACTGTATATGGGGGAAAAGTGATTCCTTTAGCTGAAACTGGCAAAAAGTTAGGAAGAGCCTCAGTGTCACAGAATACAAAAGGCAACAAAGTCAGGCAAAAATATAAATTTATAAACTTCTTTATAAATAGTCGATTATGCATTTTCTTTCTGCAAAGAGGCTATTTTCAGTAAATATTATTTATTCCTTTAAAAAAAATAATAAAATTCACCCTAATGGCTTTTGGTGTGCTGGAATAAATAATCACCAATTGTGCCAACAATTTTTGGAGCATTCTTCAACAGAGGAAATGCTTAGTCTTTGTACCTGAGATGCTCATGCCTCAGCAAGCTATACTACAGCATAAAATATACATATCAGAAATCAATTTGAAACAAACATGATATCATCTGCAGAAAGTGCCGCAGCATTTTTCCATTAGCTTTTAATGCGAGGAAAACAGAACTGAGAAGGTGACATTGTTTCACGGTTTCTAATATGGGTAGCTTCTGGGAGAGAAGCAGCATCAGAGATGCCAAAAATAGGGGATGCTGTGTTGCGTTGCCCAGATTCCCCCTTGAGGACTGAGGTTCTCATTCTCCTAGACCTAGGGAGTGTTGCTGGCTGACAGTTTTCAGCTGGATTACTCTTAGCCCTTTCACAAGGGCAGCCTGCATCTATTGGTTGATCGTTTGGGGCTGGGTATAAAGTCCTGGCTCCCTTAACTTAAGGTGTGTGTGGGTGGAGCGGGCATCTCTGAAGGGCCATCCCAACTCTAAAGCTCCCAGAAGATTGGCTGAGGCCCCTGCTGCAACTTCATCACAGCAGCTTCTCCCTCTGCCCAGTGCTGTTTTGTTACCTCTCACAGGTGATGTTCCCAAGAGCATTCATTCCCCAACAAACCTCTTGCACAAAAATCTCAGAGTACTTTTCCCTGGAACCCCAAACTGTGACACCTACCAGGTCCATAAACAGCTTTTCTTGAGCACCAATTACAGAGAATGAGGATGTCACTATAAAAAAAACTGTTATCAAAGGTAGTGGGTCTTGAACACAATGAGCCACACTTCACACAAATGATCTAAAGGACGTTGGATATAGTTATTTCATTAAAAGAATCATAGCACAAGGACAAATGAAAACGTGTATATTAAAACTAAGGACAGGAATTGAGTACAAGTATCTATCAGTCCTACATTACTTGGACACCATAAACCATCGTTTTTGGCTGTTTGTTTCTCTTCCTGTCTACTGCCCCGCAAAGCTGCTTTCACTAAGGTTTCATCACTGGGCGGGGGGTGGGTCGTGAGACCTCAAAAGATGCCTGTGTCCTCACTGCCACCTAATGGGTTCTTTGAGCATTAAGGCCTCCATTTTGTAATTTTTTTTTTAACTGCTGACACTGTATCAATAAAATGGCTATATGTGACAACGTTAAAGTATGGGCCAATAGTCTTTTTTTTTTATCCTCACCCGAGGACATTTTTCCATTCTTTGTTCAGATAGAGTGGGAGAGAGGGAGAGGAAGAGAGAGAGAGAAACATCGACGTGAAAGGACTCATCGAGTGGCTGCCACCTGCACGACCAACCAGGGCCGGGTACAAAGTGCAACCGAGGTACCACGTGCCCTTAGTGGAAACCGAACCCGGGTCTCTCTGGACTGCAGGCTGACGCTCTAACCGCTAGCCAAACTGGCCAGGGCTGGGCCAATAGTCTTAATGGGGTAAAACTTTGGGTCTCATTTTGGCTTCTGGAAAGTCATGTTAATTGTCTCCTTTTTCCTCTTTACATTTGGGAACGTGTATCCCATACTACCTGCAGGTTGATATACGTACCCTTAAGAAAAGATTGTTCTATTATTCACTGTGCAATAAAAGTGGTGTGTTATGTTCCAGGCTTTATCTGTGATAAATAAACTTTTTTTTTTAGCATAAATACATAAACTGGTGACATGAATGTGTGGGTGGGAAACATCCAGATAAAGAAGGTACTTTTAGGGGCTGTAATGCAGATGAATCCAATTAACACCGGGTTTAAAAGACCATTTTAAGGCTACTGCTAGAGGATATTATATGAGAAAGCCAAACAGGGCCAAAAAATGAAAAAAGCTCTGGTCACCACATCAGAGGGCAAGGCCCACTGGAGTCTCTCCTGTATGTGGGGAAGTCAAAGTAATTATTTCTCATGCTTTCCTTCCTGGCCTTCAAAGAGATCCTGTGACTGTTTCTGCCTCCACTGCCCACATCTTCCTGCTAAGCCTTGACCAATCTGGCTTTTTACAGCCTTTTGTTTCTGACAACCATATAGGCCTTTGTACTTTTCCATATTTCTTCTGAATTGTTCAGCTACTGCTGGCTCTTAAGTTGTCCCTCGACTATTTGCTGCTTTCCCTCACCATTCTCCAAACACATAACACCCCTCACAACTATTCTAGTCTATGAACACTTTTCTCCATCTTTTTATTTTGAAAATGTTTTAAACATACAGAAAAAGACTAGTACAATGAACACATATATCCTTCCATAATAACTGTTAACATTTTGCCATTTTAATTGTCTCTCTCCATATATACATATATATGATTTATACATATGAATATATATATTCATACACACACAAATTTTGTACAACTTTATATAATTTTTGGCTGAATCATTTGAAGGTATGTTATAGGTATTATGCCCCTTCATCCCTGAATAGGATATTCTCATAAGTAATCTACATAAATTTCACACCTAATAAAATTAACAATTCAGTATCATCTAATATCCAGTCCATATTCAAATTTCCCAAAGTGTCCTTAAAATTTCTTTTATAGCTTTGTTTCTCAAAATCAACACTCAATCAAGATCTACCCATTACATTTCATTGATATGTCTTTTGTCCCAATCTCAAGCAGTCTTCCACTATTTCTAATGACAGTAACTTTTGAAGAATTTAGGTCAGTTTTCTTAAAGAATGTTCCACATTCTGGAACTGTTTGGAGTTTTCCCCTAGTCAGTTTACTTGATCCTCTATTCCCGTATTTCCTGTAAACTGTAATGTGGGTCAAAAGGCTTGACTGTATTGAGGTTAAGTATTTTTGGCACAATTCCTTCAAAGGTGATGCTGTTACATAACAATGCATCAAATCAAGAGGCCTACAAAGTCTGGTTGTTCCAACATTAGTGGTGGTAAATGTGATCATTAGGTTAAGCTGGTGACTGTTGAATTTCTTCATTATAAGGTATATCTTCCTATTTGTAATTATTAAGTAATCTGTGGAGTGATACTCTGACATTGTGCAAATATCCTTCTTTTCCCTACCTCCTTTTACAAGATGGGTTTTAGCTTCTGTGGATGATGACCTGTGCCTAAATCATTGGGGAATGCACATGGTGATTTCTCCAATTCTCTCATTCCACCTACTTTTATTGGCTGGCATTATTCTATAAAGAATCCCTTCCCCCACCTTTGATTTTGATGATCACTGGATTTATAGACTAAAAAAAAAAATATCCAATGCTTTTATAATATATAGTCATTATTCTTTTTACTCTCATTGACTCACATCTGGCTAGGAGAGCCCTTCAAGCCGGTCTATGAACTTTTGACTTGGTCCTATTAGTTTTGGGGCACTTCTTTGCTTTCTGGCAAGATGTTCCAGGCTCACAATTGTACTTTCTGGGCCTGAGACCTGAAATCAAACATTTCTCGGAGAAATGCTGTTTCTTTTGTGGGGAATGGTATCTAGATATCAAGATATGGGCACTCTCCTATATCTGGGGTAACATTACATCTAGGAAATATATAAACAAGTCATCAGAGGGCTTCTCCCACGCCCCCCCAAAAACGCTTTATTTTCTATTTTTCTTCCCTCTTAAGTTTTAACTAACATAAATATATTATTTACTTTATCTATAGTAGGCATGAAAGTTTCAAAATTACATTATCAATAGTACTGTTAGCAATACATCTGTGACTGAGTTTTCGTTCTTTTTGCCCTCAGAATATATCCCACAAAGAATGTAAGAGTACTATTAAACACCACTTTCAAATAGGTCTATAGAACTTTGAATGACTTTGCCACTTCTGATCCTTGTAAAGCCTCAGACCATCTTTTCCAAACTGAATGAATTCTTGCTTTCTGTTTTCTGTTCTTTAGTGTTACACATAAAACAGAATAGCTGGAGATGCACATCCTGAGACTAGCAACGCAATGCAGACTCCCATGAACAAATCAGGAATGCTATGACTGATGGACACCTGCACTAGTCAGAGTCCATTTACAGTTGTTTTTCCATCAACCTTAAATGAATGATGCCATGTAAGTCATCCAGGCTATGTTTTCAATGCACTGTACCCCAAAATACCCAATAAATACAAAAAGGCAGTAGCATGCCCTGAAGCAAATCTCCATCTAAACAGTCAAAATACCTATTATGACTAAAGAGGACAAAGAGCATAAGCAATTATTATGACTATGTACACATCTCTAATCCACCCCTTCAGGCATTTGTCAAGAGCAAAAAGAAAAAAAAAAAAGTAGGCAAATCTGGGGCTACTCTTAGTCAGGAAGGAATACAATAAAAGATAATTAAATAATGCAATCTCCTTATTTAACCAACACGCACTGTATTAGTTTATTGGGCCCTGCAGTGGACTGGCACATTTCCAAAGGTAGCTGCTATACCTTAATTTTCTTTAGCAGTTTAAAATTTTTCTTTGAAAGAAATATAAGTAAAAGTGAAATAGCTGTGTATTTTGATGACAACTTGGAGCCTTTAAATTTTACTTACTACCAGTTTTCAATAAAATAAATACCAGATTTAAAGAACTAGTGACTTTAGATGACTCTTTTTGAAGAATAAATACGATTACATTTGAATGAGAATGTTTTAAAAACCAGACACTATAAGTAGATGTTGACACTTCAAAGGAGGTGGGAAGTCAGAACACCTATTTGATGTATCACTCTTAAATCAAAGTTTATATTTGCTCCAGTTTTGTCTTTAGTAGCACATAAAATCATTGTGAAAATTAAATAAACACATGTAAAAACTGCCTGTTATACAGATGTTACCATCTCTTTGCGAGGAACTACAATTCAATGTAGCTTCTTTCCAAATATAATCTACATTGCACAGAGGGAGAGAATAAAATCAATCCTGAAAGCAAAAACTATCAAGAGGATAAAGAAATCTATACTGGAGTTTATAAGAAATATTTTCCTAAATGTTTTTTTTTGGGGGGGGGGGAGGTTTACACAACTATAAAGTTTATTTTATATTCAAGGAAAATCCTTCTGGCAGTTTTAATACACAATTCGAATAAGAGCAGTTGTCAAAAACTACATTATATTTTAAACAAATTTCTACTACATATTAAGGAAAAATTCCTTTCTGGTTTGTCTTCCCCCTTAATGCTATAGCTACACACTGCTGCCCTCTGCCGCATTTTCGATTCTTGCAAATTGCCACTCCAGTCATCACAAACCTGGTTTCCATCTCTGCAGATTACCTGACTCAATGTGAGGAATATGTGTGGGTAAGTAGGGAAGAAAAGGGAAGGCCCCTTAAAAACATACAAACAAACAAGAAGGCACAAAGGCAAGATGTCATATCCAAAAGAGTTATTCCATCTGAGAAGAGGACCTTCTTAAGGTTCTAGCAACAGACCCCAATCTCCTGGAGAAGATTCTTTCTTTCCTGGCATTCATATAGCAGCTTCTTTGTGTCCCAAGTCTTTATGTTTTATAACTAGTTTAACTGGGGGAAAAATCATATACGTATGAAAAAAAAGGGTTTTTAGTAAAAAGGGTAATCAGTGAAAACATTTGACTTCCACTCCAGATCTCTGAGTAGGTTCGTGTACCCGTTCAGAAGTAATATAATATATATTAGAAACATGCACCCTTACTGCACATTTCTTTTAAAATATAAACGGAAGTAACCACACCACTGTTTATCACTTAAGACTATATCTTGAGGAACGTTCCCTATCAAGCAAGATTAACCTATATAATTAACTTAAATCACGTGGGTTCTAACAAGATAGGCTTTAAATAAATCAATCTCCACTAGGTTCTGCCACAATTTATTTAGTTTTTTTGTTGCTGCTACTAAGGTTATTATTATTATAAAAATCAATGGTTCTAAAACTTGACAGGACTTTGGTTTCACCTGGAGGGCTTGTTTAAACAGGTTGCTACCCCCCCCACCCCCGGCTGGTTTGGCTCAGTCGTTGGAGCAGCGGCCCAGGGACCCAAGGGTGGCCCACAGATCCAAGGGTCGCGGAAGGTGGCTGCAATAAATCCCGCCCCAGCCGGGTCATTTGGGAGGCAGCCAATCAGTCACATCGATGTTTCTCTCTCTCCCTAATATCCTCGGGTGAGGATTAACAAAACAACAAACAGGTTGCTAAACTCAATCCCAGCGTTTCTGATACCTATATGGGGTGTGTACTGAAACTCTGCAGTTGTAATATATTACCAGGCCATGCTGACGCTACCGGTAAGGGGACCACACTTTGAGAGCTACTAGTACGAATGCTGCATTAAACCCGTTACCGCCATCTCCCAGCACTGCTCGCCTAAGGCGGTCCACGCGATTAACTCCCTAGTGAACCTCAAGAAGGGACCGCCAACACCCAGTCCCACAGGAACCGCACGACTTCCCCTCTCCCAGCCGGAACTGGTAAGACAAAACTGCCCCTGCCGGGCGCAGGCCAGCTACGCCACTTCCTTCCTACTAAACCCCGCCCCACTCTGCGTCTCTAACGCCGCCCAGTGGGCGCTAAGAGTCACGTGACACGGGCGGCCTCTCGCGAGGGTTTTTAACTTCTCGCGAGATTTCGCCCGCCTCTGTCTTTTCCTCCTCCCAGTGCCCGGCTTTCCTCCCCTCCCCCTCATCGCCGACCGAGTTCTTTTCAGACGAGTCGCCTTGTTGTCGCCTCGGAAATTTTCCTAGCTGCTGCTGCTGCTACCGCCGCTGCCACCCCTGGGCTCATTTGCCCCGACCCCTTCCCGCCGCCCCGCCCCCAACCCCACACAAGGTAACAAACCCCGCGAGGGAGAGAGGAAGGCCTCGCCGGCCCCGGCCTCTCCCAAGTCGAAGGAGGCCCGAGGCCGGCAGCCGACCGCGCTGGAGAGGCCTGGCGCCGGCAACAGTGTTAGGAGCCCGGGCCTCCTCTGCCACCCGGAGTTGAGCCCTGAGCGGCCCCGGCCGGACTTGGGGCTTCCGGGCCGTGGCGGCGAACCTGGCTAACCCGGGGAACCCGTCGAGGGGGCTTGGGGCGCGGGAGGCCTCTGAAGGACAACCTCGGCCGTTTTGGGTGGAGCCTGTTTGGGGGTGTGGGGTCCCGGCACCGTGGGCATCCGCCCGGTTCTGCGTTCGGTTTCCTTGGAAGCTGATGTTTGGGTTTCGAGGTCTGAAATCATCGGCCAAGTTGTGGCGGGCTTAGAGGCGGGGGTACAGGGGTGCGGAGCGGAGCAGCCCGGCTTGTTGTCGCCTCCCTGGAGCCCTTCCAGATTCCAGGCTGTCGTTGGACGCGCACTGTAAGGCCGGGGCGTCCTCTAAAGCCCCGAGTGTTTGCTGTTAGTCCAGAAAGGCCTCTCTCGTGGCCTTTCAGGAGCAGGAGGATTTGGTGAAAGGCACGGTCCTTGGACTGCCGAATAGGGAGAGTATCTGCTGGGTCTTTCACCCAAGGAAATCCGCCGGCGCTGTTCAAGGGGCTGCGTGAAAGACTTCTGCTTAATGAAATTTAAACACACTCATTCATAGAATAATTTATCTACAGAGAGTTATTTGTGTAGTTAATCCAAACGCCATTTATGTTTGGTGTTGGAAGTGTTTTTCAGTGCTTCTAAATATTTTTTTTTAGAAGTGTTCACTCTTCCAACAGATTGTTTTGGGGGAGAGGAGCAGGTGAAGATATAACAACTCTTTTAAATGAACGCAACACAGTGCCTTATTACTGAAGTTTAAAGAAAATTAGAAATTCTTTTTCCTCTCATCAGCTTTTCTCTGAACTAAGAGTAGAGGTGATGGTGATAAACCAAGCTGCAATGAATTATATATAATGACTGGGAGCAAAATTGGTAAGGTTAATTCAGGCAGACTGGGAATTATTTATTTTTGTGTTTGTTTGTTTTCATGGCCTTACCCTTTTTTCCCCTCCAGATGTCAGAGGATCTAGCAAAACAGCTGGCAAGCTACAAAGCTCAACTCCAGCAAGTCGAAGCTGCACTGTCTGGAAATGGAGAAAATGAAGATTTGCTAAAATTAAAGAAAGATTTACAAGTAAGTATGAGGGGACACTTATAGTTAAATTATTCAAAAAGAATAGTTCTATGGTTTTCAAATGATTTATTGCTTAGAATCTATAGGTTTCCAAAGCTCCCCATGGAGGTGGTGTTTATCCCCTTTCTTTGTGTATATTCGCATAGGTATACATGGCTTGTAGAAGTTGTTTCCTCAGTATGCATACATCAACATGTGTGAAGCATTGCCCTTTGTTATGCAAATCTTGTGTGCTCAAATAATAAATTGACTTTAGAAGTCTGTCAAACTTACTAAAGAAGAGATACGTATAACTTTACAATGGCAAGTGCGTTTACATTTCAAGACCTGGCAAAGGAAATTTAGTTAAAAAAATAACTAAATTTAGTTAAAAAATAACTGAAATTAAAGGAGAAAAATAAAACTTGATTAAGCTTCTTTTTAATGCCACATGATTCTTTGAAAATGTGAGTGTGTGTTTGTGTGTATCAAAGCTAGCAGGTAACACCTTGTATTGAAAACACATAAAAATATGTAGAAGATACTTGTTTTCTGCATAAGTGTTACATAATGTTTGAACTTAAGGGTAGTTGTTGACACTTGTTGAAGTTAAATTGAATCTATGTGAAAGGAATCTTGTTTGTCATGGAGAGATCAAGATCAGTAGATAATGACACCTGCTTTTATGAGCGGGAGCAGGGGGATTTCAAGACAAAGTCATAACAGTAAATATCTGTTTCTCAGAATACTAGGTCGATTAATAAAAACTTCACATATAAGATTTGTAAATATATATGACTTTTCATCTTAACAGTATTGAGAACTTAAAATTTTGAACCTGCTTTGTATAGTTTTAAAAGGTGTTTTGATTAGATGGCTTTCTGTACTGATTCAGTACAAAACTTGAATCATCTTTGTCTTATCTAAGTAATCCTTTACCTCTCTAGCATCTTTTGCCCATTAAAATGATTAACAATTTGCCCTGGCCGGTTTGGCTCAGCGGTTAGAGCATCAGCCTGCGGACCAGAGAGTCCCGGGTTCGGTTCCCGCTAAGGGCATGTACCTCGGTTGCAGTTTGTCCCCGGCCCTGTGTGGGTGGCAACCACTGGATGTGTCTCTCTCACATCGATGTTTCTCTCTCTCGTCCTCCCTCTCCCTCCCATTCCATCTGAAGATAAATGCCAAAAAATTAAAATGATTAACAATTTAGGGATATTAGAACTGCAAACAAATGAAAATTATTTGACATGGAGTCCAGATTCAGGATTCTGAAAGAGCTTATCTTGGCATAAGTAAGATGTTGAACATTTTCAGGTTCAAATTCTAGATTTAGGCTAAAATTTCATGACGTTGCAATGGTAAGTTATTTTTGAAAACAGGATCCTTTTTCAATATGTAGAAGTCAGACCAGTAGATATCAGGGTGCTAGTCAATAAAAAACGTTTGTGGAGCAATTTTTCCCACTCTCAGGCCAACTTCTTGCCTCAAAGAGAGATCCTGGCATGCCCCTTTCATCTTTTACCATTTTAAAAGCAGTCCTCTTTTTCTTTCAGGAAGATGAACCATTGAGTACAATGTGCCTACATTGCCTCTTGGGCAGTGAGAGAAAGAGTGTATGTGGATCTGGTCAAGGGGAAGTTGGGAGTGAAGGTTGAAACAGCATGATTATGATTTTTTATATTTCTAGAATGAATTGTCAGACCCTGGGTAGACTAACTTGTCTTATAGTGAAATGATCTGTGGAAGTACCATAGGGAGAGAGACCATTGTGGTAGACCTTGTAAGTATGAAAATGGTTTACTTAGGATTCAGTTAATAATGCCCTGGGGGGGCTCATTTAACTATAAAATAATCATTTTTCTGTAACTGTTTAGAACACCACTGTACAATAGAACTTTCTGTATTGATGGAAATATTCTATATCTGCTCTATGGTATTGTAGCCACTAAGCACATATGGCTATTGAATATTTGAAATATGGCTAGGGTGGCTAATAATACGAAATTTTGATTTTATTTAATTAAGTAGCCCCATATGACTACCTTATTGTATGGCACAGATTTAGAAGCTTAACTTCTAACACTTAAGGTAGTAATAATACCGAATGTTTTTTCCTGGCCAAACTTGATTGGTTTCTTTTCCTCTTAATTTATAATGAAAAATTTATCATTTTGGTTACTAGATTTAGGTCTCTTTTGAATTAAAAACTATTGAAAGATGGAAGGCATCATTTAAGATTAGATAAATTCTGAAAAGTGTTTAGATCTCTGCTTTTATCTAGTTATTATTGTCTTCATTGACTACAGTCACAGCTTTTATTTAGCATGGGTTTAATTTTTTTTTTTTTTTTTTTCCTTCTCTGCTGTCTGGGATGTTCTTCTGGTCATTGATATTTAATTCTGCCTTTTATGTTTGCTGAGAAGTCTGTTCAGACTGATAGTTTGTGGCCTCCTTTGTTTTCTTGTGTCCCTCTTATGGAATGTCCTTATTCTGGTTATGAATTTGTTTGCCCTTTCATTTATGACAAATACTCTTTCTGCGTATTTTCAATGACTTCCATTTTGCCAGTAAGGCTTCCATTTTTATCTCTTTATATACTGTCTTTTCTCTAGAATAAAGTTACTCAGCAGGCAGCAAATTGATCTACTGAAGTTCTAATTGCCTTTCTTTTTTCACTTAAAAAAGTGGGTATAGTAAAATCCAGGCTAGCTAGCTGACTAGCTCCCCAAGCAGTCTATGATAATCACAGAAATAGTCAATTTATTAAGCTGTTTTGCTGAATAAAACTGGTTCTAAAGGAGGCAGGGGTCAAGTCACTTGTCTCATATATTACAGTGGCTCTCTGCATCCCCGAAACGCCTTCCTTCAGTAAGCAGAGTGCTTGAGTGCATCCCCTTTGACCTGCTGATATGTAGATCACAACATCTGATGCTTCCTGGAATTGCCGATTACTGTAACTGCTGCCCATCTGTCAATGAAGGAGCAGTTTCAGAACTCAGACTTGGGGGAGGAAAAGTAATTAATGGTATGTACCTTTAAGAACCCCCTCATACATAAAATAGTTTCTCTAATACTTTGGTCCATATGCACATGTGAAGGACAAAATTCAGAAGGGTCTTCATAGTTTGTTGGGCGGGGCATGTAAAATATGGCAAAGTAAAAGGACAATTAGGGATAAATGCTGTGGAATTTTTAAAAAGTTCAGAGCTCTGAAAATTCTTTATAATATGTATAGCTTTTCAGGACCCTTTTTACCTTTGGTAAAAATGTATTTCCGTGTGAGAATATAGTAGGAAGGTATTCTATCCTAAGAGCAATAGAGTTCCAAATCTGCCACCTACAAATGCAGAATTCATGTTTGTGCTTTAGTAGGTAAATGATCACTAATTAGATGGAATTATTTAATGATAGAGGTTGTATGGACTCTTGAGTCAGGCTTATATTAGATTACATTCCTGGCCCTAAATGTGGTTTATTAAAAACAAGACTGGATAATTTACTCTCTTTTGTATAGCATGATATATTTATTTGGAAGTTCTTTGCTTTATTTGCAAAGGTTCATCTAATTAAAAGGTATTTGAATGGCTACTTGGCACCTAATAAAACTTCATTAAAGATACTACTATACTGAATTTTTAACTCAAACTTGAGTTTTCTAGTTTTTTTATTCGCAAAATTTTTTAATTCACAAAACTAATCTTTCTTCAAGGCCTTAACATTCCCTCTTTTTTTAGGTTCAAATATTCGTTTTTCAGAAATAGCCAAGAAGATTTAGAATCTTAGATGAGAGGTAATATTTAACTTTCTTGGCTACTGAACCAGAACACTATTTATAAAACCTCAGTGGGAGCCAGAAGAAACTCAGTACAGGGTTTAACTTGCTAATTTTTCTCCCAAAATACACAGTGTGATGTTTTAAGATATTTTGTATGCAATAGGAGGGGAACAGGTATGCAGGTTCTTAAATCAGATAAGATTATGCATAATATGGGTCATCATTAGAGTAAAAATACAGCAGACAGGTAGCAGATCTATCAATTTGTACTATTTCATAGGTTTTTTAAACCAGCCCTACCAAATACCTTTGAATGAAGCCAATAAGTATAAGTCTGAATTACAAAAAAAAACATTTGCCACACAGAAAGATACTACTTGTTCTGTGTGTGAACATTTACTTTTTCCTTTTAAATGAAGCTGTGCTAATGTGCTTAATGTTAAGGTATTGGGATATTTTAAATTAAACCTGGTAACTTGCTTACCTGGATGAGGTAAGTTTTATAAGTGAATAGGAAGACTAATGGCTTTTTACATATGCCTACAGTATTTTAATTTTTTTTCTTCATTGATTTTTAAAGAGGAAGAGGGAGTAAGGGAGAGAGACACATGGATGAGAGAGAACATTGATTGGCTGCCTCCTGCGTGCCCCACCCCCCACTGGGGATCAGGCCCACAACCTGGGCATGTGCCCTGATGGGGAGTTGAACCAGTGACCTCTTGATGCATGGGCTGATGCTCAACCACTGAGCCACACTGGCCAGACATGCCTACAGTATTTTAGTAGAAATCTATATGAGCAGGAACATTTTTATTACTACAGTAATAAGGCTGCTTCAAGTGTTTTGGGGTTTGTGGGTATGTGGGGCATGTTAGCTAGGCAGTTAATAGTATTGTAATACCCTGTAAAACAATACAGTTATATGAAATATACAGGACGTAGATATGGGATCAAAGTGACTTGAATCTAGCTCAGTCCTTCATAATTGACTGTTTCTCATCTTTACAGAGAGCTATTCAGCTAAACTTGACACACATCATGCGTGGCACAAGCTCAAGTCAACCCTGTTTTCTTTTTAAGTCGAAAGGCAATTGTCTGAGTTTAAATCCCACCTTCACCTCTGTATAAAATACTGTATCTTAGTTTCTTCATGGGGATAATCACAGTATCTACATCATAATTTTGTTATAAATTGCAAATAAATATGTAGAGTATTTAAATGCTGTATGGTGAGAGAGCTGTCGTCACCAAAAATGGAAAGAACTTGCTTGTTAAAAATAGGTGACAATGTGACTTATAAAAATAATAGGATTTTTGGTTTTTCTTTTTAGGAAGTTATAGAACTAACCAAAGACCTTCTGTCAACTCAACCTTCAGAAACTCTTGCAAGTTCAGACTGTTTTGCTTCTAGTCAGCCCACTCATTCATGGAAAGTAGGGGACAAGTGTATGGCAATCTGGAGTGAAGATGGACAGTAAGTGTAGAAAAAAACTAACTATAACATGAAATAATAAAATACAATGGTAAGATGTTTTTATTCAGTTTGAACTACCCTATTTTGATCTTTCTGTATAGCCAATGTGGTTAATAGAGCCAATTTAATTCTTGGGTGGTTACCATTAATACAGTTTAGGTTTTAGCTTTGGATTAAGTTTTGGGGCAGAAGAATGGCTAGGATCCTAGAGGAAAGAAAACTAAAAGCAGAGGAAAATGAATGGATATTTAAAAAAATAATCGAAACTTTTTTTTCTCAACTTGAAAATTGAGTGAATGGTTGGCTATCTTAGATGTTTAGGAATAGTGCACACTGAAATTACTCCTATGAGAAATATATTTTCTCAAAGAGATTGACTAAAGCACATTTAGTAGACATGTAAGGGACTTTCTTGGCAAATATTGATTAGGACTTCCTTCTAGGATAGCAGATGGCCAACTCCAACCACTCTTATATTATCTTTGCCTAAGGGCCATTTGATTATAGAACTTTCATTTTAGACACGTGTAATAGTTGAATCACTGCAGTATAAGTCTTGTAGGCTGAGTACTAAACCTTTACTCACCTGCTTACAGCCATGATATCTTTACAGGTGTTATGAAGCGGAGATTGAGGAGATAGATGAAGAAAACGGCACCGCTGCAATCACCTTTGCTGGCTATGGCAATGCTGAAGTGACTCCACTGTTGAACCTCAAGCCTGTAGAAGAAGGAAGGAAGGCAAAGGAGGACAGTGGAAGCAAACCCATGTCTAAGTAAGTGACCTTTTAGCATTTTTAATGTGTAATCTTCCCCACTTGGGTATTTGAGGTGGTCTGCAGAATCTGTGCCAGGCTAGTTTAGGTTAAAAAGGTTATAATATTGTTTACCATTATTTTGAAGATTAGCAATATAAGGTCATTCATTCTCTGTATTTATATGTCTAGGTAAGGTGAGGGCATTTGGGTTACCACTTAGGTATTCAATAAATATTTATTAAGTGGATACTATGTATACTATTGCTAACTCAGATGCTGGGGTTCCACAATAGTGAAGACCAACTTGGGCCTTGTCTTGACTGAGTTTATAGTCTAGACAACAAAATACATAATTAAAGAAGAACTTTAATAATAAAGTATAGAAGTCATGAAGAAAACATAATGAATACTTTAAGGGAACTAAGAAACAGTACCTAAACTGCACTTAGTCATTAGGGCAAATTTCTTTGAGACAATGACATCTAAACGTTAGAGATCTGAAAAGAAAGGAGTTAGCCAGCTAAAGCACTAGAAGGTATGACTTTGAGCAAGCTGCTTATCTTCTGTTTTCCTCATCTGTAAAGCAGGGACAATAGTATCTAAATTATGAGGTTATTACTTTTACATGATAGCATTAATAAAGCATGTAGCATTATTCTTGACACACATTAAGAGCTCAATAAATGTTTACTTTTAAAAAGGAAAATAAGGTTAGAACATAGAAGTATAATTCCTGTGGTAAAACCTTGGGGCTTGAGGCTAGGTGGTTTGACAAGAGGAGTGGTTAGAGAGGTAGTGGCCAGATCATAAAAGCTTTTGAAAGCCACTGATGCATTTCACGTAGAGGAGATATGTGATCAGATTTGAGCTTCCCAATGATCACTGGCAGCAGAGAGAAGGCTGCTACTACTATGATCCAGGTGTAGATGGGTGGCCAGAACCCAGAGAGTAGTAGAGTGAAGATGGTGAAGTGTACAGTTTGACAGGTATTTAAGAGGCAGAATTAATATTTTGGTTAACTTCTGCATATTTGCTACAATTTGCCATCTTTTGGATTTGTCAAAGTTTTCAAAACTTAAGTTGCTTTATAAGTATATTTGAATTTAAGAAAATTGTCTAGTAAAATAACATTTGATTTAAACATCCCAATAAGAAAATCAGATGTAACATCTCTATTTTTAATTTTTGACATCTGTGTAAAAAGCCACACTTAGCTTCATAGGGGTGATTTTACAAAGGAGTCTAGATCTTATTGCCTCTTTTTAAAGACCTTTCTTCATCCTATTTTGGTGAGAAGTCAGTGTTGACTGAGCAGAACTTATTGTGAGAGCTTTAGGCTCTGATTTTCACTATTTTTTGGAAAACCCCAGTTTTTGTGTTAAAAATCGTTAGCTATTATTTCCCTTTGTGCTGCTGTGCTCTTCCAATCTAAATTAAATAAAGTTTTATGTTCATCTAATCTCTTCATACACTTTTCCCAAAGTAAGCATATTACACTTGCTGTCTGTTAGAACTTGATAGAAGGTTTAGACATCTGTTGACACTCATCTTATTCCTAAAAAACAACTTGCAGGAGCTGTGTAAACATCAAATAAAAAGTCATAGTTGAAATATTTGATTTAAATGGATAATAGACTATTGTTATGTTTGAACGTGTCCAAGGATATTTCAAAAACATTTATTAGTGGCGATGGGTGATGGGCATTGATGTTAGTGCTTTTATTCATGGGGAGAAGTGTATTAAGTTTATTAGTTTTTGTTCTGGGTTTTTGTGTGTGTGTGTGTGGTAGTTCCTTTTTTTTTGCACTGCTAAATATCCTCAAGGAAATCATCTTTTAAATCTTAAGAGCTGACATTTAGTTGTTATATCCACACAGAAAAGAAATGATTGCCCAGCAGCGTGAATATAAAAAGAAGAAAGCTTTGAAAAAAGCACAGAGAATAAAAGAACTTGAGCAGGAGAGAGAGGACCAGAAAGTGAAATGGCAACAGTTCAACAACAGGGCCTATTCTAAAAACAAAAAAGGCCAGGTTAGTACATTTGTACCAACTTTCATACTTTGTTAATATGAAAAGTGCAACTATCATTAAAATAACTTTAAAATGAAAAAGGGGGTACACATCAATTTTAAAAAATACTGGATCTTAAATTCAAAATCCTCTTCAATCTTCAGTTTGGCTTATTGAAAAAAATCTTCATTAGCTACTGTCTCTGCAATAGAAACACTATGAATGAGAGAATTTATATCAGAATTACAGAAGATCTAGGTTTTTTCCTTCTATAAACTAAAATTTGAAAAATTATTTGCTATTTTACCACTTAAAAGGAAGAATGTTGAACCATACTTGCTTCGTTAACATGCCTCTTATGATGGACATCACTGGTAGATTTAATTTAAAAGAGCCCAGGTTCCCTTGATGTACTTTTCCTTCTAAGTGTATTTTGTGATTTTTATCGTTTCCAAGGCTAATCAAGAACAATGGTTTCTGTTTCATTTCCCTTAGGTAAAGAGGAGTATTTTTGCTTCACCTGAGAGTGTAACTGGCAAAGTTGGAGTAGGAACTTGTGGAATTGCTGATAAACCTATGACACAGTATCAAGATACCTCTAAATATAATGTCAGGCATTTGATGCCTCAATAATCAGAAAAACTGTTGGATTTCATCTCTGCAGGGCTTTACATTTACCTTTTTATCCTTATATTTTTCTAAAGGTAAATTATTTGTTAGATGAGTAAGGAAGATACCATTGTCGTCTTTGTTTGACTTCAATAGAATGAAACTTGAAGAAATTGCATTTGATAACTGCTATTCATTTAACTTGCTTCATTACTACTACCACAGTTTCCTCACAGTTTGTTGGGTAAATTTAGCAACTTTTCTAGATAGATGCTGCTTAAATAAAGCACTTAGATGAATTATTGATCTTCCTAATATCAGGCCCCATATTTTTTGTAAAGTCCTAACTTGGAACTTTCAGAACCTTTGAACTTACGACGTATTCTAGCAATTCACTGGAACATCAAGGCAAAACACCAAACTTCTACAGAGATCTTTTTGTTTTCCTTCAACTATAATTTAGCTATTGGCCAATTAAGCCTAAAATAGATTAATTTGTAAATGGCAAAGTCTGTTTTGAGGTTTTTCCTTCCATAACTTGTTTCCTAAGTCTATTAGGTCATCTCGAAGTGTATCCAGCTCTTTTATTCTTTTCATCGAGTTTTAGTTTTATGTAAGAAACCATGTAGGACCAGCTACGTTTTCTAATTTTTTTTTGTGTACGTTTGCTTTTTTCCTGTGTTGGTTTTTCACTTATGGTAGTGCTACCATTTTTTGGATGTGAAATGTTTATATGAGAAAAAAGCTAATGTATAGCCCTGTATACAGTGTAGATACTATTTTTGTAAAAAAAAGAAAAAGGAAAAAAAACCAAGGCTAAATTAATGAACAAGAGTACTGAATGTTTCATTATTAAAAATTTACTGTATTTCTTGTGCATTAATCTGACCATAATTTCCCTGTATATTATGTTCATGTAGCTGAGTTTGCCATTTTTGTTAACTAGATCAAGTTGTCAGCATTTGCTGGTGTAGGTGAACATCAGTTATCCTGAGTTGAGTTTAAGCCAAATATATGCATAGAAAAAGGTCTTCCTGTTAATGGAAGATGGTGATTTTTAGGATGTGTTAATTTCAGTTTTTGTATGTTTAACTTTTATTAAATAAAGTGTTTTTAAAATCTCCAGGGTGTGTTATCAGAAAGGTAAAGTCTTTGATAATGATTAAGTCTCAGTGTCCTTGCACATCATTTCCACAGAAGAGAATGAGTATGATAAAGGTTTCAATAAATCCTTATGTACTCCCCCCTCCCATTAGACATAAATTGGATTCTGAAGGGAAACTAGTTTTATTTTAAGGAATTATGCTTTGTGTGGAGTTTTCTGTAAATTTTTGATATAAAGGGAAAATAAAACTTTTTATTTCACGAATTTAAATTTTTTTTGTAAATTGAAACTTTTAGGAGGATAGTGGTGAGAGGTAGAATATTTCATCTTGCCCTTCCACCTCCTGACCCAGGAAATTATTTTTCATTCTTAAATTTTTGGCCACCAGGGAGAGAACATAGGATAGAATAAATGGTGAAAAATTTGTAAATACAAGGTACAAATTACAGTAGAAAAGGGGCCATTTAGATTAATGCTCTACTGCTCTCCGACAGCACATATCTTGGTTGTGGTTCATCCCCGGCCCCAGCTGGGCTCATGTGGGTGGCAACCAGTCAATGTGTCTCACATCGATGTTTCTCTCTCTCTCTCTCTCTCTCTCTCTCTCCCCTCCCTCCCTCCCTCCTGCTGTATCTGAAGATAAATGTAAGAATATCCTTAGGTGAGGATAAAAAAAAATACATTAATGCTGTTGTTACTAGTTGTAACGTACTAATAATTAGTATCCTTGAAGGATTGCAGTGGAAACTATTTAAAAAAATTTTTTTAATCCTCACCCAGTGTTATTTTTCTATTTATCTTTAGGTAGAGTGGGAGGGAGAGAAAGGGAAAGAGAAACATTGATGTGAGAGGGACACATCGACTGGTTGCCTCCTGTACATGCCCTTAGTGGAACCGAACCTGGGACTCTCTGGTCTGCGGACCGACACTAACCACTGAGCCAAACCGGCCAGGGCTAAAACATTTTTTGAAAATAGGCATATATAGCATGAGATCAGGAGCCCTTGTGTCAAAGACTTAGATGTGGGTCTTTGAAAAGTCTTAGGTGTCAGGATGAGGATAGTGTCTCTGGATTAGATTTAGAGTTAGGATGCCTAGGGAGATAGAGTACCTGTCTTGTGTCATGTTAAAGATGAGAAGCATCACATTTACAAGTGATGGTTAAGCTCTCAATATTCTGAAACCAAATAAAACACTTGGTCTTATGAAGCCTTGTTGTAAAATTTAATTTAGAGTTTCCCATTAAGAAAGGACACTGCCCTGGCTAGTTTTGCTCAGCAGTTAGAGCATCAGCCCGCAGACCAGTGAGACCCGGGCCCTCGTCGGGGTCGTGGAAGAGGCAGCCAGTTGATGTGTGTCTCTCCCATCAATGTTCCTCTCTCTTTCCCTCCCTCCTACTCTGAGGATAAATGGAAAAATATCCTCGGGTGAGGATAGAAAAATAAAGGGGACTTGACAAGCTCCATAACTGACAGATCGTGTTGTTAGTCATTTAGGCCCCCCAAGTAGCTATGGTTGCATGCATCTTTTCAAAACTTGACATTTGACTTTATTGTTATCAAACAGTTGAAGGAAAGAACAGTCTTAACACCCCCAAAATAAGTAAAATTAAAAATCACAGGTAACATGCTTTTTAAATTAACATGTAGAAAGACCATATTAGAAGACTATATTGAGCCCAGACTGCTGTGTTTGAATCCTGGCTCCCTTATTTACAACCTGTGTGTATAAATCTGCTTAAATTTTCAGCTGTAGAATGAGACTAGTTCTTGTTTCAGTAAGTTGTAAGGATGAATTAGTATGTGTAAGGTACTCAGTAGAGTACCTGGCATGTGGTAAGCACTATAGAAGTGTTTGCTGTTCCTCTGCAGAGTGGTGATGGTGAATATCTGATCTTTATTTGAACAAGTCATATTAAAATGCATAATAATGCCTATTGCTTATGTGGCCCCTAATTATAAATGTACTACTGAAATGTTACCAAATTACCAAACTTACAAGTACATCCTACTAAAGGTTACAATTTTTAGGTCAAAGATTATCTTTGGGCACATTTCTTAATGGAAAGGAGATGGTACTAATTATAATAAAATCACCCCTAATGATTGTTTAAAATTAAAGAGGGTTTCCTGGGTTCTACCCCATACCTATCTAGACCAAAGTGATTATGATGTGCATCCCTGGCTGAGAACCATGCTTTTGGGTAAATACAAGGGTAGGCAAAAGTAGGTTTACTATGCCATTATGCCATTCTTTTGAGTTAATAAAACTAGTTTAATAATCATAACCTGTGTATCTTTTACCATACAAACTGAAAACGTACTTTTATCCATCCTATAAAAGTAGTTTGATTTTTTAAATGAAGGAAAAATTACCATAATAAGCTGTTTTCTTCGCCCAATCATGAAGACTAGGCATCCAACTAAAATGAAATACATTTTTATTATAATAACTCATTTTTCTTTTCTTTTTGTGGTACGTGCCCCTAGTGGGAACGTAACCCTGGACTCTGGTCCGCAGGTCGATGCTCAACCACTGAGCCAAACTGGCCAGGGCACAACTCATTTCTTTTATTTTTATTTTTATTTTTATTTTTTTTATCCTCACCCGAGGACATTTTTCCATTTTTTTGTACAGAGTGGGAGGGAGAGAGAGGAAGAGAGACAGTGAGAAACATCGATGTGAAAGGGACACATCGAGTGGCTGCCACCCGCACGACCAACCAGGGCTGGGGACAAACTGCAACCGAGGTACATGCCCCTAGCGGGAACCGAACCCAGGTCTCTCTGGACCGCAGGCGGGCGCTTTAACCGAGCCAAACCGCCCAGGGCACAACTCATTTCTTTTAAATGCTTGCTTTTCATGCAAGGATGTCCATGTATATGTGTTTCCATTACAATGCATTTTTAATGCTGAGTGTGTCTGCCTTTAATACAGCAAAGGAAAACCATCAGGTGACATAAAGGAAAAAACAGTTTTGTAAATTGTCTGTGTCTATAGATTGTAATTATAAATGGGGACAAATACCAGTTGCAAATTCAGCCAAAAAATATTTTTAAAGCTTTGATTTGACTTTCTGCCTTAACTTGAATAGTAACTGAAATAAAAAATTATTAAAACCAAAAAGGTTTTATATTTGTTAAAATCTTTAGAGTTCAATAAATACCTGCTGAGTTGTATTAAGTATTTGTATTATACTACGAAGCAACAAATTATAGTAAATGGTAATTTACAAGTAAATGTGAACATTCTTTATATCTAGGATTTTTGAGTTGCAAGCTAAACTGAATTTTTACTGCAGTGGAAAGGAAGAGCATAGCAGGCAAAATAACAGGTAATACCTTAGTTTAAACAAACAGAAATCCAAGTAATTTGAATCCCCTTATACTGTATTTAAGCATATTTGTGTATAGATATGCTCTCAAGGGGTTCAGAAAGCAATATGTTGACATTCTAAGTTGTTTTGGCCTGGCTAAAAATAAATAGTAAAAGAAAACATAAGATGGAAGGTATTAGATTTCTGTGAGGTTCTTCAATTGCCTTTTCTACTTTTCAGCTTATGTATATATAGAGGTGGTTCTTTTGTGGCCTTTAGTGGGGTAAAGCAGATCTGAGAGTAACACTGGGCTTTTAGTTGATAGCTGAACTAGCTAAAAATATCAAATTATGAATACTTATCTTTTAGTTCCCAGGAAATAAAAACTGCTAATTTCAAAACTAAGCACCTCACCAGTTCATTTTTATGAAACCAATACAGACAAGTTACTGGAGTTATTAAAACTATAATTTGTATCCTCAGTCTTTTTTAAGAGCACAGCTAAAGAAGCCATGGTTATACTCATTATGAGAAAAGGTTTGCTTTTTGTTTGAAGAGCTACTTTGTCAACCTGAGGGCAAAAATCATGGTTATTTTGCTGGCTCATGATTTCCCTTTCTTGGTGAAACTGATGTGCTTTTGTTTTGTTTTCCCCCCTTTTAAGCCCTGTACTTACTTTAGCAAGATGCAGTGAATTTCTCACCAGAGAAACAATTCTGGCTTGAAGGAAACACTTGACTCTTAAGTCCTTGGAAAACTAAGTTTGAAGCCTGAGGTCTGCAGCTAGGCTAGTCTTTAATAGATGGTAATTGTCCAATTGTTCATTGCTTAGAAGTATGCAGAAAGCAGGAGTAAGTATCCCTTTGCCCAGTTTTTTCCTCCAAAAGTACTGTCAGGTTTAGTTGACCTAGCTTTCAGAGTTAAGTGTGATGAAGCTGCTAATTTAGAAGAAACTGACTTCATAAATTTGTGTTTTTTTATAGACATTTTATGGCTTTTGCTATGTTTTTACAATGCTATTCTGTGTCTTGGTCTGAAATCTAAAATAAATGTCCTAAGGATAGCCCTACCAATACAGACTTTAAGCATTCCTCTATAGCAAAGAGCTTAGAGCTTGAGGAAATGGAAAAAATTCCAAAATTTTATAAAGTTAGCTGGTAGAGCTTGGAAAGAGCTTCATTTAAGCCATTTCCCCTAATGATTTATGACTATAGAAAGGTAAAACACAACCAAGAAGTGAAGTTGTCAGCCAGTACATATATTTAGAACTATACTGATTTATAATTAAAAGAATCAGATGTATTCCACAAGGAAACTAGTTCCCTGTCAGATCTAGTACATGGGCCAGGAAGATTTTTCTTTCTTGGCAAGGCCAGCACTAAATATTAACTAGGACATTCAATTATTATGCAGTAGTTACTTTACTATCAGTGTATAACGTACTCAAGCTCAGGGTAGCTCCCCCTCTTCTTTTTTAGAAAGACCAGGTAATCACTAAAACTGATGATACATCAATCCTGTAAAGGCTTTATTTTAAAAATCCTATAGGACATCAAAACTGACTTACATACAAAGTATAACCTGCCATGGAATTTTGTGAAAATGAACCATTTTACTTAACAGAAATAGTGCTTGGCTGCAAGACCTACAGTCAGAATAACTAAAATTCAAGATTAAGGATAAAGAGATTAAAATATTGCATTCATCAGAGCAAGTAGAGAAGTTACATACCTCTTAATTTCCTTTGGGTGCTACAAACTCCTAGGTGGGATGGGGGGGTATAATTTACATTTATCAATTTTAATCCTTAACAACCTTTTGAGATAAAGGTAGTATTTATCATAACTTTTCAGGAGGAAACAGTCTCCATAAAGAAATTAAGTAACTTGCCTATGGTCCTTAGCAAATGCTAGAATTGGGATTTAAAGTGACCAAAACCCTTCTTACCACATTATGCTGTTTTTTGGTAGGACGTATGGGATTTTTTAGATGGAAGATAAAGGGAAAAAGGCAGCTTGTTGCTTCCAGTGGAAGAAAAACTCACTAAAAAACCTTTCCCCCAAGGAGCAAAACAAGTTTCTCATGAGAAATGACCCAGGAAGCAGTGTGGCCTTAGGTTGGGAGCTTTGCCTCAATACTCACTTTTAAAATCCCTTCATAATGCTAAAAGATATTGTCACTGGAGGAGTTATCCCTATTTTAATCAGAAACTAGATGACACCATCACAATCTTCTTTGGTAATAATATGCACTGAAATAAGGTTTACCTGTTCCATCACTCAGATGTTTTACATACAGGGTACCTTACTTAATTCAGATAATTTGGGACTAAATAGGAACTTCCAGACTTGTTTTCAGTGTGAATAATATGTGTAGCCAAAGGGATTCCTTAAAAAGTTATTTGGAGAACAGATAAGAATGACAAAGGGCTTTGTGTCCTAGCTGAAGCAGTTAAAGATTATAATGTAGAGTAAACCATCTGCAATTCTGCAATTAGGTTACGTGGAGTTATCAGTCAAGAAGGCACCTGTTTAAATTATAGAACAGGAAATGGCAGTGATTCAAAATTGCCATTAATTCTGGATTACTGAAGTAGTATCAACACAGACATTTACGTGACAGTTGGCTCTCAAGGTGTGGATACTCGTTTATATATTCTTCCTTCATAAGAGAAGGGTGGTACAAAAAGCACTCGGGAATTCTTCATTCACAATTTTTATTTCTTGCAATTAACTTTTGTATCTTCAAAGTCGATTTGTCTTTTAAAAAATTAATACTTCTTACTCATCATACAATCCACCCCCCCACCCCAAGTAAAACAAACCCAGGGAAGGAGTAATTTAGGGGGCAGTTGAAATAGGTACTCTAGGTTTGTGACAAAGGCTTCTCAGCCCACCATCCTATACATATACAACAAAATGGCAGCACCTCAAGTTCACCTGAATGAATCGTCCCAAATTCCAGCCCTAGGCAAGTGATGCAAGTGAATGCCATGGGAATAACAAAATGGAAGCTTAGTCATTGGCTTCCACTTACTTTCCATGGTAGTTAGCAGAGTCTTCAAACTGTCTTACTTGGGAAAGTCAAAAATAAGCAACTATACAGAGCAACATTTTGACCTAGCCAAGAGTAATTTAAAATGAAACCAGAATAATTTATCTGGGCCACAGAAATGAATTTATGTTTTTCCTTAAGTCCCCAGCACCTGAAGTAGCAAGTTCTAATAATGGGCTTCTAAAGGCATGCAGTTTTTCACACATCTACTTCAAAGGATTTCTTCCACTCAAACATAGCACAATCAAGGATAAAATATTTTTGGAGGCACAGGAAGAGCACAAGAACAAGTACGTGTATGCTGAGGCCTTGTGTATGACCAAGATGGTACACTTCATATATAAAAGCAGTGAAAGCTGTTAAAGTGCTACTTACAAAGGATAGTCTAACATTACACACACAACTCAACTGCACTGCTAAATATGGTTGTCTTTATTTTCTTTTTCCTTGCCCAGCCCTATCTAAACAAAATAAAACTACAGGACTGAAATTAACAACCCATTAAAATCAGCAATAAGTTATGAAAATCATAAAGCTTTTTTTTTTTTTTTAAGTAATTATGGGTAGTTAAATTATTTAAAGTATACAAAGTTCAAAGAGCCAGGGGTAAGGTCTCCAAAAAGGCTTCCTGGGGTAAGGGAGAGAGGAGAGGGCCAGGGGGAAACTTGGGAACTTGAAAGACAAAGGGAACACATGACATCAAAGTGCAGGCTAGGAATTTCACTTAAAATAACATTTCTGAAAATATTGATAAGAGCAACAATAGCACCTGCACAGTGGGACTGTGAGGAAGGAGAGAGACTGCCTGTAGGAAAACGGAAGCATGTCTTTACATTAAAATGAGACAAGTGCAGAACTTAACTATGTTAACTATGATAGTGTGTCTACTATAGATATCAGATGGTTAAAGCTGGTAAAAGGTAATGATTCTAAATGAAAACAAAAACAGCATTGACCTTTTTTCTACCTAGCCCAGACCTCATTCATTTTGTGCACTATAAAGAGTGAGGTGTGAGGTGTTTTATCATTATCAAATGCTGCATCAAAATAGATGATTTTTTTCCCACGTTTTTCCACTATATAAAAGACATCTATGTTTTTTATGGACAAGCTTTAAAAAGATGTCATTTTGGTTTTCAACACATACAAACAGTTATCAAAATCTGAAATAAAAATGCTGCCGTGGCTCAGACCTTGGCCTGCTAATCTGCGTGCACAATTCTTCTGGCCCACGCAGACACAGAGGCACGTGGAGCTTTTTCCTTCTGGCCCTTCAATCCGAACTCATAGGCCCTGTGTGGTAGAGGCTGTCACTCATGGACTGCCCTCATGCTGCCCAAGGGCCTAAGGGCGGCTAACTGTCGAGCTGGCGGTTGGGTGCCCTAGTGCTAACAATGCAGGATAAGGTTAGCTTGCTTAGCATGGAATCCAACAGAAAGCTGAGCTGCATGATGATCCCTTTCAAAAGGCTTCATGGGAGTCTCTCCTTTTGCAGAGCATGAAATGAGTTTTTTTTTGTTTTTTTTTTATTAAAGAATTGGTCATCCACAGGCTTCATGATAAGCTAGCCCAGGCTGACTTTTAATAGCTCTTTAGCTATCCTAGATTAATGCCTGATTATCTTGTCTTGCCAATACCATAGATTTGATTTTTTTTTTTAGAACCATAAAGCTCAGGAAGGGTTCAGAATCCCATCCTTAAATGAGTCTACACAATGTACTGTAAGCAAACTAGAAAAGAAAAAAGAGGATGGAATTTCCAATGTCCTTTCAAATCAAATCAAGAAAATTTCACACAAGTTTTCTGCTGCCATTAGAAATTGTGATTTTCAAAAATGAATATTATGAATATTTGTTCTGCTGGGGAGGTTCTGCCCCATGTTTTGCTAAGTATTTGCTTAAATAGAGGTCTTCTGACCCTTTTGTTCAAGTATGATTTTTTTAGGTTAGTTTTAAAGGAGACTTCATCATGAACCCAATTTAAGAGATTGTTTGGATTGAATTGGCCCAGTGAATATTTTGCCCTGCACTGTTATGTCATGCTGGGTTCTAGGAAGTGAACGAAAGTTTGACACTGGCACTGGAGTAACCCTCGTCGCTCCCAATACTCTGCAGGCTGCTGTGGTCATCAATGTCACTGATGCTGGTGGTACTGATATTGTCCACTTCTCCATGGGAGAACTCTGTGCTTTCAACATCCACTTCAATCTCCTCTGCCAAAGGGGAAAAAGAAAGAATGTTAGTAATCTAGTATATGGGCACTTTAAAAAACTAACTAACAGAAGAAAAGTGATTACTTTTTATAGTAGAAAATTATTGTTAAACAAGCTTATTATGAGTGATGTCTGGAGAACAGAAGGAACCAAAGGTGAAGAGACACGAATATATTTTGCAAAAGGGAATGTCTGGTATACAGTGGTGGTCTCAATTTAGGCAGCAAGTTTACTAAAGCCTTTGACGCCAGTCTGTCTGGACCTCCCACCAAAAGCACTTGGCCTATTTGGGAATTAGTGCTTAATATTAAAAGATCCCAACCCCAAGTGGTTTAACAACATCTGTTTTACATTAAACTAGAAACTAATTCTCAGTGCTGTTTATTAATCAGAGTTGCCTTAAAGGGGGAAAAAGCATAAACTTAATATAGGCAAACTAGAAAATTTATCCATCCAGGCCTTTGGTGGTATCATTCTACAGAGAGTTCTTCAGACTTCTAGGATTCATCATAAAGATCTTTGACTATTCAGTAACCCAAATAAGCCAGCCATTATAAAGTGGACTCCATAGTCTTTGTCTTCAATTTAATTTTCTTGCATCAAATATAGCTTGAAATGAGGGCCTGATGCTTAAAGTCTCTGGATTATAGTGAGTTCTATAGTAAAGATTATAGTAAAGGCATTTTAGCGGAGGGATTTAACTTTACTTCAAAAATCACACATGATGAAAAAAACCCTAAATACATATGACCTAGCTATGGGTAGATATCTTAATTGTTCAATACTACATATATAATTACCCTAATATATAAAAAAGCAATATACATTAAAAAAATAAATAAAAGGCAGTTAAAAAACTGTTTTGTCCCATAACAGCTAGAATGAACTCAAGGTTTTTCAATTCTCTTAAAACAAACTCAAAGCCCGATGTTTCATATTTGGCACTGACTTGAAGGGTTCACACTGATCACAATTGCTTTAGGAAAAGTGGATTCTTGCTGAGCCCAAGAAGACTGAGTAAGTTAGTTCAAAGAGTATAACTTTCAAAAGGGCTTGTTGCTTCAAAAGTTTTAGAGATCTGTTTTTAAAATGCAGGCAGCTGTCCAAACAAGCTGTACAAATAATCCTATGAATTCATAACTATTTGTTTCATACCCACAATGCTTCACATGCTATTTAGTGTTTCCCAGCATCATAGAACATTTATCCAACCTCCAATTGGGAAATACAATGAAGACACCCTATCTAACAGAGTGTGCAGAACTCAATCAAAACAAAGTAAAATGATAGACTGCTCTAGCCAAATGGACTGGAGATGTTACTAAAAATTACTGGGAAAGAGGGCTGCCAGATAAGAATAAGAACACTACTAGATAAGGTACTAGCATACTGGGGGTACTAAAAAAATGAGATCTATAATGATAAAGATATACCCTCTTCAAAATTTGGAGGTGGGTAGGTAGGAGGAGATAACAGCAGGAAGAGCAGTTAAAGCCTAAAGACCTGACAGGTCACACAGCTCATAAAGCAGTAGAAAAAAGACTAGGATAAAGGTCTGTCTCCTAAATTGGGGGTATTTCTGCTATACCTCACTGTCACTCATAAATGTAGCATGTCCTAGAGGTTCTTGCTGTTGCCCCTGGTAAACTTTTGTTCTTCAAAACTGAGTGCCATATAAAAACAGACTTTTACATAAGCAAAACAACAAACCCAAGGACTCCTAGAAAAAAGGGGGACATCTGTAACAAAACAATAAAAAAGAGGGGGGGGTTAGAAAATGCCCTGGCCAATTTGGCTCAGTAGTTAGAGCATCACAGCCCTCCAACTGAAGGCTTGAAGGCTCGATTCCAGTCAAGGGAAGAACCTGGGTTGCAGGTTCAATCCCTGGCCTCAGTCCGGGTCATGTGTGGGAAGCAACCAATCGATGTGTGTGTATCTCCCTCCCTTCCATTCTCTCTAAAAATCAACAGAATCCTTGGGAATATCCTCTGGTGAGGATTAACAACAAAAAATGATCAAAAAACCAATTTGAAAGGTTCCTACAGAATATAGGAAATTTGAGTATTAAAATGAAAAAGAATGACTAAAATGGATTTGAACACATTCAATACATGAAAATATGAGTTCATAAAATAATAAAAAGGAAACAGCAAAACAAAACACACTATTAAGGTTGTCAACGCACCAACTTATTCAGAAAATTGATAAAGCGAAAACAAAACAAAACAAGCATTTATCCCATTTTCCCTGTATGGACTTTATTTCAGACTAACCATAAACTTGATGAAGAAATGTTCTTCTTTATAGAAGAAAAACTTAAACATAAGAACAATGATAGAATTAGAAAATCACTTATTTTATAATTCCTAATGAAATAATGATGGGGCAATAATCAATGATTGCTAAAACTATTAAATGAAAGCTTGATACATTTGTAAAAAAATAGCAAGATGACAACACCTGAACCTACTAACCAATGTTTTCACTAGAGTGGGACAACTAGACATAATATTAATGTACCAGGAAGTACACAGCACCATCTATGAAGTATTTTTGCTTCAAAAAAAAGAACCTGAGTTTAATCAACCCTCTAGATCTACCAATTAGTTTATAGGAAACTATGAGGTACTGTTTAATGACACCATGAAGATTCAGTCATACAAATCTAAAATGTGGGAAATTCTATAAGAAAAATGACCTAGTTTCTACAATAAATAAATGGTAGTGGGAAAAAAGTGGGGAAGGGAAAATTTTATAAACTAAAAGTATCTTAAAAAGCATAAACAAATGTAATGTGGACTTTGGATTCTAATTCAAACATACCAATGGTAAAATGCCAGTTTTGAGAAAATCTATTATGACACCGAATAAGATTATCTGATTTTATTAATTCTGTGGGATATTATAATAGTATGATTAGGTTTTTTATTTTTTTTATTTTTTTTTTTTTTTTTTTTTTTTTTTTTTTAATCCTCACCCGAGGACATTTTTCCATTTTTTGTTCAGGTAGAGTGGGAGGGAGAGAGAGGAACAGAGAGAGAGAGAAACATCGACGTGAAAGGAACACATCGAGTAGCTGCCACCCGCACGACCAACCAGGGTCGGGGACAAACTGCAACCGAGGTATGTGCCCTTAGTGGGAACCGAACCCGGGTCTCTCTGGACCCCAGGCCGACGCTCTAACCGCTGAGCCAAACTGGCCAGGGCTGATTAGGTTTTTTAAAGATACCTATTGAAGTATTTAGGGAAAACGATAATGTTATCTGGGATTTTATTGAAAACATTCCAAAAAAAAAAAAAAAAAAATGGTGAGGTTGAGGGTGGAGAACAGATGAAACAAGAATGATAGAATATTGACAGCTGTTCAAACTAGATGATGGGTACAAGAGAGTTAAATATTCTCTACTTTTGTATGTTTGAAATTTTCCATAATAAAGTCAGAACAAGAAATTTTGCTAACAATTTTTGTTTTAGAATCCTCAAGAATCTCATGAGCTCCCATTTTCCCAAATGTAAAGTTTAAAATCACCAGAGTTTACCTCTGGGATCCTTTATTGTGGTGTAAGGCCTGATGTAGTGGGAGCTACAGATGAATAGATCAGTAAAAATCAAAGTTCTGTTTGGTTGATTTTTCTTTTTAAATTCTGCCAAAAAACAAATATTCTGGGACAGATGGAAAGAGAAATGAAGGGTGCGGCACTTTAAAACATAAATATAAAAATTAGTATCACCAATTATAAGACATCAATCAACATCATGTATCTTCCTGAGACAATAAACTGAGAAGGGCACAATATCATGTCTCTGGTATTTCTTCCCCCAAATGTATAACTCCAATCTACTAATAGGAAAACATCAGACAAACCTAAATGAGGGACACTATATAAAACAATAAGCCAATATTCTTCAAAAGTGTCATGGTCATGAAAGAAATACTGAAGAACTATCTAATACAATGCAGAATCCTGCTTTGGATCTTGTCTCAGACCAAGGACATTAGTAGGAAAACTGATGAAATCTGAATAAGGTCTACAGATTAATAATATTGCATGAATGTTAATTTCCTGGTTTTGAAAATTGCACTATGGTTATATAAAGATATTAACATTAGGGAATCCGAAGTGAAGGGTATATGAGAACTCTATAATTTTCTACAAAAAACTTACACCTTTTCTCTAAGTCTAAAATTGTTTCAAAGTAGAAAATTAAAAATACATATCTGATCAAGAAAAAAGTTCTATAATTCATATGGGCATTACTCGACAATGTTGTGATTGCATAAAATCTAGAATGTTACAGTGTTGGCCAAAGAGAAAAAACAAATACAGTGCCTCCCAACCTACCCTCCCCTAATTTCAGATACAGGGATTCTTAGTATTTCATTAGGGAAGAAACACACTGCCTACCTCGCTCTGAATCAGAGCGATCTGAAGACATAGTTGATCCAATGCTGTCCATTCGTATTCGTTCCATCTCCTGAGGACCCTGCAGCTGTTCCAGTCGCCGCTTTAAAAATCTCTGTTCTCTTTCCAAGTTCTCTAGCTGGTGCTGACTCTTCCTTTCAGCTTCTTCAAGTTTCTAAAATGATATTTAAGTTTGTGTATAGTCCAGTACAGTGAAATTAATTTTTACCTAACATCTCAAAAGATTTCTTTGACAGACATAAATGAATGTACAAGTATATATGTGTATGTGCATATAAAGACATACATATATACATATTTTTAAACATCAAAAATAGTTATTTCTTTGGAGTTTTTTGGGGGGTGTATAATGTATGACACATTACTAGAACAGTATGGAATTCTCAAAGTCTATAAAGTTATCTGCACGAAAGAGAAACTTGCTCTGCAGTGTAGTTTGATGGAAAAATACTGAGGGACACAGTTAAATGAAGTCATCTCCACCAGAGGGCACAACTGCCTTCTTTCTGGGTATCACCAGGGTAATTGTTATTTTTCTAGTATTCCCAGCTCTTGAAATGGCCATGCTGTCAAAACAATTTAGTTTAATCATGTTATGTTGCTCCCTCCCATCAGATCAACTGATAAGTTCTTAGACTTCTCAAGCCAGTTATTAAGGAGGGCATGGTAAGCTAGTTGATGTATATGAATAGGAATCATTGCTTCTAATGAGACCAGGACCAAGAGAATCATATGCAAATATGAAAGTAAAAATTCTCACCTTGATGTGTGCTTTGGCTTTGTTGAGCAAACCAAGTGTTGTGTGCCTGGTGCAGTCTGGTCCTAGTGGAATCAGAACTTTTAAGCGTTCTAAACATAGGCGCAGATGAGCTCGTCTAAGAAAGACAATAAGTCAAATAAGTCTAAATATTCCACTAGGGATATCCTAAAACCTATTTTAAGACAAATAATAATTTGCACATTATTCAGTGTATAACAACGTTACATCCCTACTTCTTCCATATGTGCAAGTACAGGCATGCCTACTGATTTTCAGTCTGCCATTTCTGTTGTACTCCTCTACAGCTGCCGATCACTTCAGATGATTATCCCCAGTGCTAATCTCTGTCAGATGATTTAATTTTAACGCACCCCATAAACTGCCTCCTGCATGTCCCCTACTGGGGATGATTAAGCCCAAAACCCAAGCATGTGCCCTGACCGGGAATTGAACTGGGACCTCTCAGTCCATGGGATGATGCTCAATCCACTGAGCCACACTGGCCGGCAACTATCTCAAATATATTAATGTGGAAGTAGGAAAGCATACTAGGGCAATTGTATTTGATTCAATTGCAGGCCTACAACTGCAGGCTAGAATAGGGATTTTCAGCTGGGGTATTCCAAGGAGGTATAAAATGCTGACAGATTTCCATATCCACCCTTCCACCTTTCACACATACACACAGCCATCCTAGCGTTACATATTATTATGTATCAGGTTGAACCACATAAAATTTCTCACTTAGGTTTTTAAAAATTCAACCATTTCTCATGTATAGACATGACAACTTCATATGATTCAACACATAGAAACAGCAAAATTCTGTGACCAGCCAGGATAGGATTAGGCAAAATATATGGCTCTGTGGTCAATTCTAGCCACTGAAACCACAACCTATAAAACAGCCCCTGGCTTTCTAATATCTAAGTGTACCAACCAGCTCATTAGTTTTTAATTTTTATTCTCTCTTCTCCTCCTCTCTCTTACTACCCACCTGTAATTTTCCACATATGGGAAAAAGCCAGGTGAAAAATTCTTTACTAAAAGTCATTGCATTCTTTAATCCAACTATCCTGTGGGCAAGTTAGGGGAAACTTCGGGCAGCCTTATGGATTTTCCTTCCCTGTACCCTAAAGGAACTATGATCACCATGAAGAGAGTTCTGGATACATAATTCCACCCTAAAATAATTCTAGTCCATATCTTTGGTCCTGTGTTTCATAAGGCATAACATAATTCAGCAGTTCATAATATATCTGAAAAGAAAATTCATAAATGTGTTCACAATTTACCCCTATTCTTAAAGAACTATAATTGAACATTTAGCAACTGTCTCAATTGTACCAGATACAAAACACATCTTCCATTTTCTACTCAAGGAGGGCCAAAATGGTTGCATTAGCTTACTCACAAAACTATGCATTCTCTGTCTTAATATACATGAAATGATGTCAAGTGAAATTCCAAATGCTAGCAATCTGAAAGAGGGGTAGGCAAGCAAGGATGATTAAAGGTTATAAGGTCAGAGACTTGATGAATTGTTAAGATTCTTCCAGTACCCACTACGCCAGCTATAAAAGTCTGTTAGTATTTCCATTCCAAATCTCTCTCCTGGGTTCAATAACTCAAATCTAATAATTAGCTCCGGGCTGAAACCCGACATACCTGATGTGGATAAAGGACTTTTTTTTATTTTCTTGAAATCAATGGATTCTCCTTAATGTGATTTAATAATTAAGAAGTCACTCTCCTCCCCTGCTGTGCTACCCCAAATCACAGAGCCTTTAGCAAAATTTTCATTTTTAACTGGAAAACATCCTAGGTGAGGTCTCTCAAATGACCACAGAGTGCTCTTGCTGAGCAGACTAAAAACAAAACAAAAAACAAAATCCACAGAAAAAAAATGCCTTTACATGCTTCATTAGGATTATTATAGCATATGCCTAACAAGTGCACTCATATATGATATGACTGGAGGTTGGAGAGATTTGTGGTTCTCTTGCTAATGATTAGAAGCTCCCAAGGGGGCTCTGAATTAAGTCATGTAAAGAAGTTAGCACAGCAATTAACTAGTAAAGTTAACAGGTATGTTACCACAAGAATAACTTGCCAATTTTGTTTAAATTACTTTTAAACAAGGAATTCAGGGTATACATAGGAAATATCCTTTAGTTTAAAAAACTTCAGAATGATTTCTTTACATCAAGGAAAAAATGGGTGGGTCAATTTTCTATTTTGTGAGACATAAGTAAAAGTCATATTAAAATGGGCAGAAACTGCCCTGGCCAGTTTGGCTCAGCGGTTGGAGCGTCGGCCTGCGGTACAGAGAGACCCGGGTTCGGTTCCCGCTAAGGGCACGTACTTTGGTTGCAGTTTGTCCCCGGCCCTGGTTGGTGGTGCGGGTGGCAGCCACTCGATGTGTCCCTTCACATTGATGTTTCTCTCTCTCTCTCTTCCTCTCTCTCCCTCCCGCTCTATCTGAACAAAAAATGGAAAAATGTCCTCAGGTGAGGATTAAAAAAAAAAAGGGGGCAGAAACTGACTAAGATATTTATGTTTTTTTCTCTTGGTACATGCCCCTAGCGGGAACTGAACCTGAGACTCTCTGGTCCACAGGCCGACGCTCTAACCGCTGAGCCAAACTGGCCAGTGCTGTTTTTTCTCTTTTTAATCATTGAGTTGTATATTTATTACATTACTTTTGTATACTCAGCAATAATCCAGACACTTGCTTGAGTAGAAGTAAAATAAGAAATGTAAACTTTAAGAGTGTATAATCTAGACTACAGAACAAAACATTATTTTATTTCATTTGGTTCATAATGAGTCATACAGATAGCAAGGGCAACGTAATCTGAATAAAAAGATAGGTTGTAATGGGAGGAGGTAGACTTACAAAAGGTTAAAACTCAACTCTGGATGTCAGGAATATTGAATTTGTCTATGAAAACGCAAGTATTTTCAAGGTAATTTTAAAAAGAGTAAAGGACTCAAGTTCATATTTTGGGACCAAATTTAATCCTAAAATTAAAAATACCTTAGTTTTTTTCATCCAAGGGAAAACAACTGAGTTGGAATTCTATTTTTAAAAAGTATAAGCAAAGTTTAGCAGTCTGGTGCTCTGCAATTATGCAGTGAAATCAGGAGGTGCACAGGCCAGGGGAGTCAAGGTGTAAGTAATGCCTAAATAAACAGGGAAGGCACAGTGTCCTCTAAAATACTTATTATTAGCAACTACTGAACATTCCTCCAGTCAAATAAGTGTAAGTGTGTTCCAAGACACAGCTTATACCAAGAAAACATATCCTGAGATATCATGTCTTACAAAGGCCAATGATGCCATTTTCTATGTTTTATCAATGCAGTCCTCCAAAATAAATAACAGTATAAAGGATGAGTAATGAACCATGTCCTCTGCTCTCCTGTGGGAAGAAGTGTATTTGTGGGAGCCAAATGTCATTTCTTACAGTTTTTGTACTTATAACTGAACGAGACATTTGGAAAGTAGAATGGCTACAGATTCATGGTAGTTGGAAGGACAGCAATCAACCAAGGAGAAGCCACACTTTTCAAAGTTGCCATCCAAATACAGTACACAGTTTTCCACATGTGCTATATGCCACTTTTAGGTGCACACTTCCAAGAGCAATGGACACCCTGTGACTGAAAACTGGCAAAATTCCCCTTCCCTTACAATGGTGCTGTGCTGCTCCACCCTTTCTCCCATAGTCTCCCTGCTGGTAACCAGATTGCTAGCTTAACCACCAACGACCTAGAAAGGCATATCTTTTTATGCCATCTGGTCCTTTCTTTTCTTGCCTTCATTCTCATGTGACTGGTGGCTCAGGAGTCTCCTGTACGTGGCTGACAAATCATGGGTTGTAAGATACTGGAGGAAGAAAAGTGGACAAGAGACAGAAGATAAAAGCTTGGTTTGATTTGAAAATCCTTATGCACGGAGAAAAAAATTGCAAGTATCATAAAGATGATGTTTTTCAAGTCTCCAAGGAGTGGAAATGATGAGAGACAACAAGGTATAATCCTGTACCTTTTTTTTTATCCACACCCGAGGACATTTTTGCATTTATCTTCAGATAGAGCAGGAGGGAAGGAGAGAGGAAGAGAGAGAGAAACATCGATATGAAAGAGACACATCGAGTGGTTGCCACCCACACAACCCCAACAGGGCCAGGGGACAAACCGCAATCAAGATATGTGCCCTTAGCGAGAACCGAACTCAGGACTCTCCGGTCTGCAGGCTGATGTTCTAACTGCTAACTCAAACCGGCCAGGGCCAGGCCAATCCTGCACCTTTAATCAAAATAGGGTAAGAAGGCTGGGGAAAGTTAAGGCTGCTGTGTTGACTATTCTGATGAACACTGCACTAGCAACCAATATAAAAAAAACCTGACATTGTAAAATCTATGGAACTAGACATGATAAAAAATGAAAATGAAAACAAAAACTTAGCTCCCTGGTTAGCATTTACTTAACTTTCACAACACAAGGACGGCACAATAAAAACTAAAATGAAAATCTTTCCTAATTTAGCACAAATGACTGTAAAGCAAAGTTAGGATTAGACACCACAGCAGGAAGCACCCTATGAAGAAAACTGAAGTTTCCTTGCTGAGAGGGGGGAGACAAATGGAGGGATACCGAAGTACTTTTGCTTTCAAAGATACTTTGAGATCTATTTTAAAATGAGATTTAAAAGTGGGTTTTACCCAAGGGAAGAGGCAATTCCCAGTGACTAACCCTGTTGGAGAGAAGGTCCTATCAAAATTACCCACACCTTCAAAAAGGGCAAGCCCCTTGTGGGAAAAGGAACAATTAGAGTCTGTTTGGCTTTTATTTTGGTAGATTGGGATCATTTTTCTCTGAAGGAACCAATGCTGCTTTTGCTTTCAAACTTTGTAAACTCTACTGCAAAAGTGAAATACCACAGAACGTGAGAGGAAATGATTTTGTTATTAAATGGCCCCTCTTAGTAGTGTGATATTTTAAAGCATAGGTATATTAACCACAAGAAGCATAGAGTGTTGAAGGAGAAGAAAGAATTCCTTTTCAGGAAAAAAAGTGCAAGTATCATACAGTGATGTTTTTCAAGTTGTCTCTGGAAACTCTAATCCCTCTGCCCAACAATAAGAAATTTAACGCGCCTGCCCAGCCTCACAAACCATCCACTAGCTGATGCCCTTGAAGGCACGGTCCTTCATTGGAACTTGTCTTTCATTTCTCCACTACAGGATACCAAGACTTTGCCAAGTATCTAAATCAAAATGGAAAACAAGTCAAATGATAGGGACAGTACTTGCATTTTCCTCTCTGCTGCATGTTACGCAATGGGCTTTGAGTCCTCCCTTAAGCCACATTCTTCAAAGCTGCAGTGGCTTGTGGCCAGGTTTCCCAACTTGCTACACAACACTTTTGCACACAACATCAGTTGGGTGCTTATCCTACACATTTCATATTCCATCGTTTCTCTGAAGTTTAATGTGTTGAGAATCTTCTGAAAATCTCCAAAATTAAGGGGAAAAAACCCCAAAAAAACTGCCTGCCTCCTTTTCTTATGAAAAATGACATCGAAAGTGGATCCCGATAGCAAGCACATTCATGCTGCTTGCGAATTTTATTTATAAAAACAAATATCATATTGTACTATTCAGCTTATTTGTGAAATAAGAAAGCTTATACAAGTGGTTCCCATAAAATGGCGTATGATAATTATGTTTCACTTGCAAATTATATATTATCTCCTTCACAAAAAATTAATGGACTATTAACTCCTGGGTAGTAACTTGGTAAATGGCATTTCCCTAGAAACCTGATTGTGGTTTCATGGGGCTTGAGGACAACAAAATAAAAACTAAGGAGAACAGCCCTGGCCGGTTTGGCTCAGCGGTTAGAGCGTCGGCCTGCGGTACAGAGAGACCCGGGTTCGGTTCCCGCTAAGGGCACGTACTTCGGTTGCAGTTTGTCCCCGGCCCTGGTTGGTTGTGCGGGTGGCAACCACTCGATGTGTCCCTTCACATCGATGTTTCTCTCTCTCTCTCCCTCTCTCTCCCTCCCGCTCTGTCTGAACAAAAAATGCAAAAATGCCCTCGGGTGGGGATTAAAAAAAAAAAAAAAAAAAAAACTAAGGAGAACAGCTAGGACTCTCTTCTCAGTTTTCAAAGAAAGATGCTTTCATTAATATTCCTCTTAATTCAATTGGTGTCTTATAAAATAACCAGATAGGAATATCAACAAGTATTATAATAAAGTTTCAAATTATATATACTATATATAAATTCTTCTAGTCACACTGTCCACCTAAGCACTAAGGGGCTCATTTATATACAAATAAGAAATAAAATCAGTAAGGCTGGATACATGTCACTCACTCTTGGAAGACTTAAAAAATCATCTTCTAGCCCTGGCCGGTTTGGCTCAGCGGTTAGAGCGTCGGCCTGTGGTCCCGAGAGACACCCGGGTTCGGTTCCCGCTGGGGGCATGTACCTCGGTTGCAGTTTGTCCCCGGCTCTGGTCAGTCGTGCGGGTGGCAGCCACTCGATGTGTCGCTTCACGTCGATGTTTCTCTCTCTCTCTGTTCCTCTCTCCCCCTCCTACTCTACCTGAACAAAAAATGGAAGAAAAGTGTCCTCGGGTGAGGATAAAAAAAAAAAAAAAAAAATCATCTTCTAATAAAATCTAAGTAGTTCTTAGGGTAGGAAGCCAGAGAGTATTTAAAGCCAAAAGGTTAAATATAGCATGCTTTCCAGAAGTCATAGTTTTCCTCAAAGATTTGGAATATATATATATATATATATATATATATATATATATATATATGTTATATATAAAAACAAGCAAAGATAATGCAAAGTATACTTTTAAGATGATAAAACAAAAAAAAACCCTTCAAATAAATCTCACTATTTCACACTGCATCCAAGACCTCCAGGAATCTATGTTCAAACTACCTGACTAGAGCATGTTACTGCAGATCACTATCACAGCCTTGGATCTCAGAATATCATTTCTGGGTCATGGCTTTCAAAGGTTTAGACAGGGAGGAAGAGTGGAGGGGGAGAGGGGAGAGGGAGACAAGAGAGATGTGAGTACTCAATGAATTAATGATGACAAAATAGTGACATATTCTTTCTCAAACTACACAGATTCCATGTAGGTGGAAATGTATTTAGTCTATACATCTCAGAGATACAAGAAGATGAAGATGCCACTCAGACAATAATAATGATCACCAGTAAACAATGAGTTCCACCCTATTATGTCATTGAACTAGATGTAAAGATTTTTTTTTTATTCCTCACCTGAGGATATTTTTCTACTTATCATCAGATAGGGTGGGAGGGAGGGAGGGAGAGAGAGACTGACAGAGAGAAACATCGATGTGATAGAGCCACATAGACTGGTTGCCTCCCACATGACCCCATCAGGGCCGGGGATGAACTGCAACTAAGGTACATGCCCTTGACTGTAATCGATCTAGCGACCAATGCTCTAACCACTGAGTCAAACCGGCCAGGGCAATGTAAAGATTTTTAAAAGATGACAGTAGTAATTTTTATTCACTTGAAGACACTATAATTTAGCTTTCTGTCTACCACCTTTCCAGCCCCACTTCTCATTACCTCGTCCACAAACCAAAAGTGCTTTCATATTTACTGATTTATCTACCTGGAATGCCTTTCTCTCCACTTTCCAACTAGTGGGCATCTAACTCATTTGTCAGCCCAAAAACAAACTATTGTTTCTCCCAGGAGGCCTTCCTTGCCATACCCCTTTCTCAGATAATTAATACTTGATTTCCATACCAATCACACTATATTTTAATTATCTTTTAGATAGGGCTGAATCCATACTTTTAGTCATTTCAGGTCTTCAAATACCAAACAGAAGGACTGGCTCACAGTGGGGAGAAGGCATGTAACAATTTCCAGTGGCCATATCTAGACTCTCTAACTCACCAAAGTTGAGGTAACAATAGTGGGGCCTCTAAACAGTACAATCAGATTCGAGGCCAACATTCATTAGAGATCTGCTTATGGATGCCAAAATTCTACACTGGGTTTTTTGTGTGCAGCTGAAGTCACCAACAAAGATGACTACAAGTAGAGTAACCAACAATCTCCAACTTAACTCTTGATTAGAATCAACATCTCTTTTAATAGTGACACACAGGGTTAAGAATTGCAGACATCACACCAGTGTGTGACTTATTTACAGTGATGAGGACTAGGACAACAATGTCAAATGAAATTAAAAAGTAACATTTTTAAATTCTTTTTCGGCACCAATTTTGACTTTTAGACTTTATTAACAACAGGCTTCCTAGCAAATAGAAAATCTGATTTAAGTTTGGCCTCTGTTCTAGTTGTTGTTCAACAAATAGTGACAATAACAAGTATAATACTACTGCAATTACTAAGAAGAAAACAGAAAAGAAACAGTTATGAGGAAAAAGTCTAAAAAGAAGTACTCCACAACGCATGCGTGGTGGTGGTGGTGGTGGTGGTGGGGGGGATTAAATGAACAGTTTTTATTCCATCTGGTAATATGAGAAATTAATGTTTGTACATATTTACAAGATCCCAGGACTGCTGATCACATGAAGCCTACAATGTAGAACATATAAAACAATTTCATCTCTAAGGAAGACTTGACTTTTGACAGCCTCATTTGAAAAAAAATAATTAAAATCTGGTTCCAGAGGCATATATTCTTCACTGAAACTCCCACAGGAACACAGTCTCCAAAGTGATTTAACAGAAATTGCTCACTTGACGTCCATTCTGAGCTAAATTTAGATTCCATGCATACATCTCATCCCCTCTGTTTATGAGGATTTGGTTTAAAAACAACAACAACAAAAACAACAACAAAAACTTATTCATTCACCATATTTCTTCTTTGGTCACACAAGAACTTTCTGTATTCCAAGTTTCAAAGTCTGGGAAATAGGGCTACATCACTGGAGAAAACAGGGGCAATTTGTTCTAAATACAAAATAGCTTATTTTCCTTTGGCAACTCTCCAGGGGTTTCGGTGGAGGGAAAGGATACTCTCTTCTCTAGAGAGATCAGGAGAGATCAGGCCCTGAACCTGGCCTACTGTCAAAACTTAGTTGGGGGGGGGAGAAATTTAAAAAATTATTTACCTTTCACATCAATTAGGAGATTGATTAAAGGTTTTTTGCATTATTAACTGTTTTTCTACTCTTCAGCCTTTTGTTGGTGTTCATCCCTATTCTGGCAGCCCCCATTGGCTGATTTAATGGTACCAAGGGGCTGAGAAGTGTTGCTGTCCAAAAGAAAGAGCATTCCTCACAGAGACTGGGAAGGCAATCAGCAATCACAACAGTAGCTACTTGTTAATTTTCTATTTGAAACACAGTGATGTCAATAGTATTGTATCCTGCCAGCCACCATGGGGTAAAGTACATTTTGAAACCAAAACAAACTTCCTACGTGCTGGCAAGTCAGAGACACAGTGATAACGTTCCATAAGACACTGCCCTAGTTTCATATGCAAAATGTACATAACAAACATTAGTCTACTCTTCTATAAAAGTTTAAGTCTAACTCTCTCAGCCCATTCCTACCCACAGCCCGGTGAAGATATTTTATTGTCAAATTATAGTCCAGAGTGGCAGAGGGAAATGAAATATTGTTACTGATCTCTAATAAAACGGTGAACCTACATAGCACAAATAGCACACTGAAAGAATACTTTGTAATGTAAATGTTAATTTAGAGGCATAAAAATAAAAATAGCACAATGCCTTTTAAAAATGGCCCTGCTGCCCCAGCTGGTTTTGCTCAGTGGTTAGAGCGTCGGCCTGTGGACCAGAGAGTCCTGGGTTTGGTTCCCGCTAAGGGCACATACCTTGATTGCAGTTTGTCCCCGGCCCTGTGGGGTTGTGTGGGTGGCAGCCAGCTGATGTGCCTCTCTCACATCGATGTCTCTCTCTCTCTTCCTCCCTCCTTCCTTCCCGCTCTATCTGAAGATAAATGCAAAAATGTCCTCGGGTGAGGATTTAAAAAAAAAAAAAATGGCCCTGCTAATCAGATGATTAGTATAATAGTTCATTTTAAGGGAATGTATTCACTTAGAAGGAAAGACACGTTTTATTAAATGGAACAAGAACACTCTGGCCTAAGACTTGATACATCCCTGGAAGATGAATATTCACAATTTGTACTGATTATGAATAACCTAAAATAGGGAGCTAAATGATTAAAAGTGGTGATCTCCTTACTACTGGCAGATAGCAAATGGTTTGGCATTGCTGGATATCTGCCAATTTAGTCAAGCCAGCCAGGGATTATCTTTAAAGTCCCATTTTAGCACAATTTCCCCAAAATCAAAATGCAAGGAGTTATGTTTTTTATTTTGTTTTGGGGTTTTCTTGGGGGAGGGTAAAATTGGGGGCAGGATAAGGGTAACAATGAGCAATTGTTGGCCAATCTGTAATTAATCCATCGGGCATTTGGAACCTCTGGAAAAATCAGACTCAGAAATTTAAGCATCACAGTTCTGACAATGGCAGAGAATTAACATTTGGGTATCTTTTTTTTTTTTTTTTTTTTTAGATAGAGTGGGAGCGAGGGAGTGAGAAAGAGAAACTTCGATTGGTTGTCTCCTGCACAACACCAACTGGGCCAGGGATAGAACCTGCAAAAGAGGCATGTGCCCCTGACCAGGAATCGAACCCAAGACTCTTCAGTCCATGGGCTGATGCCAAGACCACTGAGCCAAATTGGCCAGGGTTTGGTATCTTTTTATTTCAAAGTTACTTAACTCTTCTGATCGTTCTCTTTCATTATACTATTATCACTTTTTTTTTTCTGACCACAAAGGGACCAAATGAAGAGTAGTTTTTGAGTTACTTTTGGAGGCAGCCTCACATAACACCTGGCATCAATCCTGGGCATGCTCTCTTCTGATAAAGCAAAAAATTTTTTTAGTATTGTATTTGGACACTGACAGATGAGCATTTTTAGGTAGGTAGAAAGTGAACATGCCTTAAGAACTACTTTACTTTTTAAAACCCTTCTGAAAAGGAATTCAATGGATTAACCACAAATACAATAGTCTCCTAAAAGGCAAACTCTTACCAGTAAAAAACTGGGTTCAAATTATGACTGGTTTGCAAAACTACACTTTTTGACTTGTTTCTATTTATTTATTTTTAATTTTTTTTCTTTATTGATTTGAGAGAGAGAGGAAGGGAGAGGGAGAGAGGTAGAAAAATCGATGAGAGAGAACATAGATGGCTGCCTTCTGCATGCCCCCCGCTGGGAATTGGGCCCACAACCTGAGCATGTGCCCTGACCTGGAATTGAACTGGAGACCTCCTGGTGCATGGGTTGACGCTCAACCACTGAGCCACACCAGCCGGCAACTTGTTTCTTTTTATATTGTCTAAATTTTAGTTTGATTTTCCTCTGGATCAGCACTGGTTAGAATGAAATGAGAGAAGAATCAGAGATCGAATATTTATTTTGTGTGATTCCAGCCTCGACTCAATACCAACACAATTTTCTCTCCAAGGACTGTTGCACAAGTGCCATTACACTCTGATTATAGGAGAACAGCCCTGAAGAATCTACATTGTTCTGTGGCTTTGAGAATAAGGAAAAGCCAGGAGGAGGGAAGATGTTCCGTTTTGTTACCACTGCCAATCAAAATCCTGGCTGTTCATCAGGGCAGGTTGTATGGCTCTCTCGCCTAAGTATATCCCAACAACAAGAATGTAAAAATCAGTGCTGCAATCAAAATGAAGGTGAAAGAGTTTGGAGGATAAGTTTGCCCAACACGGCTACATTTCCTTTCAGATAATAGAGATATTACAGGATGAAAGTCCTAAAACATCTTCCAGGATTACCAGTATCTCTAATCTCAGTGAACAGGAGGTATATGAAAGATCCTTTAAAATGATGAAAAATAAGACCCAAAATCTATTCAGTATTTTCTTTTAAACACACCAATACTTCCTGAACATTCAAGTTAGCAAATGCAGTTCATATTTCCTCCTCATCTGACCTAATATATGCAGCAGTAAATTCCGACTGCTTTCAAAGTTCTCAGAGCCCAGTATCAACAAATTGCTCTTTAGAAAAGCCTCCTCTGTTATAAAAATAGCAGTCTTGCAAAGTTCTTGGGCTCTATCTAATTTGTGTTATGTTTACAAATGTTTTAACTGCAAAGATGAAATTTCCAATTGAAAAAGAACCTTATTTAGAAGAGACTGGATTTTTTTTTTTATAGTTATACCAAATACAAGCTGTTCTATAATTTGTGAACCAGGCTGGAATAAAGTGAATCAAGATAGAAAAACCATACAGACGTTACAATCCTAGAGAAAAATGGCATAATTGGTCACACCAACGATCCAAACGCCAGAATGTTTTTGTCAGTGACACCAACAGATGGCTCTCGGAAACTACGATGGTTGTCCTCCATGACAATACATACATATTACAAAAAGATACCCCTAACATCTTTATAATAAAACACTATAGCAATATTTTATCAAAGAACTGATCTAAACTGCTTTGATTTTATTTTCATTTTTTATTAGGTAATAAGTCCCTATATAGTTAGCACTCACTGTATACAGTAGGACTGTCTTCTTCTTCTTTCTTTTTAATCTGAAAAGTCTTCCTTCAAGCTTCAAGGGAGTGTACTCCCTAATACTAGTCATTATAATTTTGATGAAAAAAATCTTAGTGTACTCTTTCTTAATTTTAATATTTCTCCCTTATTCTAATTTAGCTATTTCATTTCCAGATTAGCCCACATTTTTATCATTTAATTTTAGATTATTGCAAGGGGTTGGTCGGCCTTGCTCTAATTACTTTCGGATAAAGGTATTAAAAAAAATAAAGCATTCTATGAAAAATAGATTTTTTAAATGGCATAAAATCCTATATCAATCTCTTGTATCAGTTTTTAGACACTTTAAAAGAGACAGGTTAGTATGTTGAAAAATTTAAAAGTCCATAATCTCAGGTTGATGTACTAGAGCAGGCAGCAAGTTTATAAAGGCACAGGATTTCCCACAGAAACATCTTGATTGGGGTTCTCTATTAAAGGATAAACTGAGCCCTGGTCAGTTTGGCTCAGCGGTTAGAGCCTCGGCCTGCAGTCCTGAGAGACCCGGGTTCGATTCCCGCTAAGGGCACGTACTTCGGTTGCAGTTTGTCCCTGGCCCTGGTTGGTTGTGCGGGTGGCAGCACTCGATGTGTCCCTTCACGTCGATGTTTCTCTCTCTCTCTCCCTTCCTCTCTCTCCCTCCCACTCTATCTGTACAAAAAATGGAAAAATATCCTCGGGTGAGGATAAAAAAAAAAAAGGATAAACTGAGAAGCACTCAGAAAAAATGCAAGTTACAAAGGTAAATATATGATAGCAAAAATTACTAGGCTGTTCATCACATAGGGCTTACTGGAATAAAATGAACATCTTCAACAGCACTTGAAAACAAAATGACGTCTAAGAGTTTCTGGAGAGCTACACATATTGGGCTTTTAGTTATTCTTATTTACCTGACGCTACAGCAGATTTATCTGTCCCAGTTGAAGCTTTTGGTTGTTTTCACAAGACACTTGGGCGTTCACCAAGATTGACACTAAAGTAAGGGGAGAATCATAGTAGACACTCCTTCATAGGGAAATGATACTTTAGTGATTTAGCTATCATTAAAGACATATCAAGAAAGCAACCATAGACTATGAGAATATGAAAGTTTTATCACATTCTCTAAATGTAGTCCCAGATCCATGTCTATCTTATCCAGACTGAATAGCTAAAAGTTCACTTTCACCCCACAGTAAGTGACAAACTATATTTTAATGATTAAGAGCAAAAAAGCTTCTGATGCAACATTTCTCCTGAAAGTCTTTTCAAACATACTAAAAATGTGATAAAACCAATTTTGGCAAACTCCTAGAGAGAACCATGCAAGTCATAGGAATAATTACTCATAACTAAGTTGTTGATACTAATTTCAGCCCATGATAACCCCAATATGAGTTTATCTCAACTCCCATCTGAAACACACACACACACTTAACACTTAATAATATATATTGATTATAGGGGCTTTATAATAATATCTTTCGTATTCTACCTAGTTAGACAGTAAGTCATCAAAAACAGGGCCCAGGACTACTTTTTGTTTTTAAATATGTTTTTATTGACTTTTTAGAAAGAGAGGAAGGGAGAGAAAGATAGCAACATCAATGTGAGAGAAAAAACATTGACCAGCTGCCTTCTGCAGGCCCCCTCCTGGGGATTGAGCCTGAAACCCCAGGGAATGTGTCTGACCAGGAATCCAACAGGGACCTCTCAGTCCGTGGGATAATGCTCAATCCACTGAGCCACACCAGCTGGGCAGGACTACTTGTTTTATCCTATCCCCAGCACCCAGCACACAGTCAATTCCTAGTAAAGTTCTTGTCAGTTGACATGCAATTATCATTAGGAGTCCTTTTTCAGTGTCAGGAACTAATGAGCTACTTCAAATGAACTCCCACTACCACCAAATATTTAAATAAAAAAACATAACATGATCTTGGGGTTAATGGTATATAAGACTGTTCAGAGACATTAGCACAGACAACTGACCATTACCCATTGCTTATAAGTCATCCTAGATTGATTTCCAAAGGAAGTTTAAAACAAATCCTAAATTTTCAAGATCAAGCAAGTTTGAAACTAATCTTCAACCTAAAATTACAACATATTTCCTAGTTATCACAAGTAAAAGTGCAAAGGGTGGGGAAGAGGACAGAATTAGAGAGGGGGTCAAATTGTACTTTAATGTAAACAGTAAAACTGTTGCTAAAAGATGAGTAATTCTTAACTGTTTATTCCTAACCACTGTCTGTTGTACATGTACTAGCAGCATCTAACCCCTCTGTACTAAAATATTCAAAGCTCTATCAAAAATATTGAGAAACCTCTAATTAACCTTCACTTGCCAAGAAAGATAGGGACATTTTGCAAACTGAAGCTGCCAAGTTCAAACATGTGCTTGAGCTCCAGCTTTGCTATGTCTAAACTAAGAAATCCTAGATAGCCCAGCCGGTGTGGCTCAGTAGTTGAGTGTCGACTCATGCACCAAGAGGTCGCTGGTTCGAGTCCCGGTCAGGGCGCATGCCCAAGTTGTGGGCCAAATCCCCAGTGGGGGGCATGCAGGAGGCAGCCAATCAATGTTCTCTCTCATTGATGTTTCTCTCTCTTCCCCCCTCACCCTTCCTCTCTAAAATTAGTAATAAAAAAGAAGAAATCCTAGATAGACATAGAATATAGTTATTTATATTGTTTCCAGAAAGTGCCTTAAAGCTAATGTTTAAAAATCCATTTTTTTCTATTTTATTCAAATAAATATTACTAAACTAAGCGTTGTTGACTACAATTTAAAAAAATTTTTACTCTGGCAACTTCTAAGGCCAATTAAACATTTGGAAAATGCCTATTAACTTTATTACAAGTAAATTAACCTACATATCTATCTGCATGAAAATAAAAAAATCTATGACCTCAAGAATAGTGAAACACTAATCACAAATATTTTTTCTTCTAAGTACAGCAAATCAAAATGTGCTAAACATATTTTCTCCTTCTTATTGAATTTATTACGGTGACACTGGTTAACAAAATTATATAGGTTTCAGGTACACAATTCTACAACACATTATCTGTACACTGTATTATGTGTTCACCACCCCAAGTCAAGTCTCTGTCCATCACCATTTATCCCCCCTATACCCACCCTCATCTTGCCCCACACTGTTGTCCATGTCTATGAGTTTCTCTCTCTCTTTTCCTCAATCCTATAACTTTTAAACATTTCTAATAAAATGCTCACTAGAGCAAGAACAAATTTTTATATGCCATATTTGAAATATACTAAAGTAGTTACAGATCATTTCCTATTTAATAAACTCTTGTTATCTCTATTTTAATTACTTCACAGCTTTCAAAAGAGCCAAACTCATAACTGCTTTTTAAAATCAATAAATAGCCCTAGCTGGTTTGGCTCAGCGGTGAGAGCATCGGCCTGCAATCCAGAGAGACCCAGGTTCGGTTCCCACTAAGGGCATGTACCTCGGTTGCAGTTTGTCCCTGGCTCCGGTTGGGTCGTGCAGGTGGCAGCCACTCAATGTGTTTCTTTCACGTCCATGTTTCTCTCTCTCTCTCTCTTCGTCTCTCTCCCTCCCATTTTTTGATCAAAAAATAAAAAAATGTCCTCGGGTGAGGATAATAATAATAATAAATAAATATTCATACACACATATACACATACATATTTTTAAATTCTGGCATAATAAGAATGGCTCTAGATGAATACCTGTGAGCACCAATTGGCCATTTTCATACAATTTCTTTGGCTAGAAGCATTTATGGAAATTCCCAGCATTCTATGTTTTCCTAAAGCTATTAATTCTAAACTAAGAGAGACGTTAGCTTTCCAAAAAAGAATAAATCTTCCTAAGGCTCCACCCAAGAACAATGTTCAGCTGATTATGGAAACTTCCATGAAAGAATCTGTTTAAATAATTATACAGGCTTTTAATGATGTCAAATTAAAGAGCTATAAAAATGAACCAAGTTACCAAAAAATCAGAAGCAAAACAGGATGAACAAAACTGCAAAAATCATAGGGAAGAATCTGTAACTCAAAAAGCAAGCTGATATTTAATAAGATGCAAATACCAAGTAATAGAGCTATGCAGACAAAACAGGAGCAAAACATGTCTAAATTCCAAACATTTTGAGGAAATGCTTCCACAATAAAAAAGATCTGTCATAGCTCCTATGTTATTTATAGTAAAATTTTAAGTCACAATTGAGTTTCTTGGTCTGCTGTACAAATTCAAATACAGAAAGAAATGTACTTTCATCTGTATAACCAGCATACTCAAGAGGCACTTTCTTATGGTACAACAACTTTAGTAGAGGTCCCATTATGAAGCACAATTACCACATATTTCCTAAGTGGGTCATATTACCTAGAATATCCTATGGGGACAAACTGTTCTCTCTGAAGCAGGAGTGAAGAACAAAACTATTTTCCTTGGAAAGAGAAGATATTTGCAGGGTAGCAAATATCTCACTCTGTGCCTTCCTAAAATATCTTCTATCTTGAAGTGGCAGATCACTCACACACATACACACACACACACACACACACACACACACACACCAAACAAAAACAAAGTAAACAAAAAAACCCAGCTATTTATTTGACTTGGCATTTAACTTTTTTCTCTTAATCTAACACAAGGTGCATAGCCTACTACAAAAATCAAACACCAAAAATGTTAATTACTAATTCACTAAGAACCTGTTCTTTGCAAGACACTGTGTCAGATACAAAGATGAGCAAGTTACAGTCCCTCCCCTCACAAAATATATATAATATAGAAAGTGAGGACATTACAGTATAAGAATTAAAATTCATGTAGGTGACACAAACAGTGAACAAATAGGAATTTAGAGGAGATACCACTTTGGATAATCAGGAAAGGCTTCATGAAAAACATACGTATTAGTTGTACCTTGAAGACAGTGTGAAAAGGTTCTGTGTTCGGAATCAGAATATTCTCATCCTGACTTTGTCATTCATCAGCTCGATGGAACAGGTAACTTGGAGCAACTTAGGTTTCTTTACCCATAAAATAAGGATACTAGACTAGATGATTTAAAAAAATTTTTTTTCTTTATTGATTTGAGAGAGAGAGGAAGGGAGAGGGAGAGAGAGAGATAGAGACATTGATGAGAGAGAACATCGATTGGCCACCTCCTGCACGCCCCCCCCCCCAGGGGATTTGGCCCACAACCTGGGCATGTGCCCTGACTGGGAATCGAACTGGTGACCTGTTGGTACAGGGTTGATGCTCAGCCACTGAGTCACACCAGCCAGGCTAGACTAGATGATTTTTAAAGGTCCTTTCCAGCTTTATTATCTATGGAAATGTATGGGTAAAATTACCCATACATTATTGCCTTTTCAAAATCTTTTCTAAGTTCACAAGTAACACACTCTTATGACAAACACTCTAGCAATAAAATCAACATGATAGTTTCTACTTGACTCTAACTCCCTTTCCCAGAGGTAACAAGTGTATCAGTTTGACATGTATCTTTCTAGAACTTTTCCAATGTATTTACATATATGATTATTGTATTTTTCTTATCCTCATCTGAGAACATTTTTGCATTTATCTTCAGATAAAGCAGGAGGGAGAGAGTGAGGAAAAGAGAAGGAAACATCGATGTGAGAGAGACACATTGAGTGGCTGCCACCCACATGACCCCAACCGAGGCAGGGACAAACTGCAACCGAGGTACATGCCCTTAGTGGGAACCGAACCCGGGACTCTCTGGTCCGCAGGCCGATGTTCCAATCACTGAGCCAAACTGGCCAGGGCTGATTATTGCATTTTTTAAACACAAATAAGATCATATTGGAAATACTATTTTGCAATTGGCTTTTTTCACATTATATGTCTTGGAAATCTCTCCACACACACACACATAGAGGTCTAAATCATTCTTTTTATTTCCTCCAACTTTATGGATGTATTATCATTTAGTTAGCCAATCCTCTATGGATAGGAATTCAGATTCTAATTTTTTGTTATTTATAAACACTTTTGTTATTCTTGTTCATGCCTCTATGTGCATTAGAAGATCAAAAGGGGAGTGGGGAGAAGAGGAGTCAAAGAATTTGAGCCAAAAGTATAAAGGTAGAAAATATCGGGGAAGATGAAGAAGTTTGAACCAGGAGTCCATGTTTTAGCAAAAGAGGAAATAGGAGTCACAATAATATACAGGGAAATATCTTCAGACCAGGAGTTATAAGATATGGATCCTGGCCCTTGGTTCAAAAACTAGATCTCAGAGTAAAAAGTGGGACTGAATACTTAAAATCTCAAAAAATTTTTAACTAGAAGAGATCTTAATGATCATTCCATTCTACCACCTAATTTTAGAGAAACTAAAGCCCTACCCCTAAACTAGAAAGTGATACTGATAATGCCTATCTTTGTGCTTTTTGCCTCACACTCTGCTGAGGGGATTTAACAAAAAGTTTGAATAGTCCCTGTGATAAACACTATAAAAAAGTAAAAAAAAATAAAGAAGTGAGAATGGCTGACCCATAAAGAGGTTACAATTAAAGATAGCATACATTTCTAGTTGATCCAGTCAGCACAACTCTGATTTCCAGCAGCCCTTAGCAACTATGAAGGGGGAAAAAAATAAACAGTGGAGATGCTGCAAAATTAGAGATGGAATTGCAAACTATCAAAGCAGTGAGGACATTACTGAAAAGCTACCTTGATTGTCCAAATGATAAGGAAAATAAATGTCAATATACTGACCTGCAGCTACTTTCTCTTCAGACTGTTTCTAGACTGTTTCAAATAAGCTAAGTTGTCCTTCCTTGGAGTTTTGTGTAACATCAGTGTGCTTTCCCCTGCTGGTGTGACACACCCTCATCTAGTGATCACTACTGTCTATTAAAATGACTGATTAGGTACAGCAATACCATACAATAACCACCACAAAACTGGATTTCTGGAGCCTGAGCAAATATAAACTTGTCAGAGAATACAACAACAACAAAAAGTGACCAGGAGTTAACACAATAATGTTTACATATTAACTTGTTACATATCCTTAGAAGTCAAAGGTAAGTATTTTTCCAAAAGGGACAAGGTCTTAAATATTCACTAGTATTTAAATCTCAGAATTCATATCTATATCTGTGTTTGTGTGTGTGTATATATACAGCTTTGAGAAATGTATTTCTAATTATACACAAAGGTACATATGCTTCTTAGGACAAATTCTACTTTTATAGAAATATTTATTTATTATTATAAAATAAGTACTTATTATAAAATAACCTTTTATCATTACAGCTATAGCACCATGTGTTATAATAATCTTTAGATATTTTACAAAGTTCTAAACTTTTAATGACGTGAGGTTCTATGTTCCTTTTTTCAACTATTCTTTCATTTTGTGTATGTATGTGGCAGGGGGTAGTTTACATACATACATATGTATGCATGTATTTATACCAAGAAGAATGCTTTGGAGACAACAGAATAATAATTAAGTTTCTACTATGCCTTTAATTACTGAACTTAAAATATTCAGGATCTCTTCCTTGCACTCGAGTGAATAATAACCAACATATCAGGGTGAGAGTCTTACTACAAAAAACAAGGGCAATGAATAAGAACAAGAGGAGGGTCATGAAGCAGATGAATACAAATATATTCAGGAAGAGCCCAGCTGGTGTGGCTCAGTTGGCTGAGTATCATCCCATGCACCAGGAGGTCAATTGATTTGATTCTTGGTCAGGGCATATGCCTGAGTTGCAGGCTTGATCTCCAGTAGGGAGTGTGCAGGAGGCAGTCAATTGATGTTTCTCTCTCATCCATGTTTCTATCTCTCTTTCTCCCTCTTCCTTCCTCTCTCTGAAGTCAATAAAAACATATACAAAATTAAAATAAATAAATATTCAGGAAGAGATAGTTTGATTTCTTAAGGAGGGGGGGTGATGCTTCTAGGGCCATGTTTAAATTTCAGTGTGAAGAAGAACTGACTCCGGGGATCGAAAAATGGCGGCGGAGTGAATGGAAGCTACACAGACCGTCTCCCAGAACCAAACTGGATTTACAACTATAACACAGACAAATTGATGGGAAAAAGCAACAGAAAAGCAGCTTGCAAGGACCATATAACAAGGGACACTGACTCCATCCTGGTAGGTTTGCGAAGGCGCGAGACGGGGCTGGGAGCCCACGGTCGGCAGCTCGGCAGCGGCCTTAGCTGGGAGCAGCGCCCTCAGGTTACACTCCCAGGCGGCTCTACAGCGCAGAGCTGGGACAGAGGCTAAAAAATCCACAGCCACTCACCTTGGGCTCCGGCAGAGGGAGGGCAGACTGGACTGGAACTGTGTCGGGACATTCGGGATTTGTAGGGCACCCAGAGCGTTTGCTGAGTGCCAGCCACGCAGGACGGTGGCCACATTGCTCCTTCCCAGGGCTCTGGGGAGAGGCAGCAGCCCCTCCCTCAGAGATCCAACCCCACCCTGTGGGCCACTGAAGTGCTAATTGAGGCTCATTAACAACCAGCATCTGCCCCACCCTCGTGAAAGCCCCTTGTGCTAAGCACCTGAGGGAGTTTTTCAATCAACTGACAACCCAAAACTCATCAAGTAACCTCCACTGCTAGCCTCCAGGCAAAAAGCTAGAGGATAACAGTACCTTTCCTGGGCTGGCAACTTTAACCAGGAAAAGTAAGACTTGACATTGGTGTTTAACGTGGGTCCTCCCTCGCTCATCTAAACATAGGAGAGGGAGCCACAAACAGCAGAACACCAACACCCACAGGGAAAACTTGACAGGCTCCAAAGCCCACAGTGATAGCCAAAATGGTGAAACACAGAAACAGAAGCCAAATGAAAGAGCAAGAGACCTCCACTGAAGATGAGATCAATGTGGAGCAATTAGGCATGTTAACAGAGCTAGAATTCAGAGCCATGATCTTGAGGAAGCTGAACAGCATGAGTAAGGACATAGAGACACTGAAAATAAGCCAACTGGAAATTAAAATCCATCAAGAAGAGATAAAAAATGACACATCAGAAATGAAAAACACATTGGAAGGTTTAAAAAGTAGAGTATAGGAAGATGAGGACCGGATCAGTGAATAAGAAAACAGAGTAGAAAAAATCAACCAATCAGAAAAACAAAAGAAAAAAACTATTAAAAAACAGGAAGACAGCTTAAGAGACCTGTGGGACAACTGGAAACGTAATAATATTCGCATCATAGGAGTCCCCGAAGAAGAAGAAAATGAGCAAGGGATAGAGAATATATTCAAAAAAATAGTGACAGAAAACTTCCCTAATTTGGTGAAGGAAGAAGGCATTCAAGTTCAAGAAGCACAGAGAGTCCCAACTAAGAAGAAACCAAACAGGCCCACACCAAGACACATAGTAATTAAAATGCCACAAATTAAAGACAAAGAGAGAATCCTAAAAGCAGCAAGAGATAAGCAACAGGTTACCTACAAAGGAAAACCCCATAAGGCTCTCAGCTGACTTCTCACAAGAAACACTACAGGTCAGAAGGGAATGGCATGAAGTAATCAAAATCATGAAAAACAAGATTCTGAATCCAAGACTACTCTACCCAGCAAGGCTATCATTCAAAATAGAAGGTCAAATAAACAGCTTCCCAGAAAAAAAAAAGGCTAAGGGAATACATTAGCACCAAACCAGCACTGCAAGAAATGTTAAAAGGACTGCTGTAATTAGCAGTAGAAATGGGAAGAAAAATAGAACCACACTAAACAAAAATGGCAATAAATAAGTACATATCAATAATCACCTTAAATGTAAATGGATTGAATGCTCCATAAAAAGACACAGAGTAGCTGACTGGATAAGAAAGCATGACTCGCCCTGGCCGGTTTGGCTCAGCGGTTGGAGCGTCAGCCTGCGGTACAGAGAGACCCGGGTTCGGTTCCCGCTAAGGGCACGTGCCTCGGTTGCAGTTTGTCCCCGGCCCTGGTTGGTCGTGCGGGTGGCAGCCACTCGATGTGTCCCTTCACATCGATGTTTCTCTCTGTCTCTCTTCCTCTCTCTCCCTCCTGCTCTATCTGAACAAAAAATGGAAAAATGTCCTCGAGTGAGGATAAAAAAAAAAAAAAAAGAAAGCATGACTCATCTATATGTTGTTTATAAGAGACCCACCTCACAACAAAAGACTCACATAGGTTGAAAGTGAAGGGATGGAAAAAAATTTTCCAAGCAAATGGAAAGGGAAAAAAAGCTGGGGTAGCAATTCTCATATCTGATAAAATAGATTTCAAAATGAAGACCATAACTAGAGACAAAGAAGGCCACTACATAATATTGAAAGGATCTATCCAACAGGAAGATATAACCTTGATAAACATATATGCACCCAATATAGGAGCACCAAAATATATTAAAAATCTTCTGGAGGACTTCCAAGGAGAAATCGACAACAATACAATCATAGCAGGGGACTTCAACACCCCGTTGACAGCACTGGATAGATCCTCTAGGCAAAAAATTAGCAAAGAAACAGAGACTCTAAGTGAAGCACTAGACCAAATGGATTTAATAGGTATCTACAGAGAATTACACCCCAAAACTACAGAATACACATTCTCCTCAAGTGCACATGGGACATTCTCAAAGATAGACCACATGATAGGACACAAACTAAATCTCTACAAGTTCAAGAAGATTGAAATCATATCAAGCATCTTCTCAGATCACAATGGCATGAAACTAGAAATCAATTGCAACAAGAACATGCAAAGACATTTCAATACATGGAGGCTAAATAGCATGTTATTAAACAATGAATGGGTCACCGAGGAGATCAAGGAATAAATTAAAAACTTCTTGGAAACCAATGAAAATGAACACACAACAACACAAAATCTATGGGATGCAGCGAAAGCAGTTCTGAGAGGGAAGTTCATAGCACTACAGGCCTACCTCAAAAAACAAGAAAAATTTCTAATTGATTGTCTAACCTCACAACTTAAAGAATTAGAAAGCAAACAAAAAGTAAAGATCAGAGCAGAAATAAATGACAGAGACCAAAAAAAACAATTCAAAGGATCAATGAAACAAAGAGCTGGTTTTTTGAAAAGATAAACAAGATTGATGGACCCTTAGCTAGACTCACCAAGAAACAAAGAGAGAGAACCCAAATACACAAAATGAGAAATGAAAGAGGAGAAGTAACAACCAACACCACGGAAATACAAAAGATCGTTAACAACTACTATGAACAACTATAATGGCAACAAATTCGAAAATCTAAGCAAAATGGACAAATTTCTAGAAACACACAGACTCCCAAAACTGGACCAGGAAGAGATAGAAAACTTGAACAGACCAATAACAACTAAGGAAATTGAAGAGGTAAACAAGACTCTCCCAGCAAACAAAAGCCCAGGCCCAGATGGCTTCACGGGGGAGTTTTACCGAACATTCAAAAAAGAACTAATACCCATTCTCCTCAAACTACTTCAAAAAATTCAAGAAGAAGGAAGACTTCCAAACACGTTCTATGAGGCCAGCATAATTCTAATTCCAAAACCAGAAAAAGACACTACGAAGAAAGAAAACTACAGGCCAATATCCCTGATGAACATAGACGCCAAAATTCTGAACAAATATTAGCAAATCGGATCCAGAAATACATCAAAAAAATTATTCACCATGACCAATGGGATTCATTCCAGGGATGCAAGGCTGGTACAATATTCGCAAATCAATAAATGTGATATACCACATAAACAAAATGAAGAATAAAAACCACATGATCATATCAGTAGATGCTGAAAAAGCATTCGACAAAATCCATTTCTGATAAAAACGCTCAGCAATGTGGGAATAGAGGGATCATATCTCGACATAATGAAGGCATATATGAAAGACCTACAGCCAACATCATACTCAATGGACAGAAACTAAAAACATTTCCATTAACAACAGGAACAAGACAGTGATGTCCACTTTCGCCACTTTTATTTAACATTGTACTGGAAGTTTTAGCCACAGCAATCAGACATGAAGAAAAAATAAAAGGGATCCAAATTGGAAAGGAGGAAGTGAAACTGTCATTATTTGCAGATGACACGATATTATACATAGAAAACCCTAAAGACTCCATCAAAAATCTACTAGACTTAATAAATGAATTTGGCAAAGTAGCAGGATATAAAATTAACGTCAAGAAATCGACGGCATTCTTGTACAATGATGAACTCACAGAAAGAGAAACTGAAAAAACAATCCCATTTACCATCGCGCCAAAAAAATTAAGATACCTAGGAATAAACTTAACCAAGTAAAGGAAGTAAAGGACCTATTTGCAGAAAACTACAGGTCATTGAAAAAAGAAACAGAGGAAGATATAAAAAAGTGGAAGCACATACCCTGTTCATGGATTGGAAGAATTAACATCATTAAAATGTCCATACTACCCAAAGCAATCTATAGATTCAATGCAATCCCCATCAAAATACCAATGACATATTTCATAGAACTAAAACAAATACTTCAAAAGTTCATATGGAAGCAAAAAAGACCCTGAATAGCCACAGCAATCTTGAAAAAGAAGGACAAAGTAGGTGGGATCACAATTCCAGATATCAGGTTATACTACAAAGCGACGGTAACCAAAACAGCCTGGTACTGGCACAAGAACAGGCATATAGACCAGTGGAACAGAACTGAAAACCCAGAAATGGACCCAAGGCAATACGCTCAATTAATATTTGGCAAAGGTGGCAAGAGCATACAGTGGAGTAAAGACAGCCTCTTTAATAAATGGTGTTGGGAAAATTGGACAGCTAATGCAAAAAAATGAAACTAGACCATCAACTTACACCATACACAAAAATAAACTCAAAATGGATAAAAGACTTAAATGTGACCCGTGAATCCATAAAAATTCTAGAAGAAAATGTAGGCAACAAAATTTTGGACATCATACGGAGCAGAATTTTCACTGATACATCACCTAAGGCAACAGAAATAAAAGAGAAAATGAACACATGGGACTACATCAAACTAAAATTCTGCACAGCAAAAGAAACAATCATCAAAATGGAAAGGCAACCCACTGTATGGGAGAACATCATTGCCAATGATGTATCAGATAAGGGGTTAATTTCCAACACATATAGAGTGCTCATACAACTCAACAAAAGGAAGACAAAGAACCCAATTAAAAAATGGGCAGAGGAGCTGAATAGACACCTTTCCAAACAGGACATACAAATGGCCAAGAGACATATGAAAAAATGCTCAACATCACTAATCATCAGAGAGATGCAAATTAAAACAACAATGAGGTATCACCTCACACCTGTCAGAATGGCCGCCATCAACAAATCATCAAACAAGTGTTGGTGAGGGTGTGGAGAAAATGGGACTCTAATACACTGCTGGTGGGAATGCAGACTGGTGCAGCCGCTGTGGAAAACAATATGGTGTTACCTCAAAAAATTAAAAATTGAACTTCCATTTGACCCAGTGATCCCACTTCTAGGACTATACCCTAAGAAGCCTGAAACACCAATCAGGAAGAATATATGTACCCCCATGTTCATAGCAGCACTATTTACAATAGCTAAGATCTGGAAACAGCCCAAGTGTCCACCAGTAGACGAATGGATCAAAAAGCTGTGGTACATATACACAATGGAGTACTATGCAGCGGTAAGAAAGAAAGATCTCTTATCCTTTGAGACGACATGGAGGGACCTGGAAAGTATTATCCTAAGTGAAATAAGCCAAGCAGAAAAAGACAAATACCACATGATCTCACTTATATACGGAATATAATGAACATAACAGTCTGAGTAATACAGTAGACCCAGAAACATGGAAGTAGGGCACAGACTGACATCCCTCAGAAGAGGGGGTGGGGTGTGGGGTGGAAAGAGATAAACCACAGAACTTATATGCATGTATGCATGACCAATGGACATGGACAACTAAGCCGGGGATGGGGTGGGGAGGGGCTGCCAATGGGGTAAAAAAGGTAAAATATGTGTAACAAAAAAATAAATAAAAAATTAAAAAAAAATTAATGTAAAACAAACACAAAGAACTGACTCCTTTTGACATAAGTAACCAGTGTATCTGGAGTGTGTACATAAATAAGATCATAAGCAGTGTTCGAGATCTGTTGGCAGTGGTGTTCTATGGTACCGAGAAGGACAAATCCTCAGTGAATTTCAAAAATATTTACATCTCACAGGAATTGAATAATCCAGGTGCTAAACAAGTGCTAGAGCTTGCTCAATTTAAGGGGCAGCAGGGGAAAAACATTTCTAAGACCTGACTGGCCAAGGATGTGTCTACTCTAAGTGCTGTGGGTCTGTGCCAGCCTCTTTAGCGATGTCGAGTTTAAGATGAGGCAGAAGAGGATCATACTGTTAACCAATAAAGATCACCAGTTTTGCTCAGTGGTTAGAACACTGGCCTGCAGACCAATGAATCCTGGGTTCCATTCCAGTCAAGGGCACATAACTTGGTTGCAGTTCGTCCCTGACCAGGTCGTGCAGGAGGCAACCAGTTGATCTCTCTCTCTCACATGGATGTGTCTCTCTTCTTCTCTCTTTCTCTCTCCCTCTCTTACCCATTCTCCCACTCCATCTGATGATAAATAGAAAAATATCCTTGGATGAGGATTGAAAAAAAAGATCACCCCCATAGCAATGGCAATGGCAATGCTAAAGCCAGCCTGGCCAGGGATCCTTGTGACACAGCTATCTTTCTTGACTTGATGCACCTGAAAAAACGAAGAGGTTTTGACATATCCTTATTCTACAGTGATATTATCAGCATAGTGGAGGATGAGGACTTAGAGATTCACTTCAAGGAATCAAGCAAGCTAGATCTGTTGAGGAAGGTTTATGCCAAGGAGACCAGAAAGCATGCACTCAGCAGGTTAAAGTTTAAGCTCAACAAAGATATAGTGCTCATTGTCGGCATTAAAATATGGTCCAGAGGCTCTCCTCTAATCAGGCTTTATTGGAAAACAAATGATGCAGTGAAAACCAAGATGCAAACATTTAATGTAAATACAGGCAGTTTGCTTAGTGACACCACGCAGTCTCAGACCTATCTATGGTGAGTCATCAGATTGTACTAGAGAAAGACGAAACAAAAACAGCTGAAACAGTTTGATGAACCAGGTTTGGTTCTCATCAGTTTCAAGCCCTTGAGAATGCAGAAGAAGCATCATTACCTGAGGCCCTCCCTGTTCATGTACCCTGAGGAGTCCCTGATTAATGGGAGCTCAACTCTGTTCAGTGCTCTATTCACCAAGTGTCTGGAGAAGAAGGTCATAGTAGTGTGTACAGACACCCTCCACTTGAACATCCCGTCTTATTATGTGGCCTTGATGCCAGAGGAAGAGGAGCTGGATGACCAGAAAATTCAGCTGGTTTTCTCAGGCTTTCAGCCTGTCTTCTTACCTTATGTTGATGATAAATGGAGGTACCCCTTACTGAAAAAGTCATGGGAAACCCAGAGCAGGGACACAAAATAAAGGCTACTATACAGAAGCTCTGCTTTTAAGTCAGAAGTGATAGCTTTGAGAACCTAGTGCTGCAGCAGCACTTCAGGAACCTGAAGGCCTTGGCTTTGGATTTGACAGAGCCCAAACAAGCAGTAGATCTGACACTGCCCAAAGTTGACCAATGGATGCAAGACTGGGCTCTCTCATGGATGAGTTTAAGGAAATTGTGTACCCACCAGATTACAATCTTGAGGGAAAAGTTCCCAAGCAAAAACATGATGATGAAGGTTCTGGAAGCAAAAGGCCTAAGATGGAATTATCCGAAAAGGAACTGAAGGCCTGTGTCAGCAAGGACACACTGAGTAAGCTTACTGTTTGCCCATGCTGAAGGAAGTCTGCAAGGTGTATGGGCTGGAGGGAGGGATGAGGAAGCAGGAGCTGCTGGGAGCACTCACCAAGCACTTCCAGGACTGATCAGAGACTGTATACCCAGCCACCTTTCCACACTGTTGCCAGGCTGCCTGGTTTTGTTCTCAAGTTGAAAAATGTTTCTCCTGAGCCAGGAAGAATCTGCCTGACAGAAGCCAAGACTTTACATTTATGAGACTTTTGTTGCCATGGAGACAGCGTAGCCCTCCCACTTTGTTGTGCCTTATTCTACTGTCTGGAAAAAAAAAAAAAAAAGCCCTAATTTTGTACTATAAACAAAACAAAACAAAAAACACACAAAGAAAAACATTCACAGAACTATAAAACTTTTCACGTAGGGAAGGAATTCAGAGATATGCTAGGTCTCCTTTTACAGCCACGGAAAGCAAGACCTCAAGAAGTGAGGTAACTTATATGATATCCATAGTCTACCAGTAGTAGAAACAAAAGGAAAAATTATCTTCTGACTTCTGGTACAATTATCACATCAATGTATTACATATCCCCAAAGAAGTCATTTGTTTGGATTCCAGGTATCTTTTTGACAATTTAGCTCCTAAACCATGTATAATAGTAAAATCTACCTTTTCCCAAAATAACAACAGAAGTCATTTACTTATGAGTTCATTAAGTTTCAACTTTTCTTGATTTAGAAGATATGAATATAAACAATATGTTATGTGTTTGTCCTGAGGCTGAATTAATTATTTTCCAAGCAAATTTGTCTTCAAGAATTGGTTAGCAAGTAACCATATTAGGAAAATCTATTCTCATTACTGAATCTTCCCCTTGAGACCTGTGGTTTTTCACTAGTAACACTCATGGAACTTTCACTTGGCATTATTTACTAAAATACATAGAAAAATATAAACAAGTACAAAATAACTTTCATCTTCTCTGCAAAAGCAAAAACATAGCAAAAGAATCTGAATCTCTTCATTTTTAAAAGATAAATGCAAGATAATAAAGAAGTTGCTCATTTAATAAAATATTTCTTACTGATATACCTCTTGGCATACCTGAATTGCCAAAATTTGTACCAAAACAAAAATTTCTTCAAATGAAAATGCTAGTTTAAGAGAAACTGTCTGAATTACATTTATTATTAAACCAATGTTTATTAGAACATTTACACTGTAGTAATTACTATATGTAGCAAAGGAATTTAGTAAACTAGCATGTTGCCTTAAAATCTAGTAGAATTCTGCTACTATATAATTATTATGAGCATCAGTATAAAAGATATAGTCAGTTTTATGGATCAAACACAGTCCTCAAAGTTGCATATAAAATAAATTTTTGTATATTGCATCTAAATCTAAATTAAACTATTCTTTTTAAATTACAAATTTATAGTTTGAGAGGGAGTCTTTTCTTTTTTTAAATACGTTTTTACTGATTTTTTAGAGAGAGAGGAAGGGAGAGAGAGATAGAAACATCGATGTGAGACAGAAACATCAATGGGCTGCTTCTTCCACTGTAGATCGAGCCTGCAACCTGGGCATGTGCCCTGACTGAGAATCGAACCAGAACCTCTCAGTCCATGGGATGATGCTAAATCCACTGAGCCACACCAGCCAGGCAGGAAGTATTTTCTTAAACAAGTTACAGCTGCACTGAGATATAGACTCTGCAATCACTTGGATAAAAAGCTGCTACATACACCTTCACTATAATATTCACCATGTAAATTATTAAGGTCTGACTTAATTATTTGTTTATTTCTTGACATGATTTAGAAGCTGAGTTTCAAGTTATAATATTTCTGGGCTATTTTTAAGACTAATGATCTCATCTCTTCCCATGTATCAGCTGTAGAATTGATTTAAACTTTAGGAATTGGATAGCTGAAGTTCTGAGAACACTTGGTTTCTAGAATGCAGTCCTTGTCTGAGTCAGCCTCTGTCACCTTGCAACCTGGATCAGGGAGTAAAGTTTAGCCTTAATGAGCTATTTCTGACAAAGGTCAATATAGAGACTGTGAATCTATCTAGACATTACTGCAATGACTTCATTGCATAGGCTGCATTTTAGATGTGTAATTTCATCCTGGCTATGCTTCTTCTTTTAACCATAAATTTTATCTCTGAAACCCACCCATTACTTCATCTCTATCTCATATAACATTCAATTCTTATGCTAACAGGTGGGTATCTCTGTACTCTATCAGCTATTTTTAGTTTGCTTACAGTTTTCAGCATTCCTACCCACATAAAAATGCAGTTAAAATATTCATTTATTTGCACACAAAAATAAATGCACCAATTACATGTCTCTCTGTCAAATGAGATTACCCTGAATACTGTTTAATAATGTTAATGTCTATATTTATCTGTTTGTATCATTTCATAAACAGTCAAATTCTATTAAATAAGTATCCTATACTTCCAAATGCTTATCTACATTTTTTAGTGTTTTATGGTTACCCTTGAAAACTCACTACTACAAATGGACTCATATTGTTAAAAAAGTACAAAGAATAAATTTTTTCTTCCTTAAGATTTCTACATAAATTAAAAATAAGGGTGTCAGTTTTCCATCTTGAGACTAAAAAAAGAAAGTAGCCATCATTTTTATATGCCCAATCAGAAAAGGAGATCAGTAGCTATTTCCTGGTCTTTTGACAATGGTGTTTTTCCTTCCCTATACAATTATACTTTTAAAATTGTTCAAGATCTGCCCTGGCCGGTTTGGCTCAGCGGTTAGAGCGTCGGCCTGCGGTCCGGAGACCCAGGTTCGGTTCCCGCTGGGGGCGGGTACTTCGGTTGCGGTTTGTCCCCGGCCCTGGTTGGTTGTGTGGTGGCGGCCACTCGATGTGTCCCTTTCATATCGATGTTTCTCTCTCTGTCTCTTCCTCTCTCTCCCTCCCACTCTATCTGTACAAAAGAATGGAAAGGTGTCCTCGGGTGAGGATAAAAAATAAATAAATAAATAAAATAAAATTGTTCAAGATCTAACAAATATGATCAAGTCATATTTCATTGTACCTTAAGTGAAACTAATACAATTACCACATTCAATATATGGTTTTAATTTTGTAAGATTTCGCTGTTAATTAGAAGCTCTTAAAAACCTTAAACTATATACCCTTTTTATATGCTACAGAGGCTCAATCTTTTCTCATTATCAAGTAAACTACATTACGTAGTAGCACCATATAATATATTGTAAACTTATCTGTGGTTAATTACATGTCTTAAGTAATTGTTAAGTGTTGAGTCATTTGTGCAGAGACGACATGAGTACCTTTTAAGAGCCAAACTGCAAAGTTGGTGGACTTTTCAGGACCTTTCCTCCAATCAATGGTGGCTGGTATGGTGAATGGATGACCACAAAGTTGGTGAGCAACACAGTTAGCCATTTTAGTGAGTATGAAGTGATATCTTGTAGTTTTGATTTGCATTTTCCTAATGAGTACTGATGCTGAGCCTCTTTTCATGGATTTATTGGCCCTTTGTATATTTTCTTTGGAGACATATCTAGTCAAATCTTTGCCTGTTTTTATTTTTATTTATTTTTAACTGATTTGAGAGAGAGAGGAAGGGAGAGGGAGAGAGAAACATCGATGTGAGAGAAAAACATCAATCAGTTGCCTCCCATATGCACCCTGACCAGGGACCGAACCTGCAACCTGGGCATGGAGCCTTGATCAGGAATCAAACCGGAGACCTTTCAGTGCACAGGATAATGCTCAACCAACTAAGTCACACTGGCCAGGGCTCTTTGCCTGTTTTTATATTGGGTTGTCTTTTTATCATTTAGTTTTAAGAGTTATTTATATATTCTGAATACATGTGTCCTATTAGATATATGTTCTGCAAGTATTTTCACCTATTCTGTAATTTGTTTTCACTTTTTTGATTGTGTCCTTTGAAACACAAAGGTTTTCAATTTTGATAAAGTCTAATGTATCTATTTTTTCTTTTGTTGCTTGTGCTTTTGGTGTCATATGTAAGAAACCGTAGCTTAGCCCAAAGTCACAAAGATCTACTTTCATATTTTTTTCTAAGAATTTTATAGTTTTAGCTCTTTAATTCAGGCCTGTGATTCATTTTTGAGTTAATTTTTGTATATGGTATGAGGTAGGGATCTCACTTCATTATTTTGCAAAGTTGTGTAAGCACCATTTGTTGAAAATACACTCAATTGTCTTAATGCCTTGTTGAAAATTAACTGACCCTAAATTTGAGGGATTAGCTCTGGACTCTATTCCACTGAGTTATAAGACTATTCTTAGGCTGTTATCACACTGTCTTGATTACATAGCTTTGTAGTAACTTTTGAAATTGGAACAAATGAATCTTCCAACTTTGTTCTTTTCAAGATTATTTTGGCTATTCTGAGTATCTTGTATTTCTCTATTTAAACTTTAGGATCAGTTGTTAATTGCTGCTAAATAGAAACCTGGGATTTTGATGGGGCTTGCATTGAATCTGTATATCAATATGGGGAGTATTGCCATTTTAACAATATTAACTCTTCCAATCCATGAACACAGGATGTCTTCTTTACTTTCTTTAAACAGTGTTTTGTAATTTTTTTAAAAACCTCACCTGAGGGTATTTTTCCATTTATCTTCAGATAGAGTGAGAGGTAGAGAGGGAGAGAGACAGAAACACTGATGCGAGAGAGACATATCAATTGTTTGCCTCCTGCACCACCTGGACCAGGGCTGGGGACCGAACTGCAACCGAGGTACGTGCCCTTGACCAGAACTGAACCTGCAACTCTTTGGTCCTTGGGCCGATGCTCTAACAGCTGAGCCAAACTGACCAGGGTTATGATTTTCTTTCTTTTTTTTTACTTTATTTATTGATTGATTTTAGAGAGAGAGAGGAAGGGAGAGAGAGATAAAATAAAAAATATCCATTTGTTTTCCACTTATTTAGGCATTCATTGGTTGATTCTTGTATGTGCCCTGACTGGGAATCAAACCTGCAACCTTGGTGTGTTGGGATCATGCTCTAACCAAGTGAGCTACCTGGCCAGGGCTAGTAATTTTCAGTGTACAAATCTCTCACCTCCTTGGTTAAATTTATTCCTATGTATCTTATTCTTCTGGATGCTGTTGTAAATGGAATTGTTTTCTTAAATTCATTGCTGGTGTATAGAAACACAACTGGTTTTTGTGTGTCAATCCGGAACACTACAATTTTGCTAAATTTGTTTATAAGCTCTAATAGTTTTTTGTGGATTCCTTAGGATTTTTCTATATATAAGACTATGATATCTGCAAACAGAAATATTTTACTTCTACCCTTCAAATCTGGATACCTTTTATTTCTTCCTCTTGCCTAGTTGCCCTGGCTAGAACCTCCAGTACAGTTGAGGAGAAATCATGAGAGAAGACATCCTAGTCTTGTTTCTGATCTTAGGGAAAAGCATTCAGTCTTTTATCATTAAGTATGATATTAGCTGTGGGTTTTTCATAAATGCTGTTTATCAGGCTAAGGAAGTTATTATAAAGTATTTTCAGACTGAGATTTGTACCTTAGTAATAAACCAAGGTTAATAAGAGCTTTTGACTAAACTTTCCATAATTATCAGACCCAATTCAAAACTGTAGATTTTGATCCAGCTATAGTTATATATATCAAACCTACAATAAAGGTTTAGTTTCCTTAGCCCTATAACTTGTTTTTAATACAAGTTCTGCCAAACCACTCCTGCCATTTGTTTTTCCCTCCTAACAAATGTACATTTTTTCCTAGTATGTGCACACTATATAGAAAAGTATATGTTCTTTTTAAACAAATGTTATACAAGCACCCAAAATATGCAACTAAAACCAGTTATGTTCCTCCTGCCAAGGAATCCTAAATAGTCAGATGATGTACTAAAAAACCACTGCCTTACCCATAGTCACAAAGATTTACTCTTACATGTTGTTCTAAGATAAGATGGACTAAAACAACCACTTTCTCAATATTTTCACATTAAATGGGGACATGTAGATAATTTAGAAAAAAAATACTATATTCATTATCATGTCTAAACCATTAAGTTAAATATAACTAATACATTAAAAATTCTAACAGAAAAAAGTTGAAATTATTTATGATATTCTAGTGTCCAAGTGTATATCAATCTTGACTTCATAAAAATGTTTACCATTTTCAACTCATGGAATGAGAAAAGAATGAAGACCTCACAAGTGAAGCATAAACTCCATCAGGTAAAGTGTTCCCCTTTACAAAATCACCTGTCTTTATTTTAGTGTATTATATAATATCCTAATGCCAAAGTTGCAATAAGAGTGAGCCTTTTGTTTCAATGGAATGATAGTTATTAAGGTTGGATGGTCTCTCCTGCCATCAGCACTAAGGTTCTTGACCATTAAAGTCCTGTTAAAGTTGTTGTTCTTTCAAAAACATCAACAGTAATTTTGATTTAATAAAATAAAAAAGCAATAAGGCAATCTAAAATCTGTACTGTTTCTACTCTGGCAAAGGACCCAACACATAAGATAAGCTAATGTAAATTCTTATTTCTTAAATCTCAAAGATTCATTCATTTTCCCATGAGATGATTCATACAGGTTTCTGGGGAATGCACAACATCTCAATGTATTCTGCTTCCCTTTTACCTTCACCTACTAGTCTGTTATAACCTGTTATGGGTCTAGGGGAGACAGGGTAAGTAGACAAGAAACAAATGCTGACAGCTCAGTGTACTGTCAGGGTTTGGGGCAGAAATAAGCCCCCCAGGACTTATCCAAAAAAGAATCTGAATTTATTAGTCCTGAAACTTTCTAAAACTCCCTAATGGGCTATAGGCATTTTGGAGTAATTGTGGACCAGAACAACCTACTCTGGGCCAACAAGACCCCAAATCTCCATCATTAGGCTTCTTTCTGAGATCTGGGAATATTAACCTAAACATTTGTTGGCTATTGTCTCCTCAAGGACAGACCCAGGGCTTCAACGATCTTGAGGCTTTGTTAAGAGAGCTACCTGGAATTATTCTGTTGTTCACTAACAGTTTAAAACTATCTACTCTAATTCTCACTGCACTGTCCCAGTAGAAAACACTAACTCAAAGGAGCTTGATATGCAAGATTTTAGAACCAAGCTAAAAAAGAAACAAAAACAAACATACAACTTCTGACATCAATATATATGTAAATTGGCAAATTTTCAAGAATATGAATTACTTCAGGAATATATTTTCAGAATGAAGACAAAAATCAAATTGCCCTTTTGGTAATTAATTACTTTCCTCATATGAGCTCACCCTCAAAAGCAAATGAAAGGTAAAGCCAAAATTCTATTTATTTTAAAGGATGCCAAAGCTAGGTTAACATTTTTAATTTAAAATGTCAAATAAAAACAGTGCCTTGGGAAAAAATAATTGTTAAATAGAACTAGGTGGGGGCTTACAAATGTAATAAAATACAGGCTTAAATTTTTAAAAAATTTGTTATATCTGGCTTCTCGCAAATTTGGCTAAAATACCCCCCTCCCTTAAATCATCCTATATCTACCAATATGTTTGTTTTTTGCCTTATCACAAGCTGGTAACTTTTCAGAAGTGAAATACAGGTTATTAAATTGGATTCTTCCTTTGACACTCACTCTATGACATATTCCCATAAATAAGATTTATTTATGTTGATCAATACTCCTTTAAAAACAAATTCATCTTGGAAAGGTTAATTCTATATTGCCTTTTAATTAAGCCTTAAGGAAGAAAGGGAGGGGTGGTGGGATAAAGGGAAGAAGGGAGAGAGGGGAAGAAATAATTTGAGAAATAAAAGCTATCTAGGACTATGAGAAGAGGACAGAAGAGGATGAGGGAGCCATGCCTTAAGTGAGGTAGGGTAGGAAACCAACCAGAAAGCCTTAGACCTAAGTAAATAAGATGAGAACAAAAAGCCTTCACTGGAGACTCTGGAGATTGTATACTGTCCAGGTAATAAAAGCCACACATGTTACACAGTGCCACAGACAGACACTACTAGATTAAACAATTTACAGGGTATATCAAAGTTATCAGTAAGTCAGAATTGATATGCAGAATGCATTAAAGTTTACTCAAAGATTTAAAGAGCTCCATTCCAAACAGATTACTGAAAAGTCTCTTTACGCCAGTGTTTTTTTGTTGTTGTGGTTTTATTTTTTTAAACGTATTTTCCAGGTTTCCAATGAGGGTCTCTCAAGGACCACATTCAAGTATTTAAAACATGTGGCCCCAAATATATTCTGTGCTCTAATTTCAAGTTCAGTGTAAGGTTTTCTTTGTCAAATCCTCTGTGCTGTTATTTCTTGGTCTTTGTGCTGTGTTTTACCTAGCCATAATATAAGGCAGAAAAGAGACTGTTTTTTTTTTTTAAATCCTCACCCAAGGATATTTTTCCATTTATCTTCAGATAGAGTGTGAGGGAGAGAGAGAAACATCAACGTGAGAGAGACACATCAATCGGCTGCCTCCTGCACACGCCCCACCGGGGATCAAGCCTGAAATCCCGGCATGTGCCATGACCAGGAATTGAACTGGGACCTCTCAGTCCATGGGACATCACTCAATCCACTGAGCCACACCGGCCAGGCAGAAAAGAGATTCTTTAAAATTAAAGGTTTCCTGCCAAACTGCTTTGCCACAAACTAGCAAACGTCTTTGACTGAACTTCGCTCCACTTTTATCCTTCACTCAGTATTGAAGCCATCATCTACTATACATGAATCAAATGATAGAGACTAAGGACAAAATTTGAACAAAACAAAAACTGAACAAAACAGAATCCCTGCCTTTGAGGCACTCAGTCATTTGGCAGAAAGAGACATATGAATAGATAATACTACCTGATTAAGTTTACAGTAGGAGATATGAACAGAGCACAGTGCAAACAAAGTGGTAAAAGCCACTAAGTCAGCTTGGAGGACTATGCTAAGCCTGTTCAAGAGAATTTGACATTTAAATTCATCTGCAGTGAGGCAGTTAGGCTTGTCAATCTGTAAGGTCCCATCTATTTTAAAAGAAAATACGCAGGACAAAAGTTGAAGGTCACAGAGATCTTTTTTGTCAAAAATGACTGGTGCAGGCAATTCCAATTTGTTAGTTACTAATCTAATCCCTATCAAAGAGAGAATATTTGTACAATCCTCATCTTCTCTCTCAAACTTGTCCTCTTCCTATATTTCTTTTCTCAGTAAATAGTAATACCACCTAAAACTTAACCTTCCATAGCAAACAATCAACAGGTTCTATTGATTCTACTCCATACTGTCTCTTTATTCTATCTACTTCTATGTCCAATGGCCCTCATCATCTCTTACCATGGAAGCTCCCAATAGCCTCCAGGAGTGTTTTTGTCTCTGAGATCCCTTCTCCCCATCAACCAATTCTTCACACTGCAGCCAAAGTGATCTTTCTAAAATACAAACTGGAGCATATGACAACCCATGTTAAAATCATTCGACTGCCCCCTGTTGCTTTTAGAAAAAGTCCAAACTCTTCAGCATAGCTGTTAAACCTCTGGCCTGGCTTGCCTCATGATACAATCTTTTATACACATATTGAACCCCTTGCAGTTTCTTGAATATACAGAAGGCCTTTGTAGAGCCTTCCAAGACTCCCTCAAAAAAGAATCAGGTGACCCTCTAAAATAATCTCTCAGCACCCTCTGCTTCTCCATTACCATATTTATCACCTTACATAGAATTTTAAATATGCTTTTTCTTTTTTTAATTGATTTTTTAGAGAGAGGGAGAAAGGGACAAATATAAACATCGATGTGAGAGAGGAACATCAATTGGTTGCCTCCTGCACGCCCCCTAAAGGGGTTTGAGCCTGCAACCTGGGCGTGTGACCTGACCAGGAATCAAACCAGGACCTTTCAGTCCATGGGATGACGGTCAATCCATTGAGCCACACTGGCTGGGCAAATGAAATATTCTTTTTTTTTCATTAATCCTCATCTGAGGATATTTTCCCAGAGAGAGTGAAGGGAAGGTCCCAACCAGGGCTGGGACCAAACAGCGAATAAAATATGCGCCTTGACTGGAATTGAACCTGCGGCTCTTCCATCTGAGGACTGAAGCTCTAATCGCTGAGCCAAACTGGCCAGGGTTCACACTACATAGAATTCTAATTACCTGCCTGTCTGTCCTTAAGGGAAAAAAAGCTATCTTATGAATTCTTATATTTTCTATGTAAAGCATTATGCCCGTCTGGCACTGACATACAGTTCATGCTTGATAAAGATTTGTTGCATGAATAAATGAATAAACTGCAAAGAAAGAGAAATTCAATGTTCTACAATTTGTCATAATATGTATTAGTGACACTACAGGAACCTAATCCTTTAGCAAGACTATATTTAAGCCATAACTTTATCACAATATACCTGTTTTCAGAGACAGAAATAAAGAAGGCTATACCATAACTCAAAATTCAAATAAACTTAAAAATATATTTCTAGTTTGGATAGTATAAGCTTACTATTTAAGTCATTTTTGGGAGGGAATACATATATATTAGAATCATGATACGCTATACTTTTTTTTTTTTAAATATATAACTACAGCCCTGGCTGGTGTGGCTCAGTTGGTTGGGCATTGCCTATGCACCAAAAGATTGCAGGTTCGATTCCAGGTCAGGGCACATGGCTAAGGTTATAGGCTCAATGCCTGGTAGAGGGCATGCAAGAGGTAGCTGATCAATGTTCCACTCTCCCATCGCTCTTTCTCTCTCTCTCTCTCTCTCTCCCTCTCTGTTCCTCTCTCTCTAAAAATCAATAAAAGTATTAAATATGTATATATAACTACATATGCATTATTACATTATTTTCACAGGTAAAATGTTCAGTTTGCTTTTTAAACATAAATGATAGCTACATCACTGACTCACCGATTCTTTTCCAGCTCATTGTGTGTAGACCTATAAGGAAAAGAAAAAAAAAAAGGAGCATTAGCCATGTTTTGTTGCTAAGGCTACAGAAAGGGGGATTAGTTTAGTTATTGCTATACCTCATTCAGTGAATTTATTTAGCATGTAATATATGATCAGAATTCTATAATCTCACTCATCAAGAAGAAATAAACTACATTCATTAGGACTGTTCATTCAGTTTTCAGTATCTGAAACAGGAATTTAATTGTTTTTTAATAAAGTTAATATAAGCACATATTCATTTGTCTATTTCTAGCATTCCACATTTTGTTGATTTGTAGATATTGTATCAGAAAATTTAATTCAAATACAATCTCATTTTTGTTTAAAAAGAGAAATAAAGTGTATGTACTTCTATGTCCTCTTCCATCTTTACTTACTCCTAAACATGGGGAGAAAAAATTTTGGCTAGCATAGAGGGTGAAACAGCCTTGCCTTACTGCTAGGTGATACAGACAAATTTAAGACTTTCTGCCTTTTGTGTAAAATATAAACAAGAAAAAGTTATAAAAATAAGAAAAATAACATAAATAGAAGATATATCAATAAAATCAAGGAACACATTTTTAAAAGACTGGGAGGATATACCTCAAAATGTTAACAATGGTTTTTTCTTTTTGTGACTTTTTTGTTTTACTTATCAGTATTTGTTATAACAATACCATCTACTGAAGAAGCACAGTGTCTGCGAAAGAATGTGCCACACAGTTAACATACTTTATCTCATTTTAGCCCCCAAACAGCCCTTGTTTTATAAACAAGATTACTGAGGTTCAGAGAGGTCAAGAGAGATGCTCTTATCCCAAGAGTATAAGTAACAGCCAAGATTTAAGCCTAGGTCTTTCTTACTCCAAAGCCCAAGTTCTTAACCACCTGGTGACAAGCAATACTGAAGAAGAGGTTAAGAGCCCAGACTCGCCCTGGCCAGTTTAACTCAGCGGTTAGAGTGTCAGCCTGTGGATGAGAAAGGCCCGGGTTCAGTTTCTGCTGAGGGCACGTACCTCGGTTGCAGTTTGTCCCCAGCCCTGGTTGGGGTCGTGTGGGTGGCAACCACTCGATATGTCTCTGTCTCTCTCGCATCGATGTTTCTCTCTCTCTCTTCCTTCCTCTCGCCCTCCCGCTCTATCTGAAGATAAATACAAAAAAAAAAAAGGCACAGACTCTATGGCCAGAATGTCTGGATTCAAATATTGTACGGCCTTGCTAAAGTCCCTTTATTTTCTGTGCTCAGTTTCCTCATCTATGAACTAAGAAAAATACTACTACTGCCTCATATTACTGTTAGGAGGAATAAACAAGTTTACATTGAACAGCAAAATATAACAAACTCTAAATTTAGCTACTATTAGAACTATGTTATACTAGTTCTCTTGAATGAACCTGTATTACTTTTACAATAATTTAACATTAACAATAATAGTAATTTTATAAAGGAGAATTTAAGTTCTTGTCACCAGAACTAAAACTTTAACCATTTAATATAGTATATTCTGGTTAATGTCAAATGCCTTCAGAATATTATATTACTGATTAATCTATTTTTCCAACGGATGTTTAATAATCAAATTTCTAAATTTTAAAAATAAGAGTGTTTCTGTTTCTGTCAATCTCATAATTTTGTGGATATTTTACGCACTGTCTTATCAAGAGCCATAAGGCCTCTCTGAGTTACTGTCTCCTGTTCACCTTTTGCTTTCTTGGCAGTTTCATAAGGTCCAAGTGACATAGGATGAAAAAGCCCAATGTTCATTTCTTTTCTTTCTTGTTAATCCTCACCCAAGGATATTTTTCCATTGATTTTTATATAGAGAGGAAGGGAGGGAGGGAGAGAGAGACATCGATTGGTTGCTTCCTGCACAACCCCTGACCAGGACCAGGACCCGCCACCCTTCGGTCTGAAGGACGATGCCCTAACTGCTGAGCCAAACTGGCCAGGGCTAATGTTCATTTTCAATAGATTATCTTAATAAAAGGACTTCTCCCTCAAAGGAGGTAAAAAAATAGAATCTTAGCATCCTTTGAGAGTTCAGCCAAATTGAAGGCAAGAATATGTACAATTCAGATGGAAGAAACGATAAAAACATAGTCAGAACTTTGAGTCTAACAGAAATTCAAGAATTTAAAACCCAATAAATAAATTATATTACAACTAAATCTCTATCATATAGGTGTTTATGAAAGTTTTAAGTTCTTTTTTGTTTGACTGAAATGTCAAAGTAAATCAATAAGTTAGAAGAGAAAAAAGGCATATTTAAAGAGATTTGAAACAAAAAACATTCAAAATTTGAATAATAAATTCCCCACTCCCCTCTTAGTAAGTTTTGGGTTAATTGCCATTATCTGAGAAGATGACTTAGAACAAGTAAAATAAAAACAATGAAATACTAGAGTAAGTTATAAATGGAAACAATCTATTTAGAGAGAAGTAGACTATGTACCATTAACCTATTCTAAACAGTTCAGCAATCCCATATATGTCCATAAAGACAAAAGACAATATACCCAAAGATAACCAACTGTTGAATTCCAATATTATATAGAGCCAATTATTAACATAATCTGACCCCCTTCTGTGAATAAAATTAAAACAGCAGGTTCTTCCCACCTCTCTCAGACTTCTTTATTATTTATCTTCTATCTAAAAAAACATAAGCCCAGCTAGTGTGGCTCAGTGGATTGAGCATCGTCCCATGGACTGAGAGGTCCCAGTTCGATTGCAGGTCAGGGCACATGTCCAGGTTGTGGGCTCGATCTCCAGTGGGGGATGTGCAGGAGGCAGCCGATCGATGTTTCTCTCTCTCCCTCCCTCCCTCTCTCTCTAATAAAAACATATTTAAAAAAAATGAAAAATATAAATATCAAATGATAACTAAAAATATGAAGCTTTTCACCAAACTAAGAAATGCATGCCATATCTAGTTATACCACTAGTAAAATTAAGCAAAATTTCCAGGTACCAAGAAGCAAAAATGATCACATATGCACAAATCTTTATCATATTGCCATGTTCTTCAAATTTTTTAAAAATGCATTAGTGGTGTTCACTCTTATTTTGATGGCTGTTTTTTGCCTGAGTATCTTAAATGTTCAAGGCTGTCTTAGGCTGTGAGGAACAAAGATAGTTTCTAGTTGGTAAAGTAAAATATGTATAGAAATAATAACTCAAGGCAAAATAAATATATGAAGAAAGGTACAAAGTGTTGTGGGGATTTAAAGGAGGCAGAGTTTACTTCCAAATGTGGCTATCCAGGAAAACTTCAGAAAAAGGTGGGATTTAGTATGGGGCTTAAATGATGAGTACATGTGCTACTAGTGGAGACTGGACCTGGTAGGACCAGGACATTCCAAGTGGAAAGGATAGCAGAAGCAAACAAGAAGAGCTGTGAAGTCTAAAGCAAAACCATAGAACAACAATGTAGGTCATACAGACCCATGGTGTTAGGGGAAAAAATTGTAAGTTTAAATATTAACTCTCTTACACTAACTGCGTAACTTTGGACAAATTCTAACCTCTCTGATTAACAGTTTCCTCATTTGTAAAATTGGAATAAAAATCACATGCCTTGGCTGGGTTACTGTGAGAATTACAGAAAAATATGTAAAAGCATCTAGCATGTAATAAGTATTTGGTAAATGTTAGCCACTGCAAATATTCTTATTTTTAGTAATAAGCATTATTAAGTATTAAGTATACTACATGGGGCAAATGAACAGGTTCTCAATAACACCTGGAATTAGCCTAGAAATAAACAAACAACCATAATGATGAAAAAAGAAACTGAAAAAAAAAGATCGGTATTTTCATTATTTAATCAGCTGTGAGGATAGTACAAGTTTTGGAGTATGATAGAGAGAAAGACACCTAACTATATGTACACACAGATAATCACAATCCAAATTGTGCTGGGAACAAATGAGTAACTGAACTTACCATATACTGGCACTTTGCTCCTCTGAGCCTATGTGTCCAACCAAGCCCTTCCAATAATGTGCCACTGAAATATCCAACTATAATCGATTCCCGGTAAGGTTAAAATGTTCTGAATAATCCATCTGGTTAACCTACTCTTCTTCTCCAAATAAAATGCACCTCTGAGAGCAAACCCTAATGAACTGTCTTTCTTTCAGACATCCTTACTCTGAATGCTTAACCACTTTCAAGGACAGAGAGAATGACATTTCTATCATTTTACCACTGAATCACAGGCAATCTTTTTCACAAATAACATCCTTGTAAGAGACACACTAGTGCATTCCCTATTTGACTAGGAGTCATTATCTCAATCAGATCTGTGACTTTTCATTGACTACAATACCTCTCTAATACATAAAATTTTAATTCTTTAGGGTGCAGTTTACTGGCAGTCAATAAAATGAAGTATAGAGTTGAAACTGCACAAAATAAGAGCAGTGCCCCCATAGAAGGAAAATAAAAGCCCCCATTCCCAGAATTAATTTTCACTTCTAGCAAAATAAAAGACCTCTATCTTTGTTGAATCAATGAGCCAACTCCCAATTTATTAACATTTGTTTCACTTACTTTCTAACCTAAAGTGCCTAATAGATGTTGCTTTCCACACAATGAAAAGAACACATTCTATGAAGCTAAATGAATATCTCTTCATTGTATCCTAAAGCTTATACTTCATATACACATACTCAAAGGGCAAGAAAAACAGAAAACTTCACCTACATTAGAGAAAGGGTCTGCAAAGTATATACCTTGAAGGACGTTAAAAAGAATTAGTGGAAGAGTAAAAATTGTATTTATATTTATTCTTCTTAAACTTTATCTTGTATTTATAAAATATTAGTACAGTAATATAAGTATACAATTATAAATACATTCATATATATTTGGGAAATAAAATACTTTTTGAATATTGCAGAGTTTTTGAAAAAAATGCATCATAAGAAATTTGTTGCATAACAAAAACACATCACCACCACAATAACTAAGACCACAAAAAAGCAAGTGTCTAAAAGAATGCTTAACAAAATCTACAATAAATTTTTCCTTAAAACTTACATATCAAAGCTGAATATATGCATACCTTATGACTAAGCATTTCCACTTACAGGCATATACCAAACTAATATACACATATATGTTCACCAAAGGTCGCACAAAAGAATGCTCATTCTTTTCACTAGCCCCAAACTGAAATAACTCAAATATTCATCAATAGTAGAATGAATAAATTGTGACATATTAATATAATGTAATACTATATAGAGCACTGAGAATGAATAACTATTATGCAATAACATGGATGAATCCTCACAATTTCAATATAATGTTGGGTCAAAGAAGACATATACACAAAAACACATACTGCTTAACTCCATATAAAGTTCAAAACTGGCAAATTTAATTTTTTATCAAGTCAGGGAGGCGGGTGACAGTGACTGGAAAGAGTCAAGAGAAAAGCTTCTAAGAAGAATCTATAATACTTTATTTCTTCACCTTTGTGAAAACTCATCAAACTGTACACTTAAGATTTGTACACTTTTCTATATGTACACTTTCAATAAATGGGAAAAATGAAAAAATTACATATAAACTGAATTCTGTAAAAATCAATGCATTTTCAATTATAGCAAACACCCTAATTTGAGTCTCTGACAAATTCTTTGGCATATTACATAAATATCCCTAAGTTATGCACTTTGTAAAACATAATTTTCAATAAATTTATAAGCACGAAAATCATACAGAGTGTTTTCTAAGCACAATGAAATTAAATTAAATCAATAACAATAACATAACTAGAAAAAAAATCACTATTTGGAAGATGTGTCACAAATCAAAGAATGAATTGCAGAGAAATTAGAAAATATCCTGAATTGAAAAATAATGAAAACATAACATAACAAATTTGTTGGATGTAGCTAAAGCGGTGTTTAGAGAAATATGTTTAGCTTTAAAGTCTTAGGTTGCTGCTGGGAGGAGCCCAAAATCAATGATCTAAGATTCTACCTTTAGAAGCTAGAAAAAGAAACAAAATGAACCAAAAGAAGCTAAGCAATGGTTCTCAACTGTGGGCTATTTTGCCCACCCGAAGACATTTGGTTATATGTAGAGACATTTTTGATGATCACAACTAGGAAGCTGCTTGCTACTGGCATTTTGTAAGGAGAGGCCAGGGATGCTTCTAAACATCTTATGATGCTCAAAACAGAATTATCTGGTCCAAAATGTCAATAGTGCTGAGGATGAGAAACTCTGAAGTAGAGGAAAGAAATAATAATGCCAAGAACAGGAGTGAACAAAACAGAAAACAGGAAACAATAGAGATTATCAATAAACCTGAAAGCTGACTTTTTAAAAAATCAGCAAAACTGATAAACTTCTTCTAAGACTGACGAAGAAAAAAGACAAAAATTACTAATATCTACAAAAAATAACCAGTATCAAGAGTGAAAGAGGGCACAGCACTACAGATCCTACACACATTAAAAGGATTATAGGAGAATATTATGAATAACTCTATGCCAATAAATTCAACAACTTAGATGAAATGGACAAATTCTTAAAAATATATATTAAAACTGACTCAAGAAGAATTAAAAGCCCTGAATATACTTGTATCTATTAAAGAAATTAAACTTGTAATAAAAAAAAACCTTCCCACAAAGAAAACTCCAGGCCCAGAGGTTTCCATTGATAAATTTTACCAAGCATTTAAGGAATAATACTAATCTTACAGAAAATCTTTCAAAAAATAAAGAGGGAACATTTCCCAATTCATTTTGAAGACAGTATTACTGCCCTGATACCAAAAACCTGACAAAGAAACTACATTGGAAAAAATAACAACAAAGACTACTATCCCTCATGAACATAGACATAAAAATCCTTAACAGAATGTTAGCAAATTGAACCCAACAATGTATGGAAAGTATCAGTTTAACCATAAAGAATTTGTCTGGTCTTTGCCTCGACTTCCTGAGACAGAACTTCTAAAACCTAAGACCTTCCCAAGTTATAGTAGTGTCTCCATTATTCATAGTTGGCCCTTAGACTGAACTTGAGTTTATGCTAAGGAAATGACTCACATTGGTGGCTGACCATGCCAAAAAGAACAACCATGTGATTAGAAGTTTGGGGCTTTGAGCCACTGATATCAGCCCAACCTCCTAACCTCCAGGGAGAAGAGATTAGAGATCAAGTTCAATCACATGACCAATGATTCAATCAATTGTGTCTACATAATGATAATGAAATAAAATCTTTGGAATCTGAGGCTCTAGTGAGCTTCCTGGTTGGTGAATACATCAATGTGCCAGGAGGGTAATGCATCCTGATTCCATAAGGAGAAGACACAGAAGCTGCATGTCTAGAACTATCCCAGACTTCACTCTATATGTCTCTTCATTTGGCTGGTCTTGATTTATATTATTTATATAAAACTTGTAATCATAAGTATAGCATTTTCCTGAGTCCTGTGAGTAGTTCTAATGAACTACTGAACCTGAGGGAATTTTGGGAACCCCCAAACTTGAAGCTAGTTGGTCAGAAGAGTGGGAGGTCTATTTTACCTCATAACATTGCTCTGAAATTCAAATAAGATAATAAATGTATGTAAAAGAACTTTATACACAAGTAGTATATTACATGCAAGGTGTTGTTGTTGTTGTTATTATTATTATTGAAGATGGATTCTACCCTTTTAACCTCAATATTCTAGTTCTTCATGTTTATCCTAAGGATCTAAGTGGATAAATGCACAAAGGTATCTGTACAAAAATGTTCATAGTAGCGCTGTTTGGAATGAAAAAAAAAAAAATCTAAAATTAAACTTAAATGCCATTAATGGATGATTGGTTTAACAAATTATGGAACATACATGAAAAAGAATACCATGCTGTAGTTAAAAATGATTTGACAGATGTTTGTGAACATGAAAAAATGTTCAGGATAAGTGAAACCAAGATTGCAAAAGGTTCAACCCTGAGATCATCTATCAGACTCGATCAGGTTCTCTGTTATATCCCTCATAGAATCTTCTATTTTCCCTATATTAAGCTCATCACAATTTGAAATAATATATTTTATGTTTACTTGATAACATGTGTTTCCTTTATTAGATGGTAATAAAGATGATACACACAAACACACATACACACGGGGAAAAAGTCTTCTAGTATTTAAAAATGTAGAAAGCCAAAATAAAAAATAAAAACAATCTAGCAAAAAATATGCAAGCTTAAGTTACATAAGTACTATTGACCAAAAATGGAGTCTAGCAATATATTTTATCCAATCATACCATCCAACCTCTTTGATTAGATTACTAACTGGAAAACTGTCTTCACTTAAGAAATGACAAATAATTATGCTATATCCAAAATGAGGCAATGCTGTTTCATTTGTAAGGAGAAATTTAGAAGAGAGAGCTTTCTTCAGGTCAACAGTCTTGCCTAGTTAGAATGGTGTATAACTACTTAAAATCCAGCTTGATCATAAAATAGGTAAGAATATGTTACCTTCATAAAGCAGAGAACTATATGGGATGAAATCTTGAATTCCCTTTCTATGATTTGTGATCTTCCACATCATATATTTAATATTCTGGCAAAAGGCCTCTCATCAAATAGGAACAGAAGCAGTTATTCTACTAACTTACAAGGCATGATCATTTAAGTCTCCTTCAAAAGATACTACCACAGAGGACTATATCTTTAAGTAACCCAGCAACAGCAAACTTATGCTTCAATGAAGCATTTAATGGAAAGTCTGAGTTTGTTTAGAGTGAGATATATCAGTAATTTTTGAGAATTTTTCATTTAAACTCAATTTTAGTGGAAGACAAAATATCACAGAACATCACATAGGATGTGTTAATCACTCAATATTCGGAAAATACTGAAGAACAATACTAACATCATTAAGAGTTTAAATGCCACTAATCTCCATTTCTGTCCTAAAACTTTGGGACTTTTCTATTAGACAAAGACCCAGAAACTCTTTATTAATATAGAAAATTTGAAAAACACAGAATAGTAGAAAGAAACTTCACAAAAAATAATAAGGCTTTATCCAATTACTCTGTGAACAAATTGGTACATACTTAAGAATAAAAACAGAAGATACTATAACAAATTAAATGCAGAAGCAGATATAAAATCCAGCTATCTTCTATTAAGCCAGACATTAAAGGTATTTGTAAAAATGCAAAATAAAAAAAAAAAAGATAATTAAAAACAGTAGATATAACAAGTCTCATATTACTTTCACTAGGAAAAAATTCTACAACTATCCTAGAAAAAGAATTCACCATTACTGCCCCCCCCCAAGAAAACCCCACTAATAATCCATAAATAAGACAGCCAAAAAAGATATAAAGCTGAAAATATAACAGTGTATTCACTTCCTATAAAATAAGACTAAAAGCCCTGGCTGGTCTGGCTCAGCAGTTGGAGCGTCGGCCTGCGGTCCTGAGAGACCCGGGTTCGGTTCCCGCTAAGGGCGCGTACCTCGGTTGCAGTTTGTTCCCGGCCCTGGTCGGTTGTGCGGGTGGCAGCCACTCGATGTGTCCCTTTCACGTCGATGTTTCTCTCTCTCTCTCTGTTCCTCTCTCTCCCTCCCACTCTACATGAACAAAAAATGGAAAAATGTCCTCGGGTGAGGATAAAAAATAAAAATAAAAAATAAATAAAAAAAATAAAAAAATAAGACTAAAACATTTCATTATTCTGTAGCTGAAAAAATGTTAAACTAATGCCATATAAGCAAAAGGAAAAGGAAAGTTGTTTTGTTTTTTAGTGTCCTCAATCTTAATAGGTGGAACTGAAATACTGCTGCTGTTATGAGATTCTTTAGTATCCAGAAGATATTAGAAAGAAGTTTTTCATCAGCTTGAAATTCAAATATAAATTGGTACTACTTTCTAGATCACTTTAAACTAATGCAATTACTATACATATGTCACAGATACATACCAATACTTGACAGACACATGGTTCTTTGCATACACAAGTTTTGATATTTTATTTTCATGACATAGGACAGTGGTTCTCAACCTTTCTAATGCCGCGACCCTTTAATACAGTTCCTCATGTTGTGGTGACCCCCAACCATAAAATTATTTTTGTTGCTACTTCATAACTGTAATTTTGCTACTGTTATGAATCGCTATCGGAAACATGTGTTTTCTGATGGTTTCAGGTGACCCCCGTGAAAGGGTCGTTTGACCCCCAAAGGGGTCACGACCTACAGGTTGAGAACCGCTGACATAGGATGACAGTAAGTATTCTTTAACTGTAGCGTTCTGTAGAACTGGTAGTTTGAAGATTTTTATTCTTCAAATATCATATATTGTTTTCCTTTCCAAATGTATTATCATTAATATTTTAGACTACAAAGTAATCAAAGAGTCTGCTGAAGCAAGAGTTGCATATTCTTCCATATTTCTCCTTCCTAAGTCTAATATGGTACCCAGCACAAAGGAGAAAGTTGGTTACAACTTAAAACAGTATAACTGGAGTTTTAAAACTTTCTACTCTTTAAGAAACTTCTACTGTATTCAGGGCACTGTGATAAGTACTGGGGATAAATCTTTAAGTAGAAGAGATCCAATTCCTGCCTTCATGGAGTTTAGTCCAACAAATGAGCTATGGATTAATCAAACAATCAGATAACTATATTTTTACAAACTGTAAAAAGGAAAAATAAGGGTGCCTTGAGGTAGATGAACATCTCATTTACTTTGGCAGGTGGGGAAATGTTTTCCTGAAGAAGTTTTGATTGAGTGGAAGTAAGAGTGTTATTAGGCAAAGATAACTTGGCAAAAGGGGAAGAAAAATTATTACCAGCAGAGAACAGAGTATGTGCAAAAAGATAGAAGGAAACATGGTATGTTGAAGAAATTGAAAGAAGGCCAGCCAATATAATTCATCAGAATTATATTTGGGGTAAGAGTGGTTGCAGAGATGCCGGGTAGTTGTCCAGGTAAGAGATGATGGTATCTTAGACTAGGAGGGTAGTAATGAAGATAGAAGGCATATTAAAGAGATACTTAGGAGGAAATCAGTGTTACACACTGAAGCCACATAGAGTGAGGTTAGTAGTGTTTTAAAGATGACAGATCTTGAGATTTTTTTCAGTTGTGAGACAAAACCATAAAGAATCTGGGAATTTGAGCTTATCTGATGCTCCTCAATGAGCCTGATCGCGATTGTAGCCAGGTTCTCTAATAGCAGTAAGTAACATCTTAGCAAGGATGATTTCAGGAAGTGCGCCAGAAGGCCATGATCAAGAATACAGTAAAATCGAACATATATTTTAAAAATAATTATATATTATAGATCCCAAATATCAGTTAGAAGGATCCTAAATGATAAAATTACTGGGATTTTTTTTTTTATCCTCACCCGATGACATTTTTTCGATATTTTGTTCAGATAGAGTGGGAGGGGGAGAGAGAGAGAGAAACATCGATGTGAAAGGGACACATCGAGTGGTTGCCACCCACATGACCCAACCAGGGCCGGGGACAAACCACAACTGAGGTACGTGCCCTTAACGGGAACCGAACCCAGGTCTCTCCCGACCGCAGGCCGATGCTCTCTAACCGCTGAGCCAAACCGGCCAGGGCTACTGGGATTTTTGAGGTACAAGCTTATAACATCATATTATGTCACTTATTTTCTCTCCTTTGTACTTCTGTGAAAATAAGATTTCAAGACTTGGAGGAAAGGAGGAATAGGAATTTATAATATTATAAGTCAACTAGCAACATAAATTTATAAAATAACATTTTATATCAGGAATATCTTATTATACCTGAGAGTAGTAGAGGAAAAAAGTCAACCAACATTATATCTTAAAGATGCTCTCAGCCCTGGCCGGTTTTACTCAGCAGTTAGAGCATCGGCTTTCGGACCAGAGAGTCTCGGGTTCAGTTCCCGCTAAGGGCACGTATCTTGGTTCCAGTTTGTCCCCGGCCCTGGTTGGGGTTGTGTAGGTGGCAACCAGTCGATGTGTCTCTCTCACATCGATGTTTCTCGCTCTCTCTCTCCCCCCTTCTCTCCCTCCTGCTCTATCTGAAAATGAATGCAAAAATGTCCTCGGATGAGGATAAATAAATAAATAAATAAAGATGCTACCGTATCAAGGAAACAAAGGTCATTTTATGACATCCAAGATCAATGTTCAAAATGAATAAAGGAACAGCAACTTCCACATAGGTAGCTTTTTAATCAGGAAAATAAGACATATACATTCATTAACTCTATTTCTTTCCTTGTTTCAGATTACTAATAAATGGAAAATTTTTACATCTTCTTTCTTTTGGCTGTATGTAACCAGTATAATAAAATTTTTATTAAATCCAGTAATAGGCTTAAAGTTAACAAGAAGCCTACAGTTTCCACTTACAAATAAACTAACAATATTTTTCCAAGTATTGGAATTTGATCCTTGGCTCCCCTACTTCATGAAGCAGATATTTTTTTTACAGTAAGGAGGAATAATTTCTAGTGTTTCAGTTTAACATACTAATTTTTATCTATAGGCCCTAGCTTAAATCCCACACATGAGTGAACTTTGAGATAGTATATTCTAAAATCTATTTCTCTCTCTACTTAGATTCCCATGAAAAGTTACCTTCCTTAGTCTTAGGTGGTCCAATGTACATATATTTTCCCTTAGGTACTGTAAGAAAATAGTATGCTTATAGTTTTACAAAATTTCTGACATGCTATGTTAAAACACACAGTAATTAGCACCATGGTCCCACACACTAGTAGAATCCTAACAAGAAAGAGAAACATCACTTAGTCAAAACCCCAAGCTGATCAAAGTATGAGTCAAAAGATGACAAAGACTTATTAATGACCTGTAACATAATTGGTAAAATCTAGAAATGCACATTTATTTATGTCTCTGTAATCTTTGAGTTGTTAATAAAATGTCACGTCTGCAATGATGGGGTGGTATAGTGAATAACTAATAGAGTAACTGATCTCTAATACTGTCAATAAATCAGTGTCAGAACTTGAGGGAAGAAAGGACCTTAGGGAGTATGTAGTCTATCCCCTTATCTTATTTTTATTCCTATTATTTTTTATTTATCTTTATTGTTGAAAGTATTACAGTTGTCCCTCCTTTTTTCCCCTCATTGACACCTCCCTCTCCACTCCCACTACTTCCCTACCTTCACTGCACTGTTGTCTGTGTCCATTAGTTATGCACATATGCATATAAGTTCTTTGGTTTATCTCCTCCTGCCTCCCAACCCCCTTCCTTCTGTGGTTTGTCAGTCTGTTCCCTACTTCCATGTCTCTGGATCTATGTTGTTCGACAACTTATTCTGTTCAATATATTCCACAAATAAGTGAGACCATATGATACTTGTCTTTCTCTGACTGGTTTATTTTGCTTAGCGTATTAACTCTCCAGGTCCGTCCATGTAGTCTCAAAAGGTAAGTGGTCTTTCTTTCTTATTTTAAAAACAAGAATGTTAAGTGACAGAGAGAAAATGCAGTGAGATCATATACCTGATTTCTAGAAGATAAAAAAGACTCAATAAATACTTGTAGCATGACAGAACCCAGGTCTGGTGTCCTAGTTGATACTCTTCCCAGATCTCCACAATTAAAAAATAATTTTTTAAAAATCCACACATGGATTGAAAAACCCATAAATTCCGGAATATAGGTCTTAATTGCTGATACCTTAACCAGAGAAACTGAAGAGAAAGAAAATTTATACTTAATTTTTTATTTTATTTTATTTTATTGCATTTTATTTTTTTTATACTTAATTTTTAAAATGCGTATTATACTACAAATTTTCATCTCAAACCTACTTAGGGAATAATAAACCCTCTAGACCCACAGATAAACATAAATATGGCATATAAAGCTTATGGTTAATTATTTTTAAATTACATTTTAAAAATAGAGAATAGTCTTGAAGGAGAAAAAAGGCCAAAAAAAGAAACATGCAGCTTTATGAGTCAAAGGGAGAAGAGAGAATCCTAGTTTTGCTTCAGTGATGTCATAAATGCAGAATAGGAATATCTAACCTTTTGAGCTCTGTCATCTACAGGAGCTTCAGGTTTTCTGCATCAAGTACTAAGAGCCCCTAGTCCTGCTGCCTACCGACGTGACTACCCAACTACCTGTCTGGAGTTCTCCAAAGCCTTCAAGCTACCAGAGATTGCTCTAAGCTTCTCCAAAATGAATGTTTACATTATCTAGACAAAGCTTTGGGAATCAGGGGGAAAGGTCTCAATTCCTCTCATCAATGGAAAAGGCATCATCTGTTAATTTTCTTTGAAGACAGCTTTTTGAAAATTTCATGAGATGAATCCTTAAAATTCATTGGCCCTCTGGAACAAAAATACTGAAGAGACAGCCAGACACTACCAAAATTATTTTTAAAAAATGGAACTCAACTGTGTCTGAGCACATCCAGACAAGCATTTTCTAGTGACCTGTTCTGAATAAAGAATAAGCATCTTTCCTTTTAAAAATATTTTTGCTTTAAAAGCTCCCTTACAAATTCAATCTTATCATTAAATAAGAGGCAAAACTTTCATAGCATGGCCTTCCCTTTCATCCCTAAGCAACAAACAGACCATGCCCACTAACTTCCTACTCTACGTGACAATAGTTGTTCCTTTAATAAAAACCTTAATTCTGCTTTCTATCCTGCCTGAGATATTTCTTGATTTTTAAAAATTCTTCTTGGATCATCCAAGTTTAAAGCTGGCCCAAGATTACTTTTAGCATGTAGTTGCATGCATGTACATATGCTACAAAGTCTCTCAACCTACTTTCCCTAGAAATTATAGACCTCTCCACTTAATAATCCTAGCAAGAACTTCTTTGGTTGTCTTTCCAGATTCTATTCCTTCATTTCCACACAGGTTATGATTCCTAGACTTTCCTGTTTTCTTTTTTCTTTTTTGCATTTATCTTCAGATAGAGCGGGAGGGAAAGAGAGGAAGAGAGAGAGAAACATCGATGTGAAGAGACACATCGAGTGGTTGCCACCCACACAGCCTCAACCAGGGCTGGGGACAAACCGCAACCGAGGTACGTGCCCTTAGCGGGAACCAAACCCAGGACTCTCTGATCCGCGGGCCGACGCTCTAACCGCTGGGCCTAGACTTTATTATCTTAAAAGGGCCAAACCCCTACGGGTGGTGGCAAAAGAACCCATTTGGCTGTTCAGTGTTGCCCCAGTCTTGGTATTAGAAAACTGAGGTCCAGCCCTGGCCGGTTTGGCTCAGCGGTTAGAGTGTCGGCCTGTGGTCCTGAGAGACCCGGGTTCGGTTCCCGCTAAGGGCACGTACTTCGGTTGCAGTTTGTCCCCGGCCCCGGTTGGCCGTGAGGGTGGCAGCCACTCGATGTGTCCCTTCACATCGATGTTTCTCTCTCTCTCTCTGTTCCTCTCTCTCCCTCCCACTCTACCTGAACAGAAAATGGAAAAATGTCCTCGGGTGAGGATAGAAAAAAAAAAAAAAAGAAAACTGAGGTCCATTTGGCTATTCAGTGTTGCCCCAAGGTCAGCGGGGGGGGGGGGGGGGGGGGGGGGGGCTTCCTCCCTCCAGCTGTCCTTCCTAAAACTCCCACCTGTTGGCAGTGCTGGTGTTGCTGCTCCCGCTGCTGTGTTTCTGCGCCCGGCTCAGCCTCCGCGGGGGCTTTGAATGCTGCAGCCGGGGGCTCGGCATAGAGGGGAACGTTGAGGCGTAGCCATGTTCACACTCTAAAGAGAGCAAGAAAAAAATATATGAGAGAAATACACCCAAATGCAGGGATCCACAGATCTGAAGTCCTTGCCATAACAGGCTGTTAACACAAGAAAAAGAGGTGATAATTTTCCATACTTTTTGGTTGAAAGAGGAAATTCCCAGCCCTTACCTGGACATCAATCCTGAAGCATGACACGCAGACTCAACCCGCTGCCTGGAAGGGGCATGGACACTTCCTCTCAATCACGTAGTTTATCCCTCTGCAAAATCCGTTTCTCCAAGAATTCTTGACTCTCTCTCATTTCTGAGCCTGGTTACCACTCACCTCAATTATTTCACTTGTCTCAAAATAACCCCCTTTCCTTTAACTCTCCCCATTCTAGACGGTGTCCCTCCAAACACCACATTTTCTTGTCCTTGAAAGAATCCAATCACCTGGGCTCGGGACCTCGTCTCTCCGGCACCACAATGCCCACCGCTCCTACTCTGTAACCCCATCTCCGGACATCCCCGTTGGCATCACCCCAGGGGATCCCGAGTCACCACGCCCTGACGGCTCTTCAGAGGCCCCTTCCCCAGTGCGCGTCCTCCTCTCCCCCCCGCCTTTGCTCTCAGCCTTGTCTCCCCGCCTCTATCTGTGCAGCTCCCACCCCTGCCCCCCCCCCCCCCCCCCCCGTCCTCAGAATCACCTCCCCTCTGGGCCACCTGCCCCCCTCCCCCTCCTGTCCTAGCGCCCCCTCCTCCCTGGCCCCCGCCCCGCCCCCTCCTGCGCCTACACACCCACAAGCGCCTCCCCTCACTCGTGTGCGGCCTCACACACCCCTCCCCCCAAGTTCACACGCGCACTGCTCCTCACGTGCGCATCTCCCCCCACGAGTACAACTCCGCACGCGCACACCCCTCTCATGCGCGCACCCTCTCCATACGTGCACCCTCCTCACACGTGCACCCTCCTCACACGTGCACCACCCCTCACACGCGCAAACGTCTCACCCACGTGTCCTCGCGCACACCCTCCTATGCGCGATCGCCTCCTCACACGACTGTGCACACACAGTCCTCACGCACGTCCCCCTCACGCGCACACCCTCTTCTTGCGTGCGGCCTCCTCCCCCCTCACACGCGCACCTCCTCCCACCCACGTGTCCTCGCGCACACCCCCCTCCTATGCGCGATCGCCTCCTCACACGACTGTGCACACAGTCCTCACGCACGTCCCCCTCACGCGCACACCCTCTTCTTGCGTGCGGCCTCCTCCCCCCTCACACGCGCACCTCCTCACACATGCACGTCACACGCGCAAACGCCTCACCCACACCCGCGTCCTCGCCCCCACACCCCCACACGCACACCTCCCCTCACACACGCGTCCTCACACGCACACCCTGCTCACAGGCGCCATCGCCTCCTCACACGCGACTCTTACACATGCACTGCCCGCGCACACACGGCTCCCTCCCGAGCGCGCTGTTCCTGCGGCCACGCAGCCCGCTCACTGCGCTCGGGCCTCGGGCACCACCTCCTCTGTGCACCCCTCCGCGCACCCGCTTAGCGCGCGCCCTCCTCGCACGCCAATCGCCTCCTGTACACAGACTCCTCACACACTTGTCCTGTCCTGTCCTCCCTTAAGGATGAAGAGATTTTCCCACTGATTTTCAGATGGGGGGGCGTCGATGTGAGACCGGCCAGGCCCAGCGGAACCGCAGCCGAGGTCCTGCTCCGGACCGAATCGAACCGCTCTCCCGGCCCACGCTAACCGCCGAGCCGAACCGGCCAGCGCGACCCGCGACTGACACGCACATCTCCCCTCACAGAGCACCCCTCGCGCGCGCACCCTCCTCGTGCGTGCAGCTCCCCTCACGCGCAAAAGCTGCATGCACGCACGCCTCCGCACACACGGCCCTTTGCACACGCAGTGCCCTCACGCGCACCCTCCACACGCGCACCCTCCTCACGCGCACCCCTCTTCGTGCGCGCACCCCTCTTCATGCGCGCACCTCTTCATGCACACCCTCCACACGCACCCTCCACATGTGCACCCTCTTCACACGCGCACCCTCCACACGCGCACCCCTCCACACGCGCACCCCTCTTCGTGCGCGCACCCCTCTTCGTGCGTGCACCCCTCTTCATGCGCGCACCCCTCTTCATACACACCCTCCACACGCACACCCTCCACATGTGCACCCTCCTCACGCGCACCCTCCACACGCGCACCCTCCACACACGCACCCCTCTTCATGCGCGCACCCTCCACACGCGCACCCCTCTTCGTGCGCGCACCCCTCTTCATGCGCGCACCCCTCTTCATGCACACCCTCCACACGCACACCCTCCACATGTGCACCCTCCTCACGCGCACCCTCCACACGCGCACCCTCCACACACGCACCCCTCTTCATGCGCGCACCCTCCACACGCGCACCCCTCTTCGTGCGCGCACCCCTCTTCATGCGCGCACCCCTCTTCATGCGCACCCTCCACACGCGCACCCGCCTCGCGCGCAAACGCCTCACCCACACGCGCGTCCTCACGCGCACACCCCCTCACGCGCCACAGCCTCAGCATACACAGAACCCTACACACGCACATCTCCCCTCACACGCATGCGTGCACCCGTCCTCACGCGCGCACCGCTCTCATACAAGCCCCCTTCATCCATGTTCATACATGCGTCTCCCATCACACGCGCAACCTTCAGCTGGCACCCGCATGCACTCACCGCTTCGCACGCGCAATCGCCTCACACGCACACTGCCCTCCCACCTGCACCCTCTTCGCACGTGCACACGCCGCGCACAGGCGTCCTCACACGCTCACCCCTCACGCGCACACCCCTGCTCACGCGCTCACTCCTCACACGCGCACCCCTCCTCACACGCGCACACTCCTTACACGCGCACCCCTCACGCGCACCCCTCCTCACACGCGCACACTCCTTACACGCGCACCCCTCACACGCGCTCACTCCTCACGCGCACCCCTCCTCACACGCGCACACTCCTTACACGCGCACCCCTCCTCACACGCGCACACTCCTTACACGCGCACCCCTCACACGCGCTCACTCCTCACGCGCACCCCTCCTCACACGCGCACACTCCTTACATGCTCACTCCTTACACGCGCACCGCTCCTCCGCGCGCACCTCCCCTCACACGCGCACCCCGCACCCGCCGCACCGCACTCCCCGCGCGGAGCAGGAGTGCGCGGGCTCAAGCGGTGGCAGAGGCGGCGGCGCCCAGCCGTTACCTCGGTCCCGGCGCTCCAAAAACTCGGCCGCCTCCAGCAGGCGCTGCACGTTGATCATCCGCACCCGCTCCATGGGCACCGCGGCGGCGACCAGGGCCTCTCCGCGCTCCCTTCCCCGGCCGACAGGAGGCGCCGCAGGCGGCTACAGTCCGTCACCGCCCCGGGACATGTGCGACGGACGGGCGGGCGGGCCAGCACGGCCGCGGCTCGGCGTGCTGTCCGCCGCCCGGGGCCCCGCCGCGCCTGCCGCCCCGCTGCCCTGGCCGCGCCGCCGGCAGCCCGCGCGCGGTTTGTTTACCTCTCCGCGCGAGCACGGGGGAGGGGCGGGAGCAGCGCCGCGGCCCGCCCCCTCCCGCCCCTTCCTCTGCCTCCTGGGAAATGTAGTCCCGCCCCGCCTACTGCACGCCGGGAGTTGTAGTACGCACACCACTTAGGCGCTTCTACGCTCTGCGGAATTCCGCAGTGACAGCTGGGACGTGTAGTCCCGTGTGGCTTGTCTAGCCAGGGTAGAAAGACTAAGAGATTACCTGGGCTTTGCTTCTGCCAGGGAAGGATTTGAGCGAGCTGAGTGTCTACTCCCAGGAAGCGCTTTTCTCAGCGACTACCGGCGGGTGCCCAGGAGCTGGAACATTCTTTCCCCGAAGTTCTAGTCCTCTATCCACTGCTACTTTCTCATGTAACTTCTGTGCCTCAGTTTCCTCCTCTGCAAAATGTGCTGCTCTGACAGCACACACAGAAACACTTGACAAGCCAAAATCACTGTTCAGAAACGAGGGAAGATCCCATCAGAACCAGAGATGGCTCCATAAGGCCCTTCTTCCACCTCATTTTCCACACAGAGGTAGGTGTTTTCTTTTTTAATCTTATTTTTTAAAAACTCCTTTCTCCTCCCTCAACCCTTCACTAATGATTTTAGAGGCCAGAACACCTCTCTGGTGCTGCAAGTGACGGATATAATTCAGTGGGTAAGTGAGTTGGTGCTGAAGTCACACATGGTCAGTTCAAATCCTGACTCTGCTACTTAACACTAGCTGTGTGGATTTTTCAAGCCTCGTTTTTCTCCTGTGTAAAATGGATATAATTACCCCGAGTATCCAACGTTGAAGGCCTGCCATGAGCCAGGCACTGTATTAAAAAGTGTACAGTAATGAGAGAAACAGACATGAACCCTGCTCTCATGAAGTGTATAGTCAGTCCAGCTTATTGTGAAGTTTAAATAAAATAATTCCAGCACTTTGTACATGACACTCAGTAAATGGAAGCTATGACGATTGTTCCCTCTCATGTTTTCCATAGAGACCTGAAAGCAATGGTTAATGACAGCTGGAACCACATTAAAAGACTGTCAATGGCTGCCCTCACCATCACCCTCTTTCCAAGTCCTCAAATCTAACAAGTCCTCCAAGTCCAGACCAGAGTTTCTCAGCTTCAGTATTACTGACATTTTTTGGGCAAATAATTCCTTGGGGGCGGGGCAGGATAGAGGATGATCTGTGCATTGTGGGATGTTCAGCAGCATCCCTGGCCTCTACCCATTCGATGTCAGTAGCACACCACCAACCCCCAGGGGTGACAACCAAAAATGTCTCCAGACATTGCCAATTATCTTCTGAGGCACAAAATCACCTCCATTTGAGAACCACTGGTCTAGGGAGAAGAAGGGCAAGAAGGTCATAACTGTTAAATATTACAGGACCAAGCTGGGAATTGTGTAAACATTCATAACTTTTCCCTACCCTGATTATTTTAACCTGCTGGTGGACATCCAAAATAACAGGAAGCTCTTGGTGAAGGGAGAAATTCCAGTGGCTACTGCAGAAAATACCATCTCAGGATGAAAATCTTACTCTCAAAAATGTCATGGGCTTCATACTGCATTTTAATACCCTCTCTCTTTTTATAAGTGACCAAGATTTCCAATGAGGTCAAAAACGGCAAAATTCTGCCAGCCCTTTTAAATATTACACTTGGCACCACATTTAAGAACCAAATAGATGTTCCATCAAGTGCAAGGAGACCCAAAATGAGAGGTGTTCACAAGCCACAGGAGAATTAATTTTTTTGTAAAGGCTTTAAAATAGGGACTGTGCTTTTTCAGCTGTTGGCTAGGTCGCTTCAGATCTGGACTTTCCCATTGGGTGTTGGTACCAACTACCCTCCACCCTCAAAAAGGATCATGTCGAGTAGGGAAAGAACAGAATAATGTAAAAGAAAATACCTATTCACTCAGAACATCTGTTAGTTGAGGGTAGAAATTATTAGGCTGAAAGTTAGTTTCTACCACTTGTAAAACCATTTTAAGCTTTAGATCCCACACCGCTAAGACCTACCTGAAGAACTTAAAAGAAGTAGTTTTATGACAAGTAGAAGTCTACCAAATGGGAGTTAAACCGTGTGATGTGCAATCAAGAAAAAAAGTACAAACTGAAAACACACTTGGGTTCAAGATGGGTTTAAATTCATAGATTATAAACCCTAAGAGGTTATTAAGAGAAAGTGGGATGCTTAATGCACACGCCTGGCCTTTCTCAGTTGACCTCCAGATGAATTAACCAGCGCTTCTCTCTCTCTCTCTCTCTCTCTCTCGCTCTCTTTTCTGAAATTTTTATTGTTCACATTGGGGGGAAAAAGTCAGTTTTTCAGTTGAAACATATTGGAAATTTTAGTTAGCTTAAAAAGAATAATTATTACTGGAAATCTTATAAAGTAGATACATAAGGATTAACCTGGATCCAATATGTCTGTAACAATTTTTAATAATATATTCTTAAGTGAATATATATTATATAAGAAGTATAAAATAAGAGAAACATATAGATAAACTAAAAGTCACAAAATAACACTGTATTCTTTTCTTTTAGTATACTTTTCAAAATAGGTATTATAAACCAGATAAAGTATTGCTTTGAACCAGCTCTTCTTTAGAGTCATGGCCAAGAGGGAGATGAGGAGATTGAAAGTAGGGCAAGAGCCACCAAAGGCCACCTGCATACAGTGAAGAAGAGGAGAGATGATGGTAATCGTGGGCAGTGGAAAGTGTTAAGGTCCAGTTTATGTATAGAAATACCCGGCCTTTTCTCACAGCAACTGAAGATGCCACTTTCTACTCCCTGCTCTGGGCAACTTCGGAAGTCTTGCTTGGACATTGGCCACAGGACCTCTGATAGCACAAAGCTGGGATTTGCTACCCTCAAACCATCCCTCAGCATTAGTCCCAGCCTGGAGGAACCCAAAGGCAGCCATGGCCTTTCTTTTGCTCACATGAATCTGTTTGCACAAATGTAGATGGGGAAACTGAGGAAAAGCATGGCTTCCAAAGTCTACTGACAAAAGAACCTAGAATCTTATCTATAGTTTCTGGTTCTGTCCTCTTCTTAAAGCAGCTCTCTCAGGGAGTCTCACTGAAGATGGAAAAAGCCCCAGGAGTCCTCCAGGCCTACAATAAACGTAGCTCGACGGGACTATCTGCCTTCTGGAGGAAGCAGGCAAAGCTCTCCATTCTTAGGGGTCCCTTCCCTGCACAGTTTACTCAGTGAAGATTTTCAAATAATTTATTGCATATTCACTAACATTGGAGGAGGCTGGTCTATGTTATATCTTTTCCGCAGATAGAAGAGATGGAAAAGGGGGAAGGGACTATGAGGTGAAACATGTCCAAAGTCACTGTGTTGGTGACACCTGGGGCTTAAGAGAACTCTGAAACTGCATGGTGCTTACTGTGCAGGGCACTGTTTTCTGCAATTATCTTTAAGGATGGGGGTTTCAAATACTCAAGGTTGGGAACAGGGGCGGGTGAGCCCTGAGCTCCTAAATGAGAACCATAACAGTTATACATCTTTCCATCCCTCCCCCCCCCCCCCCCCCCCCCGTCCCAAAATGACAACCGCAGCCTCCTCCCCTCCTCTCTCTTCAGAGCCCAGAAACGTGAAGAGCAGCAGAAAACGTTTCCCTCTGCCCAGTGAGTCAGCCTTGCCTAACTTCATGCGTAAGCTCTCAAGTCAGAGCTGCGGGTCTGTGTGCAGCCGCGATAAATTTGGGTCTAGAAAGGATGACGTAATGCTAAACCCGAGAGGTAGCTGCTGCCTCCCAGAGCTCCAGTCGCCAGGGCTGTCGGCTGACATCCCAACCACAGGGAAAAGCACCAAGCGACCCAGGTGCCTGAGCTGGGGAGAAAGGGACAGAAAGGACAAGGGGATGGGAGGAAACAGCAGGGGAAGGTAGTATTAATCTGAGCTCTCTGAATCTGGAAGTTTGTTGTTTTTTAACTTCAGTTCTCTGGTGAGATCAGGCCACTGGCAGAGGCTCAAACAGCTGCACTTGACTTGCATCGCGGCCTCTCTCTTCCCCCTTATAGTAAAGGGCTTCTTACTTTATATTAAATGGCCCTTATTACAGCAGCCTGTTTCAGTGATATAATGGAGTTGTAATTTGTTGATCTCTCAAATGTCCCTTTCCTTATTATTGTTATTATTATTATTGTTGCATTAACTTTGATCCAAGAAGAAATCTGCATTGCAGGACTCAATACTCACATCTAAGAGGCTTGCTTACTCTGGAGCACCCCATTTGGGGGGTAGAAGCTAATGTTCCCCAAAATAGCATTCCGTGGTTCATTTCATAGAAGTTTTTATCATTAATCTTACTGCTCAGTCTTCATTTTTCAGATAGGAAAACTGAGGCTCAGAGAGGTATGGTAACTTACCCAAGGCCACACAGCTGTCTATCAAGCAAGGGTAAGGACTCAGGCCTACAGAATTGCCTTGTGCTCTCTGCCCATCTCCATAATTCTTTTTCTTGTTGATTCATGTTTTAAAATTTATGTAAATAAAATGGAGTGAGTTTTATGGTCTTTTAAATTTATGAAGCCCCACTTTAAATATCAAGAGCAAGTTACATTCCAAAGGGATCCAAGCCCTGCTTTTGTTTTCTCTTCAAGGTTCATTCTTCCCTAAGGAAAGGATGACCTCATAATCAACTCCTCTGCTGGTGAGGACCACAAGCCGTGGTTCCAACTTCACACTATAACCACCTTAATTAAAAGACCACCATAGGTAAAAATAATCTGTTGTGTGGAAGTATGTAGCCTCTTTCATTATAAATGCCTCCCAAACACGTTTTTTCAAATGACATTTTATCATTTGTTGCTGTAGTCATGTACTGTTCTCCTTTAATTTGTGGTTATAATTATTTATAGCAGTAGATTTTGTGACTTTCAGCCATCTCTGGCATATAGGCTGGTCAGCCATGGTATGTTATTCTTCTGAAACACTGCCATTCCATGAGTTAATATTTGTTTAGAATGTTTGCATCTATATTCAAAAGTAAAATTATACTATACATTTTTGTGGCACTTACTGGGTTTTGGATGCAATGATCTATTCTTTCAAAGTTAGATGCAACTTGATTTTAAAACCTTAAAAAAAAAAGGACTGCCAGAGGCCTTCCCCTGCTGCTAAGAGGATGCCCCACATTCTTGCCACAGCCCTGGGTAACCCTCCATCCCCTGCCAGGATCCTGCCTAGAGTTGCCCTGCCCCCACCTCTTGGCATCACCGCTCCCTTCCAGGCAGCAGGAACTTGTGGAGGTCACTCTTAAGCCCAGCCAGGCCTTGGACATTAAATCACACATCCAGTCCTTTTGCTTTGTGGCTGAGTTCTCAACCTTAGGTGCACCGTTTAGAATAAAAATACTAGGCCCTTGCCTGCCCAAGGACTTCGGCATCTCCTCCAACTCCAGCATTCTGAGTCTGGGATTTCTGGGATTCTCCAGAGATCCTAGAATAACATGCCTCCATTTGCCTACTAATGATGAGAGCCAACTATGTGCCTGGTGTTGCTCCTACAGTCAGTTCATTTAATTCTCAGCATGCCGCTGAGATTCTTGTTTCACAGATGAGGCCCGGAAAGATTAAGTGATTTAACCAAGATCACATAGATAGTGAATGGATTCCAGCGTGATTTTCTAACTCTTGGACCCCACAGCGTACATCGGGGTATGTTCAATGAGACATGATCAAAAAAACTTGGTTAGGGCAATGGTCTCCACCAGGGTAATATCATCCCTCTGTGAGGCGTTGGAAATGTGTAGGCGTGTCTTTCTTGAGTGTCACTGTGACTTGGGGGTTCTGCTGGGATTCAGTGAGTGAGAACCGAAGATGTTAAATGCTGCTGTATTCTGGACGAATCTGCACAACAACTGTTCCACCAATAGCTCCCTTGTTGAGAGACACTAGACCACAGGGGTTAAAGGCAGAGAACTCAACATTCATTCAACAAATGTTGCTTAAGCACCTATTATTTACTAGGCACTGATCTAGATGCTGAAGACAGAACATAATTACTTATGGTTCTTGTCCTCAAGGTGCTTATATTCTAGCCAGACATACTGATGATGAGCAAGTAAAATCATTGTAAATTGTGATAAGTTGGATAAGGGATAAATGATAAATGAGGGTAGAGGTAGCTTTAGGTGGGTAGAAGGATTAGAGAAATCACAAGGACTGTCTAGGCCAGCTTCTCAGACTTTAATGAACACACAAATCACCTGGGAATTGTGGTGAAATGCAGATTCGTATTCAGCAGGTCTGGGTTGGGGCCTGGGAGGTCCATTTCTGACAAGCTCCCAGGGGATGCCGAGGCTCCCCATCTGCAGACTGCACTCTGAACAGTAAGAGTGAAGGCCGTACAAGGAATTTGGATTTTAATCTAAGTGAGACAAGAAAGAAACTATTGAAGGGCTTTAACAAGTCAGTGACACGAACCCAGTTATGTTTAAGATAACGCTGGGTTCCTAGATCTCAATCGAGGAAAGGAAGAGGCTGGACCTATGCCGATTGACTGGAACCAGCTGGCCCGCGCCATCACGGTGACAGCCAGGGCCTAGAGCTCATCTCTGCAGCTCACACTTGCCTCTCTTCTTTGGCTTCTCTGGCAGAAGCCCTTGGCTCCAAGCATGGGCCAGACCAGTTGCCCTACAAGCTTGGGTGCCTTAAGGAAACCTGGTACAGCCTGACAGGGTGTGGATTCACACCCCCGACACCCCAACATGCAGAGCCACAGGAGCCCTACTGGTTGGGTGAGTTCCCGGGGTGGGGTGGGGGGGTGCGGGGCAAGGTAGTACTGCACGTGCAGGGAGCAACACCCTAGACCATTTCTCTCCAGAAAAAAAAAGGGCCGTGGCTGGCTTCAGTGTCAACACCCAAAGAGGTCTGGAAGATTTTGGCTGCCCTCTCTCTGTCCTGGGATGAGTGGGAAGTAAAAGGAAGTTGCTCCAGGGAGGCATCCCCAGGGGGACCCTCTGCCTGGACTTCAAACATCCTAGATTCCATTTCTTGCCTCTTGCTTCCTGAGGCTTCTCCAACGCCCTAAGTTCTCTTAGAAAGAAAAACGTGGGTTTGAGTCTCAGTTCCGCTCTTTGTTAGCATGTAGCCTTAGGAGTCAGTCAGCCTTGCTAAGGCTAAGGCTAAGGCATTCCTCATGTATCAAATGAGAATAATTATAGCTCCCTCCTATTGGATGGTTGTGAGGATTTAATATAAAGCACTTAGCATTGTGCTGGCACATAGTAACTACTCAGTAAAAGGGGGTGCCATGATCACTGTTCCTTTGGAAAACAGAGGAAACTTTTCAGCAGCCCCCCTTGGACACAGGTTATCAGACTCCCAGGAGACAGACAAAAATTATTTATTGGTCTCCATTTGTCTATCATGTGCACTGGAATATAGAACTGGACATTATACATACTGCACTTTGGAAGCACCAAGTGCTTCTGTATAACCTGGCTCCTGGCAGGTTATAGAAGTTATTTGTTGAATTGAGCTAAATTTTACAGCTGGTGGAAAGAAAGACAGTTGTGTGCAAGGCACTCGGAGTCTTGGGAGCCAGGAAACATGGTAGGGATGGTCATGTGTGATGGAAATAACACAGGGACACCATAAGGTAGTTCTGGGTTCCTATAGAAATTTTAAAAAGGCCACGTGAACTCCCACTTGCAACCCATGGTCAGAAATAGAGCAGCCCTTGGCATGCCCTCTATTTTAATATTGTCATATTTTCTTTATCCAAGTATCTGTGCTAATGGCAATAAAGATACAGGGTAAAATATCTCAAATAGTAGATAACCCAAGTCCCCTTTTATTGGCTTTGGTTTGAGTTTCCCAAACTCCCTTTTCCTAAGGATACTGTTTATCTTTCTAATTTTGCTGTGTTTAAATTTTCTTAGCAGACACTGGAGTTGGATATTAGAGGTATGTGGCCAAGGGCATGTTGTATGAGAGAGCAGGCTTGGTAGGAACACTGGTACAGACTGAGCCAATCTGTAAAGAACTGAGAGTGGAATGTGTTTACAAGGCTGCTTATACAGTACTTGGTTTCCTAAGCTCAGGCAATTAAAAAAAAAAAAAAAAAAAAGTCAGATCTGTGAAAATTACAAGGACAAACACAAAACACAAAGGATTTAAACAAGGGGGGTCACAAGGCGGGGGTGGAGGTACAGGTACAGGGAGAGCAGAAACAATTCTTTTGAAAGCCCATGATATGTTTTTCTTTTATCTATGACGATGGCTAGAACTAGAGATACAAAAAACTCAAGTCAGATGCAAGCCTACCTTATTGAGGTCCATTTTAAGGCAACTGAATTTCTAAAACCTAGTACTGTATTAGAGTACATATTCCATAAAGAAAGGGACTGTATCTCCGGGACCTAGTACAGTGCCTACATAAGCAACATGTGCTCCTTAAATACCAGTTTAATGAATGAATGAATGGACTCACCAAATAAATTAGGGAGAATTCCTAGCATAGAACAGAATTCCACATTTTATAAAAGTATTTGCCACAGGGGCCTTTTAAAGAGAGATCCTCTAACCTATTTTTAAAAAATGATCCTATTTATATATATGTTATGGAGATTTATTGCTCAAAGCAAGAGGTACCTGAACTTTCAAAATATGTCATAAGTAAGGGGCCCAGCACAGCATTCTCGCCAAGATGAGGAAGCACAGAAGGAACCGCCAGCTCAGGAGGACGGTGGCAAATGCCCCATTATTTTTGGCCAGAGAGAGCAAGTCAGCTGTTGACAGCTTTAACACCTCCAGCCAGGCCACTCAGGGACAATGATATCAGAGACAATTACTTCCCTTTAGTTAGCAGAAGAGCCGGAGAGCAGGTGTCTGTCCCTGCAGAACTGAAGCCTCTCTCCAGAGTGAGCCCAGAGCTCCACACTCCACCCCCTGAAAGAGGCCCCTCTGGGAAGATTTGAATTTCTCCTCCTCAGTTAAGGCTTGAGTAGCCACCCTGTCACTGTCACTGACTTCCCACCCCCCACCCCCAATATAAAAGAAAATATTTTTTTTCTAAATGGTAAATTCAAATTAGCTTCATGTTGAAAGACTATTGAGAATGTTGCAATGACCTTGCAATAACTGGACACACCCTAGAATCAGTAAACCAGGTTTGAGAATTGCTTACTTTATGAGCACCTAACCTCTAAAACAAAGCCCAGTTCAGTGATTAGCCTGGGACCCATTTTCATATCAGGGAAGAGAGAACACAGCCCAGAAGGACGGCTCTGCCTCTGCTATGTCCTCTTGAGCAAGCCACTGTCCCTCTCTGGGCCTCAGCCTCCTCATCTGTATAGTGAGGATGATGGATGCTCTGTGACCTCTGGGGCTCCTCCTGGCCCTGAAGCTCTGTCTTACCACCTGCCTCCTTTCAAAACAAAACCCAAAATGAAGTGGAAGAAAGAATGGGAAAAAGAAGAGAATAGTTCAGGAAGCCAGACGCAATCAACCTCCCTCTCTCTTCTGCCTGCTTTTTTCTTTCTGCAAGAGGATTCCCATTTCTTCCTGAGTTATTTTTTTTTACTACTTTCTCTCCCTCTCCCTCTTCCTCTGTCTCTCTCCCTCTCTCAACTCAAAAGCCACAAAACCACAACTCAACTCCCCCAAACGGGTCATTTAGAAGCCAGAGTTGTCAAGGGTTAGGTGTGTCAGGCCTGGCATACTGGTGGTATCTAAGTGAAGACCAGGCCAGGGCAACCATGTGCTCCTCCTCCAGAAACCCAGTTTAAATCAATATTTATCTAACTGTATTTATAGAAAGTGGTGGTGGTAGGGAGGAGGGGTGGGTGGAGAGGCAGGGGGATCTAAAACAGAACAAGCCACAATGACTGATGCAAATCTCTGTGGCCAATTCGTTTCTACAGGGCCGGGTTTTTTGTTGTTGTTGTTGTTGTTATTGTTGTTTTTAAGGAAAAAAACTCTGCTTTTGATGAACCTGCTGTTGGCTCCAGTACCATAGCAACAGCCCCAAGTCCTCTAATATGTCCAGAGGACAGACTTGGGAAAGGCAGGAGGGGGGGGGCAGGGGGGTTTCCTAGGAGCGTAAACTTGAGTTAGGGCCAGGAGTATTGAACAACTCTGAAAAGCAAGAAAACCTCTCTGGTTGGCTACTCTGTCTTCAGCCTAACTTCTCAACCTTCTGCAAGCAAAGGTGTGTATAGGAAGACCTTGGACAATCAACAGGGTATTTCAAATACCAGCTCTGTTCCAGGTTGCTGGTTGACCTTGAGCAAGTCATTTCACCTCTCTGGACTTTATTCCTTGGTTGTAAAATTCATACCTGTGTATATGATTAAGATCTCAGGCTCATTCTGGAATCAGAGGCCTAGGTTCCAAACCCAGCTCTGCCACTTACTAATCATGTGACCTTTGGGTAAATTACCCAGCATCCCTGCTCCTATGTAAATGAGTGTAAATAAAGTGGCTTGTGTCAAGGGGTTGTTATAAAGACTGGAGGAGATAATGCATGTTTAGCCCCATACTTGGTATATAGTCAGTGCTCAATACATGGAGGCCAGTATTGATACTATGCAATGCAATTTGCTGTTGCTGCATACTGGTATCCTCTTCATTTCTGTCATTTCTACCTTCAGACTTTTGCTCAGTCGTCCTCAGATGAAAATCCCCATTTCTGAGTGTCAGTGGGAGAGTGTTTTGATTAGAGAGGGGAGGTAGGTGAGCAGCTACTGTTTTGCCTTGGAGCTGATGGAAATGTCCTTTTCCCCCCAAACCAGGAATGTCTCAATTCAACTTCTCTAACTTCCTAAGGCCCTGCCCCCTTTCCCTGGGTCCCCTCCACAGGGTACCTAGTCTCTGGGAGCTCTGGGATTCTAAGAGCCACAACAATATCCTTGAAAGCCTACTTCTGGCACTTAACCAGTGGGCAGAAATCATATTTAAAACTGGAAAAAGAAAAAAAAAATTGAATCTGGGGAACTTATAGGATGCAGACGAAACAGGAGCCTGATTTAAGAATGTTCTTTATACAACTACACCCAAAACAAATATCCCACTCCACCCCCAGCATAAATCAACCCAGAGAGTTTTCAGAAAAAAAAGCAATTGCACATAGTAGGTGCTCAAAGCATTATCTGTGGAATGAATGAATTATAAGACACCTGCCAGCCCTGGCCAGTTTGGCTTAGCAGTTAGAACATCGGCCTGTGGACCGAAGCATTGCAGGTTCAATTCCCAGTCAAGGGCAAGTACTGGAGTTGCAGGTTTGATCCCTGGCCCTGGTCGGTCACTGTGTCTCACATTGATGTTTCTCTCTCTCCCTCCCGCCTTCTCTTCAAAGGAGTTTTTCAGACTCTGTCTAAAAAAACAAAAAGGCACCTGCCATGCAGAAATGTGACCTGCTTGAACATTAGTTGCATCGAAGCCCTCAAATATAGCATAAGTTGCCCTAGTCCCTTGCTCTCTAAGCCAGTAACTGATTCACTTTCAGAATCACAGCTGATCTCAGTATGCACTTTCAGCTCTCCAGGCCTTACCTACCATCTCCTTGCAGGCTCTGTTCTTTACAGCACAAGGGCAGTCTGTGTGGATTATAAGAGACATCTTCCCTCCTTGAAAAAGATCAGCATTTCCAACGTTTCAATCCAAGTCTTCAGAAAATCTGTCATGTGTCCCCTGGCTTTCAAACCTGATCACGGGTGCCATAGTCAATAAATGACAAATCCAATCAATCAAAAAATGTATATTAAGTGTCTACTGTATGCAATAGTGACATATACTGAAAAAAAAACTAGGTGACCTTTTCCCTTAAGATGATAATAATCTCCCTGTAAAGATAAAGCTAATACACAGGAAACCAGTAGAGAATTGCATGGTACTGGTTATCAAAGCTAGGAGAAGTGGTTACTTATTGAGCACTTACTATATTCCAGGTACTTTAAATGTTTAAAGGGAGTGCCTCATTTAGTTGTTCAGCAATGCTGTGAGGCTGGTTCTCTTGCTATTCTCCTTTTACAAAAAAAGAAGTGGAACCTCAGAGAGGTTAGGTAACTTGTGCCTAAGTTCATACAGCCAGTAAGCATCAAGGAGGAATTTGTTCCCTGTTCTGGTGACTGTCTTTCATTCTCTCAATTAACCTGACTTAAGAAATAGCCAGTGAAGGCTTCGTGGAGGAGGTGGGTACTGACCTAGGTCTTGGAAAGTGGGTAAGATACACCTAACCTCAAGGGAATAAGAGAATGAGAGCATTCTAGACAGAGGGAAGAGTCTGAGTTGAACACAGAAGCATGACTGTGAACCCTGCTTGTCGGTGGACCTGCTGGACAGGAGCAGAGGAGATTAAGTCATGAAGGCAGGGTGGGGCCAAATGATACCACACAGCAGCAGCTTCCTCCATTAGGAGGAAAAGGTTGCTCCTTGGCCTGTTCATGCTCCCAGGAAGGTACCTTACCCTCAAACTTAGGTAATCTATTCCAGACCATGGCTTTTACTCCCATTTAATCATTATTCTCTGTGCTAAGCACTGTCCCAAGAGTCACCTTCCCCAGACACTGAGAAGCCCATTTCTGTTCTCTAGACCTTTACTTGTTACACTAGTTTCCACTTGCCTACCGAACAGCTTTTATTCAAACAGCACCCCTTTGTGAATCTTTCTTTTTCTCTCAGTTTTAACCTTTTCCAAAACAGGAAGCAAATATTTGTCAATCCTAAATCCCACCCGTTATTTATATATAAATTCTGAATTTGTGGTAACAGAGTCACAGTCTTTATGATTAATGTTTCTGGAGGTCTTTGAGGTTCTTAAGGATTCACATCAGTTGGAACTTCGGGAGAATGTACCTGCATAGCATAGGGAATCCTTGCCTTGCACAGAGCAGTCAATACTGGGTGACTTAATTGGATTCCTCCTCCCAAAAAAAACCTTGCCATATCTACTGGGAATATAATTCAGCACTGTGGCCACAACTTGGTGAGCATTCCTAGTACGGAAACCTCAACTAGGCAATGAAAAGCAGTTCTGGGGACAATGGAAGATAAGGCAAGCTCCTGCCAAGTAAGTACTTTGCAAACAACAGTAAAAATGGAACGTGTGAACTCATGACCAGGGTCTATCGGTGAATTTCGGGAAGGTCTTATAGAATCCGAAATGGAGAATCGAATAGCGGCTCTACAGCCATCTCCAGGGAGAAGAGCATTCCTTTAAGAAGGGATTGTACCAGCTGGCTGCACTACAGCTCCCAGAGATTTCCTGGCTTGCCTCCTGGCCCCACCCCTTGTCTCTGGCCTCAGCAACGCGTGACGTCATATGAATGTGCAGCTGTCTATTGGCTGAACGACGCAGCTAGGTCAAGTCCAGTCAGAGGAAAGAAGTTTGTCTCCATGTGGAAACCATGTGTCTCTAGCTGGGAGGGGGAGGAGGAGGCGGAGAAACTGAGATCAAGTGATTACAGGGGAACTGGCTGAAATGAAGGCGGGGAGGTTGTGCACCTGAGCCAGCCAGCAATGCCCTTTGCAGTAGTGACCTAAAAATAAAAACCCAAAACTTGCCCAACAATCAAAACTTGAGCCTTCCCATTATAATAATTAAAAAGCCAGGGTCCCTGCTTCCTTCCAAAAACCAGGGACCTGGGAAATGCTGGAATCCTATCGGAACGCCCAGATCCCCATCCCTCCTCCCAACGACTGAATGATGTAAGCTTTTCGGAAAGCGGGGCTCTGAAGCAAAACAAGTCCCGCACGCGCGGAGCGACCCGCAGTGCCCGAGCCGGGAGCACGCACGACCCGCCCCCCGACTCGCGTTATTGCTTGTGCACACGCGGACCGCCGTGACGCGCGGGCATTGTGTGCAGCGAGCAGAAAACAACCGCGAGCGCCGCCAGCGCGAAGAAGCACCCCCAATAAAATGAGGCAGATGTAGGGCCCGCGGTTTTCTGTACCCAGACCGGGAGTGGGTGTTGGTGGTAGTGGAGTGGGTAAAGTGGACACCGTGGATCGCTCCAGTTTGCAAGGGGGATGGATAATAGAGGGCCCGGCAAAGGGTCGCCAGTAGTTTGCCGGAGGTCGCTCTCGACTGTGTAAGCTATTGGGGACGGGAGCGAAGGCCTGGAGTGGGGTCGCAGTAGCCGAGCTGGGCACGGCGCAGCGTCCCACGCTCTCGGGGAAATCTGGGGGCTGTTGACATCACGTCTTACAGAGCCAAACAGCGGCTGCGAAAAGAGGCAAGAGAGCTAAAAATACTCTCGCGGGGTGCTGGCCAGAGGCGGGGGGAGGGGGGGTGGGCAGCAGGGCCGAGGGACTGATTACGCACTCGAAGTTGACTTTGGGGCGCTGAGGTTCCGAACCCCTCTGGGATTCTGGAGGACCTACTGCGCGGACGCCTCTGGAGAGAGACCGAAGAGGAAGCCACTAGGCTTTCTCAGCCTCGGGGCCCAGCTCTGCTGCTGCTGCTGCTGCTGCTGCTGCTGTCCCGCCCCGTGCGGGGCAGCCGGGCCCGGCGCGCCCGGCCCTCTGCTTACGTGACTGGTGGCCACGCCGGAGTCCCGTCACGGGGTAAACAAGGAGGTGGCGGCGGCCAGGGCTGCCAGGGGAGGGTTGTGACGGGGTGGTGGAGGTCTCTGATTGTCTGTGGGTGCAAAGGGGTGACGGGACGCGGCGGAAGCTACAGCACCCTCCTTAGTATACCTTGCTGGGGGAGGGGGGCAAACCAGGTTTGGCACACACTTCCAAGGTGCCCTCTTAAGGCGCACCCCCCGCAGGAGCCGGCGCCAAGCGACAGACTCCAGAGAACCGGGAACCCGAGCTGGGGGTAGCTAAAGAAATCGCGCCCCTCCCCCCTCCAACAAAAGCAAACACACCAAACAAAACCACATCTTCACCCAGGTCCCCACCAGCTCTGGCTTTTCAGTAACCATCACCCCTGCCACCACCATTACCCCTTATACACACACACTCCGAATAATCACAATCTGATTCGGCTACACAGCCGGCGATGCGCCTTTCTTGAAACCCAGGCAGGCTCTCCGACAAAACAAGAGAGAAGAGAAAGAAAAGATCGCACCACCGACCTTCCAACACAAATCCTTGTTTTTATGCCTTACAGCTTCTGCAAAATTGCGTTGCCAACACAGGCTTACTTTAACCCTGGAGGCCTGGAGTGTCGGTCAGCTAAGGTGTTTTTGTGTTTGAGGGTTGTTGTTGTTGTGTTTTGGGGGGGAGGAGGTTACAAGATCTGACACGTTGCAATCGGACTACCCCCCCACCCCCCTTCTCATTGATCTTCCTACTTGTTCGGACAGATTAAACAGACTGGTTTTTTCTAGTCTGTCGTTCTATCTGCCCCGGCCCCTTCCCCCTTCTCGAAGCTATTATTTGTGAGGACCGCGCTGGAGACACCGCACACGCGTGCCCCCGTTAGGGCGCAGAGTCTACTGCCTGGGGAGGACTGGGGGACCCGGCTGGCAGGAGCAAAAATGAAACAAACAAATACCAAAAAAAAAAAAGGAGGCCAGTCTGGGTGGGGCTCCCAGCAACCCTCCCCTCAACGCATCGCTCTCCACCTGAATCGGGGTGGGGGGGGGAGTTGGGGGGGGATGATAGAAATCGAACATAAAGGCGTTTGCCTTACTAGCTAGCCCTGCGTGCTCGCTCGGGAGCCGTCTCTCGGAAAATAAAGAAACCGCACACAACAGCCCACACCTTCTTCCCCAACTATTGTTTCCTGCGAGATCCCAAAGTTTCCTTCTAGCTGAGTCCCCCTAGCCAAGTTTCCCCATAGGACGGCGGGTCCCGGGAGAGCTGCTGGCGCTGCATGGCCCAGTCGGCCTGTTTCTTTGTGGGGGGCGGGCGGGTGGGGGGGAGGTGGCACCCCCAGGGCAACAGAGGCGCAGGGGCACTGTAGCGGAGGACGCGTTGGCCTGAGCCCAGCCCCGCTGTGAGAGGGGAGGAAAAAGCGAAGTAGACAGGAGGGAGAAGCAGAGCCGAGCCAGCCCAAGCCCACGCCGTGAAGGGCTTTTGGTGGCAGTTGTTATTGTTGTGTATGTCTGTGTGTTTTCTTTCTAAAACCGCTGAGCATTGCCTACGGTTTCCAACTTTCGGCTTCTAATCCTCCCCACCCCACCCAGGAACGAGCGACAGAAAAACAACACTTGTCTGCCCGAGAAGGCTCCGGAAAAAAAAAAAAAAAAAAAAAAAAGGGAAGAAAGGCGACCTCGAAGAGATGAGCTCTCGGCTCAGTTGTCAGAAAACAACAACATCACAGCTCCTCGGCGGGGCAATCCTCCCAGCCCCGGGGGGACGGACAGACAGATGCACGGACAGACCCCCCCCCTCACCGCCATCCCCCCCCCCCGTTCGTCTTTGTTACATCTTTAGAAGCTTTGTGCGTGCGTGTCCTTTCTCCCGTGTCATCGGCTTTACTGCCGAGTGCTGGATGTGTGTTGGGGGGAGGGGGACGCTGGCAGAGCAGGCGACAGGGGTCGCCCAAGTGGGCGAGGAAGAAAGAGCCGGGCGCCGTGGAGGAGCGGGGCCCCCAAACTTACTTTTGTTTTCTTTCTCGATCTGCTCCAGGTAGCTGGCGGCCTCGAGCAGAATCTGCACGTTCTGCAGAAAAGTGTTGATGTGCTTCTCCATCGAGTTCTCGCTGGTGTTGAAAATGTCCGAGAAGGGGCACCTGAGCTTGGCCCCCGCGGACTCCTCTGGCTGGGCAGGGGGCTGGGGCGCGGCCACGGCCGGGGGCGCGGTGGGGGCCAGCCCCGAGCCCTCGCAGCGCGCCTCCTTGCGCGGCCGCCCGCGTTTGCCCATGGAGGGACCGGGGTCCGCCGAGCTCGTCCTCTTCTAGGGCTGCGCGGCCCGGCCGAGCTCCGGGCCCCAGGGGAGACCCGGCTGGCTGGATCCAAGGAGGCGCCTAGGCGAGAAGGCGATCTGACTTCCCGAGGCTCACTACGTGCAGTTGTGTGCCTGAGTGTGAGTGAGTGTGTGTCGGTCTCGCAGTGGGTCTGTGTGTATGGGAGATTGAATGAACCTACAGGACAGACGGAGGCGCTCTGGCGCCTGGGTCCTAGTGCGAGCCTGTCGCCATCGGACGGGTCAAAATAAAAGGTGGAGACAAGCGAGGCAGGGACCGCCCCCTGCCTGTCCCCGCACCCTTCCCCGCCTCTCCCCACCTCTTACCACTGTTTAGAGCACTGCATTTTAGCCGGAATGGAAAAAATACTCGGTGCCTCTGATTGCACCTGTCATGAAAACAAACTACTAAACTATTTTTCTCTTCACGTAAAAATAATTCCTCATAAACCGTCCATCACAAGGATTGGCACATAATAGATCCCCAATAAATGGTAGCAGCTATGACTTTAAAAAATAAATAAATAAAAGCCCAATTAAAAAAACAAAACAAAACTCATCACATGTAATCTGAAGTCCCCTACCCCAATACACACACCCCTACACACACTCACACAGAGGCAAGGCCATGTGCCTTCAAAGGGCCAAAGAAATCCCCAGGCCAACAAATCCCAGGTTACAGATTTACTCACTCTTTCTTTCTCCCTTCAGATGCAAAGTTATTTTCCAGGAAGGGGAGGAGATGCAAGCATCTCTTCCATACTCCTCTTCCCAGCCTTGGTACAGCTGTGCAAAGTTCACACCAGGGTGCCATCACACCTGGCCCCCTTTTATTTGACAGAGAGACAGAAGTGGCAGCCCAGGATCACCCCACCTCAGCTGAATTCCACCTTTTGGCTCTGAAGACCCCTACCCTGGTTCACCTTGTTTTCACTGCTGCTGCTGTCACCCAGTCAGGGTCTGCAGGAACCCTGGGCACTTTCCAGGCCTGGGAAGTGTCCCTGGAGTCAGGGATATTTGAAGGCCTCTGGGGAGTGCCATAGAGAAGGGTTCAAGTCCTACCCCTGCTGCATACAGACTGTGTGAGCTTGGGCAAGTCCCCTAACCTCTCTGGCCTAAGTTTCCCCACCTGTGAAACCTCTAAATCTTGTCCTAATTAGGTTATATCTGCACTGAGCACTAATTAGTTTATATCTGCACTGCCTGGTCCATAGTAAGGTACTTTTCCTCCAATCCAGACCCAGACAAGAGCCTGGGCCCCCTACTTATATCCAAGAGAAAATAAGTTGCAGGAAACAAGGCTCTTCTGCATTTTGTTGGAAAACATCTCTGCAACAAGCCCACGTTGCAAGGCCAGCTGTTTTCCTCCAGGGGAACCATTTTCATAGAAGGCACGGGAATGCTGCCCCCTACAGTTGTGCCACACAGCCAACCTGCTCAGAGGCAGCTTCATGCACATCTGTCAGGAAGACTATTAGTGGAAATGAAAACTTTGTGGGGGGAAAAAGAGATAAAGTGCATTTCTTTGTAAAATACTAATAAAAACTTAAGAGTACATACACCCTCACAGAGCCTTCAAAGTCTTTGGTATTTTTAGAATACAGCAGGTCCTCAAATAGCATCATTTTGTTATAATGTTAGCTGAAGGAAACTTAACTCTCATTTATATCAATTAGCCAATGGGTGTCATTATAAGTCGTTTTGCTTAAAGTCACAGAACTTATGGATGATGTTAAGTGAGGACTTACTGTATACTAATAACATGCTGCTGGCATGACAGTAACAATCAGTAATTGACATTTTAAAGCCAATGTATTCCTAAGAGCTAAAAGTTCACCTTCCATTATCACAATTACTGACTTTTTGTTCCTGTTAGAACCACAACCCAAGTTATTCATGTTTAAAAATCTATAAATGTCTAGGGGCTTTAGGAAGGTACGGTTTCAAGCAAGTTTTATCCAATACCATTTTGCAAAAATTGGCACTTGTGTGAAATCTCCCTGGCCCCAAATGAAAGATGATAGTGAGACAATAAACCAGGGAAGCCCAGACCCTAAACACCTTGGTCTCTCTAATTCCCCAGTGGAGGCCTGGGTCAATGTGCACATATGCAGTCCTGTGACCTACATGTATGTACACACACACACACACACACACACACACACACCCGAGACAGGCACACCCCACGAATGAGTGCAGGGGTGGTAGGAGAGTGTTTTGTAATTATTTATTTATCCTTATTTCATCTCTCATAGGTCTGTGAGCTTCAGAAAGCCCAGTGGGAATCTTCAAGCTGGGCCACGAACCTGACCAAAGCCAAAATAAACAATGGCTTGAAGAAAATCTACAAAAAAAGTGCTGATTTGCACTATTCCCACAGTCGGCCACAGCCCCCACCATCATTCCCATGGAAAACACCACTGCTGGTGCCAAATCAAGTTTTCCCCCCATCATAGGGGCATTGTTTTTTGTTATTATGTGAGTTCTTAGCATCAGACAATGGCACCACAAGAGACACAGTGGAGGCAGGAGAAATGCTCTTTTGTTTCACAAAGTCTGTGCTATTGTAGCCCAGAGTCTCACATGTAGTTTGGTTGCATATATTCATTTGGATAACATGTATGTGGAATGATGAATGTGCTGAGCTAAAGCTCAAAGCCCTTTTCTTGTTGGTTTTTTTTTCAGAGCCCATCAAGTGTTAAATCATGTTAGCATCATATTGCTCTCCTCCCTCCCCCAGTGTCCCCAATTAACGGATTTCTCTAATAAAGTGAGCTTCAACAGAAGAAGTGGTGGTTCAGGGGTTATATCATGGGACAAGCATCCAGGATGCTGGGTTACAAGCTCAGCTCCATTCCTGATTAGCTTTGCTTCCCAGGAGGAGCCATTCAAACCCTTTGCACCTCACTTTCTCCAGAGCTTTGACTCCATAAATAAACAGGCCTCTTTGGAAACTGGTTGAGAATTTCTGCAGAAACTGGTAGGGGATGAGAAGGCAGGTGGCCAGCCTGATAAGAACGTGTGCACGCTTTGAAAGGAAAGCAGTGACTTGTTGCAGTGCCCAGCAAGGCCAGCCACAACACTCCTAAGGCCCAAGGTGTCTTGGTGCCTGCTCAGCATGAGTCTTATCTTCCCAAACTTCTTTTTCTTTGTTCAGCCTATTTGGTAATATTTTTCCATCAACCTTGTTTGCATATTAAAGCAAGATCAATCTCTCTTTTATTTGCCCCTCTTTCCCCCAGACATTCTATACTCTTACATCAAAGGAGTTGTTTTGTCTGTAATTGTGTCTTCAGGTGCACAGAGGCTGGTTAATTACTGAGATGGCGCTAGGAGAGTTGCCCCAGACCTCCCCATCCTGCAATCGGATGGGATGCTCTTCCCCATCCTGGACCATTCTGGTTCTCCTGGGCTCCTTAGCTCTGCCCTTCCTCCTTACTTGTTCTCTTCTCACTAGTCCTTTCTGCTTGAATCTGTCCAACCAAAGTCTAGCTTTTCTTTGGACTTGCCAGCATGGCCATATCAGGTTCTTCCCTGCTCTTTGACCTGTGGTCTTTGTACTAGGCTTGGTAAATACCATCAAGAGATCTTCTGTCTTCTGCATTGACACTTGAGTCCTAATCCCCAGAGCTCTCCCAGCTAGGTTTTTTCTGGGCACCATTCCCTTTGAAAAGGGATCATCCAGCAATGAGCTGAAGAGCTGGCTCAGGGCTCCTTCTCTCCTTGGGAGTCTTCATCTACTTTCTATTAAAAGGGAGCAGTGGCTTCAAGGAAAGCCCAGGACTAGAGAGTCAGGAGCTGCAAGACACAAGTAGCATGTCAGGAACAAGAGCGGTGGGGCTCTGCCTCTCCCAGTGGCTCCTGGTACAGCCTTAAAAGTGCTGACCAGGCCTCCTTCAACCACTCCCCAGGCCCCCACCCCCACCCCCACCCACACACTCACCAGCGGGTGTAGACATGGGCAGAGGATAAATAGCCTCCACCCTACACTGGAGCTTGCCTGGGTGTCACCTGCTCCTGAGGCATTATCTCTGCTCTTCTGGACTCTGCCCTCCCTCCTCCTGGACCTCTGAGGTTGGCAGGCCCTTCCTGTCTCAGACAACTCCTGGGCTTCTTCTATACAACGCCCAGTACTTACAGGGTTCATTAGACTATGAGCTCATCAAGGACAGGAAGCACGCCTCGCTCCCCCTGGCATTCCCAGCTCCTGGCACCTGGCACAGCACATGCATGACACAGAACAGGGGCCACGGCCATGAAGGTCGAAGGCATGAATGCCCTCTCCTTCTTGACTGGAATCTTGGTGCTGGCCCTTCATGGCTTCCTTGTTCCAGCATGGCAAGAAGAAGCATTTGACACCGTCTGTAAAACTATTTCTGAGTCACTCACATTAAAGTTTAAATATCAAGATGCTGTCTCAGTGGAGAAGCAAGAAACCCATGGAGCCAGATGGTTGACGTTCCCTTCCCAAAAGTATAGAGGCTCAGCCTCCCTTTCCCCTGTTCTTGCTGCTCTACAGATCTGGGAACAGAATGGTTCTCCTCTGTAATAAGAAGAATAAGAAGCCTCTGATGGAGACTTTTCAGATATCATCAGGCTGTGAAGGCAGTGGCCTGAGATCAAGGTGGGATTTATATACAGCTCTTCCCCCCCCCCCATCTTCTCACTCTGGGGTGTCTTCTAGATGGATCCTTCAGGCCCCGACTAACATCTCCATATATATATATATATATTTTTTTATCCTCACCCGAGGACATTTTTCGATATTTTGTTCAGATAGAGTGAGAGGGAGAGAGAGAGAGAGAAACATCGACGTGAAAGCGACACATCGAGTGGCTGCCACCCACATGACCCAACCAGGGCTGGGGACAAACTGCGACCAAGGTACGTGCCCTTAGCGGGAACCGAACCCAGGTCTCTCCGGACCGCAGGCCGACGCTCTAACCGCTGAGCCAAACCGGCCAGGGCTCCATATATTTTTTAAAAAGGGAATTAATCAAAGATTCTAAATTCAGGCACTAGTGAACGATACTAAATTAAATACAATCATTCCCAGAGACATTTGGCATTAAGGTGGCCAATGCCTTAAGATAAAAGAATAAAGTTTTAATGGTGAAATGCTAGGTATCAGGTGATGGAAGGGAAGGGATCTTCAGGTAGAAAAGGATCTTCCTCCTGATTGCTAGCTGGATGAACTTGTGTAAGTCACTTAACCTCTCAGAGCCTCAGTATTCTCATCTATGAAGTGGGAAGAACAAGGTTTGCCTTGATGAAGGGGTATATATGGGAACTTTGGAAACTGTAAAGTGTTGTGCACATGTCAGGATAGTATTAGGCTAGGAGAGTCCTGAAAGATTTTCAGGGAAAATTAAAACAATGACAAAAAGGTGGGAGCGAGAGTTGGAAGCACAGAGTTTTGGGCTGGCACTTCCACAGTATTACCGTGTGATTTTGATAAATGACCTCCTCATCTCCAGCATCAGGGTCCTCACCTGTGAAGGGAGAGTTTCACTGCCTCAGTCCACCTCTCCCCCATTCCAAAAAGCATCATTAATTCAGCTTCCCCATATTCATTAATCACAGGCTAGGATGTGACTGCCCATTGAGGTTTTGGATTAGTAAGGGAGAACCAGAATGACCACACTGATAAAATTCTAGCCCAAAGCAAAGAAACTGGCGTTTTAGGTCACCCAATCTACCTTACCTCTGGGAAAAGCCTGCTTCCCCTTGCTGCTGCTGCTGCTGCTGCTGCTGCTGCTGCTGCTGCTTCCTCTTCTTTAAATAAAACAAAACAAAATGTTGAAGGAGCCACACTCCTGTCTTCAAGGAATCTGGGGGCTCAGGACCCCAGTCTGTGAACTACTGGTTCAATAATCTTGGAGGCAGCCCCCACATCAGGTGTTATACAAAATCTACAGGTTAGTTCCTGCCCTTCTGCCTGGACACCTGCCCACCCCCATCCTCTCCTCCCCTGACACCTACTCTCTCTTTTTCTGTTTCCAGCCTCCAGCTGGAGCCCTGTCAGTTGCCCTCTCCCTTTCCTGACTCAGGGCTCAGTTCTCATGGTGAAAAGGTTGATGAGCAATGAAGTGGGTACATTCATCAGGGATAACACGCATGAGCACATACTCAACATACAGATTAATTAATTAAGATGTGATCTTACATGTGTCTGACTTATTCCAGGTTTAGGGACAGAGCGGTGAGTCAAGAGCCAAAACCTCCATTTTCACGGGACTGATTTCTTACCCAGGTGTACATGTAGACATAGGACCAGTGCTACACATGCAGGTATGCACATGGGCACAGACATGCACTCACAGTCCCCTTTACTACTGTGTCTTTCAGAAAATGAAATTAAACTCCAAGTTGGAGACAGAGTAATAGGGATTCATCCAGAGGGACCACTACATCCTCTAATGCACCATAGAAATAGTCATAAAAGAGAGGGAGCCCCGGCTGAGTGGCTCATTTGGTTGGAGTGTCGTCCTGTGCACCAAAAGGTTGCGGGTTCGATTCCCAGTCAGGGCACATATCTAGGTTGTAGGCTCGATCCCCAGGAGGCAACGGCTCGATGTTTCCCTTGCCCAATGTTTTTCTCTCTTTCTCTCCCTTTCCTTCTCTCTAAAATCAATAAACACATCCTCAGGTGAGGATAAAAAAAAAAAAAAAACGAGAGAGGGAGAGAGAGGGAGAAAGTGTTTGCCTTCATGTGTCTCCTTCTCTCTTCTTGCTTACATTGGAAATTAATTTTTGTTTGCATATGACTGACCCTTGGCATGTTTTCACAGTAGTAAGGCATACCACATTATATATCGGAATAGTTAAATTTTTTAAAACTTCATGTCATTCTAATTGACAGAGTTCATCTGATCTCACAGATATGTGTGGCTGCCAAGGAGTCACCAAAACAACTGTCTGAAATTATAACCTACCTGGAAAAGTCAGAAACGTAATCAGAGGCTATTTTCATATAACTACACCCTAAAAACACCCACCCCAGACAGGCAGGCACATGAGAATAACTTGTTGGCATAAAGTTGCAAGAATCTGCCTTAGATTTTTGATACTTAATTGCATCACTGTTAAAGTAGAATTGAATAAAAAAATCCCAGACACAGAGGCTAGAATTGGGAAGTTCATTTCCTGTCCATGTTTCAAAGTTGTGGAAAAACTGGGCTCTATTAAATCTCTGGCTGAACAAATGTTAAGGAAAATGTCTTCTCGTCTTGTTAATTTAAATTTTATATCCTTTGGAGATGAACACTTTTTTTTAAATCCTCACCCAGGGACATTTTTGTATCTATCCTCAGATAGAGAGGAAGGGAGAGAGGGAGAAAGAGAGAAACATCAACTTGAGAGAGACACATTGATTGGTGGCTACCCACATGACCCCAACCAGGGCCGGTGACAAACTGCAACCGAGGTACATGCCCTTAGCGGGAACCGAACCCAGGTCTCTCTGGACCGCAGGCCAATGCTCTAACCGCTGAGCCAAACAGGCCAGGGCAGACATAAACACTTTTGAGTTCATTATACACATGTTTAAAGTGGTCCCAGATTGTCTTAGAGATACTGTTAAATATAAGAGCTGCTATTCATAAAATGCTTATACTATTCCAGACCTTATTTTCAAGCACAATTTTATTTCATCCTCATAATCACTCCATGAAGTATTATCATCACCCCCATTTACAGATGGAAAAATGGAGGCAGAGGAAAATAAATGCCTTATCCCAGATGTCACAGCCAGCAAATGACAGAGCTGGGATTGCTCCTTGGTCCCAGACTGGCAGAGCAGAATGTTCCTTCTTTTTGTTTATAGCCCTTACCTTCATTTGGTTCTGCCCAGCCGCACATGCATTGGGTGGTAACTTGTGCTGTCTGGCTAACCAGGTTTACATGCATAACAAGGGTGCTTGTTCCAAATCCTCAACAGATTTTGAAAATTTCTCCAATAAAGGAAACTTGGATTCTGCCTTCGCAGGCTGAGGTTGTTCCAGCACTTCAGTGGCATCTCCTGAGTGCCTAACAAGCACCCTGCATAGCGTAAGTGTGCAGAAGACATTCCTTGATTATAGGAGCTCAGCACAAGACCAACCCAGGGAGTAGGCAGCACCTTCAGTGTCATTTATCAGACATCACCAATCTCCCACTGGCGCCCCAGCTAATCTCTCAAGGTTTGTCCTCCCCTTTACACAATTAATTCTGCTGCCGAGTCAAAGGCTAGACGTGGTGCCACAGAAGGCCCTAAGAAAACACACGTTTACTGCCTGAACCAGAGGTTTGAAGTTGAGAGCAACTCATAAGTGCACATGGAAGAATCGTCATCACATAGGACAGAGGTCCTCAGCCTGCGCTGTGCATCAGGACGGCCTGAGAATAAGAGTACCAGATTTATCAGCTGAAAATACAGGATGCCCAGTTTCACTTGAATTTCAGAGAAACAATAAATAATGTTTTAGTGTAAGTATAGCCCATGCAATCTCTAGGACATACTTACGCTAAGAATTTTAATAAGTAGCTGTTATTATTATTTCATCGGGCTACCTTTCCCAGATGTACTCAGCAGATCTTCCTCCCCCAGAGCTTGGCAGCAAAAGAACAACCTGGAGCTCCCCAAGGAGTCCCTCTGCTGGACAGAACGTGGGCTCAGATCCTCTGGTTCTCACCCTTCTGGCTTTGAGCCCTTGACCAAGCCTGGTAAGATAGGATTACTCATGGCACAAAACCATGGCTTAGATAGCACAATAGGGACCTGACTCCCTGAATTCCAGCTGTGACTTTGTCACTAACTGGTCATGATCTTAGGCAGGCCTTCGACCTGCACAGGGATGTTTCTTCATCCGTAAGATGAATATAGGTCAAATGAAACTAATGATCAGCTTACTTGTAGAAATTCTGGCCTTGACTCCATACTCCATACTCTCTCCCCCCAGAGAATTAAGATTCCTTTTCTACCTATTCCCAGGGTCCCGAAGTTGAACACTGGGGTCCTGCAGGGTGCAGAGCTTTGAGAGTTGTGACTCTCCTGCCTTCTCTCAGGTACATATATACTTCTGTTTTGCGAAAAGGTACACATGCCTTCCCCCTTTGAGTTGTGTATTAGCCAATATCACCTCAATACATTCAAATAAACAAAAAATAAACATTATGTCTTCAAGATAAATGTGACTCAAACCAAAAAAAAAAAAAAAAAGAAGGGAACTGCTGTACTCATTCCACCTTTTGTCCTTCTGTAAGATGGTCACAAATTCACCAGCACTGGCCATTGCCAAAGTCCATGGGTACAAATATAACCAAAATGGGAAGGGGCTATTTTGGGGGTATCATTCAAAAGCTGAAGTTCCCCCCCGAACCCAGACTGGAGCACTCTGGATACACCTGTTCTTTTTCTCTTAAGTAATCCTTTCCTAATCCTTTTTCAAATTTCACCTGTCGTTGGAGTCCACTGCTGTTGTCATTTTTGAAGGACAAACCTGTTTTTCAAGTGGTAATTGCATAGGCCATCTGTCTCCATTAGCCATCCCCCATCCCACCATCTTTCTCCAAGCCCCTAAATGACTGAAATAATAGTGCAATAAAACACTCTGGTTTCAGCAGACGGCATTTTGTCCATGTGTGCTTAATATTAGGGGGGACCTAAGAGCAACTCAGGTAATAAAATAAAAAGTCCTCTTTGGGTTTCCAGAAGTCTTCCTGCCACAGGGCTCAGAGTTGGAGAAAAAAACCAACTGTCACCTCTGATGAAGAAAATAATTTCATTAATGGAGATCCCAAAGATGCATTATGTTGCTTGTTTTATAAGGGAACATAACTGGCTAATGTTCATGCTGATGGATATTCTGAGAACACACCTATCTTCATTAGGGCTTGAGATAAAGTCCTAATCAAAGTGGTCATGAACTCCTTTTGAAGCAGCACAGGAAATCTCTAGGAAACACAGTTTAAAAGACTCTTGTTCAGAGGAAACTCCTCCTTTATTAATAATATTCAGAAATTTGTTTCTGATTTGGTTTTGATAACTTGCTGTGCTAAAAAAAAAATAGGAATTTGGACCGTTTTTCTGGGAAATCAACTGTAAAAGGTTGGAATGGGGGTTGCAGGTAATTAATGTTGAGGTTAGGGTGGGGGTTGCATATAATTAATTTTGAGGTTGGAGTGGGGGTTTCAGAGAACTAATTTTGAGGGGCACCGTTAGACACATTTGCAGTTTGGGCATGGTAAAGCAAGACCCAACAGCTGGGCATGTTGGTGTTTTTAGGATAGCCATTCTGGGTGTAAAACTATCTCTGCCTCCCCCCTTTGAACTAGCAAGATTTAACATCCTTTGATGGGCTTAATTTTACTGTGATAACAGATTTACCCAGAGATGATCCTTGCATAATTCAGGCCTGATTATCTCTCTGGAAAGATGGGCCCAAAATATCTCATGGAGATATTCTATTAGCAAAGGACTCTGACCACTTAAAAATATTGGTAAGTTGTGCTAAAAGTGGACATGATCCTAAAATCCCAGTGGGCTTTTGCTCTGATTGAGGTGTAGGTAGAGGCAGGAAGGAAAGCGCTTTCACTTCCAAGATGTGGTAGACACAGTTTTTTTTTATTCCTCCTACTGAGCACAACTAAAAACCTTGGAAATTGCATATAAAACAAACATAAGAAGACTGTTAGAGGTGGGGCAAGAAAGGGAGACCAGTTAGGGACCTCTGGACCCAGGGAACAACACAGGGTTGAGTTCTCTGGGTTTTAATTTTGCCTCATTTATCCCAGACTTGGAGCGAAAGAAGCCAGCAACTTGAAACCATAAAGTGAAGACCAAAAGAAAAAAAATGATCAAGAAAACCTGTTCCCTCTTTCCAAAGGACCAGGCAAGGGGTAGCCTCACATGACAAAAATCCTTTAGATAATAACCACTCTGCTTTAGCCAAACACCGCAGAAAAATTGTGACCCTACCCATACTGACACCAGTAAAGGCCAAGTGGGAAGCCTTGACTTCCACCCTAGCCAGGCTGTAACAAGGCTCCCCAACATCCTCCGTCAGAGCAGTGTCAGAAAAGGCAGAATAGAGAGCCAGAACCTCGAACTCTACCAGCCAGGAATGAGGCACATCCCTCTGCACTGTTAGTACAGATCACATTGGGAACTCCCACCCCTGCGCAGTTTAACAAAGTGCCCTTCTCCTCAGGGGCCAGTGGAGGCAAAGAGGGGAACCTCACCTGGCAGGAACAAGTCAGTGCTCCCTCTTTCCTGCCATAGTCAGAGGAGCCACATGAAACAGAAGGTTTCAATAGGATGCAGAGTCTTATAATATGAAAATGTCCACATTTCAGTTGAAATTCATTCATCATTCCAAGAACCAGGATGATCTTGAACTAAATGAAAAAGACAACCAATAGATGCCAACACCTAGAACAGAGAACTAGCCACTTAAAAGTGTTCTAATGAACAATGAGAAAACGTGCCCGGCTGGTGTGGCTCAGTGGTTGAGCATTGACCCATGCACCAAGCGGTCACTGGTTTGATTCCCAGTCAGGGCACATGCCCAGGTTGTGGGCCAGATCCCACTGGGGCCATGCAGGAGGCAGCCAATCGATGTTCTTTCTCATCGATATCTCTATCTCTCTCCGTCTCTAACTTCAATAAAGAAAATAAATTTTAAAAAAAAACACAAAAAAACAGTGAGAACATGTGCTTGAAAAAAGTAAAAAAAAAAAGAAAGAAAGAAAGTTCTCAGCAAAGAAATCTAAGATATAAGGAAGAACCAGATGGAAGCTTTAGAACTGAAAAGTACAATAACCAAAATAAAAAGCTCAGTGAATGGGCTAAACAACAGAATGGAGGAGACAGAAGACATAGTCAGTGAACTGGAAGCTAGAACAATAGAAAATACCCAATCTGAACAACTCAGAGAAAAGACACTGGAAAAAAAAAGTGAACAGAGACCCTCAGGGTCATATGGGATGAGAGCAAACTATCTAACATCCTGTCATTGAAGTCCCAGGAGAGGAGAGAGCACGGCTGAAAAAATACTTGAAGAAATAATGATTAAGAACTACCCAAAATTTTTGAGAGATGTAAACTATAGTTTCAAGAAACTGAGTGAATAATGTATAAATTGTGGATATTAACCTCTTATCAGATGTATCATTGGCAACTTTGTTTTCCCATCCATTCATTGGGTTGTCTCTTAATTTTGTTGATGGTTTCCTTTGCTGTGCAAAACTTTTTAGTTTTTGCAGTCCCATTTTGTTTATTTTTTTGTTTGTTTCCCTTGCCCAAGGAGTTCTATCAGAACAAATACTGTTAAGAGAAATGTCCGAGATTTTGCTGCCTACGTTTTCTTCTAGGATTTTTATTGTTTCGAGTCTAACATTTAAGTCTCTAATTCATTTTGAATTTATTCTTGTGTATGGTGTAAGAAGGTGGTCTAGTTTTATTTTTTTGCATGTCCAATTTATAAAGAACTTATAAAACTCAACACCAAAGAAACAAACAATCCAATTTAAAAATGGACAAAGGACCTGAATAGACACTTCTTCAAAGAAGACATACAGATAGCCAATAGACATATGAAAAGATGCTCAATGTCACTAGTCATCAGAGAAATGCACATTAAAACTGTCAGAATGGCTATCATCAATAAATTAACAAACAACAAGTGTTGGTGATGATATGGAGAAAGGGAACCCTCATGCACTGTTGGTGAGAATGCAGATTGGTGAACCCACTGTGGAAAGCAGTATGGAGTAACTTAAAAAAAGGAAAAATGGAACTTCCTTATGAATGACCCAGCAATTCCACTTCTGGGAATTTATTTAAAGAAATCCGAAACACTAATTTGAAAGAGTACATGCACCTCTATGTTCATTGCAGTGTTATTTACAATAGCCAAGATTTGGAAGCAACCCAAGTGCCCATCAGTAGATGAGTAGATAAAAAGCTGTGGTACATGTACACAATGGAATACTCCTCAGCCATAAAAAAGAGAGAAATCTTACCTATTGTGACAGCATGGATGGATCTGGAGAGAGTATTGTGCTAAGTGAAATAAGTCAGTCAGAGAAAGACAAGTATCATATGATTTCACTTATATGTGGAATCTAAAAAACAAAATAAACTAACAAACAAAATAGAAATGGACTCATAGACAGAGAACAGACTGACAGCTGTCAGAGGGGAGGGGGTTTGAGGGACTGGGTGAAAAAGGTGAGGAGATTAAGCAAAGACAAAACCTCATAGACACAGACAACAGTATGGTGATTACCAGAGGGAAAGGGGGATGAAAGCAGATTGGACTTGGGGTGGTGAACACGCAACACAATATACAGAAAATGTATTATAGAATTGTACACCTGAAGCCTATGTGGTTTTATTAACCAATGTCACCCCAATACATTCAATAAAAAAATTTTGTTTTCTAATCCTCACCGGAGGACATTTTTCCATATTTTGTTCAGATAGAGTGGGAGGGAGAGAGAGAGAAACATCGACGTGAAAGGGACACATCGAGTGGTTGCCACCCGCACAACCCAACCAGGGCCGGGGACAAAATGCAACTGAGGTACATGCTTCTAGTGGAAACCGAACCCGGGTCTCTCTGGACTGCAGGCTGATGCTCTAACCACTGAGAAAAACCAGCCAGGGCAATAAAAAATTTTGAAAAAGAAACTGAGTGAATCCTAAACAGAATAAACCTAAAGAAATCCAAGCCAACATGCACCATAAGTAAGTTTCTGAAAACTAAAGACAAAGAAAATATCTTGAAAGCAGCCAGAGAAAAATGTATATATATGGAAAGGAAAATGAATTAAAATAGCTAGAACAATTTTGAAAAGAAGAACAAAGTGGGAGGACCCTATCTGCTTGATTTCAAGACTTATGTAGTATAACCCATACCTTACACCACTCAGAAGAGTTACCTTGAAATGAATTAAGAACTTTCATGTAACAGTTGAAAATGTAAAACTCGTAGAAGAAAACATAAGGGAAAGGCTCCTTGAATTTTGTCTTGGCAGTGATTTTTTGGATATGACACCAAAAGCACTAGCAGCAAAAGCAAAAATAAACAAGTGGAACTACATCAAACTAAAAGCTTCTGAAGAAAAAAACAAAAAACATACCAACCTGTCAACAAAGTGAAAAGGCACCTACCGAATGGGAGAAAAATATTTGCAAATCATATATCTGATAAGGGGTTAATATTCAAAATATATAAGGAGCTCATAAAACTGAATAGCATAAGAAACCAAAAACCAAATAATCCAATTTAAAGGTGAGCGAAGGATCTGAATGGACATTTTTCCAAAGAAGATATACAAATGACCAACGGGTACATAAAAGGTGTTCAACATCACTAATCATCAGGGAAATGCAAATCAAAACCACAGTGAAATACCACCTCATACCTGTTAGAATGGCTATTATCAAAAAGATAATAAGTGCCCTGGATGGTTTAGTTCAGCGGTTAGAACGTTGACCCATGGACCAATGAGTTGCGGGTTCCAGTTCCGTCAAGGGCATGTACCTCGGTTGTGGTTCGTCCCTGGCCCTGGTTGGGGCGGTGAGAGAGGCAACCAATCTCTCTCTCCCTCTCTCTCCCTCTCTCTCTCCCTCCTTCCCTCCCTCCTTCCCTCTCTCTCACTCTATCTGGAGATAAATAGAAAAATATCCTCGGGTGAAGATTAAAAAAAAAAAGATAATAAGTGCTGGTGAGAATATGGAGAAAAAGGAACCCTCATGCACTATTGGTGGGAATGTAAATTGACGCAACCCCCGTGGAAAACAGTGCAGAGATTCCTCAAGAAACCACATGATCCAACCATTCTGTTCTGGGTATATATCTGAAGGAAATGAAATAGTAATCTCAAAGAGATATTTGCATCTCCATGTTCATTGCAGCATTATTTATAGTAGTCAAGACATGGAAACAATCTAAATGTGAGCCGACAGATGAATAGATCAAGAAAATGTGGTATATATACATATGTATAAATGAATATTATTCAGCCCTGAAAAAGAAGGAAATTCTTCCATCTGCATGCAGCAACATAGGTAAAACTTGAGAGCATTCTACTAAGTGAAATAAGTCATACAGAGAAAGACAAATACTATATGATCTCATTTATATGTAGAATCTAAAAATACGGAATCTATAAAAACTGAGACTAGATTGGTGGTCACCAGGGGTGAGGGTGAGGTGGGGAAAATGTAGTGAAGGTGGTCAAGGGTACAAACTTCCAGTTATCAGATGAGTAAGTTCTGGGGATCTAATGTACAGCATGGTGTCTATAGCTAATAATACTGTATTGTATACTTGAAAGTAGATCTTAAAAATACTCCTCCCCCCACATACACACAAGTAACTATGTGAGCTGATGGTGTGTTAGCTTAACTAGCCTCATTGTGGTAATCATTTCACAATATATATGTATATCAAATTATCACACTGCACACCTTAAATTTATACAATATTCCATGTCAATTATATCTCAATAAAGCTGTATTTTTATACACACACAAGTGTACTTGTAAGATGTTACCATTGGGGGCAACCAGATAAAGAGTAGAGAGGATCTACAATTATATAAACAATAAACATTTAATTTTAAGAAACAGTTCTGGGGGGGGGGAGGATCAGAATTACCCTTGGAAGTCACAACCATGTTCCCCATTCATCAGTGTAGAGTTAAAGTATGTTACAGTATACCTCATTTTACTTAAAGATGAGAACCTCTGGGCCAAAGAGAACTAGAATGATCTTACCGTGATGCAAAATTTCAGAAAAGAAAAGAATGCATTAGCGTTGCACAGAGCGTCTCTAACACAAATGCTTGGCACAATGAGCGTATCATTGCTTTATGTTATATTTAAATGGCATTTTCATTAAGTAATGGTTGCAGCTAAACAAAACAAAGCAGGCAGAGGCTCTCTCTTCTGAGTGTCATCACAGCGCTGGGCTGGAGTTTTCTTTCCTCTGTGGGCAGCTCTCCCGCACGGCAGCAGTTTGGTTTCATTTGTTTCTTTTTCCTTCAGGCTTCACCAAAAACGAGGTGACCACGTGGCAGAGTCAGGCCAAGGATTTCAGCATCAGCCCTGAAACAGAGCCCAGCACACGCCCATTCGATTGACCTAAGGAGACGAGACTACAGAAAACAGGTCCTGGCAATTGATGGCATGTGTCCCAGGGGCCCGGTAAGGTTGTGGCATTGTCCCTCAGAGACTGTGGATGAGACCCTGGAGTTTACTTTGCTGCTCTCTCAACTCCCCCCCCCTCCCTCCCAGGTCTCAGGTTCTCTAGCCATCTAGTTTGGATTTCTTCTTGTCTTTTTTTTAATAACTCAAAAATTTAAAATAAGTAAATAATCATTACAGAAATACAGAGAAGAATAAACAAGATAATAAAAGTTATCCAAATCCCAGCTGCTATTGATCACATTTGGGTTGGTACATACATAGAAACATACTTATTTTCACACTTCAGGCCCTTAATTCGTACCATCCTCCCCTCCAGGGTCAAGTCAAAACGTGTTAAGTGAAAAGGCTGTATTACCATAATGCAAAGGACACTGCATACGCTCCTGTATTACATGTGCCTGTAGCAAAGTCTTCCCTGAAAGAATGTTCTCCCTAGCTACTATAAACACACACACACACACACACACACACACACATTTTTAAAATAAAAATGAGATCATACCGTATAGGCTGTTTTGTAACCTTTTTTTTCCACTCAATAATGAATCATGGACATCTTTCCAGGTCAATAAATAAGCTTTTACAATATTATAATGGCTGCACAATATTCCTTTGTATGACTGGACCATAACCAGTCTCCCAATGGCGGACATTTAAATAGTTTCTAAATACTTTTTGCTGTTATAAACAATGGTACATTAAATATCCTGGAGCAAAATCTCCATGCACATTCTTCCTTCCTTCCTTAGGATACATTCCTGGAAGAGAGTGGCTAGGTACATGACAGCAATTTTTAAGGGTATACAGAGGCTTTGTCAAACTGTCCTGCAGTTCATTTTTCCTCATTCGCTGTGTATGACAATGTCTCACCCTCTCTCAACAACCCCCACAACGTCCCCATCATGTGGGTACCATTCTGATTTTCTAGGAGCTGTCAACTAATACCTGATTAGCTCTTAACTACTGCTAAAGGTTTAGGCTGATGACATACGTTTGGACCCTTCCTGTGGCAATTTGTACTTTAGATGTGGGTGTCTGAGGAGGCTAGTGTGAGTGGCGTCCCCTTTCAATGGACCACACCTCTGCAACGTCTGCTGTTAGCACTCACAAGTCAGAGGAGATATCTTTGGGGTGTCCCCAGTTGCTGCCCACCACATTGGAGGGCGGTTTGGTGGGCGCTCTCCTCTCCTCACCCCTTTTGGGAAGAAATGATTCCACTAAAGACAGCTGAGCCCATCTCTCGAGGCGCTGGCCCACTAGGACAGATGCGCAGCACCTCTTCCCGGACTTCCAGACTGGCCAGCTGCAGCGGTGGCAGCACCCACTTCTAGGACAACTCTAGTTTCAAATTGCACACAGGAGGCCCTGTGCTTGCCATCTTCACTCGCGTGGGGCCTACTCAAGGCTGCCTGGCAGGTGGGCACGCAGTGCATGTCACTGACTGCCCGGCCAGGCTGCCCTGGAGTTGCCTGAAGGAAAGAGAGCTGGTCCAGAAACCAGGGAAATGAGGTCTTGGATCTCAGCTCTCTGGCAGGGCAGCTGGGGCTGTGGAGTGAAACCTTGTCCCCTCGTTTCATCCATCCAGGTGACAGGAAGAAGAGATGTCCTGTTCCTATGCCTTCCAACCTCACGAGATTGGACAATTGGAAAATGCTGCTGGGCATAAAGACTCTGAGCCCTCAGGACTTGCTTGCCTTGTGTTTGTTATCATTACTAGCCCTTAATATGTGCTGAGTTCTGACCACCATCAGTTGGGCATATATGGTTTAACAGGGATTCGCTCCTTTAATCTTAGCAACAGCTCTATCAGGTAAGTGCTAGCATTATCCGCATTTGACTGACAAGTATACTAAGAACACAGTGCTCAAGAGTTTGCCCAAGTCTCATAGTTGGTAAATGAGGGAGCTGAGACTCTGACCTAGGTGGTCTGACCCCAGGGCCCACCTTCTTAGCCACCACACACAACTGCCTGTATACTAATCACAGTGACACCATATCAACTAGGTCTCAGGCTAAGAACCGGAAATGCAGAGTCTCGCGTAATCTCGTCCACCCGGCGAGCTGGGCTTCACAGTCACTACTTCACAGATTCCCTGGCTTGGCCGAGGGCCGTCATTGCTCACACAGCTCTTCTCCAGCAGCCGGCAAAGTCCTGATCAGCAGTGACCTCGGGCTCCCAGGGCAGCATCTGTGTACCAGCATCCTGAGGACCCTGGCAAAACACTCTCCCACTGCTCCCTGGCTTAGCTCCTAAATGAGCATGTGTCAGGGCAAGTGGCTCTTTGTCCTCAAAACAGAACTCCTCCATGGCAAAGTCGCCAGTATCTTTTCATCGTTGTTTCCTGGAGTGGGGGCCCGGCGACAGCGTTGACAATGTGGCTTGTTGCAGCAGCGCCAGGGCCCTCCCACCCCCTCCAGCCTCCCTGACGCCTCTGGCCCCAGCTTCAGGTACAGCATTATCTGCTTTCAAAGGTGTTCTTTCTCTTGAGAGAAGAGAAGGGAGAGATTTACCGCTGGATTTGGGATGCCGGCCCAAACCTGGAGTTGAAGGGGCCTCAAGGACCAACGAAACCTCACCTCCACCGGGACCCACGTTTGGAGGCCAGCTATGGCCTCAGGGTCCTGGGGTCTTTTTTAATCTAAAAAGTTATATATTTTTACACATAAATGTATTTGAAATGATGCAGTAGTGTAAAAAGTACAATTCTCATGCCTCCTACACCCACCCAGATCACACACCACAATCTTTCCAGATTTGTTTCTATATTTGCATTCACCTATGCAAAAATAAACAGAATTTTGTAGACGTACACTTTTTTATGCACAAAAATAATAGAGTATAAATTCTGATTTTTTCTCCTTTTTTTTTATTCCTCACCCCAGGATATTTTCCCATTTATCCTCAGATAGAGTGGAGAGGAGGGAGAGAGAGGGAGAGAGAAAGAAACATCAATGTGAGAGAGACACACCAACTGGCTGCCTCCTGCACGACCCCAACTAGGGCCAGGGATGAACCGCAACTGAGGTATGTGCCCTTGGCCGAAATCAAACCTGGGACTCTTTGGTCCGCAGGCTGACACTCTAACCTCTGAGCCAAACCAGCCAGGGCTAAATTGTGATTTTTAACATAGAATATATCTTGGTGTTCTTTTTATTCTTTTGACTAGGTGCATAATATGCAATAGTATGGATGTGATTTCTCCCCCTCTATCAAAATGGTTGTTATTCTGAAGGGCAAATATATACATAAAGTCAGATAGTACAAAGGGGACTATATTGTGTCTATCTTGTCCACTGATGTGTCCCAAGTCCCTAAAACAGTGCCTGAAACACAGTGACCCAACAAAGAAAGGATGTCTCCTTCCACTCCTGAACGACTGCCACTCAGCTTCCTGTTTCCTGTGTACCCTTCAGGATACCCTGCTCACACAGCATAGCTGTCATTCTAGTTTGTGACGTCAACACCCCCCCCCCACCACCTCCTTTCTTCCCTCCTCTTATCCCCACACTCATTGGCAGGAAGCAGAGCTGTAAGGGAGGGAGACAGCAGTCCGCGTGAGTGCTGGGGTGGAAAGACTCACGGCCCTGGCCTTAACAGATGTGGACTGGATTCCAGCCTCCGAGGCTGACGAGCTCTTCTTGATCTTACGGATGTGACTCTGAATTTCAGTTGCTTCATAGGCGAAGGGGCACAACTGCTCGGACCACACTGGGTTGTTCTGCAGAAACTGGGGTGGGGGTGGGGGATGTGTGTGACTGCAAGGGACACTTAGTAAGCTCAGTCAGTTGAAAAAGGTGACAGGACACCGAGCAAGCCGCTCTGTGGGCTGCCTTGATATGGAAGATTCCATTTTTCCAGTAAGTGTGCTCGATGTGTGAGATACAAAGATCCCCCGTTCTGTTAGGGAAGCCGTTCAACATATATTCACTGAGTGCCTACTGTAGGCATAGAGGGTACAGCGAGCGAAACGGACAAAAATGCGTAGAACCTACTTCAGGTGGTCGAATGAAAGGGAGATAGATGCACAGTGGGTGGGGGAGGGGGCAGCTTGATTGGCCGAAGAGGCAGGAAGAGTTTTACACAGAGATGACACTTGAAATCAGTCTTGAAAGACGAGGAAGAATTCACAGGCAGCCCAAAGGGAAGAGAATTTGAGTCAGAGGGAACAGCCTCTGCAAAAACACAGAGGCCTGAAAGAAAATGGTGCATCTGCAGGAAGTCCTTAAGCCTGGAGGACTCCGTGGCTGGGCCAGGTGTGTGAAGGGGGCGTCACCAGGAGATGAGGTTGGCAAGGCAGGTCAAAGAAAGATGACAAAGGGCCCTGTATCAGTTTCTATTGCAGTTGTAACACATTATGAGAAACTTAGTGGCTCAAAACGATGCAAATGCATTATCTTACAGATCTGAAGGTCAGACACCTAAAATGGATCTTACTAGGCTAAAATCAAGGTGCCCACAGGGCTATGTTTCTTGCCTCTTCCAGCTCCTAGAGGCGCCTGCATTCCTTGGCCTGTAGTCACTTTCTCCATCTTCAAAGCCAGTAGCATTAGCACAGATTTCTTTTTTTTTCTAAATATTTTTTCTTTATTGATTTTAGAGAGAGAGAGGGAGAGAGAGATAGAAACATCAATAAAAGAGAACACTGATTGGCCGCCTCCTGCATGCCTCTCACTGGGGGTCAGGCCCACAACCTGGGCATGTGTTCTAACCAGGAATCAAACCGGCGACCTCTTGGTGCATGGGTTAGCGCTCAACCACGGAGCCACACCGACCGGGCTAGCACAGACTTCTTAATTAAGCCATGTCAGACACATGGCCCTGAGTGAGTGGTTGGGGCCCTGTTTGAGACAGGGGGTTTTGGGAGGCTCACCGTGATGGTCAGCAAGGAGGATGGACCTGAGTCAGGGGAGGCTAAAGGTGAGAAAGCCCTCAGGAGGCTGAGGTGTCTGTTCAGGAGAAATGGAGGGTCCAAATGTAACAGGTGGTTTGAAAATTAAACACACATTGGACTGGAGAGAAGATGGCAAGATCTTTCTAGAAGTGTCATGCAGGACAGAAAGGAAGCTGAAGCTGAAGGAAGATGCTTCTTATTTGTTTATTGGTTGATTTTGTTCTGTCTTTTATGATAAAATGAAGTACTTAAGTGTGATTTTTGACTGAGGGGACAAGACAATGAATGACAACAGAAATTTAGAGGAATTAAAGATTGAACTAGATATAAATATTTTTAAGTTGAAAAACTCACGTTTGAGGGCATCTTTCAGCTAGAGAACTTTTTATTCTGCCCCAAACTTCTAGTGCTAAAATAAATGTCCACTAGAAGGTATTTCTAAGGAACATTCATTCACTGTTAGTTTCAGAAAAGGCAAGTTCTTTCTGTATATATTATTTTAAGTCTCTTTGTATTGGCGTCTTCAAAAAATTTGAGCTAAAGGCAACTCAAGCCCTCTAGTTCCAGTGCTATTGTAACACCAGAGCTCGATGACCAGTTTACTTTATGAAACCACCTCAGACACAATCCAGATCAGCGGGAAGACCTCTGGAATCAGAACTGAAGACGCAGGTTCAAGTCTCAGCTCCGCACACACGTATGTGACCTTGGATGGGTCGCCTATTCTTATAGCTTTGGCTTCCTCTCTGTGAAACGAGAATAATTATAATCCCTGCCTGCTTACTTCACAGTGTTGTCATGAGAGAATCCGTTGAAATGGTCCACAAAGAGGTCTGTAATTGGTAAAGCACCATACAATTATGGGGCACCATTATTATTCTTTCATGCCCAGACATTTATTTGGTTATTTTTCCCGAAGATCACACTGTATTCCATCTGTAAGTAGGGAAATAAAGGTTGGGCAAAGCCATATGAGTCTCAAATGGCCACGGTGGGGAGGAGGAGATGGTCCCTTGCCCTTCCTCAGAAGCCCCAGCAACTCTGCCCTCAGGGGCTTACAGTCCAGTGGGGGATGGGAGAAGTGAAGTGACATCCCCACGTGTTGTGGTAAGTGTTGCAGAGGTCATCTGAATCTGTGGAGGGCAGATCCCTCCAGAATAGGGAATCAGTCACTGGAGACTGGTGGTCAGGGCTGGCTTCTAGGGAGGTAACCAAATGCTGAGTGAAAACAAACAAGCAGTTAAGCAAAGAGGGGGAAGGAAAGGGCTCCAAGTGGAAGAAGCTGCGTGTGTCAAGGCACGGAGATTTGCAGCATAATAGGTTCCCAAGCCTGGGCCCGGACAGCCAAGTCCACGAGGCTGTTGTTGCCAGCTCACTTTTGTCTTCTGGACTTTCCGAAGCCCAGAGCTCATCTCAGTCTATTCTGAGCGGGTCTGGGGGGTCCTGCAGGCTGCATCCCTGTCCTGGGCCCAGTTCCGTGTGGTTATGGAACTTGGGCTGCACCTTCAGCTCCTGGAATCCATCTACCTTGGAAACAGCCCGTCTGCCTTAAAAGAGCTTCTCACAGAAGGCAATTTTCTTATTGGGGGTGGGGGGACACTCCTGTTCCCTCCTTTCACCCCCAACTCGCTGACTTGAGTTCACGTCATTAGTTTCTTGCTTTGGCAGTTTTACTATGGAAATGACATATTGAAATACAGATTGGGACGGGTGCAGTGTAATTACTGATACTGCATATTCATTTCCTCCCTTTGTTCCCAGTGAATCCCCACGAAGCCCGCCCACCAGCCACGTCCCAATCCTGCAGGCAGTTGGTTCTTGTGGCTTTTCTCCTGAGGGCCAGGCGGGACTGAGAGGGAAACACAGCAGAGGAAGTACCTGCCTTCCCCAAGAAGGGCTATTTTTGTGACAATGCTGAGCTGTCCTGGTCTCTGAGGTCCAAGGGCTTCCCAGCTCTCCCCACACAAATAGTTTGCAGACCGAGCCAGACACCGGAAGTCCCAGCCAGGGGACCTTTCTAAAAAATTAACTGTAACAAAACAAGTATTTTCAGCAGTGGTTCAGGCTGGACTGTGACATCCTCCAGGGCCCATTACTTGTCTTCCATCAGCACCTTCTCAGGAGAAGAAGGTCACATAAGTTGGTTGACTTGACCACCTGCCAGAGCTGCACAGTCAGGCATTCAGTGCTGTGTGACCTGTCCCTTCTCCTTCGATGACCTTGGTTTCTGCCTTCCCCAGGGAAGCTGTAAACACACCTCTTGCCCCTGTCACTTAGCAGTTGTACCACTTTGGGCAAATTTGCTTAATCAATCTATAACTCAGTGTCCCCCATCTGTAAAACAGGACCACTAGTCATTTCCATCTCAAAGAGATGTCACGAGGATCGAATACCTCAATGTAGATAAAGCATGTAGAACAGAACTATGGTGCTGTAGATTTATTGCACTGATGGCCTCAGTTTATATCCTCCCGGTATACAGCCCTTTGCAATGTGGCTTTGCAGGAACCCGTCAGCAATTCGAATCTATTTCTTCACTCCTTGAAACTGAGTCAGCTTGTTTCTTTGGCCAGTGACAGTGGGCCAGTTCTGACTCTAGGCCCCAAGAGGTCTTACTCACTTCTGTTCTGTTGGAACCCTGGCTCTACCATGAGAACAAGCCCAGGCTAGCCTGTTGGGTGATAACAGACTAAGTGAGGCAGAGATGAGTCAGCCTTATTGTTCCAGCAGAGGCCCCAGACATATAAGAAAATCCAGCAATAATCAATGAACCAACCCCTAGGCAACCCACAGCTGACCACAGGAGCATGAATGAGGCCATTCTAAACCAGAAGAACCACCTACCCAACCCACAGACTCCAGAGCTAAATACATGCTTATTATTTTAAGCCACTAAATTTTGAGGGTGGTTTGTTATACAGCAATAACTAACTGGTGCATATAGTAAGTTATTAATGTACTTTCCCGCTCCTGTAGTACTCACTATCTAAATGTATTGACCCATTACTCATCTACACTACGGTCCCCAGGGACAGAGAGACAGTAACGTATCCGGGCAAGAACATAGGCCTTGGAGTCGGAGACACAGAGTTTAAATTCCAGAGATCAAATTTGATATGTACAGAGATAGGGCCTTTAATGAGTAATTTATGTTCCATTACATGGAAATAACATCATATGAGGTTGTAGTAAGAATTGAATCAAGTAATGGCTGGGGAAGAGTCTGACACCCAGATTCCCCTTTTCTTTCCGCAGGAAGCTCAATGTAACGTTCAGTACATAGTGACCGGATTCATATTTTTCTTGACAAGGCTGAGCTGTTCAACTCAGTTACCTGATGCTCTAGAGAGAAGGCATAGGTCGTAGCTTCATTTGAAAGAACAAAGGGGGGGTCTCCAATTAGATACACAGCTGGTAAGTGGCAGGACTGGGCTCCCAGGGCTAACGCTGCCCTCAGTATCCCCGTTGTTAGACTGAGGGCCCACGCCCAGGGGGAGCCCCACTAAGGGCACGTTGGCTTCTGCTTCTCAGGTTCCTGAATGCATCCACTTTCAAATGCAATGCTCCAGCTCTCCTGGAAACACAGCTCAGACTCCACCTTGGTTCAGCACTGAGGTCTTGGGCTCTTTCTGTTCTGGAAACTTTTGGTTGAGGTGAAGAACATCTCCTTGTCCTCATCACTTACTGCCATGAAATAAAAGGATCCGAAACAGTTCTCAAGAAAAATGATCCCAGTCAAACCCTGCGGCTGACATGTCGGCACCCAGCCTACTCTACTGAGAGTCCTACCCAAACCCCGCTGGACAATGTGTCCCGGCAGCTGAATCCTCCAAGGATTATGGTATTTCCCGAAGATTATAGACCCCTTTCCAGTAGGAAAGTCAGGGCTCCCGCCACGCTCCCCGCAAGGTCAGTCAGCATGTGCACAGGTCACTCCTGGTGGGCAGATTTCTGTCCTGGGAGAGATCAGGGGTTGAGAGGTGGGCGTGGAGGGTTTGAAATGTCAGTGAAACCGTCCAGTACCGTTCCTGCCTTCCAGGAGCTCAAAGTCCAACCAGGTTCTGGGAAATGCCCTCCTGGGGAAGCCATCTCCAGCCAGGAAGTTGATCAAAAGTCAAAAAGCTATTTGTATAAAGATATTAATAGCAGCATGATTCAGAGTGATGGCAATTTGGAAATTGCCCAAATGCCCAACAAAAGAAGATTGGTTAAGCAAACTTTGTTTTATCAAATTGAGGAAATATTACTTTGCCATTAAGGATACCAATAAAGTTTAAGTAGATCCATGGGAATGCATCTATGAAATAGTATTGGGTGAGGGCAGAATGTAAATCAATTCTTAAGCCTTGGTTACATCTGTGTAAAACCTTTTCTGCACAGTGATAATGACTATAGGAAGATATCACAAAATAAACATAGCAATTGTTTTAAGGTAACTGGGCATGATTGTATTTTGGGGATATATGAGCTTATTAATGTGCAGTTTTAAAAAAGTCTAGAAAGTAGCAAGAGAGACACATGCCATCTGGCTTCCAGAACACTGAGCAAAACGCCAATAGTGCAAATGAGAAGAAAATAAGTGCACCGTGGTGGGGGGATTAGGAAAAGTTGTAATTATTCAAGAGTTGGACTTTGAGTGGCTTAATGATGTATCACCGCCGAGCTGGCTCTCCTAAGGGCATTTGGCCACACGCAGAGAACATGCGGCAGTAGCCATGATAGAATCCCGAACGCAGGGCCAGACGGCTGCGAGAGAGTTTGGGAGCGTAGGGAGGTCTTTTTGGTGCCCTTCAAATGGCATCAGTGACGGCTGCTCCTGCAGCACATGGAAGGCAGGTCCTCGACCTGCATTCAAGTTTTTTTGTCATTGATTTTTTTGTCTTGCGTTTTAATGTAAATAGCATTGTATAATGATGAGGAAGAACAAATACAAACAATGAGAAGGTGAGCTGTGCATCCAATTTACTTAGAAGAAGCCAAGTTTTATTATCAGGTGTTTAATGTAGGGTGTTTCTGGGGGTTCAAGGGAGGCCAGTGCATGTATCCCCTTGGAATTTCTACTCTGGCCGGGAGTTAGTGTCCCAGTGCATAGCCGGAGACTCTACTGTCTGTTCTCAAACTTCAGTCTGAGACGGACCTCGGATGCATACGTATGCAGATTCCAGGGCCCCGGCACCTGGTTCTGATTCAGAGAGGGAACTCTGTCCACGAGCCTGACAGGGGATGCTGATACATGTGGTCCCAGGACGGCACTTCGAGAAGCGCTGAGCTAAAAGGCTTCCATTTATTTAAAAACGCACATCCTAGCCCAGCCCTTACCATCCCATCTGCCTCCGGGAAGACCCCTGTCCCCTGCAGGGAGGCCAAGACCAGAAAGCCAAGGACTTTATACCCAACTTGACTGATACCATCTCTGCTACCAGTGGCCAATAGTGTATGACATCTTTCATCTTGTTTTGAATGGATTGAGGTGTGTGTGAGTTTGGGGCTCAGTCTGGGACGGCACAAGAATGGAATGGGAGTAAGTGCCTCTCTGACCCTCCGACTCTCTCAAGGTACTCACAGTTAGAGGACGGGACTGACTGAAACAAACTATTACGATAAAATACTAAAAAGTGCCCTGAGAGTAATACAAGGAATGTGGGAACCAGGGCAGAGAAGGGAGTGACTAATATCTGTGTGTGGGGGCAGGGGGAGGGCGGGGCTGGTCAGATGATTAGTTGGTGACCTGTTAAAGTCCAGGTATGGTAAACAGTAATTTCATCCTCACAACAACTGCAAAAGGAGACGTTATTTTGTATGGATGAATGTGTATCTCAGAAAGATCGGTTCTAGTCCAGTATCATACAGTGATGATTTGGGCGCACACAGCTCTGTCCAACTCCGAAACAGTGTGATTTCCCTCCAGGGCTCATTTGGCTGTGATCTTGGGTGAGTCATTTCCCTTCAGGTTTCTCTTCTATGAAATAAGGGTTGGGCTCTCTGTGTGGTGAGGTCCTCCCAGCTAGAGCCTTGAGGAGCCTACCAAGACCTCAAGTGGGGAATCACTAGACCTGAAAGAAAACAGACTCTGCTTTCCAAGAGAGACCCTTGCCTTCCAAAGGGGAGTCACTGTAAGACAGGACAGCACCAGCACCCCTCCCACCCCCACTGCCTGCTCCCACCCCACCCAGCTTTCGGCTCCGACCTGGGCAGGAAGCAAACGGGGATGTTACAAAGCCAAAAGTATTTCAACAGGTTGCAGCAAACCCACCAGGGAAACAGGATGAGAGCTTTTTTATGATTTCATATTTTGACTCCTGATCTCCTATCTCTGTTAGAAAGTTTACTGACCCTCAGTGCAGTGTGGGATAGAGGAAGTCTTCTTTGTTAGAAGTTTAAAAAAATATTTTTGGGCACTGGTGGCCCAGCAGCCCACAGCGGCTACACAATCAGTGGGCTGGGAGGAAGGCAGCAAGGTGGGGTCATCTCTGGGAAGCCCTGTATCAGGCTTACCTCCATAGCTCAAACGCAGACAGGTGGAAAGTCAATCCTGGCTGTGCCAAGTCCCTGCTCAAGGCTGTTAGGAAGAGAAAAGAGTCCCTCTCTCTCCCTCCCCCAACCTCCCAGGTCACCAGAAAACCTCTTCTGATGCAAAGCCACACCCATTCCTGCCTGCCCCAGTGACAAGCCTGCACATGGCCCCAAAGTCTACTGCCACAAGCTCAGAGCAAAGGACATGGACACTGGTCATCCCTTTCCTGGGGCAGCAGCCATGAACAGAACCCCGGGTCACAAAGGTACTCAAGGCAGCTCCAGGAGCAGCCCCAGGTGACATCAATTCAACTGCTTCACACTAGCAACTTGGCAAAACCCCAGCCCTTGGTCCAGAATTATGCGCCTCTATCCATGGACACACAGTGGCTCCAGTCTCCCCAGCCAGCCTGCAGGCTCTCGGGGACCCTGTGTGGTGTTTTGACACCTAGATGTTAGACCAAATATTTCGCAGCTGTGGAAACAGGCAGACCAGCTGTGGCTGCTCAAACCAAGGGGAGCAAAGCAAAAGACACTTTGTACCGTTCCCGGAGCTCAAGAGTAGCTTTAGCTTCTACTATTAGTAACAGTGGCAAAGGCTTTTATGTGGGTTAGCTTGTTGATTGCTCAAAGTAACCAGGTGAAGTGGATACTAGTTATTATCCTTTTTTTTTTTTTTTTGCAGATGAACACCGAGGCTTGGGGAGGTGAAGTGATGGAGGCGAGATTGGCACAGCGGCTGTCTGGCTCCAGGGCCCGGGCTCTCACCAGTACACCCAGGGGTGGATCCTGGCTTCTCTCACAGTTGCAAAAGATCCACAGTGGCCTCCATCCCACGATGACCAGTCAATGGGAAGTTTTCAAGGGTCCCTTTCCCTCCTGGGAAAGAGGAAGCAGTTACTCCAGAGATCCTGGGGCACACCAATGAACTCCAATGGAAGGGGAAGTGGGAGCGTGGGGGTTGAGGAAGGAGCACGGTTAGCACCAAGAGGTCACTTGGGATCACCTTGGCTTGCCAGCTACCTGGGATGCCGAGCCCGGCAGAGCCCGGGCCCTGGGCCCTGGGCCCTTTCCCTCAGCACGTTGCTCTCCTCCAGCGCATTAAAGCTAAGTTGTTCTCATAGGCTGTCGGCTGCCACTAAGTCACCTGTTCCCTCCTTGGGGTCACAAACATTTCTACAGGGTCTTCTTAGAAGTAATGATGGGAAGTGTTGGGGGTTTGTGGCACCACAGGAGATCTGAGGGAGCATCTACCTCTTCCTCAAGTTGAGCCTGAGACATTGCCACCCAGCCTCGAGGAGCCTCCCATTCAAGGGACAAAAAACAAAAAGAAAACAAAAATAACCACTTTGTGGGGATGGGAGAATTAAGTGGGGTCTGGCCAAGACATGGAAACAACCTAAATGTTATAAACAGATGAATGGATACAGAAAATATGATTTGTTATATTTACATATATAAGTATAATATAATATAGCATGTATATATGTGTGCATATTATGTGTATATATTATATATTTTATGTATAATATTATATATATACATATAATATTTTATATATACATCCATATACACAGTGGACTATTATTTAGCCTTAAGAAAAAGGAAATCCTGCCATTTGAGACAACATGGATAAACCTGGAGGACTTCATGCTAATTGAAATAAGCCAGACACAGAAAGACAAACACTGCATAATCTCACTTCTATGTGGAATCTGAAGAGTCGAACTCATAGCAACAGAGAGTAAAGGTGATGTTCAGGGCCTGTGGGGAGGGGCAGATAGGGAGATGCTGGTCAAAGGGTACAAACTTTCAGTTATATGGGAATACATTCTGGAGACCTTCTGCACAGCATGGTAAACATAGTTTAAAATATTGTATGATATACTTAGAATTTGATAACAGCGCAGATCCCAAGTGTTTTCATCACATACACACAAAGATAACTAGGTGAGCAGATAGATGTGTTAATTAGCTTGATTGTGGTAATCATTTCACAATGTACATGTATATCAAAACAGGGGGCTTATACCTTACATATATATGATTTATATTTGTCAATCACACCTCAATAAAGCTGGGGAAATGTGGAGTGTGGCATCTGCCTGAAGGGCTGTCACAGAAAAAGAGAAGGGAGGAGAGGCTTCAGAGGACAGAGCGGTGGGTGCACAACCAGGGGAGCAGATGTCAGTTTAACATGAGAAAGACCGCAAGACTCCTTTCTCTTGTCGGTGTTATTATTCTCACAGCTGCGATGCATTGAGGACAGTGTCAAGCATTATGCTAAGTAGTTTCATCTACACTGGTTTAAGCAAACCTCCCGACCACCTGGGAAGTAGATGCCTGCAGTGAATTAGTGTCCCTAACATCACAGATGAAAAATTAAACTCAGTGGCGTTAACTGGTTAAATGGCTGAATTTGCCTCTGGGGAAGCTGAGGGCCCCGCCCCCACGTGGCTCCAGTCCACGCTCAACCATTAAGTCTATCATCTCCCACCCCCTCTAGAGAGGCTGGTTGAGTTCATTCCCCGAGGTACTGTAACTTACCTGATCAGAGGAATCACCCAAGATGCCCTTCCACACCCAGCTCCCCAGGCCTCACCCCAGAACCACAGCTGAATCCCTGGGGAGTTCCCCAGAGTCTGATTTTGGCAAGCGCTAGGCAAAACTTAGAAGCCAGGTTTGCGGGAGTCCCGCACAGAGAGGAAGCTGGACCAGACTTCTCAGGGCTCCCAGTCTCTGTGTGGCCTAAGATTTTGTCATTATATGTTTCGGCAGGTCCTCCCTGAACCAATGTGTCAGACTTTCTGGCACCTTTTGATGTCTCCGGGGCACCCGCGCTGTCTTCAGAGCCACCCTGATGCCCCACAGATACGTGGAGCAGGGCTGGGAGGAGCCCTGGGAGCCAGGGGAGAGCAGAGAACCGAGGGGAAGAGGTGAGAGGGAGGAGGCTTTTCATTTCCAGCTGAGGGGCGGTCCCGGATTCTCTCCACACCTGTCCTTGCTTGCAGAGAAGTTATTACTTATCAGAGAGCACGGATGGAGGGAAGGATGTTCCCATAGACCATTTTCTCATCCTGCCTCCTCGAACCAGAATGATGGGAGAGCATGGGGAGCCCTCCTGAATGCTCGCTTTATGCTGGACACTCTGCTGAGCAACCTCCATGCAGCCTCGTGGTTAACCCACAAAAGTCTCATGATACGTACCATGATGGCTCCCATTTTACAGATGAGCCAACAGGCTTAGAGAGGGGAGGTGATGTGTCCCCAGCCCCATACAAACTGGCAGAGTCTTCAGATCCCATTGAGTGTGATACCACACTCCTAACCACCCCACTGTTCAGACTCTTAACTTCCTTTTGGATTATTCATTCTGAAGATGTGCCAACAGCGATTATTTTGCTCCCACAGCTAGTGATCAGTAATGTTGAGCATGGGCTGGACACTGTTTTAGGTGCCTTTCATGTATTGACTCACTTAATTCCAGCACCAGCTGTAAAGGGTGCTGTCATTATTCCCATTTAGCAGATGAGAAAACAGAGCCCCAGAGACGTTGGAGCACACGTGTCAGCAGTGGCAGGCTGATTGGGCCACGCTTCAAACCCTGGGCTGTGACTCCGAAGTCCACACCACTGACATTGTGCCGTATAGGCAGCCTGGTTCTGTCACACTTCACCTAATCATGCTTCACAGATGTCATGTGTTTTTTTACACGTTGAAGGTAAGACCCTCCACCAGCAAAAAGACTGTGACCCATTCTATTGTGACACTGGAAATAAAAGTGGTGTTCTGGAAGCAAACCCGAGGGTCTGCGATGTGCCCCCCACACGGAGACACAGCTGTGTGCTCAGTTTCAGTGGATTTGGGGCTCTCCTGAGATCTTCTTTTGGGGTCCAGTTCTAGGTTGATGATACCTAAGGATTAATTAAAAAAAAACACAAACCCTGAAAACAAAGATTGGCTTTATGCTTCCAGAAAGAACACCGAGGAGGGGAGCACAGGCCTGGGGCCTTTGGCCCAGCGGCTCTGAAGCCTTCCTTTTCCCTTCACAAGCTGATGCTGGGGTCTGCCCCGAGGCCGGGGAAAAGGGCCGATGCTGGGGTCTGCCCCAAGGCCGAGGAAAAGGACCGATGCTGGGGTCTGCCCCGAGGCCGGGGAAAAGGGCCGATGCTGGGGTCTGCCCCGAGGCCGGGGAAAAGGGCCGATGCTGGGGTCAGCCCCAAGGCCGGGGAAAAGGGCCGATGCTGGGGTCTGCCCCGAGGCCGGGGAAAAGGACCGATGCTGGGGTCAGCCCCGAGGCCGGGGAAAAGGGCCGATGCTGGGGTCTGCCCTGAGGTTGGGGAAAGTTTCCCTGGTAGTTTGAACAAAGACCGTGCTGTTGGGCAGGCCTGTCTCACACCTGCCCCAGTGCCCTGAGACTGGTCTCCATCTGCCTTTCTGGTGGGGTGTGGACTGGGGTCAAGTCCAGGAAGGTACATGGGAGGGGGTCAGGTGAAGGAAGTGCTCTCACTACGTCACAGGGGTCTTCGAACTTAGTTTACATCAGCTTCACCTGTTCAAAGGCAGGGCTCTGGGCCCCAAGATTCTTTTTTTATTTATTTTTTATTTTTTAAATCTTTATTGTTGGATGTAGAATGTATTACAGATGTTCCACATTTTTCCCCCATTGACCCCCTCCTCCCCTCTCCCACCCCCCTCCCACCTTTTCCCACACTATTGTCTGTGTCCATTGGTTATGCATATAAGTTCTTTGGTTTATTTCTTCCCCCTCCCCCCCAACCCCTTTCCCTTTGAGGTTTGTCAGTCTAGCAATGAATTTGTACTTTTTAATCCCTTCACCTTTTTCACCCATTCCCCCAACCCCCCTCCCAACTGGCAACCAACAAAATGTTCTCTGTATCTATGAGAATGTTTCTGTTCTACCTGTTCATTTTGTTTGTAGATTCCATTGTTGATAGATATGTATTCATTGCCATTTTGTTTGTTCATATATTTTATCTTTTTCTTCAAAAAGACCCTTCATCATTTCATATAATAATGGTTTGGTGGTGATGAACTCCTTTAACTTATTCTTGTCTGGGAAAGTTTTTATATGTCCATCGATTCTAAGTGACAGCTTTGCAGGATAGAGTAATCTTGGTTGTAGGTTCTTGGTTTTCATCACTCTGAATATTTCTTGCCACTCCCTTCTGGCCTGCAAAGTTTCTTTTGAGAACTCAGCTGACAGCCTAATGGGAACTCCCTTGTAGGTAACTAGCTGCCTTTCTCTTGCTGCTTTTAAGATTCTCTCTTTGTCTTGAACCTTTTGCATTTTGATGATGATGTGTCTTGGTGTGGGCCTCTTGGGGTTCATCTTGTTTGGGACTCTCTGTGCTTCCTGGACTTGTATGTCTGTTTCCTTCACTAAGTTAGGAAAGTTTTCTGCCATTATTGTTTCAAACAGGTTTTCAATTTCTTGTTCTCACTCTTTCTTCTCCTTCTGGCACCCCCAAGATGCGAATGTTGGCACGCTTGAAGTTGTCCCAGAGGCTCCTTACAGTATCCTCATTTTTTTGGATTCTTTTTTCTTTCTGCTGTTCTGATTGGGCATTTTTTGCTTCCTTATATTCCAAATCGATGGTTTGCTCCTTGGATTTACATACTCTATTATTGAAGCTGTGTAAATTATTCTTTATTTCAGTTAATGCCTCCTTCAATTCTAACGGTGTATCCATGATTTCTAACTGGTCCTTTTTTATGCTCTTGAGGCCCTCCCTAAGTTCACTGAGGTTCTCACTAAGTTCATTGAGCATCCTTATAAGCAGTATTTTGAACTCAGTATCTGTTAGGTTGCTTATCTCCATTTCGCTTAGTTCTTTTATTGAGGTTTTGTTCTGTTCTTTCATTTGGGACCTGCTTCTTTGTCTCCTCGTTTTGGCTGCCTCCCTGTGTTTGTTTCAGTGTATTACTAATGAGAGGTATGGGGCTCGCTGAGACCAGATGCTGCTGGTTTGAAAGAATTTAGGAAAAACCTGAAGCAGGATCCAAGACCGGCCAATCCTATGGTTAAGCAAGTGGCAACAGCTTGGGTGGGCTTGAAAGTTGGGTGGGCTTGAAAGTTGGGTGGGCTTGAAAGTTGGGTGGGGTTGGGTGGGGTTGGGTGGGGTTGGGTGGGGTTGGGTGGGGCGGGGTCTCAGGGAGTCAGCAGGGCGGGGCTACCAGTGTGAGCCAGGTGGCTGGAGTCCCAGATATGGCAACTGTCTGCCACCCCGGGAAGGGCTCACCAAAGGAACAAAGGCCTCTTACAGCACGTTTGTCCCGGAGAAAGCCCCCTCTCCAGCCCTCGCTCCAATGCTAAACAGCCCAGTTCTTCCCTGTATGTCTCTGGCGCCCCTCAAGCTGCCTCCCCTCCGAGCTTAGAGGGAGAGAGTCCGATAAGTCCGTGCGCGGGCCCTTTAAGGAGCTGCCTGGGGCTCCAGCCACCTCAGCCTCCCTGAGCCTCAGTTCCCGCTGGTTTTTCCAGCCAGAAGTGATGGGGATTCTCTTCCTGGCACTGGAACCCTGAGCGGGGTGCCTGGTGTGGGATGGGGACCCCTCAGTCCTCAGGGAGAACCTTCCCAGCCGTGGGAGCCTCCTGATTTTTATCCGCCACACGTGGGTGTGGGACCAGCCCTTAGCGCTGCCGCCCCTCCTACCAGTCTCCATGCGGCTGCTGCTTTAATCCCGTAGTTGTAGGACTGCCATTCAGCTGGATGTCAGGCGGTTTTGAATGATGGTTGTTCTATAGTTTAGTTGTAACTTTGATGTGGTTGTGGGAGGACGCAATACCGCGTTTACCTACCCGCCATCCTGACCGGAAGTCCAGCCCCAAGATTCTAAAGGCGCCGGTCAGAGGTGTTTATATAAAAGCCCCGCGTGTCCCCGAGGTGGTGGCCCGTTGACAGGAGTCCGACTGAGGTCAGAGGCCACATCACCCTTCCTGCTGGCAGTGTGGTCAAGAGAAGGGCTGTGGTCAATTCTACTCTTGCTTGGACAACAGTGGAGAATCCCAGGGGCCGGGCCGGGCAGGGGCCGGGCAGGGGCCGGGCAGGGGCCGGGCAGGGGCCGGGCAGGGGCAGGGGCAGGGGCAGGGGCAGGGGCAGGGGCAGGGGCAGGGGCCGGGCAGGGGCCGGGCAGGGGCCGGGCAGGGGCCGGGCAGGGGCCGGGCAGGGGCCGGGCAGGGGCCGGGCAGGGGCTCCCGGGGGTGTTCGTTGAGCCGGGAGGAAAGGAGAAGGTTGTCCCTGGATCTTCTTCCCAGCGGCTGCCCCCCATTCCCAGTGCCACCCCCCATTCCCAGCACTGCCCCCCATTCCCAGCAGGCTGGCCCCCATTCCCAGCAGGCTGGCCCCCATTCCCAGTGCCACCCCCATTTCCAGCACTGCCCCCCATTCCCAGCACCGCCCCCATTCCCAGCACCGCCCCCCATTCCCAGCACCGCCCCCATTCCCAGCAGGCTGCCCCGTGCTCAGCCACCATACTTCCTCCCTCACCGGCAGCCTCTTGGTGGCCTTACCGAGCCTCCTGCTGAGTCTGCTCTGAGCCGTGAGAGCGGCTGAGGCCACCAGATGGAATTTGAAAGGACCAGACACGGTTCCTGGCCTGTATGGACCCAGAGCAGAGTTAAAGACGGACAAGTCAAACGAGAAATGCCAGTGAACCTGGGGCATTTGAACCAGGCCGTGTGGGAGCCGGAGCCCAGCCAGCGGGCAGGACACGGTGTTGGGAGAGGCTGTGTGACTGCCGAGTGGGAGCGAAGAGGCGACTAGAGGGGAACCTGGGAAACAGGGTGGCTAACCTACAGGGTTTGCTGGGGATGGAGGGGATCCCCCCAGACACAGCACTTCCAGGGAAAGTCCCGGGCAGACCCTACGTGGAAGACAGATTGAGGTCACCTTCAGAAGGCCCCAAGTGCTCCCCCAAGGCACAGAAGGGCCTCCTGAAATCTTCATGGCATTAGACTCTCTCTGCCCAGAGAGGAGGTGAAAGAAAGGAAGGAGGTGGAAAGGCTGGAGGTTCGGGGACCTACTTCTGACTATTTCTGCCCTTTTACAAACCTTGGAGGAGGCCTGGCCCAGAGCACCTGGAGCTTGAAGTAAACAGATGACTTACATTACGAGAAGCAGTAGGAGTGGTGACTAAATCAGCTCTTAGCTGAGCTCTTACCATGCGTCAGACTGCGATGAATGTCTGATGGAGGCGGATTTTATTACGCCCAGTGGACAGATGAGAAGGCAGAGGCACAGAGGGGGCAGGTCACCTGCCCGAAGGCACATAGCTCGTTGGTGGCTGAGCTGGGTCTTCGACAAGGCACATGTTAGTGAGGAATAAAGATCCACAGGTTGGCCCCGACCAGTTTGGCTCAGCGGTTAGCGCGTCGGCAAGCGGACCAAAGAGTCCCAGGTTCGATTCCGGCCAAGGGCAGGTACCTCCGTTGCGGTTCTTCCCCGTCCCAGTTGGGGTCATGTGGGTGGCAACCAGTCGATGTGTCTATCTCACATGGATGTTTTCCTCTCTCTCTCTCTCCCACTCTGTCTGAAGATAAATGTAAAAATACTCTTGGGTAAGGATTAAAAGCAAAAAAAAGATCCACAGGTTGTTTACTCTAATTGGCCAGCGTGAAACTCCCCAAAGTGCTCAACAATCTTCACCTGTCACAGAGCCTTAGCACCAGAATGAGGAAATGATGCAGTTCAAGGCACAACATTAAAAACAACTTCAACAGCTAGAGACAAAGTTAAAATGAGCCTGGAGAGGTGAGGTTGCATTCTGAACGTCCGAGTCAAGCCAAGAAGCCGAAGCCACCGCAAGCCTGGCCCCAGGGGAGAGGTGCTTTCTGGCCGGGGCCGAGCAGCCTGAGAATAGAAGGAAAGATCAGCTACATTTCTGGAGCACGGAGAATAACAAAGGGGGCCTCTGTCGTTCTCCGGGTCCAGCAAGGTGACACTGCTAATCCTAAAATCTACCCCGCAACCACGCTGCCAGGGAGAGGCCCCTGTCCCCAAAGCCCTCATCAGACAGTCACCCAGGTTCAGGCGGCAGGTGGGGGTGACCCTCTTGTAGCAGTTCCCTCTGGAGAGAGGAGGTGCAGTGTTTTTCAAACTTTCTGGTGACAAGTCACCATAAGAAATACCTTTAGTGTCACAATCTAGCTTGTCCATGTCGGTATGTGTCTCAGGAAAAATACCCAGATAAGTGCAGTGCACTGTTCCTTTCTGTTCCATCCGAATTCATTTGTTTTAAAGCTGGTTGTGTCACTAAATTGATTTCACTCCCCACTAATGGTTTATGAGCCACAGTTTAACGCACCTGCACTGTGGTCGGGGAAACTGAATAGGAGGCGTTAATGATGGAATTTTTATGGCAGCCACTCTCTAGACCCTTGTGCCTTTGAATAGTTTTGTGTTTACCCAACTTTCCTCCAGCCCGTAGTTTTCAAACGTGTTCCATGGAGTACTTCGGGGAGATCTGAGTAGATGTTTTCCTCCAAAGTGGTTCTGTGGTCAGAAAAGTTTGGGGAATGATACATACTATAACCACACTTGACGTGTCACAATGCATTGAGCACGTTGAAGGCTCTGAAAAGGTCTGCAGTGGGGGACCTGATGAACTCTGCTTACCCAGCCTTTCCCAGACTTTTTTTTTGAACCACAGAGCCACTTACTCGCTCATGGGAGCATTGGTGTTCCCCAGAAATCAGGGCCTGGCTGCATCACATTCTTTGTGACCCTCTCGCTGTGTCCCTGTGAGACCAGAGAGATGGGTGCGACAGGAGCATAGCTGAAACAGAGGTCCCCTGACTCATCTGATCTGCCACATCCAGCTGGGGCCAGAGCCACACCTCCTGACTCTCAATCTGATGGGGGAGCCCCAGGCAGTCCCAGGGTTCCTGAAGAGCCACTTTCCCGAAGGGCTGAGGAGACATGCCACCCGCCACCTGGGGCTGCATTCAGGGACCTGTGCTTAGTGTCCCAGGAGTTCAGAGCTCAGCCTGAAGAACCTTTAGCTCCTCAACCTCCCTGGAGGCAAGAAGGGGAGGGGGCTTGTCCTGCCCTCCCCTCCATGCCTGAACAGGGTTAAGTAACTCCCACAGTAATTATGCCACCCACCCCTTGCTTTCTGCTTCCGCTGTGCTCCCTGGCAGCCTTGGCTGAGGACCCAGGTTCAGATGTGTAGGACGGCTCTGCTGCCTTCGTTGAGAACCTATCTTGAATATGTCACTTATTTCTCTGATACAAAAGAAACACGGGGATATATAACAATATTTTTTCTCTTCCGAAAAACAAAGAATGTCCTTCCTAGCTCAGTTGTCAAATCACCTGGTTGCTCTCTGGAGTCAACCAATAGCACCTGTTTCTAGGATCTGCAGCTACAAAAACAGGCATATATTACATACCCACCCCACACTCGGTGTTAAACACAAATGAGCACACTCTGCACACTGTTGGCACCTCACTTTTTAACCTAATGATGGATTTTAGAAATTGACCCCTGTTCGGACACTAAGGGTTTTCTTACTTTTTTCCACTGCTGTGTCCGTTATGGCCACTTACCGACGCATCACAGCATATTTAACACATTGTTGACCGCTCACAAGTTAACTCGTGTTTGCACTTGCATTAGCTATTTCAATTTTTGAAACTCAGGGTAATATAGGATTATTGTATTTGTGATTCTTCACACTGAGGGTCGAAGTTCAAAAAACAGCACACGGTTCTATATTCTGGAAGTAGCTAGGGAAAGGGTATCTGCTGGTTCAAATGCGTGCAGCTCAGAACCTAACACTTCTGGTCCTTCTACAAGAGCTCCTCACACCGACTCACCCTTTAGGCTCTCAGGGCAACTAAAAGACCACGTTTTAGAAAAAATAGTCACTGGTACAAAAAAAAATCCAACTAGAAATTGTAAAGTGTGTGTTTCAAAAGGTGATTGCTCTACAGTAAACCACACCAAAAAAATTACTAAAATATATAATATGTATATAATATCATATATAGCAGATAGGTACCAACTTTCATTTAAATTCATTATGTATAAAGTATACTGAAGTTTATTTAGATTGTTTCACTTTCATACGCAGTTAGGAGAGAAGAGCCGGTGACGTGAATAATTTCTGCGTAAAATTGCCCGTCAACGATGGTTCACCTCCCCTCCGTGAACATGGATCCAGTGCTTTCTGCTGGAAACGGCTGCAGCGGATAACTGTGTGTCTAAGTTGTGCTCACCTGTGTGAGAGTGTGTGTAGAATCAAGTCCTAGGGGTGGACCCAGGAAATGTGGGGTGTGTTCTGCCCTGTCTACCTGGGTGGCCTCAGGTAAGGCACACGCCCACTCCAATCTTTCCTCACCTTTGTAAAGTCAGGATGGGGGACCCCCGCTCCTTATTCCTCGTGATTCTGCTGTGTGAGTTTCCCAGGGGTGGGTAAGGGCAGCACGGAACTGTGCTCAACTCCTGTCTTCGCTCCACTCTGGAGACACTTCTCATGTACGAAACCCCGGCTGAGGAACAGGTCTTCGAACTTGTTCGAGAGAAACCGGCTGAGCTGTGTGACCGGCCCAGCTATCTCCCTCCACAAAAACAGGATCCCCTCGTGGCTGTGGGGCTCACTCGCTGCTGTGTCCCCGTGTCCAGGGCGTCCCTGTTTAATAAAAACACGAGGCGCCACAGCAACGCAGTCCGGTGCACACGATGGGACGGGCACAGCCGCAACACTGCCAACAGCACTGCCGGCGCGGACGCGGAGCAGCAGGGACGGCGGCTCACGGCTGCTGGCAGCGCAGCGCACCCACTCGGAGCAGGGCATGTGCGTGGGACCGGCAGACACCAGGCCTGGTGCGTCCGGGAGCTGAGGCTCTGCTCAGTGCTGCGCTCCACATGCACGACTCACTGAGCGCCCACTTCCTCTCCCTTTACACGCAGCACCCTGTTTAACCTTCCACGCCAGATCCGGCGAGGAAGGTCCTCTCAGTTCTTTCTTTTTCATGGATGAAAAGACGGACGCTCTCAGGGATCCAGCGCCCCGAAGTCTCACGACTAGGGAGGGCCAGGCTTCAAGCGGGTGTGTTGGACCCCAGTCGGCTCTTTCCCCTCCCAGGTCATTTCTCTAACCCGGGCGCACTCAGTTCTGATTCTGGAGGACTTGGGACACAAGTTCAAACGTGGTAGCTCGGAAGGCGGACGGACAGGAGCAGGGTGCTCGCTGGGCAGATGTGTGGAGTGGTTCCGGTGAGGTACTGGTAGGGAGAGGGCAAGAGGGAGACACACAGGAAAAAGAAGTGGTCTCTATGGCAGCCCCTTTGCACTGTTTATAAGCCCCACAGCCCCCCCCCCCCATTCCTCCCTGCCGCATTGCCCCTGGGCCTCACCTGTCGTCCCCCCCCTTCCTCCCTGCCGCATTGCCCCTGGGCCTCACCTGCCCCCCCCCCCCATTCCTCCCTGCCGCATTGCCCCTGGGCCTCACCTGTCCCAGAGCCGGTCCCAGCTCTGGGACTCGGACACAACCAGTATCCCTGAGCGCCTACGCGTCGGGAGTAGATATCACTTCCTGATGAGGAAACCAAGGCTCCAAGACATTCAATAACATCTCAAATCTCACAACAGATCATTCTCAAGGCTGAGGCTCAGACCTCATGTTTGACTCCGGCCGGTGCTTTCCCCTCCCTCATAGTGATTCTTAATTTGGGGCAGATTGTGGTCCCGTGAAGATCAAGATGAACGTCATGCGTGAGTGCAGGTGTTGGGGGCTCACTCATAATGCTGCGATTTTCGGGCAATGCTCAGGCTGTGGTCAACGTGCTCTGCTTTGCTCATGGCTTGAGGGACCCCTCACAGGAGCAGCAGTTTACAAGAACATGTTAACACCTCTCAAAGAGAAAGGCGACTTAAAAAGGCTGGTTTATCACAGAGACGGGTCCCTTCTTTGCAGGCCCAAGGTTGGGGGAGCCGGAAACCATCAAAAGCTTAGGCTGGGAAACCCAGCTTCCTGCTTCTGGCCTCAATTCCCCACCACCATGACCACCATGACCACTGAAAATAAGACCAAACCCAGCACACGCCCTCCCCAAGTCATTCTCCTGTGATTTATCTCCCTGCTTCCTGTTGATCTTGAAGCTTGTTCTATTTCACAGCCTCTGATTTCTGTTCACAGCCCACTGGGCACTTCCCCAGCTTGAGAGGAAACAACAGTTAAAAAAGAAAGACCAAGAGAAGGTGGAAGGTGGGAAACAGCGGGGTACTGAGGCTCAGTAAACTGCCTCTCCTTACCCACTTTGCTGAGAAGGTGGGACCCCTTCCCCTCCACCAGGGCGGCTGCTCCCCCGGAACTCTGGCCCAGTCCTTGTTCAAATGCTGCCAGGACCAACCTGGACGAATGCTCTGTTACTGGCTTTAATAAATGTACCCACTCTCCCACCAATGGTTGTGGGGGTATGAAGAGCAAAATTGCTATCTAGAATTTTTCACCCAGCACTGGGGAAGCAGGAGGGACAGGGTCACAGGATACAGGGCCTTTGGAAAGAGTTGATGAGAAATGCACATTTGTCCCCAGGAAAACCAAGGGTCTTTGGCCCAGTTTTCTGGTTCTGCTCCCCAGATGCCTTCTTCCAGCCATAATTTCAAATTCCATCTGCTCCAGATCTCCCTGGAGCACCAGTCAGACTTAACTCCACCCTCTCCCAATATGTCAGTCTCCCTTCATAACATGTGTGTTTGTCCTTCTATATAGTGAGCCCTTGGTGGTGGTGGTAGAGAGCATGGACGACCTCTCACTCACTCTTTTTTAAATTTTTTTTCTTTACTGATTTTTTTTTTTTTTTTTTAGAGAAAGAGAGAAGAAGGGAGAGGGAGAGAGATAGAAACATCGATGAGAGAGAACACCGAGTGGCCGCCTCCTGCATGCGCCCCACTAGGGACTGGGCCCACAACCTGGGCATATGCCCTGACCGGAAATCGAATCAGTGACTTCTTGGTGCATGGGTCAACGCTCAACCACTGAGCCACACCGGCCAGGCTCACTCATTCTTTTTTAGAAACTACACAACTAATACATGTTCACTGTGTGGAAATATCAGAAAAATCAATGAGCAACTCTCCTCTCCCAAAAAAGATAAAATGTATCCAAGATGCCCCAGCTGGGACTGTAACATTTGGGGGATCTCTCCATTTTCCTGGGCACGTGTGCACACACAGACACTCACCTCACATTTACTTAAGAATGGAACCAAACACTCTATTTCGTGTTCTGCAAGCCCTTTTGTGCCTGCTCAATAACCTTAACATGATTTCATATCAACATGTATATCATTGAACATCGCTGCAGAGTGTTCTATCAAACAGTTGTATCACAGGTTTCTCAGCCAGTCTCCTATTGTTGGGCATTTAGGTTGTATCTCGTTTTTTAAAATAACAGCTTTATTGAGAGATAATTCACATACCATGAAATGAAACCTTTTGAGGTATACAACTCAGTGGTTCTAGTGTGTTTACAGTTTTACAACCATCCCCACTGTCTAATTTTAGAACATTTCAACACCCCTAAAAGAAATCTCATAGCCATTAGCAGTCGCCATATCTCTAGTCCCTGGAAACCTCTAATCTGCATTATGTCTCTATGTGACCCGGCCCGCAGGTCGATCAACGAGGACTCTAGAGGGGGAGTGAGGATGAGGTGGGACAAGAGACACGAGAAATGGAGACAAGACAGGATTCTGATCAAGTCTCGTTTATTCAGGGGGAGTTCACATTATATATAGGGGGAAAACAGGTGAAACAGCCAATGAGCATCCCACCCGAAGCCAACCCCAGCAAACACCCCAGGTGGAACAAATGATAAGCAAAGAACGGAGCAAACAATTATCTTAGAGGAATGCAGGCACTGTACGTGGAGAGGCACGGCACGTGGAGAGGCACGGCACGTGGAGAGGCACGGCACGTGGAGAGGCACGGCACGTGGAGAGGCACGGCCCTGGGGCCGGAGACAGCAGAGCAGACTTTAACAAGATGGATACCATGCAAACGGTCTCCCACATCTATGGATTTGACTATTCTTAACCACTCATATACATGGAATCATATAATAAGGGAGGCTTCTTTCACTTAGCGTAATGTTTTCAATGTGCATCTCCGCTGTAGCATTTATCAGTACTCCATTTCTTTCTGTTGCTGAATAATACCCCATTGTGCAGAAGAACCGCATTTTATGTATTCAGCATTTGATGGATATTGAGTTGTTTCCTCTTTTTGGCTATTATGAATGATTCTTCTGTGAACATTTGTGTACAAGTTTTATGTGGACATATGTTTTCAGTTCTTTTGGGTAGATACTGAGGAGGTGGAATTGTTGGGTCACAGAATAACTCTATGTTTAACTTTTCAAACAATTGCCAAACTGTTTTCCAAAGTGGTCTCACCGTTTTACGCTCTCATTAGAAATACACAGAGACTCAAATTTCTCCACATCCTTGCCAGCACTTGTCTTTGTCCACCAACGGGTGCCAAACCCCGGACCTGTCCCTTGACTACCAGAACTCCTGAATCCACGCTTGTTGGACTGAGCGTGCACTTTCCCTGGACAGAAACGACTCGCACGGGGAGTGGGGAAGGCTTTGTGGAGGAGGAAGCGTTTGAGCTGGGAAACAACTGTAATAGAAGAGCATGGATTTGGGAGCACAATCGACCACTTGACACTTTGATTCTGTCACTTGTTTAGTGGAGGCTGATAACAGTACCTACATCATAATACAAATAAAATGCTCAGCTCAGTGCCTAGCCCACAGCAGGTCCCTCCCCCTTTGCCCTGGGAGGATGAAGAGCTGGCTGTCGGAGCTGGGGCAGGACAGCCACTCCTGGGACGCAGCACGTGCAGTGACACAGTGGTGTGAAAGTAAGGGGCTGGAGTGAGGCAGCGGGGAGTGAGCGTAAAGCCAGGAAGCAGCTGGGGCCAGATCCCCAGTGAGCTCCTTGTATGTGAAGGGAGTTTGAAGTTCAATTTCTTGTAAGTCATAGACACTGGGTGGGGAGTGACAGGGCCATGGCTGACATCTCGAAGAGCTCTCCCCAGCAGTGGGAGGCTGATCTAGAGGCTGGGACTGGGAGCGGCAAGACCAGGAAGGGGCTGTTTAAATGAATCCGGGTAGAAGTGAGGAGCCCGGATGACTGTGACAATGGGGCTAGAAATTGTGAAGTAGCATCACTGGACTATGACGGCCACGTGGCCTCTGCGGTGGCCTGGTGTTCCCCAGGCCTTGCCTTGTTAATCTTCACAACAACCCTGCAAGGAGGGACCCCGTTTCCCGCTCAAAGAAAGGAAGTGACTTGTCCAAACTCGAAGCAGCAGGGTACAGTTGGATCCCTGTCTGCTTGCTTTCTTTGTTTTGGTGTCTCTCTGGGAAAGATGCAGCTACACAGTGAAGCCTGGGATGAATGGAAAAGGGAGGGAAAGCCAGGGAGGACAGTTGTTCTCAGCGAGAGGTGATTTGACTGGCGTGTCTGAGCTCTGGTGGACTGAAGCGAGTGATCGGACACCATGCCCAGCCAGCCCATCTCGTCGTGAGCGTGGGCGTGGGCCCAGGTGCAGACCAGGCCACTCTCTCCCTCCTCAGTCAAAACCCACCCAGTGCTGGAAGCCTAGACCCTCTGGGTGTGGGACCATGGCTGTGGTCTCTTTTCTGTCAACTGTTTCTCCCAGACCACAACCCTAACTCCTGGGCTAGAGGTCAGGGCTGAAGAGCAACATGGCAAGATGCTTGAGTGAGGGGTGGGTGTGAAGGCCAGAGGTATGGGTGTGGTTGTCATGGGACACATGTTCCCTGATTGACTTGGGCCTGGCCCAGTTGACTCTGCGGTTGGAAGTGTTCTAGGTCACCAACAGGTATGGCCAGTTGTCCCCTCCCTGAGTGTCACTGGACACTCACTCACATCTCTCTGGCCACTCAGAGGGCTCAGTCATGAAGGTGGAAGAAGAGGAAGGAGACAGGAATAGAAGGGGTTCGGCTGGGCTGGGCCAGAGAGAGGTCCCAGGAGGGGCCTCGCGTGCCCTTCAGTGACAACATCTGGATGCCTGGAGCTCGCCAGCTCCAGGGCCTGGCACTGACTCACTAGTGTTGCATCCCCAACGTCAACCCCATGAGTTGACAGGCTCATCGCCACTTTGCAGCTGAGAAAACTGAGCTGGGGAGAAACTGCCCAAGGCCCGCAGCTGGTCTGTGCAGAGCTTCTGCCTCCAAAGTTCACCTGCTTGCTTCCCTCTCAGCCACCTCCCTCGTCCTGACACAGTCAGTCTGTCAGCTGTAAGCACAGGCCTGGGCACCCACAACCCAGCTCCTCACCAAGCTGGGCCCTGCCTTCTATAGGGACACACACGCCCCGCTTCAGGCCCCAGATCCCTTCTGGGCGAGATCCTGTCACAGCAGGGAGCAGCTGGGCAGCCCTAACAGCTCCCAAGGCCAGGGGCCAGGCCTCTATCCTCAGGGGAAGGTGGGGCAGGGCAGAGACACAGAGGGGCAAGAACTGGGGGTGGGGGTGGGGGGCTTCTAAGCCTTGAAGCAGCTTCTCTCCGGAGAGACACAGTAGCTCAAAGGGCTCAGGAGCCAGAGATAGCAGCCTTCGAATCCGGAGCCCCACTGATCACTGTCACGGGCAAGGACGTGAGCCGCCATGGGCCTGCGGTCGGCACTCAGAAGACAGGAGCAGTGACACTGGTGGCTGCCCCCGCCGTCGTCAGGAATGCGGTCATCCGTGTAAAGCTCCCAGCACACTGCTGTAGACATGGAGTTTATCATTCCTGCACGTTCTAGCCGTAGGCTGGCTCCTCCCAGGGCCCATGCTGAACACTGAAGGTTCAGGCAACGTGGCTAAGGCCACAGGCCGCCAGGCAAGACTTTCATTCCCTGTACGTAACAGGCAGGCAGTGTTGCGGCTCACGCTGCTCTGGTCATCACTTCACACGTCCTGGGGTTCACAAGTGAGTGGTCGGCCCCAGCCGAGGGACAGGAAACTTCAGCCCTACTTGCTGACCAGGAAGCCAGGAGGAAGGTCCGAGGGGAAGACGGACAGCCGGCAGCATCTCCTTGTATCCGTGAGTGCCAGCTCGAATCCAGCCCAGAGAACCCTGCTCAGAGGGTAGCCTGCCCCATGGACACACCGCTGTCACCAGGACAGACCAGCCCCGGGGCTTCTGTGTGAGCTAACAACTTGGTGGTGGTCCCTAGCTGATAATCTCGCAATACTTTTTACTCCTTCACATAGAGAGGAGGCTGAGCAGAGAGAAGGGTGGAGGACCGGGTGGGTGGGTGAGGTGGGGGCAGCAGTGGGCTTCGCATGCACGGGCCACACCCAGAGGAAAGGCCCTGCGGTTAACCAGATCTTCATCCTTGGCAGTAAATTGAAGCAGGAGGTCTCAGTGCCCACCTCGAAGCGGTTCACCGTGTGGTCTTTCATCCAGACGGTTGGGAGGTACTTCCTAAGAGGAATTCCGGAAAGTTGGCGTTCTTCATCCTTTCTGTCTTCATCAGGATGGTTTTCAGTGCCCGTGGAGGCCGGAGCCCTGGCCAACAGCCCAGCTGACCCCCTGCTTACTCCAGCTCTGCCTCCGACAACGGCCCTGGTCCGTCAGCTTCCAACCCAGGGATGTTCTCTGCACGAAGACATGTGCCGGGCGGCTGAGAGGCCAGTGGTTCTGCAGGCATGAGCTCTCAGCAGCAAGGACGGTGCTGACCAGAGACTCCACCGGGAAAGTCTGTTTCCTAAGAGGAATGCAGTGGCCAGCGCTGAGAAGTGGGGGTTGGAGAGGTAGGAATTCAGAGCTTTCTCCACAGCCCCTGGCCAGTTGGCCTCGCATCCCAAAGGGCTGGTCCTGCCCTGGATCCGGTCCCATCCTGCAGCAGCAAAGAGGCCGCCAGCTGCCCTTGGAGGCAAGTAGCCATGTGGCAATCAACGGCCGGGAGGGAAGTATTGGGAGAAATCTATATTTGGAAGACAACACCAGGTTGGGTAGGTGGTTCCCTGGCCTTATCAGGCTCCCGCAGTCCAGCATGGCACCAGGGTGGATGAGCTGTCTCGTCTCGACCCTATTGGGCTTGGCTCAGTCCCCATAAGAGGGAGGGCCTTGTCCTCACACACCCCTGTGCTCTGAGTCACCCTACTCCACGGACCTCACCCACTGGCCTCCATGTCACGGCCAGCTGCCATGGGAAGAGAAGTTGGCTGGCTTTCAAAGTCAGGGGTGAGGACAGGCATGGCACTGTGCAAACACCGGCAATGCCAGAGCCAGGGCACGTGCTTCTGAAGGAGAAGCATCACCTGTTTGATTGCAGAGGATTTAGAAAGGAATTAAACATCTCTGTTAGAATTCATTCAGCTTGGAGTATTAATCCCATTTCTCCCTGGCAGCAGCATGGCCATGGCTGAGACAGGCCAAGGTAGCTAGTGATTGGGATACTTTCCATTTCTCACCGAGGTAGGGGTGATGCACCTGTGCCTCCAGGCCACCAGGAATTTGCCATGGTCCTCTGACACTTACTAGCTACGTGATCTTGGACCAGTAATACATCCTCTTAGACGCAGTGGTTCTCAACCTGTGGGTCGTGATCTCTTTGGGGGTCGAATGACCCTTTCACAGGGGTCGCCTAAGACATAACAGTAGCAAAATTACAGTTATAAAGTAGCAAACAAAAATAATTTTATGGTGGGGGGTCACCACAACATGAGGAACTGTATTAAAGGGTGCGGCATTAGGAAGGTTGAGAACCACTGTTAGAGTCTCACTCCCTCATCTGTAAAACTGAGGATCCGTTTTTCTGAAATTAAACCTGATCCCGAATGTGAAGTCCAGGGCCCAGGGCCCAGCAGGCGCTCCGTGGGTGTTTCCTCCTAAAAAGGACCTTCCTTTCATTTCTCATCATCTTTGTCTTCTTATTCCACTACTTTGATGTGGACTCATTCTGATTATGATTCCCTGTGTGGTTTTTAAATGACTGCACATTCTTGGACACTCTTCTCTTCAAAAGGTGGAAAATATGAGTGCCCCGCCCCCCCCCTTGAAGAGTGGCTGGACTTTGTGACGCCTAATGAAGATGATATGGCAGAAGTGAAGGCGTGTGACTTCTGAGGCAAGGTATCGTGGTTTCCGCCTTGTTCGCTCTTGGGTTGTCTGCTCTGTGGCCACCCTGTCACGAGGACACTCAAGCAGCCCCTAGAGAACCCATGTGGGGAGGATCGAAGGTCTCCCACCGACAGCCAGCACCCACTTGTCAACCTCTGCAAGCGGGCTCCAGCCACAGTCAGGCCCCCAGACAGCTGCAACCTCTTGATCGACCCTGAGCCAGAAGGTCTCTGAATCTCTGACCCCCAGGAACTGCGAGATATAATGAATGTATACTGTTGCTTCAAGTCTCTACATTTTTGAATGACTTGTTACATAGCAATAAATAACTAATATATATCCATTTCTTCTAAAAAGGTTTTGAAACTATGTATAGGTAAAGGCATAGCAATAACTAAATGGGGAGCCATTGGAACAAGATTTGAAAGAAGAGAAAGAAGTAATACATGGGGTGGTTATAGGCAGGAGTGTGGCTGTTCCCTTCGACTGGAAAATCTGGTTGAAGACAAAACACAGCTTTAGGCTTCTTGGAAGTCAGAGTGAAAACGGAAACTCGATGGGTAGTATTAAAACTATGTTTTCTCCTTTTGGCTCTGAATGAGGCTATACATTTGACAGGGGCCTTGAGACAAACAGCGTCACACAGTGTGGGGCATGGCATCTTGGGGTCCCGCAGACATTCCACCTGGATCATGCTGAGCAGGTTTCATCTGGTGAACACAGATCACTCACAGTGATGTGTTTTCTGACCATTTTTAGGGACTTGTGGCATTACAAAATTAGGAGAGAAAAAGACAAAGTGTACTTTTAAAACTTTTTTCATAGTTACTAGATAAAAACATAGCATTAGAGGATTTATAGTGAAAAGTCTTCATTTCACTCCTGCCCCCCACAGGCCAGATCCTTTCCTGTGGTCAACTCTCCGTGACTGGTTTCTGGTTTAATTTTCCAGGGATATTTTATACAAATACAAACAAATGATAGGTATTGTTTGCCCCTTTAATGCATGAACGGTAGCATAATACAGGCACTGTTCTGCACTATGCTTTTTACTATTCAATATTTACATATGTCTTAAAAATAATATTTTCCCTAATTATCATACCTTTTTATTTTCCTGAGTTTTTAAAAAATATGTTTTTATTGACTTTTTTAGAGAGGAAGGGAGAGATAGAAACTTCGATGTAAGAGAGAAACATTGATTGGCTGCCTTCTGCATGCCCCACACTGGGGATCGAGCCCACGACCTGGGCAGGTGCCCTGACTGGGAATCGAACTGATGACCTCTTGGTGCATGGGATGATGCTCAATCCACCGAACCACATCAGCTGGGCTTGAATTTTTAATATAACTCATAATTTGGAAAGAAAGAGTCAAGAATATAAAAAACACTGTAATCCCACCACCAAGAATTCACCACTGTTGGATACATGCTGTTCTGGTGTCTTCCTTCCTGTCTTTCCCCCATGAATCTGAAAGTGTATATATGATATGTTTACTTTTTCAAATCGTAGGAAGGAGTTTACATTCTGAGGTCCCCTCTACTTACTGTTATGTACACCCTTTTCCCTTTCTCCCGCCACTGACCATTTGTTATATCATGAGAATCTGCAGACTTTTCTTAAGAGGCATGTTTATTTTCTTAATAATGCTCTCCCCAGCCCAGGGTTGATAGGAACTTGTCTTTTCGGAGTCTTCTCCAGGCTGCTGTGAGGACAGCTCAGAATGACCTGTCACCAGAGCACCCCCAAGATGGAAAGCTGAAATCGTGAAGAGGCATCAGTCAGCTCGCTCATACAGGACTCCCTTAGGTGGCCCAGACGAGGCTGTTGGGGCCACAGAGCCTGCGGGTGACCAACCCCTGTGTGATGGCATTCAGCCTCAAGGGGCAGAGTGAGGAAGTGGGGTCCTTCACAGGAAGAGCCCCAAAGATGGGGGCTTCCACCAAACACACCTCAGAGCCCAGCGATCTGTCAGTCCTCAGGACTCTCCAGGAAGCTGCCTGAGGCCGAGGCATCTGGGGGATCTTGTCTGGGAGGAATCAACAGAATAATTCCTTCATCATTGCCTTCCCGGGGCACAAACCACACCTCCCAACAAGGTTTCTTAATGGAGAAGGGCAACATTTCAAATGGATAACACTAAAAGGGGCAAGCCAGCCAGAGTCTTTATCCTAATATGCATTCTCTTCTAGCAGATTCAGATCCAAAACAGTGGCACTATCAATCATACCAACACTGAGGGCTTGCTGATCCTGGGCTCCATACTAAGTTTTGTGTATATTATAATGTTGTTTAATTTTGGGGTAATCTTTCATGTATGTAGGGTCTTTGATTCTCCCATGTATGTAATTACATTTGGTTATTTTCTTTGGTTAATCTGTCTCATGTTTATTTTTTTATTGAATTTATTGGGATGATATTGACTAATACAATTATATAGGTTTCAGGTGTATAATTCTATACTACATTATCTGTATACTGTATTGTGTGTTCACCACCCCAAATCAAGTCTCCTTCCCTCACCATTTATACCCTCTATACCCTCTCCTACCTCTCCCAACCCTCTTGCTTAATTCTTATAACCACCCTAAGCTGGTAGGGAATTATCATACCCATTTCATAGAAAAGTGGAGAGCTAGAAGTCAAACGCAGGACTCTACACTCCAGGGCATACGCTCTTAATTACACAGCCTGTGTTCCCAGAGCTCACGGTCTTGTAGGGAGACAGATCTATAATCAATCATGTTAACTTAAGACAGGCTGAGATAAGTATGATCCTAAAGTGCTCCTGGAGTTTGTAAAAGAAAGTCCTTTTGATTAGAGAAGCATCCTCCATTGGGGGCCAGGTGGAGTTGCCTGGAGAGCTGGACCGGCAGCTGGGAGGGTGCAAGCGCTCTGCTTGGTACGCAGGTGAAGGGAGGTGGGTGCCGAGTGGCCGTGCAGGGAGCAGGAGGGTGTTCTGCGCACAGCTGGGTTCGCAGGTGAGGGGAGGTGGGTGCCGAGTGGCCGTGCAGGGAGCAGGAGGGTGTTCTGCGCACAGCTGGGTTCGCAGGTGAGGGGAGGTGGGTGCCGAGTGGCCGTGCAGGGAGCAGGAGGGTGTTCTGCGCACAGCTGGGTTCGCAGGTGAGGGGAGGTGGGTGCCGAGTGGCCGTGCAGGGAGCAGGAGGGTGTTCTGTGCACAGCTGCTGGAGTGGAAGACGGAACGGTTCACACAGACGATGACGACAGACTGGAGCTCCTACAGGGAAGGGTCTGAGGAAGCCATCTCGCTGGTAGCAGGCCAAGGAGTGAACGGAGGAGTCACTATCTGGGCAGGTGTGGCAAGACAAATCAGATAGGTCTTCAACTCAGGGGCAAAAGGCTGGTACCACAACCAGAGGGTTATGGGGCCGCCCAGGCAGCAGCAAGCTGTTCTTCGGGCCTTCAGTGATGGGCTCATTTACTCCAGGCCGAGCCAACAGGCCACTCGCTCTCTGGTTCTCTTCTACCCAATCACTGCTCTTGAGGAACATCTTGTAGTGACTCCCAGTAGAGAGGCCAGAGTCATCACGAGAGCTTTTTCCTACGGTGAAATTGGGCCTTCAGATAGGGAAAACTAGTTTGTAAGAAACATACGGCCATTTTCACAGCGAGTACCGGGGTAGCACTTGCGCTTGTTCATTAGTCACTGGGACCCTCCCGGTAGCTTCCGGTGTGAATAGTGACCCACTGCTGGCCTGAAGCACAGCTGCGTGCCACGTGGGGCTGCTTTTATCGTGGATGTCAGGTCCCTGCCTGGCTCAGTGGCGGTCCTCTGCCCCGGCTGGGGTCACTTGACCCCCTCTCCTGGCTGTGGTCTCCAGGACTAGTCCTGGGGCAGGAAGAACTAAGGCAGCTCTAGCTCCAGGCTCTGAAACTCACTCAGCATTGAGCCGTACTTGTCTCCAGGCTCGTCGTGACGTTGTCTTGGTTCTGAGCACTGACTTGTGCCTGGGATTCTGGGCAGTGTCATGTCCCCCAGCTCTGATCATGGGCTCGCCAGCTGTCATCCTCCTTACATCTGAGTTCCTGTCCTGAAGAACTCTGCTCAGGCCCCTGAAGCCCGAGTCCTGCCTCGATCTTGCCATTGCCCCACAGGAAGTGGAGGAAGTGCTGCTCTTGAAGCTGGGCTTGGGGCTGGGCTCCTCCACACGCTCCGCACTTCTGCAGTCCTGCTTCCCTGCACCAGATTCCTGAGGCTCTTCATTTCCCCGACGCAGACGACTTTACCAGACTGTGTTCTTGGTTGATTGCCCGTCTCCCAGATTCCATGTTTCACCTGCTGGGCTGGACTTCCGAATAGCTGCTTTGGCTCCAGCTGTTCCCCCAAAGCCTGCCTTTGCTCAGTGGGTGGGCAGAATTCCAGAGCGGGCCCCACCCAGTCTGCCCTGTTCCTCCCCCGTGAATTGAGCCACGCTCAGTTTGACTTTAGCAAGTGCATGTATGTGTGCTCTTGCTCAATGTTAACCTAAAGGTCAAGATGGAGACATAAGACCATACCTATACAAAATTATTTCATACATGTGGCTCTAAAATATAAAACTATTTAAAAGACATTTTGAAAATGAAAACATCTCAGTTACCCCACAACATATTTTAAAAGGCTTAACACACCCAAACATCCGGGTGCAGTGGGAGCCCCGCCCCTCCCCCTGTGAACTGGTAGATAATATTTAGAATGCATTTTTGGTTGTATTAACAGCCTCAAATAACTTTTATTTCAGTCGAAACAATTGAAGCCAACATATCCAGAATAGAAATCAGGTAGGAAGTAATGTTTAACCTTAACTTGTTAGTCAAGTAAACACCTTTGGAAGAGTATGCCTATGCCTGCCAACAACTGAGCTGTATCTCATGTGCCCTCATAAAACTGTCAGGAGGTCATCTATTGTGAAGTCAAAGTCTATCAAACTAGTCACCGCTGAAGTCCAGCTCCTAGAACATTGCTCAACAGGAAAGGGGTGAGTTATAGAGTGCAACGACTTCCTCCATAGCTCCTGCTCAGTGAGAATCGTCAGATCCTATTACTTTTAGAAAAAGCAATTCATTTAAACCCTGCTCATGAAAGAGAATGCCCTGTGTTTAGTAAGGACAGACACTAGTCTGGCAAATCATCGAAAAGAGTCTAGCAACACTGCAGCTCCAGGTCCAGGCTGGCACTGTCACTACCAACTTTTCTTAAAAACCCAGGAAAGATCATTTAAGTCAAGAGTACTGGTGGGAAATCCACAGAACTGTCTATCTCTTAACTCCTGCATTTTATAAGCATACCACTTCATTTCCATCCCTGTCTAATAGGACATCACAGCTTTGGGAAGTCCAAGTTTCTTCTTGAAAAATCTCAAGTCTAAATATCAACAGGTTAGGACATTGTTGGTCTAAAAGGTCCAATTAATTAACACTCCAAACTGGTCTTTCTATGGGGCTCATATTTACTGGCTTTTGGAGGGGCAGTCTAATATAAGTAGACAAACAATGAGGAAAAATATTGTGTACAAGATTTTATACTACATATTGTCATTTCAAAAGTGCATTTAAAGTTTTTAGAATTTCTTAGAAATATAATATTCTGTGCAAATTCAAATTAGAATAAAATCATTGCTACTTATTTTAAGGTATGGAGTTTAACGAGGAACTATTATTTTGTCTAGAGACAGGAGTTACCTAGACTGAAAATATGGGATTGAAAACAAACAAACAACAAAAACCATTACTAAGGTCAAGGCTGGCCCTGGAGAAGGACAAAACCTAAAGTAGTTTGTGTAGGAAAAATACAAAAGCTAGCATAATCAATAACCTTCACCACTGTTTCGGTCAAGACTCACCCAACCAGAAATTATATAGTCCTTAAAAATAATTGTGGACTGGATATATAGCCATCTATTTTCCTGCTAAATAAAACATATTACTTTTTTTCCTTAGCAAAAGGTACGTCATTTAAGGTATAACAACAGCATGTAAAATATAGCTTGCAGTAGTAAAGAACTCAGCATCATGATTAACTAGAGAAAATACACAAAAGACTTTCACAGAACATCTAACATACCTGAAATTTTAGGACAAACAATTATCGATAAGTAAGAACCAACCTTGGTCCTGTAATATATCTTTTAATTATTCCCATAATGAATTTCTAAACATTAATTTGCAGAGAACTTTAGAGAAGTGTATTTATTTACTGTGTCTATTCCTAGGTTATGGTCTGAGGGACTTCCCAGGGAGACTGCTCTAGTAGAAAAGCATGGGATGCAAGCTCAAGACCTTTGCTTGTGTCCTGGTATAGCCACCTCCCAGTTGCATGGTTAGGCAAACACCACATCCCTGGAAGACAGGCTTCCTAAGTCAGAACAAAATAACTAGACTGTAAGCAACGAATGAAGTAATATGGGCTCCATAAACTTTCCTCAACTTTAAACTGTGTCTAGCAATGCACAGTCAGAATGAAGTTCTCAGTCTGAGCTCAAAGATATTTTGAAGGAAGTTGCCTCAAGGAACTAAAACTAGATTTAGACTCGGGATTGCCCCCTAATGGTCATCTCAGAAATAAAATCTCTTTGAAAACTTGAATTCACAATTTTTTTTTTTCTCTGAAAAATTCTCAAAGGCTTATCCTTGTTCTCATCTCCAGCACATACACTAGGTTTTTCTCTACGATAATCTCCAAGTATGTTCATTTAACTAAAGCTGTAAGTAGATACAGTATATTTCTTTAAAACTACTTCTTTAACTAAAGTCTTTTCAGGTTTTTAAAATAACACTTCCCTTAGACGGTCTCTCCCTGCCCCCAACATTGGAAATCAGAAAGAAAAAAAAAAGTAAAAGATAAAGGGCTTCTACCCAAGTCTTTTTGCATCTTAAGCAAAGGTCTATATAGATACCTTGCCTTCCAGGTGTCATGCTGAAGATTCAAGAGCTGGTTCTCGTCCTGAAGGATGACATCACCACTGGCCATTCCCTCCCCAGGTTTTCATCAATTTCTTCATTCTTGAGGCAATTTGTTGGGGAAAAAAAGTCTTCCAAATCGGAAGTTAGTATTTTATCCGCAACCTATATCTTGTATCAAAACATGAAGTCACCATGGCTGGACTTAAGAGTCCAAACTAAGCAGACTGCCTCTTGCTAAAGAAACTCCACAACAATGTCCACTGGAGCCAACCGGGCCAGGCACACAAATCGCACTTGTCATTTTATACATCGGGATCTCTATGGGTGAAATACTTGCACCTCCCTTTTTTTTTTTTTTGCAAGCCCTGGCCTCATTATCTATAAAATAGGGATATCATCTACTTTGCTCGGATGTTGGGAAGGCTAATAAGGTAATATATGAAAAGCACGTAGCATGAAGTGATAGATACCGTCAATTATCTCCTCAGTCAAAAAGAAAGCCAAATATTTTAAAAGAAAAATTACATTGCCACTCAAAGGCATGAGAACTCCCCTGAGGAGTCATTTTCTATCATGGTTTCTTTCTGAGACTACCACAATTTTCCAATGTGCTCTCTCCATAGACATCAGAGGTTCTGGGAAAATGGGACAACAAAGTTGAAAACAGTCGAATGTGGAGAATGATAAGCAACAAAGGAAATGTCTTCTAGTTTACATTTTGGGCATTTCACAAGAAACATGGTGTTATCTACAGACTAGTAAAAGGGAAGTTCAGTGCAGTAACTAGAAACATACTAGATTGTTAGGTGCATTGCACCCTCTAGTGGCCACAAAGACTTCTTTTTAAAAACCTGGTTTAGCCCAAACTGCAACTTAGATGTGTATATTTTATGTTTTCTATGTAAAAAAAAAAAAAAGCTAATGTTAAGAGAAACCACTGTGGTCACAATTTGATCCATTCAGTTCTCTTTATTCCCTGCTGAATGAAAATAATAATGAATAAAGGAAAGGTACAGGCAACATCCCCTTGTCGTCGACGCTCAAGTGAGTCCTGAAGACAATGGTCTTTGTTGCTTTATGGAAGGAACTTCTGAAATGAGCATCTTTCTAAAACAGCAATTTTTCACCACAGGGTTATTTACAAGCCAAGGTAACAATTAAATATGCCCAAGAACTATGAATCTATTCTTCTCTGCCCAAACCCTTCATTTTTATAATGGTTAAGTATAGTAAAAACTTCAATTAACCAGAACCTTCAATTAACATGATTTCCCCTCATGCACTCTATTTTTAATACAAAGTGGAAAAAAATCACAAGAAATCATTCATGTGAGGAATTTAGTCTGAAAATCTTCCAGGATGAATTATGTGAAGAAGGAAAAAAAAAGAGCAGAATAAAATTACATTCACACCATGATAACTGTTACATAGGCAATACACACATACGTGAACAAGAGCTGAAAAGGAATAAACAGTGTTTTGAAAAAATTTTTAATGTGGTGGAATTTTAACCTATTTTCTATTTCTGCTGTTTTCTTATTATTCCATTGTTCCATAAAAATCAAAGAGAAGGGTAATGTATATAAACTCAGCACATACATTCTGTAACATTTTCTATTCTACATCCGAAGATCTGAAGAGTAGAATTAAGCATGAGAATTCCAAATCCTTCAAGATCTTTCGATCTCAGAGATACAGTTATGGTCACCATACCCTATCAAGACAAAAAAATAGGTCGCTTGGAGTATATTTCTTTCAATATAAGCTGAAACAAGAAAGGTTTTATATAGTTAATTTTAAACTAACTTGGAAATAAATTTATCAGGACATCCCTTATTCAGAAGCATAAATCTTACTCAAAACCTCACTGCAGTATAAAACTCACTCCACAGGTAATTCAGGCTAAATAACCACCCAGAGTTGAAAGGTCATAATACCAAATCCATCTATTTAAAATACTGTTTATTTGTGATTTCACATTAATTAGCATTACATCTAAGAGCAATATCAGATATCATTTATACATTTTCCACAGGACACAGAAGTTCATTGGCTCATTCTTTATGCCAAAGCAAGTAAATAGAGGCATTAGCAAAAGGTGCAAATAGTTCACTGTTGTAGTTTAAAAAATATTAATGCACACTGCATTCATTTAAGATATATATATATTTAAAAAGTTATGGAAAAGCATAGTTCACAGGTTACAGTTTCTACATACATTGTAATATAATATAAAAGATGTAGAACATGAAAAACATCCTCAAACACAGAATTAAACTGAAAGTATCCACTAAGAGATTAAAACACCGATTCCAGTAGTTGGTGAGATCTAGAATGACATTTCTGGCTCCGTTTCAACTTTTCATCATCATACACGTACAGTCAAACAGAACCAGCCCAGAACACACTGTTATCAATGTAATGTTTTACATGCCAACTCACCCTCCAGAAACACTTTGGATTATTTTACCCACTGACCACTTTGGATCATTGATTTTACATTGATTTGTGACATCACTTGGGTAAAGGGGGAAAACAAACTATATTAAACCTAAGTTTAAATTTGTATTTACATTAGAAAGAAAGTTAACTGAAAAGATAAAAAAATTTGTAAAAATAAGAAGTGGTAGTTTTCTCATTGGGGGAGGGAGGTCAGACCTGCCGATTTCTTCTAGTGCTGCCTTCTAAAGGTACAGCAGTTACAACGATTTGACCCTTTAAAACTGGACTACTAACCAAAAAATACAATAATTTTGGTAGAGAAGCAGAATTTTATAAATTTGGGACTTGTTTCAAATAAATTACACTTCAAATCCTATGAGTCATTATTAAACTAGAATTCTATTCATAACACCTTTTTGTTCCCTCCTTTCTTCACTTTCTCATTCTGTTTTTCATTTGGTTACCACATGAGAGCTTCTTCATTCATCAGCAATACTGAGAGAACAACACATTGTAAGGTTCAAATACAGATCTAGTTATACCTTTAAATCCTCTAATCCTGGCTGATACCAAGTCCCTGGATTCTTGAATTATATTTGAGTATACTTAGTACCAAGCAGCCTCAAATCTGCTGTTGTTAAATGATTGGCTATTATGCTTATGACATTTTTATACTGAATGGTATACAAACATCTCAACATACAAAAATCGTTTTTGCCAGTTAACTAAATAACCCATGTTATGTGTACAAAATCCCCTTGTTTGAAAAATAAGGGGCTTTCTAAACTAATAAAAAAGGAAGTTTTCAAAAATTATATTTTACTAAAAATGACCTTTTTTGGCAAACAAAGTTACTTCAGGTGAGGAAATTTTATACTATGAATAAAATTCCAAATGAATCTTTTCTTATATTTTCTTTTAAAAAAATTATGTGCCAGTGTATACTAATGCTATAGATTCTTTTCTTAGAAGCTTTTTAAAGCATTCTGTTAATGCCCATTGAAACAATGGGAACCAAAAAGGTACAGTCAATAATCAATGATAAAAAATTATAATCTGATTACCAAGTAAAGCAGGTGTAGAGAAATAAAAATTCTCTCCCTTGTTCCCTGGTAATTCTTTCCAGCAGATATTATAGGGGAGGCCTGAAGTGGTAATTCAGACAGTACCTGTTTGTGGTGGATTACAATACCTCATGAGGGTAGAGCTAGTCAAAACTAGCAATTGTGTAAAAATTCAAAGCCTTTTTTCCAACATATAAAATGAGAGATGAATTTGAAAACTTTTCTTCATCATATTTTTTTAGTAAAACCCCTTTCCAGTTCTCAGAGTCCAGTTTGCTACATACCCCCAATCTGATCTACCACTGCATATTAATGATCAACTTAAATGTGGTATTTAAATGTGCAACGTCACATTGTAATAATAGTAATATAAAGACTTTCATTAGGCTTCGACTTTCTCCTTTTTTTTGTTCTTTTTCAGAAAAGAAGGAGTGCGGAATTTCTTCTTTTTCTTGGATGGTGATTTTGAAGGTGAGCCTTCAGGTGACAGGACTTCTTCAATTTTTTCTGGAGACTTAATGGTGATCTCGATGTTTTCTATGGTCGTGCTTGTAGTTAACCTACTCACTCGCTTAGCAAGCTCATCTTCAACATCATGCATATCATCCTTCCCATTCACCACCATGACAGGCACTTCCATGGAGATGAAGCTCTTGGAAAAAAACTCATGATTTTCTACAAAAGGAGAGGGTTTTTGGTTATTTTATATAGTTAACATCTTTGCTTTATTTTACAAAACAAAAATGTTTTAGCAATATACTAGGCATTATTTAATTCCAATAAAGACAGATCATTTTTTTAATAGACCTATTAGCATGAGGCACATTTTCTTAAATAGTATATAGGGGAAAGTTAGACCAAAAACTGAAGGCTAGGTAAGTCCAGTTTGATGACTTGATAGTTTCACTATAAATCAAGTCAATATAAGTGAGGAAGACAACATATATTTTTCTTTAACTTTGGGGTCATTTGGGAATCAAAACTGAAAAGATTTCATGCTTCTGATTGGAAGACATATGACAAAGCAATTTTAATTTCACAAATTCTTAAGAACTATGAGTTACCAAAATCCAGATTAAGGTAAGTCAATTTACAAAAGTGGCACCCCACTTAATAAAAAATATAAAATAATCAGGAGCTTTAAGTAAAATCCATGGCAAACTTACTGCAATCAGGTGTCCACTTTCCTTACATAAACACAAATGACAGAGGAACAGATTCTTTAGTTTAACCCAGTGAATGCTATGGGAAATTACATTGAATACCTTCTAATTTTTCAGGGATATTTTGCGGTGACTGAGTTTGAGACTGAATTTGTGAAACAGATGAAGCGTCATCTGAGAGTAATTCCTGCTCAGCATCTGTTGGATAAGAGTTTAGTTAAAAGCCATGCAAACCAAAGAAGCCTAAGATTTCAGGGGTTAGTGCATACATCAAATGCCTGCATACACAGAGATGAGAGACTCTTCAGCAATGAGCTGCGCATGCTAACGGTTACCCCATATCTCAGTAATTGTGCATCAGGAGGAAGTTAGTGTGTTAGAATCTCTGGCTGCGAATATTAATTTTATACGCATGCTTACTAAGGAAGCATGGCTATTGGTAGCCCAGGCAAATAACATGTATGCATGTAGCTTTTTTCTAGAGTGTTAGAAAACTAAAATACACTGAGCAGCCAGATGAAAATTATGAGGCCTCACCAATGATGCTACATTAATGGGGCAGAATGCTTCACTGAGTTTCTGAACAATACCCAATTAGTGATTTCTGTCAGGGCAATATTAGTGAGCTAATTCAGAAGGTCATAATGAATGAGGAAGAAATTGTAAAGTTATAGATAAAAGGTGGTGGTTCTGGAGTATAATATTTGTTACCTGGCATCTTTAGGCTTTCAAAAAATAAGAGATTAAAGAGGAACATTTTACAAAATACAGAAACAGATGTTAGAATAAACAAATTCAAAATACCACAGAGCATTTAGTACAATTACACTGAATCAGGATGACTCCCTTTTGTGATGATACTAACACAGTGATTAAAACTGTTCCTTGGATGATCCAAATGTCATTCGTTCTTCCTACTTCATAGCTAACATGGACAAACATTCTTCAACTACTAGTTCTGCTTTGCTTTGGGTAAAAAGTTAACTGCATATTGTGGATGCTCTAAAGCAGAGGCTCATTCCCTCTTTTGGGACCACAGATTTCTTGTCTCCCACCCTGAACCCCATTCCCAAATACCATGCACAATTAGCATATATGTGTGTGTGTATATATATATACATATATTTATATGTATATATGTGTATATATATATATATATATATATATAGTGTTTTTGTTGATTTTTTAGAGAGTGAGGAAGAGAGAGAGAGAGAAACATCAATGTGAGACAGATACATTATCAGCTGCCTCCTGCACGCCCTCTACTGGAACTGAGCCTGAAACCCAGGCATGTGCCCTGACCGGGAATTGAACCGGGATCTCTCAGTCTATGGGATGACACTCAATTCACCAAGCCACACTGGCTGGGCAAGCATGTATTTTTAAGATGGCTCATGAACTGTCTAAATATTATCCAAAGACCCAAGATTGAGAACCCCTGCTTTAAAAAAATCCCTTATTCTTGAGAAAATGGGACCTCGTATTTGAGCTAGGTGTTTTCATGAAAAATTTTAACTATAATCCTTACTTAGGTTCTGAAGTCAGACAAACTCAACCTAGAGTGCCCATGTGCTTTAGAAAAGGCACATCAAAATTCTAGCAGTTTGCTTTATATTTTGACTTTGAAATTACAATCCTGGTACCTTGAGACACCAGGAACAATAGAGATTGTACAAAGCATTTAATAAACATATACTTGTGAATCTATGATTATGTCAAAGTAAAGCGTTTTCAAAAAGCCGCAAACTATAAAATGTTTAAGTCTATTAACATGTACATGTACTTCAGCTAGGAATTCTTTACTCATCTGGAGATTTCATTTTACTTTAGAAGACGTTTTGTTACAAACCGGATTACTTTCTGAGGAAAAGAGTTTTCACTACATGTTAACTAACATACGTGGTCTGTGGTAGCTCTTTAAAGTTCAGCCTCATCTATACTCAGGACTGGGAGAGATGACATAAAACAATCAATTGTGAAACATACATTTCAAAAAAACACTGACCATCTTCTATCATCCAACACAAGGTGCTTCACTGTCAACAGTATGGTTATCCTAGGCTTAATCTAAAAATGAACTTACCTTCCAGGCCTTGCTGTTTACGTTCGATTGTCTTCGTGTACTCTTCAAGTTCTCCTTCTGTGAGATGGCTGAAGGGGTTGGGAGGAGCTGGTGGGGCAAGATCATCATCTTCAAATTGCATGGTCTTGCAAAGAAAAACATCAACTTGTTACCAAGAGTTTCACATATATCTATATATTGATTCCTATATATATTTACATAGATATACATGATTTCACACACATACACATACATGTAAATGTATACATGTTTGTAATACCTTATAACAATCACAAGAAATGATAGAGCAACATGCTTTGTTTGAAATATTCATATCAGATTAGTGCTTTTAGGCTACTGATCCGATGAACTAAAATTTCCAGTGCTGTTTCCTCAATAAGCCTATATAGGTCAATTTTAATAACTCTTTCACAAAAAATAAATAAATAAAACTAAGCCTAAGTTTTAGTAAGCTTCACACAACTAAGAAATATCTTAGAAACCAAGAATTGCTGCATTTCCAAAAAGTATTAGAAAAATGAAATGGTACCAAAAGAACTTCTTTAAATTTGCTATGAAAATAAACTTCTATTTGCTCTAGGAAAGAAATTAATGATATTTCATCTGGCAGATTGAACCCATGCATTTTTTAAAAATATATTTTTATTGATTTTGAGAGAGAAAGGAAGGAAGAGAGAGAGAGAAACATGATATGAGAGTGAAACGTCCATCGGCTGCCTCCTGCCTACGTGGGATGAGCTCACAACTTTCCGGTGCGTGGGCCAACACCCCACCAAGCCACACCGGGCAGGACAAGCCCATGAATTAAAAAAAAAAGTCCTTACTCAAACCCCACTAAAATGATAGTAACAAATCAACAACAAACATGGTATTTTAAAAGAAAAGAATGGGAGAGGAGACAACAGAGGATTTTTGGAAGCTGGAAAGAAAACAGGTGACAGAGTGGGTAGCAGAGTTAAGTAGAACCTAAGCCCCAAAAAGAAGGATGCAAATAAAAACAAAACAACATGCTCATTTGCCCTGTAGAACGGCTCAGAAACTAGAGGCATTAGGTACCACAGAAGGTGTGGTGAAGAACGTGAAAAGGGAGACAAGCTAAAAGTCTGAGTAAGGAACAGAGTCTCAGGTCTCCTTTCCTATTCCGCAGAGCCAAGCATTTACCTCTCCCATCTCTGCAGAAGATCAGAGGCTTATTCTTCAGAACAGCTGATTAGGGGACACAAGGCACAGATGAGGGCTCAGAGAACACTGATGGCAAACTGGCAGGAGACTAGAGAATTCTCCAGATAAATTAATGGCCCTAGATAAAAGAACTACAGATATTAACATTTGGGAATTCCCCAGAAAAACAACCTGATCCACATCCAATCACCCTGCAGTGAAGCTCACCCATCCCCAAGCTCTGCACACGCCCAAGCTTCTGACTGGCTCTCTGTGCCCCATTCTTAAGTATAAACAGACTACCACGGATTGCCAGATATTTGAGGAAAGCTTCCAACATGGGAGTGAGAGAGACCAGAATAAACAAGAAAAAGGAAACTCAGAAGAAACAAAGAAAATAAAGGCAGCTGAAGAAAATTTAAAATTGATTCCCTAGAGCAATAAGAGAAAATACTGTAATGATGAAAGACCCGGATGTTACATAATAATAATAATAATAATAATAATAAAATATATTCAGGGAATAAGAAGTCTTACATTTAAAAAAAAAGACAACAGAATAGAAAATTAAATTAGAAGGGTTAGAAAATAAAGTCCAAAGCAAATCTCCAAGAAGTAGGATAGAAAGACAGAGATGGCAAGTAGGAAAGAAAAATCAGAAGCTCAGTCAAAGAGGTTCAACTAACAGTACATCCTGATGGAAAAGAAAGTAGGAGGGGAAAAAACTATTTAAAAAACACTTTTTTAAAAGTCCCAGAACTGAAGAATATGCAGATTGGAAAGGATTACTAAATGCTAAGAACAAAGACTTAAATGAAATCTACTACAAAGCACACCATCATAAAATTTCTGAATAGCAGTGATGTAAAATAGGTCCAAAAGAAAAACAAAAAACGACTTATACAAAGATACATGAATCACAATACTTTCCTACTTCTTAATAACAACATGGAGTTAGGGGACAATAGAGGGATACTTTTCACATTTTGGGGAAAAATTATTTCTAAACTAAAATTCTGTATCCAAGCTATGCATGTTTGAAGGCAGAATACAGGATTTCAGATGGTTACCGCTATGTATCCTTTTTCAGAAAGCCATGACAGGATGCGCTCAGTGATAAAGGAGTAAATCAAGAGAGTGGAAGACACGCGGTGCAGGAAATGGGATACTACATAGGCGAGAAGCACAGGAATCCTCACAATGAGCCTATGCAGCTGGCCTGCAGAGCCACCAGTCCAAATCTGTACCACAATGACAGGGGCTAGAATGGAGAGATTACCTGTTACCTTTGACCCCATGGAAAATAATATAAAAAGGAAGTCTATAATTCTATTGAAAACTTTGGGAAGAACTAAACCAGTGTACTCAAAATACTAAGCAATGAATAAAGAAGGTAATTATTAATTCCAGGGGGAGAAAAGTTGTATAAGAAAGAGAATGTAATCACAGGATACTATCTGAATCAGCAGTAATTATTAATAATATAAAGAGTAAAAGGTGATTTAAGAAAAAACCACACACTGTGATATAACCTCAGTGGGGGAATGAAAAAGGAAAGCATTGTGTACACAGGCTAACTCCTCATCTTCTATAGAAGAAGTCACTATCATTTTTCATTGATTCTCTCTTGTACTTTTCTCTATCTCTAACATTGCGATTCATCTTATAATTGATGGCTTCTTACTGTTATAATTGTTAGGGTTGTTTCTTTTTTAGTGATGCATAAAATAATGGTACTTCTTACAGCTGATGATATAGATTTGATGAGATACAGGTGAGGTCTAAAAGTGACAAATTAAGAAAAAGCAGAATAAAGTTGCTCTTTGGAAACGTGAAGGTAATAAATGCTAGAAGAAAGTCCCTGTCCCTGGAAATTGGAAATTGAAGGTGACATTTTAAGTCTTATGGATTACTTACTTGACTTTTTAAGTTGTACTTATATTAACTGTAATAAAAATAAATATTCATATTTAGAAAGCAAAGACATTAATATGGTAGAAGAAACAATAAAAGGTCGTACTACTTCACGGACTTACAGAAGGAGGCTTCTCTACAACAATCCCGGCAAGCAACTGAGACTGCGGGCCTGCTGTTTTCAGGTCATATCGGTTCTGTTCGCGAATCTGAATTGAAAAACAAGAACAAGTTCTTGGGGGCAACTATGCAGATGATCTTACTACCTGATCACACCAGAGAGAGCCTCTTTAACTCCCACCTCCATAAAGCCCTCCTTTACCATCCTAACAACTCACATTAATCTCCTCCATCCTTCTTGACATGCGACTTCCTGTTGTCTTGTATTGTTAGAGAACTACATTTTTCACTAATGCTACAGCTCTTAACAGCAGAAATAGGTTTAATACTTCTTCCCCATGTAGCCTGCTCACCAGTGACTAGCAGAGAGCTGGAAGTATTCGATACAAGCTAAAATTATACTGAATGACATTTCAAATTCTTCTGGATTCAAACCCCTGAGCTTAGTATTATTAATCAGATCCAATCACTCACCTGGGCACAGAAGACCATGTCTTACCTTATTTCTCTTTTCTAGTACCTCATTCGGGTTTGTGTTTAAAGGAACAAACTGATTTGGATCTTCAATTTTGATAGGTGTTCCACTGCTAACTTTAGAAGAGTCCTCCGTTTTCATCCACTAAAGAATACAGAGTTTTATATTAGAAAATTATTTGTTAAGAAATATGGTAGGTTCTGTTTTTTTGACTCAAGGAGGGGGCACATATACTGCCAATAGTCTAAAGAGTTTCACTAAGCAGTATTTAGTGGTCAATTAGTATATATCCCACACTAGTTAGAAAAAGGCTCACAATCAGCGTTCACTTAAAAAAACAAATATTGTTAGATATTCACATGAATATATAATTTTGCTGCTGTGTAAACTGTCTCCTTTGGCATTTGAAATATGATGCTGAAAATATTTCAAGCATAGACATAGAGCTTGATCTCACATTAACTCACATTCAGAGTTGTCACTTGCATTGCATTTTCAACTGATGGTGGTTAAGAAATCACCAAAAAGGACAGAAAGAATCTCTTAAGATTTAGTTTTCCAGACTTCATTTTTTATTTTTGGCTGACAGAAAATGCCAAGGCCCTGACCGGCATTTTAGAAAAGGGATAATTTGGTAGTAATCTCCAGTATAATAGAGTCACAAGGATTGAAGAGCCTTGTATAATTCTTATTTACCCTACCCTACATCTTTTAAACAGGCTAATATTCATCAAGATTAATGATGTTGGGCCATCAGTCTCTGTCAATAAAATTAATTCAAGACCAGGGAAAAACTCTTTGATGCCTAAACATTTCCATATTAAATGTTACTGATGTGCCCTGGCCGGTTTGGCTCAGCGGTTAGAGCATCGGCCTGCGGTCCAGAGAGACCTGGGTTCGGTTCCCGCTAAGGGCATGTACCTCGGTTGCAGTTTGTCCCCGGCCCTGGTCGGTCGTGCGGGTGGCAGCCACTCGATGTGTTCCTTTCACGTCGATGTTTCTCTCTGTTCCTCTCTCTCCCTCCCACTCTACCGGAACAAAAAATGGAAAAATGTCCTTGGGTGAGGATAAAAAAAAAAATGTTGCTGATGTATATGATAGGATGAACTAATTTTGAGTATCTAGGGAATATTTGGTGATAAGCACTCTAAAACTAAACCAAATTTGAAGCATAATACTGAAAAAGATAAAAGAACCCATTTCTCTATCTATGAGATGTTACATAAGAGTAGCTTTGGGTAGAAATTCCTGAAACTTTGGCATGTTGATAACTTTTATAGTTCTGATTCACTGTTACAATACAAACTGCAAAGCAGTCTCAGGTAGTGGGTAAGAACTGGATTCCAGAGTCAGACTATATTCAAATCATTTACAAGTGATTAGTTAACCTCTCTGTGATGTAGTTTTCTCATCTATAAAATGGGGGAGAAAAACAGCATCCTCTCCATATTAGAATTAGATGAGATAACTCATGTAAGAAAAGTGTCTTGCACAAAGCTAATACCTGATAAATGATAGTGATATAATTATTGTTAATATTATATTCTACTTTCCCAATATTTTAGACATAGAGCATTCAATTCATGAGTAACTAGGAAAGCATTTAGTTAAAGGCAAACCATGTAAAATAGCGGCATACTGTGATTTTGGTCCTGGGACTGGTCTCCCCATTCCGAGACTCCTCAGGCACATTCACTTTCATGTACGTATTTGGTGAGTTCAGCCACCTGGTTTTCTCACGCTGCTGTTTCTGTGCCATGTATTTGAGAGGAGAGAGTGGCACGGTATCATCTTCAAAGGAAAAAGCAGTCACAGTTGCTGGGATCTCCACATCACTCTTGTGCCTGGGCTTCTCTCGAATGAGAGGATGCCGATACGCATAGCCTGTTCTATACCCCTGAGGGAGGGAAAAACCACATTTGAAGCAATCAAACCTGTACCAAACACAGCATCTGGATTCCAATTCTTTAAACAAATGATTCAAAAAGACTTCTTTGTTGAAAAACAAATAAAGGGGAAAACATCCTTCCAAACCCCACACTACACTAGAGTTGAAATTAAGCAAATTTCAAGATCTGGTCAAAACTATTCCAGCTGACAATGCAATTTCCACTCATACAACTGTTCCTGACAGAGGTAATTTCAAAACTGCTGACCAGAAGCATTTTTCCTAGCTATAAACTGGTTTTCTGGAGGCCAAATCACAGTGCTCATTTAAGTCTTTGTTCCTGGGTCTGAAGGCAGCCTGCCTCTGACCCTTAGTAGAAGAGGGTAAAATCTAAGGTAAGATGACATGAGCAGGTTTCACTGTTTGATTCTTAAACTTGAGGTAAGATTACACTGGAATGCCATCCTAGCGTCAAACTCGCCTCCCAGAGGAGTAAGGAGCATGTTCCAAAACCAAGGGACGTGGAAGCATCTGCTCTTCAATCTGAAGGTATGAAATAGAAGTTTATGTTCAATTTTCACCTACCAAATTGTCCAAAGTCCTCATCAGCCCTTCAAACTCAATTTCGCCAACCTTCCATTTCTGATGGGAGCCCATATTCACTCCTCCCCCTCCAGACACGGCGATGGTGTGAGTGAGAGCTTTGTACTTCTGAAGATCCAGTACAAGCAGATTGTCCACTCCACCTGCCCCTGCTAAGGCCTGCACCTGGAACCAATGCAAAGGACACACAGGCACAAAACTGTGAAGACTATAAGAAGTATTTCACTTTTAAAAAGGCACATGTTCAATCCAGCAAATATCTAATACTAGTTCGGGCTATAAACATAAAAAAAAAAAAGGCAATGTACTTATGAAAGTAGGTATCTGAAACATCTTTTTCCCTCTATCTGAAAAAGATACTTGACAGGACTCTGATCCTCCCTGATTAAAAAAATACTTTTTAACACATTTCAAGAAACTGAATTCTCTTACCAAATTTTAAAGTTCTTTTCTGGCAGATTTCCCATGGCTATACAGTTAATACTTTTGCTGAAAGTTATAATTTTAAAGGAATATAGACACTATACTTTGGATTTAAGGATATTTAGGCAGAAGAAGTCAGCTCATTATCTTAATTTATTTAAGCTCTTTATAGGGTCATTTGAGAAGAGGAAGGACTGTTAAAGCAAAAAGAGAATGGCTGCTAAGATGAGTGAAAGTTGGTAGAAGAAGGTCCCCCCGCGCCACCTTTTTTTTGTGACCCTTCCAATAAATTAAGATTTTTACCACTTGCTTCAAGAGAACTTGCTTGGTTTTCTTGAAGAGAGAAACTGGAGTCATTAAATACATTCAGCTTCTCTGAGGAAAAAACTGGTTAATAAATATTCAACCTATTATTACAATAACAAGGCTGAGGTTGTGAAATAATGAAACTGCTTGAGTTCCTAAAACTTCTGTCCCTGCTCTTACATTCTTTATAGAAGTGGCCACAACACATCTGATCTTTGATGCTTGTTGGCTGCCTTTGTGTCTCAATTAGCACCATACCACTAGAGGGTGAAAACAGAAAAATGTGCAATTATACTATCTTAAAAAGCAGAATTATAAGGAAAATAATCTTTATGAGGCACTTATGTGTGTGTGTGTCTATATGTGAATTTAAAATTTCTTTCTTCCTAATTTTAATTCAAGAGATAACTGAGTTGACCCTTTTTATTCAAGTAAAGCAGAACTTTTCTTAAAAGACAAAACAAAACAGCAGTCACCAATAAGACTGGAAATAACATGAAAACCAACTCCATAAACAAATGAACAAAGCAAAAAAAATAAGGGGGTGAGGGGTTGAATAATTATTCCTACCTGGATTTCACAGGCTATCTGCACACTAAAAATATAATGAAAAGCCTCCTCAACTGTTTCTCCAAGTACTACCACACCGTGATTTCTGAGTACCAGCACCTAAAATAGAATTCCAAAGCAATCACTTTAAATAACTGGCATAGTGCTCACTGTTTCATCAACAGCGACAGCAGCAAAAATAGCTCCTTAGACAGAAACTCTACTACATACCTTACAACTTGGCCCCAGAACTTTCTGCAATTGAATTCTCTCCTCCTGATCATCAAGTGACCCTTGGTAGTCATAATAGGCAACATCTCCCAGGATCAGAGACTCTTGAGAAATGGGAAGGATTCCACACTTCATGGAGGATACCTACATGATTGGGTCCGTGCCAAAATAACATATTCAGTTACTAATTACACCCTCACAGGAACCTGATTCTTTAGTCAGCTCAGGAAACATTGGTCTATTTAGTGTGTTCATCATTCCAACCCACCAACCATTTTAGTTCTTTGCTCCTTCCAGAAAAAAGGACTTTGGGGATACACACGATTTAAATGCTATGTCAAATATTATGCAAGAACCTTTGCTGCAAAGAACTCAATGACCCAATTATTAAACTGATTAGTCAAAAAATGTAAATGTGGCCCTAGCTAGTTGGGCTCAGGGGTAGAGTGTCGACCCGCGGACCAAAGAGTCATGGGTTTGATTTTGGTCAAGGGCACGTGCTCTGGTTGCAGTTTAGTCCCAACCCTGGTTAGAGTTGTGTGGGAGGCAACCAATCGATGTGTCTTTCTTTTTTTTTTAATCCTCACCCGAGGACATTTTTTGTTCAGACAGAGGGGGGGGGGGAGAGAGAGAGAGAGAGAAACATCACGTGAAAGGGACACATCAAGTGGCTGCCACCCACATGACCAACCAGGGCCGGGGACAAACCGCAACCGAGGTATGCGCCCTCAAATGGGAACCAAACCTGGGTCTCTCTGGACCACAGGCCGACGCTCTAACTGCTGAGCCAAACCGGCCAGGGCTCGATGTGTCTTTCTACATCAATGTCGATGTCTCTCTCCCTCTCTCTCTTTCTATCCCCCACTCTATCTGAATAAAATGGGAAAAAAGTATCCTTGAGTGAGGATTAAAAAAAAATGTAAATGCTATCTCTCCTGTTGTTTCCTAGAATGGCAGCATTTGGACCAAAGGGCCTTTGCTCTCTGGGTATACAGAGGATTAATATTTCAAATATAGGTTTAAATGATGGGGTCTGATAATAGAGTATCGTGTAAAAATAATACACTTCCCAGAGTCATTGTTGGTTCTGGCCTCAGTGACTTACAGCTGCTGCGGCAAGGGTATGGATGTGTATCACACACTTGACATCAGGACGTGTTGAATAGATTGCAGCATGGGGACTGAATCCTGTATGGTCAATTTTCAAATGAGTACTTCCCTGATCAACCACTTCTCCTATTATATTGACTTTCACCTGGAAAAACCAGAAAGACATTAAATTAGTACACAGTATCAAAGTTTGCCCATGCTCCACAAGTTAAACCGTGGGGGTGGCAAACTATTTTATCAAAGGTCAGATAGGATCTGTTGCAACTACTCAACTCAGCCACTATAGTACAAAAGCAGACATGAACCACTATAAAAAGTAGGTGTGGCTTTCTTCCTATAAAACTTTACAGAACAGGCAGTATACAACAAAACTTAGTATTCAGCAAGAAGCACAATTCCTAAGAAATGGAATAACTTAAGCTTGTCACCAAAGGTCTGGGCCAGTTTAGCATTTACTGAACTGGCAGGAAAATTTCCATCCGCTAACACTGCAGCGCCCAGAACCAACGTGGTCCCTGCTGTTCGGCAGGGTGAGGGTAGTGGCTAGGAGTACAGCCCTGGGAACATGAAATGCTATGTCAGACCCTATGCCCTTACCAACTGAACTTAGTTTAAATCTGTGAAATACAGATCGACTGTGGTGTGTGTGTGTGCATTTTTAAAAACAAATCCAAGAGTGCACAGAGTGGAAAAAAACTGAAAAGATTCCATTCAAAACATGGACGGGTTAACTGATAAGACCAACTCATTCTTAGTCTCTTCAACTACCTTGTTTTTGGTTTTTTTGAACCCTAAAGCTTTTCTTACAAGTCAATATAACTTCCCAAACTTTTCTCTGTTTCCTAGTATTTTTTCCATCCATACCTTTTATTGTTCCATCCTGTAGTAAAAGCTAAAAAACTGTCAGAAAAGATCAAGGAAACAGAAAAAGTAACACAGTAGTGAAGGAAAATTATACCAAATTGGAGGCTGTGGCTTCAGAAAAAGACAGGCCTCTGGGAATTATTATAATGTGGTCTTGCTCCTTACTTATTCTTACCTGGGAGAAAGAAAAAAGAAAGAAAAGGGAATTACTGTGAGGTGTGTTCATATTTTGCAATATAAACATGACTAGGAATAAATGTAAGAGATCTGGGAGAGGAAAAAAAAAAAACAAAGCAGAAACTAAAGATGTGCAACATGAAACTTTCCCTGAAAGGTTTTCTTTCCTCAAACCTCAAGTACTTGCTAGAAAATTCCAACATTAGTTTCTCATTTACTGAACTTGTCTGAAGTGTTATTTTGGGGGTTCTAAGGTTGCTTAGGGTCAGCTGACATTCATGCAAAACAAATGCCAATATCATTCAACGGAATGTGGTAATGACTCTACTTCTGATTTACAGCATGGGAATTAAGGTAAAATGGACAAAGAAGAGAGAAGTCTCTTCTTAGGAAGGAATTAAGGTGGAGATGGAAAGGGTAACAGAAAAAGCCAGGGGGGAAAGGGAAGTTGTAGGGAGAGCACACTTCGAATCTGTGCTATTTCCATCACACAATTATTTCCATACTTTTTTGCTTCCAAATATTGTCTTGCTACCAAGTGTGGCAACATGAAATTAAGATGATCATGAATGAAAAAATATATTTAAAAAATAAAGACCAGGGAGGATATTTCCCTAACCACATCTATTTTCCCTGCCCCAAATACTTGTTTAATGTCACTGACGCTCAGATATAAATAACAAGGAGAGAAAATTCTGCCAGAAGGATTTCTTCCTGTACAGGTTCTAAAACTGGTCTGAATTAAAAGATGTCCACGGATAGTAAATGGAGAAGTTGGGGTAATTACAGCCTTTCCCTTAGAGATAAGGTTTAAATTGGGATTAGGCTGTGATCCAGCATGTTAGGTTTAGAGAATAAAGTCTGAAAACTGGACTTCTGAGTAAAGGTGAGAAGAGTATAGTCATCTTCTAGTTAGGATTAAAAAAAAAAAAAAAGTAATAGAAAACCCAAGAACTCACTGAGATGTATGTATTTGCCAGGTGTGCCCATCCAAACAAGTCCGCAAGTCTGTACAGGCTGGCAAGCTTACAACGAGTAAGTTTCTCTCCCTTCACGTAGGAGGATGTATCTGCCCCAGGAAGGTCATTAATAGGTGTAACCATGCCGAGACCTAGAAGAGGAAAGATTGTGGAGAGAGATTCAGGTCAAGTAATCCCTTACCTGGGAATTAGTTGCCAGGAAGCAGGCCGAGTCTCAGAGTGTCCAGCCTTGTACATAATGATCTGAAACTCTCAGCCCACACACTGTTTCATTAGCTTATCTTCCTTCAGAGAAATACGCTGAGAGTAAAAACACGCATCAGCTATCTTCTTTGCTGTTTCATCTAGAACTTGTTAGGGAGTGACTTGTTAGGGAGTGAGTCTCACACTACCGGGGGAAATGGTCTCATGACCCCATTGATGAAAGTGTTATTAGTACTGAGGTTATTGCTAATTTCATGATGAAAATCACAACAGAAAGCTACTTTCTAAATAGCTTTCACTTTTATTCAACCAAAAAATATTTAAGATGAAAAAGAATACATTTAAACAGTAGTCTGGATTCTGCCCTCACCAAACAACTACTAGTGGTCTCTAATGACTCAGATGCTATGTTCAACTTTTGCTCAGTCTCCATTCCCTTTGACACCATGTACCACCTCTTCTTTAGTCGTCTTCTCCATGTCTGTATGATCCTGTCCTGGATCTCTTGTTCCCTTTTCACCTGCTTCTTTGTTCTTTGCCAATTTCTCTTCCTGCCTCTTCCTTCTTTGCCAATTTCTCTTCCCTTTCTTCCCCCACCCCACACTGTGGCTCTTTTACCAAAGCTCAGTCCTCCATGATGTTCCTTTCTCATTACACTTTTCCCCATGAAAACACTATATACTTTCAAGCTTCCAAACTGTTATTTCTGTGTGGGTGACACTATGATTTTCACCTCTGACCAGGCCCTCCTGCCCCTTCCTTCAGCCTACTGTTTCTAACTGCCTCAACCATAATAACATAAAAATTAAAGGGTCTAAAGTGATTTTATCTCCTCTGATTTTTATCTTCTCTCTTCTACTGATATTGATGGTATTACAATCCCTGCAGGCTCAAACACCGAGAAGCCTTTACCTCTACCCCTCTCCTGGGCCACCACATGGAACTGATCACCACATTCTATCACTCTCTTATTTACAAGACCCCTGATTTCCATACTTGAGTTCAGGCCTTACCTTACATATGACCCTTGCAATGGCTTTCTTTCTTGTCTTTGCTCATAATCCCTCTCTTTGTAAACCCATTCTGCATAACGCCATCAGACTGAATTTCCTAAAGTACTACCTTTAATCTCACTACACTCCTGCCCAAAGTTTTGCAGGGGCCCCAAGCTTGAAGGCTGACGGACACCAGGAAATCACTGTAAATGCAGAAACTGGGCCTGGTGCAGCATGGAGGCTACGAGAGAGTACACACCTGGTATAAATGTTCTGAGTGTAGGACTATTAGAACAATTAAAGAGAAGCCCCAAGTCAACGCTCTAGTGTGAGGTATTCGAATTCTTAAATGTTGTGAACTAATTCAAAGGAATACTTTTAACATGTAAGCCATACAAAATAGTATAATTTCTGGCAAAATTTCAAAGTCAACTATTAGCCCTGGCCATTTGGCTCAGCGGTTAGAGCGTTGGCCTGTGGTCCAGAGAGACCCGGGTTCAGTTCCCGCTAAGGGCATGTACCTCAGTTGCAGTTTGTCCCCGGCCCTGGTTGGGTCATGCGGGTGGCAACCACTCGATGTGTACCTTTCACATCAATGTTTTTCTCTCTCTCTCTCTCTCTCTCTCCCTCCCACTCTATCTGAACAAAAAATGTCCTCGGGTGAGGATTAAAAAAAAAAAAGTCAACCATTAACCTATCTCTTACTTTCTCTACCTTTCCAACTTTAACTTTCACTTTTCACAGCACAACATATATATTCTAGCCAACCTGGTTGACTTCTACTCCATGAGCTCTGAACACGAGGACATGACTTTCCTGTTGCCACAGCTTTGTACATCACAGCCAGCACCTCTTTCCTGCCATGGTATCTAGGATAGCTCCTCCTACTATTTGTCTTTCTGACTAGTCTTCCTCTCTCAACTTCCAGAATTCTTTTTTTTTAAAAACTCTTTTCTTCTCTGCCTATACCCTCTTGTATGCTTATTTAATCAACATCCACAGCGTTGAGTAATACTTCTCTATGTCCACCTGCCAAGCCACTCTCTGGGGCTCTATGACTGCATTTCCAGCTGCTGCAGTGTCTTGGCAACCCTCTCTCGGCAACTCTGGCATGCCTAAAGTTAAATGCCCTTTTTTTCCCCAAGCCAAACTAGATCCCCAACTTTGGACATTCCTATTCTTATCTAATATCACTGTGAAATCTCCCAGTTGACTCTACACAGAATCTACAGTGGTCTTTCTACATCCTCCTCCTACTTAAGGTGGCTTTCCAAAGTTAGAATAAAATCCAAACTTCCAAACCTATATAATTTAGCTTCTGCCTGTTTCTGACATCACTTTTTCTACTTGTCCCCTCAAAGGAAAACTCTAGATATAATTTTTATTTTTGTTCCCTGAAGAGGCAGCTGAAGTCATTCTCACCTTATTCCCATCTGACACTTGCACCTCTTGTTCCTTCTGCCTGGAAGAGTTTCTCTCGATCTTGGTATGGATTGCTTCTTCTTGCAATTCAGATTTCAGTTTAAATGTCACTCAGAGAGGTTCTCTCTGATCACTCAATCTAAAGCAGTCACCTACTTACTCCTATGGAATCACTATACGTTCATTTTCTGCACAGCATTTCCTATTACCGGACCATTTTCTTTATTTACTTAGTCTAATTTCTGTCTCCACAAGCAAAAGAATCTTGTTTGTCTTGCTTACCACTGTATCCCCTATCCCAAAAAGGAAGGTGCTTGACTTATACTAGACACTCAATATTACAGAAACAACAAACCACACTCGCCCAACCTTTTAACTTTTCAGTTTCTTCTGCCAGAATGTCTCTCCCAAGCTAGAAGAGCAGGTGGGTTTGGAACTCATCCTTCTTCCCAGGACCCCGTCCCACCACATCAAACCTGTTGCCAAGTCTTCTCTACTCTTCCTTGGTGAGGCCTTTCTCATTGATCTCTTCCTTCTTGTAACCACAACCACTACTTTAATTCAAGCACTTACACCTCACGCTTTCAAAGATTCTTGAACCAGTACGTACGTGCTAACATACCTGTCCACTTAAAGTTCTACAGACATACCCACACCCTGCATGTCTCCACCATCATGTCTCCCTTTACGCCACTCCTCTATTTGGAAAGTACCTCAAATCTTTGAACTCCTACTTATAAATCCTTAACCAGAAAGAAAAAAAGGAAGGAAAAACAAAGGAAGAGAAAAAAATTAAAGAAAAAAGAGGAAAAGACAATCCCTAGACTCGGACGTGAAGGCTCACCGCGGACTGATGCGGCGCGGCCCCCGAGCCCCTCTGGCATCTGCACCGGCCCTGGGACTGCAGGGAGCTCTACACACATCGCTGAGGTGTAAAGTGCTTTAACTGAGCGTCTTTTGATTCCTGATAGCCTTCCAGTGTTCAGCTCACCAACGTGGTGCTCTCACTGAGAACTATTAGTAATATAATATCCTAACCCCTCTTTAACACCAAGTTCTAACTACTCCATCCTTTAAAGCTGGTTAGTTTAGGCCTTTCTTCTTCCCCCAAGTTTTCTCAGTCTACTTCAGCCAATAATCAATCCAACTCTGAGTTCACAGCATGATGACTTGTTAAGAGTCATTAGACAATTGCTCATGAACTGCTTTATAATTTTCCTCTACAGTAATCTTGCAGTTTTAATCTTCTGTGCATTCATGGTATGTGTCCTCAACTAAAATATACATTTATCTAGGGCAGGGACCACATCTTGTAATTATTTTGCAATCCTTACAAAGTTTAGTGGATGCCTGGTGGATATGAAAAAGTAAGAGATTCTAACACTATGTTACTCTAAGTATTAGATGTTTAAACTTACTGAGCCAGAGCAGAATATGCTGCTAGAGATGTACAGGGGTCAAAGTAGAGATAAAATTATCATTTTTTAAACTTTCCAAAACTGACATACTGAGGGGAGGTGAAGTAAAGCCCGAAAAAGAACTGGCCATGATGTAATCTGCAATCTGCTGTAATGCTAGCAATCCAGTTGGGTTGTGGCCTTTCTTCATCTGTTCTTGAATAAGGCATTCCAGGTCTTCCCGAAAGGCCTGCAATACACAAAAATAACCACTGAGCACATACATCTCTCTTGGAGCAGAGCAACACAAACATTAACTTGCTCTGATATAATCAATCTTTTCCTCCCCACCCTTCTTTTGAATAGGTTTCATCTACACTATTTTCAAATATAAAATACAAAATAATAAACATAAAACACTGGAAGAAGCAAGAAGCTTGTTTTCAGGAGAGAAAAAAATCATTAGGCATTCTTAATCTCAAAGAAAATTAGCTATTATAATATCTACTACAGACAAGTATAGGTATAGTAAAAGCAAATCTGTTAATAATTTGCAAACTAGAACACCAAGTATGGACTTATAACTAACACAGACCCGTTCCTTGCCCAGCAGCCTCATTATTCGGGTTAGAATAGAGTCCCTGTTTGAATGGGGCACGACTCTGGACTACAGAGTGCTTCACAGCAAAAGTCTTCGCTAAGTCATACTAAATCGTGGCTTCCATTTTATGATTTCCATGGCAGTGCCTTAGCTCCATGAACTCTGAAAGCAAACTGATAAGAAGAGTTGAGAAGTGATTACTCCCCTTCTGCAACACTGTACTAAAGAAAGAACATTTCCCCCCAACTTTGGGTACAGTATGTTCCTGTTCCGGAGCTCTGCTGTATCTTTTCTTTTTTGGGGGGTGGGGGAGGGCAGTGTGTGTTGCAAAAAGTGTTTATATAAAAATCCTGGACATTAAGAGAAATTCTCTATTCCAGTAACCCTTGAGTTGCTAATATTGATCATTTGAAATCTCTCCCAATTTTTGACATTAGTTGAAATAGCTGGTTTTGTTATTTCCATCATACCCAACCAACACTTATTTTATTAAATTCATCATTTGTTCTCTTGTTCATGTCTACTCTCATTCATTTTAAACATGAAGGCTCTTGCACTATAAATCACCTAAACTATGCTCTTGCATTTGAGATTGGTTACATGTGTAGCAGAATGTCCTGCCAGAAACTGAATTCAATTTTTCGCCCACTTCACCTAGGAGAAAGAAGGCAGACAATTGCTTTGGAATCACTGCCTCCAAGAGGGGTAGGTATGAAAGCCCTGAAGATCACCGAGGAAATACTATTTAGAAGGGTTAATCTCTGAGTCACTGATAGAAGCCTTCCTCATAGGGCTGGGAGTAGGATCCCCTGGAGTTCCTGCTTAGATGTAGCCTTGCTTAGAGAATGGCTGAATAACTTAGAGGTTTTCAGAAAAAAATACTTAAAAAAAAAAAAAAAAGCATAGGAGCCCATAGTGGGAAGGGAAAATGTGGCTCTGTGGCTATGAAATGGCAGATATTAGGACAAGTCCTGAAACAATACTCGTGTTGATTTTTGAACATTTGAGAGGTATCTGTAACATGAACTGAAAGAACTGAGTGTTAACAGCTATAATCTTGGGAACTCAATCATGGGGCATCCTGGAACACCCTAACTAAGCTTAGCACAGGAAGAGGGACAGGGAGGTCATTCTTCCCTAATGCACCATGGTGGCCTGCACAGGCATCTGGGTCAATAGTGAACCTCCCCCTTCTGTTGGACAGGGTAAGACTAGTTTTCAACACCACCATGTCCCAGAAAGGGGCAGTGGCAGTGGTGGACTCAACAGACTTTAATGTGACTCACATAGGCAGACAGATGTGCACACCACATCTTGGATATGGAGGCCACTTACTATATAAACCACTGAACTTCTTGGGACAATGTAGGGGAAAGCAGAAATTCCAAGAGAAAGATGCTGTACCTTCCACTAATAGAGCAGGTAGATGTTTGAGTGATTAATTTTAAAAATACTAGCTTGTGACCATATTTGAATTCTGAGTTCATGGAGCAGTATACACCAGTTGAATATGGCTTTTCTTTGACAAATTCAAGGCTTGTCAGATGAAAATCATTAATACAATTATAAAAATTCTAAACATTGAACTCCATTGTCTGTATCTAGTTGATTTAAATACATGATTTAAACTAGAGCAACTATCCTATAAAATCTCTTCCACAAAGATACATTAAATTGATCAGAAAACTCCATTAATATATTTCTAAGATCTTAGGAACATAAAGCGGTATGAGCTGTATATAAGATGGACAGATGCCTTCATACAGATGAGTAACATGAGTATTTTACCATGTTTAAGGCTGAAAAGAAAAGAATCTTCCAGATATACTTATTTATATAAACTAAAGAAAACTTCTGGACATCTGGCAATGGGCCAATCTGCTCTTTTGAAATGTTATCTTCTGTTTAAAACCAAATTCTATTTAAACTTTCCTCAATTCAAAACAGCTATAACCAATAGTCTTTGATCAGTTAAAAAAAATTATGGATACCTACTATATCACTCATTATTCACATTACAATGGCTCTGAGAAGCAGGTATTATTTATTTTATTGAATGTTGTTCCAAGAAGAACTGGAGGCAGATTCCATAGATTAAAATAATACACAAATAAATTAAATATACGTTAGAAAAGTCAAGCTAATGAGAAATAATTATAAGGAGGTGAGACAGAGCCATGGAAGAGGTTAAGATACAAAGCGCATGCTATAAAATTTTATGCATTCACTAGAGACGAGTCAAATTTTATCTAAACTCTCTAGCAGTCAACATGAATCAAGAAAATCTGCTCAATGTGTTTATTTACAATGGCCTTATAGTTAAAATTAAACAGTTGCTCAAGAGAATCACAACTATTTGTGAAGCTAATGAGAAATTTCTGCTGAGTGAGATGAGAAAGCTAAATGAGAAAAGTTGAAAAATTTGTCCAAGGTCACACAGCTGTCAAGTGCCAGAGGCAAAGACTCGGGTCAAATGGGTTTTTCATTAGTGAAAGTGCTTTTTTCCACTGCTGTATATCCCATAATACGGCAAGTACCATCCTAAAGCTTTGGGATGATCCATGGTGTCATACAGGGGAATGTATAAGCCCTTCTGTAATCAATTAAAAAAATATTACTTCCTCCTTTAAAGATGGGCAATAGCTTCTATAAAGTATAAGAAAAGGAAAATTTAAAAGTAAATAAAATTTCCCTGGCCTTCTTATATAGTTGACAGTGCTTTAACAGATAAGAATTTTTCTATTCCAAAAGATGTAATGTTTTTTGTCATAACATTTATAACTAATTTTTAACATTTTAAATATTTTTGAAATATTATTCAGATAATTATCTAAGTCATAAAAGTTAGTGTAAAAATGACTAATGATATAAAATTGTTTCAGCTGGTTTTCAAAACTCATCAATACAATTATTAAACTTTCATTAAAACACTAAAAAATAAAAATTTTATTTATCTTTATGATGGATAATTAATCATATTCCTACTAAAATCCAATGTTAACAAAATAATCCTTTATAGTTGATTCATTTGAATTTCACAACAAAGTCCTGAGATAGTAAATGATGTGCTCAAGGTTATACTGCTAATACATAATAAAACCAAGATTCCAATCTGGACTCTCATTTGGGCATGTGATCTTTTCCTAATTTTATCAGAGATAGGTTGTATCACTGAAACCAAATACAACTAATAAGGCAGTAGGCATGATCAGAAATACTGAGTAGAGAGAAGAAGAGAAGGAGAGAAGGGAGGAAGGAAAAAAAAATACTGAGTAAATCTCTTAGGCTAGATTACAGCATTAGGTTGAAATGATAGATAGAGCAAAAAATTACATAGCAGCAGATTATGATGATCCTGGGGTACTTGTCCTCTTACAATTAGGAATTCTCCAATCAAAGCAGAATGAGTAACTTAGAGCAGAGCAGCAAGATCACATGCTGGGCTTCTGAAGTCAAGTTAAAAGATCAAATAACACATATATATAAGCATAAACTGTGGCTTCCATCTCAGATACTGAAGAGCAAAGAGGAGGAAGTAGTAGGGGTTGATAAACCTTGAACACATGAAAACAGGAATGTGAATACCCCAGAGTGCCATCAGTATAATAGATTCTTTGAGACTTTCAAAAACCATAATGCAGTTTAAGGAATTATGATTATAATCGTCAAAGTGTTGCCACAAAAGCATAAAATGTTTTAAATTAGCAATATTGTATATAACTTTATGTATACAATTTTCACAAAATTATTTGCCTACTATATACTAAGTATTATACTATATGCTTTTATGTTGTTACAGCATGAGGTCCGTATGAGGTCCGTTTTACCAACAAGGAAACTGAAGATCAAGTTAAGTGAGTTTCTCGGTGTCACATAGCTAATAAGTGATAGTGAACCCAGGTCCAAAACAACTACTATATGCATATATGTATGTATAAAAAAATTGTATAAACAGATTAAAACTGGAAATGATGAGAAAATGGGCTGACCCCTAACTTAGACCAAAATAGTCTGGTATTGCTCCAGGACCTCTATAATTTGTTATGTAATTTTTTGTCTGTATCTACCATTACCACCTTGTGCTGTGGTTTAGCCTATGAAGTTCACTCAAGCATTGTCTAATAACAACTTGTATTTTTCTATCCTTGCTCACTATATTCCATCAAATGAAAATGCTGGTTTCCACTGTTCCTCTACCTAACGAATTACCCTTTATTCAACATTCATCTTAAATGCCACCTTCTTCTTTAAGTCTCTACTTTAATCACCCCAGATAGGAAAGATCTTCGTATTTCTTTTCTTTCCACCCCATTCTGAATTCTTTTAACATATGCCTATACTACACTTAGGGCACCTACCATATGACTGTGATTTGTTCTTCCTTCTCTACTATTCCACAGTGCACCTCCCACATTCCTAGAGTCTCTCTGAGTGTCTAGTTCAGTGATCAATTAATAAAATATTAAGTTAGAGTTCTCTTCTTATTTTCCTAGATATAAGAAACAAAAAAGAATCCGATCTCAATCTTGACTGAATTAATGACAGCAAAGATCCATTTTATATGTTATTAGTACTGGAATCTAAAGCTCTAGAGAACAGTCTCATCAGTCTATCACTGGAATGAGAAAGTCCTCCTGTGTAATTAGCCCTGCTCATCATCTAATGGGAGAAGTTATTTTTTTTTAAAAAGAAATGAATCTTCAATGAATGTTATAAATTTTTAAAAAGTCGTTTAAGTCTTCAACTCAAATAAAATTATACTTGAAAACTTGGTTTGTCCCAGAGTATCACAGTTTGGACAGCTCCCTGATCAAACACATGTCTAAAAAAGTATGATAAAAAAAATCACTAGGTGAAAAACAAAATGTTTATGTTAGAGAGAGGGTGCCTTAAAAGCCTTATCTGAATCTTATACCTTTTTATTCTATCAGTGGTAAGGGAGTGATCCTGTAAACTTGAATTCATAAGGTATGCATAAAAATAAACTTATAACAACATGAAAGATTCAGAGATTTGAGATTCATGTAGGGTAAGAGTATACTTTTAAGTATATGTATATATATACTCATTATACTATAAACCAAAAGTAGAATTAACTTAAAATGTCAGATCTTAAGGCTTCTGCATCTAAGATCAGAACTTTTAGGAGAAAGTGCCAATAGATAAAAGATTTTTTACCTTACAAAAAAGAGTACCACTTTGATGAAAGAAACTGACCGGATGCAATTATTTCAGTTAAGACTAAATAATAATAATAATAATAAATAAATAAAAATATCATATGGGCTAATTTATAAGTAATATCTCACTCATGGAAATCAGGTAAAAATACTGATAAATATCAGAGCTGGATTTAAAATATCCACATGTGGATGTTCTACCTCAAAATAATTACTAGAGAGAAAACTTGGAGCAAAATGAAGAAAAGATTACAGACTTGCTGCTCCCAAGGCACCCTGCAATTATGTTATTAGATCTCTCCCCTAAAGAGGGATTAGGAGCATAACAAACTTACTTAGAAATTCTCCATTAAGAAATGTATTCATTTGGAAATAGATTACCACTGGTCCTGTTGAAAGGAGAAAAAACAAATAAACCAAATTTTCTTCTGGATGGTCTTTCTCCTATATCTAAGTCTTAATTAATATAATGCTAAAGGTTAGAATAATATTTTTTCTTGAAGCTGGTATATAATAAAATGCAAACCGTTTATAAAGAATACTTGCATCTTAAACTTCCAAAGTGCCCAGATAAATCATGGTGATTTTGACCAACTATTTTAATTAAGATGCCGTTAAATTTTAGGCCTTAATTACAGTGATATTCTAAAATGTATATGACTTTGAAGTTTTGCCTATCTTCAAAATAAGCTTGTAGCATCACACATAGCCCTGTTATAAGAAATGTTAGTGTATCATGTGCCTAGACTCTCACCACGTTCACTCCTGTTGTGTTATCTGTCAGAATAACATTGCACACTTCTGTATTGCACCAGTCTAAACTGCTTCCTATGAGCGGTAAGGCTTAAGAACTCTCATTATTTTTCTGAAACCCACCAATTGTTTTCCGTGTTAATTGTTTTTCTGTAGCAGCTTATGGACAACATTCAAGTGTTTAATGATTCAAAGCCAACCTAGCTATTCACATATCCGTTCATCCATGTATTCAGAATTTACTAAATATCTACTATGCACAATGTGCCGTTAGTTTTTCAACTTATATGCTTCTTTAACTTTGATGAGGCATCACTTAATTCTAGTGGTTTGCCATGAACACTTCATTCTGAGACAAGGGGTTAAGTGACAATCTAGGGTCTCCACAGACATATAAATGAGGCAAATAAAACCTGTGGCTTCTCTCTACTGCATTGACAAAATCTCTAGCTAAACCAGTTTACTCACCAGCATTTTATTTCTAAGACAAATACTTTCTTAAATTAAAAAAAAAATTGACAAAAGGTTATGAAATGAAGTAGTACTTGGAGTCCAGATGAGATAAATTCTATGCTCTTATTTTCTCAGCTCAAGACAATAATGTACTATGTTTGTTATTCAAATTTATAAACACCAAAAAGTCTTCTGACTGAAAACTCTTCTTGAGTTGTGTTGAATTAACTTGAGCAACAGAATTTGAAGCTGAATAAGTAATATATGGGTGAAACTATTTCATTGTTGAATGTTTTAAGTAGTACAGCTTAGTGGTTAAGGGTATGAATTCTGGAGTTTAAATTCAAACCCCAGCATTTAACTAAACTTGTAAAAACTTGAGCAAGTTATTTAATGTCTCAAATTTTCAGTTTATTCGTCTGTAAACTAGTGATACTAATACTTCTTTGACTGAGTTTATGAGGATTAAACAGGATTCAATACATAATAAGTTCCTGGCACACAGTAAGTGCTTAATTTAAAAAAAGTATTATGCTTCACTTTTATTAATTTCTTTCCTGATTTCCTTTCTTCACAAATAAACTTACCATTTTAAATAGAAGGCTTACAAATTCATTTCTTACATACACGAATTAGGAATATCTTTGAATTTTATTTTATAGGCTTTTGTCTAACAGTGAACCCCAATATTCATAGGAGACCCACAGGTTTTAAGAGAATTATATTGGCAGAAACAATGCAAGCTTAGGCTTAAAGGAACAAAGACAGTACAAAAGGAAAAGAGGTCTTTGAACTCCAAAACCTCTACAAGAAAGAAGCATGTTCAGAAAAAAACAGTTGCGAACACAGGATACCTTTCAAGAAAAAGGAATGATGACTCAGAGGATGAAACCAAAAGCCCAGAGGGCTGAGCCAAGAGCTAAGGAGACTCATCCCTGATAAGTAGAAGGACTGAGTTCTCATCAGGAGAATTTCCAAATATTTGCCGCGATGGATTTCAGAATTGCTATGGATGAATTACTCCTTTGTAACCCAATTTTCCCCTTTTTTTGAAAAGGAATGTTATAGCAGTTATCTTTGCCTGCCCCGCCACTTATCTCTTTAGTTCTTGGGTCAATAAACTTGTCTCTTTAGTTCTCAGGTCAATAAACTTGTCTTTTTAGTTCTTAGGTCAACAGGTTGAGAGGAAGAGCTGTACTTAATGAATTATACACCTGGACCAGATTTAGATGAGATTCTGGATTCAGGCTAATATGGTACAGAAATGAGACTTTTGCAGGGGGGTTAGAAGGTGAGTATATTTTGCAGTTGGGAGGAAGGTAAATAAACTGTGGCATACTGTAGTATTTTAAAATAAATTGTGATCAGAGAGTGAACAATCCTCTCCTCAAAGGCAGAGTTTAATTCTTCTCCTCTTGAATATGGCTTGAACTTAGCGACTCACTTCTAATGAATATGGTAGGAATGACAGTGTTGAATGTCATAAAAGGCACTGCAGGCTCCTCTTTGCTCTCTCTCAGATACCTGCTCTGGAAGAGAACATTTAAATAGCCTCAGGTAAAGGTCCCTGTGGCAATGTACTATGGCCTTTTGCCGATACCCACGTGAGTGACCCTCTGGGCCAGGCAAGCCCTCAGATGGCAGCAGCCCTGGCTGATGTCTTGACTGCAACTTCATGGCAGACCTTGAGCCAGAACCACTCATCTAAGCTACTCTAAATTTCTGACCCACAGAAGCAATGAGATAATTAAAGCTTGTTGTTTTAAGCTGCTAAGTTTTGGGGTAATTAGTTATTTAGCAATAGGTAACTAATACCGGCCACTAAGACTTTCACAAACAAGATTTTAAATTCACTAGCAAAAATCTAGGGCAAAAAATAATCCACAATTCTTTTTTTATTTTTTAATTAATTAATTAATTTTTGTTACAGATGTGTCACTTTTTCCCCCCCATTGACACCTTCCTTGCTACTCTCTGGGCTGAAGATCATTGCTCTTGCTACATGAACATGGAAATCACAATCTATATCTTCCCTTTCTCATTTTATTAAGTTCCCTAAGGTGTAAGTAAAATTGATACTTTTAAGCCAAGTTACAAATGAAAATACATAAGTATTAAAAAATTAGAGCCCTGGCCAGTTTGGCTCAGTGGTTGGAGCGTCGGCCTGCGGACCAGAGTCCTGGGTTTGGTTCCCGCAAGGGGCACGTACCAAAAAAAAAAAAAAAAAAAAAAAAAAGCCTGGCCAGTGTGGTTCAATGGATTAAGCATTGTCCCATGAACTGAGAGGTCCCGGTTTGATTCCTAGGGCACATACCCAGGTTGTGGTGGGCTTGATCCCCAGTTTCTCACATGGGTGTTTCTATCTTTCTCTCCCTTTCTCTCTCTCTAAAAAAAAAATCAATAAAACATAAACAAAATTAGATATTCTACTCAAAGTTATGCTGTCTTTGTTTAATGGGGAGATTATAAAACAAAAACCCTCACATGGGAATGCAGTTTAGTATTTCTTCCTTTTAAACTTTATAGTTAGAATTGAATGGTCCTCTTTGGAGCACTTCCCAAAGAAATCTCAATATTTAACAACCCAAACAAAATCTGAACGTTGTCTCACTCTTTCAGTTAATTTATACTATAAGTTACTAATCATTTATCTAATAAATTAGATCTTAAAAGTGGGGTTTCTTTAGAAGAAGAAATATATCTATTTTGATCTAAATAATTGACATGCCTTTCAAATATTTCTAAACACAGAAACTCAGGTTTGCATAAAAGGAGGCACTTAACATTTACTCCCTCATGATGAAGTCTGGTTAATCTCCTTTCCATTGGGAAAGGGTTTCTTTAAGGATTTATTTAAAGGATAGCTTTAAATTTAAGCTATACTTAAATTCCTCAAAGCTTGCACTGCTTTTCTAACTTGTACTTGCTTTTATCTAGGCCACTGGTATAGGAGAATTACTCAGAGTGGAATTCCCCTTTGGTTTTGGACTTAACCTCTGTGGTTAAATTCACAAGGGCACAACAAAAATGATTTACCAGGGCCACCCCAGGCAGTTTTATGCCTCGGTGCTTATTTTAGCACCTAAGTTGGAAACCTAATATAACCCTAACCTGGGCATCATGTGTCTATGTGTGCTGAACTCTGTCTGCCTTAAGGGGCCCATGACCTTCATTATGCATAAAGTTATGAGTTAATTTTGCATCTTAAACTAAGCTGTTCTCTCATTTTCTATCACTTATACGTGACCTTTGCAATTCCACTAAGGATAAGAAAACTAACAAATCACTTAAATATGATTTGTAAAATCTAGATACTACTGTGAAGACAGAATTTTCATTTTGAGATTAGATTATAATCCAGTTCTAATCCAGTTAATTTGGTGTATAGGCATATATAAGTGTGCTTGCATTAGGTGTCTGTAACATGAAGCTGCCAAATCACAGATCTCAAAACCTTATGTCTTCCTATGCTGCTCTGAGTGTCAAGGTACCCAATGGAAGGAGAAAATAAGTGCATGAGATGTACCTAACTCCTTTCTTGGTTTCTAACACTTCAGTCATGCCTTTTATTTCTTCACAGATATCCAGTCTGAATTGGGTGTTTATGAACTCAGAAGTATCTTTTTTTCCTCCTTTAATGAAGCATTACATTCAGAAATCACCCAAAGAAAATTGACATCATCAAGACAATATCAGTTTGTTATTAAAGCTTTGCAAATTAAATATATAAATTAGGTGTGCATTTGCCTCTGCAAGATTGGGGGCAAATCATCACTCTTCCTCCACCCCTCTTCTCAGCGGAGAGTTAAGATACCTGCTACCTCATTATTATCAAGGTTTCCAAAGAAGAAGAAAAATTATAGCCTTCTAATTATTTCAACTCACAGGACTTTGCAAGATCTGAGTAACTCGTTTCCTCTGTTCCATCATATTGAAGTCCTGTCGCAGATCAGGAGACATGTTCCTCTCCCTGATGTATTCTGGGTCATTTTCATTGATGCGGTCAAAATACCTCTCTTTGTGAGGCATGCTGGAAGGAGGAGGAGTAGTGATCACGCCTTGGCTGGCATCTGAACTCATGCTTCAAGCCTGCTGATTCCCCTTATCTGTATTAATAAACACAAAGGAGGAAATTCATGGTAAATTCATTATAAAACTCAAATTTTACATGGGCCAAGCAGAACTTACCCTCCCCCCCCCTGAGTAACAGTGGTAGCTTTCTTTAAAAAGTAGCTTCTCAAAAAATATTAGAACAATTTTTTTATTAAGGTAAAAATGTCTTAAATTGCTAAATTGGAAATTGATATTTTCAGAGCTAATGGAAACTTGTGGTTCAATTATAATAATGTCACCAACTGCTACTGTATTTTTAAAGGAAGCAAGATCAAAATATACACACCACATCTAAGATGTCAAATTTTCACAATTAGTGAGTACTGTCAGTAGAGCTCTTTTCTCTCTCATTCATGATTTGATGTTAGCCCAAACGTTGGCCATATTTAAAAGCCACTACATTTGTATTGACTATAACTTACTAACATGAGAGAAACACAGCTTTAAGTTTTTTAAATATTCAACAACTTCCCAAGGAAAATGTAGGTATTATTAAGGTTGCTAGATTATATAACTTCAGCATACAGTGGTTCAAATCCAAGTAAGAAACAATGAAAAGCTATTCAGAAAATACATGAACAGCTGATTCATTTCATTATCATGATTGTCACTGACACTTAGGATTATCTTCGATTTTATGCTAGGGAAACAAATTTGGGCTTTTGCTACATCTAACCAACTGAGCATCTAACCAATTATAGCTAGATCAAAGGACAGCCATTTAACATTTCCCCTCACCTCCACCTGGGATCTCTGTGTTAGAAGTTGACATCATCTAGCTTGGTGCTTTTCAAATTGTCTATGGTGACTTTCTCCAATTTGCTGTGGGCCAATATTTTTGTAAAATACAAAATGATGCATTTAGATGTCTTGGCAATGTCAAACTGTAAGAAGTTTCTAAACACTTAATATCATAGTCTGTATTTGTCACAGTCCAGTCTGCAGATTGGCACTAGATCCTGGCACTTGGAGGAGCAATGATCCAGCAGAGAGTAATAGTCACTGCCAAATAAAGGAATGATTCCTCAAACTTTTTGAAGTGATATGGCAGTAAGCCTAAATGAAAAGAAAGGGAGAGAATTGATTGGTGTATTCCTTTCACTAGTTCTTTTTTTTTTTCTTTATTGATTTTTTAAAGAGAGGAAGGGAGAGGGAGAGAGAGAGAAACATCGATGAGAGAGAACATTGACTGGCTGCCTCCTGCATGCCCCCACCGGGGATTCGACCCATAACCTGGGTATGTGCCCTGACTGGGAATCGAACCAGCGACCTCTTGGTGCATGGGTCGATGCTCAACCACTGAGCCACACTGGCCAGGCTCACTAGTTCTTTTGAACTGCATATAGAATGTGCAAAAATGTGCAACAAGGATAAAGAAAAAGAAACAAAATAGAAATTATAAAAATAGTTTTGCTTAACATGGTTTTCTTTACAGGTGGTGACTTCCATTCATGAAACCTATTCAATATAAATGATTGAGTAACAGAAAAACCATTCCTACTAACTACAAAATGGTGGGTTTTTTTTTTGTGGTACGTGCCCCTAGTGGGAACCGAACCTGGGACTCTCCGGTCCACAAGCCCACGCTCAACCGCTGAGCCAACCTGGCCAGGGCCAAAATGGTATTTTTTAAGTCATTATTTATCTGGTGGAATGAATCACTTCACAATAGGAGGAGTTAAATGTAAAACATCCAAGTATTCTTTTTCCATTTATGTCAAAAACTAAGGGGAGAGAAGTTTCTGTGTACCCACAATTGCAAATTCTTCACAACCTCAAAGTACCAGAAGGACACTTTTCTAGATAGATCCAGAAGGGGAAAGGCAAAAAAGATCATGTTCATTTTAGGGATCTGAATCCCTGATAAAGACAAGACACATCTGGTCTCACCTTTTAAACACAGTAACAACCAATTTGTCTCTAACAATAGTCTTCTGTGATAGATTTCATCTCTAAAGCCACCTTGACCCAACTTAGCCCATGCAAACTAATGATAAGGCATTAAAAATTCTTGCATTAATTCTGGTCCTAGAAATGTCAACTCATTCTGTTAAAAATAATTTTTTGAAAAACACATCAAAACTGTTTCCTTTCTTTTTTTTTTTCTTTTCTGATTTGAGAGAGAGAAAGGGAGAGGGGAAGAGAGATAGAAACATCGATGAGAGAGAATATCGATTGGCCGCCTCCTGCATGCCCCCACTTGGGATCGGGCCCACAACCTGGGCATGTGCCCTGACCGGGAATCAAACCGGTGACCTCTTGGTGCATGGGTCAACACTCAACCACTGAGTCACACGGGCTGGGCTGGCATTTTCTTTAAAAACTAAATATGCAACTACCACATTACCTACTAATTAATTACATTCCTGGTCATTTAACCCAGAAAAAGGAAAACATATTTTCATATCAAAAGACAAAAATATATGTGTAAATTTTGATAGCAGCTTTATTTGTAACAATCAAAGACTGGAAACAATCTAGATGTCCGTCAACAGGTGAATGATGAAACAAACTGTGTTATATCCATACTATATTATAAATACAATAAAAAGGAATGGATTACTGATACACACAACAGCTTAAATAAATCTCCAGTGAATTATGCTCAGTAAAAAAAGAAAAGAAAAAAGAAGCCAATCACAAAATGTTAGATAGATCATGATTCCATTTATATAGTATAGCAGGTCCCAAATAATGTTTTGTTGTAATGATGAGATGTTATAGGAACTTAACTCCTGTTTATATCAATTAGCTTATGGTAAAATTGGTTTTGTTATATGTTGTTTTGCTTAAAGTCGGAGAACCTATGGACCATGTTAAGTGAGGACTTACTGTATTCTCCAATGAGATTATTATAAAAATGGGGAACAGATTAGTGGTTGCTAGGAATTGAAGAGGGATATGCTCAAGAGGAAAGAGGTGTATTGAGAAGGGAGGGAGGTGGGTGTGACAAAATAAAATATTGTAAAAAAAGCATTTAATGGATACTGTTGAGATTTCAAAATTAGTCTTTATAAGCCAGGAGACACAGTAAGTGGAAATACTAACTCAACTGTTGGACTCAAGTCTTTGCATTTCTATCAACTGTTGTGCTACATTAGAACAGCCATGGAATATTCATTCAAGTGTCTGAGCATCTACTATTTGCCAAGGTCCTACTATGTGGGGATACAATGGCAAATAAGAAACAGCTCTTCATGTGTAAAATGGCAATTACATCATACAGGTGCCACGATCAATTGTAAAATGAAAGGACTATCTCAAAAGACCCCTCAGATTTCCTGAGGTCTTAGATCATATGATTTTGCTAATGTCCTTTGATCTATTCCCACAATGAGGCAGATAAAGACCCTTGATTTAGGTTAGTAAAACAGCTAGTGATTTTCTACCAATAACTCGGTGTTCCTTACTTCAGTGATCAGTTATCACAATATTTAAAAATACCCAGCTACTGGGCCCTTACTATGTGCTAGCCACTGGACTTGACATACATTAGCTCCATTACTCCTTAAAATCCTATGAGGTTCGTGTTATTATCTCCATTTTACAGGAAGAAATAAAGTCACCGAGAAGTAACTTGTTTCAGGTCAAAGAACTGATAAATGGTGGACCAGGGATTTAAATCTAGTCTGTAGAACTTTAAAGCCCATGATCTTAATTACAATCCAGACCCAGGGGTAGCTAGTAATTTCTTTTCAAATGCCAGTTCCAGCTATTCAGTATCTCTGATTGGTTTTATACAGGTTTCGGGGTGTGTGTGTGTGTGTGTGTGTGTGTGTGTGTGTGTTGGGGGGTGAAATTGCCACGGCTTGAATGAGAGCCATATATTTCCACTGTACTGCCTTAAAAGAAGGATGTTTTAAGTGAAGTAAATGGTAGATTCTAGTTCCTCTTAACCCTGAACACCAAAATCTAACAAATATTTCTACTTCCAGGTGATATGTGAAACAACTCAGTTCCGGGGCTCCTTCTCTTTAAAATTAATGAACCCTGTTTTTAATACCCCACCACTGCTCTACACAATCAGGCTTTCTAGAACATCACAGCAATATAAACCAGTGCAAACCAGCATGAACTCCATTAAAAAAAGAAAAAAAATTGTCTTTTAACAGTGTTCTTTGAATTTAAAATGTGGAAAAAGAATGTATTTTTTTAAAGTAATGTTATAAAACTTGTCAGCACTATGGGTTTTCCTCTGGACATGTAGATTAGAAACAAGATATCAAGCATAAACAAAATTCTAGTTTTAAAAATCTTATCCAAATATTTATGCAGTAACTATTCAACGTGTATGTTTAAAGAACATTAGGTTCAAGACACAAATAGATAAAACGCTCTAGAAAGCTGGCTTTCAAACTTTTTAAAAATGGCAATCAATACTAAGAAATATACTTTATATTATTATCACAAATACATGAGATCTATAACTGAAATAAATTCATGATATGATACTTTCCCTTACTATGTGGTACATTATATTTTCATTTTTTAAAAAATGCAGGTCAAATTAATTCATAATCTACTAATGAGTTGTGACCCACAGTTTGAAAAACACAATCCTAAAAATTCAAGTGATGATCAGGTGAGAAACAGTAAAAAAGAAAAGAGGGGTGTGTGTGTGTGTGTGTGTGTGTGTGTGAGAGAGAGAGAGAGAGAGAGAGAGAGAGAGAGAGGGAGAGGGAGAGGGAGAGAGAGAGAGAGAGATTGTAGTCCTCATAATGGCAGAGTACTCCATAAGTGGTGGCTGAAATGAATTATTTTACTATATCACAGCTCCTTTCAAATAAATCTGGTTTGTATTATTTCTAGGCTGGGAATGGTAAAAACAATCTTATGAGAAGTTACTACTTATAAAAAGTCTTTCCAAACTTAAAATTCTTGGCAGTTTTAACAGCTTTCTCTAGAATATAAGCAACAAAATCCTCTACTTTCAAGTACCAGGCTCAATGTTCCATATTTAAAACAATAATCAAAGATATGCCAAGACTTCAAAGCAGGATATTTGGTAACAACAACAACAGCTTATTTATTGAGTTAGAATTTTTCTTGATGAAAGGTACTATAAAATTGTGAAGGTATTTAAAGTTCTAGAAAACAAATTGGACTTGGCACAAACTATGACAAGTCACATCCTCATATTGACCAGTGAAATTTTATTCATCTTAAAATTTAAAAGACATGAACTACTTTCAAATGCTAGCCAAATTTTTATATACAACTGACTTGAAATTAATAGATTTGAAAAAGTAGATAAAAGTCAAGGAAAATGAAAAAACAAACACACAAACTGGCATTGAGTAGAACCGATGACACTTTCTAAGTACCCAATGGAAGAAGATTTAATTATCCCACAAAGCATTTATTGCTATAATGAATATTAATGCTGTGACAGCTGTCTTGGAACATTTCAGACTAGATTCAAAGGTCACATTTTACTGATTAGAGGAAACTATATTCAGAGATGTTGAGTGATTTTTCTTTTTTCTTTTTAAAAAATGTTTTCATTGATTTCAGAGAGAGAGAGAGGATTGAACCTGCAACCTGGGTATGTGCCCTGACCAGGAATTGAACCGAGACCTCTCAGTCCATGGGACAATGCTCAATCCACTGAGCCACACCAGCGGGGCTTGAGTGGTTTTTCTAAAGCTACAATGCTCAAATATCAGATGACTACTGTATCTTAATTAGCGGTTTTCGAAATGACATTGATTGTGCCCTAGGTAACAATAAATAATGTTCAAGTTTACACTTTTACCATTCAAGTTAATTCAGCACCATTTTGAAAGAGTTGAGGGCCTTTAACCATTTATAATGAAACAAATTAACTCTCAGAAAAAGATTATGTTGGCTACATCTCCACTTCATAGATTAAAAAACTGAGGTTTGATAATTTGCTTCAGATAACCAAATGTTCTTCAAATAAGGAATTATTCATGGTTACAGATATTAATAAGTGTGGAAGAGTTGACCAAAAAAGATGGAATGGCTCAAAGGACTGTCATTTCCCAAAAGCATATTTAGCTATTACAACCTTGATTATGGCCTTCCTTTATTGTGGTATCTGGAAATACAGGATCACAATATTCAGCACCAAAATAGAAATGGTAAATGTTCTCAAAGTAGTCAAATTAAAAAGCCTTCTATGGCTATAAAACTGATATAAATGTAGAAACTTAACTCTCCCTGGCCTATTGCCAGAATCTTAACATTGATCCAAATCATTCTTAAATTTCTGAATCCTTTTTTGTTTTGTTTTGAAATGACTTCTGTTAAGTATATCTTTAAAATAAAAGTATAAATTCTAAATTTCAATTTAAAAGTGTAGGAAACAGCCCTGGCCAGTTTGGCTCAGCGGTTAGAGAGTCGGTCTACGGTCCGGAGAGACCCGGGTTTGGTTCCCGCTAAGGGCATGTACCTCGGCTGCAGTTTGTCCCCGGCCCTGGTTGGTCGTGCGGGTGGCAGCCACTCGATGTGTCCCTTTCAAGTCGATGTTTCTCTCTCTCTCTCTTCCTCTCTCTCCCTCCCACTCTATCTGTACAAAAAAAATAAATAAATAAAAGTGTAGGAAACAATAAATCTACAGTTTATTAGTAAAATATACTATTAATCTAAGCCTTAGTTAAAAATCCAGTGTAAAGGAAAACATACCAATAATAACAAAATAAACTAGTAACAGTAGCAACAACCCATTACATTACTAAGTGCCCTATACTTAATGGAAGTTGACAGCTAGATCGGCGTTCATTAAAAAAACAGGAAAGAAAACTCAATTGGAGGGCACAGCTATGAGTATTTTGGTTTCTAACTTTGTTTTATAAATAAAAATAACACTGCTTATTAAGATAAACTTTTTTAGCAAACATGAAAAACGCATCCTGTACTTGTACAACTGGAACAGATAGTAGTAGTTACATGCAATCATAATACACGTCATTCAAAGTGTAAGTGCAGAGCACAAATTTCAGGTAGATGATTGCTAGGTCAACATTCAGCAGGCTTTCACTGCTGTACAAAGCAGAGGATGAATCTAACCCCTCTCTCACTAAAGTACCAATGATTGATGAAGAACATTTTATTGATCAACAATACCTGTTGCAAGGAGCAGTGAGCTGGACTTGTGTATTTGAAAAGTAGAGGTTGGGGAGAAGAGAGGCAGTTACTTGCTTAAATACATTGGTAGGAGTGGAAATAACATTCACTGGTAACTTGAAAAAAATTTTTTCGTTATAAATTTACCAATGATAATGGCCAACAAGAAGCAGAGTTATAAACTTGCAAACGTGTACAAAAAGTTCAGAGGAAATCTATTTTCTAAAGTCCAAACTCAATCATTATCCAGACTTAGCTCAAATTGTTCCCAACATGAATCATTTGTAAAAGCAAATATTAAACTGATTTTTCAATAAACTAACATATAGTCCTGTAAAATGATTAATAAAACAATCAACCATAGAGAGAATCCTTCACGTATCTTGCAGAATCCAAACACACATGCCTTGGTGACTTTACCCTCCTTTCTACAAAATATGATGAATGCTCTGCATATATTCCCTCACTCATCATTGTCTACAACATGGGAGTTTTTGGAAATGGTTGGGAAAAATAACAAAAGTGGAATTTTTTTCCCCCCTAAGAGAAAGTTGACAAAGACAAGTGGATTGATTACTCAAATGTGCCTCTTAGACATTTTGTTTCTGTTATTAAGTCCCCTGCTATCACTGAAATTTTTTAAATTGAGATCCAGGAAACCGTCCAGAACTTGACAGCTTATGATAAATGAGAGGTTTCAAAAAATGGAATCATTGGAGATTATGATTTTTAAAGAAAGATTCATTGCTCTCAATTTCTGGAGATACCTTAAGTCTTCGGTTCTTTACTATTAGGTACATAGTTCTTCTGGGCATAAAGCTTTTTTTTTTTTTAAAGAAACATTTACCCTCACATACTTCATGAACTAAATAAATTCTACTTAAGTATTTGTCCAGCACTGAGCTTGAAAATTTAAAGCCTTTGCTTTTGACATTTTCTTGAGAGTAATGTTTGAGGTCAAATTCACTCTTACCTATTATTTCATATCTACTCTAGAAACCTGGGAAACTTTCCAAAGTGAGTATCAGAATACAAGTAATATAGAAAACTTAACTCCCTGAAATTCCAATCTTACATCTGCCTATTTCTCAAGGATTTTTGAACTCAAAAAATTCTAGTTCCTAACTCTGAAGAAATGCAAACAATCCTCCAAAGGTCATTATTAAAAATGAGTTGAGTTTTGCAAACCCAAACTTTCATTCAAAAGGCTAACCTAGAAAATTGATTTGTTACTGTGGACAATACTTCTAATAGAGCCATCCCTAATGTGGTCATTGTGACCAGTGAGTGACAGGAGGGAGGCTGGAAGGGCACAAAGAATAGGAGGCAAAGTTTCTTATTTTAAACACTATACGAATATATACCAGTAAATGTTAAAGAACACAGGCTATGAGTAAGTCCCAAGAGTTCACCTTGATCTCCTATTTCAGGTATTCCAGCTAAAGATTTTTGGCTTTTATGGCTATAACTAATAAAATACAGCTGTGAAAGTCAATCCAAAAGCTGTAGGTAACGCAATACATCATTACTGCAAAGAAGTTTGATTTGAAGGAGCTCCTACCTTTAGATTTTGGCTAGTAAGGAGGATTTCAAGATCATCACCACCTCACCTGTCCCCTGTAATACCCCCCCTCCCAACTCTCCCCATGGAAAGTCTAATATTGAGCCATGGAAATGCAACTTATTAAATACAGATAATAGTACTTGGAAATCATTTTAAAAACCACTTGGTCATAACCTGTCATTTTAGCAATCTGATAACAGTTTTAAGTGGAAGTCCATGAAAAGAGAAATTTATCAATCTCATAAATCTGTCTGTTAAAAACAAACAAACAAACCATTTTTGTAAAACTAGCTTTTTCAAATGAATCATCTTTACATCTAAAGTTCAACATTGCATAGTGTACTGAATTTAATAGCATCCCCTAAAATTTATGTCATTACCTCAGGATGTGATCTTACTTGGAAATAGTATTATTCTGTAGCCAAATTAAGATGAGGTCATACTAGATTAGGACACAATGACTAGTGTCTTTATAAGAGAAAAGTGAAAGAGATGTGGACACAGAGGAGACACACAGGGGAAGAGCCATGTGATGATGGTGGCAGAGACTGAATTGACGCATCTGTAAGCCTAGAACACCAAGGACTGTTGGCAGTTACCAGAAGCTAGGAGAGAGGCATAAAACAGATTTTCCTTCAAAGCCCCCAGAAGAAACCAGCCCTGCTGACACCCTGAATTTTTACCTCTGGCCTCAAGAACTGTGAGAGTAAGCTTCTGTTGCTTTCAGCCACTCATTTTGTGGTACTTTGCTATGATAGCCCTACATTATATTACATTAAATAAAATGTTAACTTTTATGAAAAAGAAAAGCACCTAATGAATGACTCAAGCTCCAATTTCTTAATTTTAGGGGTTTGTAGGTATGCATCCAAGGTTAACACACAAAATAGATATTTTAAATGTGTTTTCATTAGAATTTAGGGCCATTTATACCATTTTTAAATTATGAGAATACTTCTTTCAAGCTTTTGTAGCAATTCACTAGAGAGTCAATGATATGACTCAGCTTCTTGTGCCCACTCACACATACCTGAAGGGTCCACTTAAACTGCTTGCTATATTTTAAATTGAGGCTTGCAGTAGGACTCTTGTTTTTCCGAGGCTCACAAAGACTAGACTCATAGCTTAGTTCAACAGTACTTATTTAGCTGGACTTAAACCACACATCAAGCACTTTATTGTCAAATAAAAAGCAACTTCACAGAGCTTAGTAATTTAAGTAGCTCTCCAGAGTTTGGTAAATATTTTGTGTCTACTTTTGATCTCTATTATCAGGGAAGGGTTCCATAGAGATGTAAAGTGGTGAAAAGTGTTATTTAAAACATCTAAAATGTAATATGGATACCAGAACCCTTGGGGCTCATGGTTACAACTGAGAAGCACAAAACTACCTACTATAATTTATCACAATATCATTTTTAGTTCCTGCCTCAAGGAAAAAGAAAAAGCATCCTAGAGTCCCATCTTAAAATAAAACAAAACAAAATTTAGGAATCAGCCTGGGGGTTTCTAAAATCTAGGCTCTAAAAATAGGATGGAAAAGTCTTCAAGTCCATCCATTATAGACTTAGAGGAAAATTATGCCTCTCCCAAACAAGAGCCATTTCCCTGATTGAGGCTTTGCTTGCCTTATCTCTCATATACTAGAACTGTTTTCCTCTCGCCTCTTTATCCATTCAAAATCTAACCCAAACTTGGAGGTCTTAATTCAAAAGCCACATCCTTACATTATGGCTTCCCCAATCTCTTCCATCAGAACTAGCCTTTGTTTCCCCTTGGTGTTCCCAAAGCACTTTGTCGTAGTTTCTGTTGCTTTTAAGTTATTTGAGTATGTAGCACACTGCGGCTGCTGTCACCAGATAGGAAGCCTTCACCAAGGCTCTTCGGTTGCTGCCTGTTGACCTGGCTGGTGGAATGCCCGACCTCCCTGAGCAAATGCACCCACAGCTGCTAAACTACTGGCAGACTGCAGAGGAGGGGAGTCTCATCTTCATGTGATGTCTATTGTTGAAGATTCCAAAATGGTGGCAGAGTGAATGGAAGCTACACAGACCATCTCCCAGGACCAAGCTGAAATTACAACTAAAATAAAGACAAATCGTTGTGAAAAAGCAACAGAAAAGCAGCTTGCAAGGATCATATTACCAGGGACACTGAATCGATCCTGGTAGGACTGCGGAGGTCCAAAATGGGGGGAGGCAGCCCACATACAGCAGTGGTCTTAGCTGTGAGCAGCGCCCTCGGGGTTAAAATGCCAAGTGTCTCCACAGCACAGAGGGCCAGGACAGAGCACTAAAATAGCCACAACCACTCATCTTGGGCTCCGGCAGAGGGAGGGCAGACTGGACTGGAACTGTGTGGGACACTCGAGATTTACAGGGCGCTCAGAGCTTTTGCTGACTTGTGGCCAAACAGGACAGTGGCCATCTTACTCCTTCCCAGGGCTCTCAGGAGAGGTGGCAGCCCCACCCTCAAAGATTCAATCCCACCCAGGTGGGCCATTGAAATGCAAATTGAGGCTCATTACCAACCAGCATCTGCCCCACCCTGGGGAAATTCTCTTATGCAGAACACCTGAGGAAGGTTTTCATGCAACTGGGAACCGAAGGCTCTTCAAGTAACTGCACTAATAGCCTCCAGGCAAAAAGCTAGAGGATAACTGAACCATTCCTGGGCTTGCAAATCTACCCAGGAAAGTAAGACATGACAGTGGTGTTGAACGTGGGTCCTCCCACACTCATCCAACCCAGTAGAGGGAGCCACAAACAGCAGAACACCAACACCCATACGAAAATTTTGGCATGCTCCAAAACCTACTGAGATAGCCAAAATGGTGAAACAAAGAAACAAATCCCAAATGAAAAAACAAGAGACCTCTACCAAAGATGAGGTAAATAAAATGCAGTTAAGCAAGTTATCAGAGGTAGAATTCAGAGCTATGATCTTGAGGAAGCTCAACAGCATGAGTAAGGGCATCAACACTATGAGTAAAGACATAGAAACACTGAAAATCAACCAATTGGAGATGAAAAACCACCAAGAAGAAATGAAGAATAAAATAGCAGAAATAAAGAACACAATGAAAGGACCAAACAGCAGACTAGAGGAAGCTGAGGACTGGATCAGTGAATTAGAAGACAGGGTAGAAAAAAAATCAACCAATTAGAAAACCAAAAGGAAAAAACAATTAAAAAACAGGAAGACAGCTTAAGAGAACTATAGGACACCTGGAAACGTAATAATATTCGCATCATAGGAGTCCCCGAAGAAAGAGGAGGAGGAGGAGGAGGAGGAGGAGCAGGAGGAGGAGGAGGAGGAGGAGGAGGAGGAGGAGAAGAAGAAGAAAATGAAAATGAGTAAGAGTTAGAGAATATATTTGAAGAAATAGTGACAGAAAACTTCCCTGATTTGGTGAAGGAAGAAGGCATTCAAGTTCAAGAAGCACAGAGACCCCCAAGTTAGAAGAACCCAAACAGGCCCACACCAAGACACATAGTAATTAAAATGCCAAAAAGTAAAGACAAAGAGAGAATCCTAAACGCAGCAAGAGATAAGCAACAGGTTACTTACGAAGGAACCCTCATAAGGCTCTCAGCTGACTTCTCAACAGAAACACTACAGGCCAGAAGGGAATGGCATGAAGTAACCAAGGTCATGAAAAACAAGGATCTGAATCCAAGACTACTCTACCCAGCAAGGCTATCATTCAAAATAGAAGGTCAAATAACGAGCTTCCCAGACAAAAATAGGCTAAGGGGATAATACATTAGCACCAAACCAGCACTGCAACAAATGTTAAAAGGACTGCTGTAATTAGTAGAAGAAATGTGAAGAAAAATATAACCACACTAAACAAAAATGGCAATAAATAAGTACATATCAATTACCACCTTAAATGTGAATGGTTTGAATGCTCTGATAAAAAGACACAGAGTAGCTGACTGGATAAGAAAGCATGACTCACATATATGTTGTTTACAAGAGATCCACCTCACAACAAAAGACTCACATAGGTTGAAAGTGAACGTATGGAAAAAAAATCTTCCAAGTAAACGAACAGAAAAAAAAAGCTGGGATAGCAATACTCATATCTCATAAAATAGATTTAAAAATGAAGGCCATAACTAAAGACAAAGAAGGTCACTACATAATACATAATACAATCCATCAGGAAGATATAACCTTGGTAAACATATATACACCCAATATAGGAGCACCAAAATATATTTAAAATCTTTTGTAGGACTTCAAAGAAGAAATCGACAGCAATACAATCATAGTAGGGGACTTCAACACCCTACTGACATCACTGGATAGATCTTCTAGACAAAAAATTAACAAGGAAACACAGACTCTAAATGAAGCACTAGACCACATGGATTTAAGAGATATCTACAGAGAATTACACCCCAAAACTACAAAATTCACATTCTTCTCAAGTGCACATGGGACATTCTCAAAGATAGACCACATGTTAGGACAAAAACTAAGTCTCTACACGTTCAAGAAGATCGGAATCAGCCCTGGCCAGTTTGGCTCAGCGGTTAGAGCGTCGGCCTGCGGTCCGGAGAGACCCGGGTTCGGTTCCCGCTAAGGGCACGTACTTCGGTTGCAGTTTGTCCCTGGCCCTGGTTGGTCGTGCGGGTGGCGGCCACTCGATGTGTCCCTTCACATCGATGTTTCTCTCTCTCTCCCCCTTCCTCTCTTTCCCTCCCGCTCTATCTGTATAAGAAATGAAAAAATGTCCTCGGGTGAGGATAAAAAAAAAAAAAAAAAAAAAAAAAAAAGAAGATCGGAATCATATCAAGCATCTTCTCAGATCACAATGGCATGCAACTAGAAATAAATTGCAACAAGAACATGCAAAGACATTTCAACACATGGAGGCTAAATAACATGTTATTAAACAATGAATGGGTCCCCGAGGAGATCAAGGAAGAAATGAAAAACTTCCTGGAAACCAATGAAAATGAACACACAACAACACAAAATCTATGGGATGCAGCGAAAGTAGTTCTGAGAAGGAAGTTCATAGCACTACAGGCAATATCTCAAGAAACAAGAAAAATTTCTAATAGACTATCTAACCTCACAACTTAAAGAACTAGAAAGCAAACAAAAAGAAAACCCCAGAACAAGTAGAAGAAAGAAAATAGTAAAGATCAGAGCAGAAATAAATGACATAGAGACCAAAAACACACTTCAAAGGATCAATGAAACAAAGAGCTTGTTTTTCGAAACAATAAACAAGATTGAGTGATCCTTAGCTAGATTCATCAAGAAACAAAGAGAGAGAACCCAAATACACAAAATCAGAAATGAAAGAGGAGAAGTAACAACCGACACCATAGAAATACAAAGGATTGTTGACAAATATTATGAACAATTATATGGCAACAAATTCGACAATCTATGCGAAATGGACAAACTTCTAGAAACACATACTCTCCCAAAACTGGACCAGGAAGAGATAGAAAACTTGAACAGACCAATAACAACTAAGGAAATTGAAGATGTAATCAAGACTCTCCCAGCAAATAAAAGCCCAGGCCTGGACAGCTTCATGAGGGAGTTTTACCGAACATTCAATGAAAAACTAACACCCATTCTCCTGAAACTATTTCAAAAAATTCAAGAAGGAAGACTTCCAAACTCGTTTTATGAGGTCAGCATAATTCTAATTCCCAAACCAGAAAAAGACACTACAAAGAAAGAAAACTACAGGCCACTATCCCTGATGAACATAGATGCCAAAATCCTGAACAAAATATTAGCAAATCGTATCCAGCAATATATCAAAAAAATTATTCACCATGATCAAGTGGGATTCATCCCAGGGATGCAAGGCTGGTACAATATTTGCAAATCAATAAATGTGATACACCACATAAAGAAAATAAAAAATAAAAACCACATGATCATAACAATAGATGCTGAAAAAGCATTCAACAAAATCCAGCACCCATTTCTGATGAAAACACTCAGCAATCTGGGAATAGAGGGATCATATCTCGACATAATAAAGGCCATATATGAAAGACCTACAGCCCACATCATACTCAATGGGCAAAAACTAAAAGCATTTCCTTTAAGAACAGGAACAAGACAGGGATGCCCACTTTCGCCACTCTTATTTAACATAGTACTGGAAGTCTTAGCCACAGCAATCAGACATGAAAAAAGAAAATAAAATAAAAGGGATCCGAACTGGAAAGGAGGAAATGAAACTGTCATTATTCACAGATGACATGATATTATATATAGAAAACCCTAAAGACTCCATCAAAAATCTACTAGACTTAATAAATGAATTTGGCAAAATAGCAGGATACAAAATTAACGTGAAGAAGTTGACGGCATTCTTTTTTTTTTTTATCCTCACCCGAGGACATTTTTTTCCATTTTTTGTTCAGGTAGAGCGGGAGGGAGAGAGAGGAACAGAGAGAGAGAGAGAAACATCGACGTGAAAGGGACACATCGAGTGGCTGCCACCCGCACGACCGACCAGGGCCGGGGACAAACTGCAACCGAGGTACGTGCCCTTAGCGGGAACCGAACCCGGGTCTCTCCGGACCGCAGGCCGACGCTCCAACCGCTGAGCCAAACTGGCCAGGGCTTGACGGCATTCTTATACACCAATGATGAACTCACAGAAAGAGAAACTAAAAAAATAATCCCATTTACCATTGCAGCAAAAAAATTAAGATACCTAGGAATAAACTTAACCAAAGGAGTAAAGAACCTATTTGCAGAAAACTACAGGACAATGAAAAAAGAAATAGAGGAAGATATAAAAAAGTGGAAGCACATAACTTGTTCATGGATTGGAAGAATTAACATCATTAAAATGTCTGCATTACTGAAAGCAATTTATAAATTCAATGCAATCCCTATCAAAATACCAACGACATACTTCACAGAACTAGAACAAATACTTCAAAAGTACATATGGAACCAAAAAGACCCCAAATAGTTACAGCAATCTTCAAAAAGGACAAAGTAGGTGGGATCATAATACCGGATATCAGGTTATACTACAAAGCTACTGTAATTAAAACAGCCTGGTACTGGCACAAGAACAGGCATATAAACCAGTGGAACAGAACAGAGAACATGGAAATTGACTCAAGACATTATGCTCAATTAATACTTGACAAAGGGGGCAAGAGCATACAATGGAATAAAGACAGCCTCTTTAATAAATGGTGTTGGGAAAATTGGACAGCTACATGCAAAAAATGAAACTAGACCATCAACTTACACCATACACAAGAATAAACTCAAAATGGATAAAAGACTTAAATGTGACCCGTGAATCCATAAAAATCCTAGAAGAAAATGTAGGCAACAAAATTTCAGATATCATACGCAGTAGAATTTTCACTGATACATCACCTAAGGCAACAAACAGAAACACAGGAAAAAATGAACACATGGGACTACATCAAACTAAAAAGCTTCTACACAGCAAAAGAAGCAACCATCGAAATGGAAATGGAACCCACTATATGAGAGAGCATAACTGCCAATGATACATCAGATAAGGGGTTAATTTCCAAAATATATAGAGTGCTCATACAATTCAACAAAAGGAAGACAAAGAACCCAATTAAAAAATGGGCAGAGGAACTAGACACCTCTCCAAACAGGACATACAAATGGCTAAGAGACATATGAAGAAATGCTCAGCATCACTAATCATCAGAGAGATGCAAATTAAAACAATAATGATGTATCACCTCACACCTGTCAGAATGGCCGCCATCAACAAATCATCAAACAAGTGTTGGTGAGGGTGTGAAGAAAAGGGGACTCTAGTACACTGCTGGTGGGAATGCAGACTGGTGCAGCCACTGTGGAAAACACTATGGTGTTACCTCAAAAAATTAAAAATTGAATTGCCGTTTGACCCAATGATCCTACTTCTAGGAATATACCCTAATTAGCCTGAAACACTAATCAGAAAGAATATATGTACCCCCATGTTCATAGCAGCACTATTTACAATAGCTAAGATTTGGAAACAGCCCAAGTGTCCATCAGTAGACAAATGGATAAAAAAGCAGTGGTACATATACACAATGGACTACTATGCAGCTGTAAGAAAGAAAGATCTCTTATCCTTTGAGATGACATGGAGGGACCTGGAGAGTATTATCCTAAGCGAAACAAGCCAAGCAGAGAAAGACAAATATCACATGGTCTCACTTATTTGTGGAATATAATGAACATAACTGTCTGAGGAACAGGGTAGACCCAGAGACACGGAAGTAGGGTACAGACTGACAATCCTCAGAAGAGGGGATGCGGGGGAGGGAAGACGTAAACCACAGAACTTATATGCATAACTGATGTACATGAACAACAAAGCTGGGGATGGGGTGGGAGGGATGGGGAGGAGGATATCAATGGGGAAAAAAGGAGAAACATCTGTAACAAATAAAAAAATTAAAAAAATAAAAATAAATTATTTGAGTATGTCTGTCTGTCCCATTCACTGAGTCAACATCATTTTCCCTTCTTCACTGTCCACTTAAAGTCTATACTTACTGCTGTGTTTTGAGACTAGTACGAATAATGCTACAAAAATGTCATCTTAAAATAATCCCATATATGCATGCATGCATCACCAATGGACAAAGACAACAATGATTGGTGGGGGGTGGGATAGGGAGGAGAGTGTCTGGGGGGTAGAAGGAGAAACACCTGTAATAAAAATAAGTTAATAAAAAAAAATAATAATCCCAAAAAACTATTGATTCAACTAATCAGCAAACACTAAATCAGCTGTTAAGTAAAGGGTATAAAGAAATATAAGGCACAGATCTTGGTCTTGCCCTTAAGGACTTTCCAGTTTAATCAAAGAGAGAACTAAAACATGAGCAAATGGAAAGATGACAGTAAAAAAAAGTTTGTGACAACTGCCAAAAAAAGATAAATATAAGATTTCTAAGAGCTGTTGAGGATTGCTAATAAATATAATTTTAGATTAAGATAGTAAAAGAATTTTTCAATGAACAGGTAAGATCTGAAGTTCTTAATGTATAAAATGAGGTGGTTAGACCATACGCCCTCTAGGTTCACCTTCCAGCTCTGAAATTTCATTATACTCTTATCACATAGTTATAGTACTGACTTGGTATTAATTGACTATCCCTTAAATGGAGTTTTCTTCTTCTTAATCATTATGAAAAATAACAGCTTTTAAAAAGCTGTCAGTCCTCACATAAGCAGTATTATAAAATTATTTTAAATATATAAAACTGAATGTGATATCTCATTAGAGGGTTTGATATTTCATAAGAGAACTTGAGTTGGAGGCTTTTATTCTTTATGCCAGTTTCTTGCTGTGGCTTCCAAAACTCAAAACAGACTTTTAAATGGACATTTTTCATACCTGAAAGATGCATTTGAAATTATTAAATTTATCCTTGTCTCTTTGTGGACAGGAATAGAGTAGAATAAACCTGCAAAAGTTCACCACCATTATTAAAGCACTTTTTCTTCTGTGTTCTTTTTAAGTGTCATGGCTTTTATGTCCAGCAGTCACTGATGGTCAAGCATACAAATGTATTCTGAAGCCCAGCCAAAAAAAATTTTTTTTAAAGTGTAACACTCAAAACAAAGCAAATATTGGCTTAGTTATGACACTTGTTGTTCTAATACATTAATAGCCTATTGTTCACTGTGGTTGTCTCAACAAGATAATGCATTGAAAAACAGCGTTTCCTGATAGGAAGTGAATTCCCACTGTGTGTCACAGGACCCTAGCCAAAAGCTGGGTGGGCTCCAAAGGAGAAACATCAGTCCCTTCTGGGATTGCATAACAGACCAAAGCAATGATTAAACTTTCTCTTCTCTCTTTCTTGTTTAAAATGGCTTTCTGTTTCAGCTCAACTTGAAGATGATCTACTTGACTAATTTCGCTATCATAGGACTATTTTTCTATAATGATTTACAATGTTTTAGACAAAACTTGTTCAACATCCTGTAGACAGCAGTATCCTGTATCTTTCTAACTATAGTGAATTTCCTTAGTCATAAATACCACAATGGATAGGGTAACTTGACAAAGAAGGTATCAGGATGTGTCATCAAGACATAGTGTGATCATTTTCAAGGTTAATTTCATACAAGCAATTGTTAAAGTCATTAGACTATCTGAGGCACAGCAGGTTTTTATAACTCAGACACATTTTAGTAGGCTAAAATTGAGGCTCAATTAGTCCCAGCATCACAAGTTTATTTCATTTAGAATTTGATTAGTACGAAACTGATTCCCTAGCAGACCCACATATAGAAGAATGTATCTGCACAGTAACTGACATGCCCTACCAAGACACGAAGACCCCTTTTTATATACTGCAAATATGCTTTGTTTTCATCTATTTCCACAGACTAAAATTTGAAGAACTTTCTCTGTCTAGTTCCACTTAATAGTGAACATCAGAAAACTCCAACAATGAAATAAATAGGATTAGTTGTCATTTTAGTAGACTCTAGTGAGATTGTCTGTCATCTAGGTAGTCCCACCATTTAATGCAGTGCTTGGGTCCTAGAAGGCCCTCAATACATTTTGATAAACTGAACCATATGTCAAACAACTGATATAAAAATTAACATGGGTCTGGCCGGTGTAGCTCGGTGGTTGAGCATTGATCCATGCACCAAGAGGTTGCCAGTTCGATTCCCAGTCAGGGCACATGCCCAGGTTGTGGGCCAAATCCCCGGTGGGGGGCACGCTGGCAGCAGCCAGTCAATGTTTTCTCTCATCGATGTTTCTATCTCTATCTCCCTCTCCCTTCCTCTTTTTCTAAAATCAATAAAGAAAAAAAATTAACACTGAATACCAGTAGTATAATTATCTAATATTACTTGGATAATAACTATCTCAGATTTTAGAAAAGTATACTCATTCAAAGTATGTCAAGCTTTCTGCCAAGAAGCTAGGGTAACCAGCATACATATGCATACAGACTACCCTACCTCCAGGCCAAGAAAATATCTTTTTATCTTCCTGTTGTAATTACACAAACCAAACATTGGAGTTCTTATACCATTTTGCTTTCAGGGCGCCTGTCATTTGACAGATTACAAAAATAAAAATGTGCAACAGACAATGCTAAACAGCCTATGTGTGATGCAGCAAAGATTCCTGCTTCTGTTACTTGATAACTTTGCTGTGAAACTTGATGACTTTACTGGCAGGATGATGGTATGCAGTTCACCTTTATGCTGCTGCCTCAGCACCAAATCAGAAAACTTTAGCTATGTCAAGTAATATCAATTTTAACACTCAGTGAAACAAGGAGATGGATTAGAGGGCTAGAATGTGAAAACAATTTAAACAAGGGGGCTGAAGCCAAGTTTCAAAGCTCTTAGGATTAGCTTTGAATGGTTAGATTCATTGAAAATTACAAGGATCCATTTTAAAAACAAACATCATCTCACTTGGAATCTTCTCCTCAAGTATTCAAGCTTGATAAAAGGATTTGCTTTTACTTCTGGAATGGGTTTTATGCTTTGGAAACTGACATTTTACAAAGAAGAGTTTATGTAAAATATAGTGTAATATTCAACTTCCATATATATATATATATATATATATAATTTTATTTTTTCTTAAACTTTCAAAGAGCTTAGGCCATATGGCAGGTCAAATAAATTACAGACCACACAATATATACAAAAGATGTTTTCAATTAAATTCCAGAAACTTCATATAATTTAGGTTATACAGCTTAAGTCAATATTCCATCAAAAATACTAGGTAAATATTACAGTTGGAAGGGACATCAGAACTCATCTATTACAACCTCTCATTTTATAGATGGTAAAACTGAGGAATAAGACGATTAGATGATCTGCCCATAATCTCACACTCAAGTTACTGAACTTTGAATCCAACATTATCTCATTAATCTGCTAAAAAAAAAAAAAAAGACTCCTAGGGCAGTGCTTACCTACGTGTAAATAGCTAGGACAGTAAGGGCCTACCTTTGGTGTTCTAGCTAGAAGAGAAGTTGATGAGGGGTTTTTCTACTTCCACACAATACTGTCACCTCTTTCCTATAGTACCTGGGTTCTGGGTTCTGTCCCAAAATGGAGGTAGGAGAGACTAATAGCATAAATATATCTGATAGTGGAAAAAGGGAAAAACTTGGAAATAATCCAGATATTTATCAAAAGATGTATGAATAAATTATAGTACATCTAGCCATGTACTGAAGTACTATACAGCCATTAAAAAGAATGATATATATAAAATGGTATGCACAGTATAATTTTATTTGGATTTAAAAAAAGATTTCCATTCATAGTCATAAGAATTTTCTGGGAAACTGCTCCCAATTCCCCAGAAATAGAGTTCAGGAATTAGTAGGAAAGAGACATTTTATCATAAGCCCTTTGTATTGTTTCATCTTTTTACCATGTGCATTTTTTAAGTTATAAAATTTACACTTTTTAGTAAGTATGTTAAAGCAGAAAAGGGATCTTTTTGTAGAGCCCTGAAAAAACTCTGGTGAGGATAAAGATGGGGGTCTATCAAGAGTAATTTGATACTCTACATCTAATCTACATTACACATTATATCTAATTCTCTAGAAAAGACTTCCCATCTCTTTTTATGTCATGGAATGTGTCTTAGTTTTTACAAATAGGATAAAATTTGTATAGCATACTAGAGGAAACAGAAGAGGATTTGAGGGCAGCTCTACAGTGCTTGGTGAAAAAATTCACTCAATTTTCTTTCTATTACAGAATTATTATAAGAAAAAAAGTATTACTGGGGATAGTAATTGTTGACTTTCTTCAAAAGTTACAAATGAAGCCTATTTAGAAAATCTTATAATTTCAATATTTAACAGCAAACTGGTTGGCAAGCTTTGCCCTGGAGCAACTTTAAATGTCTAAGAGTAACTGTATTCTCCTAGAGTTCAAAGAGACAGTAGAAATCATCCTCTGATATAAAAATTAACATGGGCCCGGCCGGTGTAGTTCAGTGGCTGAGCATCAACCCATGTACCAAGAGGTTGCGGATCAATTCCCAGTCTATAGGATGTTGAACAAACTTTGTCTAAAACATTTTAAATCATTATAGGAAAACAGTCCTATGATAGCAAAATTAGTCAAGTAGATCATAGTTTGAGCTGAAGCAGAAAGCCATTTTAAACAAGAAAGAGAGAAGAGAAAGTAGAAACCAACATTGAAAAAAAAAGAAGAAGGAAAAGAGCAAAAAATAGCAGTGTTTTCTATGTTATACAAGAAATTTATTATAGTGATTAAGTGGTGTGTATGTGGTGTACACACTGGGTCATGATGTAAAACACACTGAAAGAGAGTTTTAAAGCTGCTTATCCAAGGTGACACAACTAAGAATTGTACACTGAGTACAGGTAATGTTTAATAAAATGTCTACACAACACTTGAGACAAGAGGTTTACCTAGTTTCAACTTGAAAATTATTTTCTTGTTGAGTTGATTTATATAGCTAATTCTACTGCTCAGATACTAAAAAGTAAATCTGCAAAATTTCTAAAATATATACACACACAATTTATTTAGAGCAAAGCTTTGGTTTTCATGTCATTTATTAAGAGTGATTCTGGGTTAGCATCTAAACATTTCTTCTCAATCCTAATACATTATTTTTAGTATTTCTGGAATAGGCATGTGTCTTTACAAAGAATATTAGGGAATTCTAGGCTGGAAAAGATCTTAGAGAGCTAACCAAAATTCCTAATATTACAGGTGAAAAAATTACTGTTCAAAGAAATAGCCTCTTGATTTCCAGGCTAGTGCTTTTTCCTATGATACAATGATTTTACTTTATTCTTACATCCTTATGACATTAGAAAATTGCTAAACACAATTACTACCAAGTTACAAAGAGGAAGCTGAAGCAAGGAAATGCTAAGAAGTCGAAGTTCAAAAAGGATGACACAATGTCACCCCTGCAAGCTTTACTGAAATCTACCAATTTCAACATTTAGCTCTGATTTTATCTGGGGAAAGTGGTTTAACTTGCTTGTACGGAAAGGGTGTGTCTACCCCACTAGGGTACACAATGAACATGCACAAGAGGAGGAAAACAGTTTAGACATCATGAAGCACATCCTCTCAACATACCCACTCTGGTCAGTGCATAATTAAACACTTCACAGGCATTTAAAACCCAGCTATAAACTGAACCCCAATATGTGAAGGGGGAAAAGTCAGACCCCATTTGCAAAGAAAAAATTACTGAACATGAACCTCATTGAATAACAATAATTCTTCTATAGTTCAACTTACCATTCACGTCACAAACTCTAGAAAGAACACAGAGGCACAGACAAGGCATGGAACAGAACTTCGGGCTGCAGCCTTTCCCAACTCTTCTGACAAATAACCCAACAGCCACAAGACAAAGCATCATTATGACAGAAATAAAGGCGCTTTAGATGCTGCCTTTTTTTAATTTAATGAATCCACTCTTACACACAAAGTTCATGCCATGATGTCTTGAAACATAGTACTGCCAGTTTATGCTATTAATGCATCCAATAAATTCAGCACAAAACACTACGTCATGTATTTTTATGTTAAATAATTAGCACATTTATGAGATTAACGGTATTTTCCTTAGTTTAAACAGAGTCATCCTCAAAACAATTAAACACAACAATTCAATAAACTGCTTAAGAAATATAGAGTGAACAAGTGAATAGGAAAAAATTTAGTTGAGTGATAAAGCCATAGGCTCCTCCCCAAGAAGAATATTGCACTTTACTAGCAGCTGGCATAAAATTAACCATCTATTTTATTTATACTGCCCTCTAAGCTGTGTGCTATCAGTATGACAATAGACAATCCATTACTTACAAAAAAAATAGAAGCTGCTGTACATTTCTTAAGCTCGATTTTGTGTGGCAATTCTGATGAAATGCTGCCCTAAAAATGAACTTTGTTTTAAACAGCGAGATATCCACACTCGGTGTGGTTAGAGCAAGGGTGGAGCCCACTCTGGGGGAAACAACACACCCAGGCAGACTTCAGTGAGAGCAAACTGCACGTTAATATGGCCATAACATTTTTCAGGGTCTCAGAGTCAAAATTAATTGGTTAGCCCTCCTCAAAGAAACAGGGGGAAAGTTTATGTTTATAGAACAGCTTTCCTGCCATGAAATGAAAGAGACTCATTTCTTTTTCTTGAAGAAAGTAAAGGTAAAATGCAAGGTAGATGGCACAGCTCAACCAACAAAATAGAATGTTAGGTGGAAGTGAACTACTACAAAGGAAGTCCAACCAAGCCAACTTCTAAGTTTAGCAACAGAAGCTTTTACATATCTCAAGGTGTCAGCAACACTGCTCACTCTAGAACTTGACTTTGGCCCATCTGGCCAAAATAGGGGACTTGAACATGAACATAAGCATTACCTACCCTTCTGTACCAATGCTCTAGCTCTTCTGGCAATCAGGAACATTAAAAATTTTCTTATCAACTAACTAGTAAATACTGTTTTAAGAAATAAGGGATTTGATTTATGAACTTCCTTTGGTAGAACTAAAATGAATACATAAATTATTTTGATGAAAATCACTAATAGGCATACTATGAAAAATTTTGTAATACCCACTTTTTAAAATAATCTCATGAGTTTTGATTTTTCACAATGTTTAATTTAGTTTCAAATAAGATATTCAGTAGGATAAATACATATTGTCTAAAATTTTTAATGGTATCTAAAATAATTTATTAGTTATTGAAACTGACACCAAACATCTGATTATTCAAAGTGATTTTAATTCATACTACTTTCTTAATATACACATTCATAAATACAACCAACTGTTTAAGTTAACTCCTGTAACTCATGAAATAAAAAGTGTTTCTCAGTGAAATACCCAAGCATGTAAAAAAGCTATATAATAATTTACATAGAATTTAAAACAAATAATAGAAAAGGCTTTGGGAGAATAAACAGAAAAATGTTATTTTAATGATACATGTCTCAATAGCTACCCCATCACATTGGAACAATAAATCAGTCTGGAGCATTGACTATTTCAATATTTTGAGAGATGGTCTAGAACACCCTCTTTCAGGATCCTAGGGAGGGGATGCTGACTGATCCAGCCTTTTGTTGAATTATGAGGTCACTCTTACTATAAGATAAATCAATTCATTCCAAAATAATCCTTTCATAGTTCAAGTGCCTGATTTAATTATGTTTTCAATCATATTATGCAATTATAAATCATCTGTTTGCTCCTCCCCAAACTGAACAATTCAAAGGTAGCAGAGTTAGACATTATATTTGAAAAATCCCATCTTGATACTTTTTGGATTTGCACTGCTGGAAATGTCTGTTTTCAAGTCAAACTTCACTTTCACAGCTGCAAAGGAAATGACAAGAGAAGAAAAACACGGCCAATATATATCAGCAATTAATTCCATCCACAACTGCCCAGCTGTTTGTGCATGGAAGAATCAGTCTGTTTCCTTTTGGGGCTTTCACCACTGAAAATTGATACTGCACATTCAGAGACACAAGCTGTTTGTAACATGTCAGGAATGTGCACAAGATCACACAGAGTTGAAGAGACAAAATGAAATCCAGATCTAGTTTTCTTGGGACTTGCCAGTAATATTTCATAGCTTAAAACACACACACACACACGCACGCACACACACACACACCAATCACAGAAAGAGCAAAATACATGAAAAAATATTCTCCCCTCTTAATATCACCCTTCTAATAAAGAGGAAAATCTGCCAATGACATCAGATTTAGTGTCAAAAATAGACACTCTGATTTACTGGCATAGACAAGGTGTGACATTCTTAGGAATCCACATGCCCCCAGTACATTAAATCCAGCCAATACTTTTTGGACTACATAGTTGCTTCTCCAATGTGAAGTTAGTCCCTTAAAAAAATCCTTATAAACGTGTAAGTTGTTGGAAACCAATGCTTTCACCACAGTCATGCAGAAAAGCAGGTTTTTCTTGGTTAGTTCTGACATTATCTGGCATTCACATACACCTGCCTGTTTCAGGGATTCATGTAAATTTACAGATCCAATCTTTTAGGGTAACTCTCAAGCAATCAAATTTCTCCTTCCCTCTCCCCATCAGTTTTGTGGATTTTAAGTAAAAATACTCCTTTACTAAGAGCTACAGGCTTAATACAAATAATAGTTTGGTGCATGTGGAACTCAAGAAGTATTCTATCTCCCTTCTCTTCCTGCTCTCCAATTCCAATTTTATTTCAAATATTTATTTCATTTAAATCTTGTAAAATGCCATTTTGTTGTTGTATTTTCAAACATATAATATTTAACTTGTTTTAGTATGAAAAATAACTTGATTAGTTAGTCATAAAAATTAGGAAAAAATAACATTTTTAGAACATTATAAAATAATTCAAAATATAATTTAGCTATCTTAACTGTTTTTTTAATATATACAACTAAGTATCCCCATGATTGACTTCATCATTCTAACATAATTCATTGCTCTCTCCTTTTGCTGCACAAGAGTTCCTGCACTCCTAATGGTTTTACATTCTCAAACACAAGTTGGATGAGACTCATTTTGGGCACCACTAGGGGCTGGAGCTTAACCAATGAAGAAAAAGTAAACTGTTTGGTCCAAGTACAAAAGCTCATTCCATAAGCTTCAGAATGAAGATGCTCTTAAGTGCCAGAATTCAAACCAAAACAATGAGAAGCTGTCTCCAACTAAATTGCCATGAAAGCACCAAGTGTGATTTGTTAAAGAAATACAAGGCATATCAAACATGTGATAGGCTAAAAATAAAGCATAAAACAAAAACGGGGGCTATTTCCTTAACATCATCTGATCAATGGTACATCTGGGATGGGAGGGGGAGCAAAGGAAAAATTTCATCTTTGCCTGATGGTGACAATAACTTCTAGAAATATAACTATCAGTGACTCAAACAGCCACAGGGATGAGCTTTGCTTGGCAAGCTTCAGCTCTGAGAGACATTCAGACTACCTTAAAATGTCTAAGGGAGCCCAGCTGGTATGGCTCAGTGGACTGAGCGTTGTCCCCTGGACTGAGAGCTCCCAGTTTGATTCCTGGTCAAGGCACACGCCCAGGTTGCAGGCTCGATCCCCAGTGGGAGACATGCAGGAGGCACCTGATCAATGTTTCTCCCTCACATCGATGTTTATATCTCTCTCTAAAAAAATCAATAAAAACATATTTAAAAATAAATAAATAAAATGTCTACAGGAAGAAACCTCCCAACCTACAGGTTGGCTAAGGAAAGAAAAGCTTTCTCTGAGCTGTTTAAATTAGGTCACTTAAACTCATGATAGTCTAGAGACTGGGGTGGCATTAACAAAGACCCTTCAAGGAGGGGAAGGCTGTTGATATGAAATTGTCAATTCAATTTTTCTATTAAAAATTTCAGCCCTGGCCGGTTTGGCTCAGCGGTTAGAGCGTCGGCCTGCGGTCCTGAGAGACCCGGGTTCGGTTCCCGCTAGGGGCGCGTGCCTCGGTTGCAGTTTGTCCCCGGCCCTGGTCGGTTGTGCGGGTGGCAGCCACTCGATGTGTCCCTTCACATCGATGTTTCTCTCTCTCTGTTCCTCTCTCTCCCTCCCACTCTACTTGAACAGGGAATGGAAAAATGTCCTCGGGTGAGGATTAAAAAAAAAAAAAAAATTTCAAAAATACAGCAATTTGAAAGAATTTTACAGTGAAAACCATTTATGTACCACCTAGACTCTACCATTAACACTATATATAAAATAAGTACAGTACATTAACACTGTACTATACTTATTTTATCACATATCTCTTCATCTAGCCATCCCTCTATTAATCTTATTTATTTATTTTTATTAATCCTCTCCTAAGAATATTTTTCCACTGTTTGTTTTTGTTTTTGTTGTTTATTTGTTTTTTAAGAGAGAGTGGAAGGAAGAGAAGGAAGTGTGGGGGGGGGGGGGAGACTGAATCAATGTGAGAGAGACACAATGATTGGTTGCCTCCTGCATGCAAAGGGCTGGGGATTGAACCTGGCTGGAATTGAATTGGCAACCCTTCAGTGCATGGGCCAATGCTCTAAACACTGAACCACACTGGCCAGGACAATCTATCTTATATTTAGTGAATTTTAAATTTTCATTTATTTTTTTTATCCTCACCTGAGGACATTTTTGCATTTATCTTCAGGTAGAGCGGGGGGGGTGGGGGGACATCGATGTGAGAGAGACACATCAAGTGGTTGCCACCCACACAACTCCAACCGGGCCTCTCTGGTCCGCAGGCCAATGCTCTAACTGCTGAGCCAAACCAGCCAGGGCTATTTAGTGAATTTTAAAGTAAATTACAGATACCAGATACTTTCCCCCAAATACTTTAGCATGCATATCATTATCTAGAAGTCAATATTTGTTTATGGCTTTTTTCTTTTGATGTAAAATTTACATACAATGATATGCAAAAACAAGTAAGTATATACTTGTATAACCAAACTCCTATCAAGATATAGAACATCACCTTTCACCCCAGAAAGCTCCCTCATGCCTTCTCCCAGACAATCCCTTCTCCCACTTCCCCAGAGGCAATCACTATTTTGATTTAAAACAACCCCAAATAGCCATGCTTTTGCAACCTGTGCATTAGAACATTTTCCACTACATGACATAACCTATACTTGGTTGCACAAAATAATCAGACATGAAAATAGATGAAAGAGCTTAAGAATAAAACCATAGTTAAAAGAAGTGTAGCTTCATCTGCTCCAACTACTCCACTTCTTAGATGAAGGAAATACACACTTAGAAAGTTTGGCTGCCTGTACCAGTCATCCAACTGGTCAGTAATTTATTGGCTGGGCCTAGTGTAAGGCTCTTAAGCAGCAGCTCTGCACTTCATTTTAGGATAAAAGAACTGAAGCTTTGGAGATAATGCTGGCTCCAAGGAAGAGTTCTCCCACTTACAGGCTAGGCATCTTAAATAAGTTTTTTTTTTTTTTTGGTTTTGGTTTCTAAAACTCCTTTGACTCTCAGTGCTCTCATCTGGGAAAAAAACAAAAAACAAAAAAAACAAGGAAAATCTTAACTCTTAAAGCTGTGTGGATTAAAAGAGATAATCACTGCAAAGTGCCTGACATGTAGAAAGTGATCAAAGTAAAGAAACACAGGAAGTGGAGGGAAAACTGATAGTACAAGGCAGAGCTCAAGAATATGTACATTCACATACTGCTTCTAAGCTTCTGTGCTATCCTTACCCATTTTGTACGTGCAAAGAAAACAACAGCAATATAGCAAATAAAGCAGAACTCTTTATTTACTACTGAGACGAGCAATTTTTACATCTAAAAAGGGGCTACTTGTTTTCTCTTTGCCTTCCTACTATGTGGTAGAGAAGGAAAGCACAGACTTGAGTCCAAAGAGACTACTTATACCTTATATACTTGTATCTTCACCTGTCTTTTTATAAACAGCTCCCATTGCCTGGCAGGATCTTCTTTTTATCCATCAAGTGAGAATTCAAGGCCCAGTTAAAAATCTAACTTACTTTTCTGATCTACTCCAAAAAAATGTAAAGCTCCTTCATATGTATCCCCACCATGCTTTAAACAACAGCATCCCAGCACTCCTCTTACCAGCTGGCTGTTTCCATGGGTTTCTCCTACTTGAATGGGAGCACCTCTGTATCCAATGCCTAGCACACTGCAACCATCCATGTCTGCTGAATGGGTATGTCTGGGTAATGGGTATTCAGTTACAGTCCAAGTAACAAAAAACCTATGGCTGAACACACCAGAAAGGAAAGCAGAGGGACAGAAAGATAGAGGGCAGGGAGATGATCATAGGGCACAGTAAAAGGCATGAAATTAAAAAGAGATTAAAAGCCAACTGTGTGTAAACTTTTGTGTTCTCAGAGAAGTGACTGCTGCTAAGCAGTTGAAGTGCCACTGGAATAAGGCAGACCACTGTCTGTTTCATATACTTATCCCATGTACTCCCCATAACAACCCTATCATACAGTACTATTATGCTCCTTTCACTGATGAGACTACAACACTCAAGGGGAGAAGAAAAGCCTGGACCAAAAACAAACCAAAGCTAAAGTGATAAGAGGTGAGTTCTATGTAGGAGAACTCTTCACACAGTAGTCTACCATCCTGGAGTTATGAAACCTTGGTTAGAGGTGGCCCTGGAAGCTTAGGAGTGCTAAAGAGTAGATCTTACTCTTTCATGGCTATCCTCCACTGGAATACTTTTCTTGGAAGTGATAACACAACATGGATAACTCCATGATAAAAATGCTGCTCATGATGTTCATGCTTCAGAAGATGAGAGCCTTGCCAAGCTGGTGAAATGTAACTCTGTCTGTGGGCATCTCTGGCTACATTCTGTAATTTCCCATTTAGGAATACCCTGGTTTTGCCTCCCTTGAAAAGATGGATTTGTGAAGGAAAGCCTCCACCTTGAAGTTTAAAGCCTCAAACCCCACAGCCCTGGCTTACCTCCAACACAGCACTTCCCACACATTAACTCACAACTGTCTGTGCTGGTAGAGTGCTCAGGGCCCCTCAGGACAAGTTCAAAAAATGTTATGGATGGTAAATGAATACTGTCCTTTGCCTAGTTAATATTTGATAGATGGTTATTTGTTAAAAGAGGTAATCCAGGATCTAAAGAGGAAGCAATTAAAGAAAAGCTTGCAAGGTTGGGGATAAGTGAAATATGGTTAGTGTTCAAATAGGTTTTCTTTTGGACAAAAAAAAAAAATGTAAAAAACATAACCTACAATGATTGGCAAGTTAAGCCTAATAAAGCTGAGGTCGAAATTCAGTAAATCATTAGGTCTGAAAATTAGGCATGATCCCCATTTAAAACAATAATGAACTACACTAGTGAGTTTCTATTGTATCCAAACTTGAAGTGAAAAAAACAATATGTGGCTTTGACTCTACCATGGCATTATGTTTCAAAAACAACCTATTTTATTGACCACCTCTTAGAGGAAGACCAAGACTACATACACATACACATACACACACACACACACACACACACACACACACGACACAATACATATCTGCTATTAAAAAACCTGAATTCACAGATAATTTCTGTTTGGAGAAAAAGTCCAAAAAAAAGAACAGAAAGCAAGTAAAAATAAAATGTAATATGAATATACAACATATGAAAATATTCATTATACATGCAATTTTTTGTTAGAAATACTACTTTTATGATCTTGTCCAGTCAAGATGGTGGCATAGGTAAATACACTACTTGAATTCTCCCACAACCACATCAAAATGACAACTAAACTACAGAACAACCATCATTCAGAACACCTGAAATCTAGCTCAACAGAAGTCATTCAGTTAAGGATATAAAGATGAAGCTACATGGAGACTGGTAGGAGGGCCAAAGACATGTGTGGCAGATTAAGGAATATCTTGGCTTTGGAGGTCTCCTGTGAGGAGCAAGGGGTCCCAGTGCCAGGAAGTGAAGCCTTCATAACTTATGGCTGTAAAAACCAGTGGGGATTGTGGCTGAGAGAGACAAAGGGCTGCCAGAGTCCCAGGAAATCCTCTAAAAGGGCCCACATATGGACTTACTTGGGTTCACTTGCTCTGAGCTCAAAAAACCAGGGACACAAGAGGAGGAACTAAATCTTTTGGCTTCGGGGTGAAGGGACAGCTTTTTTTCTAGACAGAAGTGCTGCCAAAAGCCATTGTTTACTTGCAGAGCCCTCTCCCCATAGAGCCAGGAGGCAGGCGCCATATCTGAGTCTCCATCAACCTTGCTAAACTGTTATCCTCCCACCCTGGTGATTCCTGATAACTGCCCCACTCTACTTGTGGGCCCATTCATGCTGTTTCCAGTGGCTTTTCCATATAAATGGCCTGTCTGGAGTCTCACTAAATGTTCCCAGCTTGGCCTCTCCTAGGCACCTCCAAGCCCAACAGAAGTAGCAGCCATCTACAGATCACTTTGTAGCTCAAGCCAGGTGGCCCCAGGCAGCATACAGGGGGCTATTTACCTTGGCCTGCACCTCCCAGAGGTCCCAGAACCACCTCCACAAACAACACACTCAAAGGGTACACCCAGTGGGAACCAGAACCCTGCTGGAGTAAGTCCTGAGCTGTGGTTGGGCCACTGCACAGCCAAACCTCCACAACGGTTGTAGTCAGTCCTTGAAGCTGATTGGCCTAGGGGTTAATTCCTCCCATTGATGTGCCAACAGCAATCAGGGCTCAACCACAACAGAAGGGGGTGTACAGAGCCCACACAGGAGAGAGGATGAACCTGGAGTGCCCGGCTCAGGTATCAGGAATGTTGTGCCTACAGAAAACCTACTATATTAGGTCACTCTACCATGCCTGGGAGATGTAACAGCTCTACCTAATACATAGAAACCAACATAGGGAGGCTGCCAAAATGAGGAGGAAAAGAAATATGTCCCAAACAAAAGAACAGAACAGAACTCCAAAAGAACTAAACAAAATGGAGACAAGCAATTTACCAGATGCAGAGTTCAAAACAATGGTTATATGGATCAATGAGCTCAGTGAAAACTTCAACAAAGAGTTAGGAAACATAAAAACATAACTAGAAAACATAAAAAAAAAACAGTAAGAAATGATGAATACATTAACTGAAATGAAGAATACATTACAGGGAATCAATAGTGGAACAGATAAAGCAAAGGATCAAATCAAAGGTTTGGAAGATAAGAAAGCAGAAAACACACAGTCAGAACAGCAAAAAGAAAACAGAATAAAAATAATGAGGACAGTATAAGGAGCCTTTGGGACAAATTTAAGCATACCAACATTTGCCAGAAGAAGAGAGTGAAAGAAATTAAAAACCTATGTGAAAAAATAATGACAGAAAAAAGTACCTTGTCTGGTGAAGGAAACAGACATACAAGTCCATAAAGTACAAAGTCCCAAACAAGATGAACCCAAAGAGGTCCACACCAAGACATATCATAATTGAAATGTCAAAGGTTAAAGACAAAGAAATAATCTTAAAAGTAGCAAGAGAAAAGCAGTTAGTTTCATACAAGGGAGTTCCCATAAGGCTGTCAACTGATTTTTCAAAACTTTTCAGGTCAGAAGAACTGGCAAGAGTTATTCAAAGTGATGAAAAGCAAGGATCTACAACCAAGATTACTCTGCCCAACAAAGCTATCATTTAGAATACAAGGACATTTAAAGAGCTTCCCAGACAAGAAAAAGCTAAAGGAGTTCATCACCACCAAACCAGTATTACATGAAGTGTTAAAGGATCTTCTTTAAGAAGAAATAAAAGATAAAAAATATAAATACTGGCAATGAATACATATTTGTCAACAACTGAATATAAAAAAAATAAAATAAATGAACAAGCAGAACAGAAACAAACTCATAGATAAGAGAACATTTTGAAGACTGCCAGATGGGAAGGGTGTTGAGGGATGGGTGAAAAAAGTGAAAGGATTAAGAGGTACAAATTGGTAGTTATAGAATAGTCATGGGGATGTAAAGTCAATAATATTCTAATATTCATAGGGAATATAGTCAATAATATTCTAATAACTATGATGTCAGATTTATGATAAGACTTATCAGGATGATAACTTAGTAAGTTATATAAAGTCCAATCACTGGGTTGTACACCTGAAAAGAATATAATATTGTATGTCAATAATAATTGAAAAATAAAAAAATTATTTAAAGTAAAAAATACATAAATTCCTTTTGCCTTGATCGGTTCTATCTAAGAGTATAGGACTATGTAGACATAAATGAATTGTTGCTTTTTCTTTTAAAAAAATTTTTTTCTTGCCCTCGCTGGTTTGGCTCAGCAGTTAGAATGTTGGCCTACGGACCAGAGAGTTCCGGGTTTGGTTCCCGCTAAGGGCACGTACCTTGATTGCAGTTTGTCCCTGGCCCCAGTTGGGGTCGTATGGGTGGCAGTCAATATGTCTCTCTCGCATAGATGTTTCTCTCTCTCTCTTCCTCCCTCTCTATCTGAAGATAAATGCAAAAATGTCCTCGGGTGAGGATAATTTTTTTTTTCTTTATTGACTTTAGAGAGAAAGAAAGGGAGAGGGAGAGAGAGAGAAACATTGATGAAAGAAAACATCGAGTGGCCGCCTCCTGCATGCCCCCAACTGGGCACTGGGACCACAACCTGGGCATGTGCCCTGACCAGGAATTGAGCCGGTGATCTCTTGGTGCATGGGTCAACACTCAACCACTGAGCCACACCGGCCAGGTTTAATTGTTGCTTTTTCTAAATATGACACAAATCTCTTTAGTTGGAAAAATATGTTTCACATTTCAAATAATTTACCCCATAAAATTTTTTTTTTACATCTTGGGAAATTTAAGTATTCTTATCTAAACAATTCAAGTACTTAGCTTCAAACACTGTTATAAAATAGGTAGGTGGTCAAACTGACAAATCAGATGACTTAGAAGACTAAATTTCTCCAACATTGAGCTCTAGAACATGGACAGCCTCTTCATGATAAGAATCATATCTCTTTCTCTAAAATTAAAGCTTTCAGTCCCCAAATCCTATCATAAGCTCTTTCTAAGACAAGGCAAGACATAGGTTTAGAAATTTTCTCCCCATTTTCACTCCCATTCCTCACCCTTCCAGTTCTACCTGCCCTCAGTGAAATTATGTTTGGATGGTTGGTAGATTTGTCACTTTTCTATTTCTTCAGGCATGATAGGACGTTTAATTAAAATAAAAACAAACAAAACCAGAACTGGCTGGCCTATAAACACATCTCTTCTTTGCATTTTAGGGGCGGTTCAATTTACTGCATCACTTTCTGCCCCCAAGTATTACTAAAGTTGGAGAGTAACTTGTTCTGTGCCAAATCTATGGCTGTATTGAGTTTAATCTGTGATTTTAGATTTGAAAATTTTATCTTTAAATCTAAGTTGGTAAATCAATTAATCAACAAATCTTTCTACTTTCTGTTTAAATTCAATTATTCTTTCAGCAACAAATCATTCAACACCTATTATGTGCTACAATTGAAAGGGTAGCACAGTACAGAATGCAAAAAATGAATGAGACATTATCCCTGATCCTAAGCTAATAGCAACTTAGTCAGTTGATTGGAGGAGGAGAAAGGACAGACAGCTTCTTAAACAATTATATAGCACACACTGTGTTCCTGTATTATAATAGATGTATTACAGACCCAGAGAAAGGAGCCAATTTGAAATGTTCTGGGCAGGTTATAACTGGAGTTTGGTATTTGCAGGATGTACTACTCTGGCAGAAAGATATGCAAAGAACATACTTCTTATTAAACTGGTACAATGACACATTACTTTAAATGAAAGGATCACACACTGCAACTAATACAAAAGGGAAACAGAAATGTCACCAGTTAACAACTTATACTGGTTTGTATAATTTAAGCTACGGGAACCCTACAATCTACTAGCAAACCATACAGTTTAGTGTCAGATGCTTTTGCTTTCACACCAATTTTTTGACTTGTATGCTAAGAAAAAAACCCCTCAAAAGCCATGTATACACTTTTTTGGAACAATGCTTATTTTTACACTGTACTAACCAATGACTTAGAAATAATTAAGACCAATTATCTTGAAGGCATTCAAACTGTATTCTGCAACCACATCATTATGGAAGGAGTATAAGAATGTTCTAGGTTAACGCCAAGGTCAAAAAACAAAGACATGGTTAACATGGAACACCGGTGCCATACCCTATGAGCTCAAATCCTTAAAAGTATTAGCATGGTAGATTTAATGGAAGGGGCTAGAAAGAAAAAAGAAAAACACAACTAATCTCCAAGCACTTGTAAGACACCTAAATTCTCAAGCTCACTGGCCCAGAAAGATGTTGACACATATAGAAAAGTTACTTTTGTGGGTTGGAAAATTGGGCCAGTCTGATGAAAGGTGAAAAGATGCCATGTTAAATTGCTGAGAACAGATAACCCATTTTGATCAAGTTACTACTGATGTGAAAATGCCATAGGTTACCTTTTAAGATATGTTTTTACATCCAAGTACACATAAATAACAAATTCTCTTTTACATAGACTATTATGAAAACCATTATTTACAACACACTCTATATAACAGTGTGAACGAAAAACAATCTTAAAACAGTGAAAGTAGGTAGTATTATTTATATTGTGAACTCTTTACTCTAAAGATTCCTTGCCAAGTTCTTTTAGATAGTAATCTCCCCTACATTTAATATAGGATATAGCCAACTTTTTAGAGCGCATATTTACACAAAGCAAGGGCTATCTGTACTTTATATTCATGAATTCACACCTATTAACACCCAATCTCTGACAAAAAAGTAAGAAAAACAAAAAAAATCTCTGCAAAATGTTCAAACTCAGGGGGTTAATCTTCATGTAGGAATTCCTCCATGAAACATGGATCTTTGGCGAGTGTATAAGTCCCTTCCTCAGAATATTTAAAGAAAAGAAAAAGAAAAGGAAAAAAAAAAAACTCATGAGAACTGCTCTTGAGTCTGAGAAGGGCCCTGACTAGAGCAGTACAAAAACTGGACGGAAGAGGGAAAAGGAGGAGCCCAGAAAGAAGATGAAGAGACAACCTAAGGAGCCCAGAGTGGTTTGAGATAAGGAGGATCAAGTAACTGTGGCAGCTTCTGAGGCTGGGCACACCCACAGGGAGCTATGTGGCTTATTTCAAGGGGGTGGAAACTGAGCCAGTGAACAATTTTGGTTTTGTTTAACTGAAAGGTTGTGCAATCCTACAAATGGGAAAAGGAAAAAGAAGGGGTGTTCTTTCTAATGCAGAAAAAGTTAGGGTGTAATAAATGGTTGTCACTTAAAAATATTAAAATAAAAAAATAAAAGTATACATGAAAATGAAAAATTGAGAACTTTGAGGAAAAACACTATCAAACTCATGTAAACCCAGAGTAGCATTATTGTCATGAAAAGCTTTTTATCCTGTGGACTCTACCATCCTCCAAACAAAAAGATCCCCATAAAGCATCCTGACAAGAATTTGGGGGTATGTGGATCAGTGTCAAGTTTTTCTTCATTCCAACTTTCACTTTGGCAGCTTACAGAAACAATTCTCAATGGCAAAGTTTTTAAAACTTACTCCAAGATAAGCAGGGCTGTGACTCCAGTGGGCTATTTCCAAGTTGCCAAGCCATTAATCTAAACCAGCTCTCAAACCCTTTAAACTGATTCCTGCTGGTCCAATATAATAAATGATATGATGTTTTAAATAAAAAAGGGGAGTGAGGGAGAGAAAGAAGGCCCAAACTCATACCTTTGGAGTTGCTTTTAAGTTTTAAAAAAGTAGAAATGAGAAGCAATAAGATAATACACATTTACTACATTTTTTAATCATGTGGCTAAAAATCACAAAAAGGATTTTGGAAAGACCTTCTGCCAGAAGCAAATTACTTTCTTTAATTTCAAGTTTAACAGTTATTTATTGCCTTTGCTACACCCCCAGAAAGAAAAGCAGGAAAAAAATATTTCATGCTTTTTGCAGATGATTTATAACATTAATCAAATTTGTTCATGCTTCTAAGCATTCACTAGTACCTTCCCACAGAACTGGAAACAGAACATTGTACATTCAACAAATGTTGGCCTTTGCCATCACACAAAAGTCAAGATGTACCTGATAAACCAGTAAGCAATCAGTGCATCTAGACCAATGTTTTGAGAAGTCGGAACAGAGCAATCACCTGCAGCACTAGGATTCTGACTCATCAGTTTAAAAACAAAATTTGTAGCTAGGGCTCCAAAGAGAAATCTAAACATGGAAACCTCTCTCAATATAAAGTCATTATATAGATCATATCATTATTAAAAGTTATTCAAGAAATATTCTTTTGAGTAATTAACAAAACAAAACAAAACACCTTAGGCATTTAATTGTATCACAAAGACTATAAACAACTTAAAACTTATGAAAGGAAGAATCAGTCAATTTACCAGGGTGAGTAGGATCAGCAGTAAAAAAGTTGCCTGGTCTTCTGAAAATGATAAGCTCAATGTTGTGAAGACAAAAATTGCTAAATTAGAAACCAGGTTTTCTTCAGGTCACCAGTTATAGGGGTAGACAGAGAGTTCTTCCTGTAAGATAGGGAGTAATGACAGACCCCCAACACACACAGTCAGAGGCCAAAGTCCTAGAAAGGTAATACCCTCAGTTAAAAGGTAGACCAAACACACACACCCAGAAAATATGTCCACCAACAGAGGGAATTAAAAAAAAGAACAAACAAACCAAAAACATTAGTCTTTTCCAAAATGTTGAGTGGGAAAAGAAAGTCTCCCCTGAGAATCTGTAACAGTCTGACCCTCTCCTGAGAGTTTAGAATTTGAATTTACACACTAGCGTGGTCCAGTTTAAGCCTAGAGAGTAATACGAGGTAGTCTTATATTGGTACCACTCCCTAGGCACCTGGCAAAAAGGAAACATAAACTATTGTCTGGATAAAGGTGCTCTCAAAACAGACCTCTTAAGGATCCCCACAGATAAATCCTGCCAAGTTCAAAATTCAGAATTACAAAGCACATGAGTAAAAAAAAAACATTAAACAAAAGTCAGTAGAAAAAACAGAGTAGTTTGACATCTTATCCCCTTCCCCCACCCTACAACTGCAGACAATAGAATACTGATATACAGAATATAAAATAAGAATTTTTATTTATTTTTATTTTTTTATCTTCACCCGGGAAATTTTTCAATTTTTTAATTCAGATAGAGCAGGAGGGAGAGAGAGGAAGAGAGAGAGAGAGAGAGAAACATTGATGTGAAAGGGACACATCGAGTGGCTGCCACCCGCACAACCCAACCAGGGCCAGGACCTACCGCAACTGAAGTACATGCCCTTAGCGGGAACCAAACCTGGGTCTCTCTGGACCGTAGGCCAATGTTCTAACCACTGAGCCAAACTGGCCAGGGCTAAAATAAGTATTTTTTAAATGTTCAAAATCCTTAAAGATAGAATTGGAAACATGAGAAAGAAACAAGATATTATAAAGACCAATTAATCTGAAAAACTACTGACTATAATAATTGAAAAAAAATGAATAGATTAAACGGGAGACTAGACCCAATGGAAGGAGAATAAACTGGAATATAGATTTGAAAAAATTAACTAGACTGAAGCACAGAGCCCCCACCCCCATCCCCAAAGGAATACATAAAAAAGAGAGGCTAAGAGGCTAAAAGACAGCATAAAGAAGTTTCAACATACTTGAGGTTCCTAAAAGAGACATAATGGGGGAAAAGTCACATCCGAGGAGATTATGGCTAGAAATTTTCTAGACCTTTCAGAGACAAATCACCAATAAAGGATTGGCAATTAGATTTGCAGTAGACTTCAAAAGAGGAAAGTCATAAGACATAGAAATAATATTTTCAAAGTACTGGGAGAAGATAACTGTCAGCCTGGAATTGTATATCAAACAAGACTCTTTCAAAAGTAGAGTAAAACAGCCCTGGCCAGTTTGGCTTAGCAGTAGAGCGTTGGCCAGCAGACCAATGAGTCGCAGGTTCGATTCCGGCCAAGGGCACATACCTCCATTGTGGTTCATCCCTGACCCTCGGGTGCAGGAGGCAAGCAGTTGATGTGTCCCTCTCACATCCATATTTCTCTCTCTCTTTCTCTCTCCCCCTCTCACTCTACCTGAAGATAAATAGGAAAAAAAAAAAAAGTAAAGTAAAACATTGCCTCACTGAAGAGTTCTATATACACATTAAAGAAACTGTCAAAGGATGAATTTCAGAAAGCAATTGAATGGAAGAACTGAAATGGAAGAAAAAGTAAGCAAAGTATTATTGGTAAATGAGTAATTTTTAAAAATGCTGACCACACCAGTGTGCTCAGTGGTTAGTGTCAGCCCATGCACCAAAAAGTCATAGGTTTAATTTCTGGTCAAGGGCACATACCTGGGTTACAGGTTCGATCCTTGGCCCAGGTCAGGGAGTGTGCAAGAGACAACTAATCAAAGTGTCTCTCTTACATTGAATCCATGTTTTTTTTTTTCTCTCTCTCTCTCTCCTCCCTCCCTCTCCCTTCTTCCCACTCTCTCTAAAAATCAATGGAAAAAATATCCTCAGGCGAGGATTAACAAAAAAATATTATATAAAATTATAATAGCAATAATAAATGTAGGGTGTAAAAGGTGGAACTAAAATTCTGGCCAATAGGATCATATAAGATGGGAATGGAGAATAAGAGTTAAAGTGTTTTAAAGATCCTTGTATTGTTCAGAAGGGGAGAGATAGCTATTAACTTTAAACTCATAAAACTTTAATCTGATAAAACTTTAATCAGATTATCCAGAATATATTGTAAAATCCACTAAAAAAATTTTAGAAAAAGACAACCTAATTTTGCCTATCAGTGAAAGATCTGAACAGGCACGTTGTAAAAGAGAACACCCGGGGAGTGGGTGCAGGGAGGAGGGGGTAATACTCTCAACAATAAAAAGAAAAAAGAAAGAACACCCAAATAACCAAAAGACACATGAAGTGCCCATCATCATCAGTCATCAGGAATATACAAATTAAAACTACATTGAGATACTGCTATCTAACCCACCAGTATGGCTGAAATAAAAACAAAAATAAAAAACTTAATACCAAGTATTGGCAAGGATGAGGAGCATCTGGAACTCTTAAACACTACAAGTCCTTGTGTCAATTAGTATAAATACTTTGGAAAACTGTTTGACATTATCTACAAAAGCTAGACACATACATGCCCTGTAATCCAGCCACCGCTCTCCCAGGAATACGCCCAACAGGAATGCACACATATGAACACCAATAAATAAATAAAACAGAATGTTCATGGTAGAATTATTTTTAATACACTAAAAATGAAAACAATCTGAATGCCCATCAATCTGAATATTCGTAAAATGAATTACATATAATAAAGAACTATTGTTACATACAACATGAATTAATTTCATAGATAGAACAAAAGAAGCCAGATATAAAAAAGTAAATATTGAGTACTTAGATTTATATAAAACTCTAAAGAAGGAAACACTAACCTATGTCAGGATTATGGCTACCCGACAGGAAGGGGTAATGCCTGAGAAGAGACATCAGAGTGTTTCTGGTGCTTATTTCTTGATCTATGTGAGACGTAGGGTGTTCACTCTGTATGTATGTATCAAGGGTACTTCATGATTTGTTCACTTTTCTATATGTATGTTAAACTCACACTTTAAGATTTATCTGAAAAAATTAAAATTAAGATAATTTAAAAGAGAGAAAAGACTCTTTTCTGTGGCAAGAGCTTATAACGTATGCCATCTTTTCTGTTGGCTAGTTTAGCTCTCCAGAGACACTGTTAAAACCTCTTCTCACAAAACCAAAGTATTTTCTTCTTTTTTCCAAGGACTATTTTTTTTCCGATATTTTGATCAGATAGAGTTGGGGGGGGGGAGAAACATGGACGAGAAAGGAACACGCTGAGTGGTCGCCACCCACATGACCCAACCAGAGCCGGGGACAAACTGCAACTGACGTATATGCCCTTAGTGGGAACCCAACCTGGGTCTCTCTGGACCGGAGGCCAACGCTCTAACCGCTGAGCAAAACTGGCCAGGGCCAAAGCGTTTTCTTTAAATCTAAACTCTTAGAAGAAATAATGCAAGCTCTTTTACATGTTAAATTGTATTTCCTATAAAAACAGAAACAAGTATGTAATAGTTTTAACTACTCAGCATGCAGGTATAATAAATTAAGAAATTCTCAGAGAATTTAGGTCTCAAATCAGCATACTACATATTACACTTCTCCACGTTAATAATACAATGAATGGATTAAATTGTACAGGGTAACTTAAATGATCACAATGATCAATCATTATGGCCAATAGCAATATTTAGTATTAATATGTTCCATTATCTCAATGTATTCAACAGCTTCTCCAACCTTCATATCCTGGTGCCATTTTTCAGTGATTAGGAACATCCCCAACATGTTTACAAAACACTGAAGATAAATTAGACCTCATAGTCACTAAACAAATTAAGACATTGTTCAAAACTAAATAATTATGTAAAATGAAAACAAAAAACTGCATGTAATCACTAATGAACAGCAAATAATCAGGGATTCTTTTTTTCCCTTTATCACATTCTCTGATGAGTTAAGACCAAAATTTCTGTTCAAAACTAATATATTTCAGTGTTACACAATCTTACTCTGTCATAAGAGAATTTTCTGGATTCTTACTGTATAGAAACTTTACATTCATGTTATCCTACTATAGCCTAACACTGTTTTATATCACAGTCCAAGATTCTGACAGAGAATATGATATCAACATACATCTATTGGCAGCATACAACTTTCAGAAGTTGTTGAAGAACAAAGGCTGGGGGAATAATTCCTATGGGGAAAAAGAAGAAGACTTAGTCTTATCCGCTAACTTACTAAAAACTGTTTACCATTTTGGAAATTTTTGTGGGTACACTTCATACTTTCAAGGTTTGTATTCTCAACAGTAAAAATCTAGGAGTAATCAGAACTACATTCTAGTTTCAATTCTAACTCCAAATTTAATTGATAGCATGATTTTGGCCAAGTTAATACTTACTCTCTTTCAGCTTCAATTTTCTCAACTACAAATGTGGGAATAGAACTAGATTCCCTCAAAGATTTCATATAATGCTGAGCATACAAAAGAATGTATCTCAGACTAAAAATTTACATTGATTATGCTACCTAGATAAAAAATAACACAGCAACACAAAAGAAAAAGCAAATAGTTAATACTTCATTAGCCAGTGCATTTGTTATGGTAGGTCTCCACGCAAATGGATATTTGTTATTCCTCTATAAGCACCCAGATTTTTAAAAATATTTTTTATTGATTTTTAGAGAGAGGAAGGGGGAGAGGGAGAGAGAGAGAGACACTGATGTGAGAGTAAAACATTGATTGGCTGCCTCCTGCACGCCCCCTACTGGGGATGGAGGCTGCAACCCAAGCATGTGCCCTGACCTGGAATTGAACAGGCAACATTTTGGTGCACAGGATGACGCCCAATCAACTGAGCCACACTGGCCAGGGCTATCAGTGCCTAGATTTCATCTATGTATTTCAACTTTTATGTGCACTGAAGGAAGAGCTTCAGTGTGAAATACAGTACCAATTTGCTTCATTCCTTACAAGAGTATTTCTTGAAGATGCTCTCACTTGGTGTTCCCAAAGGAAGACTTGATTACAGTCAGTCCTTCACTTTGGCTTCCCAAGACCAAGTAGCTATAAAAAAAAAAAAAAAAAAATCCTTTTCTAGATTGTGCTGTAACAGTAAAAACGAGTGCCACTGAATAAATCAATCCATAAGCCCTGTCCACTACCTGCACTGCCCAGGCCATCAGTGTTACTTTCGTCTTTGGCTGTAGCCTGTGGCCTGCTGCCTGAGCCTCACTATATGGAACACTGAGGCTTCATCCTTCTAAATCAAACAGCTCAACAGGCTTACATTCTTCCCACCTTTCATATTATATAGTGGGTCTTTGGGAGTATTGACACTAACATAATAAGAGAGACAACTATGTTTTGTCCAAGCAGAGAGCTTAGGCTCTGTGAATGTCAAATACAGCGGAAAGGACCTTAGAGGCCATCTAGTCCAATTTCTTCATTTGTGACAATTCAGAGATGCCTAAGGCTGCTACCAAAGGTCATACAAAAAATTTATCTCCTGATTTCAGGTCAGTACTCTTTCCACCCTATCAAAGTTGCCACTCAGGAAAGAATGCTAAAATTGTAATACTCTCCCCTGTGGAACATGTTCATGGCCATTCCTCTGTATCATCAATGAAACATCCCATGTCAACTGAGATAATGAAGAACATCTCCAAGCTATCTGCCCAATATCAAGAAATGAACTTGCACTGATGTGAGCAACCTACTAGTGTATTAGGCTTAAACAAAAATCAGAGTATAACATAGGAAGGGAGGGAGGGTGGGAGGGGTTCTGGGTAATTAATATTGTTCCAGTGACAATCAAAGATGTTTAGGATGGTAAGATGAAAGAAATAACAACCTAATATTGTTCTAGATCTTTGAGAGAATAAAATGGTGGAACTGTTAGAATCCAGAGCAAGTATGTGATTCTTTGTAAAGGAATTGTGTGGTTTATAGAAGAAACAGAACTGCTTCAATTATAGCACTAATCTAAAACATCCAAATGCTCTCCTTGAGAACTTCTTTTAATGGACATAGACAACAATGCTGGGGGAAAGGGGGATCGGGAGAACAGTGTCTAGGAGGAAAAGAAAAAACATCTGTAACAAAAATAAATAAAAATTGCAAAAACAAAACAAAAACTTTATTCAGAACGGGTTTCTCCTTGTCATTCAGTTGTTACAGCACACATACCCCATATTTAATTCACTCTCTGCCTATACCCTAGTATTTAACCATTGTTCACATCCTCATCTAGGCATATATCCAACCTCTGCTCCATGAAACAATGGAATCAACTTTTATTAGGAAATTAGAAAAAGTAAATGAACAGGAGGAAAAGCAAATGCATTTTCACACAAAGTATAGGTTACAGCTGTGATCTGTCAAGCTTTCAGGACTATCTCCTTAGCTATCAGCAAAGTTACAGAACTCCCTTTAGCTGAACAGGAAGTAGCAATTTAAAAAATATAAATGTTCCCAAGCCCAAATTCTATTCCCTTCACTTCACATTTCTAGCATACAGTCACCCTTTGACCACCAGTCTGTGTGATACACCCAATCAAATAGCCTTAACAAAGTGATGAACTTGATGGATGGCAAGTTCACAGAATAAACTTTAATTATGATGTCCCCAAATAAAAAAGCTGTGTTGGCTGTACTCTTCTGAAGAAACAGGATGCAGCGAAAATGACAAAACCAGTCTTGGCTTTTAAGAAGTTCACACTTATATGGATGATCTTTAGTTTCCCATTTCTGAAAGTTGTTTCCATGGCACCAAAATATAACTAAAAAAATATAATTTTCTTTTATAACCTTTGCAAAATACTATGTGAGCTAACAAACAAGGAACCTAACCCAAGCCAAGGCAACAAAGGTGAAAGGAAGCATTTCATAAGAGAGCTAACATGATTTATAAATTACACATATAGATGTATATATGTGTGATTTATACATTATAATTTAAAAGGACAGCATTAGCCCTGGCCAGTTTGGTTCAGCGGTTAGAGCGTTGGCCTGCAGTCCAGAGAGACCTGGGTTCGGTTCCCACTAAGGGCGTGTACCTGGGTTGCAGTTTGTCCCAGGCCCTGGTTGGGTCATGCGGGTGGCAGCCACTCGATGTGTCCCTTTCACGTCGATGTTTCTCTCTCTCTCTCTTCCTCTCTCTCCCTCCCACCTGAACAAAAAACGAAAAAGTGTCCTCGGGTGAGGATAAAAATAAAAGGACAGCATTAGCTAAGCAAAGCAGCAGCAAGAGTGTGTTTTAGGCACTTGGAACAGCATGATAAAAAGCAATGGTATATTTGGGACCAATGATAATTAACAGTAGTATGCCAGATCCTTAATGATTTTGTAATACTGAAAACAGTCAGTTAGCTGGATACTTAGATGCTGAGTAGAAGTGCCCAGGTGCATCAATAGGAGATCATATTCCAAATGGTAGTTCTGCACACATAAATAAAAGAGGTTCAAAACAAAGGAAACGATGATATGCTCAAATGGGTGTGTTTAGAGAAGAGAGGAATTGGTAAGCATTTTAATCAAGAAAACATTATAGAATTACCTTAAAAATAACACCCTTTCTCAACAATAAAGGTAATAATAAAAAAAGATCTTCTTTGAAAATCTAATTTGGGACATTTTGGTAGAGTTCTTCTCTTCAAAAATGATCACATGGGCCCACCCAGTGTGGCTCAGTGGTTGAGCATCGACCCACACACCAAAAGGTCACCAGTTCGATTCCCAGTCAGGGCACATGCCCAGGTTGTGGGCCCAATCCCCAGTGGGGGGCATGCAGGAGGCAGCCAATCAATGTTCTCTCTCATCGATGTTTCTATCTCACCCTCCCTAACATCAAAAAAGAAAAAAAAAATTAATAAAAAAAATAACACTCCTTTCAATTTCTTGATTTTCCCAGCTTACCTCTTAAATCAATCAGAGGAGAGAATACCAGTGTTGCCACAGTCCTCACCAAGTATTATCACCATGGGTCTAACACACAAACACAGCTAACTTTCAGATGGTACACATTAGAAATGAAAAGATCAGTTGTATGAAAAAAGCAACAAGAGAACATGTGGAGTAGACAGAAGGAACTTCTTCTGAAATCTTGCCCTCTTCCACAGCAGGTTTCACAATTTATAAACAGCTGGGAAACTTTCTTTACACGGGGAAAGGATGACTTCTTCATTCACATTCAAGTGAAAATGACAAAAACTGCCTCACACAGAAAAAAGGTGTTTCCTGAAGGAAGGAGACAGAGCACTGTCTTTATTTAAAGCGCGCACACACACACACACACACACACACACACGAAGAGCAAAATACATGCATACAACAAGCAGACATCTTTTTCAAGAGATACAGGAGAAAATAACTAAATCAAGAAAAGGTTTCATGGTAGAAGTTAGCCTTAGTGGATTCATCATTTTGAATTTTGTCCCAGTGATTATCTCAAGTGCAAATCTGCTTAAAGGGAATGATAGAACATACATGCACTTTATATTCATTCAGGGATTTTTATTTATACATATTTTAATAAGTATCTAGTTTCAGCTTTTCTTACACATACACAAAAAGGATCTATGTTTCTTAACTAACTTATCACTCATTCTTATAGTTCAGATTATTTTACTTTATTTCAAAGAACTGATGCTTGAATAATTTTTTTTTTTTTGGTACGTGCCCATAGTGGAAACCGAACCCGAGACTCTCTGGCCTGCAGGCCGACGCTCCAACCGCTGAGCCAAACCGGCCAGGGCAAATGATTTATTCTTTAAATAAATTTAAACTGATCTGAAACAAGCATATTTGATCATTCAATAAAAAGTATCCTTTGAGTGCCTCCTATACACTAAATATCAGTTTACATGTTGAGGACACAATGGAGAACAAGCTTCCTGTCCTCAAGGAGCTTACATTAGTCACAATTGTGAAGAATATATTTTAAAAATCCCTTTGCCTAAGTCAATACCCTCATACACCACCTCAAAAGATTTTGACATCAAAAGATGTTGCAACCCAAGGAATTCCTCTCCAAACCTAAACCTTGGAACTGTGGGAGAATGACAGTTATGCAGCTAGTCATCTCATTAAGAACACTTGGAATTACTATGTGATTTTAGATTAATATTTTTGCTGACTTAAAAAAAATCTGTTTGCAATTTAACAGTCCTCAGGTCAGAAGTTCATATTTACTACCACAGGCACTACATTAGTCTGCATGTTTAGCTAGGCCAAAAGATTTCATAGTGGTTAGCATGGATTTACAATAAGTGTTCCATTTTATCATTATTGTCTCATTTCATTAGAAAAATTGCCATGATGGGCTTTTATGTCTTCTAATAAAACATACTGTGCAAAGAAAGTCTAAATTAGAAAAAGTGTATGTAGCGTCTTCTAGCTTACAACACTTTCATATCTGTTTCATTTTACGCTTAAGTCAACTCTGTAAAATTATTACCTCCATTATAGACTAAATCCAGAAGGACACAAGAGTTATAAATGGTGAAATGAGGATTTGAATCCAAGTCTTTTGACACTTCCCTATTCTTAGGCAGGTGAGCTGTCATACTTTAGTCACTTGAAGTTTTAGCTTATCAGTTTTTTATTATTTATTTATTTATCCTCATCCGAGGACATTTTTGCATTTATCTTCAGATAGAGTGGGAAGGAGAAAGGGAGGAAGAGAGAGAGAGAAACATAGATGTGAAAAAGACACATCGACTGGTTGCCACCTGCACGACCCCAACCGGGACCGGGGACAATCTGCAACCGAGTTACATGCCCTTAGCGGGAACCGAACCTGGGATTCTCTGGTCCACGGGCTGATGCTCTAACTGCTGCACCAAACTGGTCAGGGCAGCTTATCAGTTTTTTAAATCTGTGCTTTTCTTATAGTCTGAATAAAATCAAGGAAAAATAAATTATTAACAATGTAAATACTTAGAGACTTTAAACCTTAGTTACTGGGCTAAGTTATTGGGTATTGTCTTAGATTGTTTAATTTAGTAACTCATTTTTCAAATTTTTTATTATGATAAAATACATGACATAAAATTTACCATCTTAATCTTTTTTTATTTTAATTCTCACCCAAAGATATTTTTCTATCATTAGATGGAGTGGGAGAAAGGGGGGGGAGGAGAGAGAGAGAGAGAGAGAGAGAGAGAGAGAGAGAGAGAGAGAGAGAGAGAAACATTCATGTGATAGAGCCACACCGACTGGTTGCCTCCTGCATGACCTGACCAGGGCCAGGGATGAATCGCAACTAAGGTACATGCCCTTGACCGGAATGGAGCCCGCGACTAATTGGTCCACAGGCCGATGCTCTAACTGCTGAATCAAACTGGCCAGGGCCCATGTTAATCATTTTTAAGTAAACAGTTCAGTGGTATTAAATACATTCATAATGTACAACTATGACCACCACCCATCTCCACAGCCCTTTTCATCTTGTAAAACTGATACTCCATACTTAATAAACAATAACTTCCCATTTCCCCTCTCCCAACCCTTGGTAACCACCAATTCTATTTTCTGTCTCTACAATTTTGACTATTCAAAGTATGTCTTATAAGTGGTATATACAGTATTTGCCTTTTTTTTGACTGGCTTATTTCTCTTAGCATAGTGTCCTCAATCCTCATCCACGATGTAGCATGTGTGAAAATATCCTTTCAAAGGCTAAATAATATTCCATTCTATGTACATTACACATTTTGCTTATCCATTCATCTGCTTTTAGACACTTAGGGGTAAACCAGGTTTCTGATTGACTACCAAATATGGAATCCTGTATTCAGCACTTAGCCCCAAATACACATATTTTAAAGCAAAGTAATGTTCAGGAAGTATCACATGTTGTATTTCTGAAATTAAGGCTAATAGTGATAAGCTGCTCAGTGGTCTATGTAAACACACTAATGTACCACTATTCTCTATATATCTACAAAATGCCAAGATAATTCAGAACACCTGAGCAAGAAGTTCAGCAGTTCAGTAAAATATTTTGAAAACTCCAGCCTAGATGTTTTATTATCACAGCTTATTCTTGTTTCTTGTCCTTCTGGTATTTTTTCCAGTTTGATGTCAATCAAGAAAGGTTTCAGCAGCATTATAATAACAGTTAAAATTACTGGACACCCACAAGATGCAAAATATTTTACACTAGTTTCATTTAAAAATGAGAAAATTGGCTCCTAAAGATTGGCTTTCTTCCAAGGTCTTGCAGCTCGTTGGGTAGTAGCTCCAGAATATGAATCTAGGACTTCTAACTCTAAACCCAGTGCTCCATCCACTGCACACGAATAATATTAGCACTGTCTGAGAGCACTAAAATATTTTGTGATTAAGAGTTACAGCTTTTAATCTTGCCCCGGCTGGTTTGGCCCAGTAGTTAGAGCGTTGGCCTGTGGTCCAGAGAGACCCGGGTTCTGCTAAGGGCACATACCTCGGTTGCAGTTTGTTCCCAGCCCTGGTTGGATTGTGCAGGTGGCAACCACTTGATGTGTCCCTTTCACGTCGATGTTTCTCTCTCTCCCTCCCACTCTATCTGAACAAAAAAATGAAAAATTGTCCTTGGGTGAGGATTAAAAAAAGAGTTATAGTTTTTAATCTTTATACTACATTTCTGATTTCTAAAAATGTATTATTATAGAAGTAATATATACTCATATTTACATGCCATTTCCCAGAAGTAAATTTTAATCAGTTTGTCAGGTATTTTTTCATACTTTTCCTCAGCATATATTGTGTTCTACACGTTAGTTTTATTATTATTATTTTTTCTTTCTTTATTTTAGAGAGGAAGGGAGAGAGACAAAAACATCAATGAAAGATAACATCGACTGGCTGCCTCCTGCATGCCCCCCTCTGGGGATTTGGCCCACAACCTAGGCATGGGCCGTGACCCGGAACTGAACTGGCGACCTCTTGGTGCATGGGTCGACACTCAACCACTGAGCCACATTGGCCGGGCTACACCTCAGTATATATTGAATGATGTCATTCTTCAGTGGTCTCGGTGTATGATTATGCCATGGTCATCACCCATTTTTAGTGGTTTTTTTTTAAATCCTCACCCAAGGACATTTTTTCCATTTTTTGTTCAGATAGAGTGGGAGGGAGGGAGAGAGAGAAACCTCGACGTGAAAGGGACACATCCAGTGGCTGCCACCTGCATGACTCAATCAGGGCCGGGGACAAACTACAACCGAGGTACATGCCCTTAGCGGGAACCAAACCTGAGTCTCTCCGGACCATAGGCCAACGCTCTAACCGCTGAGCCAAACCGGCCGAGGCCATTTTCAGGTTTTTATTTTCTTTTTAAATCATAACCAACTCTGCTATAATGGACATCCTTGTACATACAACTTTGTACATTTTAGGGGGGAATATAAAGTAAATTCCTAGAAACGTAATTGATGGGTCAAGGAGTGGGCATATTTAACCTCTGATAAATATGGACAAATTGCCTTCCATAAAAGTTGGAACTTATTAATAGTCTCATTACCACTGTATACATTAAAGTTTCATTTATAATTTCTTTTCCAGGGAAACCTCACCCACTCTTATTTCTATATTTGATGAACACAAAAATGTTCAAGGAAAAGAAATCAGTGGTTTTAACTTCCCAGGAAAGATTAGCCTGCTGACAGTCAGTGAAGATTCCAATTATTGAGTGTTTTAAGAAAACAAACAAAAAATTAAGCTATAAAAATAAATAAATAATTCAAGTACATTCTGTGATACAAACTTTACTACTTTAAGTTCATGCACAGAAAAATAATATTTTAGGCACTAGAGCATATACTGGATTCTACAGAGTATTATTAGAAATGCAAACATAAAATACATCTAAACACCCAATAGTGACTTTGTAGAATCCAATCCAGAGGTTTAATAGTAATAACCAAAAAGATGGTATGTTGAGAAATGCTCAATGAAAAGTGAAAAGCTATTTCATATCTCATTATCATTTGACACAAAAAAGAAAAATTCACTTTAAGCCCAACCAGAAAACAGCATTATTCAAATTCACCCACTTTAAAGTATTAGTCCTTCTGTACCTGGCTTATTTTTTTTTAGCATAATGTTTTTAAGGTTCATCCATGTTGTAGCATGTAACAGAATTTCATTTTTTTAAAGGTTGACTAATATTCCATTGCATGTATCTATCACATTTTATTTGTCAATTGATCTGTCAACGAACATTTGGGTTGTTTACATCCTTTGGCTATTGTGAATAATACTGCTATGAACATTGGTGTACAAATATCTGTACATTCCTGCTAGTAATTTCCAATTTCTCCACATCCTCACCAACACTTGTTATTAACTATTTTTGATAATAGCCATCTTCTTGGCATGAAGTGACTGATATCTTATAGTTTTGATTTGCATTTATTTTCCTAATGACTAGTGATGTTGAGCATCTTTTCATGTGTTTATTGGCCATTTGTATATATTCTCTGGCGAAATCTATTCGAGTCCCATTTTTATCCATTTTTGAATTGGGTTGTCTTGTTGAGTTATAAAAGTCCTTCATATATTTTGGATATCAATCCCTCATCAGATACATAATTTGCAAATATTTTCTCCTATTCTGCAATTATTTCACTCTCTTGATACATAAGTTTTGATGTATAAAAGTTTTTAATTTTGATGAAGTTCAAGTTCTCTAATTTTTCTTTTGTTGCCTGTGTTTTAGGTATCATATTCAAGGAATTATAATGAAATCCAATGTCATATACTGTTTTCTTCTATGAGTTTTGTAGATTTAGCTTTTAGTTTAGGTCTTTGATTCATATATGGTATAGGGTTTACTTACGCTGTTGCATCAGGACATCCAGTTTTCCTAGTATTATCTGTTGGAAAAAACTGTCCTTTCCCTATTAAACAGTATTGGCTGTCAACTGATCATATATGGTAGGCTTAATTTCTGGGGCAATATTAATTTTGATAGTGTCAAATTGCCCTCCAAAGAGGATATACCAAACTTATCCTCCTCCTGATATTGAAGAGGATTCATTTCCCATATCATCCAAACACATTTGAGAGCAATATAATATGGCTTGAGAAAGATATATTTAATATTACACTTAGGTAACTATCTTTTTAATAATGTTTATAAATATCATGCTTAGGTAAATATTTTTATAATATGTTTGTTTCACATGGCTGGTGATTCTCATTAGTTGAATATGATTTTAAAATATACTCATTTTTACTTTAGGACTCCTCGATACTCTCCAGATGTTCTTTGATTGGAGATACACATGAAACTATTTTTTTGGTGAGAAAGCACTAGTATTTAACTTGTTCTTTATATTTGCTTCTAAGACACTCACTTTTTGTTCTGCAACTGAGTCTTTTTCCTACAGTTGTCTTTTCTTATTTTCCTAAAACACCTATGATACGTAGCATGACAAGTGTTTCTCTCCAGTAGCCCTAAAATACTCATTTAAGATTCAAGGAAGAATAAATATTACAGGATAAGGGTTGCACAAATTTTCATTTGTAAAAAGGTTTTTAAGCATCTGTATAAAAATTATATAGACTTCACCCAAGAGAGATTCTGACTTAGAAGACCTGTAATGGGGTCCAGATATATATATATATATACACACACACACACACTTGTAATATGCTAGCATCTGATTCTAATGCACCTCTCTGTTTAAGAACCACTAGAACTCATATAACCATTATGATACTTCTGTATTAACGTTTCTGTGTTACAGTGTGTATTTACAGATGAGCAACATGAGGCTGAATTAACCAAGTGACTTGCCCAAGGTTATGTAACAGAATCCAAGTCTTCCAACTATAAATACATTACACAAAACTGCCTAAGCCCAATATTATTCAATGTTATGTTTGCTAAAATATATTAATTTGTATGTATCAACAAAAAATTTTTGTTGAAATTGTTTAAAAAATGATTTTTATAATCAATTTATTTAAACCAAAAAAATATAAAAACAATTCTTTTTATATAGTAAGTTATTTACATGAGTTTTAAACATACAAATGATCTATCAATAGGAAGACACTTACAGCTGCCCAACAGGTAAATATTAAAGAATAATGATGCCCTGGCCAGTTTGGTTCAGCGGTTAGAGCGTCGGCCTGCGGTCCAGAAAGACCCGGGTTCAGATCCCGCTGAGGGCACCTACCTTGGTTGCAGTTTGTCCCCGGCCCTGGTTGGTCGTGCGGGTGGCAGCCATTCAATGTGTCCCTTTCACATCGATGTTTCTTTCTTTCTCTCTGTCTTACTTCCTCTCTCTCCCTCCTACTCTATCTGAACAAAGGTGGAAAAATGTCCACGGGTGAGGATAAAAAAAAAAAATAATGAATAACATATATTCAGTTACTTTGAACTAACTATCCTTATTATTGAGGCACACTAGGAAAACATGACCGTTAAAACATATAGTACCAAGTGATCTGGGGAAAATTCCATTCCACTGGTTTTTAGGATGGCAGATACTTCACCTCAAAACAATCAGCATTTGTGACCTATGGACAAACTTCAATGGCTTATAGTAGACATTAGTTCAGAATTGCACTGGATCTCAGCAGTGCTGAATATAAACTCCATGAAACAAACCAAAAAAGGTACAAAATAAGCTGAATTAGGACGATATTTCAGGTTTTACTTTTTTTAAAAAAAGAAATCCTCACCTGAGGAGATATAAATATATATTTTTAATCCTCACCTGAATATATCTTTTCCACTGATTTTTAGAGAGAGTGGAAGGGTGGAGAGAAAGAGAGGGAGATGGAGAAAGAGAAGGGGAGGGAGGGGGGAGGAAAGAGGGAGAGAGAGCGCGAAACTGACATGAGAGAGACACGTTTATCAATCAGTTGCCTCCCGTACTCTCCTACTCTCCTACTCTCGCTGACCAGGGCAGGGTTTCAAACCTGCAACCCAGGTATGCGCCTGTGACCAGGAATCAAACTTGCAACTCCTTGGTGTGTGGCCTGAAGCTCTAACCATTGAGTAACACCAGTCAAGGCTGAGGATAATTTTTAATTGATTTTTACAGAGAGGAAGTAGGGAGGAAGGGGGAGAGAGAGAGGGAGAGAGGAGGAAAGAAGAAGGGGAGAGAAGAGGAGAGAGGAGGAAGGGGGGGAGATAAAGAGGAAGGGAGGAGAAGGAAGGGAGGAGGAGGGAGGGAGGGAGGAGGGAAATAGTACTTGATAACACTGTAAAGTTACCTAGCTCCAAAGTACAAATCACAATAGTTTCCCATTTTGAGTTAAAAGGTCATTACTTTTTAATTTCATAGGAAATATCTGAAGACTCTACCACCAACCCGCCTGACACATTTTACTTCTATAGTTTACAATTTTATTGTGAAGGAGTATATTTGTTCTTTTCCCCATCACTAACTATCCTGGAATAAAAATTTCATTAGTGTTACTTATAAACTAGAGATGTTCTGTGAATATTTTTAATGTTTTGAAGCTCATGTTACAGAGGGCAGTATCTATGTTAGACTAGAACACAAAACTATATGAAATGCTTGTCTTGATTCAGTGAATAAATTTCTAGGTTCCTAGCTGATTCATTCTCTAAAGAATCATGTAATAAACATCGATCAAGTATAAAGTTCTGGCAACACAAGGATAATATATGATTCTTACTGTCAAGGGGCCAATGGTGTAATAAACCAGAAGACACAATAAAGATGATGATAAATTCTTGCCAAAAGTTTCCTATAGGGTATACTCAAAGTATAAAGTCTCATTTATACAACCAGAAGTCTCTCTTTTCTACTAAGTACTTAACAAATTTTAACATAAAAGACTCAGACTATCTTCCCTAATTCTCTGTCCTCCCAAATCGAAAATACTCCATCTTTCCTTTGAGCTTCCACAGCCCTTGATCTGTACCTTCTTACTACTTTGTACTTTACAATGTAGTTAAGTATACAGCATATCTTCCCCCACTGACTTGATATTCCTAAAGAATCTATCTCATATTTATCTTTGTGTCCTCTATCCTGTTTAGTACCAGCAAGAATGAAAATATTTATTAAATGAATAATTTAATGTAATGATTTAAAAACAGCATCTCAGTTTCAAGAAATTAATGTAGCTTTAAATATTTCCCAATCTATTTTTGAGAAAACATATTCAGTGGAAAAACGTGGCTACAAAGGTGACATTTCCACCCTCAAAGAAAGATATGTTCTTTTTACCATGTAATTCTTCCCAAGCTATTCATTCTTGGTCAAAAGTAAAAAAGCAAACTGGGTAAGTTACCCATACAAATGGAAGAACAGCAAATGGGTAAGTGAAATGTTCTAAATCATTCAAATGCAACTTATACAGTAAAGGTAGGAAATCACAGGAAAAGACTAGCTATACTTAAAAAAATAAGTAGAATTGTTAGAAAACACTGAGGGGGCGGGAATAAATTTCTTTACATAATAATGGTATAGCTTTCTCTAAAAACATTACTTCAGATACAGCTGAACATAAATACTCATTCTCTCAAAAATATACATGTGAAGATTTGAAAATTTTCTATTACATGATTTTAAAATATCAATAAAGTCTGACAGATATACTAATCCTATTTTTATTTTTATTAAAAAAATTTTTTTTCTTCCCCTGGCTGGTTTTGCTCAGTGGTTAGAGCGTTGGCCTGCAGTCCAAAGAGACCCGTGTTCGGTTCCCTCTAAGGGCACGTACCTCGGTTGCAGTTTGTCCCCAGCCCTGGTTGGGTCGTGTGGGTGGCAACCACTCGATGTGACCCTTTCACATCGATGTTTCTCTCTCTCTCTCTCCCTCCCACTTTATCTGAACAAAAAATGGAAAAATGTCCTCGAGTGAAGATTAAAAAAAAAATTTTTTTTTTCTTTATTGATTTTAGAGAGAGGAAGGGAGAGGAAGAGAGAGTAGAAATATCAATGAGAGAGAACACTGACTGACCGCCTTGTGCATGCCCCCCACTGGGGATGTGGCCCACAACCTGGGTGTGTGCCCTGACCTGGAATCGATCTGGTGACCTCTTGGTGCATGGGTCGACACTCAACCACTGAGCCACATGGGCCAGTCCTAATCCTATTTTTAAATGCTTAAAATTATTTCGGCCAAAAACTAACTCATCTGGATCTAAAGGCCAAGACAATCTCAAGTAAAGTCACAAGTACTACAAGAAATAAAAGGGAGAAGAACAGGAAGAAAGGCCTGTGAAGAGCCAGCGGATGGACTGGAATGTGGACTGGGCCAACACCGCAAGACAAGGTCTCCAGCATGCAACTTAAACGCAAACAGAATTATTATGCTCTCCCTCGGCTATTCCACTTATTTCCACTGGAAATAAGTTTTTAAAAAAATCAACATTCTTGACCAATGGACCAGGATTAATTATTACTGGCCCAGTGCATGCAATTTGCCTAAAACCTGACATACAAGATAATTTATGAAAAATAAAAGAAAAAGCGACCCATTAAAATTTAAAAAATGCATTCTATACTTTTCTCAAAGTTTTAGTAACTAGCTTAGATCAAAATTAAATTTTCTTTGGTATGTGTATCATTTTAGACAAAGAACCAAATCAAACTGTTTCACCATTAGTGGAAGTTTCATTATGAAACAACTGGATAATGAAAAAATTATTGTAGTACTTATTTATCAGGAGAATTAGATTTGGTTCCTGAACCTAAGCAGTGAAAAATAAAAACAAAAAAACTACTACACAAAACTCAGTTATGAGTAAGATTATTATTATTATTGTGTTAGTGTGCTGATTCTAAATTAAAATCCACAATCCATGTTATTCAAGAATTTTTCCTGATTAAAAATAGCATTTTAATTGAAATAAATTACTTCTTCTTTTTTTTAAAGCATGAGGTTTTCTTGTAAAAAGATTTATAGGATCATTTATTTCTCAACTCACCTAAACACCTCTAAGTCACCTGGGCAATACAGACTTTGACAAACACGCTGCCGTGATCAAGCAAAACACTCTGAACTAGTCAAACTTCCTGAATGCCTGGCTATTTGCCACCTTCTGGATGCCTGGCTACCACTGCCCTCACCGCTTCCCTCCCAAGAAGACAATATAGAATGTTAGTTTAAAATAACTAATAGTTATTTTAATATGGTTGTTTCAAATCACTTTATTCTTCATGTTAATGTGGCTCTAGCTTGCCCACATTAGGCAGCTATTTTCTAATTATGGCAAGCTCTGATATCAACAATAATAATGCCTTTAAGAAACAACACTATTTAAAAATGACTATGGGATTCCTTACCTACAATTATCTAATTATCTAATGACAAAGTATATTTCCAAAGAATGAGGGTTTCTTTTAAAACATATTAAGTCATAAAATCTTCAAGGAGGAGATTTTTTCTAGATACGGAATTTAACACAGGTTGGTCCATGGATCCCAAGAGATTCCATGGATAAACTTCAGAAAATTTTGAATTCTCTCAAATTAAATACAAAACATTATAATGTGCAGTTTTCTGGGGAGAGTCCAGTGCTTTCATCAGATTCTCAAGTGGCCTGTGACCCCCCAAAAGGAAGTGATGTAACTAGATTGTTTTTTTTTATCCTCACCCAAGGACATTTTTCCATTTTTTGTTTCAGGTAGAGTGGGAGGGGGAAAGAGGGAGGAAGGGAGGGAGAGAGAGAGAGAGGAAGAGAGAGAGAAACATCAACGTGAAAGGGACACATTGAGTGGCTGCCACCCACACGACCAACCAGGGCTGGAGACAAACCGCAACCGAGGTACGCACCCATAGTGGGAACTGAACCCGGGTCTCTCTGGACCACAGGCTGACGCTCTAACCGCTGAGCCAAACCAGCCAGGGTTTTTTTTGTTTTTTTTTTTTTAAATTTTGTCTTTATTGATTTTAGAGACAGAGGAAGGGAGAGGGAGAGACAGAAACATCAATGAGAGAGAACACTGACTGGCCCTCCTGCATGCCTCCGACCGGGGATCGGGCCCACAACCTGGGCATGTGCCCTGACCAGGAATCAAACCAGCAATCTCCTTGTGCATGGAGTGATGCTCAACCACTGAGCAACACCTGCCTGGCTAGACTGGGGGTTTTAATTCTGGTTTCACTGATACATGCCAATCAGCTGTGGGATATCTGTCACACACTACTTGTTGCTGACAAAGTACTCGTTTGTGAAATATTTGCTTTTTGAAACATACAATGAAACAGACCCAATACTATCTTTTTATTAACTTCTCATTTATTTGCATTTCTCATAAGACAGAGTCAGAGTAATAAAACTGCCTATAATTCTGAGCACATTTGTAAAAATGTGGGGTGCATGTGAACATTCTATGTTACACATAATCTAGCAGAAAAATAAAGCCTGAGAACCACTGATTTAAACTAACCCCCTCGCTTGGCTGGTGTAGCTCAGTGGTTGAGCATCAACCCACGCACCAAGAGGTCACTGGTTCTATTCCTGGTCAGGGCACATGCCCAAGTTGTGGGCTGATCCCCAGTGGGGGTCACGCAGGAGGTGGCCAATTGATGTTCCCTCTCATATATGTTTCTCTCTCTCCCTCTCCCTTACGTTCTCTCTAAAATCAATAAAGGGAAAAAAAAATTTAACTAACCCCCTCATTTTATAGCTGAAGGAACGTAGGCTCAGAGAGTTTAGGCAGTTGGTTCAAAGTCACACAGGAGTCCTGTTACTTCAATCAATGTAACCTCAGGCAGGGCTGGGATTTGAATGGATCCCTACAGTGGTATTTCCTTACTATGGACTGCTGTTTTCAGAAGAACGATTTTATAGAGCACCTTACTTAGTATTTACAACGTTCTGTCCTTGACATACTACTCTCACTCTGCACATTCACCTTGGACAACTTCATCTTCTTCCTACAACCCCAACTATCATTTCTCCTCTCATAATTCAAACATCTATATTTACAATTCTGTCAAACTTCTTGTGCTCCAGATCTCTGTCAAACTGCTCATCTTTTATCTCCTACTGCTGTCCAAGTCCCTCAACTTCCAAATGATAAAAAATAAAACTCATGTACCCCTACATTCATAGCAGCACTATTTATAATAGCTAAGATCTGGAAACAACCCAAGTGTCCATCAGTAGATGAGTAGATAAAAAAGCTGTGGTACATATACACAATGGAATACCAGGCAGCTGTAAGAAAGATCTCTTATCCTTTGAGATGGCATGGAAGGACCTGGAGGGTATTATGCTAAGCAAAACAAGCCAAGAAGAGAAAGACAAATATCACATGATCTCACTTATTTGTGGAATATAATGAACTAAACAAATTGCTGAACAAAATTAACCCAGAGACATAGAGGTGGGGTACAGACTGACAAGCCTCAGAAGGGGGAGGGGTTTGTGTGGGAAGAGATAAACCACAGAACTTACATGCATGTATGCATGACCAATGAACATAGACAACAAAGCTGGGGATGGGGCAGGGAGGAAGGGGAGGAGGGTGTCAATGGGGGGAAAATGAGAAACATCTGTAACAAAAACAAATTAATAAATGAAAAATTAAAAAAATAAATAAAACTCATATGACCCAGAGTCTTCTACAGAGCTAGAGAGAGAGAGATCTTTTTCCCAGTTTTCTTTCTCCATGCCAGAAACCCAGGAGTTTCTTTAACTTGACCTTCACCTCCCACATCCAGGTGATAACCAATTTCTTCTGATTTTACCATTTTTCCTCTCTTCCTCTCTATCCCTAAGACTACTGATTTATTTTATTCATTCATTTTCTTTCTCCTGGAATACTATAATATCATCTTCATCTTCAACATTTCATCCCTCAATCTACTTTTGCTATTGCTGCCAAATGAGATTTTAAAAACAAAATCTGACCACATCACTCCACTTCCTATAAATCCTTCGGTGGCTCCCCATTTCTCAGAGTTCAAATTCTTTAACATGGTATGTAAATTTCTCCATGATATGATCTTTGCTATAAAACTACTATCTGCTTTACATTGCAATGAAATAATGAGTCCTTAATGGATGATGATCATTTAAAAATTACTGTGTAAGTATAAATATACTAATTGGTTAAGCTGGATGTGTGCTGGGTAATCCTTCCAGGGCCAATCTTTTCAATGATGCTTCTTTCAGTTAAGCTGGCCCATTAATCACCTCTCATTCTCGGCAAAAGTTTTACATGATCTTTCTTCACTAGGGTAAGACAAAAGCCATATCACGTTTTCCACTGAGTGCATTCTCACCCAAACAAGCATCTCTGGCAATGTCTAACATTTTATAAGATAAAAGGTTAGAAATCTGTGAAAACAATTAATTTCCCTGATGATTTACCTAAAAAGAACATTGATATTTGTGGTAGACAGCCTCTAAGATGCCCTGCAATGCTGCCACCCTCCTGGCAGTCACACTCTTATGCAAGGTTCTCTCTCTGTTACACACACCACTTGTTCCGGGGGGAGCGAACTGCTATGTCTTAAGGACACTCAGCCCTGTGGCAAGGCTTATTTGGCAAAGAACGGAGGCTCTCCAGCCCATGCTGAACTAAGGTGTGCCAATAAGTGTGTCAGCTTGGAAGCAGATTCTCCTACCTCAGTCAAGCCTTCAGATGGCTAAAAAACTAGTCAGCAGCCTGACAGCGACTTCAAAAAAGATTCTGAGCCAGGAACACCCAGCCAAGCTGCTCTTGAACTTCTATTCCATAGAAATTGTGAAATAATAAAGGTTTGTGGTCTTGAACTGTTCACTTTTGTGGTGATTTGTTACACAGCAATACATTAATATAGTATTTGAGTTTGCTTATTTTAACATTAGAGAGTGCTCATGTATGCTTTCCTCTTATAAAAATGAGGCACATAATTCTTCCCCTCTCTCATATATCATCAGAAATTCCTTAAAGCAGCATTTCTCAAACATGAGTAATATACCAACTTTAAAGGAAAAAACCCAAACACTATGAAACAGAACCATAAAAGGTATTTAGGTACCTGTTATCTGTGAAGGTGAGAAGGGGACGGAAAGGATATGACTTTGGGCTCTGGAGTTACTTCAGGTCCTGTATGCACATTTTAACTATGATTAAAGACCAAATCCATTTTCAAAGAAAGAATATAATGGACTGGTAGGGATAGAGTAGTAAATAAATAGAAGAAACACATGACAATAACTCTGGAAGAAATGATTCAGTAAGAAAACACAGCAACAGTCCAAAAATATATCATATAATAGGGCCTGCAGTCCACAAATGAACGTAGTTCCCATGTGTAAGGTTTATAAGTTCAGCATTTAAGCTAGTTCCTCATGGGCAAAGGATCATTACACACTATGTCTGGAGCTCTGACTATATTGGGACTTCCTCCACAGGACAAATATGACTTTATAATTCTGTCCCATAATAATTAAAGAATGTGTAACTTTGAGGTTGAAAACATACTATAGAGAACATCTGAGTAAATCAATATATAAAAACCCTGAGCATATTAATCTTCTAATCATAATTTTACTAAAACGATTCATGCCCATTGTTAAAATTAAATACTGAAATATTTCTGAAAAGCTGACCAAAAAAAAAATCTAACTCAATCATTGTTAATATTCTGGTAAACATCCTTCATACACACATAAAGACACCTATCTCTTCACATACATTCACATGTTCAATTTTACATATTACACATGTCCTCTACCTATTGTACTTGTTGTGACATCTTTCTAAGCAAATAAAAATCATCACTGCTAATGGCTACATATGGATTCCAATGTCATGTATAGTAACCAAAATTTATTTGACCAGGCTGTTTCAGTATGTTCAGGGTTTTTCTAGTTTTTTACTATTTTACAGATATAATTTTCATCCCTATGCATACAACTTTTTACATTTTTGCTCTCTTGGTAAATTCTTGGGAGAATTAGTCAAAGAATATAAAACATTTTAACACACACACACACACACACACACACACCTTCAGAAAGAGGGCATCAAGAAAATGTGTTTTGTTTTTTTTTGCATTTATCTTGAGATAGAGCAGGAGGGAGAGAGGGAGGAAGAGAGAAAGAGAAACATCGACGTGAAAGGGACACATTAAGTGGCTGCCTCCTACACGACCCAACCAGGGCCGGTACAAACTGCAACTGTGGTACATGCTCTTAGCGGAAACTGAACCTGGGTCTCTCTGGACCTCAGGCCGATGCTCTAACCGCTGAGCCAAACCAGCCAGGGCGAAAATGTGCTTTTAAAGATCAGCTGAAGTAGAGAAGCTGTCTTTCATGTATGTTTAAAAACCATATGGTTAATAGTGAGACTGTCTGTAAGGGTTTCATAATATTCCAATGATATTTCATGACTAGGGGCAAATGGTAAGTAAATGTTTTAATATAGTAAGATACAAAATTGTTTTTAGACTCTTGTCCCAGGTTTGAGTGCCAGTTCCTATAAACTACAATGGGTTCCTTCATGGTCTCACTTTCCTCACTTACCAGCTGGTTGCATAAGATCTACGATCCAATGCAGGATTTAAAGGCCTTAGGGATGAAGCCACTGGATGAATGAGCCTAGGTATGAGAACAAACTCTCTCCTACCCCCTTCACAATCTATGCTGAACTGCACATAGTGAAAAGTAAACCACTGCATTAAATCACTGAATTTTGGAGGTGTTTATAAGCACAGATAGTCTATTCTAATACAACAGGCTATCGCTGGGTGGTTTATTCCTGGTTTTAATTTACTAACTTGTATCTGTATTTTTCAAACATTTTATAATGAGCTTGTATTACTTTTTCAGTCAGAAACAAACTACTTAAAAAAATAAATAGTGCTGAAGACACACATGCACACAGTATATGTTATATGGCAGTGATTTCTTTGAATTTATATACATTTTAAATTACTAAAAACCATTATTTAAAAACTAAATATTTTATGCTTCTAATTTGGTAAGAAGCTGAACTATGTGGCTAGTTACCACTAGAGTGTGCCACAAAATTTCCCTTCATGCCGGTGTCAAAGAGCAGCAGAAGCTTTGAGGCAAGATGGAAAGAGTGGTCCAGTGATCTGTGATTAACTAGCCATTTGACCTTCGGTAAGTGCAGGGAATGTTCTATTTCTTACTGTGTAAAATTAGAACACTGAACTACACAACCTTTGAGGTCTATGAAACAGTTTTTCCCAACTAACATTTTCTTTATTATGATGCACCTAGTGCTCCTATAACTCTCTATCCCCCAGAAAACTCTCCTGCTTGTCCTCAGAACTCCGTACTTGGTTACCTCTGATTAATCATGGCTCAGGTAGGAAATCATTACAAAAGAGGCTATATTGTTTGTGGCTAAAGCAATAGTTGAAGAAGGATACTCTGTTTCGCCCCACCTAACTTCTAACTCTAGCAGATTGGTCATGACATTACTTACTACTGCTGGGCAATGATCTGCACACCCCTCTAAGGAATACTTTCATACCTTAAAAAGCCAATATGGCCCTGGCTGGTTTGGCTCAGCGGTTAGAGCGTTGGCCCGCGGTCCAGAGAGACCCGGGTTCAGTTCCCGCTAAGGGCACGTACCTCGGTTGCAGTTTGTCCCCGGCCCTGGTTGGTCGTGTGGGTGGCAGCCACTCAATGTGTCCCTTTCATGTCAATGTTTCTCTCTCTTCCTCTCTCTCCCTCCCACTCTATCTGAACAAAATAGAGAAAAATGTCCTCGGGTGAGGATTAAAAAAACAAAAAACTAAACAAACAAAAAAAGCCAATATGAATTTAGAAGATCACATATATGGCATTACCCCCAGAAAGTGGAAATCATGCAGGGATGGAGAACCTTTTTTCTGCCAAGGGCCATTTGGATATTTATAACACCATTTGAGGGCCATACTAAATTATCAACTTAAAATTTAGCCTGCTAGCACTATTTACAATTGCTAAGATCTGGAAACAGTCCAAGTGTCCAACAAATGAATGGATAAAAAAGCTGTGGTATATATACACAACGGAATACTATACAGCTGTAAGAAAGAAAGATCTCTTATCCTTTGCGGTGACATGGAGGGACCTGGAGAGTATTATGCTAAACGAAATAAGCCAAACAGAGAAAGACAAATATCACATGATCTCATTTATTTGTGGAATATAATGAACAAAATAAGCTGATGAACAAAATAGACCCAGAGACACAGAAGTAGGGTTCAAACTGACAAACCTCAAAGGGGCTGGGGGAAAAGAAGAGATAAACCAAAGAACTTATATGTAAATTTGCATAACCAATGGACATAGAGAACAATACTGTGTGTGGGCGGTAGTGGAGGGAATGGGGAGGAGGGTGTCAACGGGAGAAAAAGGAGAAACACCTGTAACAAAAATAAATAAATTTTTAAAAATGACATTGAAAATAAAAATAAAAATTAGCCTGCTATATTTGGTCAGGCTAATTCGGTGAGGTGTATGATGTTAGCTGGTATTGATTTTGAGGGCCTAGTCTAGGGGCATATCTCATTTTATTGTTCCACTTTATTGTGCTTGGCAGTCTTGTGTTCTGTACAAATTAAAGGCAAGACCCTCCATCAGCAAAAATATTACGACTCACGTTTTTGCAGTGGTCTGGAACCAAACTGTAATATATCTGAGGTATGCTTGTATTTAAAATTAAAATGAGCCCTGAGAACCACTAGTCTAAAAGGACTCATGCTATCCCTGGTGGTAGAAAGGAGAGCTGGTCCCACTACAGGTAGAGGACAGCTCCACATGTGCAGTTTCTGTTTACTGAGCTATTCTAACTTGGCTTTAGAGTTTTTGGTCCCACTTCTGCTGCTGAGCAGTTCCTTCCTGGTAGTTAGTTATCACTGATCTTTAGGCTTCCTAGTTAGTTTTCACTCTGATCTTTAGGCTTCCTCACCACGCAATATCCTTTAGAATAAAGATTGTTCTAGTGGGTCTATTCCCTAATACCTGTAATTCTTTTAAAACATGGGATGCTGATGGGGTGGGATTGGGCAATGGAAGTGGAAAGGGAATATCAATGAAAAAGAGTTATTAGCAGCCAAGGGAAGCTGAGTGGATGGACCTGCTGAAGAAAGGAAACCATATGGAAGATCCATATGTTCCATAAGATGATGTTATATTCCATAAAAGAGTTAAGTTTAAGGATCTTGTACTGTCTAATTTAACACTAAGGAAAAAATATTTATTTTATATTTCAGTATGAAAGAATCCCCACCTCAATTCCATCTGGGGTTTGATGGCCTAGTCATAAATACTACTTAGCATTAAACATGCCATTTTTAGTTATTCAGTAAATGGCAAGCCAAAGCTAACAGATACATGGTTTTCCAAATACAACTAAAAATAAAATATTGTCTCATGGTTTGGTTTGGTGGTTAATGGTAAGAGAACTATTTCTTTTCCAGCAGGAGGTTACATGTATATATTACATGCCCCCAAACGTGAAACATGGCTGGTTAAGCTTGTTTGATTTAATTTATGTTCTGGCTCAAACTTAGAAACCTGAATATATTTAGTATTTTCTTACTCACAATATGACATAACTTTCCATTTTTCTAACCTGGGGATGATTCAAGATCCACATTTAGCTATAACATTTTAAAAACCATTCTGAGATGTCACTTTTAAGGAATTCATGGAAAGCAAAATGTTTAAAACCCTTGATATATACTCAAGTTAGGGAATATAGATAGTAAGCTTTGGTATAGATAAGTAATTTGTTTATGCTTATACTGTTACTGTCTAAGTTGACAGTCTCAAAATAGAATTAATTACATGGCAATATCTTGGGCTATTGAAAAGCTCTGGTTTTCCTTCCAGTTCAAATAAAAACAATTACAGATTAGTTTAACTGCTACTGAAATGTCTCTTTACCTAATGAATTTAAAACAATTACATTTTATTTGTTCTTGAGAAATTTTTAATTTAAATTTGAAAACAGCCTGCAAAACAATATTATCTGGCCTAACCACAGTAAATATAAAATTTTAAATATATGGTAAAACATCTGAATGCCCCTCAAAGATAATATCAATTTAAAGACATACCCCATGGACATGGACAACAAAGCTGGGGATGGGGTGGGGGATGGGGAGAAAGGTGTCAATGGGGGGAAAAAGGAGAAACATTTGTAACAAAAATAAGTTAATAAAAAAAATAAAATAATAAATAAAGACATATCCCATAGAAATGACTATTTCTATGTAAAACTGACTTATAATACAAATTTTAAAACAAAATTTTTATACACAAGCATTATATCTCCCAGGCTATCTATAACTGCCAAATATAATTTTAATTGTGATTTTTAAAAAAATTAATCACAAACATAAACTCTTGAGAACTGCTAACACATTACTTAAAGTCATTGTTTCCCCCAAGTATGTTCTAAAAAACAAGAGTTCCATGGGCTATTAATATATTTTACTAGAGATTGATTTCCTTGGTCTATGTGGCATATTTGCAGTACATGGAGTATTTTTCCCAAAGGTAAACCCAGTACTTAGCAATACTTCTCAGTCTTTGCTATGCTGATGTGCATTATGAACCTTCAGAAGAGTGCAGAAAGTAGTTTCCCAAACATATTTGGAACAACTTTTCCTGGGAAATCTCTTAGATTTAATGACCTACAAAACATACTGTGGGAAATTCTACTTTGGGGCATGAGGTTTCTAATGTGAAAATGACAATGTATTACACTTATACTATAAGGCTAATCTTCAGGTTAAAAAGGATCCATATTAGTTCTTCAAGTCTAATCCCACGTATGATGTTTGAATTCCTTTTAAAATGTGCCAAGTGATCTTTGACGAGGCCTATCTACCTGTTTACCTTAAACAGAGTATTAGTTTAGAGTTTATTCCACACAGAAAGTTAGTTACCCAAATTATTAGGCTTAACTCATCTGCACTTCAGCATCTTTCTTGTTCCTACAGATTAAAAAGGAAGCAAGCTGTGATCCCAGGAACTCAAAATAGAAACGAAAAACAAGTGAGTACAATACAATGAACTTATTGTGCCTGCTATTTATTATTTACAAACATGCATGAAGTATTTGTACTATATATATTACAATGTTTATACTATATACATTTTATTAAAGCACATGAAAATTTTAAATTAAAAGTTAAAGTATAGTTACTTTAAAAATAAGTTAAGAACACTGCTCCTGCTATGAAATCCATTCCCCAGAAATGAGCTCATCTGATTAGTACAACCGATCTGCCAGCTGGATGGATCCCAAGTAAATTTCAAACTGGCACTTGGCAAAATATCCCTGTACCCAGCATTGAACATGGAACACACATTAAAGATGCATTCTGGAACTGCCCTGAGAACCAAACAATTATATGGTAACACGAATATATTCAACTTGTCCTCTTTATGCTAAATTTCCTAGATGAACAGTTTAAATAATACTTCAAATTCTGTGCTTAAATTGTGTTTACATCTATTCTGTACTAGTCTGTTGGCATCTAACTCTGGATTAGGAAAGACTGACATCTGGTAGTTATAGCAACCCTTTACTAGGTCGGAAGTTGAAGACCATGACCCTCAAAGAAATGCAAACCAGGTTTATTACTATGAATATATCAAAATCTTTTTCTAAAATAGCCATTCAATAGAGCTTTTCTCTTAAAAGAGAAACACCATGTGTGTATTCTCCTGCTCATGCATTATATAATTGACCTACAAAAGTCAAGTTTTAAAAGGGGTTAAAGGGATGAATGATTAAATTAAATAAGTACTTAGGCCTGCATTCCCTTCTCCCACAAGGCTGCCACTGTCCCTTTTATAAAGATTAGGAATGAAAGCCAAATTAGCCCTATTTAGGTTGGCCATTTAATTTAACTCTCACTTCCTTAATCATAATGTGTGTATTCTTAGGTATACATTTTTCCTTCTCAAAGAAGTTTCATATAGGCAATACTTCAGATGAAGAGCAAATAATTAATGGTATATAAACAGTAACAACACCTATATAGCACAGGAATGCACACAAAGTTTTTAAACATTCATCACAATCTTATTAAATCGTGAAAAAAAGGCAAGATATGTAAAAATACAATTATAATCTGATTCTATACTTTCCTAAAGTTACCCAGTAAGGGTAATGGAGCTGGGAAAATTGAATCCAGAACACCTAGTTAGAAATGTTATTTTCTTTCCAGTACATCACAGTTTCTTTTCTTAAATAATAGTATTTTACAGTTTACATAGCTTTTAGTATACATATAATGTACATATGTAGGTATAAAGGACTTTGCAGTTTGAACTTGCCCAAACCTCCCTGCAGCCCACATCCAGTCTATTTTTACTCTTCAAAGATCTTTGTTCTTCCTTTTCTCTATCTTTCCAAAGTCACCACAACTTGCTTGATACCAAGGGAAAGCAATAGTGAGTAAATGCAGCATCCAGCCTCCCAGAGCACTCATGAGTTCTGATTATATCTATTCTAATTTACAGACTATCATGCCAACACATGGACTATTTCCCTTTGCTCTCATTCTTAATGCAACAATGTCAAGGACACAGCCATTAAGAGATGACCTAGGATTATACAAGACTTATCCAGCTCAATACGCTTATTCTATCCCATTATTTTACTTCAACCCTCTGTCTATAAAAAGCCCTTTCCTTCTATGGCCAGTCTCTGAAATCTAAGATTTTGTATTTCTGGTATTTAGAGAAGGAGACTCTTCTTGTATCTCTCCCTGAAAGCATATGAAATATTCTTTGTTGATTTTCAGGATAGGAAAGATGCTCTTTCACAAGTAGCTTTTCAATGATCTAGCTTGCTCAATAGGCTGTCAAAAAGTCTCTTCAATGGTGTCGGGATCACTCACTAGGTACCAGACAGGGGAGAAGGGTGTCCTGGAGTGAGGGGCACTGAAATTATTCACCAAGACAAAGGAAAATAACTCCAGGATCAGTCAACACCATTTGGCAAGAGACCCCTTTATATATGGTACTTTGCTTCAAGATAAAGGACACACAGTTAATGGAAAACACAAGAAGAGCATAATATAACAGAAAGAACAATGGCTCTAGAACCAGGCAGACTTGGGTTGGAATCCTGATTCTGCTACTTACTGGCTGACACACCACAAAGTTACTATATACCTGAATCTCTTTATGTTGTAATATCAATCTTGCAGAACTGATGTGAAGATTAAATATTTTACATAAAGTATCTGGCACAGTATCTAATACATGGAAGGTGCCCAATAAATAGTAGCTATAAATTTAATTTTTTAAATCACCTGTATTTAAGAAGCTGGACAGAAATTAGCAACCATTAGAAGTGGTGGTAGAGTAATTTTTTTTAATACCTCATGAACTGTGAGAGTTAGAGAAGGAAGAGAGGTAGTAGCTACTTGTAAGCAATAGCCCTCAAAACAGCCCTGAAATACAAAGTGGCCCAGCCAAGTCAGCTGAAATAACTGCAGCCAAGGCATCCCCAGGGAGCATTTCCCTGAACCTCTGCAAGTTCCCACCAGACCAATAAGACCACAATATAAACTCTCTTGTTTTTACAGCAGCATTGTCCAATAGAAATATAATGTGAGCCACAAATACTTTTAAATTTTCTGGTAGCCACATTTAAAAAGTAAAAAAAAAAAAAGATTAAGTTAATTTTAATGTATTTTATTTAATCTCAAATACCCTCATTTCAACCTGTAATAAATATAAAACATTGAGTATTTTACATTCTTTTTCCCCACATTAAGTCTTAGAAATCCAGTGTGTATTTTACACTTAGTGCATCTCAATTAAGTGTAGCTACAGTTCAAGTGGCCAATAGCCACACAGAGCTAGTGGCTACTGTATTGGACAGTGGGGTTCTACAATCCTGGCAACAAACTTGGGCCAAAAGTCCAGAAAATATACCCTAATTCTTGTAATTCCACAATTATACGAGGAGCCTTAAAAGTCTTGTTATTAAAAAGATATCACTTTTAAAATGTAAATGTCTCTGAAAAAGCAGTAAACTGGTCAGCTAACATTTCAGCAGGGATTGTCTGAGATAGGTTAGCCACCAGGGAAGTTAAGAGGCTGGAAAAGTAAAGGAAAGCTAAAAAGGGGGTGTTGAGAAGGGAATCTTAAGAGAACCAAAGACATATTTACCTAGTTGACAGGTTAGCCTAGATCTATGCCACTTAAAATCATCTCATAAATCTTTGAGGTTGCAAGCCCTAGAATACTATAATCATAAGACACCTGCATATCAAAAGCTTAGGGTCAGCTATGACAAACATATGCACAAGTATATAACCAATAACAGCAGTTGGGAGGTGTAAGAAATTGGTAGGGGAATGCCAATCAGATCAAGCAACACATTTCTTGATTGTGCATTACTAGGGTATTCCAATCAGGTCAGCACCTTCAAAATTTCACAAACCTGAAAGAATGTTTCATAAATAAGACCTTTTAAGGGGTCACTAGAATAATGTAAAAGTCTGGACAAATTTTAAAAGCTGATAGAGGAATCTTTTCTCTATGAGGTGTTGTGATAATCCATGCATTTAGACAATTATGCCTTTAGTTATGTTAAATTTGTTAAAGTTCAACTATAACTGTAAACAACTTTCAATCAGGTAAGGAAAGCTTGTCATATGGTTTGCTTTTATAAAATTCAAGAAGTACTTTCAAAGTATGTAACGTAAAGTGGAACCAGATGCTGTTGGCAAAGAACTAGATTTTCAAATGTGACTGATTTCCAAGAACATTACTATAGATGTGGCCTACATATGGGTGAGTATACAGTTTTGAAAAGCTTGTATCTAATCTAATCATCTATTCAGATCTCTCTATGCCTTCCCACACATTTCAATGATGTCTCAAATTTTCAAATAAAGTAAATTTCTCAAAATGTATAGCAAATAAAAAAATATATACAGGGTGGGGCAAAAGTAGGTTTACAGTTATATGGAAAATAATATAATTAATAAATAATATAAGAATAAACTCTTGTATTTTGCATACTCACATCTGTAAACCTTCTTTTTGCCCCACCCTGTACGTATGATTAAAAACTCCTTCCTCGCCCTGGCTGGTTTGCTTTAGCAGTTAGAGTGTTGACTCATGGACCAAAGGGTCCCAGGTCCAATTACTGGTCAAGGGTACCTACCTGAGTTTCAGGTTCTATCCCCAGCCCCAATAAGAGTCATGCAGGAGACAACCAATCAATGTGTCTCTCTCACATCGATGTTTCTCCCTCCCTCCCTCCCTCCCTTCCATTCCATCTATAATTTATAGAAAAGTATCCTCAGATGAGGATTAACAAAGAAAGAAAATTCCCTCCTACTAAATAGATTAAGAACACATCATACAGCTAATGTCATTCTATCTAAATATACAAGTTGATGTTAATACCTGAACCAGAACAACAGGTCACTTGCACTGTAACAAAGTTTGGTCACAGAGCGGCAGTTTTCTTCCATTTAGAAAAGTTTTCCTTAGTTCCAACTACTACACAAGTTTACAATCATTAATGTACTTGGTAGGCAAGCATGCCACAGGAGATGCAAAACAAATTTAAATTCCAAATTGCAATAACCTTACAATAAAACTTAATGAAAAGCAATGTATTTGTAGTCTATCTAGAAAAAGAAGTATCTTTAATAATTGAGATTTTTCTCTTAATTGAAACAAATTTAGAAACATTTACATATGCTATTTTTACTAATTAATGGAAAAAGTACACCGAAATAAAATAGGCAAAACTCATTTCTCACTATTTAAACAATGTACAGTACAACCTATTTCATACCATCACTTTCTGAATCTTTCAGATAATGGTCCTGAATTAAAATCTCAATTAACTACAATGTTCAGGGACTAGTTTGTTCTAGACAAACACTTAATCCTAGTCAATACAGTACATGGGCTTAAGTTCTTGAATATATTTCAATGTTCATTTTAGCCATGCCTCCTTCCTCTTTCTTTCTCATAAGCGGAAATTTGGGAGTAGGGAATATAAGTAAGCAATAATCATTTTTCAATTTAACATAAATTTTCTGAGCACCTAAGTATCAAATACACAGGACATATTTACATATAATCTTATTTAATCGTTTTTTAAAAAATGTTTTTATTGATTATTTTAGAGAGGGAGAGATGGAAGCATCGATAAGAGAGAAACATTGATTGGCTGCCTCCCAAATGCCCCCCACAGGGGACTGAGCCTGCAACTTGGGCATGTGTCCTGACCGGGATTTGAACAGGCAACCACTTCGTGTATGGGCTGATACTCAACCACTGAGCCACACCAGCGAGGCATAATCTCATTTGATCTTCATAGCAACTTAAGAGATAGGTAGCTGTGCCCCAATTCTACACATAAACAAAGTAAAAAGGCTCAGAGAAGTTAAGTAATGTGCTCGAGGCCAACAGGATTCGAAGATCTGTCTCATAGCAAAACCTGTCCTATTTGGACTATTCAATGCTGACTCTCCCCCCCCCCCCCACTTTAGTACAACCAACTGAACTTGCCTTCTAAATTTCTCATTCAATAACATCTGCATTTCTTCAGAAGCATTTGTTTTTGATTATCATATTATAAAGGCAAAAAATGGTTAAAACTATCATGCCTCAGGATGTTTGTTTTTCTCTTAAAGTGTTTCATTTTCCTTTTAATAACAGAAGCGTATACATAGAGATAGCAAGATGTTAGCCCCCCAAAAATAAACTTCTAGTAGAAGACTCCTCAACACTGACAGGACAAAAAGAGAAAGATTCTAAGATTGTGCTGTCCAATTTGGCAGCCACTAGTCAGTCACATGTGACACTGAATACCTGAAATGTGGTTAACCTGAACTGATATGTACTATTGTGTAAAATGCACATAGGATTTCAAAGACTTGGCATATAGAAAAGAGCAAAATGTCTCATTAATTTTTCACAGACTCAATATTTCAATGAGTCAATATTTCATTAATATTGAGTACATGTTGAAAGATATTTTTAAACTGTTAAATATATTATTAAAATTAATTTCCCGTTTCTTTTTTAAAATTGGTTACTAGAAATTTTTAAATTACATATGTATTTTGGGGGAGGAGTAATCGTAGTCTAGGGCATTCCTATGAGACTTCAAACTATGCAGGTAATTTGTTCAAAAGCCATCCCTCTATACAACAGTCTCCCTGAAGAGAAGGCCCAAACCCTTATGATTAAACTTCATTAAAAGAAAATGTAGTAGATGACCAAAAGAAAAACAGTTTGGGAAGACATATAAAATTATTCTGACCAGAAATAGCAAATAAATGTTAACTCATATAGTAATAAGCCAAATAAATGTAGCCTTCTCTTCCATGCCACCCCCTAAATCTTAAAAACCATCACTGCAACTTCCAGTTTCATATACTTTCATGAATATAGTATCTTTACTGCTTATGACTTGTAAAGTCATAAGATAGTACAGTCTTATTGGGGTGATCACTTGTAAGATATTTTAATGTCTAATCACTCTGTGGTATACCTGAAACACAATATTGTTATGTCAACTGTAACTAAAAATAAAATTTTTAGAAAAGATAGTAGGGTCTTCATTCTGAATACTGATTCCAAGTATAGAGACTACGAAGACACTGGGGTCAATGTGCACTGACAACAGGATGCACTTAGAAGTTACTGATTCCAATACATCCCTGAAATCCATTTGTTGTTTTTCTTTTAAATTTTTTTTCTTTATTGATTTTTAGAGAGAACAGAAGGGAGAGGGAGAGAGAGATAGAAACATCAATTAGAACATCGATTGGCCACTTCCTACATGTCCCCCACTGGGGATCGGGCCCACAACCTGGGCATGTGCCCTGACCGGGACTTGAACCAGCAACCTCTTGGTGCATGGGTCAATGCCCAACTACTGGGCCACATGGGCTGGGCTCTGAAATCCATTTGTATTTTTATTAATCATTTGGTCCTCCTCTCACTGGAGGAACCAAAAAATTTCAGGCAAATGAAGTTACTATTTAATCAATATTTTATTCTCTATAAACCAAAATCTGAGGGAATAAACACTAGCAGAAGCTTTTAAAAAACATCAATAAGTTAAAAGAAATATTACATGGTTTTTGCAAAAGTTGAACTATGAGATTTTAAATAAATACTGTCACCATGAAATACAGCTAGTCCCTAAGCAGTTTAAATCAACTTTATAAAACACTGAATTCAAAGTTCTCCAGTAAATACCTTGACCTTGGACTTGCTCCTATTAAAACTGATTTTTAGCCCTGGCTGGTTTGCTCAGTGGTTAGAGCATCGGCCTGCGGACCAGTGTGTCCCGGGTTCGGTTCCCGCTAAGGGCACGTACCTTGGTTGCAGTTTGTCCTCGGCCCCAGTTGGGGTCGTGTGGGTGGCAACCACTCAATGTGTCTCTCTCATATAGACGTCTCTCTCTTTCTTCCCGCCTCTCCCTCCCACTCTGTCTGAAGGTAAATGCAAAAAAATGTCCTCAGGTGAGGATGCAAAAAAAACCTGATTTTTAATAAAGATTAAAAGGTGTCTTATATTCATAGTAAGATCAAAAGAAATTAATTTTATTTAAACCCCCTCACCATAATGATGAATCTTTTCAGTTCCTCAGAAGGATGTACTATAGAGAGCTTTATTTTGAAAAGACCAGGCTATCTTGAAAAGTGCCTTCTAAAACTGTTCTCATGAACCAAAGGCCATAGACAAACATTTAAAAAAAAAATCTGATAAATTCCATTCAAAGTCCTTGATATATGCAACATAGATAAAATGCATTCTTGATGGCTAAAATCTTATTTGATAAGTGAGTTTCATTACAAAATTAGATCAAAACACTAACATTTCTAATATAACAGACTTCTTTCTTGATTGTGCCGTATGTAATAGCCCATTTCTTGAAAATAATGGAAAATTGGGGCCATGAGTTCTATAATCTATTTTACTAAAACAAATGACCTAAAACTTTTTCTTTTCATTGGAAACTTTCTCATTTATTTATTTATTTTAATTAAAATTTTTCTTTATTGATGTTAGAGAAAAAGAGAGAGAAAGAGAGAGAGGGAGAGAAAGAAACTACGATGAGAGAGAACATTGACTGGCCACCTCCTGCATGCCCCCCCACTGGGGATCAGGCCCACAACCTGGGCATGTGCCCTGACCAGGAATTGAACTGGAGACCTCTTGGTGCATGGGTCAATGCTCGACCACTGAGCCACACCAGCAGGGCGAGACTTTCTCATTTAAATATGTTCTCTTCCAGCAGAATATGTTGAAGCAGCCAAATACATCTAGTTTGAATTTTCAACATAATGTTCCTAAACATGTCAGAAACATTTACCATGTACATGACTTGAGTCAATGAAGAACATGCAAAAACTGAATACAGATCAGCATAGCTTTTTGTCAAGAAAACAAGAAAATTCATGACATCCAGACTTTTTAAAGAACTTCATAAGATTTTCCTGAATTCAATGAATGATTTAAAGAAACAAAAACAGAGACAGATACCAACTATTTCTTGAAAAGCAGCTTCAAATCCCTAAGAGACTGAATTTTTATCCTGCCTAACCTATAATCTAGGGAAGGTCAAATGGAATTCTGGGGAAACCCTCACTTCAGAATTGCCTAAATGAGTTAAGATAGCTGGTAATGTGGTAAAGTCAAAAAGCACTGGACTGGGCCCTGGCCAGTGTGGCTCAGTTGGTTGGAGCATCATCCCCTGAGGTAGTGGGTTCAATTCCCAATCAGGGCACATACCTAGGTTGCGGGATAGATCCCTGGTTGGGGCGTGAACAGGAGGTAACCCAATGGATGTCTCTGTCTCTCTCTCTTCCTCCCTCTTTAGAAAAAAAAAGACACTCGAATGAGAGTCAGGAACCATAGTTGTAAGTATAGGATGTATCACTTCACTCAACCATGTCACTTCATTCAACAAGACCATGTCATTCCCTTCACACATAAAATGGGGCAGACATTTCCAAAATTCTGAGTCTAGAGGTCATTCTGCTCTTTACTCCTATTTGCCTCTCCAAACTTTAAAGTTTACAGAACATTCCCACTTCCAATCATAACAGAAAGCCTGGATGATTCACACAAAGGAAGAATTTTAGCATTCACAACATTATGAATTTATTTAATACCAATGACTGTACACTTAAAAATGGTTAAGATGGTAAATTTAATGTTATGTGTATTTTATCACAATAGGACAGCAGACACTCAGGACTTCAAGATGGCATCAGCTGTACCAGTGAAGGATCTTAAAACAGGGGAGTGCCAACCTGGATACTGATGCAGGACTTAACCCCTAAAGGCACATTTGAGTATTTCAAATAGGTTACTACCTGTATTACAACAAGCATATCAATGGGAACAAAGGAAGCATGCTGGGGCTTCTCTGGTGCTGGCAACTTACATGCTTTTCAAATACCACCGTTCTTACAAGGAACTCAAACATTAGCAGCTATGCAAGTAATAACGAAGAGGACCCAGTATGGAGGGCACACTCTGCATTCCTGACCATTAGCTTCTCTGTACCACTTCTTGAGGAACTTAATCATTGCTGAATCCTTTCATATCCTAATTGAGAATAATGCCCAATAAAAGATGACTGGTACAAAAATAAAAATATATTGAAAAATTTAAAAACAGGAAAAAATATAAGACTATTATTATTTATAGTTTCTGCATAGTAATCACATTCTATTAAATACCACCCCAAAAAAGATAAAAGACCAAGTCTAGTAACAGTAAATTTAGAGTCAGGTAATCCCAAAGTTTAGGACAAAATCTTATGATTTGGTGGGTGGCAAAAGGCAAAGTCAACAAAATACTGCCAAGTACTAAAAAGTAAAGTTTTAGAAGAGGTCCAGCTGAGCTGGCCTAACAGGGTGGAAACACAGATAGAAAAGGCTGGCCATTCCTGACCTCTCCTTTGCCCTCCCTACTAGATATTTTTCTGTAGGAGCATTTCTCTGCTGGAATTTGCTTTGTTAGCATGCATCATTTCATAAAAGTTATGTGCCATTGCCTAGGGTAAATATGAGTGAAAGATGATTACAATTACCACCTCCCATTTTCCGCAGCTCTGCTGTAAGTGGAGGAGAAGCTGAGAAAACATAATCTTTAATAAAAGACACAATGGATCTGGAAACCATACTTAGGAGAACAGGGCTAGCTATTTCCCTAGGTTGTTCTGGGCCTAAAGCTTATTTCTTATGCAGCAATTCACCATCAGGTATAGGCAGGCTAAGTCTTGATTCAGGAATTTAAAAATAAACAATGAAAAATATCTCTGGAATAATATACAAGAGAGGAAGATAGCTGAGTGTTGAAGGAAGGAGGCAACAATTTCACTGTATACTCTTCTGTGCCTTTGGATTTTTGTTCCATGCTCTTACATTCTGTACTCAAAAACTAATTTCAAATGTTTAAAAATAAAATTGCTTTTATAAAAATGTGACTCAAATAGTAAGTTTACCTTAGAAACCAAGTTAATGAAATCATTCTTGCTTTTAAAAAACCCAGTGAGAGTGCTCTTTACATTTTTAATTTTTAAACTTTTAATTGTATGTTGTCCATAAAGTAGTTTTAATTTCATTAAATTACTTTTGTATAAATAAGTTATTTTAAACATTATTTAATGCTTAAAAGTTTTAAGCATGAAAGCAAGTTTTTTACTGCAATATTTTAGAAGTTAAGTCTGTCAAATCTGGTACTTTCTTCCACCCATTTATAAAATCATTATGTTCTAGTCAACACCCTCTTTTGTTACATGTCCTATTAAAGGGAGCTACAAACAAAAATGGCCATCATGCCTGTAAATAAGCTATGAGTAACATTAGAGGAGCCAAATCTCATATTAATTGTTTTATTATGCAAATGTGCAAAGAGTCTCACTGACTGGATTCTCCACTAAATTTACATAGCAAAAACAAATGATTTTGCATGTGCCACTTTTGACATTTCTGTTTCTTATACATGCTTAACACAGGCTGACTTCTGAATTTCTAAGACGAACCACTAAATGTTATTAAGGGGAAACTTTAAGATGGCACAATGTCTTCCTGTAAATAACAGCATGCAATGTTTGATATTGCAGTGCTCAATGTCTTCAATTCTTTCTTTTTAAATTCTATTACACAAGTTTAAAATGAAACACAAAAACACAGCATAGGGAGGCAGTTTCATTTGGAAACAAAAAGACTATTCTTTAGTCAAAATGTTGATTATTCAACCATTTCCAAATGCATAAATGAAAACAAATCCAAAGATTAGACAATTGGGTAATAGCTAACAAGCAGTAAAAATTAAAGAAAATGAAGAAATAGTCAAGTTCCTAAAGTCTTTTATGTATGGAAAGAAAGAGATATCTTCAAGACTTGCTGAATCCACCTAATTTCTAGTAGTATAGGTATATCTTCCCTCTGTCACAAATCGGAGTATTGGAAACATAGTAAAATGCAACATTTAAATTTGTATCCCATGATCAAATGTCCCTCCAACCCCTGCACTGTTCAGCGAGATATATAGATGTCTGCTTCCAAAATATCCCATTCTTCCCTTTCTAATCTCAAAGCAACTGCCTTAGTTCATTTGCTTATCTCTATATACCTCCTAAATTGTCTCTTTGCCAACACACTGTCACAACATTCTTCATAACACCAAATCTCAGACGTATCTAATTATGCCTCTCTCATCAGCTAAAATAAGTGCCATAGAATAAAATCTAAATTTCTTAAAATAGCACCCAGGGCCTTCATGATCTGGTTCTCCCACCACATCCATCAACAGATCTACATGCCTGTGCATATTTTATTATCTTGGTCTGTAACTCACCCTCCTCTTCAACATTTGAGAGATCCTCTAAAGATCAACTCAAATGCCATGCTCCTCCATGAACTATGTCTCCCCAGTGAGATAAACATTTCCCTTCTCTGTGTCCACCTGCACTTCCTTTAAATCACTGTTATACATAACTCTCAGGCTGGTGTTGGCATCAGTTACATAAATCTCTCTCTTCCCTACTACAGTTCTTGTCTGGTTCACATATGCTTCCCTTAAAGCGCTGAAAACATATCAAACCATTCAAATAATATGAACCTCTATTCTCTAGATGTTTCCATTATAATAAAGGAATATAGAAATATCTATATATTCATAATAAAATTAGGGAGTAAATTTTATGGTACATGAATTATATCTTAATTTTAAAATAACATTAGGATAAGCAGTACAAGAAAGTTAAAAATAATCCTTTCATGTACTTCTTCAACAGGCAACTCTTTAACAGGTAATAATGTTTTTAAGAAGGTAAATATCATCTTGGTTGGCTAAAAAAAATTGAGTTCTTATTTTAAAATTATAGGTATGAAGAAAAAAAAAATCAAACCATCACTAACTTCCTGTTATCTGAAATCTATGGAAATGATAACCATAAAGCATTTATTTTTGCTTATCTAGCTTATCTCCATAAAATTGGGTATTTAAAAAAAATTTAGACTCACCCTTGACCTGCCAAGGATAAGATGACAAACTTCTTCCTGACTGCTACCTGAATGATCAAAGTATCTTAACTCTGCCTCTTTAGGTAAAGCAAGCTAAACTAGGTTTAGCACAACAATTTTTGCTTCCTCAACTTTCTATGCAAAAGCAGTTCTATTTCAGAAATAAGGTCCACTTAAGTTGTTTTAGTTTTTCTCATGTACATGAATGCACACACACACTTTTTTCCTGGTATCTTTTTGAAAAATTGAGATAAGATGCACCCTTTTAAATTGTACAAGTTCTAGAACTTTTTCATCACTCCAAAGGAAAACCCAGGACCTATTAAGCAGTCATTCCCTAGATCCCCAGGCCCCAGCCCCCAGCCTTTGGCAACCACTAATCTGCTTTCAGTCTCTTTGGATATGCCTATTCTGTATATTTCACATAAATGGAACTATACAATATTGGCCTTTTGCATCTGGCTTAGCATAATACTTTCAAGGTTCATCCATGTTGTAAAATATATCTGTACTTCACTCCTTTTTATGATTTAATAATATTCCATTGCATGGCTATACTACATTTATTTATCCATTAATCAGTTGACAGACATTTAGGCTATTTCCACTTTTGGCTATTATGAATCATGCTATCAACATTGGTGTACATGTTTGTGTGAACATGTTTTCACTTGAGTAATATACCTAGATTACTGATTCATAATGATGACTTATTATTTTTAACCATTAAACCACATTAACTCTTTGAAGAACAGCCAACCTGTTCCATTTTACACTCATACATGTTTTTATTTTTTTGTTAATTCTCACCTGAAGATATTTTTTCTATTGATTTTCAGATAGAGTGGAAGGGAAAGAGGGAGAGAAACACTGATGTGAGAGAAACACATCAATTGGTTGCCTCCCTTACAACCCCAACCAGGACTGGGGATCGAACCTGCAACCCAGGTATGTGCCCTTGTTTGGGAATCAAATCCGCAACCCTTCGGTCAGCGGGACGATGCTCTAACTGCTGAGCCAAACCAGCCAGGGCCATACACATGTTTTTAAAAAGCAGTGACAACACTATTAAAAAAAAATTTTTTTTCTTTATTGATTTTAGAGAGAGAGGAAGGGAGAGGAAGAGAGAGCTAGAAACATCGACGAGAGAGGACATCAACTGGCTGCCTCCTGCAAGCCTCCCACTGGGGATCTGGCCCACAATCAGATCTGGGCATGTGCCCTGACCGGAAATTGAACCAGCAACCTCTTGGTGCATGGGTCCACGCTCAACCACTGAGCCACATCGGCCAGGCAGTGACAACACTATTTTTATTTTCACATTTTGATTGAAAGCAAATTGCTCTATCTGTAGAGAAGAAGATTTCCTTTGGGAATAAGTGTGCTTAGAAGTTAAAATAAATTCAAGGCTTTGCAAGATAGACTAAATGTCTTCAAAGCATAAAGATGTAAAGCAATATAGCAAACACTTATTACAGCAAAGTTTATTCTAGTCACCAAAGGGATTAAATATGCAAATATTTAAAAATGAAAAAGGAGCCCAGCCGGTGTGGCTCAGTGGCTGAGCACTGACCCATGCACCAAGAGGTCGCCGGTTTGATTCCCAGTCAGGGCACATGCCCAGGTTGTAGGGGGGCATGCAGGAGGCAGCCAATCGATGTTCTCTCTCATCGATGATTCTACCTCTCTCTCTCACTTCCTCTCTCTCTAAAAATCAATAAAGAAAAAAATTTTTGCCCTGGCCAGTTTGGCTCAGTGGTTGAGCACCGGCCTGCAAGCCAGAGTCCTGGGTTCGGTTCCTGCTAGGGGCAAGTACCACAAAAAAAAAAAAAAGAAAGAAAAAAATTTTTTAATAAAAAGGAAAGGGACAACTCCCAAGTTTATACAGCCAGCCAATAACTATGCACTGATCTCCACTCATAGCAATTTCCTTCTCAAAATCTCCAAATAGATGTCCAGTAGATATTTCAAACTTAACATTTTTCAAACTGACCGCCTATTCTCTCTCACACCCCAAACTTGTTCCTTCTGCAACTTCTGCCTAGACTCCAAACCTTAGTGTCAAGTTTGACTTCTTTCTCGCACATATACCCCCACATTCCAGTTAGTAAATCCTGTTGCCTTTAAAATTAAATATACCTAGAATTCATCTATCTCACCATCTCGACCAGATACATTATCTCTCACCATGATTAAAGCATCAGTATGCTCTAGTATTAAAACACAGCCAAAAGAATTGTTTTAAAACCTATGGCAGATCATATCCCACTTCTGTTCAGTCATTCAGTGGCTACCCATCCCTCATTCTATTTCATCCATGCCACATACACTTGGGCCTCAGGGACTTTGGGCTTGTTCCCTGTAGCCATGATCTTCTCCTTGATAGCACATACATTCTCAAGTCTTTGCTCACATGTCACCTTCTCAGTGAGGACTTCACCTTGTCACTTGATTTAAATTTGCCATTACCCCCAAATACTCCCTTTATCTTCCTTCCCTGTTCTATATTTCTCCACAACATTTATACCCACACAACACACAATCTACTTGTTTCTATTTACCTTCAAGAATGTGAACTCCATTAGGGCAAGAGGGTTTGTCTGTTTTATTTACTGCTGAATTTTCAGCACTTAGAACTGGGCCTAGCACATACGTGCTCAGTAAATATTTGTTGTATGAATAAGTGAACAAATGAAAGAAAACATAAAGCTGCTCAGAAAAGAAAAGATCTAAACAGAGGTCAGAGAAATATTTATGAGGAACTAGTATACTAAACATAAAGTTGGGATGAGAATGGAAAGCACCGTTTCTAGAAAAATATGTCACCATGTTTCTACAGTTCGCTTTTTAAAAAACTGCTATCCTTGCTCATTTTTCATTGTTTTTGAAAAGGATCTGTCCATTGTCCATTGTCCACTGCCAAGGATCCTTAGCTTCTGAAGAACTGAAATAAACCCTGGAAGTTGACAAGTTCCTGGAGTGATCATGTCCTTTTCTCAATAGCCACACACAGTCAAGGACTTTCATGGCCTTGGCCTTCTACTAGGCCCTCTCTCAGTACTTTCACACAGTACAATCACAGATTTCTTGGCGACCTTCCAACTAAAACCACTAATTGTTGAATTCACCGCCCTTAGAAGTACAATCACAGCATCTTCAAACTATGGAAATTAATCTTAGGATGATCTATCCTACCCCCTCACATATTCACATATAAGAAAACTAAAGTTAAGAAAAAAAAGTAAAGTGATTTGCTCCAAAATATCTTGAATAGATACACTAAGAATTTTTAAATAGTAAGTGATAAACATTAGCAAGTCTAAGACAATGTTATTTATAAAAATTAAGTAGAAATGATTGTATCTCAATATCAACAACTCTATCTATCTACACATTAGATTTAAGTTATAACAGAAGCATCAACAGAACTACAGAACTATACTCTAACATTCAGCAAACAAAGTAAATGATAGACAAATTTAGATTTTTAATAAATGTAAACCTCTTCCAAAAAGGAGACTTTCCTTGTCCGGTGGTGGGAACAATAAGGATTTCTAAAGTACTTTTTTAAATACCAACTTTCTTCCTAAGCATTACTATCTTCAAAATAGTAGTATAAGGATGTTTTATGAACTCGTCCTTTTTATGTGGGGTTCAGAGGGAGCGTTGTTAAAATCTACATGTTCTTCACCACCACCATCACCCTCTCTGCCAGCTGCCAACCCCTGTAATATTCTCATATACCTCCTAGAGAAGTATATCCTTGGTACTGTTAGTGATAGGAGTATGTATGTTCTAGCCTTCAAGTCCCTGACAGTGGATAGAGATTGTGAACCACTGTTATCAACTATCTCCTGTCATGCTACAGGAAAATCATTATTATTTTCATGGACAGTAATTTCTCGCCAAAACCCTTTCCATAGCCTACACGTAGTGAAATCCTACCCTGTCTTTCAAGGGCCACCCTTATTCCCTTTTCCTGGGGATCTTTTTCTGACCACTCCATCTATGGTACTCTTTTCTTGACCAGATGACCTGTGACATTTGTTATCTGTACCTGTCATTTAGCATACATCACACACTGTCAAGTAACATCTTTTGTACTGTTATCTTAGTTGTTGCTGACCTTTTCTATGTTTGACTGGAAAGTCAAGTCAGAATCCCAAGGAGTTATATACAAAATTTGATATTCCTATGGGGGTTTTCTGGAAGGTAAAGCATTAATTATCTTAGATATGAAGGGGAAGAGTGAGAAGTCCTAAAAAAGTGATTGGGTTTTAAAGTACACAGCACAACCGTCCCTGAACTGTAAGTTTAGAAGATTTTGGCTGTACCAAACCAATAATTCCCAACCTTTCAAAGTAATAAGGATGCCTTTTAAGATTAAAATGTTTTTAAAAACTAAAGCCATACTCAAATAGTAGTCAGGTATTACATATCTCTGAATTGAGAGGGTACATGCTCTCAAAAGTATTAGTACTTATATGTGAGGTACAGTATACATTTGGTCTACAGAGCATACTTGGTGTGCACAAAAAGTTGAGGTTCCTCCAGGACCTCAAACTGGCATATGGTTGAATTTTACTGTTCTGTGGGCGTGGGAATTTACTGCTATACCAAAAAGTACTGCTACCTAAAAATATTTAGGAGCAAGCAAAATATAGAAAGACATAGAAATATAAAAATATAGAAAGACAAAATATAGAAAACCCCACCCCACCCCAAACCCAGCATAAAACCCTTTAGTAACTCAACCCCTCCTCCTATGAAGTAGCATATTTTTAGTAATGTAAAACAACTCCAATGTTTCAATAATAAACTTTCCTTGTGGTTTAAATTAATAAATAATATAGGAAAAGGAACAAAGCAATGAACATTACAGACAAAACCAATTAGCAAATATTTGAAGGTCCATCTCATAATATAATTCCTAATTCTGGTAAAATTTCAATCCTATTTACCCATTTAATTATCCTCTTAAACACAGCAAAACAAACAAACAAAAAACCAACAGTGTTTTCCAGCAGAGGCAGAAATATCATTCTTGGTGCAATCGCAGACAAGAATGCACTTAAATGAATTAGCAGTAAAGCATAGTGTTTAAAGGAAACTGGCCCTGGGCTCAAATCTTGGCTCTCCCACTTATTAACTGTATGATCTTGGGCAAGTTACTTATCTTCAGATAATTTATGTTAAGTGTTTAAAATGATCCTAGGCAGGTTCTAAGGGATGAAAAAAAATGGTTACTAATTAATTAAATATAATAGATACATAACAACAAAGATATTCTTCTTATCAAAACAATTTCAAAGCTTTCTTTCAAGTTGTCAAAGTTCCTTCTTATCTGGCTCTGATAGGCCTAAACCTGCAGGTGTCCTAAACCTCCACTGACCTATACTGGTTCTATTACCTCCAGTTCTACCCATAGCTACCACCATAAGCATTTTCTGGAAATTTGGAAAAACTTGACCAAAAAAAGAAAGAAAGAAAGAAAGAAAGAAAGAAAGAAAAACAAGAGGCCACTTAAGAAAACCAAACCAACAACAAAAATCCACTCTGAAAAAAATGAATTGACTCAAGTAGGAATCACTGACTTAGAAACTGAGACAAAGTAAAAAGGCAAGAGAAAAAAAAAAAATCAAGTCTCTTAAAACCCTTTCTTTCCTCTAGTTAAGCAGATGATCTGTTTGATGATTTTAAGCCCAAATAAATTTTAATCATCATCATTCCTGTCTGCAAAAGCGATCAATAACCAGAGCCATTAATGACACATGCCTCACTGAAATAATTTTCTTTACCACTTTTAATTTAATAATGATTTCACCATCGCTATGCTATTTTTAAATATAAAGTCTCAACAACTTAGTTTCTCCTTTCCCATGCACTTCAACAAGCGGTGAATTAATTCTTCATCATGTGTTGGGGCCTCTTGCTGGGAAGCATAATTAAAATTAAGCAAGCAACAATTTCACTTGGTACTACGATTCTGCCAAATCCTTCAATGAAGCTGAGCCTGGTTTCTCAAAGCCAGATAAGAGTTCCTTAAGAAAAACTTGAGGCTGCTCAATTTGATGCTGGCCATTCAGTAGATGGCACTCTTCCCTTGGAGCCCAAATTAAACAAGCTAAAAGAAATATGTTCTTTGACATTCAGGTGTGATACAAAGCAGGGATTCTATCTTCAAAGTACTTAACTGATAGTCACAATCCCTCCAGAAATACATTCATCAAAAGCTGATGGTACAACCAGACACTTTTAAAGAGCCCAGGAAAGTTCAGATTATAAAACATCAAACACAACACAAAATCACCTAACTTAAGTGATTATCAAGTGATCAGCTCCTCAGAAACTTCACTATGTCAAGCAGATACACTGTTCTTATTCAGGCATAAAATGTTCCGTCCCTATTACATTCTACTATAGAGGTGACTGTCTTTAAGTGGTCAGTAACCAGACCCTTGTCTACTCATCAAATATTTTATTAGGGTATTTAACACTAACAAAGTGTTTAGAGAACTATGATTTCTGTCATTATCAACATTCACTAAGACCAATAAAAGATGTATTACTTTTAACATTTTTTATTGCAAATAATTTTTGATATCCACTTAAAAAGAGTCGAACATCCGTATATAAAATTACCATATATATAGTTTTGCAAAAAAGTGGGTACAGCAATATGGACTTCTGATTAAGGATATGTATTTTACTTTAATACATAATAGACCCCAACTATTACATGATGAGTAAGGTTTCTCACACTTCTGTTTGAGATCTTTTTTTTTTTTTTTTTTGAAATTTAAAAAACTGACAGTTGTAAAGTGAGATGGAAGAAAATTCCTTTTAGTGTAACTTCTGGTTGAAAGCCAAACTTTTCAGCAATATGATAGGGACTCACCATAAAAATTCCACCTTTCTCTAGGAGAGATAAAACTCAGTCCTGGCAATAAAAGTCATAGCAGGAAAGTAAGAGGAAAACTGTTTTAAAGTTAAAAACAAAACAAAACAAAAACAAAAACAAAAAGTTGGGAGTAGAGATAAGGAGTAAGACCAATAACATATCAACTTCACTGCCAAATCTCCTTCCCCTTTCCACCTCTCATCCTATGCACTTAAACCCATTCACAACCCCACTTGAGCTCTGACCATCACCCTTCCCCAACCACTTCCTTAGATATTAAAAGGCTGACCTTACAGAATCTCTTTCTTATGTAGTAATAAGACAAGTGAGATTAGAAGTGACAATACAGTTAACAGTTGCTCGATTTAATTTCTGAAAGACTAAAAGTAGAGTGCTCTTAAGAGTCCCTGGGGATGTCGTGATCCCCAAATACACTTCTTTAGACATATCAAATAAGCCTAATTACCTTCTCCACGAGGATATTGAGTAAACCCATCTTTTTGCTATGGCATTTAGTCATTCCAGATGATCAAAAGATGACAGGATGAGAATATTGTATGGAAAAGGAAAAAGGAAATGCTGTCCTTGCAAAGGATGAGTTGAGCCATTGTGGAAGAACATAGAAACACTGCTGATGATGACAAATTAAAGGCATACATCAAGTCCCCAAGATATTGAAAAACTCAGCATTTTCTCCAGCCTGATTGCGTTCTACATCGTTGGAATTCCAGCTCCCCTAAGTAGGCAACTAAAAACAGTCATAGGAGCTGAATAAAGCAGGCTCTGAGCTCACACCTGCACTGTCCTTCCCCCTCTTCCTCTAAGGAGGTAAGTACTTCCCAGGTAGGAAATGGGGAAGTAAAAAATTATAGGAATAAATTTAAAGGGATATGAGAGTTAGCCAAAATAATAATTTCATGTATGTTACTTAGAGTTAGTTTTTCATTTTGCTTAATCCATTGCTTGCCTGAATGATGACTAGCTTTAGTGCACATTGTAGTATTAAAATTTTTATTGTTTGCCCTGGCCAGTTTGGCTCAGCAGTTAGTGTCAGCCCACGGACCAATAAATCTTGGGTTCAATTTCAGTCAAGGGCACATACCTCGGTTGCGGTTTGTCCTCGGTTGCGGTTTGTCCTCAGCCCTGGTTGGGTGGTGTGGGAGGCAATCAGTTGATGTGGCTCTATCACATTGATGTTTCTTTTCTCTTTCTCTCTCGCTTCCCCTCTCTGCCCCCCCACCCCCACCCCACTCATCTTATAATAAATAGAAAAGTATCCTCGGGTGAGGAACAAAAAATAAAATAAAATTTATTTATTTATTTATTTATTTATTTATTTATTTATTTATTTTATCCTCACCTGAAGACATATTTCCATCTTTTATTCAGATAGAGTGGGAGGGAGACAGGGAGAGAGAGAAATATCAACGTGAAAGGGAAACATCGAGTGGCCGCCACCAGGGCCAGGGACAAACTGCAGCCAAGGTACATGCCCTTCGCGGTAACTTAAAGCCGATGCTTTAACCGCTGAGCCAAACCAGCCAGGGCTATAGTATACTTCTTAAAACATGGATTTTTAGTAACACTATGTTTATGTTGTTATGCCCTTAAGTTTCTAAAAAGTGTTTTTACTCCCTGGCTGGTTGTGGGAAATTTTTATCCTGTGGAAATTGTGTATACCTACTGCAGAAAAAGTGAGTTTCATAACCTGAGGTTCAAAAGGGTAGCATTGTTTGAAGAGGTAGCGATCTTAAATGCTAGTTAATGTATTACCTATATATATATATATATACCAATATCCTCAGGCCCAGTTTCAGGCAATTTTAAACAAAGAGGTTTCAAAGTTCATCTTACATCAGGGAATCAATATTTTCACAATTAAGCTCTAACTAAAACCAACTTTAAAAAAAGAGTAAATGTAAAGTATATGGTGGTGATGCAGATCAGAGTGACATCAGGTAAAAGCTCTATTTAGATATAAACTCGTTATAAAAATATAACTATAGCCCTGGCCGGTTTGGCTCAGCAGCTGAGCATCGCCCTGTGGACCAGAGAGTCCTGGGTTCGGTTCCTGCTAGGGGTATGTACCACACACACAAAAATATATATATATAACTATACGTCAAAGCCTATACATCTTTTACAATAACAGTACAGCTTTCGCATAATTAAAAACTAGTCTAAAATATCTCCAAAAGAGCCCTGGCCGGTTTGGCTCAGCGGTTAGAGCGTCGGCCTGCAGTCCAGAGAGACCCGGGTTTGGTTCCTGCTAAGGGCACATACCTCAGTTGCAGTTTGTCCCCGGCCCTGGTTGGGTCGTGCGGATGGCAACCACTCGATGTGTCCCTTTCACGTCGATGTTTCTCTCTCTCTCTCTCTCCCTCCCACTCTACCTGAACGAAAAAGTAATAATAAAATAAAATAAAATATCTCCAAAAGAAGGAAATTTACTAGAACAGTAAGCCTTTCAACATCAAAAATGGGTTCCATCTACTTTATACCTTTGGTGATCAGGCTACTACTTGTTGGGTTATGCTAGATAATAGCACTGACAGTCACATTTATTCGTTAATGTCTCTAAGATACTCTTCATTAAATTGTTCCTTCAGTGTAATAAGTAATGTCCTAGAAACCAAAAAGATAATTAATGCAGCTTTTCAAATATACCCCCAAAAAATAGTTTAAGGAAGCAAGAGACTAATTCTCATCTATGCTATCATTTAAGGCATTAGGATAAGTTATACAGTACTTTCTGAACATTCAAATATGTTTTCAACTGTGTAAATAAGTTTGAATGTTATTTTGAAACTTGTCCAGATACATGAACAAAGAAAATTCCCATGAACCTTTATTCTTCAACACTTTTGGTTAATTTTCAGTTGTTGTTCTTGTTCTGTGCATACTGTTGATATTCAAATATTGTGTGAATGCCAGGGGAATAATTTTTAACTTTACCTGAAAGAAGAATATCCCCCAAGTAGCATGGTTACACACATGTATGTCCATATATAGCTACTGCTGGAAGAAAGAATTAAATTCATCTAATTATTATACATAAGGGATAACAGACTTTTTTTTTTCTTTCAAGCCATTGTCAATGTAGAAGTAAAAATTTGAGACTGCCTTGACTTTTGGCCAAGAGAATTTAGTCTCTGGCAGAACCCGAAAGATCTCATAACAATCTCATCTATAAATACTCTGGCATGGACTCCAAGATTAAATGATAAAGCATTAACAGAGAAGACATGAAATAAAGTCTTAGGTCATGCACTCATTTTTAATCTTGATGACATGACACAGCCTATGACTGCTAAATTAATTTAAAATAGGGTGTCTATGTTTAAAAGGAAGACTAGTACTCTGGATTAGATATTAAAATTTTTTTCTACTCAAACTCTATAAATTTAATATTTCCAAAGAAATCAGAAATAGCACTGAATATTAACTGTAGCCAAAAAAATTAATGTTTATTTAATGTGAGAAACAGATTAGCTAGTAACTTGTCTTTAATACAGCCTTAGTTTTTTAAATTCAATGTATACTTGTTTTTAAACATTTTCCCTTTATATTATAACTTATTAAACTGTCAACAAATGACTTATCAGCTCTCTACAATAATAATCCTATACATTACTTGAAATGGCTCCCAATTTAGGTTATAATTAATTTTATCTGTGTATCAACCACACTGGTGAAGCAGCAACATACAGTTCCTTGAGGAATGTGAGTGAAGCCACAGTTGCACTAACAGCTAATTTTAGGATGCAACTCAGGTGGCATTTAGAACAAATGTAAGTTAAAAATCCGTCTCAGGTGGATATGGTGCTGATAATCAGAAGATCAGGCCCAATGATTTAGTGCAGAATCTGAATCTCCCATAGGTGCCCCCTGGGCCAGTTGGAGCTCTATAAACCTGGCAAGCGGTTGTTTTTTGTTTGTTTGTTTTAGGCTTTAATGTCAGTAGTAATTAAAAAGAAGTAACATACTCTAGCATCCTAGGTAAATATATGTGTGAGAATCCTTTTCCAAAGTCAAAAGGTGATTCTACTTAATGAAGATTAACAACCGCCCTTCAGATTTAAACACAACCTGTTGGTGGTATTAATACTGGACAGTGTGGCTAAACGAGCCACATACATACCTTTAGTCTTGGGGATACTGTGAAGTATCATTGATTTGCAACTGTTACCAGGAGTGTAATGAAGTTTAAGGGCCAACTAATTATACAGGCTAACTCCTGAGCCAGACCCTAGGTTCAGAACTAGCCTGTGTCACCTAGTAGCTGTACACCTTGGTTAAAATACTTCACCTCTGTGTCTCTGTTTAGTCACTAGGTTGTCGTGAGGATTAAGTAAATTAAATCATATAAAACTGTGCCTGGCACAGAGGTAGAACAAATAAATATTGACTGTTAGAAATATTTGCCTAGTCTTCACTTGGTGGGTAGCATGATATAACTACCTTCAAAAAAGTATCATTTTATATATTGATGATAAATAAATACATAAAGCACTTACTCAGCACCAGATTATATTCTAAGCACTTTACATATAACAGGTGGGTTAAGCTAAGGTTCTTAGACTATTGTTCCACATTCTACAAACTCAGTTTGTTCAGAGTTGGGTTTCTATGCTTTTATGTGATTTCTTCCCTTAACAGAAATGCTTCTTATACTCCGATGACATGCATAAGTTTTTCCCAGTACTGCTAACAAACTGTTTTGAGATAGGTGACATTAAACAGCTAACAACCTGTAAGGCTTAGCTATGACAAAAACACATGATAGACCTGCTACAGGAAGCTTTACAACCTCAGATGTCGAGCCCCACCCTATATCTAGGTTTTAGGACTGTGTGTAAGAGGTGGGCTGGCGCTAGGTCCTTAGTCTCAAAAGACATTCTGGTTTTACAAAGACCAAATCCATACTTTAAACATCATTGAGCAGAACTCACATTCATTCCAGTATAACATTATTGAAAAAAGGGGGGAGGGGTTAGAAATAACAAAGTGAACAATTTTCTTGTTCTTTTTCAGAACATCAAATTTATATTCTGAAAATATAATCCTTCTACAATGCAAAATATTTCCCAGGTAGATGATCACCTATGTTATATATCAAATGTTTACCAAACTTTTCCTGATATCACACGTGTAACAAAATATTGAATGCCTCATAAACAACCATCTCAAGGAGTAATAAATTATGTTTAACATTCAAAATAGACACATCACTTCTTTTCTTCTTCAAAGACAACTATCAACATGCCAGCACTTGAGGTCAATATTAAGAGTTAGCACAGACTGGATTCTTTAGATAAAAAGTTAAATGTAGCTAAACTGGCCATTTATTTCAGGTCCTCCCTCTGCAAAGTTAATGTGCTTAATTTAAGAATAGGAAAATGAGTTACAGGGCAATTATAATGCAATCGAGACTTAAATATAAAAACTATATATGTTTATACACACACACACACACACACACACAAACACACTCCAAAAGTAACTCGATCCTATAAATGAGTTGGTCTCATACCTAATTACACACAAAATGTTAATAGTTAAGTATCTTAATTTTCAAACGACAAATGATGTACTTTTATTTTATTCTCTTTAACAACACCCTCTTTGGAAGTCTTCTAAAGCTAAAATTAAGAAGCACTGGACTCCAAAAAAAGTAATCATTTCATACTGCTAAATCTAAAATGTGTAATTTAACGTAATCGTGCACACATGTTCATGTAGCTGGTTCCAATCCCCAGAACCGTATCAACTGCTTCACCAAACTTGCATATAATCGCACTGTAAAAGTCTCCTGGTTGAGTTGAATTCCATTTCTCTCCATACCACTCCAGCAGGTCAACTGCAACCGCACATGTGCCAAAGAAATTAGTGGTTTTCCTTACGCTCCCATTTTAAACGGGCACCTACTTGCAATTAAATCTCTGCAACAAAAAAGTTCACCTGAGGCCATTCTTGGCATTTTAATAGAGGCCTAGCTTATTCTTTCTACCTGTCTCTGTGGTCTTGCCTCAGCTATAATAGCATACCTCCAAAGAAGCTGGACGTGTCCCAAACACCAGCAAACCGGACCTGCTGCCAACCCGGGTTGTCATCCCGGGTAGGAAGCTCAACCTAACGAACATGTGTGTTTCTAGGGGTGGTGTGTGTGTATGTGTGTGTGTGTGTATGCGCGCACGCGCGCGCGTGTTGGGGGGATGGCGACGCGGATTACAAGAGAAAGGTGGTTGACCACTTTCAACTTGCAACAAAAAGTTTTTTAAACAAGAAAAGCAAACCAAACCAACACTCCCCCGGTGTTACCTCCACCAAGCGCGGGAACTTCCCACCCTCCTGGAGCGCACCTTCACAGTCTGAGGTGCCCAGGTCACCGAAGCTTCAGCGAGCTCTGGATTGTTAGAACTCCCCACCCTCCCGGGGGAAACCAGGGGGCGCTGGAGAAAGCCGGGCCCACCCCACGCTCAGGCGTCCCGAGACCCTCCGCTCAGATCCATTCCCCTTGGACCAGCCCGAAGTTCCAATCCCGGCCCCTCGAGAGGAGAGGGGGTCACCTGAGGCCGCAGGGGCAACCAATAGGAAGTCCCCTCGGCCCCGTGAGCCACCGCGCTCTCTACCCCCGCGCGACCCCCTGGAGGGGTCCCCGCACCCCAGTCAGCGCGAGCGACCGCCGTCCCCGCCAGGAGGAGGGGCCGAACCACAGCGCCTTCTCTGCCCTCAAGATTACCTCGACGCGCGCAGCCGGCTTTGTGCTTCCCTCCCTCTTTCTCCGCGGCCGCCGGGGTTGCAGCGGCCGCCCGATCCGCCGCCGCCGCCGATTCTTAAGCGCCGCACGGCTCCAGAGGGAGGGCGGAGAGGGGAGGGGGCGTGAGGAGGGTGGGACCTAGGCGCCGAGCCCTGTGTAGCAGGAAGCGGCGACACCTGAGTCGCTGAAGCCTCTCGCTCTGGCTCTCAAAATATAATTTAAACCCCACTCCTTCCCCTCCCGCCCCGCGTCCTCGCGACCGTTACGGGCTGGCGGATCGTGCTCTGGCGGGACTGGCCCAGCGCCTCTCAGGCGTCCGTGGCCCCGCCCCTAGGCCCCCAAGCGTCCCCGGCTCCGCCCCCTATAGGCCCGCCTCTCGCAGCTCCCGAGCGCCCCTAGTCCCGCCCCTCGGAATCACAGGACGTTCCGGGCTCCGCCTCCTCAAGGCCCCGCCCCTCTCGGCCCCTCGCGCCCCTCCAGAGCCTTGGCCCCGCCCCTTGCGGCCCCCTCCACGAGCGCGCGGGCACCCAGTCTGTGAAACCTCAGGGCCTCCGCGAGGGCTCTGGTGCAAGGCGGCCGCCTGGCACTTCTTCCTCCGGCAATGCAGCGCGGATCGGCGGCATCCCCTGAGGGTCGGAGGTGATGGAAACCCCACTACCAGGGTGTAGAGGCGCCGGCCCTAACCTGAGTGAGACACCCCCCATTCCGGAGGCTGAGCCGCCTCTTTCGGAGTCAGCCTCTGAGGTCCACACTGATTGTTGGGTCTTCAGGGTTAAGTCGCGGCTAAGGTTCAAGCTCCGCACGCCCCCCATTGGAGGGGCCTGGATTTTCTTCTGAGCTCAATTGCCAGTGGGGGCGCCTCCTCCCCCTTACCTCCACAGAGGGGCAGGGCAGGAGTTCTCTCAGTTCTGCTACACTGCGACCCATCGAGGGTCTTCACCCCCACTTCGGCCTCTGGCCTTGTTACTTTATGAGAGCTGATCTCTTGGAGGCGGAAACTCGAGGCACTGCCAGCCTTCAAAATGAATCTGAGGCCTGGGAAACTTTGCAACGTGCAATTACAGGGTGCTGGAGCCATCCACAGGTGACACTGGGCCGCCCACCTCCGCCGCCCAGACACATTTCTCACCCCAACCTATTCTCGAAACAGATCTCCCAGCAATGCACACCTTTCTCTGCCACTTACGACTTGCACATCCCTCCGGCACACATGTCCTCCACGGCACGAATCCACTCCCAAGCACGCCCCTCCAAGCGCCATTCTGGTTATTCATGGTCCCTAGGGTTAACCCCACCCTAACGCACACAACAAACTTCATTCCCCACCCTAGATCCCTTCGCTTCCAAGGCACTGGCGATAGTCCGTTTCATTCCTTCCTCCTCTGCAGACTCTTCCCCCTCAAATACTAACGCCATCCCCTCATCTTCATCCCCTCCTTCCATGAAAATGTGCTAATTAAAATGTAGTTTCCTCTTCCCACATATGAAGTGTGGAAAACGAACCTTGTCTTGGCACAAACTGTGATCCATTTATCCTCGTTTTTTTTCTCGTCCCTGGACTAAGGCTATAGAAATTTTAGTCTACCACCATCTCCCATCTGCTCAAAATCTAACCATGCTTTATGATTTTTAAATACTCCTATGGGATCGTGGGGGAAGGCTTCCTGGCTTTGGGGAAAAAAATACTTTAAAAATGCTCAGCCTGTCATTTTTATTTGGCATTTAAAAAATATCTGCAGTATTTGAGAGAGATTGGGAGTGGCTAGAATTTTTTTTTTTTTTTTTTGTATTTAAAAAGCAAAAAATGAAAAGCCTTGCATGCATCAAGGTTAGCCTTTTTACGAATAGCAACCAAAAAAGTATGTTAAGGGCACATATCAGACAATAGTCTCCACTATACAGGGCATTTGCCAGTCACAAATCTAGTCCCCCCCCCCCCCCCCCCCCCCCCCCCCATCAAAGGAAGGCAAATTAACACAACCCATTTTAAGCAGGTCTGAGGAACAATCTTTTCCAAGATCATTCCCTTTCCCACAGTTTCTGGGAAAAATGGATAAAAGGTCTTGCTTACCCTCTGAGAATCCAGGGCTTTCTTGTGTCCAGGGCAGTAGACGTATGTGTCTTCTAGGTGTGGATTCTGCAATGCTGCACAGAAACCCGCTGCAGCCTCAGACCCGCGGTGGCAGCAGCGGCAAAGGCAGCCGACAGCAGCCAGCCAGCCAGCCAGCCAGCCAGCAGCAGCAGCAGCAGCAGCTGCTTCTCCCAATGCTGAGTAGTAAAGTGTGTGACTTAGTAGAGACTCCACAATTAGCATGAGGCGCTTGCTTATAAGAGAGGAGGCGGTATCTTTCTTAAAGGAATGGGTTTGGTTTTTCCTCCCTGCTATTGCTTCATAAGAAGCAGAAAGGGTGGAAGCTGGGAGTTTTTTTGGACTGAGTAAAGCAGTACAGCTGTGGGAGTCAAAGTTAAAATTAACTGGGTGATCGTGGGACCTATTTAGTGTGAGTCAATGAAATGCTAGAGGCACTAGTTTTGAAGAGCCCTGATAACTTCAAACATTGGGTCCATGCAAAAATAAAGCTGTGTGCATTTAAACTGATTAGTATTTTGTGCTAATATTTAATTTTCAGTCATTGCACCAGAATGGAAACTATATAAAGAGAGTTATTTAGTATTTAACACAAGACTGTGAAAAGAATAATAAAATAAAACTCATTTATGTGACTGGGAGCAATGGAGTCAAGTCCTACTAATACTTATAAGCATATCTGGGATTTCAGTGAGTATATCAGTGTTAGAAAATATGACATTGACAGAGGCCAATCTGTTCACAAGTTATAAAAATCACAAAATTATTCATAGAAAAACAAAAAATAGGTAACATCTAAAATAATTTTGGAAAATAATAGCAGAGTACTATGCTATTTCAGTGACAACCTAAAGGTCAGCAAAATTAAACTCATAAGCAGATTAACTTTAAATGCATGCAAATCTTCTGTTTAAACTATTAAAATGTGATGTATCCACACATGAGGAACTTGAGAGACTAGATTTTAATTTAAAATTTTATTTTTAATAACATTCTTTGATTTAAGCACTGAACATCTGTTATTTTTTCTTAATAGGTAAATGCAAAAGTGTGCTCTCAATATGAATAGAGAAAGATACAGAAAATGTTCTGCAATGGTTTTCTTTGCACAGCCTTTTTAACCACTTGTGTGATCCGGAACATGTAAGTAAAACTTTTTTGTTTCATAGTTTCCTATTTTGTAAAATGAGGACAATGGATTGAAATTTCCCTATAGCATTCCAAAAATACTATGATTTTATGACATTTATATGTTTATATATGTGTTATTTAATGCATGTATCAGTCTAAATTACTTTTCCTGAAAACTTGGATTAAAAATAAATATTTTAGCCCTGGCTGTTTTGGCTCAGCGGTTAGAGCATCAGCCTGTGGTCCAGAGAGACCCGGTTTGGTTCCCACTAAGGGCATGTACTTCAGTTGCAGTTTGTCCCCGGCCCTGGGTGGCAGCCAGTGGATGTGTCTCTCTCGCATCGATGTCTCTCTCTCTCTCTCTTGCTCCCTCTCTCCCTCTCGCTCTATGAATGCAAAAACTGTCCTCAGGTAAGGATTAAAAATATATATTTTTTAAATGCATAACCAGGTTTGTTATTTATCATTTTTCAGGAATAAACTTATTTTTATTTGACTTATGATAGGTTTTCCTGAAGCAGGATCCTACTATATGGCTAAGGATTTCCAATGACTGGAATACATAATGGATGTTTAATAGCAACAAAAACATTTAAAAACTGGAACATCATCAGATGATAAGGTCAAAATAGTTTAGAGCTCACGACTCTAACCCTGCAATATCACAAGTGGGAAAATTGGAAATACAGAGAAGCAAAACGGGGACAGAATAGGGACAGAGGTAGAGTTAACTCTGAGTCTTCACTCTTCACACACACAAGGCAAATAAACAACATATGTGAACATACACATCGTTTCACATACCTACACTGGGGGCTGAGCAGGACCTGTCACAACAACAAAAAAAAGGAGTTTCATTCAATGACACTATTTGTGTACATGTAGTAAACTAAAGAAATATATCAAACACGTACTTATAACGTGTATAAATATTAGCACACGTTTTGCCTTCTGGTTTGGAGGTGATTATGCTAGAAAGTAAAGAAATTTGTCCAGGGAATGTTTTATTTTTAAGTGACCTCCAAGGAAACTTACAACACTCATTAGCAAACATTTGCTTATGTTTCACCAAATGAAAGGGCCTTCAACTCTTGTCAGTATTCTTATGCCTATTGGTGCCTCTGTTCTTTTTTGCCTACATCCTTATGTATGCCTACCAAGAGGGGAAGTTTGTTTTGGAGTCAGCAGGGGAAAGTATTGTAGAGAATTAACCTTGGCCTTCAGAGATGCTTTTTGGAAGTTACTTTGGGGCTAGATACTAACATTTTCTCTTAAATCCTGATCTGGCATTCCTGATAAGGAACCTGACACTAAACTAAGCCCACTCTCTCTAGTTTCAAGGAGGTATTACAGTTAAAGTCTGTGTTATATTAGATGACATAACAAATTTTGGGTTTGTTTACTTGACAGAACAATTTATCACCTTGATTTAAAAAAAAAAAAAAATGCCTTCTATAGGAAAGAAATTAGTTGCCTAATTTCTTCATTTGTTTTTGTTTATCTCACTCTTCTGCAAAAAAGACATTTTATTTAATCTACCAGGTGGTAATGGCCAATAGCAATTATCTGTATAATTCAAAGCAAACCCCCCAAATTAAATGCATTTTTTGATTCTTCCCCAAAGTGCTAAGCACACTCTCTTGTATAAAGACATTTAATAGGTACTTTAAAAAGTGAATACACAAATTAATGAATGAATAGCCCCCAAAATATCTAGAAACTGATTACAAAGTGTTTTTGTTTGTTTTTAATTTGCATTGTCTAAAACAACTGACTCCATTCTCTACCTCCCTTTTCTAACACAGTCCTGATCTAAGAGAAACAATCTCCTTTCTGTAGAGCTCTTTAGGCATGCCTGATTTGTATTCTCCAATTAAATTGTAGCCACAAATCTCCGCATGAACTCTGAGTAGATCAAACAGTAGCCGAGACACTTTCTGCCAAGAAAACACAGGCTTGTTTCAAAATTCTGGTGCTCTAGTTCTTCTAGCTGTGACACCAACTGATTATGTGACCCCATACAAGTTTCTTGACATGCTTGTGACTCAGTTTAGCCATCTTTTAAGTGGTGGTTGTGGATATAACACCTGCTGTACCTACTTCATAGGGTTGTTGTGAAGTTCAAATGAAATAATAAATGTGAAAATGCTTTGAAATTTTCAAAGCACTATGTAATATAAGGTGTTATTATAGGCAGATGTACTTAAAATCAAATATCTAGTTCAAGGGACTTGATCCTAAACAACCTGTTTTACTACTTAATGTTTCAGAAAGCAAACAGGTTAATCTCTCTCCCTGTGTGCTTACACATACACACAAACACACACACAGGCACACGCACACGCACATGCACCCTGCTGCTCCGAGTTTAACTTCTCAGTTTTGAAGCTTTCCCCTGGTCTGGGAAATATGCATGTGCAGTTGAATATGAAAAGCTAAGAATTTACAGACAGAGGCCTCCCCCTCTCTTCCCCCAAATTTCCCTTTATAAAGCTCTCAGAAAAGTAAAGTCGAGGAAGCACAACAGCCTTTTCATACTGCGTAATGTCATGTATTTAATCAGTAGGGTTAGATGAGCCATTCATTTGAAACTTGGCCATGCTACATACATTTTGATCACCCTTTTATGCCAAGCCCATCTGGAAAGTACTTGGGGAACAGAGCAGGAAGGACTGACAGGGAACTCATGCTAATGAGTTCTCTGTTCCCCAAGGAGACATAATCAGGGCAATACTCAGGATTCATCAACATATTTTATTAGCACTATGTGACCTATATGGTTTATTTTAAAGGAATTACCTCAGCTAAATATCTGACTCGTCCTTATACAACTGTTTAAGTAATCAGGCCTGATAGTTTCTGTAACATCAATGAACTATCATCCTCAGGGTTCTCCTCTTTCTTTTTTTTTAATGTATTTACCCTTATTTATTCATTTTCCATTTAGTGAGGTGAGCTTTTTAAAATCATCACAACTAAGTAAATAACTTCTAATAAACAAACAACTAGTAAATAAACAACTGCTATAAATAAGATAGTCCAAATAAAAGACCCACTTATAGGTAGTATATAAAAACTCATACAAAATCAATTGATCAGTTTCCATGTCGAGAAACTGCAAAGTGAATATAAAGCGTGCAGTTGTTTTTGAATGCTAAAATATGTCAGCTACCTATGCATCTTTTCATCACATGATCATATGCTTAAGATTTCAACTAATCTTTAATATATGTCTGAATGACATGGTTTTAAAATGGTATTTTTTTGGGTATGGTGTAACTTGATGGTCTACTTTCATTTTTTTGCATGTAGCTGTCCAATTTTCCCAACACCATCTGTTAAAAAGGCTGTCCTTACTCCACTGTATGCTCTTGCCACCTTTGTCAAATATTAATTGAGCATATAGCCTTGGGTCCATTTCCGGGTTCTCTGTTCTGTTCCATTGGTCTATATGCCTGTTCTTGTGCCAGTACCAGGCTGTTTTGATTACAGTGGCTTTGTAGTATAACCTGAAATCTGGTAATGTGATCCCTCCAACTTTGTTCTTCTTTTTCAAGATTGCTGTGGCTATTCGAGGTCTTTTTTGGTTACATATAAACTTTTGAAGTATTTGTTCTAGTTCTGTGGAGTATGTCGTTGGTATTTTGATGGGGATTGCATTGAATCTATAGATTGCTTTGGGTAATGTGGGCATTTTAATGATGTTGATTCTTCCAATCCATGAACAAGGTATGTGCTTCCACTTTTTTATATCTTCCTCTATTTCTTTTTTCAATGACCTGTAGTTTTCTGTGAATAGGTCCTTTATTTCTTTGGTTAAGTTTATTCCTAGGTATCTTAACTTTTTTGCTGCGATGGTAAATGGGATTGTTTTTTTAGTTTCTCTTTCTGTGAGTTCATCATTGGTTATCAGAATGCCATCGATTTCTTGACGTTAATTTTGTATCCTGCTACTTTGCCAAATTCATTTATTACGTCTAGTAAATTTTTGATGGAGTCTTTGGGTTTTTCTACGTATAGTATCATGTCATCTGCGAATAATGACAGTTTCACTTCCTCCTTTCCCATTTGGATCCCTTGGATAAAAGACTTAAATGTGACCATGAATCCATAAAAGTCCTAGAAGAAAATGTAGGCAACAAAATTTCAGACATTATATGCAGCAGAATTGTCATGAATACATCACCTAAGGCAACAGAAACAAAGGAGAAAATGAACACATGGGACTACATCAAACTCAAAAGCTTCTGCACAGCAGAAGATACAATCATCAAAACGGAAAGGCTACCCACTGTATGGGAGAGCATAATTGCCAATGATATATCAGATAAGGGGTTAATTTCCAGTATATATAGAGTGCTAATACAACCCAACAAAAGGAAGACAAAGAACCCAATTTAAAAATGGGCAGAGGAACTAAATAGACACCTCTCTAAACGGGACATATAAATGGCTAAGAGACATATGAAGAAATGCTCAACATCACTAATCATCAGAGAGATGCAAATTAAAACAACAATGAGGTATCACCTCACACCTGTCAGAATGGCCACCATCAACAAATCATCAAACAACAAGTGTTGGCGAGGGTGTGGAGAAAAGGGCACTCTAGTACACTGCTGGTGGGAATGCAGACTGGTGCAACCACTATGGAAAACAATATGGTGTTACCTCAAAAAATTAAAAATTGAACTGCCATTTGACCCAGTGATCCCACTTCTAGGAATATACCCTAAGAAGCCTCAAACACCAATCAGAAAGAATATATGTACCCCCATGTTTGTAGCAGCACTATTTACAATAGCTAAGATCTGGAAACAGCCCAAATGTCCATCAGTAGACAAATGGATCAAAAAGCTGTGGTACATATACACAATGAAGTACTGTGAAGCTGTAAGAAAGAAAGATCTCTTATCCTTTGAGATGACATGAAGGGACCTGGAAATTATTATCCTAAGCGAAACAAGCCAAGCAGAGAAAGACAGATATCACATGATCTCACTTATTTGTAGAATATAATGAACATAACCATCTGAGGAACGGGGTAGTCCCAGAGGCGTGGAAGTGGGGTACAGACTGACAATCCCCTGAAGAGGGGGTGGGGAGGAGAAATAAACCACAGAACTTATATGCATGTATGTATAAACAATGGACATGGACAACAAAGGTGGGGACAGGGTGGGAAGGGAGAGGGAGGGGGAAATCAGTGGGATAAAAAGGAGAAACATCTGTAACAAAAATAAATTAATTAATTAAAAATAAATAAATAAATAAAATGGTATTTTTTAAAATTGTTGAAAATATTACAGATGCCTACTACCCTTTTTCCCCATTGACACTCTCCTCCCTGCTCCCACCCCCCCGCCTTCCCCACAGTATTGTTTGTGTCTGTTGGTTGGTTACACATATATGCATATAAGTTACATATTTGGTTTATCTCTTCCTCACCTCCCCCCTTCCCTCTGAGGTTTGTCAGTCTGTTCCCTACTTTCATGTCTGGATCTATTTTGATCTTCAGCTTATTTTGTTCATTATATTCCATAAATAAGTGAGATCATGCGGGACTTGTCTTTCTCTGACTGGTTTATTTCACTTAGCATAATACTCTACAGGTCCCTCTATGTCATCTCAAAGGGTAAGAAACCTTTCTTTCTTACAGCTGCATAGTATTCCATTGTGTATATGTACCACAGCTTTTTATCCACTCATGTACTCATGGGCACTTGGGTTATTTCCAGATCTTAGCTACTGCAAATAGCACTGCTATGAACATAGAGGTGCATATATTCTTTCTTACTGGTGTTTTGAGCTACTTAGGATATATTCCTAGAAGTGGGATCACTGGGTCAAATGGCAGTTCCATTTATAATTTTTTGAGGGAACACCCTATTGTTTTCCATAGTGGCTGCACCAGTCTGCATTCCCACCAGCAGTGCACTAGAGTCCCCTTTTCTCCACACCCTCACCAGCACTTGTTGTTTGATGATTTGTTAATGGCAGCCATTCTAGCAGGTGTGAGGTGATATCTCATAGTCGTTTTAATTTGTATCTCTCTGATGATTAGTGATGTTGAACATTTTTATATTTTCTTGGCCATTTGTATGTTCTGTCTGGAGAAGTGCCTGTTCAAGTCCTCTGCCTATTTTTTAATTGGATTGTTTGTTTTCCTTTGTTGAGCTGTATGAGTACTTTATATATTTTGGATATTAACCCCTTATTCGATGTATCATTGGCATATATGTTCTCCCATTGATGCTGGTTTCTTTTGCCATGCAGGAGCTTTTTAGTTTTATGTAGTCTCATTTATTAATTTTTTCTTTTGTTTCTCCTGCCCTAGGCAATGTATAGATAAAAATTCTGCTCTGTGTGATATCTGAAAAAACTGGGTGTTTTAATCCTTATGGCACTATTTCTAGAATGTGATCAGGAACTAGCTGCAACAGAAATACTTGTAATGCACATTGTCTAAAGCAACTCCATTCTCTACCTTTCTTTTCTAATGGTCATGATTTAGGAATTTCCAAAAATCTGATCCCTGGGTCTCATCCTTGAATTACAATCTTTTAGGGTGGGCCCCTGGATTGAGGGTTTTTTAAAGCACACCAAGTGATTCTCTTGTACAGCAAAATTTGGGCACCGTATCCTACGGAAACAATGCAATGAGTGTAGAATCTCAGAGACACTATGAGTAAAATGTAGGGTCCTTTTATTATGTGAGAGGGATTCAAAGAAGAAGATTAACTCTGGCTTCACCATGTCTATGGGGCAAACTTGGGAAAGATACTCACCTCTCTGAGTCCAACTAACCTCACCTATAAAATGGTACCTGTTTGACTGTGTTGTTGTAAGGATTAAATGACATATGGAGAACTTCTACTCTAATGCTTGACATAATGGAAATTAAACATAGGTTCATGCCCTCCCTCCTTGTTCAAAAATAAGTTTCCAGGTGTATTCGTCTCGTCTAGTGTCCTTAGCATGCTGAGTAGAGAAATTTGAACTCATAATTTAATGATAGCTCGTATTTTGGGTTTTTATAGTATGCCAGCCCTGGCCAGTTTGGCTCAGCAGTTGGAGCGTCGGCCTGCGGTACAGAGAGACCCGGGTTCGGATCCCGCTAAGGGCATGTACCTCGGTTGCAGTTTGTCCCCGGCCCTGGTTGGTCGTGCGGGTGGCAGCCACTCGATGTGTCCCTTCACATCGATGTTTCTCTCTCTCTCTCCCTTCCTCTCTCTCCCTCCCGCTCTATCTGAACAAAAAATGGAAAAATGTCCTCGGGTGAGGATAAAATATATATATATATATAGTATGCCAGTACTGAATGCTTCATATGCATTATTTTATTTCATACTACAATAATTCTTAAAGGTAGGCACTATTATCTTCATTTTAGAGATGAAGGAACTGAGGCTTAGAGAGGATAGGTAACTTGCCAGGATCTCAGAGCAAAGAATTAGTAGAGCTGGGATTCAACCCAGGCTTTCTGACTCCAGAGCCTAAGTGTTCATTGTGCTGTATGTTTTGTATATTCTATAAGTGCTTAGATTCCAACATATGAACTAGTCTGTTGGAAAGAATAACCAACGGCAAAAATGGAGTTTATAGCCCTGGCCAGTTTGGCTTAGCGGTTGGAACACTGGCCTGCGGACCAGAGAGTCCTGGGTTCGGTTCCCACTAGGGGCACATACAAAAAAAAAAAAAAAATATAAACCAAATTGATCTGATTTTTCAGGCCAGCTTATAATCTGATGTAATGCAAGTCAAAGCTACAGATCATGTATTATTTGCAACAATGAGCAGTTGCTATAAATTATGAACTAGTCTGGCACTGGGAAAACTACTTAACAACAAAACAAAACACCGCCCGGCCAGTGTGGCTTAGTGGTTGAGCATCAACCCATGCACTAAGAGGTTGCCAGTTCGATTCCCAGTCAGGGCACATGCCCAGGTTTTGGGCTCGATCCCCATTGGGGGGCATGTAGGAGGAAGCCAATTGATGTTGTCTCTCAACAATGTTTCCATCTCTTGCTCCCTCTCCCGTTCTCTCTCTCTAAAGTCAATAAAGAAAAAATTTAAAAAACAAACAGAACACCTTACGACATAGCCTATGTCCTACACATCTAGTTGGGAAATAAAACACAACAGTATGAAGCAACTGGATTGCAAAATCACCACGAATGAAATAATAAATGTGAAACTCCTAGCTAATGGTAAATGTTCAGTAAATATCTGCCTTATTATCAATATTATTTTCTATTTTAATATTATCAATATTGTTTTCTATTTTAATAACTATTATTTTCTATTTTAAGACATAATTCTTATAGTTTTATTAACAATAAGAAGAAATAATCATTGTTATAGCTACCATTTAATGAGTGATTGTGTATCAAGCATTCTGCTTGGCATTTTATATATGTTATATTTAATAATCTTATCAATCCTGTAAAATCAGAATCATTCATGTTGTTTTTTCAAATGAAGAAACTAAGGCTCAGAGAGGTTAAATAACTTGTGCAAGGCATGCATTTAACAAGTATACCAGCATCAGGCTAAATAGTATTTATAGCCCTGGCCGGTTTGGCTCAGTGGTTAGAGCATTGGCCCACGGACCATCTCGCTAGGGGTGTGTACCTCAGTTGCAGTTTGTCCCCGGTCCTGGTTGGGGTCGTGTGGGGGGCAACCAGTCGATGTGTCTCTCTCACATCGATGTTCCTCTCTCTCTCTTCCTCCCACTCTCCCTCCACTCTATCTGAAGATAAATGTAAAAATGTCCTTGGGTGAGGCTAAAAAAGAAAAAAATAATTTAAAAGGAGTTGGGGAAGAGGTCAACTGCTGGAGAAAACAGGGATGACATCTCTGAGTAGGAAGAGCAGCATTGTGATGAGGAAACGATGGAAGAGAAAGGCCTTTGATGATGGAGGTGGCAGGAACAAAATATGTGTGTGTTTTTGGATACAGGTCCCTAGCACTTTGCTCAGGGCCATGCTCATGGTGAATGTATGACTACGCCTCTTTACTGAACAGAGGAAAGTATGAGGTGTGTTCGTAGAACAGCAAGTAAACCTGTTTGCCTGGAATGAAGAGTTTGTGTAGGGCAAAGTTAGAATTTATGTAGTCCCCAAACCCATGACCCTGAAAACTCAGCCTTCATTTTCTTTTCTTTTTTTTTTAATCCTCACCCGAGGACATTTTTCCATTTTTTATTCAGATAGAGCAGGAGGGAGAAAGGAAGAGAGAGAGAAACATTGATGTGAAAGAAACACAATGAGTGGCTGCCACCCGCACGACCCAACCAGGGCTGGGGACAAACTGCAACTGAGGTACATGCCCTTGGCGGGAAGCGAACCTAGGTCTCTCCAGACCGCAGGCCAATGCTCTGACCGCTGAGCCAAACCGACCAGGGCTCAGCCTTCATTTTCTGATAGCCTGTTTAGGTTGCCTCATCTCCAGTTACTTTTATTAATTCACTCACTTATTTTCATTCACTGAGAAAACAATATTTATAGAACTGTATCAACCACTCTTCTGGGTGCAAGGGATAGCCTAGAGAATAAAACAGACAAAACCCCTGCACCCATGAAGTTTTTATTGTACTGGGAAAACCCAGATGTTAACATATAAACAAATTGATAAAGTTATTTCAGGTGCTAAGAGCTATGAAGAAAATAAAAAAGACCATTGAAAATGACTAGGGTGGAGTTGAGTGCTGCTTTAGTTAGGATGGATGAAGAAGGCCTCTTTGAGGAGGTGGCATTTGAACTGAGACCCAAATGATCCCAAGTTGTCAGCTGGAGAGAAAAGCAAGTTCAAAGGTCATGAGACAGGAATACGCTTGGTGTTTGAGCACTGTGGGCAAGGGACAGAGGGGCCTCAGATTTGGCCAGAGAGCTAGGTGGGGACTAGAGCATGTAGGTCTGGTAGATCAGGCTGGGAGTTTGACTTTTGGGAAGTTTTAAGCAAAGGAGGGATAGGGTCTTGTTTACATTTTTGAAATTTTACTCTCACTTCTGTGTGAAGAATAGACCCTGGAGAGATTTGACTGGAGACAGGGAAGCCAGTTAGGCAGCCATTAAAGTCATTCATACAAGAGGAAATGGAGTCTTGTTGTAGAGGTGGCTGTGGAGATGAGAAGTGATCAGACTTGGGGTATATTTTGGAGGTAGAGCTGACATGACTTGCTGATAGAGTGCCTGTGCAGGGTAAGGAAATGAAAAGAAAGAGAAGAATCCATCCAGAATAATCTGTAGGCCTTTGGCCTGAGCATTTGGGTGGATGGAGACACAATTATCTGAGATACAGAAGACTTGAGAAGAAATAGTATGACAGATAAAAGTGAACACTGCTGTTAGGTTGTGTTAAGCTTGAGATCAACCTCTTTTTCTCTTCAGAATACTTATTTCCACTCTACAATTATCTTGTTAATTTTTTTGTACTTGCTCATCATTGATTCCCTCCTCATAAGAACCTTCAAGAGAGCAAGAAATTGTTTTGTAGTGTTCATGATTATATCCCTAGAGTCTAGAACACTAAATGGCACAGAGTATATGCTCAATAAATATTAGGATTTGTTGAGTCTAATTCAGCGGTTCTCAAACTTAAGTGTACATCAAAACCACCTGGGTAGCTTACTAAAAATTCAGAACCAGCCCTCCCCCTAACCTCTCCCTACCAGGACTCTGTTTTATTAGGTCTGGGAGCTGTACTCAGGAAACTGCATATTTAGCCAGCACTGTAGATGGGCAGTGGTCTATAGCCTAAACCAGTGGTTTAGATATATTAGTGTCCATTCAAAACTTTCCTTAGAAACCACATTTCAGAACCATACCAAAACGGTGCAAAGTATGGCTTTAAGAATTTAATGGTATTTTCAAATACATTCAAATCAAAAGGTGCTGATTTGAAAGATTTTGAGAGAAAATCATTGAAAGAATCCTGGAGTTTCTACTACCTCATTTGACTTATATGCTATCATTGGCGACCAGGTAGGGTTCTCTTAGAAGGGACCTTCATGTGAAGAGAGGTGGCTTCCTAAGTGCTGGGACAGTACTGCTCCTTTACCACATCTCAGCAGTGTGTATCCCACACCTATTTACAGGTGTGTGAAATTCCTTTACTTGGTGATTACAGTAAATGAATGTTTTTGTTTGTACAGCATCCATTCCCTTTCCCAGTAAGAGTGCTTCAGTATTCCTTCGTAGAACCTTTTTTCACCCTGTTACTATAGTTTTGATGCCCTGCCCTCTTCCTGAGCAAGGGGTTAGCACCAAGTTGGACCAACCAGATGTTCTGTCTCTGGCATTTGATTCTTGAGGAGAGAAACATGAAGACATAAGAAGATTAGAGTTATCTTGAGGGAGGTCCTTGAGGAGAATGTGATTGGATATTGTTATAAGGGTCACACAGATTGACTTGGCCCGTCTTCCAATACCCAGTTCTTCGGCTTTGCTTTCAATTCTACAAGCCATAAGCCTTAGTCTTCCAATAAATTCCTGTTTTAAGTTAAAGGGGTTTCAGTTGCTTGCAGTATAATCTATGAAACAGCAATTAAAATCCTTGCAATCTATAATTAAAGGTAAAGTTTTTAAAACAAATCCTTCCAGGGAGTAGGAACACACTGACCTAAGTTTTCGCTATAGTGTAAATGTTTGATAGTGGAGCCTGAACAGTACACTTTACCAGGCAGAGGAGAGTGAAAGGCTCCGTGGCTTGACATCAGTTCTACCACTGAGATTGGAAGTAAAGGGATGACTGGGACATGTGAAATTTCACTTTACAAGTTTGCGCTGAGTTTACATATGAGATAAATACCGTGCTGGAAACTCTCAATACTTTTATTCCATAGTTTCTGCTGAGCTCTCCCAGCTTCTGAGTTTCTATCTTCAGATTAAACTTTCAGGGTAAGCCTTTCCAAAGCAGGGCATAATTACTAGGACACATAAACCTAAGACATCAATTTATGAACATGAGAACTCATAATATTAAATTTAGTACTCATTTCCTTCTGTGGCCCCTAGGGGAAAATAAGAACATCCTGTCCTTTTAATCATTTAGGTTAAATCCTAGTCATTTGCTGACCTCTCCCTTCCCCCCATTTAAAAAAAGACCTATAATGCTTTAAGACTGTAAGAAATTGACTTAATTCATGTCTTATAAGCAATATTCTTGGAGCAATATAAGTTTCTCACAACCTCATTCCTAGTGTTTACTGAAATTAAGTCACAACAGATAGGATGCTGGACTAAGTATGCTGAGTGTGAACCACACCCAGGGAATGATAAGGAGCATGTAATACTTTGGCAGGAATAATATAAGTGAAATTTAATCACTTGCAGATCATAGGCAATATAAATAAAAATAAAATATAAAAACCAAGTCTAATTTTTATTTTTTGTTTTTAATAGTGGTTGCTATTTGTGAAAACTAAACATAGCAACAAAATCTGGATATAATCTATGTAAAGTTTTCATGGCTAATTGTTTTCATTTCAAATTCTTATCATTGAAACATAAAATAGTATTACTAACATTTGCTGAGAACTTAACTATGTACTAGGTACTATTCAACGTGCTTTATAATTTAAATATCTCATTTAATTTTACAACAGCCTCATGAGTTATTATCCTGTTATTCTTGCTTAGCAATGACGGAACTGAGCCACTGAGAAAGTAAGTAATTTGTCCAAAGAGCTGGTAAATGGAAGAGGCTGGGTTTTGAGTCCATATAATAAAATGGCTCCAGTCTGGGCTCTCAACCCCTTCTCCTACTTCCAACATTGTTTGCTCAGTTAGTGAAACAACACCTAGTCTTTCCTTCTACTATCATTTGAGACCCTTATAACCCTCACTTTGAATATTTAAAATTATATTTTGAAAACTACCTTAACCAGGAAATCAAAATAAACAGGCTTTCCAGAAGCCAAATTGCTTGGATGTTACTAGTTAATGAATCGATGAGCCTTTCCAGCAGCCTTGACAGAAATTTACTTACTCGGATTTCACATTAAGTAAAATAGTAAGAATTTAGGGATCGAATCTAAGTCAGGTCTACAAATACATGAACAAGGCCTTGGTTTTCAAATTCCCCAAAGTTCATACTTTGTTCCAGTGGATTTGAGAGGGGGCAATAAGTCGCAATCTTTCTCAGAAAAGTGGGTTCCTTTTCTGATTGGTGGCTTTTACTTCTTTGCCAGGAAGTGGTTGAGAGACCAATCCTGAATTTGCATCTAAGAGTAACCTGGGTACGGAGAGAGAATGGCGCAGACATCAAACGTCCTATTCTCAAATATTTGGGGGTTCTTCAAATACAATGTGGATTTTCTGAGCCAGTTTCCCTGTATTCTGGCCACGATACAACTTGCTTCAGCCCAGAAGATGGTAGTTTCTTGAAGACCCTTTTTAGTCTCTTTCTTTTTATTTTCCATGAGATATAGAATTTTCTTTTCCGTGGATATTAAATTGATCCAACCCTGACTTCTTTTTATAAGTTTGCCAGAATTTTTAAATCAGATGTCCCTCTGATTGGGCTTGGCCTTATATTTTCTGGGAATAAGTAGCTACCCTTCCCTCATGCCATTGCTTTCTTTATATACAACATTAATACTTTTAGTACTGAATTTAAGAATCCATGGCATTAAAAAAAAGAATGTAGGGTGACACCAAATGGTCCTGCCTCATGTGCCTTTGCTCTTAGAAGAGACAAAGGGAGAGGGGGACAAAGGCATCACTTTCCCTGCCCCTAATCATGTATTTGTGGTAGGATATCAAGGTGGCACCTAAGGTAGCTCAAGTCACCAACAAATCAGCAAAGGGATTCCAAACCTAAACAAAAATGCTAGAAAGTCTACAATCTTGTATTCTGGTGGAAAGGTTAGTAGAAGAGTCACTGTGATGATTGGGTTCTGCACTAGTTAGCTGAGAACTTGAGCAAGTTATGTAATGATTTTGAATCTCTATTTCCCTATCAGTAAAGTGGGTGTGGGAGTCAAACTATGCATTAGTAGGCTTGGAAGTTATTTGATCTAGCCTCTGATCAACCACAGGAATTTCATCTACAGATAACCAATGATCCAACCTTCCATAAAAGAACACTTCTTATCTCCTTATCCTCCTGATGTTGAACATCTCCGAACCTCCATTCATTGGTCTTCCTTTTTTCCTATGAAGTTCTGAGTTAGAAACTTGGATGACAAAAGAGATAATATACTACAGCGGAAAGAGAATCAGGCCAGCCTGACTCTAGACCCCATCTCAAGAACTTAACCAGCTGTGAAATCTTGACCAAATTGCATTAGTTCTATGAGGCTCACTTTCTTTATGTGTCTAATTGAAGAAATTGCAATCTACTCTGAAAGTTTGTTGGAAAAATTAGAAATAATTTAGATAAAATACTTCTACATAGGGAATGCTTAATAAGAAGACAAAGAGGGTTCTTTTTCTTAGAATATAACAAAGTCAATATTTATTGAGGCCTGAGGAGTTTTTTTATTATTTTTTTCTTTATTGATTTTTAGAGAGAGAGGAAGGGAGAGGGAGAGAGAGACAGAAGCATCAACGAGAGAACATCGACTGGTCACCTCCTGCATGTCTCTCACTGGGGATTTGGCCCACAACCTGGGCATGTGCCCTGATCTGGGAATTGAACTGGTGACATCTTGGTGCATAGGTCGACGCTCAACCACTGAGCCACAACGGCCGGGCAAGGCCTAAGGCGTTTTATGGCAGGATTTCAGGTTCCTGTTACAATAGTTTGTTCTGAAATTTTCTTAACTTTTCCTATTGTTCCAGTTCTAAATAAATAATCACTTCCTATATATTTCCCTTCCCAATAAATCCTCATGTTCTTTTGCTTGTGCAAAAACATGAAAGAAGCTTGGCCATGGACTTAATGAAGTGGTAGTTGAGTGTATGCTGACCAATTAGGAAAAGTCCACAGTAGAGGTGGAGTTTAACCTTTACTTTGAGGCAGGAGGGGCTTCTGAGCTTTGCTGCAAAGAAATAGTTTGCTTCTAAAATAAAGGATAGTTTTGGTAGGAGCTAAATTGTGCACTGTGAAGAGAGATTATAATAATACAGAGAACATGTTGATGTTAGTGGAATGAAAGAATTCTGTGAGTTTAGGAGTGAGGTAACCCAGAGCTCTGGATCTCACAGCTGAAACTTCATAGAAAGTTTCCTTAGGAATGGAGTTTTCATAGTATCTCCTCTTGAAATTGGCCATCAGTGTAGAAAATGAAAACATGTAACTCTTTGATCAAGAAAACACACTTAAAAGAAGCTACCCTACAGAAATCTTTGTATGAGCATTTGAACAGGTTACTAGATGTTTACTACCATTTGGTTTCCAATAGCAAACAAAAAAAAAACAACTATCTAATTTTTTCAATAAGAGAATAATAAAAGCAATTATAATAGACCCATGAAGTAGAATACTATGTAACCTTAATGAAACATAATGTTGACTTTTATATACTAACATGACATGTCATCCATGATATAAGGAAAAAAGGTTGTAGAACAATATGCAAAAAGTAATGCCATGTTTATATATATGTAAGTATATTTGTATGTGTATATATGTGTGTGTGTATATATACATATGTGTGTGTGTGTGTATATATGCATGTAGATATAAATATATTTTGTATGTATTTAGAAAAAAAGTTTAGAAATCTATACATGAAACTATTAATGTTTGCCTGGCTGGTGTGGCTCAGTGGACTAAGCATTGTCCCACGGACTAAGAGGTCCCGGTTTGATTCCCAGTCAGGGCACATGCCCAGGTTGTGGGCTTGATCCCTGGCGGGGGGTTGGGGGGCATGCAAGAGGCAACCAATTGATGTATCTCCCTCACATTAATGTTTCTATCTCTCCCTCCCTCCCTTTCTAAAAAATCAATAAAAACATATCTTTAAAAAACTGTTACTGTTTAACAGGACTTCTGAGCAGTGGGGTTAGAAAGGTGAGGAACACTTTGATTTTTTTACTTTAAATAATTATATATCTGAGTGGTTTTACATGTATAAATATTATTTGTATAATATTTTTAAATGATGAAATAAGAATACCTAAGTTTAGGAACATACATTTAAGCACTTAGTTACCCTTTCATAAATTTCAGGAGTCCACACTTGGAAAATAACCTTTTCAAGAGAAATGAATAAAGTCAGCCTGTTTCCCTTGGCTAAAAAGAATCTCAGAATTGAAAGACCATCTTGTTTGATTCCCTAGAAAGACACCCACCTATCCAAGCCCTCAAGGGAGGAATCTGGAATCCCTGACATATCAGGGTTCCTTCCTACCTCTCCACTACTTCCTGTGGACTTCAGATGGGGCAAAATGTTTTGAGTGGAGTGTGCCTGTTAAGAGTGTCTTCCTTAAAAGGAGGTGAGATTTGGTCATCAGATCACTTTCCACAGGCGACTAGATGTGTGCACTTGGGGTTAAGTGCTGGTTACTATAAATAAAGCTTTGTGGCCCAGGAGCCTGCCTTTTAAAGCTCAGCACTGTTAATATTGGTCACCAAACCGATTGGCTCGATGCCAATTCAATTGCTTAAAGAACAATATTGATGAGCACTTGGGTTTGATTATTTTCAAGGGACCAAATTTCTCACACAAAAGAATATTTTTCAACAACCAGACTGTATCACCAGTTCCAGCTGATTGCTTTTTGTCATTGTTCCTCTAGCTGTGAGGATTAGGAGAATAGTGGGTATGACTGGACAAGTTCATCCGTTTGTTCAGTTATCCATTTATCTCTCCATTCAGTCGTCAACAGTAAAACATAGAAGTTAGTGGTCCCCTGGGCACCTTGGGGTCAGGAACACTTGAGTTTGAATTCCTGGTCTGCCACTTACTGGTTGTAAAATCTCAGCAAGTTATATAACCTATCCAAGACCCCAGTCCTCGTCTACAAAATGGGGGCAGTAGTCAAAGGTTGTCATGAGGCTTTTTTTTTTTTTAATTCCTCCCCCGAGGATATTTTTCTGCTTATTATCAGATAGAGTGGGAGGGAGGGAGGGAGAGAGAGACAGAGAGAAACATCAATATGATAGAGCTACATTGACTGGTTGCTTCCCACACGACCCTGACCAGGGCCAGGGACTGGACCGAAGCAGAGGTATGTGACCTTAACTGGGACTGAACCTCAGACTCTTTGGTTCACAGGCCACTGCTTTAACTGCTGAGCAAAACCGGCCAGGGCAGATTCTGAACGTTTAATATAGTTAGGACATAATCCTCTTTTTTAAAGAGGTTAAGTCTAGACCAGAGGTGAATTCAGGGATTTCTTGAACTTGGATGGGGGAAAAAAAATCACAACTTTATTTTACACTAACCTCTAACTGAAATTTAACAGTCTTTCAATTATGAATTTATATAACAAATCACAGAGATATTCACAATATGTGTCACTTTGTCAGCAACAGAAATCATGTTTAAATTTTATAGAAATTCTGTCCTGGCTGGTTTGCTCAGTGGTTAGAGTGTCGGCCTGCGGACCAGAGAGTTCTGGGTTCAGTTCCCGCTAAGGGCACGTACCTCAATTGCGGTTTGTCCCCAGCCCTGGTTGGGGTCATATGGGTGGCATCCATGGCAACCACTCGATGTGTCTCTCTCACATCGATGTTTCTCTCTCTTCCTCCCTCTCTCCTGCTCTATCTGAAGATAAATGCAAAAATATCCTCGGGTGAGGATAAAAATAAATTAATTAAAAAAAATAGAAATTCTGAAATTTTATTTATGCACATCATTACTTTGAAATTATCATAGTAATCAAACCCACTGCTAGATCTGGGAATTGTGTTAATAAAGAAGCACATACATAACTATATCTCAAAATTTGTTTTATATTTTGAAAACTGTATATTAGTTTATTTATTTTGCATTCCTCTGTACTTTATTTTATGCATTTAAAAACTGCATTCTGAAATGAGTACATACCATATATTTATACCTTGTATAAGGATGTCCATAACAGCGCTCTTTATTATAATGAAAAATGGGAAACAACTGAAGAATGGGTACATTGGCAGTGGTATATTCATACAATGAAATACTACCAGCAACGAGAATGAATAAACAATTGCTACGTTCAGCAACATGGGTGAATCTCACAAATATATGGTTGAGAAAAAGAAACCAGACACAAAAGAGAACATACTGTTGATTCAGTTTCTATGAAGTTTAATAACAAATTAAGAAATCTATGGAGTTAGAAGTCAAGATAGCATTTATCCTTTTGTGGAGTGGAGGCTGGGGGTGTTTCGGCTTTGGGTTACTCATTGATGTGGATGTTAGTGATGTGAATTCTAACTCACTTTGTACAAATCCATTGAGCTATCACCCATCTGTAACTTGTAAACTTGCAGTTGTTGTACTTCAGTAACATGTTACTTTAAAAAGAGAGGTCCATAGGTTTCACCAATCTGCCAAAGGGATTCGTGGCACAGAAAGGATTAAGAACCTCTGGTCTAGATGGAGACATAAATTCAGAGAAATTACTATTTTATAATGTTTTATACACAGCCTGTATGTTCCAGGCCATTCCTGATCCCAGTCTTCTATCTTATTGACCCTTTAAGTATCACTCACACTTCAGACCAAGAATCCTGTGGGTATTTTTGTTTTGTTTTTATATTGAAACTATGGTCACTGCAGCTGTAGGAAAAGAATTACAAAGCACTGTAAAAGCACAGAGAAGGGAATCATTTGCTGAGGGCGGTCAGAAAGAAATCTCAGGAGGAGGTGATATCGGAATAGAGCCTCAAAGGACAGGTCGACTTCCAGCTGAAGGGCTTCCTGTCCAAGTGAGCAGCAGCAGGAAAACGTCGGAAGTGTGCTGTGTTTGTAGAACACTGAGTCATCTCGTGTGGTTGGATCCTGGGGAAGATAAATGAGGTTAGGAGGGAAAAAGGCAGGAGATATGCGAAGGACGGTTTATCGTGCTGGGAAAGCAAACAGTGCTGTTTGTTTTTATCTTTTACTGAAGGAATATACATCGAGAAGAGTGCTCAGAACATAAGTGCACAGTCTAATAGATTTTCACAGATGGAACACATCTATTTTACTAGCACCCAGATCAAGAAAAAGGACATTAACAGTATCCCAGAAAGCTCCTTTCACGATCCCTACCAATCCCTGCTTTTCCCATCCCTGCCAGGAACTGCTATCCTAACTTCTTTTTTCTCTTAACCACTTTACTGAGATATGATTGAAAAGCTGTACATATTTAATGTATACAACTCTGTGAGTTTGGGGGTAAGAATCCGTCACTAATCCACCACCACCATGCAGACAGTACACATATCCATACCTCCAAAAGTTTCCTCCTACCTCCTTTATTATAACTCTCTTCTTTTCATGATAAGAAAATTTAACATAAGATATACCCTCTTAGCAAATTTTAAAGTATACAATACAATGTTGTTAGCTATGGGAACTACAGTATACAGTAGAAGTCCAGAACTTATTTATCTTGCAGAATTGAAACTTTGTACTCTTTGACTATCACCTCCCCATCTCCCCTTCCCTGGCAACCACTATTCTACTCTGTGCTTCTAGGAGTTGGACTATTTCAGCTTCTACATATAAGTGAGATCATATGGTATTTGTCTTTCTGTATCTGGCTTATTTCGTTGAACATAATGTCCTCCAGATTCATCTATGTTGTCACAAATGGTGGGATTTCCTTCTTTTCTTTTAGGGCTTGAAAATATTCACATATATATCTCACATTTTCATTATTGGTTCATCTGTCAATGGGCACTTCAGTTGTTTTCATATCTTAGCTATTGAGAAGAATGTTACAATGAACGTGGGAGTGCAGGGACATCTCAAGATTCTGATTCGGATTCCTTTGGCTAAACACCAGAAGTGGAATTTCTGGATCATATGGTGGTTCTATTCTTAACTTTTTGAGGAATTGCCATACTGGTTTTCAAAGTGGCTGCACCGATTTACATTTCCACTAACAGTGTATTGGGGTTCCCTTTTTTTTCTACATCCTTGACAACCCTATTTGTGTTTTTGTTTGTTTTTAGTAACAGCCATCCTAGCAGGTGTGAGGTGATATCTCACTGTGGTTTTGATTTGTATTTCCCTGATGGTTAGTGATGTTGAGAACCTTTTCATGTACCTGTTTGTTGGCCACTATAGTGACTTCTAACACCAAAGATTGGTTTTGTGCTTTATTTAGCATATGTACTCTCTTGTGTCTGGCTCTCTCACTCATGTTGGTAAGTGAAACAATGTCTTCGCATGTAGTTGCAGACCATTGCCACCTAAGTTTTAAGCAGGAATGGCATGGCTGACCTCTGTGTTAGGAAAATCACTCTAACAGCTTTGAGGAGGAGGGTGGAAAGACAAGAAGTCCCATGCAGGGAAGCTAGAGCAATAATCTAAATGAGAAATGATGAAGGCCTGACTCAGAGCCCAGGCAGTGGGAGTGGAGAAGAGGAGGGCAGATCAGAGAGTCATACTGAGCTCTGGAGAAGCAATTTGAAACACATGCTCCAGTCACACTGTCCTTCACACACAGAAGAGAGCATTCCACTGAGCGCTCAGATCCAGAGCAACGGCCTTAGCCTGGGTGTCTGTCAAGATTTAGGTGAAGCTGGCCACATCCCTCTAAAAGTCTATTGTCCTAGATGATAGAAATGAAACAGACCAAAAGCCAACACAATGTGGACTAATGAAGGGGGGTCCCATTAGACTTTATGACCCCAAATGGTTATTGGTGCTGTTTTGCAGTTGAGTTATTTTTCTTAAATATTTTTGAGGAGTTTCAACATAAAATTTAGAAAACAAAATCAGGATTGAAGAGAAAACAGCGATAGGGAAGAGCTGTAGCAGAACGTTGGGAAGGGTGAGACTGCTAAGGGGTGTGAGATGGTTGTGTGGGACAGACAGATGGGGAGATAGCTGGTGAAGCATGAAGTGAGAGCCTATTCACTATCTATTTTAATCTCATGCTTCTCAATCTCAGGTGTGCACATCCCTGGCTGCATGTCAAGAGGTGCTTGAGTCACCTGATAAATATTGTACATCTTTCTGGAGGGTTCGTTTTACCCCGGGACTGGGGAGAAGGATGCCATTTATATGGAAGCAAACAATATGTTATAAAGTAAAATACAAGTTTTATGTGAAGTTTATTGATAAACCACAAGACTTCAAGTAATTTTCTAGGCAAATGCTTTGGCCTTCAGCCCCAATGTCTCCCTTGCCATTAGGTGGACTTCAGAGGAAAAGTTCTGAAAATCCTCATCTCTGTCTCCCCTGACTCCATGATCTACTCTGTGATGGCAGGACCTAACTGAGCTCTCTTCTAGAAGGAGTGTGTTACTCATTCAACAACATTCCTTCCGTCCTTAACGCGTTCGTTCTGATGATATTAAGTCAGGAATCACTATGTACTAGGACCTGAGAGATTTTTTTTAATTTTCCTGAATAATATCATAAGCTCCAAAAAGGACTGTGTCTTTAAAAAAGTTAGAGTCACCTTGGCTGGTTTGGCTCAGCAGTTAGAGCATCGGCCTGCGGTCTAGAGAGACCCGGATTTGGTTCCCGCTAAGGGCACGTACCTCGGTTGCAGGTTGTCCCCCGCCCTGGCTGGGTTGTGTGTGTGGCAGCCATTCGATGTGTCCCTTTCACATTGATGTTTCTTTCTCTCTCTCTCCCTCCCACTCTATCTAAACAAAAAATAGAAAAATGTCCTTGGGTGAGGATAAAAAAATAAAAAAGTTAGAGTCCCTCAGCATTTGTCAAACCTTTCATATATTAGACGTTCTATAAACATTTGTTGACTTAAAATGAAATGGGATCTTTGCAAAAACCTGAGGAATTAGAAGAAAGACAATAAAGAAGAGAGAGGGATGATGAGTGCATGTGAACTAACTCCTAACTAATAGGAACTAAACCTATTGTTTAATCCATGAACAACTGTGAAATAGACTTTAAATTATATTCATTTTATAGCCAAGAAATAGAGAATGAATAAAGTAACTTGTCCAAAGTAACACCACTAGTAAGTGACAGAGCACAGATTCAGTCTCTGCTTGTTGGATACTAAAGTTCATGGAAATATAAAGCATATATACCCTTTGACCCAATAATTCTGCTAGGAATTTATCCTTGTGATACTGTGATTTATAATAAGAAATATATTTTTGGTCTTTGTCAGTATCTGGCATACAGCTCATAAAACCCTTGGAATTGCTAAGTGATGAGAGAGAGAGAGAGAGAGAGAGAGACAGAGAGAGAGAGACAGAGAGACAGAAAGGTGCCTTTTATTGGGTGTCTTCTATTAGGATGGGGATTGCTTGTCAGTGGTACCAACCATGTTATTAGAGGATTGGAACTTTTGGTCACACCTCCTGACCTCTGAGGAGGGGAGAGGGGTGGAAGATTGAGTTCAACCACCGATGGCCAATGAATTAATCAATCATGCTTATGTAATGAAGGCTTCATAAAAACTCTAAAATATGGGGTTTGGAGAGCTTCTGCTCTGTTGGTGAACACATGGAAATTTGGGGCGAGTGGCACCCTCAGAAAGCGTGAAAGCTCTCTGTCCTTTCCCTATACATCTCTTCCATAAGGCTGTTCTCATGTTACATTCTTTTCTAATAAATCGATAGTCTAGTAAGTAAAACGTTTCTCTGATTCTGTGAGCTGCTCTAGCAAATTAATCCATCCCAACCAGAGAGTCAGAACCTCCAACCACAGCTGTTCTGTAAGAAGTAACCTGCAATTGTGATGATGTCTGAAGTGGTGGACAGTCTTATAGGACTGAGCATTTAACCTGTGAGATCTGATGTTATCTCCAGCTGGACAGATAGTGTCAAAATTGAGATGAATTGTAGGATACCCAGCTATTGTCAGGTAATTGCTTGGCGATGTGCGGAAACTACTCCCACATTGTAAATTAGATGCAGAATCATTAATCTTATAGATATATTCAAATAACTGCTCAAGTTCAAACACAAGGAGTTTTGGTGCTCATTACAATAGCACTAAATTGGAAATAATCTAAATGCCCTTTATTGGTGAACTGGTTAAATAAATTAAGGAACATCCATAATAAGAGTCATATTGCCTGGCTGGTGTGGCTCAGTGGTTGAGCATCGACCCATGCACCAAAAGGTCACCAGTTTGATTCCCGGTCAGGGCACATGCCCAGGTTGTGGGCCTGATCCCCAGTGGGGGGTATGCAGGAGGCGGCCAATCGATGTTCTCTCTCGTCGATGTTTCACTCTCTTCCTCCCTCTCTAAAATCAATAAAGAAAAATACATATATATATATATATATATATATATATATATATATATATATATAAAAGAAGAGTCATACCTATATATACTGATATGGAAAACTGTTCAGGATATATTATTAATGGAAGAACAACAGATAATAAAACAGCATTTTTAAATTACATTTTATCTTTCTAAAAACAAATGCATAAATCATAGATGCATGCTAAAAATTCTGGAGGACTGCACCCAACTGTAACAGATTGCCCCTGGGGAGGTGATGAGGTCTGCCCAGGTGGGGATGAAGAGAGAGGTTGCTTTGTCTTCACTTTACTTCCCTTTGAATTATATGAAAGTAAAAATTTAAACATGACTATGTATTACTTTATAATAAAAGGAAGAAAGTTAATAAAATTAAATACAAATAAAGCCTGAGAGTTTTTTAACTCCATATAATGACACACGGAGTAAGTAAAAACCTCAAGAGGCAGGAAACTGGAGGGAAGAGAGTTGAATAAAAGCAGGAGCGATGAGGCAAAAGAATCAAGGGAAAAGGAAATGGTGGTGTCAGTGAAGCTCATGCCAAGGCTTTTATTTATTGGCTTAAAAGAAATCTACTGTCGCCCAGACGGTGTGACTCAGGGGTTGAGCGTTGACCCATGCACCGGGAGGTCGCTGGTTCGATTCCCGGTCGGGGCACATGCCCAGGTTGTTTGTGGGTCTGATAATCAGTAGGGAGCATGCAGCAGGTGACCAATTGATGTTCTCTCTCATCAATATTTCTATCTCTCTCTCTAAAATCATTAAAGAAAAAAAACATTGGAAAAAAAAAAAGAAATCTGCTCACAGTTCTGGGGTTTAGAAGTTTAAGATCAATGTTTTAGCAGGCGTCCTGTTCGCGCAGGAGGGATCTCTGCCTCTCCCCTAGCTTCCTGTGGTTTGTTGGCCATCACTGGTGCTTCACGGCCTGCAGATCTCTGCCTTCATGTGCATGTGGCATTCTCCCTAAGTGTGAATGTCTGTGTCCCAATTACCCCTTTTTATAAGAACACCAGTCATATTGGACTGGGGCCCTATCCTACTCCACTGTGACCCCATCTTAACAAATTACATCTATAGGATCCAATTCCCAAATAAGGTCACATTCTGAGGTACTGGGGATTAGGACTTCAACATATACATTTTTTTTGGTGGGGGTGGGAGTGGGGAGACACAATTCAACCCATAAAAGTAGTATAAAAATTTTGTGAACTGTGTCATGTGTAAGGACTTGAACTTCAGGAATTTGGGGTTGTCCATTTTAGAGATTAACCCATTTTTTCCCTCTGTTGAATCAATACCCAAGTTTCTAAATGTTGGTAGAAACCATATTTTACACAAAGGAACTGTGGGAATATTGACAAACCTGGAATTACAGATATATATATCTGGAGATCAATCTGAGCTGAGTGGAAGTTTGAGAATTTCAGGTAAACAACATATAAATACTTGGTCTTGGTTGGTCTTTCATTTGCTATCTATTTACACTGCTTTAAGCTCATGTTTTTGGCTGCCTTAATGCCCTGAGATTTTACCAGTGAACATTCACAGTTATGACTGAGAAGTATAATGAGACTAATGAAACTATTTAAAATAACTGTATGTATGCTTATAACAAACTGTACGGGACTTAGACACTCCAGTATCTCTCTCTCAAAAAAAAAATTTTAACTGTGGTAAAATATACATGACATAATATTTACCATATCAACCATTCCATGGGGGATTGGTTTCAGAACCCCCATGGATACCAAAACCCTCAGATGTTCAAGTCCCTTATATAAAATGGTGTAAAATAATGCATACAGTCAGCCCTATGCATCTGTGAAAAATCCACCTGTGATTGGCTAAATCTGCAGATGTGACACCTAGGGACACAAAGGGCCAACTGTTTATTTATTGACAAAAATCTGCACATAAGTGGACCTGCATAGTTCAAACCAGTGTGGATCAAGGGTCAACTATATACTCATTTGTTTGCAACCAATCCTCAGAACTTTTTCATCTTACAAAATCAAAATTCTATACATATTAAACAACAACTCTCCATTCCTCCCCCTCCCCCTACAACCTCTGGCAACTACCATTCTACTTTCTGTCTCTATGAATTTGATTACTCTGTATACCTCCTGTAAGTAGAATCATACAATATTTGTCTTTTTGTGACTAATTTATTTTAGCATAATGTCTTTAGATTCATCCACATTATAGCATGTGTCAGAATTTCCTTCCACTTAAAGACTGAATAACATTCCAATATATATATCACATTTTGTTTATTCATTCACCCATCAATGAATACTTGGGTTACTTCCAGGTTTTGGCTACTGTGAATAATGCTATTATGAACATGGATGCACACATATCTTTTCAAGACCCTGTTTTCAGTTGTAATTTTTAAAAGTATTTTGAGGAGTAGCCATATTATTATAAGTTGTTTTTTTTAATTGTGATACTCTTACTGCTCATTTAGAAAGATAGGAGGCAAGAAGGTAGTTGTTTCTCAATATATAAATTACACAAAAACCAGGAAAGCAGACTTGTCATCAGCAAAATCGAGATTTTTTAAAAAAGAACTAGATGGCATGTAAAGCAAATGTAGGAGCATGCTTGACTATTGCCTTGAGTGAGAAGTGGAGAAGGAAAAGTAATTGCTGACTAAACTGCTTAAGGACCTAAGTATTTCTACTGGGAAATATTCATGTTTGGTGGAGTTGCGAGTTTTTGGGAGTGTCCTCATTAGAAAACAGCTGATGATTCCAGGAAACTTTGGAAGAATCACCATGGTGATAGAGTGACCCATTTAAAGGGCAAAGCCTATTGTGAGTTGAACTTCAAAAGATGCCTGTATAGAAGCTTCTCTTTCATTTTTCATTGGACATAAGATATGAAATAAAGTAGTATCATTGTTATTATCTTCATTCCTCTTGTAGTCTGATGTACTGTGGAGAACCCAAGACACCTTCAGACTCTAGTCCTGGCTTGGCTCTCCTTAGCTGCATGACTTTGAGCTGGTCACGAAGCTCTCCAGCCTCAGAGGGTTGACCTGACAAACCTCCAGTGTCCCTTTAGTCTGTGGATTTACTTCTATGCATATATATATAATTACTACAGCTCCTTTTTGTTTGCTACTCCTTTGCTCTGGAACTTGGCCTATCACCTAATCAAACACAGTGGAAAATGAGGAAATAAGTCAAAAGGTGCTGAACAGACACACGGCGTCATAGTTCACATCTTAAATCTCCTTTACCTTACTGCTTTCCTTGGACCTCAGGTACATGGGGTTGAGTTCATCACACTTGTGGGTTCACACCATCTCTCATCATTAGTCTGGACAAGGTCTCTCACTGTTTAATCTTATTCTATTATTTTCATCTTAATCTTCCATTCCTTTTCTCATCCCAAACACTGTGCCTGGTGGTGTATCTGGACAATTATATTTAATTCATTACAATGCTATGAGGTAGACAATGATATTACCTCCATTTTTCACAAGGCTTAGGGGAGTTAAGGGACAGAGACAGAATATCAGTCCAGCTAGACAGATCCAGAGTCACTACATCACCACAAAACCTAATAAAATAACCCTTGTTTAAAATACAACTTGACTACAAGTTATTCCAAATTGTAAGAATGCCCCCCTTCCATTCTTTAAAAGGAAATGTTAACAGATCTATTTTGAGGCACTTTGATTCTCCTTGTTCATCCTGTGCAGAGTTTTATCACCAGAGGCAATTTTCTAAAACTGGGATCACTGTCTCTTTGGATTTCCTTCTCTTTTGTTCTACTTTTCTTGCAAAACTTGGAGTTATAACTGTCAGCCTTGGCCTGGACTCTGTTCCTTGCTGAGAACATAATTGGAATAATATAAAATAACATTTTCCCTTCTTAAACAGAATACCTTTCCACTCACATTGTACTCTTTCTGCATCTCATTTATAAGAAGATGATTGTGATGGGCAGAATATGCTCACATTTCTCCTCTGGATGGATGAAGAGGGTAGGGATTTATCATAGAATGAAGTGTGTGTCACCTTTAAAGTAAATCCATCCCAAACTGATGGTTAGCCAAGGTGATGGCCATTTGACATTCCTGGTATTCTTAGACAACTCTTCTATGTGATGCGACAAGCTCATTAACATTGGCTCCATTTGGTTTGTGAGCCCTGGTGGAAGAAGAGGACAATCCTTGGGAGAGATGAAGGGACAAGAGAAGTTAAGGGCTTGACTGACTAGGAAGTGACCCGGCCCGCAGGTCGATCAACGAGGACCCTAGAGGGGGAGTGAGGATGAGGTGGGACAAGAGACACGAGAAATGGAGACAAGACAGGATTCTGATCAAGTCTCGTTTATTCAGGGGGAGTTCACGCAATATATAGGGGGAAAACACGTGAAACAGCCAATGAGCATCCCACCTGAAGCCAACCCCAGCAAACACCCCAGGTGGAACAAATAAGCAAAGAACGGAGCAAACAATTATCAAAAGGAATAGAGGCACGGCACGTGGAGAGGCACGGCACGCGGAGAGGCCCCGCCCTGGGGCCGGAGACAGCAGAGCAGACTTTAACAAGATGGATGCCATGCAAACGGTCTCCCACAGGTCCCCCTTTTTTATTAAATTTTAAGGCCGAAATAATACCTTGAGGGGACTGTGCCTGTCTTAGGTCAGGAAACTTGCACACGGTTCCAACCTATCCTTACCCGTCATTGGAAAGCAAGGCAGCATAAGGCCTTGTTCCTGTCTTAGGTGGTGGTTGGTGACGCGTGTGAGTTCCAGTTGCCCGTCTCTGGCTAACCAGCCCAGCGCACCAAGGTGACGAGGTTTTTGAGACTATTTGCCATCTCGGGCATAGTCATAGCTTACTGACTCACAGCTAAAGTGAGCTTCTCTGTCGGCCATTTCAAGTCTATAATAGTGGACCTGCATAGATTGCATCTTAATGGCATCCATCTGCTGCTTGAAAGCCATCACCTCATTGAAGAGGAAAGGTCCTAGTGACACAATCAGTAAAAGGCCAAGTAAGGAGCCCAACAGAGGGAGAAGATAAGGCAGCACCCCATTTAGCCCGCTCCAAAGGGGGTTATCGAAAAGTTCTTTTAAGCAGCAGCGTTCCTGCAAGGCAGTTGCATGGGGGGCCAAATAGGGCCCTCAGGAGCTCGTCAGGGTTTGGAGGAGGCTCAAAACCTCCTTTCCACAAGGAGGCAAAGATGCAGTAGTATTCCTGGCAGTAAGATTTCAGCCTTCTGGTCCATTCCTGAAATAAAAAAACAGGAAAAGCCTCTCAGGGTGAATTTTCGTCCCTGGAGTTATCTATATGGTTATCTGCTATTCCTTTAACTTGATCAATCTGTTTAACCAGACGCTCTGGTAGCCATCTGGCAGATTTCATTTTCTTAGAGTAAATGCCTACAGAACCTCAGCCCCAGATGAGGACTGGGTCTGGGCCATGCCAAGAGTTGGTTAGCGGATCTTTCCAAGAATTGGCTAACTGTATGCCCTTTCAAGGCGGCAGCCATGGCAAGGCCCTGTTGATAGGCAGCCCCAATATCAGAGCATAGGCGAATATAGCCAGTTAAATCAGACTTTTTCTTATAAGGTCTAATAGCGGCTTGACAGGCGGCATTAGCGTTTTCAAAAGCCAATTGTTTAACAAAATCCGTGCCGGTGTCTGCATTACCGAAAATTCTGCCTGCTGCAGTAATTAAGCGGTGAACAAAATCTGCAAAAGGCTCATCAGGTCCTTGTTTAATGTTAGTAAGGGAGGAGCTCATGTCGCCCTTGGTGGGCAGCTTCCTCCATGCTCTAGTGCCTGCAGCCTGAACTTGCGCAAAATGACCTGCATCATATTGCATTTGGGCATCGCTATTAGCATAATTTCCTTCTCCTATTAGCATATCCAAATTCCATCCATTACCAGCCTGTGCGTTGCGTTTAGCAATGTCCCTACAGTTTTCTACATATTCTGATTTCCATAGGAGATAGTCTCCTCCAGCAAGTGTCGCTCGGGCTAACTTCTGCCAATCCCCAGGCGTAAGCCAATTTTCGGCTACTGATTCTAAAATTGCCATAGTATACGGGGCTGTGGCTCCGTATTGTGCTACAGCGGTCTTTAACTCCTTTATTAATTTAAAATCAAACCCGCTATGGTGGCGCCAAGGCTGTCCTGTGCGTCCACTGTTTCTGTTACTGGAAAAGCCTCTATATCATCTAGCTCCTGTGCAAGTTGCAAGTGGGGAGGGATCTTTGGGACGGCTCCCCTCATGGGTGGTTTTTGATTCCCAAGGGTTTCTGGTTTTACTTCACTCTCCCTTTTAGATTTTCCTATTTTTAGTCCTTCTAATTGGGCTATGAGATCTTGGTGCTCTTTTTCCAGTTTTATTTGTTCTTTGAGGTGTTCAATTTTGTCTCTAAGTTCTTTTCTAGGGTCAAGAACTGGACATGCCAGCGGGGGAGCACTGGGATTATTATTATAAGGCGGAGGGCGTTGAGAAACAGGCGGATAATCAGAGTTACAATATCTGGCAGCTTTATCCGCCAATTCATCCCAATTAACCTCCCCTCTGTCAGGAACAGTCTCCAAATATACTGATTGGTCGGGATAAATCTTTGTCTTGGATTTGATTATTTCCTCTGGGGCAACACTAGTTTTTGTTCTTTTGATTTCTCCACCCTCTCTTTCTGTCAGTTTTTCTTGTCTCCCCGTATGAGAGCCCTTAGGCATAATTTTATTCCAAGTGGGCTCGGTTTCTTCTTCCTCATTTTCACTATCGAATGACATGAAGTCCTCACATTCTTTACTTTCGTTTTCATTCCACTTTTTTACTTTCTGTAATATACCCTCGCCATTTTCTACTACATTGGCAACGAGAGGATCAGAATGTCTCTGAGATAAAACCTCATCTATTAAATACCAATAAGAAAAAGCAGTTACCGGGACCTTCTCGGGTCCATAAGTCTTATAATAATCTCTAAGAGCGTCACCAACTATTTTCCACTGTTTTTGATCTATAGATCCCTCTGTAGGAAACCAAGGACAAACTTCCTTAACATAATCAAAATACTGACATAAATGCTTGTTTTTCACCTTTACTCCTCGTGCCTTTATAGCCTTTCCTAGTCCTTCAACGAACGTCTTATCTTGGCTCAATGCTTGACCCATAATCGCCGTTCACTTACCCGAGGGGTGCAGACGCAGCAGGTTCCCACGTCGTTCCCTCTTTTCTTTTCCTTTTTGCCGGCCACTCGAACGGCGTCCTTCACTGGATCCCCCGTGCTCGAGCCCCACGTTGGGCGCCACTTGACCCGGCCCGCAGGTCGATCAACGAGGACCCTAGAGGGGGAGTGAGGATGAGGTGGGACAAGAGACACGAGAAATGGAGACAAGACAGGATTCTGATCAAGTCTCGTTTATTCAGGGGGAGTTCACGCAATATATAGGGGGAAAACACGTGAAACAGCCAATGAGCATCCCACCTGAAGCCAACCCCAGCAAACACCCCAGGTGGAACAAATAAGCAAAGAACGGAGCAAACAATTATCAAAAGGAATAGAGGCACGGCACGTGGAGAGGCACGGCACGCGGAGAGGCCCCGCCCTGGGGCCGGAGACAGCAGAGCAGACTTTAACAAGATGGATGCCATGCAAACGGTCTCCCACAAGGAAGATTCTTCCCATGGGAATATGAAGATGGATTATCAGGATTGGGGGGATCAGATTATAGTTAAGAGAGGCCAAACTAGGAATAGTAATAATAATGTTAATGATGATTATAATAATGCCAATCTCTATTGAGTGCTTACTATGTATGTATCAGAATCTTTATATGCGTTAGTTTATATACATTACCTTATTGCTTTCTATGCATTATCTTATTTAATATTCCCAACAACTTCAGATAGGTACTATTGTGGGGCTATGAAATAGATACTATGACAATTTCTCTTTTTATATTGGGTAAATTGAGGCTTAGAGAAGTAAAGTAATTTTTTTTAAGTTCACATAGCCAGCTAGGATTCATTGGCTTATCTTTTTAACCACCACACTCACACAGCCCGTGGGCTTTGGAAACAAGGGATAAGATAAGGAGAGAATGGAAGAATGCCTTTTTTTTTTTTTATCCTCACCCGAGGATATTTTTCCATTTTTTGTACAGATAGAGTGGGAGGGAGAGAGAGGAAGGGAGAGAGAGAGAGAAACATCGACGTGAAGGGACACATCGAGTGGCTGCCGCTGCCACCCACACGACCAACCAGGGCCGGGGACAAACTGCAACCGAAGTATGTGCCCTTAGCGGGAACTGAACCCGTGTCTCTCCGGACCACAGGCCGACGCTCTAACCGCTGAGCCAAACTGGCCAGGGCGAAGAATGCCTTTTGAAGGGGGATGACTGAAGAGGTCTACAGTCTGACTCTATGAAGGGCTCAGGTCTGGTTGAGTGGTTCAGGATTTTACCCAAATGGGGAGAGAGAGCACCTCAGGTGGTCTTCCTCATTGGTGCCAAGCATCCATGAATCCAGGCCAGGACCATACCCTATCCTTAGAATGATCTCTTCACTATTTTCTTCCTAATTTTAAGGCCATGCTATTATATAATTTGGATATAACAACCAAAGATAATTTTCTCCTTGAAACAATCACTATATTATTTTGGATAGGATGACTGAATACGAGATTCCTTTCTTCAAGAGATCATTTTATTCTGTTAATTGTAAAAAGTCTTTGCAAAGACATCCTTGCAAATGGTGGAACCAAACCCTTTCCCCGAGAGAGGAAGGGTCTAAGACTTTATAGACCTTGCAAGAAAATCATGTACCCTCCTCCCCCTGCACAAAATTCATTTAGAGTCTCATCAGAGCATTCTAATGAATTTTTATGAAGTGTCTTTTATTTTGTACTTGGTTCCTCTTTAAACAAATGAGTCATTGATTTTCAGAAAATTTTAAATGTATCCAGAACTTTTTCCCTTTTTTTTTTTCAGTTTTTGTTTTGAACAGCCATTTAGAAGCCAAACCCAGCAACTCGGTCCTCTCTCCCTGCTGCTTTGTTGTGAAGATAGCTTTCCTCTATGTGGATCACAGTGGTTCCTTTGACAAGAATGAACAACCCTCAACCAGCTACACTGTTGCCCCCAGTGAAAGGAGAGCCTGAAGAGTCTTCCTAAAATGTTGCTTGGCAATTATTTTTTAACACTTGTGTGCTACATTCCGGGAAAGCCTGACAATAACAATAAAATAAAAAAGGAACTTTAGGGACAGTCTCAGATCCCTCTGTGATTTATAAGATATTCTAATCTAGAGCCCTTTGGAAGCCTTTCCATGTAGGTTGAAGTAGGGAAGCCGACTGGAGCCTCCCCATAAAACTGTGGTTGGGTACAATAAACCCCTGAGGACTAGTCAAAGACGGATTCACTTGATGCCAAATTCTTTTCTATCATCCAAGAGTGGCCAATGAGACCAAGGGTGGGAGTGAGAATTCACCAGGGTTTTCAACAAAACATTCCAATAAATTAAAAAACAAACAACCTTTGTTAGAGTGAAAAAGTGCTTGCTAATGCTGTCTGGTTAGAGCGCCCTCACGTGTCTCAGCAGGGGAGTATCATTCGGGGCTTTTCAAAGGGCATGAAATGCTCTTCTAGTCACTTCAGCACAGGTAATGGCATTCTCCCCCTTCCCATTTGTTTCTAGGGCTCCAAAGGAAGCTCCTTCTTTGGGTGTTAGAATACCCAGTGCGACGGTGATTTTTATTAGAGGCTGTGGGCATAGACGATGTCATTCTCCAGTCTGCAATAAGCACTATGGAATCAGTGCTCAGTCCCTGCCAAAGATTCAGAATAACCCAAATTCCCATCATCTGGTGAATCAGTAAATGAGTTATGGTAACCCACACAATGGAATACTATTTAGTAATGAATAGCAAAGAACTAGTGATACACACGACAACAAAAGGCTGTATATTGTATGATTCCATTCATGTGACATTCTGGAAAACAGACATGTATCAGATCAGTGGGTAGCCAAGGGCTAGGGGAAAGGGAGTGAGGTTGGCTGCAAAGGGGTGCAAGGGAACATTTCAGGGAGTCAAAAATGTCCTATTTCTCATTTGATGTTGGACCTGACGTGAGTGAACTGGCGTTGGTGGCATGATACTGAGGGCAGCTGCACACTGAAGTGCACACTCAAAAAAGTGACATTTACTGCGTGTGAATTATACCTCAGTGAGCTTCACGTAAAAAGTTTTAATACCTGGCCCTGGCCGGTTTGGCTCAGCAGTCAGAGCATCAGCCTGTGGTCCAGAGAGACCAGGGTTCGGTTCCCGCTAAGGGCATGTACCTCGGTTGCAGTTTGTCCCCGGCCCCGGTTGGAGTCGCGTGGGTGGCAACTAGTCGATGTGTCTCTTTTACATCGATGTTTCTCTCTCTTCCTCCCTCTCTATCTGAAGATAAGTGCAAAAAAAAAAAAGAAGTTTCAATACCTTAAAAAAATCACTATGGACTTCTTCCAAAGTACAAATCCCTGATCCTTCTCGGTTAGCCTCGGCCTCCTTTTCTTTGCCCCTCTGAAAAAGACACCATGATGAACTTTTGTGAAAGTCTGCAAGTTCCAGTCCAATTCAAAGTCCTAATGGGGCCAGACCACATTCCAAACAGTACGCTCCCTGACTCGACCATTGTGCCTGTGTGTGCAGTGACACGTAGCCTCCCTGGCATTTAGATCTTGAAAAAAAGGAAATATCAGAGTTCCAGGCCAATGCTAGTCTTGCTACCAACAAGTGGGAGCCCCTTGAAGGGAAATGAGATATGGGCCCGAAGGAAAATGCATACTGTCAGTGTGCTGGCCTCCTTCCCTGATAGACAATAATCACTTGTTCCTGCACGGAAGTTGTTCCTTGAGCAAATTATTCATTAGCTACGAGACTGAACAATAACGTTGGTTCAGTGGTTCCCAAAATGTTCTACCCCTACTCATCCCCAACAATGGTGACCCACAACTATTGATCCAGGCCAGTGGTTCTTACACTTTGCTGGGCTTGAGAGTCACCTTAACTTATTAAGAGAGTAAATCTTAAGTATTCTCACCACACTCCCACCACAAAATGTAATAGACGTATTAATTAATTTGAATGTGGTAATCATCTCACAATATATCTATGTATATTAAGTCATCACATTGTATGCCTTTAAAAATCACATTGGACAACCTAAATATATATAATTGTTATTTGTCAATCATACCTCAATGAAGCTGGAAAAAAATCACCTAAGAAGTATATTTTGTAAATACCAATTCCCAGCCCCTCTCATACCCGTGGCTCTCACACATGAGGTCTGGGAGTAGTCCCTGGAAACTGCACTTTTAATAAGCTCTCATATCATTCAGATGTAGGAAGTCTAAGGACACACTTTAAGAAACAATGATCTAGGCCTAGAAAAACTCTTATGTATAGGCTTTTGTTTTCAGTTGAGAGAGTTGATTAATTTACTCACTGGAAATATTTGACCTACCAAGTGGTGAATAGCACACAGATGAAGAGCGGGGCTCTGGAGTGGGGTTCCTGGGTTCAAAGCCCACCTCTTCCTGTTACTACTCACGAGGCCTTACACAGGTTACTTAATCTGTCCACAGTGTGTGTGTAAGAGAGGGTAAAATCAAATGAGCTAACACTTATAAAGCACTCAGAATAGTGCCAGTAAGATTAGATAAACATCAATTATCATCCTGTCCAGATCAATAAAGACTGAGGGAAATATTGCAAACCATGAACAAAGAGAGTTACTTCAAAGAGCTTTGCATTTAAAGCTTGGACATCTCCAAATACTTCAAATGGTAGATGGTAATGTAACCACTGTATGCGTGCCAACTTTCCTACATTCCTAATTTCTTTGTCGTTTTAAATATTAAAAATATAACCTAAAAAAATAAGCTAAACTTAGCAGTAGCTTTCTTTCATTAAAAGGCTTAAGACAACTCACATATATTAGCTTGTTTAACTTTACAAGTTATGCATAATATTGTTGAAAACAGAGATGCAAATCAGAATCATGTGTAGAGTTCTTGGAAAGTACAAATTTTGACTCAGTAAAGATTGGGGCAGGGCCCAGGGAATCTGAATTTCTACAGAGTTCTCTCTGTGATTTGACTGTACATTCCAGGTAGAGAACTACTGGTATAGGAAAAGGCTAGGATCATCCACCTTGTTTTATAGCTTAAGAAACAGAAACCAAACATGTTAAATACTTTGCCAGGGTCACTCAGCTAATCATTTGCAGAGGCAGGAGTTGGATTTGGGTCAGTAATTCTAAGGCCAAAGTCATCTCCATTATATCTTATATTGTAGAAGCTATTTATAGGGCAGGACGAGCGTGGTAAATTTTCACTCCCACATTTGCTTATGAAATAATACTCTGATCTGAATTTGTAGAAACTTTAAATTAGAACTGCTGATCTGAATTCTGAGTTCCTTTCAGATTCCACCTTTTACCCACATGTCTCCATGTACTGATTATTCCCATTAAGTCCCTGGAAAGTGTGAAGGAGAGATGGTTCATGTGGCACCTGGATCAAATCTGGATGGGAAATATGATCATGAACTTGAAGATTTGTTCTTCTCTGTTCTTATAGCATAAGAAACTGAAGGCCCACAGTTTCATCATGAACAGATCCAAGATCAACTGGCACATAAAACTAGGAAAAAAGAATCCCATAGGATCATCATCCTGAGAATACTATCCTGTAAATCACCGACTAACACATCACAGGGACATGACTCAGAAGAATATCCAAAAGGCCATTCTAGTGGCTGAAGTCAGTGGCATTTGGGTGTCCTCTACTCTGGGTTGAGTTTTTTGTGAATTCCCTTATCTTCTTGGGACATATGTGTGACCTATAAGGTCCCTCAGAAGCCATTTTCTTTAAGGTATTATCACAGAAGAAAATCTGTCAAATTAAAGTCTGCGGTGGGAAGGGGAGTGGCCACCAATCAAGTGAAATCATTCTGCTGAACTTGAGCCAGGGAACCAAACTGGGGCAGTAGCATTTTGCTTACAGAAATGGCTGCCTGCAGACCTTCACACACCACCAACCCCTTGCTAATAAAACAGACTCCTTTATTTAGATACTTCTTGGCACCCACTGGCTGCTTTCCTTTCAGATTTTCTGTTGCCCATATTTCAATATCCCGCCTTTGCATTCTCCTCCTGCTCTTGTTAAAATACTGTTTCTTTCTTTCTTTCTTTTTTTAAAGATCCCTTTTAATCAGATAGCTCCTGCTGGCACGAACTGTCAGAGGTATTCATTTCAGTGGACTCTGGCCTTATGCTGCATTACCTTGGCAACAAGATTTAGAGGCAAAGGCCTGGCCTTAAACTTGTCAGAGTCTCCAACGATGTGAACAGAGCGCATATTACTCTCTAGCATATCAAGTTGTCATGCCAACCACTAACAATAAAACCCATCTCTCTCTCCCCCAGGGTTTTAATTCAATAAGTTTTCAAATTGGTTCCTTCTGTAATTCAATTGGTCTGGAAATGTAATATATGAATGTGTGCGTGTGCGTGTGTGTGTGCTCATGTGTGTTTTTAACCAGTCACTAATGACCTTCCATGCAATGACTGGAGATTGGAAATACAATTTAGGTCAAAAGTTCATCCAAAAGCAAAGAAAAGTGCTGGATCCAACAAAAGGAGCCTGCAATTTTGGAAATCCTGACTGAGAGGTAAGTAAACAAAATCTTAAGAGCCGACTTCTGTCCTCAGACATGCACATGACTTCCATCAGCACAGCTGTAGAGCACGTTTGATACCCAGAATAGCTGCACCCCATACAGATTTAGAACTCCTTTAATTAGTTTTGAGTATATAACTTCAGTTTCTTAAAAGCACTCCTATTTTTATACTTACATTTCATTGACCTCTAAACCAGAAAGTTTCATAGGAACCTGTCCCCTAGAAAGTCTCTTAATCCTCCAAGGACACTCAGACAAGACCCTGTATGGAATTTAGGAGCTAGGATTAGCTGGGAGTCAGGGTTTCTTCAATTCTTGGTTTCAATACTTCCTTGTCCTTGTGCCAAATGTACAATTATTTATTTGTTGTTTTCTCCTTTAATTGACTCATTTAAATACGTGAATTTAGAAGGGCAACTGTATATCATGAACCTAACAGTCTGCTCTCTGCCACTGGGAACATGGTTATTCCTTAGATTTAATAACTAATACCTAGAGGGTTGATGATGTGCTCAGCACCCTTGAAAATACTTTTTTACATACCAGCTCATTTAATCCTCACCACCACCACCACAACCTGTTGAGGCAGGTAACACTTTTTATCATCTCAACTTCATAGAGGAAGAAATAGAGACACTGAGAAATTGGGCAGCATGCCCACAACCCCACAGCTAGTAAATGTCAGGACTGAGGTTCGAATCCATCAGTCTGATTTCAGGCTCTCAACTCGATGTACTGCTTCATTGGATTCTGGTTGATTGATTGAGCCTCTTTGCAAAGTTTTACCTAAAATCACAAACTTCTTGAAGGCAGGCACTATACCTATTACTTTTATCTCCTTCTTAGTATCTAGTTGAATGCCTTTCACATAACAGCTACTGAGATTTATGGTTAGCTTGTTAAAGAGGGATCTAGGAGAATCTTAGAATATCAAATTCAAGGCACTTTGAAAATATATTTTTTGTTTAAGTCAGAACACTAGGGGCTATCATCACCTCCAACCCACAAGTACATAAGATCTTCTAGAGACCAAACTCACTGAGAACAGAGGCCGTATTTCATTGTGTGATGGGTATTTTCTGCTGGCCCCACCGGAGACACGTTCCATGCTTTCCCATTCTGCTCTCTGCCTTGGGCACATGATTTACAGACTGCACCAAATGGGCTCTCTTGCCCTCTGGCTTTGCATTAGCTTAGGAGGTACTGGCAGGAGAATGAGAGAAAAGTTGCGGTGTTTATTCCCTAGCTTGCTCCTTGCCAAATACAGTTGGGTAATGTTTATTTTCTTCTACCAGAAACCGCTGGTTCTGTTGCGCAGCCTCTCCGACAGCTTCAGCTGCTGCTGGGATAGTAAAAGCCTTCTGCTAGTGCTAGTTTCGGGGTGCTTCACCATTCTTTATTGGTGTCCTGTGACAGGCTGAAATCTTATTACTAGTCCCTCTAATAAATATATCATTTGTCTCCTGACAGGTTCCTGGCTCTTGTTCTCACACGAGGGTCACCTACAGATCTCAAAATGCAGATTCTGATTCAGGCTATTGGAGTGGGCCCTGACATTCTGCATTTTCAATCAGCTCCCAAGTAGATGGATGCTCCTCAGGCCACACTTTCAGTAGCAGAAATCTAATAGATGGTCTATAGTTGCCATTTGATAGGTATTTTATGTGGAATTAAAGAATAACTAAGTGAATGAGTTGGATGCTATGAATGCTGTATTGGTCAACCCTGGTGAAGGTGGTCATGCCCTTGCCACACCTATCTTGTAATAACTTACCCCTGAGGTCCGCATGGCTGCAGCAGACCCATCTGGTCACACCATGGAGCTCACGGCTGGCTTGACGTCCTCATCTCTATCTTTCTCATTGCCAGAGCTACCCTGGTGATTCTCATCATGCTGTTTATTAAAAATAGCAACTACCACAACTGACCTCCAAGAAATTGAATTCACACACATGAATTTTTTCCCTTAGAGATGAAAGTGAAGCTGATTTATTTTCAACATCAGAATTGATCCCCCCAAGGGACAATCTTTGCTGAGTGAAGGGTGGTAGAGGAATTCATGGTTTGCACAACAGTAAGTCTTATTTGCTCAGATTCTTGTACAAACAGGTTCTGTGGGCAATCAAGCTCTAAGAGATCATTCAAAACAAGACTCAGCTCAAGGAACAATACACCTAACTATGCCTGTAAGCAGATCAAGCTGTCAGGAGGTCCGGATTCCCTTTTACATTTAGCTTAGCAACCCACACTTTTTGAAGACCTACTAAGTGCCAGACACTGTATCTCTTTGCAGGCCATGATTATGTAACACAGTAAAATCTTACTAATTTCAAGTCTGAATATTGTGATAATTCAGATAGATGCTAACCTGAATTTGACTGTTTCCCTAACCATATAAAAGGATCTACTATGCCAATATATAGGTCAATCAGTTTGTAAAAAACTACTTAAAAGGCCCTGGCCAGTTTGGCTCAGTGGTTAGAGCGTCAGCCTGCGGTGCACAGAGACCTGGGTTCGGTTCCCGCTAAGGGCATGTACCTTGGCTGCAGTTTGTCCCCGGCCCTGGTTGGGTTGTGTGGGTGGCAGCCACTCGATGTGTCCCTTTCACATCGATGTTTCTCTCTCTCTCTCTCTTCCTCTTTCTCCCTTCCACTCTATCTGAATAAAAAATGAAAAAATGTCCTTGGGTGAGGATAAAAAAAAAACAAACAAAAAAAAACTACTTAAAAGAATAAATAGTTTTCAAGACCTCTCAAGTGTTTTGGAAAGGCATATTTAGGTTTTGACTATGGAGTCACTGATTGATTAATCATGTTGATGGTTGTGTCAATTAAAAAACATTCTTCTAAATGCCATGTGATATCCTAGATTATATCCTAGAATAAGAAACTGTAAAATCTGAATAAAGTGTTGAGTTTAATAGTAATAGGAATGGCGCCCTGGCTGGTTTGGCTCAGCGGTTAGAGCGTTGGCCTACGGACCAGAGAGACCCAGGTTTGGTTCCCGCCAAGGGCATGTACCTCAGTTGCAGTTTGTCCCCGGCCCCGGTTGGGGTCATGTGGGTGGCAACCAGTCAATGTGTCTCTCTCACATTGATGTTTCTCTCTCTCTATCTCTTCCTACCTCTCTCTCTCCTGCTCTATCTGAAGATGAATGCAAAAATGTCCTCGGGTGAGGATAAAAAAAATAGTAATGTTAATAGTAATAGTTAATAGTAATAGGAATATGCCAATGTTGACTTCTCAGTTTTGGAAAATGTACCACAGTAATTAAGATGTTAACATTTAAAAGATTTGGGTGAAGGTAGATGGAATTCTCTGGACTACTTTTGAAAAATTTTCATAAATGTAAAATTATCCCCCAAATTTAAAGTTTACTTTAAAAAATTATGCACTTTCATTAAGTCTGATTCTCTAAGAACTCCTAACAGCAACAATAGAAACTATGTCTTGTCACAGTCTGGTTGGCTCAGTGTCAAGTGCCCTACACATGTGCTCACAACAATGTTGTAAAGTGGGTATGGTTAGTTATCTTCATTTTGTAGATAAGGGAAATCTGGTTCAGAGTGATTAGGCAACTTGCTAAAAAATACACAGCTAAAATGGATGGAGTCGGGGTGTGACGAGGTCTCTCTCATCATAAAGCCTGAGCTCTGAGCAACTCCACAACTCCACTGGTTTGCCTCCTTTAGTTTGAGTTTCTCTGTGTAAAAGAGAGTTATCATTTACCCATTTTGAGACTCATTTTTCATTTGAGTTGGTGAAAGAAACATATGAACCCAATTATTTGCACTGCACCTTTAAGTAAACCAGAGTATCATTTTGAAAATAACCAAGTTTAATGCAAGGTCAAATCTTCTACCTTTCTGTTTGTTAAACTGGGCTCAAATGTTCCTGGAGGAGGGTGGAGGGGAGAGAGGCCGGAGAAGCATCTATTCCCAGGAGCCTGGAATGTTTCCAGAGCTAAGCAACTAGCCCTTTCCCCTTTGCTCCTGTCTTCTCTTGCCCGTCATGTGTTCACCTTGGGATACTGGGCCTGTTGCCCAGGATTCTCCCAGCACTTCTCAGTCGGGCTTTGGCCATGGATGGCTTGCTTAGAAATGAAAAAAGGTGGCATACCACAGCGTGGTGTGTAGTTCAGGGTCAAGAATGCCAGCTCTATATGCAGAGAGTAACTGGCTCCCCTAACAGTTACTAGAGAGGCTCTAGAATGATCTCTGTCCTCAAATACATTCTTGCTGGTCCAGCTAGGTACCTGTGATCAACGAATTAACTTTATTTTTTTATTTTTTTTTTTATTTTTATCCTCACCCGAGGATACTTTTCCATTTTTTGTACAGATAGAGTGGGAGGGAGAGAGAGGAAGGGAGAGAGAGAGAGAAACATCGACGTGAAGGGACACATCGAGTGGCTGCCACCCGCACAACCAACCAGGGCCGGGGACAAACTGCAACCGAAGTACGTGCCCTTAGCGGGAACCGAACCCGGGTCCCTCTGGACCGCAGGCCGACGCTCTAACCGCTGAGCCAAACCGGCCAGGGCAACGAATTAACTTTAAATGCAGCACACACTTTGTCCTAGGCACACATTCTTCTCACAGCACCTCATAGATTTGCTTAGGGACACCCCTTGGCTCATTCCATGGGTCTCTGCATCCCATCTGGAGTTTGGCCTGATTTAATCCATCATTCATTCATTTGTGAAGGGACAAAAATGATTAACAGCAGAGTTCCTAACCTTTTCCCTCTCTTGACAGCCCAAGAAGATTTTGTATTTGTGAATTGTTCTATCCTTTAGAGGGATTCTGTCATTGCCAGATAAATGGTTCTTGGGACTTTCTTCATACACAATCAGAAAGGAAGTGGGAGAAGAGGAAGAGGCACATTAACTAGCAAGAATGTTTTTGGAGAAGATTTCGGGTGGGGCGGTTTTAGTGAAAGAAACACAAGAACAGGGCAAAGTTTATTAGAAAAAAGTGGGGCTTAAAGAAATATCACTCCACACTATTTTTCCTTTCTTTTTGTTCAGAAAAATGCAGGTAAAGAACCTGTCTTAAATGGATTAAAGGCTTGAACATAAGATCTGAAACCATAAAACTCTTAGGAGAAAGCACAGGGGGTAAGCTCTGTGACATTGCCACGACCAATGATTTTTTGAATTTGAAACCAAAGCAAAGGCAACAAAAACAAAAATAAACAAGTGGGACTACATCACACTAAAAAGCTTCCGCACAGCACAGGAAACCATCAACAAAATGAAAAGGCCACCTACAGAACAGTAGAAAATATTTGCAAATCATATATCTGATTAGGGGTTAATGTTCAAAATATATAAATAACTCACACAACTCAATAGCAAAAAACAAACAATTGATTAATAAATGGGAAGAAGAACAAAATAGATATTTTCTCAAAGAAGACTGATAAATGGCCAACAGGCACATGAAAAGGTACACAACATCACTAATTATCGGGGAAATGCAAACCCAAGCCACCATGAGATATGGCTGTCATAAAAAAGGCAAGAGATAACAAGTATAGGCAAGGATGTGAGATAATGGGATCTTTGTGCATTCTTGGTAGAAATGCAAATTGGTGCAGCCACTATGAGATTACTCGGAAAATTAAAAATATAATTACCATATGATCCAGCAATTCTACTTGTGGATATATATCTGAAGAAAATAAAATCACTATCTAGAAAAGATATCTGTTACCCTCATGTTCACTGCAGCTTTATTTACAATAGTCAGGACATGGAAACAACCTAAGAGTCCATCAGTAAATGAATGGATAAAGAAAATGTGTGTGTATACACACACACACACACACACACACACACACACACACACACTACAATACAATATTATTTTGCCATAAAAAGAAGGAAATCCTGCCATTTGTGACAACATGTATAGAACTTTAGGGTATTATGATAAGTGAGATAAGTCAGAGAAAGGCAAATATTGTATGATCTCACTTATAAAAAACCTGGAATATACAAAACTTGAACTCAGAAACAGATGGGTGGCTGCCAGAGATGGGGTGTGGGGGGTGAATGTGGTCAAAAGGTACAAAATTCTAGTTATAAGATAAATAAGTTCTGGGGATGTAATGTACAACATGGCCATTATAGCTAACAGTACTGTATTGTATATTTAATTTTTTTTTCTTTATTGATATTTTAGAAAGAGAGGAAGGGAGAGGGAGAGAGATAGAAACATCGATGAGAGAGAACATTGATTGGCCGCTTCCTGCATGTCCCCCACTGGGGATTTAGCCCACAACCTGGACATGTGCCCTGACCGGGAATTGAACTAGTGACCTCTTGATGCATGGGTAGTTGTTCAACCACTGAACCACACAGGTTGGGCCTGTATTGTATATTTTAAAGTTGTTAAGAGTAGATCTTAAAAGTTCTCATCACAAGGAAAAAACTTCGTAACTACAGAGTGGGGTAAAAGTAGGTTTACAGTTGTCAGTATGTGGAACAGTTTATTCTTGTATTATTATTTATCAATTGTACTGTTTTCCATATGAACAATTGTAAAACTACTTTTGCCCCACCCTATATGAGAGGCATTGAGTGTTAACTAAAATGATTGTGGTGATTATTTTGCAATCCAATATATCAAATAATTATGTTGTACACCTTGAACTAATACAATGTTATATCAATAAAACTGGAAAAAAGTCATTCTGAAAAAACATAACTTTGGGGTGGTGGATTTCTGAAAATTCTTAGTGGTCCAAAGCTGGGAGACCTTAATCTGTGATTCGACCTTTCCCAGAAGCAAGAGTTCACTATATGACAGTGGACGAAGGGGATGGGAAAACCAAAAATTACTGGGAGGCCGCACTGAACATCAGTGGCTGCTAACATCACATAACGGAGAAAACTGATGAAAGCAAGCACTGTGAACTAGTCACACCAAACCTGCTTCTGACTAAGCCTTCGGATGTAATTTACAATTTTTACATTATTCGACAGAGGAGCAATCAGTGAAATCCAGCCTGAAGGAAACTGAAGGGAAGACATTTCTTCAACAAATAAATTCCAAGGTGGGGAGGAGAAATGGAGAGAGATCGTACTGATTTTTTTTTTTTTTTAAGGTTATTGTAATATGTGAATCTTATCTGGATCCTGACCCAAATAATCTGTTAAAAGTAAGTAGACATTCATGAAACCATTGGCAATTTAAATACTTGTTGGATATTTGATGATGTTAAAGAGTTATTGTTACCTTTTTTAAGGAGTGATAATTGTATTGCAGTTTTATGTAAGAAATCTTTATCTTTTAGAGATACATGCTGAAATGCTTAGAGATAAAAATATATAAAATACTTAGAGATACTAGTATTTGGTTCACACTGTATTAGGGGGAGGTATAGGGTATGTGCAAGGAAATTGGCCATGAGTTGATAATTGTTGAAAATGAAATGAAAAGACTCTGAGACTAGACCACATAGTGCCCAAGTTCAATAAAGATGCATGACCTCACCACCAACCTCCTTCTCTCCGCTCTTGTCAGCTCTGGTTTCTGCTGGTAATACCCTGCTGAGTTCTGCCTGAGTCTTCACGGATCTTTCAACTGCCAAAGTCAATGCACACTTCCAGCCCTTCCAGGACCTCCCCGGGGCCTTTGTCCATCGCTGACTCCACAGCCATGTCCCATGAACTGATAATTTATTGTGTCCAAGGCTCCAGGTGCTTTCTGTTCATTTTTATTTAAACTTTACAACTTCAGGAGGGAGATTTTATTCTTCATTCCACTCTCAGTTTTGCTAAATGAGAAAACTGGCTCAGGGTAATGAGTAACCTGTTCAAGTCCTTAGAGCTAGAAAATGACAGAAGTAGGACGTAAGCCCAGTATTTGATTCTGTAATGTGTGTTATTATTGCTTAATAAATCATTATAGTATACATATTTTATTATAAAATTTTAATTATAATACTGTAATTATTAAATTATTATTATTATTTATTGGTATTATGCCAGTGGCTTCAGCTTTTAGATTTCATGGACTAGAAAATAATTTTAGACTTTTTTTGGAGCTCTAATATGAGGCTGCTAAATAGGTGTGTGTGTGTGTAGTCATTAGGGCATTTAAAAAAATGCCCAACTACAATATATCATCACTATCATTGAATTGTTTTTTAAAAAAAGATTCCCCAAACATACTGATATGAAGTGTCTCTATAATATGTTATTAAGTGATAAAAGCAAGCTGCAGGATGCTACCTACTGTTCTAAAAATGAGTTTCTATGAACACGTCTGCTTGTGTACACACAGAGCATTTCTTGAAGAATAAGACATTAGGAACCATGGCTGCTTCTGACTTTGGGAACCAGAAGTCTGGGGTAGGAGGGAGATGCCCCACATAGTAAGGCAGGTGGCTTTTGCATATTTTGAATTTTGCACATGGGGCATCTTGTATCAACTATTTAAAAAAAATAGAAAACAAATATCTAAAAGAGAAGATATTGTTATGGACTGAATTTGTGTCCCTTCCCCAATTCATATGTTGAAATTCTAACGCCCAAAGGTGATGGTATTAGGAAGTAGGGCCTTTGGGAGGTGCCTAAGTCATGAGGGTGAAACCCTTATGAATGAGATTAGTGGTTTATAAAGAGGCTCCCTCAAAATTCCTAGCTCCTCCTATCATGTGACACTTCAAGAAGGTGCCAGCTATGAACCAGGAAGGGGACCCTCAGCAGAAGCCAACCATGTTGGCACCTTGATCTCAAACTTCCTAGCTTCCAGAATTATAAACGATAAATTTCTGTTGTTTATAAGCTAGCCAGTCTGCGGTATTTTATTATAGCAGGTCAAACAGACTAAGACAGATGTTTTAACATCTCCAGAAAGATATGGCTAATATAATTACAAAATACTTTATATAAATGTAATTTGACCCTTACTTTTCTCTTTCTGACATGCCTTGGTCAAAACTTGGTAAGGGTCTGACAGTAGCCTTCTGGTAGACCCCACATTGCTCCAGGCTCACCCTGCAGTCCTCACTAATGACTCCCTGGGAATGTACGGAACTGATGTCCTAAGTCTTCCTGGACCCACAAGCAGGGGCATCTCTTCTGGTGGTCCTTTCTGAGTGCCAAAATTCAGAACAATTCTCCCAGCATCAGAGCACACATAGAGAAGCTGGGCCTGGTTGGAGTCAGTGGCCTAAGATTAGGAACCTGGATTTTCGCATTTCTCATCCTGATGTAAATTCTCGAACTTGACTGCACTTCAGAATCACCTTCCTATTTTGCCAGAATAGCACCTTCCCAGAGACTGTGTCTCAAGGTAGGGCTGGAAATCTGCATTTTAAACAAGCCTCTTGGGACTTCTGATGATCTAGGGATCACTCTTTGAGAAAATGAACAGTCCGAACTGTGTATCCTACGAACTGAGAATGATGACTGAGTTTTAATACTAATTTAAGCTTTTTCTAAAAAAAAAAAAAAAAAAAAAAATTGGAGGCCCTCCTCTTGGTGACAGTCAAAAGTCAAACAAAACAGTTCCCCTCCCCCGCTACACCAGAGGTCAAACAGGATGTGTGTCAGATGGAGTCTGCTGATGCAAACAGGATCTGGAGAGAAATAACAATTTTTCCTTTTCACTCTGAACCTCCATCCGACCAGTTCCGGAAACAGTCCTGATTAGAGCATAATTGATTTGGACTTGGAGAGCGGAGCAGCCAGGCCTGCACATGGCCTTCCCGTGCTGGGCAAGCTGTACAGTATCATCTGACTCTTCGCTGCATTAAAAACAACATGACATGACACGCGCTGCTTTCTGACAACTCTGCAAATCAAGTACGATTATACAGTCCATGACTGTGCCAACCATCCTTTAGAGAACCAGCAGGGCACTTCCACTCGGCCCCTAGCGACAGCAAAGAAACTCGAGGTATTTTAGTTGCATAAATACTAACTCTGGTCACACAGGATTTGGGGTCTTTTGCTGGTCAGGAAATGATCCTGTATTACTTTCAAAGCTGAATCAGTTATTCCAGTTTAAACAAGGATTCTAAACAGTTTGCTTTTTTGTTTTTTTCCATAGCACACATCATAGAGTGACTATAATTCAAATTTATCAGAGATGGAAAAGACAAACCAAATAAACAAAAAGCCCATAGTACCAGAAGGCTAGGAGGAAATGAGTTGAATCAGAGAAGAATTCCACTGGGGATTTTTTGGACAGTGTGTGAGACTCCTTACTTTCAAGTACTTGTTTCCTCTTTTTGCCACAGTCTGTGCGAAGACCCTACTGAACTGCAAACGGGCCACCAGCCAACCAAGTAATAACTGCTAGACTGAAGCATCTTAGATCCACAACATAAATTCTACTCCTTGAATTTACTGTTTCCTGAGATCAGGTCTACACAATCCAGTTATCCAGGAAGGTAAGAATACCAATAGTACACGTTATCTGTGAATTTACAGGAAAGTGTAGGCATTCTGCCATGAAATATTCAGATATATAAGATTTTTATGCCATCTCTCCAAATGGCTCAATTTTGCCAGTGTGCCATTTCATTTGCTCTATGTAGATCTGAAGCCAATGTCCTTTGTGCTAAAAAACAAAACAAGAAAACAGGACATATATTCTGTTAGAGCCTAGTTTGGATGTTTTTTATGATACAAAATAAACTTTTTGGATCATATATAAAAGTAGAGAGAATCCAGCCTCTATTCCTGGATTATTTTGAAGCAAAAACACATCATATTCTTTCATCTAATAAATGTTCAATATGTAGCTCTAAAAATAAAGGTTATTTTAAAAACACAGACACAATACCATGATCATATTTTAAAAATTAACATTACCTCTTTTAATATCAACCAGTATCCAGTCATCTGATTTTTAAGCAGAAATCTTACAGAAAGTCATATGGATGAAACACAATTCCTGCATTGCTACAGGAGCTGTGTGATCTGCCCCCCACCCACTACCCCATGGCAGGGATGCTTAAGAATCAGATGCACAAAAGTTCTTTCAGGGACTTGAGGCTGAACTCTAGTGTCAAAACGTCCCCGTCTGTGGAGACTGGGTTGGATCCTCCAGCACTGTTGACTTTGGTCTGGATGTTTATCCATTCATTTTTCAGACCTCCAGTCGCTTGTTTATCTTGGCCATCCCTTTCCAGTCCCAGACTTCCCACACCCTGCCATCTGGCACCCACTCTGGTTTCATTCCCACAACCCCAGCTCCAAGCAGAAACCTCACCGGAAGTCCAGATCCTGCAAAAGGTCCCGAGGCTGGGTCCATGCTTCTGTACCCTAGTCTTTCTGCTGCAAAGAAGAGGGCAAAAGGAATTTTTGGAGAGGATTCTCCCAGTTCATTATCAACAGAGTACATCTCTTTTTATTGTCAACTGATAGTTTCAGTCAATAAATAGCTCAGTGCCTCAGTGAAGGTTATTCCTTTGTGATAAGCTTAAAAATGAAGTTTTAGAACCTTACCTGGTGGCTCCTTTTCTGGGAAAAAACAACAACACAAAAAACCATCATATCACTAAATATTCAAATATTCAACCCGTGTCCTTAGATCTACAAATCATTCTAGACAACACAGTAAAATTTTTAGCTGCGAGGACTTAAAATTGATTTAGATGAACAACATTTTTGTTTGTAAAGAAGTTTTTTAGTTAATGCCATGCAAACTGAAGCAGTTAGGTTGTTAAATTCTGACAAATAAGTCTGCTCACCATTTGACTCACCAAATTGCCTCCCACTCTCCTACTGTCCTGCTGCCCTGACTTGTCACATTTCCCAGTCCTTGAAGGCTCTGTTGCTCACTCAAGCCAAAGAGCTTCTCCCTCTAAATTCCAACAGGAGTGGCACCATCTCTACCACCACGACACCTTCAACAGTTTCTGACAACTTACTATGTGCTGAGCACCGTGCTCTGTCCTTAATGCATTATTTCATTTACCTTTATTGTAGTATCTGAATTAAACAGCTCCAGGAGGAGAGACATCATTTTCTAAATGAGGAAAATGAAGAAAGACTAGGTAAACACCCAAGGTCACGGGGACAGTAAATGGCAGAGTTGGACTATGTGGCTTCGCGGAACATCCCTCGATGTTTAAGCAACATGGCTTTAAAAAAATCAGACTCCACCTTGGGTTGTCAACAATGTTTATGTATGTGTCTTCTCCTTGACCCAGTCTGTGGGCTTAGTACAGTATCTGGCAAACATAGGAGCTCAATGTGCGGTGAATGCTAGCTGTTGTTATTGTTGTTGTTGTTATCAGTAATTATTTACTGCGTGGCCCAGGACGGTCTCACTTCTATGCTGAGGGCCGTTGTAGAAGCAGAAGCAGAAGCATGGGAGACTGGCCTTATTGTCACCAGATGTGGCGTTTGAAAGTATGGGATGTAATACTTGGGACACACTTATACAATGAAGGTATTTGCTGTTTCTCTGAAATTCGAATTTAACTGGGCATCCTGTATTTTATTGGCAGTGGCAAGGGACATAACAGCAGTCAAGAGGGATGACCACAGATGGCGCTATGGAGCAAGAGGAGCCTTTCCTGCTAAGCCATCTGGTGCTGATTAGTAGTGTTGCAGGAATTCTGAGAAGGGAGGGCGCAATGGGTGCTGGGCAACCGGAGAGGGCTTCATGGAGCAGGTGGGGCTCTCAAATCAGGCAGAAAGGAGATTTTAAAGGCTTTAGGCCATAGAAAGGATTAATAGAAGCAGCAATTGGCCAAGTGGCTTCTAACTTGAACTTATTATGGAAATAAATTCACAGAACAGAGCTGGAAGAAAGAGAAGATATCTCTGTAAGCTGTTTTTGAAAGTGCACAGGACAGTAAATTGTCCATGACATTAACCCAGATTGATCCAAACAGCACAGTTCCTGCAAGGCCAGAGGGTCCGCATTCCTGGTCCCTTGTTGGAAGTGGAAATGGCACAGCCCCGACTTCTGAGGCCCACCAGGCTCCAGAGAAAAGCAGCTGAGATGTGCTGAGGAATAGGATAAGTCTGAGCTTTGTTGGGGACAAGAAAAAGAAGGATAACTGCTATCTTGGAGAGATACTTCCTCAGAAGCAAAGGTGTGGCCTTCATCTCCTCATATGGAGATGTGAAGTCCTAGAAATCTGGATGATGCATGGCACAGGAGCAGAGCATTTATTCAATGCCTTTGTGTATCGGGCACTATAATTAGAATTATGCTGGCTTCATAAAACAAGTTTGGAAGTCTTCCTTCTTCTTGAATTTTTTGAAATAGTTTGAAGAGAATGGGTATTAGTTCTTCTTTGAATGTTCGGTAAAATTCCCCAGTGAAGCAGTCTGGGCCTGGGCTTTTGTTTCCTGGAAGAGTCTTGATTACATCTTCAATTTCTTCTGTTGTTATTGGTCTGTTCAAGTTTTCTATCTCTTCCCGGTTCTGTTTTGGAAGACTATGTGTTTCTAGAAATTTGTTCATTTCTCTTAGATTGTTGAATTTGTTGCTGTATAATTGTCCATAATATTTGTTAACAATCCTTTGTATTTCTGTGGTGTCAGTTATTATTTCTCCTCTTTCATTTCTGATTTTGAGTATTTGGGTTCTCTCTCTTTGTTTCTTGGTGAGTCTAGCTAAGGGTCCATCAATATTGTTTATCTTTTCACAGAACCAGCTCTTTGTTTCATTGATCCTTTGAATTGTTTTTTTGGTCTCCATGTCATTTATTTCTGCCCTGATCTTTACTATTTCCTTCCTTCTAAGTGCTCTGGGGTTTTCTTTTTATTTGCTTTCTAGTTCTTTAAGTTGTGAGGTTAGATAGTCTATTAGAAATTTTTTTTGCTTCTTGAGGTAGGCCTGTAGTGCTATGAACTTCCCTCTCAGAACTGCTTTCGCTGCATCCCATAGATTTTGTGTTGTTGTGTGCTCATTTTCATTGGTTTCCAGGAAGTTTTTAATTTCTTCCTTGATCTCCATGGTAACCCATTCATTGTTCAATAACATGCTATTTAGCTTCCATGTTTTCAAATGTCTTTGCATGTTCTTGTTGCAATTGATTTCTAGTTGCATGCCATTGTGATCTGAGAAGATGCTTGATATGATTTCAATCTTCTTGAACTTGTAGAGACTTAGTGTGTACCCTAATATGTGGTCTATCTTTGAGAATGTCCCATGTGCACTTGGGAAGAATGTGAATTCTGTAGTTTTGGGGTGTAATTCTCTATAGATATTTATTAAATCCATTTGGTCTAGTGCTTTATTTAGAGTCTGTGTTTGCTTGTTAATTTTTTGTCTAGAAGATCTATCCAGTGATGTCAGTGGGGTGTTGAAGTCCCCTGCTATGATTGTATTGCTGTGGATTTCTCCTTTGAAGTCCTCCAAAAGATTTTTAATATATGTTGGTGCTCCTATATTGGGTACATATATGTTTACCAAGGTTATATCTTCCTGTTGGATAGATCCTTTTGATATTATTTAGTGGCCTTCTTTGTCCCTAGTTATGGTCTTCATTTTGAAATCTACTTTATCAGATATGAGTATTGCTACCCCAGCTTTTTTTTTTTTTTGCTTTCCGTTTGCTTGAAAGATTTTTTCCCTCCTTTCACTTTCAACCTATGTGAGTCTTTTGTTCTGAGGTGGGTTTCTTGTAAACAACATATATGTGAGTCATGCTTTCTTATCCAGTCAGCTACTCTGTGTCTCTTTATCAGAGCATTCAAACCATTCACATTTAAGCTGATAATTGATATGTACTTATTTATTGCCATTTTTGTTCAGTGTGGTTCTATTTTTCTTCATATTTCTTCTACTAATTATAGCAGTCCTTTTAGCATATCTAGCAGTGCTGGTTTGGTATTAATATATTCCCTTAGCCCCCCCCCCCCCTTTTTTTTTTGGCTGGAAAGCTCTTTATTTGACCTTCTATTTTGAATGATAGCCTTGCTGGATAGAGTAGTCTTGGATTCAGATCCTTGTTTTTCATGACCTTGATTACTTCATGCCATTCCCTTCTGGCCTGTAGTGTTTCTGTTGAGAAGTCAGCTGAGAGCCTTATGGAGTTTCCTTTGTAGCTAACCTGTTGCTTATCTCTTGCTGCCTTTAGGATTCTCTCATTGTCTTTAATTTGTGGCATTTTAATTACTATGTGTCTTGGTGGGCCTGTTTGGGTTCTTCTTTCTTGGGGCTCTCTGTGCTTCTTAAACTTGAATGCCTTCTTCCTTCATCAAGTTAGGAAAGTTTTTTCTGTCACTATTTCTTCAAATATATTCTCTAACCCTTGCCCATTTTCTTCCTCTTTGGAAACTCCTATGATGTGAATGTTATTACATTTCCAGGTGTCCCACAGTTCTCTTAAGCTATCTTCCTGTTTTTCAATTATTTTTTCCTTTTAGTTTTCTGATTGGTCGAATTTTTCTACCCTGTCTTCTAATTCACGTTATCCGGTCCTCAGCTTCTTCTACTCTGCTGGTTAGTCCTTCCAATGTGTTCTTAATTTCTGCTATGTCATTCTTCATTTCCACTTGGTTGGTTTTCAATGTTTCTATATCTTTACTCATGGTGTTGATGTCCTTACTCATGCTGTTGAGCTTCCTCAAGATCATGGCTCTGAACTCTACCTCTGATAATTTGCTTAGCTGCATTTAATTTATCTCATTTTTGATAGAGTTCTCTTGTTCTTTCATTTGGGATTTTTTTCTTTGTTTCACCATTTTGGCTATCTCAGTGGGTTTTTGAGCCTGCCAAATTTTCCCTGTGGGTGTTGATGTTCTGTTTGTGGCTCCCTCTACTGGGTTTGGATGAGCCTGGGTGGGCCCATGTTAAATACCACTGTCAAGTCTTACTTTCCTGAGTATATTTTCAAGCCCAGGAAAGGTTCAGTTATCCTCTAGCTTTTTCTTGGTGGCTAGTAGTCTCAGTTATTCAGTGCCTTGGAATGTAGCCCTGGTATTCTGCATAAGAGGATTTCCAGAGGGTGGGATAGATGCTGGTTATTAATGAGCCTCAATTTTCATTTCTTTGCCTCACCTGGGAAAGGCTGAATCTCCGGGGGGGAGGGGGGGCTGCTGCTTTTCCCCACAGCTCAGGGAGGGAGCACACTGGCCACCATCCTTTGTGGCCGCAACTCAGCAAAAACTCTGAGTGCCCTCCATATCCTGGGTGTCCCCACAGAGTTTCAGCCCAGTCTGCTGGGCACTGTAAATACATACTATAAGTTCATTCTCATAAGAATCCTATTTTATATTGTAATACTCAGTTCATAGAGGAGGAAACACAGGTTCAGAGAGCTTGGGTTATTCACTGCAGATCACTCACCCAGCAAGTGGCAAAGCCAGGATTCAAATTTAGATCTGTTAGCTTTCAAATCCTGTTTTCTTTCTCTTTCACCATCCTGATATGAGTCAGTTCTGTGCCAGTTATTTTTAAGGAAACACTCCTGTTGTCCTCTGCTTACAGGACAGTGACTATGTTCCCACTTCCAGGGACAGATTTCTTCTGGTTCAGATCGGTAATGAGTCCTCCTGGGCACTCAGGTCTTCCTTCATGGGAGGGGGCAGAGAGATATGTCAGTGAATCTTTTTTTTTTTTTTTTTTTTTAAACAGAGTTCAGCTTTTTATTGAATGTGTAACAAAAGAGGTTTAGTCATAAAGACCAAAGCCCATGTCATCATCAGACTCCTCAGATTCGTTTTTTTTTTTTGCTTCTACTTTCCTCAGCTGGGGCAGCAGCGGTGGAGGGGGCAGGACCTCCTGCTGGTGCAGCACTAGCTGCTGGGGCAGGTCCACCAGCCCCTACATTGCAGATGAGCCTCCCAATGTTGACACTGGCCAGAGCTTTTGCAAACAAGCCTGGCCAGAAAGGTTCAACATTTACACCAGATGCTTTAATGAGGGCACTGACCTTATCCTATGTCACCATCACCTCACTGTGGTACAGGATAAGGGCTGAGTAGGTGCAGGCAAGCTCCCAGACAGAGGCCATGGTGTGGGCAAGAGCTGGGTGCGTGCTGCTGGGAGCAGGAGTGGTGCTAATTGTTGGATGAAGTGAGGGCCTCACCCCAACTTGGCCTTGGCTTCCTCGGAAGGACCCAGCACCTTACCAGCGTGTGGGGAAAGGGATGTCAGTGAATCTTTATTCCCATCCTGTGCCCTTGGGAGGTCAAATTCTCTGCTGGTGCTCTTGTCTAGATCCCTCGGGCATCTTTTTTGCTGCAGCCCTAGGTGGGTTCTCAGCACCACCAAAGCCCCTTAAGAGGCCTCAGTCTGGGTTAGTGACTCTGGAGACCTCACCTCCCCCAGGCCGTCCTTCTGTGGTGTCTCCACCAAAGAAAGGAGAGGAATAAAAATGCATCTAATTAAAATAACTTTCCAGGTGCAGGGAACAAAATCCAGGCAGATTACAGGCCAGGGCAGGCTAGCCACTAGCTTTTGCAGATGTCTAGAAAGAGCCCATGTTTGACATGGAGCAAAGGGAAAGACACTTCCAACTGTAAAGAGCCAAATGTTGACGTTGGAGGGCTATGAAAACAAGCTATCTAATTTATTGGAACATGTTTTTCTAGCAGCTTTGGGCTAGGGCTGCGATTGCCTCCTGCAGGGATTTGTGACCTCACCCATTCTCCCTCCCCCTCCCCAACTGTAACTATAGGGTTTTCCCGGTTATAACCCAACATATGGTTTGCAGCAGGAAGTGCGAAATCCCAGGAATGAGCAGAGGCTCAGGTTTCAGACTCAGAGAGACTCAGGTGAGCTACAAGGAATGTCCTTTGTTTCTATGAAAACAGAGTTGAAAACAGTGTTTAGTGACTGCTTGGTTTGGAATGAGGTAATTAATTCTCCAGAAACTCTCTCCAGTTTCCTGGGCAACAAAATCAATGTGTTGTTGATAAAAAATACTGGAGATAATAAATTGGTTTAAATTACAGATTTTCTTTTTCTTTTTCTTTTTTTTCAAAGGAGGGACTTCCTCCTTACCAGCCCCAAATATAAAACAAAACAACAAAAAGCAAATAAAAAAATCAAACAACACACAGAGCATGCAAACACATATAAACTTAACTCCCTCTTCACCTTTGACTTAGCTTTACTCTTTTAAAAAAGTTAACTTTGGTGCTCTGTGAATATTATTATGCTCTAGAAGTAGGGAAAGTAAAAGGTGGGTCAAATCCCATGTGTAATTGTACACAGAACAAGAAAATCTTTAGCTATTCTTCAGGTCAAAGGTTCTCACTCTGAGTGGGGTGATGGTGGGGTCAGCATATCAGAAGTCCTGGGGGTGCCAGAGGGAGGAAACCAGTATGAAATTTTTGTTTATCAAAAAGCATCAAAGGCCCTGGCTGGTTTGGCTCAGCGGTTAGAGCGTCGGCCTGCGGTCCCGAGAGACCCGAGTTCAGTTCCTGCTAAGGGCATGTACCTCGGTTGCAGTTTGTCCCTGGCCCTGGTTGGGTCGTGTGGGTGGCAACCACTCAATGTGTCCCTTTCACATCAATGTTTCTCTCTCTCTTCCTCTCTTTCCCTCTCACTCTATCTGAACAACAACAACAACAAAAAAATGGAAAAATGACCTTGGGTGAGGATAAAAAAAAAAAAAAAAAAAAAAGCATCAAAGGCCAGCTGGTGTGGCTCAGTGGTTGAGCATCGACCCATGTACCAAGAGGTCGCCAGTTTGATTCCCAGTCAGAGCACATGCCCAGGTTGTGGGACAGATCCCCAGTGGGAGGCATGCAGGAGGTGGCCAATCGATTTTCTCTCTCATCGATGTTTCTCTCTCTCTCTCCCTCTCCCTTCCTCTCTCTATAAAATCAATAAAGAAAAAAAAATTATATATATTAGGAAAAAGCATCAAGGATTAAAAAAATGAAACTGGATTAGGCTGCCTTAGCTTTTTTCTTTTTTTCTTTTTCCAAAACCAACTAAGTAAAGTTTTGCTTTTTAACGACCAGTTTAAGAACGAGGTAAATGGCGTGTTCTCCCTGGAAATCACCTTCACGGAACTTGTGGAACTGCTGGCTGAAGTCGAAGCCTGCTTTCCCCTTCCCTTCTCACCAGGCAGCAAGTTCTTACCACGTGGCCTGAGAACACAGGCTCCAGCACCACGCGCCTGGGCTCCACCATGTCTCTCCCACCGTCAGCATCTCATCGAATTTCGGATGCTATTGACTGTAAAAACACGGCACTATTTCATGCACCACTAAGAATGAACAGTAGTTGTCAATTAAATTCTGACACAATGCTACCAATGCCATCCATGGTAGGGCACATTCTAATTTCAGTGATGTTAAAATGTGAAAAAAATTCCTCCTCTCGATGAGCTATGGTACTTGTTTAGGAAGTTTAATCTTTCTCTGAATTAACCTCTCTGTTTCATCTCCCCACTTTAAAAAATGAGAATAATCATGGCATCTGCCTCATAGGGTAAGTTGTGAGGATTCCATGAGTTGCTTCACGTAAAATGCTCAGAACATACCTTGGCACATAATAAGCTCTGAATGAGCTATTCTTATTATTCAATATGTACCACTCAAGTGCACAAATACTTGCTCAAATGCAGTGTGGAGGTTTTTTATGGTTGCCATTCCTGCTGGGAGAGAAATCAGCATGATAACACCCACAGTTGCAAGCTGCGGTTTTAGAGAAATAAAAGCAGGCCAAATCAGGAGAACGATAACAGATTGCCTCTCTCTGCCTGGGCCTCTGGGTATTCCTTCAAGTACACCCTGGTTCCCACAGAAAAATGCCTGGCTTATCTGGTAATCCTTCTGTTGTGGTAAGGGTTTTTGCATTCGTGATGCTCTTGTGGATTATTTTTGCCAAGTTTTTTGTTGCTCTGAACACTTCCTGGAGGCACCACAGCCACAGGAGGGTCCTGACCTCAGAGGGCTGCCAGGTGGGGTTTGATGCAAACAATCCACACCGTGCATGGACCAGATGGTCCTACACGGCAAGCACTGTTATTTCATTCACAAAAAGTCAGAATCAAGCCGATTTTGCCATTTCAGCCCTAACAAATGGAAAAGCGAACAACCCTATCTTGATATGCAGGCCCGTGTTGATGTAACTCATTTTTTGCAAATCAATGAACATAGGTGAAAATGAGAATTTCCAAAGTAATTGCTGCTGAGATGTCATTGACTCAGAATTAAAACCCATAAGGGCAGGGCTCCAAGTCCACATATGCTTTCCAGTCTCTTGGAAACTCTTGCATTTTGTTGTTGTCCTTAGCCTTCGGTTATCCCTAACTTCCTCATGAAGTTATTGAAGAACTAGGTATTGGATAATTAGAATGTGATCTAGCTGGCACTTATTTAAAGGCACATGTCTGGTTTTATACTCAACCAAGTTTGATTTAAAAAAAAGAAAGAAACTGCGTGGGATTTGGCACCAAGGCTTAGGAAGCCTAGCTTCAGAGTTTGAGAAAAACAAAACAAAACTGTAGGAGACCTAAGTTCTAGCATCTCTATTGACTGACCCAAGGGTCACTCTTCACCGTTGTCTGGTTCTTACATTCCTCATCTATAGTCTCTCTTAGCCCTAAATCTCTATGATGTAAGGAACTCAGGAAACATCTGGCTCTGTTGGGCACCTTTAAACACCACATGATGCTTAATTTTATGGGTCAACTGGCTAGGCTATGGTGCCCAGATGTTTGGTCAAACACTAGTCTAGATGTCTCTGTGCAGGTACCTTGTAGATGTGATTAACATTTATAATCAGCTGACTTTAAGTAAGGGAGAATAACCCCCATAATTCAAGTGAGCCTCATCCAAGTAGTTGAAGGTCTGGAGAAAGAAGACTGAGGTTTCTTGGAGATGAAGGGATTCTGCCTCAGGACTGTAAAATCTCATCTGAGTTGAAATCCTATTGACCTGCCCTACATATTTTGTAGTCAAGCCTACAACACCTGCTCTTACTTAAATTTCCAGCATGCTGGCTTTCCCTGTGGATTTCAGAGTTGCCAGCCCCCACAATCACATAGGCCAATTTTTGAAAATAAGTCTCTCTTCTCTCTCAATATATATACTGAGATATGTATATATCTCTCCTACTGGACCTTCTGCTCTGACTCACCTTGCACTTGACCTCCCTTCCTGACCTTCCCAGCTTCAGGCTGATTTTTCTACGCATGAAGTTGCCTCACCCCACATCTGCACATTTCTAGCTTTAATCTTCTATTTTTCTCCTAGATGACCATGATTTAAACTTTCTTTTTGGCTTGGCTGCTGTTTATTTCCTTGAATAAAACTTCCTCTGATCTGCTTCCAACCCTGAGACCTCACAGATTGACCCCAAGGGACCTGGGTAGGTATGACTGAACTCAGCAAGGTGCATGCATGACTGTCCACAGGCTCACGGCCTCTCGGGCTCCTGCTTTTTTGTGCTTCATTGGCTTACAGCATTCTTGCCCTACATACCTCTGCTCAGAAATCACGTGCTTTACACAGCAGTCCCATAATTTTACGAAGGGTTAAAAAGCAACCGATTCATTGCCATCTCCTGGGTGTTGAATTTCTTATGTATGTCACAGGAGACATGTCGTTATAGGAGGACATGTTTGTTAATTAAAAGGGACTATGTTTAATTACTTTTTGCTTATTTGCAAGGGAGAGTTTTAAAAGTACGTGTATGCATGAAGTTATTTTGCAGCAAATGTTTGAGGAGCTCTCGGCGATCCGTGGAGGGAAGTTACTTGGGTGATGCCAAGAATCATTAGAAACACAGGCTTTGCTATTGTTGACCCTACTCTAGAGGACTCTTATCACGTAAGTGTTTGCCTTCATAAGGGGCACCTCACAGGAAGGCTAGGGTATCTTATGATTTCAACACATTGCCTGTCTGTCGAGGAACTAAAGGGCCCTATGTATGTTCTCTCAGTTTGCTGTGTGTTGAAGACATTTGGAATTTATCTCCCGAATACTCAGGTGGAATCAGGCCGAGTTCGTGTTATACAACACCACCGTCTCACAATGTAATGAGCAACTTCTGAGGAGCAGGCAGCAGGGAGAACAAAGCCACCTGCCCTTTGCCAGCCCTCCATGCTCTGCCAGTGCACCTGCAGAGCTCCGGGGGCTCCGCCAGGAAGAGAGACCGCTCATTAGGTTTCTTTGTGTGGATAACACAGGGCCTTCCCAGGACAGGCCGGACAGAAAAAAATCTCTGCTTTGTTTCTTGGCCAGGTTTTATCCAAGGTCTCCTAGGGCTGAGGGATCATTAAACAGCTGCCTTGCTGAACCCCTGCCTTTCACTTCACCTGCTTTGAGAAATTTGATCAACTCAGACAGAGACATGAAATATTCAGAGGAAGCTCCCAACCATCAGTGTCTCACCAGCTTGCAGGGTTCAGTGGGGGAAGTGTTGCGTGTTGGTCACCGTCAGTAGGACTTGTCCACAGTTCCAGGCTGACTCGTCGTTGGTGTGCTAAGTCAGAATGAGATGTTGCCACCATTCTTAAGTACATGATAAGAATCACTCTCTCTGTGGTTGCCCGTCACTGCTAGGATGGGAGAGACGATCAGTTAGGGCCCTTTCTGCTGAGACAGAAACTCAATTCAAATGGATTTAAGTGAAAAAGGAAATGTGCTGGATCGTCTGGCTCAGAAGCCCAAGGCTAGGATGGCTTCAGGAGTGGCTGGCTTCATGACTCAAATGAGGTCATTGGGACTTGGTTTCTCTCCATCTCTAGGCTCTGCCTTCTGTTTGATTGGCTTCATTTTCAGCAGTCATGTGGTGGCCCCAGCAGTTCCACAGGAAAAGGGAGTGTGACTCCTGAATCACTGTGGGAGGGGCGCCATCCAACAATCAGAAACAACTGCCTTTGACTGTTATGTGAGTGGGAAACACATTTCTATTTTGCTCAAATCATTATGCATTTTGGGTATATTTCTAACAGCAGTTTTCCTACATTAAGTAATACAAAAGTTGGTGTTACAAAGGGAATGCTAATGTAAGAAACACCTAAAATATATGGTACTCAGCAGCTGTGTGCAGCGAGAGACAAGAAAACAAAGTAGGCTGATAAAAGGGTGAGCTGCGTTATGCAGTGGCAAAATATTTGTTAAAACCGTTGCCAGCAATCATCTGGAAGGCAGACCAAGATGAACCTGTAGTTCTAGGGAGAGCCATTAGAAAGAGACAGAATGTCAGTGTGTGTCACAGTTGAGTGTCTTGCTACTTATAACAAGTTATTACTAGAAAAATATCCCTGGTAATAACTGACCAATTTATAAGCAGAAATAAACAGGAACAAAGAGAGCCCACAAATTTGGGAAAACGTATTGGTTCTGGATCAATAGGTAAGAAATAAGATTAGAAGAAAGGAATTAAAACCCCAGACTTGGAATAGATTAAATCTCATTAAGAATTCTGTTAAATACTGCAGCTCAGTCCCCGCAGTGAAGATCAGAGTAAGGATGTAGCCTTCCCATTCAAGTCTGTTGTTCAGATAGCCTCCAGGTAGCTGCCATTAAATTGAGAGAAAGCTATGGAGGCAAAAAGGCAAACAATTAGGCTTCAGAACTATGTCCAGGGAAGAATTTTGGGTGTGGTTACTGGCACTTGGAATATACTGGAAGCAAATAAATGAGAAGCTTACTAAATTTTTGAGGGAATTGTATTGCTAAAGAAGTCACAAGCTGGGATGAAATAATCTTTGATTGGTGAAACCTTACCCTTTGGTGCTAAATTTGCAGGAGCAGAAAGTGGACTGTAAAAGCTGCAGAGTGTTCAAGGAGGGCAATTCAGAAGTGGCCAAAAGGGATAATGGACAAGGAAGGGTATCCAGAGTGTGGAGTAAGGGGCCCTAGAGAAAAATAGACCATGAATTCCTCCCAGAAAGCAGATTAAAGGACTAAGCAAGGGATTTATCTTCCTGTTACCAGGCAGAGGGTCTTGATACTGCCCACCTAGAGGGTTCCATCATGCTATTAACCAAGGACTCTGTTTTTCCCATTCTTCCCTTTTCTGAATGAGAGTCCTATTGCAGTTATCAAGTCCGTGTTCCACCAGGACAGAGTGATGTCTGTTAGAGGGGCAGAGGACTGGCCGTTTAGTTAATACATTGCTGGGCCCTTAGGAACCACATACAGACCTGACTGAGAAGATATTGCATCTTCAAGAATCCCAGACCCTGAGGTGTATGTTGTGACTCAGTGGAGCTCTGGGGTGTCTTCTTTGAGAAGGGCATCAGTATAGGCTCTCTTTGTGGAAAGAAGGGTGCAAACGGCAGTTAGTGTCTGGAAAAGCGGACGGTGATAGATTGACAGCTGTTCACAAACAGCCCATTTTCTCTTTTTCTTTAATGCACAGCTAGACCGCACTTCCTGGGCTACACAGGCAGCTAGATGTGGCTAGATGAGCAAGCTCCAGCCACCTCTTTTGGGTCAAGGTGGTTGTGGTATAAGAAATTAGAAGCCCTGCCTGTGGGTTCTGTTTCCGCATCCTCCTGCCCATGGAACCTTGGGCAGGTTCCTGGAATCCTCCAAGTCTCCATTTCCTCCTCTGTGAGATGAAGGAGGTGGTATCTACCTGTAGGCCGCTGTGAACCTTAGAATCGCAGATGTGGGAAAGCCCGTACATCATAAGCCTTCTACAGACATTCAGTACATCTGAGTATAGGGAAGTTGCATTTTACCTGAGGGTGCCCTTTATAAGACCTCACGTAAGTAAAAGAGCAAACACATCGCATGACTCAAGACTTCTCCTGGGAAAGGATGGCAGCCACTTATGTTGACCAGCTGGCAAGAAAATGAGTAATTTCCAGTTCACTGGGCTCTCAAGTTAAAAAGTTTGCAATTTTGAAAAAAATTTTAAAGTGTTTTTAAATTTTTAAAAAGTTTTAAAGTAGTATTTTCAAAAATGAGTCTTTATTATTATTCTTACATGACACACTTTTAAATATACCCCAATCAAATTTGCTTAAAATGCACTGAATTCCATGACTTGAGAAAGAAGAAGATGAAAAATGCACATTGTGATGCAAAATGGATGCTTTATGGTCCTGCCCGGCAGCATGTTCCCGCACTGTATCAGCCTCTGGTTCCACTCAGCATTCACTCTGGAATTTTTAAAATGTCATAACAGAGGGCTTTCAAAATAATACACTCGTGCACCCCCCCCCCCAAGCATGTAATATTGTCAGGATGTTTTATCTGGTGCCATATCTCTTGCACATGACAAATCCATTTCTCCAAACAAACTATCACACACGTCCACACTGTCTATAAATTTTGATTATTTACATCTATGTTATTACCCTCTGACGTTTGGGTTGGCCTGAGCTGGGCATAATTAGGGGGCAATGTTTTTAAGGAATAAAGGGGATGTCACTCCTTTCTTCCTGATGGGTCCCCTCTGGGGAAAGAGATGTCAGGAACATGCAAGGTTTAACCCTGCTGTAGAAAGCCCCAGATGCTCTCTCCAGGGTACCACGAGATTAAACAGGACTGATCTATAAGCATCCCCACTCCAGGGGTGATAACAAGGTCATTCTGTACTTAGGTTTGGCTTTATAATAATACATCTGGCATCAATAGAGTTTCTTTCTTTCCAAAGCACTTTTCTACTTATGATCTCATTTGCCCTCAAGAGAGAAGGAAAGGGAGCTGGTTGGGATGAGCAAACCCGAGTTTCTCCTGCTGTGGGGCTGGGCAAGTTGCTTCACCTCTCTCAGGTTCAGTGTCTCCATCTGTAAAGTGGTATCATGACTGCTGTAGAGAGCTTAGGGTTGTCTAAGTGCAAGTGTGTCTATGAGTCGAGCAGGGAAGTGCTCTAAGAAATCGAAACAGCTATAGACAGAAATGTGCTGTGATGATAAAAGTCATGTATACACTCTGGAAGGAACCTGAGAAATAAATCTAAGAATGCACACGATAAAGAGGTTTTCAACCTTTGTCTTGTGAAGAGCCACAGATGAATTGTGGTCATGACCAGGACACATTACTTTGGTAGGTTCATATTTTTGGTCTCACATTTCAAGAGGCACCTAAATTATAGGTTGAATGCCATTGTGGGTGTGGGCGCTTTCTTCACCCCATGCTCTCACTCAAGAAAACCTATCAGAGGGTGATGTTATTATAAGGGTAAACTTTTTTTTTTTTTTATCCTCACCCGAGGACATTTTTCCAATTTTTTATTCAGATAGAGCCGGAGGGAGAGAGAGGAAGAGAGAGAGAGAGAGAGAGAGAGAGAGAGAGAGAGAGAGAGAGAGAGACATTGATGTGAAAGGGACACATCGACTGGCTGCCACCCACACGACCCAACCAGGGCCGGGGACAAACTGTAACCGAAGTACACGCCCCTAGCGGGAACCGAACCTGGGTCTCTCTGGACCACAGGCCGACGCTCTAACCGCTGAGCCAAACCGGCCAGGGCTATAAGGGTAACCTTGATTTCACCCAATTTATTTTCGTTCAATCTATTTCCCAAAAATGCAACTCAGGATTCTCATATGTAACAAAACCCTAACCCAAACTGACTTAAGCAAAAGGTCAAATTTATTGACTTCTGTAATGAAAAATTATCCAGGAGCAGATGCTTCAGTCATGGCTGAATCCAGAGGCTCAGTGGTTTCATCAGGACTTTAATTGTTTATCCATCTCTAGGCTCTGCTTTTCTTTGTATTGACATTGTCAGAGTCTCTTCACCAGTGGTAAATAGCTCCTGGAAGCCTTAGACTTGTATCCTCAAAGCTTATCACCCTCTGTGAAAAGAGAACTTTCTTTTCCCAATAGTTTCAGCATAAATCCTAGGATTAAGACTTATTGGACTGATTTGGAAACACTATCCTCTGTTCCTACATTGGCCATTGGACTCGGGTCATGGGATATGCTGATTGGATACAACCATTCTCTCTCTCCCCCCACCCCTCCTTTATGGGCATGGGGGGTGGGAGTGGGGTCCATCTCATCAAAAACATGTAGACTAACACTGGGTGTGGAGTGATTCCCCAAAGGAAAATTGAGGGGTTGTTACTAGAAACTAGGAGGATGGAGGCTGGCTGGACAAAAGCAACAGATTTCACTACAGTAAACTTGATCCCTAGGCAGTTATTAGTGAGAAATTGCTTACAGCGCACATTACAAACGGGTTGTGACTTATCAGTGCGTTAGAGCAGGTGTCATCGAAAACCTCTGATCTAGCTCAACTCTGTCACCTTCTGGATTTTCTCGTGGTTTGATAAGTTTATTTTGGGGATAATGAGTGAAACTTTTGTTTGTGGTTTTGATACCTCATTAGAGGTTCTCTCAACGTAAGGAGCCAATCTAAGACCTCTTCTCACAAGTTTTCCAAGAAAGAAACTGCCCCCCCAAAAGTGAGGAGGAAATCACTAAGGCCTATTTTATATAGACAGCACCCATACCTCTTGCTGTGGAAAAAAAACAAAACAAAAAACACCTTACAAAATTTAAAACCTCTGAGTTCCCAACTTGTTTCATGACCCAACGGCAGTAGAAGGAAGTACCGTTTTATCACCTGGATTCAGAGACCAGGGAAATGAAAGAGAGAGAACCAGGTCACGTGTAGGCAACATTGCTAGCTACTGCCGTGCTATGGCTTGAAGCACTTCAAAAGGCCCATTATTTCTGGAACCCTCCAAAACAAGCAGTCTCTGCCATCAAAGTGCTTTGTTTCTTTCTTTTCACAATTAAAAATTGTTTTTCTTTCAATTTAATTTGTATTGGTTTCAGGTGTATAGCTTAGTGTTAGACAATCATATATATATTTTACACAGTGTTTCTCTCGATATTTCCAGTACCCACCTGGCACCCTACATAGTTATTACAATATTATTAACTATATTCCCTAGGCTTTGCTTTATATCCCCGTGACTATGCTGTAACTACCAATTTGTATTTCTAATCTTCACCTCGTTCACCCAGTCCCCCAACCTCTCTCCCCTCTGGCAACTACCAGTCTGCTCTCTCTGTCTATCAGTCTGTTTCAATTTTGTTCATTCTTTTATTTTTTCTTTAGATTCCACACACATGTAAGTGAAATCATATGGTATTTGTCTTTTTCTGACCAACTTGTTTCACTGAGCATAATATCCTCTAGGTCCATCTACGCTGTCTCAAATGGTAAGATTTCCTTCCTTTTTATGGCTGAATATTATTCCATTGTGTATACATACCACAGCTGTTTTTGTCCACTATTCTACTGATGGGCAAATGGTTGCTTCTTTGTCTTGGCTGTTGTAAATAACGCTGCAATGAACACAAGAGTACATATATTCTTTCAAATTAGTGTTTTGGGTTTCTTCGGATAAATCCCTAGAAGTGGAATTGCTGGGTGATAAGAGAGTTCCGTTTTTAATTTTTTGAGGAAACTCCATACTGTTTTCCGCAGTGGCTGCACCAATCTGCATTCCCACCAAAGGTGCACAAGGGCTCCCTTTTCTCCATATTCTCACCAACACTTGTCATTTGTGGATTTATGATGGTAGCCATTCTAACAGGCGTGAGGTGATATCTTATTGTGGTTTTAATTCACATGTCTCTGATGATTAGTGACACTGAACATCTTTTCATAGGTCTGTTGGCCATCTGTACTTCCTCTTTGGAGAAGTATCTATCCAAGTGCTTCCTTAGTGAGAGGTGTGTCGTGTAACTGGATAAAGGCATTACATTGCCTGGAGGCCAAAGCATAATTAATGCATTTTTAGGGGTCAGTTCAATTCAACCAATAGTTCCGTTGAACTGAGGATTTATTACTAGTTGTATCTCTCAGGGTACTTTTGATTGCAAGTAATAGGAAATCTGTTTCCAACTGTCTTAAAATGTAAAAGGAATTTATTGACAAGCCCAGCGGTAAGGTAGGCTTCAGGGAAAGCTTGATCCAGAAGTTCAAAGACCCAGTTTCTCCTTTCTTTCTTCTCAGACTTCCAGGCTATCTGCTTCTCTGGCTGCCTTATGATAGCAGGGCAGCTGCCAGATGTTCTGAGAGCTACCTGCTTTTTTATTTACATCCATCAGGAGAAAAGCAGTTGTCCGAGGAGGTTATAGGGTGAGGCACTTCTCCCTCCACCCCCCAGGGAATATCTCCTCACATCTCAGTTCAAATTGGGTCCTGTACTGTCTATTCCTTAACCAAACTGTGGCCAGAGGATGGGATACGCTGGTGAACAAGGACTGTGCCTGGCACCATCTCCCGAGATGCACGTAGGCTGGGGGCCGGGAGGGGCCAGGGCCAGGGGCTCTTGTCTGAATGAAAATCCACATACTGTCAACAGAAGGAAAGGGAATGATTGCAAAAATGCGTTTCATTCAGTGCTGGCTTTCTATGAATGAACAGAATGGTATTGAATATTTATAAATACAATGAGAGAATGCAATATCAAGGAGAGAAGATCATTTTAATTTTGGACATACTGAGTTTCAAGTGTCTGGAGAGTATAGGGGCAATACTGTTGAGTAGAAAGTTAGGACTAAAGACCCAGTACTCAGGAAACCAGATTTGGGCTGGAGATACAGGTATGATAGTTAAGACGGGACAGTGGAGGCAAATGGGTTTAGGGCGAGCACCCAGGGGCAGTGCAGGGGCAGTGCAGGGCCAGTGCTAGGGGTAGTGTAGGGTGAATGAGAAGGAGTCCTGACATCTACAGAAGAGGGAAAAGGAAGGGACCCAGGGGGGGCTGGAGAAAATGAGGGGAACGCCTTATTAAAAAGGCCTAGTGGAGGAACAGTTCATGAAGGAGGAAGGGGACATCTCAGAGGCCAAGGTAGTGTCTGTTGAGACCAAGTCAGGCCTTAGCAGTGTCTGTGCAGTTTGGCATTTGGGAGGTCATTGGTGACTCCTGCACAGGGATGTGTTGGTTGGGAGAGTCAGTGAGTAGACAGGAGAAATGAGGCAGTGGAGGAAGGGACAGGGGACCTCGTGTTGCAGAGCCTGTCTCTTTAGGTCAAGGGAAGAGAAGACAGAACTCTGAGAAGAGAAAGGGAGAGCTATCTTCTTCCCAACAGTGCCTGAAAGAGGTTAAATACTTTTTGTATCAGGTCATTTAACCTATTGATATTCCTCTCTCTGAACAGGGGTGGGCATAGGAGGTGAGAGCTGGGTCTGCTACAGAGGGTGGGCCAGAGCATATAGACCCACACACTTCCTTGTAGACTAGGTAAAGACCCCAGGGCACCCATCTGTAATGTGCTGCGGTGTGCGGGTACTTTCCTGCCCTCTCCCCACTCTGGCCCCAGCCCAGTCCAGGGGCATCTCCAGCAGTAGCTTGGACATCTTGGTGAACATGGGTATCTCTCCTCCTCTCCACCTCCCACCTCACTCTAAAGGAAGGTATGGGGGCCCCTTCATACCCCATACAAGGACCTCCCAGAATGCCTAATGTGTAGACTACTTGCCCCAATGTCCAGGCTCCCCAAATCCTTTCGCTTTCCCTCCTACCTTCATCTTGTAGCTCTGCCCACATCGGTTTCTCTTTCGGAATCCCTAGTTGACCTGTGGGAGTGCCTGTGCCGTGGGAGGATCTGATGGACATTCTTTACTAAGCTTTAACCCCTTGGTGTCCGTCATCTTCCTGCTCAATGGACCCACAGCCCCTTCTCCTTTATATCTATTGCTGATACTGCCCCAGCTGACCCCTTCCTCACTGCCTGTCCCTATGGAGAGCACCCTACACCGGTGAGCAGAGCCTAAGGACAAGCTGTAGAGACTGGACCTGTGCCAAGGTGTCCCCAGCCCAGCTCTTCTTTCAAGCTCTGCTGTTCAATCAGCACTTCAGAGAGAACAATCTCAATGAGGGTTTTCTGAGGCTTGGAGAAGGGAAGGGAGAGTTCACGAATGCTACAGATAATGCCTCTAATTAGCACCCAGGGGAACTCCTGCCCCTTCCAGCCTGCTGCATTGTAACCATGTCTGCACTCTGCCCAGACCCGGCATTTACCGGAAGTGTGAGCCACTTCTGAGGTGCAAGAAGAGGATTCCAGGAAATGCAGGAGGCCTCAGAGGGGTGGAAGTTCTTGGCCAGGTCTAAAGCTGCCCTCAGCTGGGCACGCTAAGCGCTGGTTTCTGTAACAGGGGAGCTATTAGCTTCTTCCCCAGAATCACACTCCACCCAGCACCTCCCTTCCATTGGAGCATCAGCTACTTTGGCTTCCAAGTGCTCCAGACCTTGCCGTCTGCCTCTGCCTGTTCTGAGCAACAGTGGATTTTAGCAGGAGTCCAACCTCGTCTGTGCCTATACTGTGTACCAATAGCAGAGCAAGAAAGTAGATTTTTCCTACCTTTGCCTCCCTTCTTATGCTAACAGCCCGGCTCTAAACACAAGACTTATGCAAATAAAATATTTAGAGAACCAATCAAATTGTATTTAGTTCTTGGAGAAATAAAATCAAGGCAATACAGGGAGTCAGCATAGGCTAGAACTGTGCTATCCAATACGGTAGCTATTAAACCACAGGTGTCTATTCAAATATAAAGTAAGTAAAAGTAAATAAAATTTAAAACTCAGTTTCTCAGTCATACTAGCCATAGTAGGTGCTCTCTAGCCATATGTGGCTAGTGGCCACCATACTGGATAGTGCAAAATTATTATTTATTTATTTGTTTTCTTTATTGATAGGAGAGAGAGAGAGGAAGGGAGAGGGACAGATGGAAACATCGATGAGAGAGAACATCGATTGGCTGCTCCTGCATGCCCCCCACTGGGGATCAGGCCCACAACCTGGGCATGTGCCCTGACTGGGAATCAAACCTGTGACCTCTTGGTGCATGGGTTGATGCTCAACCACTGAACTACACCGGCCAGGCCAAAATTATTATTTTTACTTTGCACTATTGGGCAGTGCTGGCCTAGAGTAAGAGAGACTGATTTCAGAGAATAGGTATGGCTCTGGCAGATTTAGATGGAAGAGGAGGAGAAGGGTCTTCCAGGTGGGAGAAACTGAAACTGTGCAGAGGTTGGAATTAACCTGGCATGTTGGGGCCACAATCAGGAGCAGAGGATTGGCTGGAACAGATTGTTTCTTTTGAGGAGCTGGGAAACCGTTGTCACCCTGCTGGTAAAGGGCACAGGGAATGAGAGGGAGAAGCCCATTCTCTTCTCCGTTCCCAGTCCCACGTCCCATCCTTCACGCTTAGTACCCCATGGAGAGGAGAGAGTTCTGACTGGACCTCAGCCTCCTGATCTCAGTGGGGTGTCTGCTCGGCATCCTAAGTCTAGCTATCTGCTGGGGATGGACTGGGGTGGGGGCCTGGGGTCTGGACCTGTGACCTCCATCTTTTTCCAACCTACATCTCTGGCAAGCTGACCTCTAAACTCTTTGGCGAGTGGGGAATGGGGAAGAGCCCAGAAGTCAGCACACCTGACTTCAAGTACTAGCTCACTAGCCAAGTGCCTTTTGGCAAGCAATTTAACTCCAAGCCTCAGTTCACCCATCTGCAAAATAGGGATGATGATAGTGCTGACCTCACAGGGTAGTTATAAGGGTTCCATAGGTAGTATTTGTAAAAGGCTTGGCATAGTTCATAGCAAAGTGTTACCTATTCATGGTATTATTCTTGACTATCCAGAAGCTGTTTGCAAGTTCATGGTGGTTACTGTTTCTGCTTCCCCTTAATTAAAACATTCATGTAATTAATTAATCAATTTTTTTCCTTAATGATTTGTATTTTTTGTGTCTTATTTAAGAAATTTCTCCCTACACCAAGACCTTAAGCATAGTCTCCTGTATTTTCTTCTAAAAGTATTTTTAAATGAATGTCTAATTGAAGTATAATATATTTACAAGAAAGTGCATAAGTTATAAGGATGGAACATGGGCTTGGGAACTGAAAAGACAATGGGCTTCTCCCTTTCATTCCCTGGTTTTCCTGTTATTAAACTGTGCTAAGGAGGATTCAGACAGCATATACTCTTAGGTGTCTGGGCCTTGTTTGTGAGTCATTATATTGTGCATTTGTCCATTCTCATGGCTTTATACTATTCAATTTTGTTTATGGACATTTGGGTAGTTTCTGATTTGGGGCTACAGTGAACAGTGCTGCAGTTGTATGTGCCTTTTGGTGAACATGAATGTGTGTATGTATGTCTGCCTGTTAGGAGAGGATATCTTTGTGGTTTTTCACTTGATGGTAGAGTCAGCAGAGGCGAGAGCAAGAACAGGGCTTGAATCATGCAGGCTTTTATATTACAGATAAGGGGTAATGGCCCAGTGGGACAGTCCTCCCTGGGACTGTCCACAAACCACAGTCCCTGGGACTGTCCACAAACCACAGCTCAGCAATAGGCAGACCAAGGTCTCCTAAGAGCCAGGACCACTTCTCCTTCCAGTTCATTCTCTGCTTCTCAGAGAGATCGTTTGGATCCCTTTCCTTTCAGCTCTGTGACCCTCCCTACTCCCAACTGGGAGCACGGTTGACATTCTGGGACAACTTCCGCCCCCGAGGGCATCTATAATGTGTAAAGGTCCTGAGGTACCATGAAAGCCCGTTTGGAGTTGCCAGGCCCTGAGTACTGGGGACTGTGGCATACCACAAAATCTTTAGCGATTTTGAATCTATTCTTAAAAAAAAAAAAAAAATTACCTAGCACCCACATGATTCCAATTCCACCTAACTTCAAAGAAAGGAAGAGAGAGACCTGGTTGGTGATGTCACACAACAGAGATTTTTGTTTTACTCTCCCTGCATTTAGAAGCAGTTCTTCCTTTGCTCTTGCCTCCTCCAGCCACTCCACGGCTTCTCTGTGCCAAAGAGCTGGGGAGAGCCACGCGGACAGGCTGTTTTTACAGCTGTGCTGAACTTCAACCCCAGAGCCTTCCATCCCACTCATACACTCGGGCAACTCCAGGGAGGAGGGAGAGGATGTAAATCATGCCCGCCCACGTGGGTTCCCAGCTCATTTGTCTCTGAGCCTCACCCAGGGGTCTCTTAAGTTCTGACTGTTAAGTCGTCAGCCAAAGCCGCCAGGAAAGGTGACTCTTCAGCATAACAGCGAGGCCTCCCCCATGGGCAAAGCTCCCCTCGTGCTACAGGTGTGCCTGCTTTACACAACGAGGGCATTGACAAAACCCTAGACCTATGGGACCACACACTCGTCAAGGCCGCCACCTCATCTTCTGGAGGAGGAAACTGCTTTTCTCATAAGTTGAGTGAACTCGCTCTCCACGGAGTCCTCCGGTTTTGACAGTCCTGATTTTGTGAAGATGCATTGATAACAGATTTTCAAAATGCACCGTGAGAGTTCACCAGTAGTAACAGAGCTGACACGTATGGTGTCCTTTCTGGGCTCCAGACACAGTGGAAAGTGCTTTTCTTGCGTTCTTTTGTTTAGTCTTCAGAATCGCCTTTGCAGTCAGGTAGCCTTTTTCCTGATCACCAATCAGCAATTGATTAGAAGAGCCTGGTGTGCTGCACAGCGGAGCAAACTGGATGGCACTTTCTGGAAACAAGCCCAGCTCCTCGAGCCCGGGGGAGGTGAAGGGCCACTGCTCACGAGACTGCATGCTGTTCCCAGACTTTCTCTGTGGGGACTTGTGCTCTGAGGCAACACACTGTCTTTATTTCTCTTTGAAATCTGTAGAAGCCTTGCAGCATCTGCTGCTAATTTTGTGAACGTAGGCCAAAAGGAGGCCCCGCAGCCTCCTCCGCACCGACTTCTCACAGCGCTCTGGTGTTTCTGTTTTGATCACCTCCCCCTCCCCAGCCCAAGCCCTACAAGCCTGCAAATGTTTCAGTTGCCTACCAGTCCGTATGTGTCTGTCTGTCTGGTGTCTGTCTTTCTCTCTTTTAACCAGGGCCATGTAGAGTGGTAGTACTCCTACACACAATAAAGGCACCAAAGCCTCTTGTACTTCTGTTATCTGGATTAAGAGTCCTATTTAAATACGTTCGAGAGCTAGGCAGGTAGCATGATGAGAGAGGCCCATTGGGTGGGCACTGGGAAGTGTTTTTCAACCCCAGCCTGTTTGTTGGAAAGTTTAAGCAGATTTTGGGGGGGGGTGTGTGGGGGTGAATCACTTCATTTTTATGAGTTGATAACTTTAAAAAACATGTTAGAATACTATGTAGGATAAGCCTCGGTACCCAGTTCACAACTTTTGATCGAGGTTTTCACTTGAATGGGTTTTGCGGTAAGCATTATCTCGCGGATCACCCAATTCTTTGCTTGGTCTGTGTATGGATGCAGCCTTTGCTCTTGAAATTGTAAGTGCCCCATGTTTGCTAAGCTGGGTTTGCTCAGCTGACCGAGACTGGGTTGAACTGACAAAGCGATTGAGGGAATCAGAAGCACTGGGTTCCAGTCTGCTTCCCCAGTAAACCAGCTATGTGGACTTGCTCACGTGAATCTCTTGGTTTGAGCATCCTCATTTATAAGGGAAAGCCTTGGTGAAGGGATCTTTAGGGTCCTTCCAGTTTCAAAATTCCATAAATCTATGGCTTTAATTTAAGTGATTAAATGACTTTCTTTTGCTTGCGTCTAAAATATCCAGACTAGGTGCTTAGACTCACACGGTGCACTGTGGGAAAAAATTTGATTTACTGGAGTAAGGGGGACCTTTGAAGTATACTTTTTTTCAAATGGCTTCCATAAAAAGAGAGGCTAAGTACGGGTTCACTCTAAAATGAAGTTCCAACTCACTTCTCCAGTGGAAAAAGTCATTAGGAATTTCATTTAAAGTCTGGGGAGAGTTGATGGAGGAAGAACAAGTATATTGATAAAGAATGGTAAGAACAGACAAGGGTGTGCAGAAATTGGAACCCTTATTCATTGCTGGTGGGCATAAAAATAATATAACCATTTTAGAAAAGTTTGGCAGTTCCTCAAAATATTAAATAAAGTTACCATATGACCCAGCAATTCTACTCCTCGGTATATGTTCAAGAGAAATGAAAATAACCTGGCTGGTGTGGCTCAGTGGATTGAGTGTGGTGTTATCCCAGGCACCAAGAGGTCGCTGGTTCAATTCCGTGGTCAGGTCCAGGCACATGTCTGTGTTTTGGGCTCAGTTCCTGGGGGCGTGCAGGAGGCAGCCAGTTGATGTTTCTACTCCCTCTCCCTTCCTTTATCTCTAAAACCAACAAAAACATATTTTTAAAAAAAGAGAAATTAAAACATATACCTACAAAAAACTTATACATGAATGCTCATAGCAGCATTAGTTTACTTAAATTTTTATTTATTTATTTACCTGTAACAAACAAAAAAAGTATATATTTAAGGTATGCAATGTGATGTTTTGACATATGTATTCATTGTGAAATGATTACCACAATGAAACAAACATATCCATCACTTCCTATAGTTACTTTTTTGTGTGGTGAGAACACAAGTTTCGAGTATATAATACTTCATTATTAGCTATATTCATGCTGCACATTAGGTCTTCAGACCTCATTCAACTTACAACTAGAAGTTTGTACCCTTAGATCAATATCTCATCTTTTCTGCTTACCCCGAGCCTCTGGTAACCATCATTATACTTTGCTATTATGATTTGACTTTTTTTTTTAAAGAGTCCACATATAAGTAAGATCATGTAATAATTGTCTTTCTGTGTTTGGCTTATTTCACTTAGCATAATATCCTTCAGGTTCATCCATGTTGTCTGAAATGGGAGGATTTTCTTTTCTTTTTTTTTTTAAAGCTGAATGATATTCCTTTGTGTACACATACCACACTTTATCCATTCATCCATCAATAGACACTTAGGTTGTAATAAACATGGGAGTGCAGACAGTCTCAAGATGGTGGCCTATTTCCTTTGGACATATACCCAGATGTGGGATTGCTGGATCACATGGTGGTTGTATTTTAATTTTTTGAAGAACTTCCATATTATTTTCCAGAATGGCTGTACCAATTTACATTCCCACCAAGAGTGCAAAAGGGTTCCTTTTCCTCCACATCTTTGCCAACAATTGTTTTCCTTTTTTAGCCATTATGGTTTTAATATCAATCTTAACAGGTGTGAGGTGATACCTCATTACAGTCTTGTTTTGCACTTTCCTGATGATTCGCAATGTTGAGTGTCTTTCTTATCCCTGTTGGCCATTTGTATATCTTTTTCAGAAAAATCTGTATTCAGGTCCTTTGCCCATTTTGTAACTGGATTATTGTTAGTATCATTATTTTCCTATAAAGTTGCATGTTTTTCATATATCCCAAATGTCCACTTTAATGGGTAAATAAAATATGGCATATCCATATTATGAAATATTATTCTTCACTCAAAAGAAGCACTGATACATGCTACAACATGGATGAACCTTGAAAATGTGGTGCTAAATAAAAGAAGCCAGACACAAAGTTGACATACTAGATGCTTTTATTTATATGAAATGCTCAGAAGAGGCAACTCTACAGAGACAGATTAGTGCTTGCCTCGGGCTGGAATGATGGGGGAAATGGGGAGTGATATAAGGTTCGTTTCAGGGTGATGAAAATGTTCTGAACTTAGATACTATGTGATGACTGTACAACTCTCTGTGAATATAGTAAAAACCATTTACTGTACACTTTAAATGGGTGAGTTGTACAGTATGTGACTTATATGTCAAGAAAACTGTTTTAAAAAAGAATAGTAAGAATAAAAATTATTTATGCCTGGCTAGAGAGGCTCAGTTGGTTGAGCGTTGTCCTGTGCGCTGAAAGGTTGCCGGTTCGATTACCAGTCAGGGCACATATCTGGTTGGGGAATGTACAAGAAGGCAAATAATTGATGTTTCTTTCACATTGATGTCCCCCCCCCCAAGCATATGCTCACGTAAGGATTAAAAAAAAAAAGAATAAAAGATATTTCAATAAAGAGATAGGTGAATGAAAAGTTAAACAAAAGCTAAGGAGAAACAGGTAAAAAGAATTTTATGTGACCAGGCTAAGTTATTAGTAAGTCTTTTTAGAGATCTTAATTTTATTCTGAGAGGGTTAGCAGGCAAATCATGATTAGGGAAAAGATGATTAACAATAAAAAATAGTGATTTTCATTCTTGGCTATGATCCTAAGCATGAAATTGTTTTTCTGATAATTTTATGTAGTGTTTTGAAGTTCAGGCAGCCTGTTACTCTGTTTTTTTTTTTACTCCATTTGTTTGAGTTTGGCTGGTTTGAGTTACTAATAAGGATGCATTATGGCAAGGGACACTCATGACATCAGTACCAACAAGGTTGCCAAAATTCTGGAGGCCTTGGCAAGCCCCAGTGAGTTACCCCATGCCTTGCAAAATACAAATCGCAAAACAGGAGGAGTGGAGGACTCAATAGTTTGTGGTGCTAAGTTTGGGGGGATTCTGTGCTTGAGTGCCAAAGGTGAAAGGATTTTGGCAAGAAGTAGTTGATTTAACTGAATTGCAGGGACAATTTCAGTGGAGCTGAAAGCCAGGCCATGCTTTGTCAAATTCTCTAGGAGAAGGAGTCACAAACAGGATGTTTACAAGAGCCTAGCAGGTAATATACAAGTGACTACATAGTCAAATGGAGGGCTCCCTGTCCCATTGCCAAGGGTGTAGCCCCTGCTCTGTCTATGCTGCTTGTTGCTGCATAGAAGGAAGGACCAGTGTTGCCAAACCAACCTTCTGATTTTCCGAAAGAAGCTGAAGATACAAATTTTTAAAAGAGCAAACATTTTTTTTTAAAGGTTGCTATTTAATTAGAATAAAAAATGCAAAATGGGACCCCTGACCAGTGTGGCTCAGTTAGTTGGACTGTCATCCCTTATTATGGAGGGTGGCGGGTTTAATTCCCAGTTAGAGCACATTGCCAGGTTGTGGATTTGATCCCTGATCAGGACATGTGTAGGAGGCAGCTGATCGATGTTTTTCTCTCACATGGATTTCTCTCTCACTCTCTCCCTTCCTCTCTCTAAAAATCAATAAACTTTAAAAATGTAGAATGGGAAGAAATATTTATAAATTATATATCCGATGAGGGACTTGCATCTGGAATATTTAAAGAATACTCACAACTCAATAATAAACAATTTAAAAATAGGCAAAGAATCTGACTAGGTATTTCTCCAATGAAGATATACACATAGCCAATAAGCACATGAAATGAAGCTCAATGTCATTAGCTATCAGGGAAATGCAAATCAAAACCACAGTGCAATGCCATTTTATATCCACTAGGATGGCTAGAATAAAAAAGAAAGTGTTAGTGAGGATATGGAGAAGTTGGAACCCTCATACATGATGGTGGGAATGTGAAATGGTGTAGCCACTTTGGAAAACACTTCAGCAGTTGCTCAAAAGGTTAAACATAGAGTGACCATATGACTCACCATTTCCATGCAGAAGTATATACTCAAGAGAAATGAAAACATGTCTATGCAAAAACTTGCACTCAAATGTTCACAGCGGCATTTATTCACAATATTGAAAAGGTGGAAACAACCCAACTGCCAATCAAGTTATGAATGGATAAACATTATAAGAATATTATTTGGCAATAAAAAGAAAATCAAGTCCTGATACATGCTACAACATGGATAAATCTTGAAAATAATGATAAGTGAAAGAGGCCAGTTACACAAGACCATATAAGATTCCACTTATATGACATGTCCAGAAGAGGCAAATCTGCAGAGACAGATTAGAAAGGGGAGGATGGAGGGAAATGGGAAGTGACTACTAAAGGGTGCAAGTTTCTTTTTGGGTGATGCAAATGTTCTATAATTGATTGTATTGATGGCTGCACAACTCTGTGACTACGAAAAACCATTGAATTGCTTATTTCAAATCAGCAATTTTCAACCCTTTTCATTTCGCGGCACACCAAAAAAAAATTATATTTTTTGTCAATCTGACCAAAAAATAGGTATAATTTTGATTCATTCACACCAGACAGCTATTGTTATGTTGGTTATTGTCATTAAAAAAAAAAATCCTCACCTGAGGATATTTTTTTCATTTATCTTCAGAAAGAGTTGAAGGGAAGAGAGAGAAAAACATGGATATGAGAGAGACACATCGATTGGTTGCCTCCCACATGACCCCAACCAGGGCCGGGGACCGAACCACAACCGAGGTACGTGCCCTTGACCAGAATCGAACCCAAGACTCTTTGGTTCGTGGGTCGACGTTCTAACCACTGAGCAAACCGGCCAGGGCATATTGTCATTTTTTAAATTTGACAATCTAAGGGAAAAGAGGTCAGTGTCCTTGACTAAACAGTCAGGTATTGCATGTCTCAAAAATTCTTGTGGCACACCAGTTGAAAAATCGCTGCTTTAAATGGATGAATTGTACGGTATGTGAATTATATAAAGCTGTAACGACAACAAAAAATACAGGGAGGGTCACATGAATCATATATGCCAGGCTGTCACCCTCAAGTCCTCCGCTTATGACTTGATCAAATGGAGAGCAGGTCTGGAAGGGGCTGGTGAAACCTGCATTCTTAGGAAATAAGAGAAGAGGGTGTTCTGCTGGTTCCAAAGTCACATGCCTATTGCATGGCAGGGCCAAGGCCAGAACTTGTCTCTTGACCTTAACCTCCAGGCCATGCTGCCTGCATCCAAAGCCCAGCTTTTAAGGCATAGCTAGGAAGGGATTGTGAGAAGTCAACATTAGGAATAGCTAGCTGTATACTCTCTTCCCTTTCCCACATTTTTACAAAGGTCTCTCAAAGACTTCCCGAGAAGGGGATAAAATATGGTAAAGAGGAATACTCCTTAAAGGAAGAGAAAAACATAGTACTTCCCTGAGCCCTTTTTTCCTATAGCATGGGAGGTTTCTGTGTGTTTGAGTCACTTACTCTGTATGTTTCTGATTCATTTACACTTAGCTCATCAATATGTTGTTTGTGCAAGAACCATTCATTGTCCAAGAAACCCTCCAGGGCATTTTAAAAAATTTGAACCAGAGAAGTAAACTTTGCCAAGAGTAAATGGAACTCAGATATCAAAAGGTCTGAGTTCAGTTTTCATTGAATACAAAGGGTGAGTGAATTCTGAACTGAGCCAAATGCATTCTCTCACCCTTAATTTACAGTACATTGTTCTGGCAGACTCTATAGTCCTGAAATTTGGCCTTTCTTCTCTCATTCCTTTCTAGGGTGTAACCACAAGCCTATCTTTCAGTTAACTTTATAAAAAAAAATAAGGCCATGTTATAACAATTTACGAGAGCCTCACTCATCACTGTTCCTATAACTATCACTTTTATTAAAACAAATGGAAATGTTTGAAAAGGTTAAAACCCTCCTCTGAGGTGTAATTTTGTTTGCTATCTTATGAGAATTTCTATTTTTTAGTCCTTTCATATGAGGGTTTATCAAAAGGAATGTTTCCCCCTTCTTCAATCAATGGTCAGGCCATCAACCAGTTATCAAATTGAATACTGGAGAATTATTGCTGATGGTGCTCAGATCTGGAGGCTGTAACAAGTCCTTCATTCTGTCTTCAAAGGAGAAAGGGTCAGAAAAATGATTAGTACTTTGAGTTTCTCTCAAATTAAAAAAAAAAAAAACCCTCAAAAAAACCCAACTCAAAAATGCATAGCAAACTTAAGATCACCCTAAAATCTGCCAACACAAAAAAAGCACTGTTAATATATCTTTTGTTTGTTTTTTATCCTCATCCAAGGACACTTTTCTGTTTTTTGTTCAGATAGAGTGGGAGGGAGAGAGAGAGGAAGAGAGAGAGAGAGAGAGAAACATTGACATGAAAGGGACACATCAAGTGGTTGCCACCTGCACGACCCAACCAGCGCCGGGGACAAACTGCAACCAAGGTAGGCACCCTTAGCGGGAACCGAACCCGGGTCTCTCTGGACCGCAGGCCGACACTCTAACTGCTGAGCCAAACCGGCCAGGGCAGCACTGTTAATATTTTGTGGATCATTTTCTTTTTATTCTAAAACTGTATCTATATCAGTATATTTATAAAATTTTAAAATTATATATATAACTATAAAATGAGATATTACATTGTTTTATAATTACTTTTCCCATTTCTTAGTTCATAACTAATAATCAATATTTAAAAAATTAATTTATTTCATGTATAAAATTCAGTTGTACAGATGAAACATACTTAAAATGATTCAATGAGGAATCTTTTACTTTTTGGTTAATCCTAACCCAAGGATATTTTGCCATTGATTTTTTTTAGATAGAGTGGAAGGGAGGGAGGGATAGAGAGAGAGAGAAACATCCATACGAAAGAGACACATTGATTGGTTGCCTATTGCACGTGCCTGGCTGCGGATCAAACCTGCAACCCAGGTATGTGCCCTTGCCTGGAAATTGACCTGCGACCCTTTGGTCCATGGGCCAACACTCTAACTGCTGAGCCAAACCAGCCGAGGAGTCTTTTTATTGCAAGTAACAGAAAATCCATGTCACACTGACTTAAACACAAAAGGAAATTTTGGGCTGACATCTGAAAAGTCTAGTGGGAGATCTAGTTTCAAGCATGGCAGGATTCAGGGCTCAAATACTGTTATGAGGTTTCTGCTTCTCTTCCTCTCTGAGCTGCCTTCTGCTGCTTTGGTGCTATTCACATGGTTCATGTGGAGGCAAGAGTTGCAGAGTATATGCATCCGGGTTCTTGCTGGCAGAGGAGAACAAGGCTCTGTTCCAGCGCTCACCAGGAAAATTTCATTGCCTGGTCCCACTGCAGCCTGAGCCTATCTCTGTGGTTGATTGCTGGATCACGAGGGACTCCTGGAATCCAAATGTTTCAATAAGAGAACAGACTGAGAATGAGGGAGGGAGGGAAGGAGGAAAGGATGGATCCTCAGAGAGAAATAGGAGGATGATAACCAGAGGGATAAAGGATGATTGTGTGGCCAAACTAACAGTTCCACAATTCATACACGTGGATATTTAGAACTCATTTGGCATTGTTTCCTAGGGCTTTCAAAACAAAATACCACCAGTTGGGTGGTTTAAAGCAGAAATTTATTGTTTCACAGTTCTGGTGGCTGGAAGTTCAAGATCAGGCATCTACAGGGTTGGTTCTTTCTGAGGGCCATAAAAAGAACTCTGTTCCATGCCTCTCTCCTAGCGTCTAGTGGTTGGTGGGCAATCTTTGGTGTTCCTTGGCTTGTAGATGCATCACCCTGATTTTTGCTTTCATCTTCACTTGGTGTTTGTTCTCTCTGTGTCCAAATTTCCCCGTCTTATGAGGACACCGGTCATACTTCACGAGGGTCATACTCTAGTATGATCTCATCTTAATTCAGTGATTTGCAACCAGTGTGCCGCAATAATTTTTAAAACATGCAGTACTTGACTATTTAGTCTGAGGCACTGACCTCTTTTCTCTTAGACTGTCAAAGAAAAAAATGACAACAGCCAACACAGTAATAGCTGTCGGTGTGAATGGATCAAAATTACACCTATTTTGCCTGGCCAGAATGACTCAGTTAGTTGAGTGTTGTCCTGTGCACTGAAAGGTTGCAGGTTCGATTCCTGGTCAGGGCACATATCCGAGTTGCCAGTTGGGGCACATACAGAGGCAATTGGTCAATGTTTCTCTCTCCCATTGATCTCTCTCTCCCGCCCTCTCTTTCTCCCTAAGCATGTCCTCGGGCAAGGAATAAAAACATTTTTAAAAATGATACCTGTTTTTTTGTCACATTGGCAGAAACTATAATATATTTTTTGGTGTGCTGTAGAATATTAGTAATTAGTTTATGTGTGCCATGAGATAAAAAAAAGGTTGAAAATCACTGTCTTAACTAATTACATCTGCAATGACCCTATATCCAAACAAGTCCACATTCTTGGTACTGGGGGTTTGGGCTTTAACATATGAACTTTGAGAGGACAAAATTAAACCTGTTTCCACACACTTAATATTTCTGGCTACATTTAAAACCTATCTAGCCTGAGTTTGAATGATGAATGATGCATCCGGTTGCCTCCCTCTTTCCACTGTGTGGGCTAGGTTGGATCATGTGACTTCTAGTGTTCTTTCCATATAATTTAATGATTAAGTATTTAGGGGCTAGGAATCCATCCCTCTGCCCGAAAGCACAGCACAGCCCCATCACATACTAGCTTGTGGACTTTGGGCAAATGACAATCTCTGAAAACCTGTCTCCTCAAATGAGGATAACAGTCCTTTACTCAATGGGTCACTGTGGGCCGGGCACATAGCACTCAGTAAATGTTAGCCAGTGGGACTGTTCCACCTCTTCCAACATGTGAGGACTGCAGGGCTATGAGACGAGCATGACATAACCCCAGTGTTCTCAACCTTTAGTGATAATTCAGCTCAATTTCTCCCTAAGGTTCTGCTGAAAGAAGTTCAAGAGGGGGGAGGGTGCTTTGTTATCCTGCAAACAGGACTACAAATCTGTTTCAGGGAACACAAAGTATTTCTCTTTCTCCCCTAAAGCCAGATGCCATAAATTCTGAGCAGACTTCTCTAGGCAACATGATTACGAAATACCTGTTCCCTTTAGGTCCCAGTTATCTATCTCTCTGACTTTTCCTTTTTTCTAGTACAGCTTGATCTTTCCCACCATCTCTCAGCTGTGGGCTGGAACCAATCATTTTATTTACAAGCTCTCTCTTTTTGGCTCCATAAATTTGGGGAAATGGAACAGACGTCTGCTGCTTTCCAAGGCACCACATCATTTAGTTTTTTTTCATACTTTTCCTACAGGGCCGGATTTAGCTTGTCGAAATGCTTATTGAATAACAATTAGAATTTCAAGCTCTTGAAGGCAGCAGAACCTGTTTGATTATAGGCCTTCACCAAGGACAAAGCAAAAAACGTGGTCACTTTCATTTAGCAAATATTTCTTAAGTGTTGACTCTGTGCCAGGTGCCATTCTAAGTACCAGGGTCATAACAATAAACAAGAGAGCTACTGTCTGTACCCTTGAGGACTTCATATTCTGGGGACAGTCATTCATACAGAAAATATACATGAACTTAATACATATCAAGTATTGCTCATTAAACAAAACAGACACAATTCCTGCACTGATGGTTATTGTGTGTGTGTGTGTGTGTGTGTGTGTGTGTGTAAGGGGGGACAGAATACAATACATATATACAATTTTTTATCATGTAAAAAGGCAAAAAATGCTATGAAAAAAATAGAGCAGAGTGAAGGGGGATTAGGAATGTTGGGGGAGGTTACAATTTTAAATAGGGGGTCAGGACAGGTCTCATTAAAAAGTGATACTTAAGCAAAGATTTGAAAGTAAGGTTAGGGAAAGATGAGGGAGTCCCTGTATTTGGGGGAAGAGCAAGTCCAAATGCCCTGTGGCATGAATGTACCCAGCTTTTCCAAGGATAGCAAGTAGGCGGATTTAGTTTGAGCAGAGTGAACAGGTGAGGACAGAAGTTAAGGGGCAGATCAAGTAGAGCTTTCAGCCTGCGTGAAATGAGGACCCATCAGGCTAAGTGCTAAGCAGCAGAGGGACATGATCTCAGACTGCAAAGGACGGACCTGGCTGCTGTGTTCAGGCTAGACTGCAGGTGCCTGGTGGCAGTAGGGAGGCCAGAGCAATCAGTCACGTGGGCTAGGCAGCAGTGACAGAGACCGGAGGAGGCGGTACAGCGCGGGGTGGTGAGAAGTGGTCGGATTAGGGATCTGTTTTGAAAACAGGGCCAACACGATTTTCTGACAGACTTGATGTGGGGTGTGAAAGAGGAGGAAGGGATGGCTCTAAGATTTTAGCCTGAGCATCTGGAAGCACAGAGTAGCCACTGGCCGAGATGGCGAAGACTGTTTGGTGGCGCACGTTTCTGTTCTGGTGCCTAAGGGCCAGGAGCGCCATCCGCACACGTTACGTTTGGGGTGCCTATTGGCTATTTAAGTGGAGTGGGCAGCTGGATTTTGAAGCTAACTAGAGAAGTGATTTTGGAGACAACTCGAAAAGCCTCAGGAAGTGAGACCCAGCTGAGACACCTCCAGAACTGGTCGCGCGTCCTTCCCCTTCGCCTTCCTCGGAGGGCGGCTCGTCGCGCCGCAGTCATTTCAGCCAACAAAGCCCTTATTTTTCCTCTGTGGGGAATGGTGAGAAGAGTGAACAGAAATGACACGCCGCGACCCGGCGTCCACCCTCTAAGTCACAGCAATGAAAGAAGAAATGGGTGGGGATCGCCGCCCAAACTCCCGGTGGTGGGCGGGGCCAGCGCGTGGGCGGGGCCAGCGCGTGGGCGGGGCCGCGGCGCTCTCCACGCCACTGGCTGGGGCGTGGCCCGCCCGGCGTGCGCGCCTGGCAACCCGCGCGCCAGCCGGCCTCCCTCCCTCCGTCCCTTCCGCGGGTGATCAGCTGGTCTGTGCACCCCTGACGTGGATTGGGGCACGTCACTGCCGAATGGCAGCCTCCAGAAAGGCACCGCGAGTAAGGTGAGGAGACTCTGTCCGGGAGCCGGTGTCCGGGCGGCGCGCGGCGGCCCGGGCCGGTGTGCGCGTGTGGCAGTCCGGAGGGCAGGGACCGCGGATGCCGAGCGGCGGGCGGCCCGCGGCAGTCGGGAGAAGGCCCGGGCTTGCTGGAGCCCCCGGAGCGAGAGCTGGGGGAGGGAGCCATGCAGCCGGCAAGTTCCGGTTTGTTTCTGGTGGGGCCTCGGGCTCCCCCAGGCTTCCTGAGCCCGAGTTCAGTCCCCGGATGAGTGTGTCCGATGAGATGCGGGGTTCGGCCCGAGGGGCCGGTGGCTGTCGCCGCTCCCGGCCCAGCAGGAAGGCCACGCTGTTGCTGGAAGTTGACGCCCCCTGGCTCCTCTGACGAGTCCCTGCCCTTGCTCCAGTAACCTGGGACTCTGATCCTCAAATGACCATCCTGACAATACTGACACATGCAGTTCGCCTGATTGATCTGTCACCATAACAAAGATAGGCAAACGCGCCCCCCTCTCCCCAAATGGTTTCTGACGGCTGTGGAAGGCAGTCTTTTGACATAATCTCCAAGGAAACTCCCATCAGTAACCTGTCTTCCCCCGGCATACAGAGATACACGTTAAATACATTTGAGCCTGTTCACCGCCCCCGCCCACCCCAAACCAGGGTACACTTATCACAGCAGCTAACAGAGTGGGAGACAGAGAGACATTCAGTGTTCACATCGGCCAGAAGCCAGACTCCTTGGAGATCCACATGGGGTCAGCCATCCACCAACCAGCTGAAACTTGAGTGAACACCCTTGGCCGCATGGCCAGGCTTATTTGCTGAACACAGACCCTGGCTTGTGCTTGTTTGTGAGTGGACAGATCACAAGCCCAGCTTGACTTGGCCTTGGCCTTGCCACAGCATGTTAGGGATGAGAACCATGCCTGCCCTGTGGAAGGGTGAGGTGAAATGTGGCAAACCTGCATGTGGAAGGAGCTTCCTGCACGTTAAATGCTGAAAATGGGGTCAGGCAAGCTAATAATGATGAATTAGGTCCTCGGTGGAGAGCCTTTGAGGACCAAGGTGAGGACACTGAGAGGTGGAGAGAAGAGAGACCATTTGTCCCAGGTACCTCCCCTAGTGGCAGAATTTGAGTGCCACTCAGTGTAAAAATAACTCAGTTTAGGTGATGGAAATTGAACTCAAATGGACTTATGTAAAAAATGGTTGACCTGGCTTCTAGTGCAGCTGAGTCTAGTAGAACAGCACTGGCATCAGACTTTCCTCTCTTTCCCATCTCTTGGCTCTGATTTCTTCATTGTTGGCTTGATTGATAGGCCGGCTTTTCCTATGGCAGGTAATGACTGTTCTAGGCTAGCAGCAGAAATAGAGCCTTCTTACTTAATGGTTGGAGCAGAAATCTCAGATCTGAGTCTCCCTGGGCTGACTTGATCTTTTTGACCATTCCTGAACCAGTCATTGTTGCTGGAGGGATGGATTGACCAGACCTGGGTCCCAGAACTTGGTGGGTGACTCATCTCAACTCTGGACTGGAAAAGGAAAACCAAGGTGTTCTCATCAAAAGAAGAAGAGATGGATTCTGGATAGGCAGAGATTACCCACATCTCCACCCTTGAACTTGTTCCATTCAATCCTTATCTCACCTCACCAGGTATGACTGAGCATCTTGGTGGTCCTTGTTTTGACCCATCCTGAGGGATAGATTCTTACCGTGGGCTGGGGAGAGCTGGAGGGTAACAGGAACCTTGCTGGGATTTCCTTAAAAAGAGAGGGAGAAAAATGTGCCATAAGTGTTTTATGCAAAAGATTGAACAGAAAGTTCTCTGCATGCTTCCTCTTATCCACCTCATGGCACTTCATGATGTTGAGGAAGTGTAGACTGAGGAAGCCCTGGGAACAGGAAGAGCACTGACTTGAATAGGGAGCCTTGGACTCTCGTTCTAGCCTTTCTCTGTCACTAAATAGCTGTCAGGCCTTGAGAAAGTTGTTTGATCGACTTTTTGATTATGAACAATCTTGTTATGAACATTTGTGCACAAGTTTTTATGTGGGTTTATTTATTTATTTATTTTTAGAAGTATACTCAACCATACTTTAATAAAGTCTTTCCTTGCTAAAATACATATTTTGGTATATTTGAACTAATATCACTAAGAATACTTCTGTTTTTTGTTTTTCTTTAAAACTTATCTTTATTGTTGAATGTATTACAGATGTTCCTCCTTTTTCTCTTATTGACCCCCTCCTCCCCACTCCCGCCCCCCCTTCTGTCTTTTCCCATACTGTTGTCTGTGTCCATTGGTTATGCATATATGCATATAAGTTCTTTGGTTTATTTCTTCCCACCCCTCCCACCCCCCCTTACCCTTTGAGGTTTGTTAGTCTAACAACCAATTTATACTTCTTAATCCCTTCACCTTTTTTACCCATTCCCCCAACCGCCCTTCAATCTGGCAACCAAAAAAATGTTCTCTGTATCTATGAGTCTGTTTCTGTTCTGCTTGTTCATTTTGTTTGTAGATTTAATTGTCAATAGACGTATTTATTGCCATTTTGTTTATTCATATTTTTGATCTTTTTGTTTAAGAAGACCCTTCAACATTTCATGTAATACTGATTTGGTGGTGATGAACTCCTTTAGCTTTTTCTTGTCTGGGAAACTCTTTATATGTCCATCGATTCTAAATGACAGCTTTGCAGGATAGAGTAATCTTGGTTGTAGGTTCTTGCTTTTCATCACTCTGAATATTTCTTGCCAGTTCTTCTGGCCTGCAAAGTTTCTTTTGAGAAATCAGCTGACAGTCTTATGGGAGCTCCCTTGTAGGTAACTAACAGCATTTCTCTTGCTGCTTTTAAGATTCTCTCTTTGTCTTGAACCTTTTGCATTTTGATGATTATGTGTCTTGGTGTGGACCTCCTTAGGTGCATCTTGTTTGGGACTGTCTGTGCTTCCTGGGCTTGTATGTGTGTTTCTTTCACCCAGTTAGGGAAGTTTTCTGTCATTATTGTTTAAAATAGGTTTTTAATTTATTGTTCTCTCTCTTTTCCTTTTTTTTTCTTTTTTTTGGTACGTGCCCCTAGCGGGAATTGAACCTGGGACTCTGGTCCACAGACCAATGCTCCAATCGCTGAGCCAAACCGGCCAGGGCTCTCTCTTCTCCTTTTGGCACCCCCATGATGTGAATATTGATATGCTTGAAGTTGTCTCAGAGGCTCCTTACACTATCCTCATTTTTTTGGAATCTTTTTTCTTTTTCCTGTTCTGATTGGGTGTTTTTTTGCTTCCTTATAATCCAGATCGATGGTTTGCTTTTTGGCTTTACCTACTCTACTATTGAATCTCTGTAAATTATTCTTTATTTCAGTTAGTACTTCCTTCATTTCTGAGTGGTCCTTTTTAATGCTCTTGAGGCCCTCTCTAAGTTTACTGAAGTTCTCACTAAGTTCATTGAGCATCCTTATAAGCAGTGTTTTGAACTTGGCATCTGTTAGATTGCTTATCTCCATTTTGTTTAGTTCTTTTCCTGGAATTTTGTTCTGTTCTTTCATTTGGGACATGTTTCTTTGTCTCCTCATTTTGGCTGCCTCCCTGTGTTTGTTTTTATGTATTAGGTAGAGTTGCTATGTCTCCTGGGCTTCCTAGGGTGGACTATTGTAGTAGGTGTCCTATAGGGTCCAGTGGCACAGCCTCCCTAGTCTCCCAGCTGAACCCCTGAGGTGTATCCTTCGTGTGGATTTTACACCCTTCTTTTGTAATTGAGTCTTGATTGCTGTTACCATATCAGTGAGAGGGTTTTACTCAGGCTGATCAGCTGCAAGGACTGGCTGTGCCCACTATCCACCAACCTCTGACTGCCTTGGAGGATCAGCTGTGCAGGGGCCCACCACACAGAGCAAGACTTACTTCAGCAGGGTTCTGGTACCCACTGAGTCCATTCCTTGAGTGTGTCACTTGTGGAGGTGGTTGGGTGGTGGTGCTTCGATGTGGTCTGAAGCTGTCCACCGGGTGTGCTGGCTCTGGGGCCAGGTCAGCCACTGCCTGTGTTCTACCTGGGGCCACCAGGCATAAGCTACAGAGTGGTTTGCAGATGGCTGCTTCTTGTGCTGGGCTTGGAGGTGCCCAGGCAAAGCCAAGTTGTGAACCAAGGCTGGCTGCTTCTAGTGCCAGGCCTGGGGCCACTTAATGAGAGGTATGGGCCTTACTGAGACCAGATGCTGCTTGTTTGAGAGAATTTAGGAAAATCTGAAGCAGGATCCAAGACACGCCAATCCTATGGTAAAGCCACTGGGAACAGCTTGGGAGGGCCTGAAAGTTGGGCGGGGCAGGGCCTCAGGGAATCACTAGGGCAGGGCAAACAGTGTGAGCCAGGTTGCTGGAGTCCCACAAATGGCTGTCCCTGCTGGCTTAGTGGGGGAAGGGCTCACCAAAGGAACAAAGGCCTCCAGCAGCAGGCTGTCCAGGAGAAAAGCCCCCTCTCCAGTGCCAAATAACTCAGTTCTTCCCTGTATGTCTCTGGCGCCTTTCGAGCTGCCTCCCCCACACTGGAGTTTAGAGGGAGCAATTCTGAGTAAGTCCGAGCGCAGGTCCTTTAAGATGAGCTGCCTGGGGCTTCAGCAGCCTCAGCCTCAGTTCCCGCTGGTTTTTACAGCCAGAAATGATGGGGACTTCTCTTCCTGGCACTGGAACCCTGAGCTGGGTGCCTGGTGTGGGATGGGGACCCCTCACTTCTTGGGGAGGACCTTCACAGCCAAGGTATCCTCCTGATTTTTATCCACTACACGTAGGTGTGGGAACAGCCGGTTCGTGACACTGCCCTCCTACCAGTCTCGATCTGGCTTCTTTAATTTCATAGTTGTAGGACTTCCATTCAGCTTGATTTCAGGCAGTTTTGAATGATGGTTGTTCTGTAGTTTAGTTGTAACTTTAATTTGGTTGTGGGAGGACGCGATACTGCGTTTACCTACACGGTCATCTTGACCAGAAGTCCACTGTGGGTTTATGTTTTCAGTTTCTACACCTAAGAGTGGAATTGCTGGGTCATAGGTAACTGTATATTTAACTGTTTGAGGAACTCTGGGCTGTTTTCCAAAGCCGCATTACCACCATCAATGTCTGGGGGTTCTAATTTTTCCACATCCTTGCCCTTGCCCTTACTCTTCTTATTGTCTGCTTGTTTTTTTTTTTAATCCTTACACGAGGATATTTTTCCATTTATCTTCAGATAGAGTGGGAGGGAGGGGGAGAAAGAGAGAGAGAGAAAGAAAGAAAGAACATCGATATGAGAGACACATTGCCTGGTTGCCTCCTGCGTGACCCTGACCAGAGCCAGGGCTAGGAGCGAATCGTGACCCAGGTACGTGCTCTTGACCGGAATCGAACCCGTGACTCTTTGGTCTGCGGAGCGATGCTCAAACTGCTGAGCCAAACCGGCCAGGGCTCATTTCATGTTCTTTTTAAAAAATAAAATTTTTTTTTCTTTATTGATTTTTAGAGAGAGAGGAAGGGAGAGGGAGAGAGAGACAGAAACATTGATGAGAGAGAACATTGATTGGTCGCCTCCTGCATGCCCCCACTGGGGATCCGGCCCACAACCTGGGCATGTGCCCTGACCAGGAATCGAACCGGCGACCTCCCGGTGCATGTGTCCACGTTCAACACTGAGCCACACCAGCTAGGCTCTTTTCATTTTCTTAATGGTATCCTTTGAAGCAAAAACCTTTTGTTTAACGTTGTCTAATATAGCTGTTTTCTTTTGTTGCTTGTACTTTTGATGTCATATCTAAGAAGTCATTGCCTAATCTAAGGTCAGGCAGATTTATGACTGTTTTTTCCTAAGAAAACATGCTTATGATCTGTTTTGAGTTAATTTTTGTATATGATTTGAGGGTAGAGGTTAAGCTTTATTTTCTTTTACATGTAGATGTCCAGTTGTCCCAGCATCATTTGTTGAAAGAACTATTTTTCTCCATTGAATGGTTTTGGCCCCCTTGTCAGAAATTAATTGACAGTAAATATAATGGTTTATTTCTGAACGCTCAATTCTGCTTAATTGATCTAGAAGTCTGTCCTTATATGTCAGTACCATATAAAGCTATAATTTTATTAGCTTTGAAATCGGGAAGGTGACTCCTAAATTTGTTCTTTTTCAAGGTTCTTTTGGCTATTCTGGATTACTTTCATTTCCATATGAATTTTAGGATCTACTTGTCAACTTCTGCATAGAAGCTAGCTGGAATTGATGTATTGACTGTAGATTATGATGTGGAGTATTGCCATTTTAACAATGTTAAGTCTTCCAGTCCATGAACATAGAATGGCTTTCCATTTATTTAGGTCTTCTTTAATTTGTAGTGTTTGGAATATAAGTTTTGCACATATTTTTTAAAATTTATTCCTACATATTTATTGTGTTGATTCCATTGTGAATGAACTTTTCTTAATTTAATTTTTGGATTGTTTATTTCAAGTATATATAAATACAATTGATTTTTTTATATTGGCTTTATATCCTGCATTCTTGATGAGCTTATTTACTCTAATTTTTTTGTGTGAATTCTTTAGGATTTTTTATAGTCAAGATAATGCCATTTACAAATAGATCGTTTTACTACTTATTTTCTAAAATGGTGTCTCTTATTTCAATTTCATTCCTGATTTCCCTGGATAAAACCTGTAGTGCAATGTTGACTAGAAGTGACAAGAGTGGACATGTCTATCTTATTTCTGATCTTAGGTAACCACATATCAAATAACCTTTCCCCTTACGTCTCTGACCCTCTGTTCTCCTTGACCCTCTTTACTTTTTTTCAGAGAACACACTCACTACCTGACGTACTATATTCTTGTTGTCTGTCCTCTCCTATCTTTCTCTCCCAGTAACGCCCCGCCCCCCCATGTAAACCTCTTGAGGTCAGAGGTGTTGTGTGTTTTGTTCACTGTTGTGTCTGGAATAGGGCCTGGATTATAGAAGAGTCTCAGTGAAAATTAGTTGACTGAATGGACTTGAAAGAGAAATCCTCAGGTACCAGAAATTTAGTGGAACTTAAAGCCTGAATTTTGGGGGGAATTTAGCTGGTAAGCTGAGCCTTGGGGAGGTTAACAGATGCTATAGGTCTTCGTACCAGGGGTCCAGGGCATCAGACTTTTCCCATATTGGGGACAGGAATTTTTAGTGCTAATCTCCTAGCTAAGAACTTAAAATAAAAATTAGTCTTTGGGAGCAAATGACATTGACAGTAATGCTTGTACAATCCAGGACACATCTTATTCTCATAGATAAAATTGTCTCTACTGAAGATAAGGTTGTAGTGAAAGATTACAAAGCCCACAGGAATGACCCATCAGGAGGAAGCCAGTAGACACAGCAAACTTGAGGATTACTATCCCCAGGCCTTCTAGTGGAAAGTCTGAAATGAATTATAAAATAAGGGCCCCAGACAATTAAAGATAAGAGAGGGAATGGAAATCATAGTGAAAGAATCGGACACATGGCCCTGGCTGGGTGGCTTAGTTGGTTGGAGCGTTGTCCTTTACACCAAAAGCTTGTGCGTTTGATCCTTGTTTGGGGCATGTACAAGAGGCAACAGATCGATGTTTCTCTCTCATATCGATGTCTCCCTCTCTCTGTCTCTCAAATCAATAGACATATCCTCAAGTGAGGATTTAAAAACAAAAAACAGTAGGACACTATGAAGAAAGAACAGGCAAATTTGAAAAAGAACCAAGAACGTGTACATGTGACAAAGTCATTGCAAATAAAGTCTTTATCCTAGTTCAGTGGTTCTCAACCTTCCTAATGCTGCGACCCTTTAATGCAGTTCCTCATGCTGTGTGTGGGCATACCTGCATGTGGGCGGACCTGCCTGGAGACCGATAGAGGAGCGGTGTCTCCGTTTCTAAGACCATCAGAAATATGTGTTTTCCGATGGTTTTAGGTGACCCCTCTGAAAGAGTCGTTTGACCCCCAGGTTGAGAACACTGTCCTAGTTAAACAGGAGGTAAGACACAGCTGAAGAGAATTCATGAACTATAGGCTAGGCCTAAGAAGGTTTACCTGTCATGGTGAGGTTTTATTGGAGGATTTCATTTATTTCATCACTGATACTGGGGTAAGAGTTCTTTGGACTCATGAAGGAAAATTGCTCTGTCAAGTTGATGCCCTTTCTGACTTAGCCTTGCCACGTTTACTGCGGTCAAAGTCTGCTATATCCTGTTCTTTCTCTTCTTAAGGGCGAGTCATCGGGATTTTCAGCTGAAAAACTTAAGAATAATTGAACCTAACGAGGTGACACACTCAGGAGACCCAGGTGTGGAAACAGGTAATAATTTTGCCTATTATTAGATAGAACATCTCAAAAGGATTTTTTCTCAACCCCAAGGTGGGAGAAAAGAGAAGGTAAGGGTTTAATAATTAATCATGGCTAGGGGTGGGAGGATGTAAGTCTGGAAATTAAAAATCATTTTGTTTCTTGGCTTCCTGGGTAGTTGGTTACTGTTTTTAAGTATTTACTACTTTTTTTAGGGTAGTAAGTTAGAAAATAAAAGTCATGGCATTTTCCATTCTAGGGGTAGTTGTGGTGGTGATAGGTTATTATTGAAAAAGTCCTAGTCTAGTTTTTCTAATGTCTAATATAATCTTTTATTGACTGCCTTAGAGGTTAGCTTTCAATTTTAATCAAATGATTATGAAATGAGAAAAGTCTGTAGTATGCAGGGTGGGGCAAATGTAGGTTTATAGTTGTGAGTATGCAAAACAGTTTATTCTTATTTTCTTATTAATTATTGAATTATTTTCCATATGAACAATTGTAAACCCATTTTTGCCCCACCCTGTATTATTGTGCTTTATTAATTGAATATACATTCAGAAAAATCCTTTTGAGAAAAATTTCTGAATCTATACCTTCCTTCTCCCCAGAATCTGTTAATTGTATTGTTGGGTTGCTAGAAACCTGCATTCTGAAAAATGATGTGTTTCTGTATTTTTAGCCCTTTCCTATGGACTATCCAGGAGAACCACAAGGTTTCCTTTTAGCTGAGTGAAAAATCAATCCCTTGTAGCACACTAGATACCATGACTAATCTCTCTTTGGAAGATCCTTTTTCTTTAAGAATATAGATGTATGCTACACATTTTGGGCCATATAGGGAGGGAGGAGAGACAGAAGAAAGAAGTAATGGGAAAAAGAGGAAGGAAAGAAAGGGAAAAAGTGATAGAGACATCAAATTTAGAAGATGAAGAGAACTTCTCTTTTTTTTATGTATGAAGAAATAGAGGTTCAAGGACTTCACTAGTCTGAGGTTGCAGATCCTAGCCAGAAACCGGAACCCACTTGTTTTGATGCCATTGGTCTTAGAGCACTTTAAGAGAGCCTCTGTTGTGGTCCCTTAGATAATACGGTATACTAGAACATGGGCTTGGGAATTAGACCTAGGTTCTGGTTCTTAATGATCCAGTTGACTTGGGCAAGTGTTTAACTCTTATACCTTTATCTGAAAAATGGGAGTAGTGAAACCTCCCTTGGAGTATTGGGAGAATTAACCACTAATGTATGTAAAGCCCTTGGCCCTTGCCCAGCCGTGGGACAGTGACACAAACCACCACCTCTAAAGCTATTGATGCTGGAAGAGCAGCTTCACATCTGTGTGTGTGGTAAGCTGAAATTGGAGAAAACCAGCCCGTTCTGTTCTTTCTTATTTTTTTTATTTTGAGAGTACATTTATTAAAGCTGGAGTCATGAAACAGGAAGGGCTTAGGACAGAAGAAGCAACAGGAGAGAGCCTAGGCGGGGTTGCTTTGGCTCCTTAGAAATGTTATAGGAAAGAAATGAGCCTAGGCGGGGCTGCTTTGGCTCCCTGGAAAGTCAGAGAAAAGGGGCCTTGGAGACAGGTTCAGGGGGTTAGCCCATGGTGAGCTGCTGCTGTCTTCTGCTTTCCTAGTTGCAAGTCTCATGGGGCCCCTTAGAGTTTAAGGGATACATGCTTGTGGGGGAAGAAGAAGGGGAAGGAAAGACTTGGCATGCTCCCTGGAGGGGAGCGAGCTTCCCCTTCTATTCTAATAACAAGACATGCAGGAATCCCAGCTGGTGCTTCAGATCCAGATTCAAATCATATTTCTTGAGCTCCTACAATGTACCATATGCTGTGCATGTTACTTTCACACATGTTGTCATGTTAAACTCTTCTAGCCACCCAGTGAGGTAAATAGGATGTGCTTTTCATGTACTTCCAAGGAGTGAAAAGTCTTATTTGTGATAAAGGCTGAAGGTTTAGGAACTTATTTCTAAAAGCAGACCCACATATGCAAGAGACTTTTAAATGAGTCACTTATTTTAAAGCATGATTTAAAAATACTTGGCAGTGTATGGGCTGATGTTACATCATGGGCTAGGTTTGTTGCTCTTGGCTTTCCACTTCCCTGCACACCCTGATTAGCTCTTGGCTGCTTCTGACATTTCTGAAAAGTAATGGGATGTGGAAGGAACAGATGCTATAATATGACATCTTCTAAGATCCTAGCTTTCTTTCACTGAAGGTTCATTGCTATTTATTATACTGAGTCTGAAAAGATCCTAGATACAAAGTTGTGATATCCATGCAGCCATATTTGAGTGAGCATACATCTGTGTTAGGTGCTGGGCTAGATAATGGATTCAGAGATGAAGATGACATGATCCCTGACTTAAGGAGAGGCAGTATATACACCTGTTGCACGATTTATCACACTGTTCTCATAGTTAGTTAATTATGCATCTAACTCTAAAAATTGCAAGCACATAACATTTACTATGTGCCAGGCACTGTTTCTGAGTGCTTTAAATATAGTAACCCATTTAATCCTTACAAAAATTACCCCGTGAGGATCTCCAGCCATGCCTTTCATCTTCTCTATCTTGAGTGCCTTTTTAACTGCTGCCACCTCAGTGGCGGGGTCTTATAATTGTACCAGCTTTGTCCCCTCCTCAGCTCTAGCTGCTCCTCCACTCAGTTATTTTCAAGGCATGTTGTTCTTGTGGCCAAAGCTGTCTCAACACCCAGCTCGTTGGACCCACAGGAGTGGTAGCTGCTTCCACTGCCTCAGCAACTGCGTGTTGCTGTTATTGCTCCATCCTAACTATTGGTTACAGTATTGGGAGTTTATTCTTCTCTCTCTCTCTTTTTTTTAAATCCTCACTGGAGGATATTTTTTCTATTTATCATCAGATAGAGTGGGAGGGAGGGAGAGAGAGTGAGGGAGGGAGGGAGACAAAGAAGGGGCTGTATCTGACCAAGGACACCAGGCGAATGTGAAGGATGAAAAGGAAGGATCAGGGGAAGTGTTAAGAGTGGTGATGGGGGCAGGTGGCATTGTGGACGCAAGTGTGAAAATGCCACTGTAATAGAGTAAAGCTGATGATACGGATGCTTTTAAGGAGGGCTGTCAAGTTGGAGAATATGATAATAAGGCAGGAAATGGTGATGAGGGTCAGAAGGGGGTGATGAGGAGATGGGTTATGGTACTTGGAAGCAGAGGATGTCTTTGACTAACTCCATTTTGCCTTTGATGGTTTGCAGTTTGCAATTGAGGATTTTGTGCTCATCGTTGGTTCTGTTGACTTTATTGATGAACTTAGTGACTACTAATGTTGAGACAGACTACAGTCAACGCTATAAATACTCAGTCAGTGCTATCAAAGTCCTTAAGTCAGAATGTGCCCAAATACAAACCAGAGTCTATAAAGAAATTAATGATCTTGAAAGAAAATATATTGGCTTCTATCATATATTTGCTTTTAAAATTCCAGAGGCCCAGGCTGTACTCTAGACTAATTAAATCAGAAGTTCCCCAGGTAGTTTTGATATGCAGTCCAAGTTGAAGTACTGCTCCAAAGGAAGTCTACATTTTTTCTTGACGTAAGAATGTTAAGTTACTCAGGAGCACGGTTTGGAAACACGCTAAGTCTGTTTTGAAGCTCCTGAAGGTGTCATAATGAAGTTTTCAGATGCTGGCACACTTATGAGGTCACAACAGGCTTCATTTTGAACTCAGTGAAGGTGTTGACATATAAACTTAGGTCAGCCCAGATATGTCTGCTCCCTCTTTTTCAGATAGGTGAAAAATTATAGACTCAGTACATCAGATAAAACAAAAGGATGCCTTTCTGAAAAGTATTCAGAAGCAGCTGTAATGCAAGGAACATGGTCATGTTTGAATTGTGAATAGGACCGTTTCCAGTGACTCTCTTTGAGTACCGTTGTCCTTCGGATATTCTTGAGGTGGAGCCCTGAGGCCTGTGGCTGAAGCTGCCCTTGCTGCAGATCATGAATGGGGCACTTTTTCATTGAGTCCTAAGATCAATCTGGTACCTCATAGGGGAATTCTATTGGAGATAATCTTATTGACTGATAGATGGAAGCCCTAGGTGCTGGTGATGAAGGAGAATGAAGCAGATGAAAACGTTAAAGAACCAAAAAGAGATCCATATGTAGCAGGGTACATGCCACAGTGAGTTAGGATGACAGCCCTTGAAGATAACCTGTTGTAGAGTTGCCTCAATGGAACTCCATTATTTGGAGCATTTTGAAACAGAACATTTTCAGTTAAGTAAAACATTTTTTACTTGTTTAAAAAAATGGGTTGGCAAAATAAAAAGCACTGATAACACCAAATTCTGGCAAGCATGTAGAGCAACAGGAATTTTTATTTATTAATGGTGGGGATGCAAAATGAATGGCTTTATTCAAAATATGCCCCTTTAAAATATTTTTTAATTGATTTTTTTAGAAAGAGAGGTAGCGAGAGAGAGAGAGAGAGAGAGAGAGAGAGAGAGAGACAGAAACAATGATGTAAGAGAGAAACTTTGATCAGCTGCCTCCTGCACACCCCCAACTGGGAATTGATTCTGCAACCTGGGCATGTGCCCTGACCGGGAATTGAACCAGCACCTCTCAGTCCATGGGATGATGCTCAATCCACTGAGCCGCACTGGCCAGGCTAAATATACTCTTTACAGCAATCATGCTCCTTGGTATTTACCCAAAGAACACTTATGTCCACACAAAAACCTGCATATGGATGTTTTTGGCAGTTTTATTCATACTGGCTAAAACTATGTAATTTTTAATTGTTTTATTGTGTACTATTGTATATGTGGTAATTTATTTAACCAGTCATGTATTTTCCCTCCATATTCTTACTGCTATTAGTAAAGATAACACCTATGCCTTTGTATACTTGTTTAATTATCTCCTTAGCATAAAATCTCAGAAATAAAAGAGGTAACTAATCAGTTTGGAAATTAGTATCAGTAGCTCAGATTTTCTTGCCACAAATGGCTTTTGGAAGTGGTGTTTAAGAACTGTAAACTTTAGAGTTTTTGTCAGCTTTGGTTTTAGTCTGATGTGGGGTGGTCAGTTTGAAGCTGCATCTGAACATACGGGTGCTCCTCTAGGGCTCTGCTTGAGTAGTCATGGAGTTGCCTGGGGCAGGCTGGTTTTGGAACAAACTCTCCTGTTGTTGCAGACGGCAGAATGCCTCCAAAGGTAACTTCAGAGCTGCTTCGGCAGCTGAGACAAGCGATGAGGAACATGGAGTATGTGACAGAACCGATCCAGGCCTACATCATCCCGTCGGGAGATGCCCACCAGGTACTAAGTGGAGATGGGCTGGAACTCATCAGTCTGTCCTCTCATTTCCTTCTCCCCTCCAGACCCAGTGTGTTTATCAGATTCTAGTTGTCAACCCACAACCAAGCATGTCTAGTCCGCTTCCACTGAATGCCTGTTGATTTGGTTCTGGCTTCCTTGTTTCCAATGGATGCCCCAGATTTTAATGAATGGTGGGAGAATTAGTGGATAAATAAAGGGGCAGAAGTCTGGACCTTTCTGTTGCTGACACACTTGACCCCAACTCCTCTGTCACACCCTGTTCCTAGCAGAATTGTCTGTCCTTGCTCCCTTCTCTCCATTCAGACTGCCCTGTCCTCTGGCATAGCTAGGAGAGGATTTATAAAGTCATTATTTATCTCTACCCTAGCAGGTTTTAGAGATGATTCTGAATATCACCTCCTCCTTCCCCCCAACCTCCATCTTTCATGGAAACAACTCAATAAGTGCCCTTTACCTCTGACAACACTAGTGATTTAAATATGGGAGAGTTGGGTTTTGAGAGGTGGAGGCCTCATGTTATGGGACTGAAAGGTTGAAGGATGAAAGGATTCTAGGATCTACTCCTTTAGGTCATTAAGTCAGCAAATTTTGCTTGCCTGTTTATGGTCATGGTGCTAAAGGGTTATAAAGATGAATTTAAGATTGAATTCATGCCCTCACTGTGCTTATGTTTTAGTAGAGAGATAAGACAATATACAAAGTGCTGTTCTTCCATAGAGTCACCTATACATATACATTTTTTTATAGCTTTTGTGCAAGGCACTGCCTTAGGTATCGTACATGACACAAAGATGAGAATGGCCCTGGTCTCAAGAAGCATATAGTTTAGTAATGGAGTTAAGATATACATACACATGTCTGTATTGCAAGGTAAAATTTGGAAGCACCATCAAGAACATCTGGACAGAGGGCTGTGGAAGTTTGAGGGTGAGAGGGGAGGATGATGGAGGGCTTCATGGGCAGGGAGGCATTTAAACTGGACCTTGAAGGATGGGTGGAGTTGAACAAGTGGTGGGTGGAGAGGGATTCTAGGTAAGGAGGATTATTAGGAGTAAAGGCAGAGAAGCAGGGAGGTTTAGAGTGCTTTTCAGAAACAATGTGGCAAGTTCCCTAGCAAAAGCCCAGGGAAGTAAAAAGCAATAGTGGGAATATGGTTGATGTTCTAGGAGTCTTTAGTTGCAGGTAACAGAAACCGCCTTGAGGTACTTGAGCAATAAAAATGCTTTATAAGGGTTTAGGGTCAGGGCCACTGCACTGGCACAGCTCCAGGTTGTCGATGGTGCTTCCTGGAGTTGTGCATTGTCAAGGCTTCAGGTAGGGTGTCTAGTGGACCTGAAGGTGGGAGTGTAGCTAGTCTTCAAGAGGAACTGGGATGGGAAGGGTTTTAACTCTTGGTGTAGATTAGTTCCTTTCTCATGCAATAAGGTAGATAGTAAATAGGTTGCCACCCAGCAGTTCCCACATTTATATCTTTTTATCTTACTCTCAAGATACCAGATTGAGATAGTAGCTTGGTGTTTATCCTTGGTCCTGGGTGTGTGTGTGTGTGTGTTGGCATATGGCACAGACATGACTGATGAGGGCCCACCATGATGGAGGGGGTGACAGATGAGGGTATTCCTGTTTGAGCAAAGTTCCCCAAAGATGTCCATTTTTTCTGTCTTCCATTCTGCCCCTCCCTAAAGTTGCCAGACCACATAGTTGTGACTATATCAGACCAATAGTGACCTGGGGACAACATCAAGACTGGACTCCTGTCCGAAAACATGAATTTTCTTGGCCTCAGGAGCAGATGAAGGACTGAGATAAATAATAACTAAAGGGATTGGGTGATTTGAGGCAATAGCATGAAGTTCAGGATCCTTTGGTGTATAGAATAGCATTTCCAAAACCGTTTCCTACAACATTCCTGTTGTGTTTCTGAAGGTGTTCTACAAAAAATTTATTCAGTGGTCAAGAAAACAGTGAAGTGAACTGAATAGTGCCTTTTTAAAAAATTACGGTTAAAAAGCTTAACAGTAAGTTTGCCTCTTTGTTTTAAGTGTACAGTACTATAGTGTTAACTATATGCACATTGCTCAAAACTGAAACTCTATACCCATTGAACAACTCCCTTCCTCCCCCTACAATCACCATTCTATTTTCTATTTATAAGAGTTTGCATACTCTGTGTACGTCATAGAAGTGGAATCATGCAGTGTGTTTTTTGTGTGACTGGTTTATTTCACTTAGCATAATGTCCTAAAAGTTCATTCATGTAGCTCATGACAGAATTTTCTTCTATTTTAAGGCTGAATAATTACATGGTATTTATATACTACATTTTTTTATCCATTCACCCAACCTCTTGACTCTTATGAATAATTCTGCAGTGAACATGGGTGTGTTCTCTCTAAGATCCTGTTTTTCATTATTTTGTGTGTATACCCAGAAGATTGATGGATTATATAGTAATTCTATTTTTAGTTTTTTGAGGAACCTCCATACTGTTTTCCATAGTGACTGCACCATTTTAAGAGTCTCATGCTCTACCGACTGAGCTAGCCGGGCACTCCTAACTGCACCATTTTACATCCCCACCAACAGTGCACAAGGGTTCCCATTTCTCCACACCCTTGCCAGCACTTGTTATTTGCTGGGCTTTTGGATACTGACATCTTAATGGGTATGAGGTGATATCTCATTGTGGTTTTGATTTGCATTTCCCTAATGATTAATGGTGTTGAGCATCTTTTTATGTGCTTGTTTGCCATTTGTGTATCTTCTTTAGGGAAATGTCTATTCAAGTCCTGTTTGAATAGCTTCTTAACTGTAGGATTTCTCAGGGCCCTTACTATATTCTTGTGCATTGTGCAACTGTAAGGATTGGATGAAGTATTCAGCATTTTTCAGACTTAAATGTCCATGGAATTCCCACAGTTGTCTCAGGGGTGGCCTACGGGACTAATTTTTCCATGGAATTCCTTGGTCTGGTGATCCACAATAGCGCTTGTCATACCATCATGGGGTAGAACTTGCCCCTTGAAGAGGTGAGAGGAAGGGGAGATAGTGTGTGGAGAGGGAAGGTCACTGAAGATGAGTGGATGTAGACATGGATGAAGGGGGAGTAAGAGAGCACGAGGTGTGAGTATAGGAGGAATGGAAGACTGAGCTGGAAGGGGGGCTGGTGGCATGGGAGGAAGCTGGCGCGACTGGGTACATTAGTGTTACATGTAATAGTTAGTGGAGAGGTGAGGAGAGACTGGTGAGGTTTATGGTGGGGTCGATAATGGAATTCTTCCATTCACCTCTGTTCTCTGGAATAGATGAACAAGGCTCAACATCTTCATAGGAACCAAAGTTTCGTCTTGATCAGGGACTGGATGAGTAAGTAGTTTGACCAACACAGCCTGGGCCTGAGTCATGGGAGGAGGCATAAGCAGAGGAACCAGATACCCAACTATTTAAAAGGGCAGACTTGAGCTTTGTCCTCAAGGGGTTGGATTCCAGGTTCCATGGCTGGCTTCTTCACCTCCTTTTGTCCCAGGCCTCAGCTTTTGGACTTGCGCTTCATGTCATATGGACTCTGCTGAATTCACAAGGGATGTTTCTTGTTTTCTGGCTTTCAAGCATCAGGCCGTTTGCCCTGGGCTGATTTGATTGCCCCCTGACCGATCTCAGTATTGGGCAGGCTGGTGGTTCCTGTGGCTAGAGTACTTTATGTGATAGTTGCTTTGGGGTCTTCTGTAAGTTCCTCTATTAGCCAGGGTTCTCCAGAGAACCAATAGCATATATAGAGATATTTAAATGTAGAGAGACTTATTGTGAGGGATTGGCTCACACAATACCAGCTCTCCTGATTCTCAGGTCTTTGGGTTCGGACTGGAACTGTACCAGTGGCTTTCCTGGTCCTACAGCTTGTAGATGGCACCAATAGTTGTAAGTCCCTGTCTGAATTGAAGACCTGATAATCTGGAATGCTGATGTCCAAGGGCAGGAGCAGGTGGATGCTTCAGCATAAACAGGATCAAGCAAATTTGCCCTTCCTCCACCTTTTTGTTCTATTCAGACCCTCAGTGGATTGGATGCTGCCCATATACATTGATTGGTGAGGGCAATCTTTTTTCAGTCTGCTAATTCAAATGTTAATCTCTTCCAGAAACAATGTTACAGATATAACCAGAAATAATATTCTACCAGCTAGCTTTCTGAGAAACCCTCAGCCTAGTCAAGTTGACACATAAAATTAACCATCACAGTCTGCTAGAACACTGTTGCCTGAAATTGGGTCTCCCCCCTGAGAGGGGTCTCCCAGACTGTCATGGAATTCCAGCCAAAGATGCCTAACAGTTCTAACTTTGTGTATGAACCTTCACCTCTAGGAAGGCCTCCTTGTATGGAAAGATTTGACCTGTGAGTCTTACTTGAATTAAAAATGGAAGGTTTTGGTGAAAGGTGTGTTAGAAGTTTTGTAGTGTTGGTATTTCAGTTTCAGTTTTGTTTTGCCTGGAGTTACTATGCAAATCCATATTTACTAGTAGGGGAGATTCTTACAGTCAAGGCAAGTCTATCTTGATATTCTTGTTTCTGGAGTCTGTTCCTGAGCCAACTTTCTGTCAGCATAAAGCTGGTTTTGGTCCAGTATCCTTACTGATTTTCAAAAATTCTCTTTGATAGTACATAGGGACCTAATATACACCCAGAACTATTCCTTGTTAAAATTTTGGGAATGGCAGTGATGCTGGCCAGACCACAGGTGATGTTCTAGGCTTTCCTACATGCTTCATTACTTAATGATCCTGGGATGTTAGAATTGGATGGCTCCTGCCTAGACCAGGAAATTGAGGCTCTTGTCCTAGGAAAATGTGTTTTCCAGCAATATCCTAAAAACACAAAAAGTAAATCTTGCTCTGTATTAGCTGTCATTTGTCGCAGAAGTCGCTGTTTAAGCTTTGCAAACTTACAGTCCTGTACTAGTGCTGTCCTCATTCCCTCCCCCTCCTCCACCATTTCTTTTATTATCTTTTTTTTTTTTTTTTTTTATCCTCACCCGAGGACATTCCTCCATTTTTTGTTCAGGTAGAGTGGGAGGGAGAGAGAGGAACAGAGAAAGAGAAACATCGATGTGAAAGGGACACATCGAGTGGCTGCCACCCGCACAACCGACCAGGGCCGGGGACAAACTGCAACCGAGGTACATGCCCTTAGCGGGAACCGAACCCGGGCCTCTCAGGACTGCAGGCCAACACTCTAACTGCTGAGCCAAACCGGCCAGGGCTCTTTTATTATCTTTAACTGTCATTTCTGTGGCTGCAGCTTAGCCACCTGCCCGTAAGGCAGGAGAGGTTGTGTTGTGTTTATTTCATATGTGTTTCCTGACTGCCTGCTCAAGGCTAAGTATTGGGGCAAGTGCAGACGGTGAGTGGTTAACATATAGGTAAGCAGAAGGGCTCTGAAGACTGTCTGGGTTCAGACGCCAGATTTGACACTTAATTAGCTGCTTGACCTCAGGCAAATTACCTCAAATTCCTAAGTATCAGCTAAACTCTTGGGGTCTCAGTCTCCCCATCTGCAAAACGGGGATTGTGATGCATCCAACCCATAGGACTATTGTCAGGATGACATGAGTTAGTAGATGTAAATGCTTATAGCATGTTTGTCACCTGATAAATCTCATTACATTACTATTGCTGCTGCTCTTGTTACTAATATAGAGACAGATGAGGGAAAATGCCCCCTAGAGAGATGTTAAGAGAAGATAAACCACAGTCACAGATGCTAACACAGAATGTTAGGAAAGCACTGGATCAGCACTGAGTAGCCCATGTGTAACTTTTTTTTCTTTATTGATTTTAGAGAGAGAGGAAGGGAGAGGGAGAGAGATAGAAACATTGATGAGAGAGAACATCAATTGACCACCTCCTGCATGCCCCGCACGGGGGATCTGGCCCACAACTTGGGCATGCACCCTGATTGGGAATCGAACCAGCGATCTCTTGGTACATGGGTTGATGCTCAACCACTGAGTCACACTGGCCGGGCTCATGTGTAATTTTAAATATTCCCATAGCCATATTTAACAACAAAAAAAAAAAAATCCCAAACAGTGAAATTTATCTTAATATATTTTATTTACCCCATTATGTCCAAAATATTATCATTTTAACACATCATCAATATAAAAAGATTATTAACAAGCTGCTGTTTTACATTCTTTTTTAAATACCAAGTCTTTCAGTTTGGTGTGTATTTTACATGTACAAAACCTCTCAGTTTGAATGTAAAATGTTCATTGGAAATATTCTGTATTCACAGAATTTACAGTTGAAAAACTGGACTTGCATACCCAAGTTATTCTAAATATACTTAAAAGTTTTCTAGTAACTGAATCTTGAGCATCAATTTTAAAATTTATACTTAAATTAATTAAAATTAAGCAGAATTAAGCATTCAGTTTCTCAGGCACATTGGCCATGTTTTAAGTGCTCAGCGGCCACATGGGGCTGGTGGCCACTGTGATGTTACAGCGCAGATTTAGATTAAGTGTGGACTGAATTCATAGTTGAGAGGGAATGTTAAGCTGGCAGGATCAAGGAAAGCTTCATGGAGAAAGTACATTTAATTAGAATGTGAACCAGTAGAATTTAAATGCTTGGAGATAGAGAGGTACAAGAAATACCATGAGCAAATCCATGAAAGTAGAACATGAATAATGATAACCTTGAAAAAGGAAGAAAAATAGAGGCCAATCGTGAGTGTCCTTGACTACCAGAGTCAGGAGTGTAGCTTTTGTTAGATAGTAGGGATCCATTGAAGGTTTTTGAACAAGGGAGTGACATGACCAACCAGAGGAAGCAATGTTTAGTGTGGACTGGAGAAGGGGAAACACCGGAAACTGAGGAGCCTGTTAGGAGGCTATTACAGGGTCCCAGAGTTGGGGTACAGAGGGCTTGGACTTGGGTGCTGGCTTTAGGATCAGAGAAGAGGGCAGGGTTTGGAGGAGAAGAAGTAGAACAAAGATTGGACCTTATGGGCAGATAGATGGCAGAGGGTTTTGGGAAGTTTGGAACCCAGTGTTTGTTGTGCCTTCCACAGAAAGAAATGAGAAGTTCTGAGTTCCTTGTTTGGGTTTCTGTGGAGAACCTGGGGCATAGTAGGGTGACTGTTCAGTGGATTTCTGGGTCCCTGCCAGGACTGTGAGGACAAGGAGGAAGGGTTTGCTTTGTGTGTGACCTGCCACGGCAGCCTCCTCAGTAACAGAGAGGCCGCTGCTCTTTGTGGCTCTTGTTCTTAATTGCTTCATTTCAGACTAGCTTCAGGGTTGATGGGATTTCTCCTAGGGTGGGGAAGGGAGGGTGTTGGAGAATGAAGGGGAATCTTTAGTTCTGTTTTTTGTGTATTTTCCAAAACACAAATACAGACACCCACACCCTGTTCTGTGTTAGAGAGAAAATGTACCCCAAATGCATGATTACGCAAGGACTTGGCACTCCAGGGGTCTGTTTCTCTGGAACACTGAGGGTTTTTTCTGTGTAAACTCTCAACAGGGGTGTGGTATTAATGAGTTTGGGCCCAGGGGAACATTTACAGTGAGGAATCCTTCATTCTCTCGTAATCTGACTGCTTTCATGGACCATCTAAGTCAGGCGTGGAGATTGGTGGGCACCACTGGCCCCACACCAGGAGAAGCGTTGGTTGGGGCTGGGGTTGTGCCAACATGCTTTTTAGGAATCTGAATTCTTCATCCTCCCCATCCGTAAGGCCCCATAGTCCACTCTTGTCAAAGGGTCACATTCTGTCAGGGGTGACTCTGCCAGCTGAGTCTTTGGCTGTGTTTATGCTTCTTCCTTCTGGAAGACATGAATCAGATTTTCTTAAACTCTTTGGATCCTATTCCCATTCCTCCTGGAATCACCTTCCTGTTTTGTTTTGTATTTGTATTTCTTTAACAGACGCTCTCCTAGGGTGCGAGTAGGGGTTTTTATCCCAGAGCGATTTTATCAGCTCTGTTAACTAGAGTAATGCTATCTGTGGCAACACATCTTGCAGTTTCAGTGGCCTGGCACTGTGGAGCCTTAGCTGTTCTTCGTGTAGCAGTCCAGAATGGGTGTTCCTGGTTGGTGGGCGGCTGTCTTCCACCAGGGAGAAGTGTGACTTAGGGCCCTTTCTGTTCTATGACACCACCATCCTAGCTGGCAGAAGGGGAAGGAGTGTGGTGAAGACACACTCATTTTTCCTGCCCTGACCCAGATATTACTTACACTCACATTTCAGTGGGGAGAACTAGTCATGTGACCCCCCCAGTAAACGCAATGGGACCAGGGAGATGAAATCCGGATGGGAAGGAAAACTCTTACCAGTAACTGTACCACAAGGAAAGGGCATGAATCTTTGGGGAGCTGTTTTCCCCGTAGACTTTGACTTGGTTTCATTTAAGAGAGAAGAAAATGCCCAATATTGGAAGTTACCTTAGTATTTGGGGACAGGTAGCCCTTGTCTCCATTCACAATCTAACCTCTGGAACTTCCTATGGACACATAGCCATTTACTTATTTGGTTTTAGAACCTAGTATGTCTGAGGCACTATGACAGACTCATGGCTTATGAGGGTGAAGGGTTGGGTTGGGGGAAAGATATCATCACCCCAGTGTGGGCCCAAATAACTTTAGTTTTGCTTATCTCACCACTCAGCGATCAGCCTTGCTTACCCCATTCCATCTGCATCTGGCCATGTTGACTGCACTTCTTAAAACCCAGCTTTTATCATGTCAGCACCGTCTTGAACTTTCAGTCTCTCTCCAGAACTTGTAGGTTAAAGTTCAAGTCTCTTAGTGTAATGTTTGAGGTCCTTGGCCATTGTCTTCAGCCTCCCTTTCCAGGTTTCTCTGCTGCCATTCCCTCGAACTTTCCGCCCTAGCAGCCAGGCTAATCGGCGCGCTCTCTCTCTCTCTCTCTCTCTCTCTCTCTCTCTCAGAGCTCTTCCTTCTAGGCCTTCTTGAATCTGTCCCCCTCCCTGAGTGGCTTTTTGCTTCTCCTCACAGTGGCCCTGGTCAAACCTCTGAGCTTGGCCTATGGATTCATGGCAGATCTGAGAGTCCTGGAAACTATAGCAAATAACTTGTTGCATATCCAGCTTGGTTTATATGGCTGTTTATTAGGGCTGATATTTCATGCATATCTGTCTTATTTTGCTGGCCAGATTGTCCACTCCGAGAAGATACTTCAATAGGTTTCCAATAGAGTCTAGTACATCGCCTGTTGAGTAGTTATAAGCGCTTAGCAGGTGCCGGTTGCTTTATGTGACATTTCATCCCACCAGCGAGAGCATTTTTATCATCAACAGATGAAGTTGAGCCCAAGGTTTACCCAACTACCAAGCGGGGGAGGCAGGCTTGAACATAGGTGTGTCTTCTGGGTGTAGGAGGCATCTGTTAGGTGGTTGATGAAGGTAGAGTTCAGTGCAGGGCAGGCCCTGTGCCTTGTTTCCTGAGTTTATAATCTAGTTGTGCACAGTCTCTGTACACAATATAAGAGGTGGTTTGACAGAGTGGCAATGGCATGGGCTTTAGAAAGTCAGACCTGAGCTCAGATATCAGCTCTGCCACTCGGAGTAGTGGGTCCTTGGAGAAATAATTTACTTCTCTGAGCTTTGATTTTTAAGAAAAATCTGTAAATGGGGAGGATAATACCTTCCAGAGCTGTTTTTGGGATTAGAATGAGAGGAAATGGAGGAAATGAATATAGTTGTTGGTAACTAGTAGGTAGGTAGTAAATCTTAGGCAATATTATCTGTTATTGTCACTTAAGGCAGGGCATGGGTAAATGCCAACGTGGGTGGTCCTGTAAAATCATCAGTGTGGAAGATTGCTGACAACTGGGTAGGTCAGAAAGCTTTGTGGAAGATAGTGCATTTGGGCTGGATTTTGAGAGGTGGCTAAGAAGCCCCCATAGTTTACAGATGTGCTTTATTTGGCTGCATATTATTTACATTGTTTGAATTAGATGCCAACATTTAAAAATCGGGTGATCTCCCATAAGCACACATCTTTGTCTTCTCCTGAAATGTTGATGGTTGATAACATGCCTGCATTTAGGCACAACAGGAATCAGAAAAGACACCCCCTTGTCCTGCTTTACCTGCCTGTACCCTAAGACATTTGAAACTCCAGTTATACTCCCTTCTGGTCCTTTTCCTGTTGGATAAAGTATTTAGTTTCCTGTTGCTGCTGTAACAAGTCACCACAAACTTAGTGTCTGAAATAACACAAATTTATTCTCTTACAGTTCTAGAGCTCTGAAGGGTAAAGTGGGTCATCATTTTGAAAAGCTCACTCTGAGTGTGTGTGAAGAGTGGATTGGAGGGGCAGTGGTCCAGGTGGAGGTGGTGGAGGCCTGGACTGAATAATATTAGAGATGGAGAGAATTGGATGGTTTTGGGAAAGAAGCCAATAGCTGTGCTGCTGTGACCTTCTCCTAGCTGCTATGGCTTTGGCTCATTTAGACCTTTTTTTTATAGAACACTTCATGAATTTGCCTATCATCCTTGCGCAGGGGCCATGCTAATCTCTGTGTCGTTCTAGTTTTAGTACATGTGCTGTCGAAGCGAGCACTGTTTAGACCTTTTGCTGCTCTCAAGGGAGAATGTTCCTGAGCTTTGCCAGCTTCATGGCTGGGGGAAGAGTAGGAGGCCTGGGCCCAGTGCTTGTCTGGCCTCTGTTTAGCCTGTTGGTGTGGAGGTGACAGCCTTGGTAAGCAATGTCCTTCTGGCATGTTGACCACTTAAGGTCACGTCTAGATGTTCTTGCCCCAGACCTCATCTTGATCCCAAACCAAATGTGTCCACCTGCTGTTACTATCTCACCTTCCTTTGGAGAAACCTTCCTGCCTCTGCTGACGAGTACCTCTAGGTAAGCCCTCCTCTGAGGCTTGCCCAGACAGGACAGGGGTGTCCTCCAGATTTGGTCTCTTGTGGAAGAGTCCAGCTGGGCCAAGATCAGCAGTACCTTCTCTGCCAGGCCTTCGTCAGTGTTCTCACTGTGTGTCACAGGTGGAAGAACCCCAAGCCAGGGGCAGCAGACTCCTTGTCGGTCGAGAATGTCCTGTCTTTCCTATTATGCACTGTGATTTTTAATGTAAGAGTTATTTTTGTTAACTTAGTTTTCTCAGCCTCTTAGGTGCTTTTCCACTGATTCCGGAAGCAGAAATTTGTAATACCTCTTCCTTTGCCCAGCTGGTGTGGCTCAGTGGTGGAGTTCAGACCCATGCACCAAGAGGTCACCAGTTAATTCCCAGTCAGGGCACGTGCCCAGGTTATAGGCCTGATCCCCAGAGCGGGGCGTGCAGGAGGGGGCCAATCAATGTTCTCTTTTGTCGATGTTTCTCTCCCTGTCCCTTCCTCTCTCTAAAAGCAATAAAGAAAAATAAATAAAAAATAATAATACCTCTTCCACTGCGAATATACAGCATTCTCAGGTTTCTGGCAAGTTGTTTTAAACGTTAATTTACTGTTCCTCACAACAGTCCTAGGAGAATGATGAGACTTCTCTCTCCACCCATTTTTGCCTTTTTTTTTTAGTTTTGCACCAGTGATTACTGGGTAAATAAACAAATGAGGATTCTACAGTTCCTACTGTTGACCTCCATTTCTTTCTATGGCCTTAGTGCTATCTATGAGGTTTAACGTTATGTTTTTGGGATAAAACATGTGCCTGCTGTTGCATTTAGCCATCTGAGATGACCCTTGTGGAGATGAGGAATGGAAGCCCGGACAGGCGGTGGGACTTGCTGCACCACCGAGCTGGGCTGGTAGAGGGCAGTGTGGCTCGGAGCCCCTCATCCTGCCGTCACGAGCCTCTGCTGGCTCTTCTCGCACCTCCATGGGTAGTGGTCTCGTGGCTGGTTTGAGGATGTGATTGTGGCTGCCTTGGTGAAAAGGGAAACCCTCACCCACACAGCAGGAGTGGAACACGGGCACCTTTCTCCCTACACCATGTGGACCACCTAAAATGCCTTGGGGTCCAGCCAGAAGTCCCATTTTCGACCCTAAGCATTCTTAACCCTGCCAGGCACTTCTGCTCTGGAGAAACCTGATAACAGGAGAAGGGGCAGCAGCTCTGGTCTGCAGCAGACCCTGGCCCTCCCCTACCTGCAGTGGGCAGGTTACTTAAAGATTCAGTCTTCGAGCCTCTGTTTTCTCATTAGCTTTTGGTCTTTTCCTGGAGAGTCGTTATGAGGATGAGACGATATGTAATATGGGGGCAGCAAGGCATAGGCTTCAGAGTCCAGGCTCTGGAGCTGACAGCCCAGGTTCAAATCCTGCCTCTACTTACTAGCTACTTACTAGCTGTGTGACTTCAGGCAAGTTACTGTTACCAGAAGTTGCACACTGTGGCCTCACATGCTCTGCCCAGGAATGAGATCCTCTTACTTTTTTTAGTCCCTAACCCCCTCCCGTTCAGAGGCAAGGGGTTTATCATCTGGGAAGGATCTGCATCTGGACATGACTTTTTATTTTGCTAAAGCCTCCGGGGTTGGAGGAAGCGTTTCCCCTCTTTCCCTAACAGGAAGGGACAGCGTATGTCTGCATGGGAGTGATTGGTGACAATACCTAGAACGGGACACAAACAGGAAGTTCAGAAACAAGCTAATAGAGAGACTTAAATTAGAGAATTACTGGCACTGAAAACAGAAATTCAGCCTTACTTTTCAGAAAAATAACATGCCGAAATGTCAGTGGCGAACAAGGGCTGTTGGTTGTTTTCTGCATGAGATCTCAGTGAGCAAAGAGCCATTTTGATCTGTTTCTCTTGACCTGTTTTGTTCTTGAGATGACGAAACAGAGGCTACTGGGAAAAGCTCTTTGAGCCCTTAAATAATTAGGGTCTTCTGCATTGTGCACAAAATTTTTTTTAGTGTTCAGCTGCCCTTTTAAGCTAGACTGTCTGTTCCTTGAAGGCAGGTGCCAAGGATTCACCAGCTTTTGTAGCCTCTGCTGGGCCTCGCACAGGGCTGAGCACGGTGGTGCCAGCTTGTGACTGGTTGAGGTCCAGTTCCTCATCCTTTTGTTTTGCAGAGTGAGTACATTGCTCCCTGTGACTGTCGGCGGGCCTTCGTCTCTGGATTTGATGGCTCTGCAGGTGAGTCACTAAATTCTCTCTGTGTTCTTTCTGTACTTTTGTTTGCCTTCCAAAAATAACTGGAACAGGTTTCAGCCTGTGATATAGCACCAAAAGGAAAATGCAAACCAGACATTCTCCATCGAGCTCCTGCAGAAAAGTGTGAGTTCCCAGCATCCTCCTGATCCCTGAGGTCCCCTTTTAGTGACCCCTTTCTCTATGCCTTGGCTTTTAAAAAGCCATTCCTATGACCTACAGTTATCTCCCGATCTCTGGAAAGAGACTCTTCACCAAGTCTCCCTATCAGGAACTCACTGACCATCCTGTAAAGACCCCCACCCGAGTTTCTGTGCAGAGGACCCAGGCTCCAGCTCTGGCCACCACATTTTATACAAGACAAATAAAGTGAATAAAGCCTGATAATTAAATTTAAAATGTTTTTGAACTTTCTATTGAATATAACAGAAACACGGAAACTCATATTAATTAAACTGAATATACCTGAGCAACTCACACTGCACATAATAATTAATGGGACCTACTGTCCCCCAGCGCTGCCACCTCAGCTTACTGGTCCTGCTTAAGTCTACACTTGGTTGGCTTTTGATTTCTCTCTCTGCACTTTCGGCTTGAATAACAAAGGTCAGTGCTGAGCTCCATTGGTGCCCTGCCCTAACTTTCCCCAGGCTGTTGTGCCTTGAGTTTTAGGGTGTTTCCCACCAGACTCACATCCCTAAGCTAGATTTGGCGAGAGCCCCTCTCTCCTTGGAGTTAGCCTGCTGCTTCCTTTGATGTAAGTGCTTATGTTGGTTGCACTTAGGATTGGTTTTGGCTGACTCCTCTGCCGAAAACCCCGAGTTCCGCCAGTTCTGTGGGAACCGAGGGCAGGTAGAGGTGGGAGGCATGAACTCCCACTGAGTCATCACTAACACTCACAGGGTCCCGTAGGTCTCGCTCAGGAAAGGTGACACCTCCTTTGGGGTGGTTGGCGGAGCAGATTACTGGGATCACTAGCAAGAACCGTTTTCACATCTTTCTTGGGGATTATGAGGCCATTTTGGCCTTAGATCCATAGTCCTTTGTTCTGCTGGCCTTGAATCATAATGCACAGGTTGGCCCTTCTGTGCAGGGACCAGTGTCCAGAGCCTGGCTCACAGCTGGTTCTCAGTAGCTTTGCCTTCTCTTGCCTGGAGGCTGCCCTGGAGTCAGAGGCCAGCCTGCCCCACTGGAGTGATGGTGGGTGGCTGGGTCTCTTTTGCCTGGAGGCTGCCCTGGAGTCAGAGGCCAGCCTGCCCCACTGGAGTGATGGTGGGTGGCTGGGCCACATAGGAGCTGGAGCTTGCACTGTGCTTGCCCATCTGCTTTCATTTTGTGCAGCTTTTGGGTGGCTGTCAGAATCCTTTCTCATTTCTTTGCTCCCTTACTCCAGGCACAGCCATTATCACAGAAGACCATGCAGCCATGTGGACCGACGGGCGCTACTTTCTCCAGGCTGCCAAGCAGATGGACAGCAACTGGACACTCATGAAGATGGGTGAGTAGAAGCATGGCCATCCCAACCTCAGTTGGCCAGCTGGCCAGTTCCAGGAAAGACCCTAGAGCTCCCCAGGGCTCTTGGATCTTAACCCTCCTTTTTTTTTTAATCCTCACCCGCGGATATTTTTCCATTGATCTTCAGATAAAGTGGGAGCGAGGGGTAGAGAGAGAGAGAGAGAGAGAGAGAGAATCAATGTGAGAGAGACATATTGATTGGCATTGGTTGCCTCCCGCACAACCCCAACCAGGACCAGAGATCAAATCACAACTAAGGTACATGCCCTTGACTGGAATCGAACCCACAACTCTGGTCCGCGGGCTGATGTTCTAACCGCTGAGCAAAACTGGCCAGGGCATATCTTAACCCTTTTATGGGGTCATGGACCCTTTCTAGGATCCAAGGTGTGTTAGTCTGTTGGGGCTGCCATACAAAATGCTGGTGACTGGGTGGTTTCAACAACAGAAATTTATTTTCTTAGTCTGGAGGCAGGAAGTCTGTGATCAGGGTGCCAGTGTGCTCAGGGTCTGGTGAGAGAGATCTCTTTCTGGTTTGTAGACTCTCACTGTGTCCTTACATGGCTAGATCTCTGTCTCCTCGTAGAAGGCCACCAATCCTATTGGATTAGAACTCCACCCTTATAACTTCATTTACCCTTAATTACCCTCCTAAAACCCTTGTCTCATATACAGTCACATTGGGGGTTAGAGCTTCAACATATGAATATTGAGGGGACACAGTATAGTTCATGGCACAAGGAAAACCAAGAAAATCGCATCCTTGTATATACATGTGCTTTCAATTTTGGAAAGTCCTGGTTCAGGATCCTCATTTTAATGAGGGGAAACTGAGGGCCAGAGAGGACAGCTGATCTGCTGCAGATCATGTTCCCTGCCATGCACTTGACTCATGCACCGGAGGCCTTTCCACTGCTCCTTGCTGCCTCATGATCCAGAGTGAGAGAAAGGCCAGGGGCCATTGGCAGCAGAGGCTAGGAAGCCCCCCCCCGAGGATCCTGGACTTGCTTCTGGCACTCAGCTTTGGAGAGGAGCACAGGGCAGGAACTTCCCTGGACAAGTTGCTCCATATTCAGTGCTTCAGTTTCCTCATCTGTAAAATGGGATAATAATAGTAAGTACCACATAAAATAGTGAGAATTGCAGAAATAATATATGGAGAGTATAGAGTTCAGTGTTTATTGAATAATGTATGTATGTAAAAACTCTGGTTTTCATTTAATTTCGTGCTGTGTGTATTTTTCCTTGTCATTAAAGTAGTCTTTAGGAACATGGTTTTAGTGGTTGTACAAAGGCCCCTTTCTCCTGGATTTGGAATTTGGAGAGTAGAAGACAGGGAGGGAAAGCAGTTGCAGGACTGAGTGAGGAAGAGAAGAGGAGGCAGATGCGTGGTGCTTCTTGTTTGATGTAGGAAGTAAAGAGGAAAGCAGACTCACAGTTCAGGGGCAGAGGCTGTAGACACTGAGCTAAGTTGAGATGACACCATGATCCAAGCTGCTAGCCTACTGAGGGTGTGTGTGTGTGTACATATGTACATGTGCAGGGCCCACACTCTCTGTGTACATATATGTGTGTTGTTTATCTGAGGGAGGCCTTAGGAACATTCTCTCTCTCTCTCTCTCTCTCTCTCTCTCTCTCTCACACACACACACACACACACACACTCACCGCTAGACCTATAAACTTCTAATTGCATGTCTTTGTTAATGGTCATGCACCCTTAATATATATGTATATTTGTTTACGTCACAGTGTCCATCTGTATTTCAAATTTGAGCAAAGATTAATTTCTATATATTTTAGAAAACATAAATACAAAAAGAATTTCTCATATTTCCTGCTTTCACCCAGTTGGTCACTTAGTGTATCCTGGAGGTGTGGGCATCTCTCTTTGGGGCCCAGAACTCCAGCTGTGAGTTCTGTGAGCACACTGGGGGTCAGATGTCAGAGGAGCGGTACTGCCGTCTGCTCCTTAAAGCAGGTGTGTGGCGGCCCCGGGGATAGTCCTTGTTCCCTCTAGGCCCCTCTCGGAGCTGCTCTCCCTAAGCCCACCTTTCCTCAGGCGTCTCTCCTGTGTCCCGAGGTTCTGGTGGGTTTGGTCGGTGAGTGACTCGTCTCTGGGGCTTTGCCAAATACCTGTCTGCTAGGAAATGACATGACTTCATACCAGGGGCATTAAAGAAATGTCGTTAGTAAGTGGCTTGTGTAGCAGTATGAAAGATAAGAAAGAATCGAATAGCAAAATAACTCAGTGTCAGCTTCGAGGCTGTTTTTTAAAACTGAGATTCATAAGCTCATTTCCTTTTAAACCTTTGACCTTTCCTCTGTGGTTCTGAGGTTATCAGTCCTCAGTAGAGAAAATAGTCACCATAAGTACTGTTTTAGAATATGCGTCCTTTCACTCTAAATATGCATATATTTCACCAAGATGTTAATTGTTTAGCAAAAATCTGATTAAAAAATATATATCCCAAGCACACATGGCTTGGATGAAAGAGAAACTGGAATATCAAAAATAACCAGTCCCTTTCTGGAAGCGTGTCTGGTGCCCTATGACGGCTCTGAGATCAGAAAGGCCCACTTACCCTCGGGAGTCGGAAGCCCTGGGAGCGGTTAAAGACAGCGGTGGGGGTCTTGTGTGTCGTCCTTAGAATCTGGAGAGATGTTTTTGCTGCTGAGACTTGTGCTTTGCCCTCTAGTCAGGCCTGGTCGTGGGGCAGGGGGCTTCACTCCTCACTGCTGCCGTCCAGATGACTGGAGGGCACAGGGACATGTGTTCATTCCCCTTGCCTGGTGTGGGGTGTAAGGAGGCTCCCAGCCCCCTGCCTTCACCATATCACCACCCAAGTCCTCACCAAGCGACCAGGAGTGGTGAAGTGCTCGGACGTTGATGAGATGATCTTCATGATGACGCTGTGTACCTGCGGCACAGTGATTCCCAGGATACCGTTCACCAGGGCTCTCATGAAAATCCTGCTTTGCTTCTTCTCTCTCACCCTGTCTTATGCTTTCCTTACCTACCATCTTACACTTCTCACAGCCTTCCAGAGGTAACGGAAGGCCAGATTTTCCAAATCCTGCCCATCCACCTTAAGAAGGTGCTCAGTAACAGCCCGGCTATCGTGCTGCTGGTGAATTGCATCCTTCTGGGTGGGAAATTGAGCTCGGGCCCACTGGGAGTTGTTTCTCATCAGTTGTTTCCTTTGTAGGTCTGAAGGACACGCCAACTCAGGAAGACTGGCTGGTGAGTGTACTTCCTGAAGGATCCAGGGTTGGTGTGGACCCACTGATCATTCCTACAGGTGAGGGAGCTTGGGCCCTTCCAGCTTGGGTGAGGAAGTGGGTTCTGGGTGCCTCTCCACCCTTCCTGTTTGCTTGGGAGTTGTGGAACATTTGTGGGCTCCGCATGATTTGATACCACAGTACAGGTCAAGGTGAGGGATGAATTCTGGCATAGTTCTAGTTTCTCATCCCGCACCCGGGGCAGGGCCGTGGGAGGATTGCCCTGCAGAAGGTGCCAGGCTCTGAGAGCCCTTCTGCCTGCTATGGGCACTCAGTTCCTGGCTGGGCCCCGTGTGTTTCCCCTCAGATTACTGGAAGAAGATGGCCAAGGTTCTGAGAAGCGCTGGCCACCACCTCATTCCTGTCAAAGAGAACCTGGTGGACAAGATCTGGACAGACCGTCCCGAGCGGCCGTGCAAGCCCCTTCTTACTCTGGGCCTGGATTACACAGGTCAGGACTGCAGCTGTGCCCATCAGGGCCTCCAGCCATCGTCCTCTCTGCTGTCCCCTCGTCTCCCTCCCAGTCCTCTGAGGAAAAGTCAAGCTGATGGGAGGTTTTTGCCCCATCCTGGGACAGTGGGGCATTTGATGAAAGCAGGAACTTTATTTCCACCATTGCCACCTTCTTGCCACTTACTTGGGCAGAGCTGATTCTTGCAGTTCTTCTGGGCAGACTTTGGGTGCTGCTAAGATTTTTTTTACTACTCAGTTGCTAACTGCTCCTTAAGGTGTCTGATATTGGAAACAGAGCCTAGAGGTTTCTAGGTGCCATTTCCTTTTCTTCTGCTGACATTCTGTATACTTACCTTCCTAGGCCTTCTGCCCTTATACCTTCTGCTTTAGAGGTTTTGGGGTGTCGGTGGGTTTCTTTGGCCTGTGTCATAGTGGTGAGTGGGGAGCAGGTTCTGTGAACAGTTTGTGGGAGATGCAAGTGTGGGTTTATGGGATAGTGAGGGGTGCAGAGGGAAAGGCCTGGGAGGTAGGGCTGCAGGGGAGGGAGCCTCGCTGTAGACACAGAAGAGGAGAGGTGGATGGGGGATGTCTGGAATGCAGGCAGATTGCCCAGAGGGGTCCTGGGAAGAAAGCATTACAGGCCAGACTCTCAGCCAAGTTTTAAATAGCATTCCTGTGCTGAGCTTCAAAGCAGCGTTGGTTGTGGGGGCAGCCCCAGCTCACTCTCCCTGTGACAACCTCACCGGGGATCGCAGATTGCGGGGGGATGGGTCCACCGAGTGGCCCAGGTCAACTAAACACTTTCCATTAGCGTGTTTTGAATTTTTTAAAAAACTGAAGCAGAGGCTCTGACCTAGCTCTTGGAGGAGAGAGGAGAACAAATGTTGCTGGTAAGACTTCTGTTCGCAAACACGAGAGTGCGGAGTACTGTGTGAGGTGCTGGGTAAATAGGACAGATGCCCACTCTGTTCACAGGTGGCTGTAACCAGAGTGTTCCAGATGCTGCTTGATGGTGGGGGTAGGGGCGGTCATCGGGCGAGCTCCATTAGGGCCACGATTCAGCCTGGGGAGCAGCAGGGAGGCCCTGGCTGTATCTGACAGGGCAAGTGTGATTTGGAAGTGAGCAGCCCAGTGAGTCAGACCTCAGGGAATTCCTATGGTCTTAACTCTGAATGGCAAATCTTGCTGTTCCAGGAACGTGAGGTGGTGGGTGATACTTCCCTGACCTCCAAGACTGGATGTATTCTCTCTGCAGGGTAGTGTGTTTCCAAAGCACCCTGTGCTTGCTCTGTTGCATTAATTTTTATACACTAGTGTAACTAATTGTTGGTTTAATCACCTATCTTCCTTCTAGATTTGTAAGCCCTATGAGGGCAGGTACTGGGTATAGCCCAGAGCTGTAACAGCAGCGACCAGCACAGTGCCTGACAGATATCTATGCTTGGGAAGTCTGGATGCTTCATACACGTTTATTGGATGAACAAATGAGTTCATTTTGCTGGTGAGGTCATCAGGCCTCTAGACAGTCAGCTGGCTTGATTGGCAGGTTTCCATCTGCTCAAATAACATGTTCTCTAGGATGTGGTGCTGGTTAAGAATGTTTGGGGCACAGGTCCCTGAAGTTGCAAGCATGTTTTTTGATTTTTCATTTTTGCAGGTATTTCCTGGAAGGAGAAGGTTGCAGACCTTCGGTTGAAAATGGCTGAAAGGAATGTCGTGTGGTTTGTGGTCACCGCCCTGGATGAGGTTGCCTGTGAGTGCTCCGGTTCCTCTGCGGGGCATGTCCCCGGTCTCTCCTGCGGTCTCTGGGAAGCCGAGTGGCCAGGGAATGCTGAAGAGACTGTGTTGCCAAGTGGTTATACATATGCCAAGTAGGATGGGGAAGGAATTATCGTGAGTCGGGGAGGAGGTAGCCTGGCTCTGAGTAGTGTTTCGGCCGAGGCTGATGTTGAGTCTGTGGTGGTGTCCGCCTCTGGCCAGTCTCTTCAGGTCTGTGACACCTATGAGGAAGGATGTTTTCTCCAGACATTGTGCGCCTGTCAACATTCTTGTTTTTCTGTAGGTGCACAAGAGTGTCACAGATCAAGGGGGGATGGGTCTACTGGGTCGCCCATTGTGTTGACTGGCACACAGCGTTCTTTTAAAAAAAAATTTTTTTTTTCTTTATTGATTTTAGAGAGAGAGGAAGGGAGAGGGAGAGAGAGATAGAAACATTGATGAGAGAGAACATGGATTGGCTGCCTCCTGCATGCCCCCCACTGGGGATTTGGCCCACAGCCTGGGCATGTGCCCTGACCGGGAATCGAACCGGTGACCTCTTGGTGCATGGGTCGATGCTCAACCACTGAGCCACACTGGCCAGACCACAGTGTTCTTTATATGCTTTTCTTGTGGTTCCCTCAGTTCTTTACATTGAGAATATTCTAGAAATAATTCTACCTCAGAAAACTTAGGAACTGAAAGTTCTTTGTGAAGCCTTTTAATGCAGTAGCAGTTTCTCAAATTTTAAACCTTAAACTACCCTCATGTAACTACTCAGAACCTTCTGTTACCTTCTGGAATGGAAGGATCTGGGTGAGCCTTGCTGTCCTGTCTGCTGTGTTCTGACTAGGTGTGACCCAGGGCAACTGACCAGAGGCGCTGCCTTCACTTTCATGTTTTCACCAGTGAGAAACCCAGTGGTGTCCTGTCTCTGCCATCCCCAGCCCCCAAACTCTGTCATGTGTATCAGTGATTTACATCCCTAATTAACTTAATAACTGCAGCACCAGAGAAAGTAACATATAAAGCTAATTTCTCTTCTTGGTTACTAAAAAAACACATTCCCATTGTAGAAAACTTAGAAAATACAGAAGTAGAAAGAAAAAAAATTAACAACAATGCTGTTACCCAGAGATAATCACTTTTAACATTCGGTGCATATATAATTTTGTAGCTTGGATTTTTTTCAATATATCGGTATACCCTAAGCCTGTATAAGCTTAGGGTATACTGATATATTTAAATGACTATTAGATATCCTATAATATGGTTATACTTCAGGATGAGCTTTGGTTCTTTCCAATATTCCCATGATTTTATTACGATGCTGTCATCAAAATCTTGGTGCATCAGAATTTGTGTCTTAGTTTCTGATAATTTTCTTGCTGTTTTGGGTTGGCTTCTAGTGGTGGTATTACAGGTTAGAGAATATGTGCATGATTGGGCTTTGACCTGTCTTGCCATTTACCTGCCGGAAAGGTTGTACAGAGGTGTGTGAATAGACCCCTCATGCCACACCCTTGCCAGCCCCAGGTAGCCTTGTACTGGTTTAGTCTGATAGGCAAGAAATGGTGCCTCACTGCCTTACTTTGAGAAGTCTTTATTTTAAAATAGAGGCAGTACTTTTTATACCAGGGTCTTTTAGCACCCCTGTTCTCAGGAGAGAAAGCCTTAGGCCCTGGACGGCCAGGGACCACAGCTGTGCTCTCTGCTGGTCCCTCTAGCTTCTCAGACATGCAGTGACCTCACCAGACCTCCGTCGCTGGCTGTAGGCGGGTCCTCCACCCAGCCCGCAGCACTGCTAACCCCTGGGTGGGCCGCTGGCTCAGGTTTCATCCCTGGGCCCCTCTGACTCACTGCTTTTGTTCCTCTGCCGGGAAGCTCCGCCTCCACGGGGCTCACTGACCCTTATGGGGAGGGCCTCATTTGGCCTCCTTCCTGGGTGGGTCTGTGTTTCTACCCTGGGTTGTTTGCCTCAGAAGGGAGACAGTGCTTGGCTCCTTCCCCATTATTTGGGAGTGCCAGAGGTTTTTCTGCGGCACGGCCTGGCAGGTCACCACCAGGCGGACCATTCCAACTCTTTGTTTGAAGGGCATTTCTTGTGTTTTCTGACTAATAACTCCTCCATTCCCTTCTTGGGACAGTGAGGTGGCAGCAAAAGAAACAGTTCTGGTGCCATCATTTGGCGGAAATGAGTAACTGCAACTCAGAGGTGGGACCAGGAAGAAGGGTGCCCTGCCTTTCTGGGAGATGCCTCTGAATCCTTCCAGAGCAAGCCGAGGCTCCTAGCTCCCTTACAGGACACCCCTTAAAATCTCAAGTCAGGCAGGTGACAGGGACTCTGTTTTGTTCACTTGTCAGGGCTGTTCAATCTCCGAGGATCAGATGTGGAGCACAACCCGGTATTTTTCTCCTACGCAATCATTGGACTGGAGACGATCATGTGAGTTTGCCCCACACCCGACAGTCCTGCCCCACAGCAGCTCGGAGCCGTGTCCCCTGTCTGGTCCCGGCCCACCAGCCACTGCCTGACTTTCTGCTGATGCGCTGCTTTCCTCCTGCCCTTTCCCTCCTGCCTCCTTTTTCCTCTCCCTTCTCATCCTGCCTCTGTCCCCAATGATCTGAGCTCTCTGAAAGTCTCTACAGTACGATGGGATGAAATAAGTAGGCAAGGTCATCAGAACAAAACCAAATCAGGTTAGTTCACAAAATCCCTGCTGCAAAGTCTTGTTCAGGGCACATATTTGATTCCAAGTTTTGTAGCAGTCAGTGCAAGGGGGTGTGTAGGCTCAGTTACACAATCCTGTGTTCACAGTGTGAATGAACCTGTGAAGGTCCCTCTGAAGGTCAGAATGACACAGGAAGACCCCTGAGCCAAACTTCGTCAAATCATAGTTTATCTTTTAAAGTTGCCTGTGGCCTTCCTGCCGTTGCTTTTCTACTTGGGTGGCTTTTTGCATTCAGACAGCATTTTATTGCTGCCTGTTATGTGCTAGGGTTTCTGTTAGGTGCTGGGGTGAACGAGACAGGCAGGGTCCTGGCTAGAGTTGGGGAGATGAGTCTCCTCAGGGGATTTGGGCACATAAGTGGGCACCAATTGGTCAGTGGGATGGGTACAGGTGTTATAGGAGGTGCCTGAGCTAGATTTGGGGTCAGAGGAGACACTTGGGGAAAGCAGTACTGAAGCAGAGATTGAGGGTACGTGTGAGCTGGCCAGATGCATGGGGTGGGAGGATGGTGGTCTGAGTATCGGGGATAGCACTGCAGAGGCTCTGGGCAGGAGCGAGCACAGTGGGTGTGTAGGGCCCGGAGTGGGTCAGTGTGGTTGGAACATAGAGTGTGAGGCCAAAAGGTGAGCAGAGGCCACATAAAATGAGGCCTTGTGAGCCATGTCCAGGAGCTTTGGCTCTTATCCTGAGGACGCTGGGGAGCTATTGAATGAGTTTTTCACAAGGACCCACGTGATCTGCTTTGAATGATGGGTAAGGAAGGCTGGAGGCAAGGAGGCCGGGTAGGAGGCTGAGAGATGGCAGTGGCCTGGACCGGGGCAGTGACTGGGCCAGGTTGTAGCTAAAGCTGGACAGCTTTGATAGACATTTGGGCCATTGGTCTGAAGATCTTAAGGAGGGATGGAAGGGCATCAAGGAGGCCAGTGCACAGGTCCTGACTTGGGGAAGTGGGTGCATGGTGACACTACACACTGGGACAGTGTGCACAGTCTGCCAAGCAGGGTCTGGGGAGGAACGGGGAGGAATGGGGAGGAAGCAGAAGCTGCCTGGTTTCGATTGCCGGAGGGCAGAGCCTGTTGTATGTGTGGGTCTGTGCTCTCACTCACGAGCCCTCCTTTTCTGTCATCTCACCTGCACCCCTCTGCAGGCTCTTCATTGACGGTGACCGCATAGACGCCCCCAGTGTAAAGGAGCACCTGCTTCTTGACTTGAGCCAGGAAGCCGAATACCGGATCCAGGTGCTGCCCTACAAGTCCATCTTGAGCGAGCTCAAGGTTTTGTGCACCAGCCTCTCCCCAAAGGAGAAGGTGTGGGTCAGCGACAAGGCCAGCTATGCTGTGAGCGAGGCCATCCCCAAGGTTGGTAGCCCCTCCGAAGCCCATTTGAACCCCCACACTCAGAACTTCCCAGTTCTGGTACCACATAGCTTTGTCTCTGAAGCAGAGCTTGGCCAGGCAGCTCTCCAAGCGGACTGTGGGGTCAGAGGTTCTGTCTCCCTGGAGGAGCCCTGCAGGCTGGAACCACGCTGAGAATGTGGCGAGAGGTGATGTTAGGTGGTACACGTCAGTACTTTGGTTCATTTAAATGTATCTATTTTTATAAGTGTTTCAATGTATACTTGAAAAAATATAACCACCAGCCTGTGATACCATGTTATAAAAATTGTTTCTTAAGACAAAGTTGAGTTTAATGAACTAAGTTGACTTAAAGATAGTTTAAGGTGAAGCGTTAAGTAACAAGAGTCCAGGGGTAGGCAGCTAGGGTAAGAGCTGTGCAGTGGTATGGGAAAGCTTGAAGTCTGGGGAACATTACTCCACCCCAACCCCCCAGCATCTTATAGATAAGGAGACCTGAGGCCCGAGAAACTTTGGGGTTGTCAAAGGTCAAATAATAGTGGTAGCCTTGCCCTTGACTGAGCTTGTGCTGGGTGATACCTGTCCCTTCATTTTAACTGGGGCGTAGGGCAGGACTGGAATCCAAGCCACCTTACATGTCACCATTTTGACTGTCCTTGGTCTCTGGCTGCCAGATGGCCATTGACAAGCCCAGCGATGTCCCTCTTCTTTAAGCTGTGGGCCATTGGGGGGGAGCCCAGGCCTGGTCATCTAGACCTGGCTTGTCATCACACCCGTCACTGTCACTGTGAGAGACACGCAGTTACTCAGCTTTTCCTCCTTGACTTAGGTGTGGATCAGTCCTGCCTTCTGCTTCATGGGGGGCATGTATGTGGGAGAAGAATGAGAGTGGGGGGAGTGAAAGCCCTTTGAGGAGCTCTGTGCGGGTGTGGTGGTGCTAAGTCCCCCTTCCTTATAACACAGGCTAGATTCTAACTAACTTGTTCTCAAATTGGGAAGGGTTTTCCCAGCCCTTCAAGATCAGACCATGATTAGTAGCTGATGTGTGATCCCTGAGCAAGAAGGGGAAGGAGTAGGAGCCCTCCCTCACCAGTCATGTGTGTCCTCAGACATTGGGAAAAAGCCTCCTTTGTGCAGCAATAAAGGGGTTATTTCAGTCAAGCTTTGATCCCTTAGGGAACTCTGACCACCACTGTGGAGGCTTGAAAAGCAATATCTTGCTGATGGCTGGCAGCCAGCAGTCTCAAAGAGCTAAGGGGGAAGGTGATAGAAAAGAAATACCTTGTTTGACATACTTTATCTTTTTTGATGAGTTCAAGTCATCAACCAAAAGAAGCAGGTCTTCGGGCCCCATGGTTCGGCCAGTTTGGTGGGTCCTGAGTGGGAGCTCTGCAAATGGTTTGTCTGAAGTGTGGTGTTCCAGGTGAAGAGGTGACGCCTTGGACTTGGTGAGGGGAACCAGCCTCGATTTCCCATCCTGTTGCCCTCTGCCCCTAGGATCATCGCTGCTGTATGCCTTACACCCCCATCTGCATTGCCAAAGCTGTGAAGAATTCTGCCGAATCGGAAGGCATGAGGCGAGCTCATGTGAGTAAGGCAGCCTGTGCAGAAGAGGGGGTGTGTCATGGTCAGAAGGCCTGGCTCCTCACCTGGCCTGTGACCTTGAGCTTGGCACAAGGTTGGGACCTCTTCGAGCCTTCTAAAGTTAATGAGAGGGTGAAATAAAGTACCTGATGGGCTAGATCTTGACAAACTATAACATATAACAAAAAAGAGATATTGATGATAATAGTGTAGATGATGGTGATGATGACGAAGATAGAATGAAGAAGGCGAGCCCTGGCCAGTTTGGCTCAGTGATTGAGCATCGGCCTGTGGACCAGAGAGTCCCGGGTTCGGTTCCCCCTAGGGGCACATGCCACAAAAAAAAAAAAAAAAAAAGGTAAAGAAGCCTCTTAAAAGACCTGTGTTGTGTTTCAAAGCCAGTGGAGGGTCTAGAAAGATTTGGGGCCCAGAGATGGCTTTTGACAGTGGCCTGTCTTTTCTGGCCCCTGTAGGATAGGAGTAAACCTTCTGAGGGAGCTGTGTGTGCTCTGTGGTGGGCCCTTTCTCCCTGCACCTGAGCTGCTGAACAGCAGCAGAGTGTCCCTGATAGCGCTTGCTGCAGGCTTGTCGCAGGAAATGCAGGTCAAGCCCCAGTTGCTGATGGTTTGTGTCCTGCAAGGGCAGCCCTCTCGGTATCACGTTAGGTCTAGGCTCTGAAGCTGCTCATCTGCTTTTCGGTAATAACTTAAAAGTGTCTCCATTGTTTGCACAGATTAAAGATGCTGTTGCCCTCTGTGAACTCTTTAACTGGCTGGAGAAAGAGGTTGGTTCTTTAGTCTTTGTTTACGATATGGCTATAGATTGTCCAGAAATTAATACGTGTGATTCTAACAGAGGCACCTTCCATGCTCAGGTGACCTCAGTGTCTAAGATCTCGATCCGATTTTAGTACTCTCTTTTAATAGTTTTTTTCCTAGAAATTTGTTGTGTGTGTATTTAAAAATTGTTTAATTGTAGAAAATAGTAGCAAGGATGAAGAAAGAAATTCCTTAACAGAGTGGATTCTTTTGGGGTTAAGGAATTGTCTTGTAACTAAGTGGAGTTTCATTATAAGGAAAAATGATTCTCATGGTAATATTATAAGTAAACTGATTGTATTAAGAGAAAAATATCTTTGTGTACATTTTGGACATCAATTTTAGCCATTAAACTTTTTATATTAATTCCTTTTCTTTCACTCCCGGTGATTGACAAAAGGGCCAGTATTACGTAACATCAGATTCCTTTTTAATATTAAATAAACAACTCTTTGAAAGTAGCCTAAATTTGGAAAAAGAAAATATCACCCTTATTGCCACCAGCGTAACTATTTTTCCCCTCTGGCTATTGTTCGTCTGTGTAAATCATTTTTTCACTATAAATCATTTTTGCACATCTCTCAGTGTACAGATATGATTTTGTTTTGTTTATTTCATTTACTTGGCATCATAGTATGAGCATCTTCCATGTGCTTTGAGGCTTTTAAGAAATGATTTAAATGGAGACTCATTTAGTGGCTAGACTGATTTATTTACCCATTCCTCCTATTTTCAGATGTTTAGGTTGTTTTTAATTTTTTTTGCTATTATCAGTAACCCTGTAATAATATCATTGCATTTATCTTTATTATTTATTTTGGATGACTTTCTTAGGAGGGGATGCTTTTGAATTTTTATACTTAGATGTATTAAGTTTTGGGAGGTTTCAGGATGTACTACTGAGACATAAAATATGGGAAAATTAGGTAGAAACCCTTCAGCTTAGATAGCTTCAGTGAGAGCCTTGGGAAAGTCCCTCCTTCTCAAAGGTGAGAGTTAACCTGTGTCCTGTACATTGGACAGCTGGGACATGGGAACTGAGGGAAAAGCAGGCTTCAGTGTGCCTTCTTTACTAGGTAGGAGACACATGAATTAGCACACCAGATGATTCATAAGCAACTTCCTTGTTAGGTACCCAAAGGTGGCGTGACAGAGATCTCAGCTGCTGACAAAGCTGAGGAATTCCGCAGGTGAGGGTCTGGTGGGGGCGTGGGGGCGAGGGGGTGTCCCATGACCCTTGGGCTCATTTCCTTGGTGAGTTAAATGGGGCCAGGAGGGCCCTGACTCTCAGCAGGACAAAAACCTGTTCAGTCACTCTGTTCTGTGTCTTTCTGTTTCAGGCAACAGGCCGACTTTGTGGACCTGAGCTTCCCAACGATCTCCAGTACGGGACCCAATGGTGCCATCATCCACTACGCGTAAGGCTGCCGAGGAGCATGCTGCCCCGCTTTGCCTTTGCTTCGGACAGGAGCCTGGCAGGGGAGACGCGTTATTTGCCAGAGGCCCCAGTGTCCACCTCCGGGTGTTTGCTGACACTGTTCTTATATGGGAAATAAGACCTTTAAGGTTTTATTTTCTCTAAATTTGTCCCGTTTTCAGATGTTTAGATTGTTTTTAATTTTTTTGCTATTATCAGTAACCCTGTAATATATCATTGCATTTATCTTTATTATTTATTTTGGATGACTTTCTTAGGAGGGGATGCTTTTGGGAACCTCCTCTTAGGCTCAGATGGTGTCGACATTCTCTACGATGTAGTCAAATGGGTTCTGAGGCTGCAGAAACCCACTTTCTGAGGCTGCAGCAGCTGTATTCATAGCCCTTATATCTTGATGATCAGAATTTTTTTAGTGTGTGTGATTTTTAAAAAACGTTTTTATAATGGTAGCTTTCTTGATTCCCTGGTCCTAAAAACTCCACACTAAAGAAATGTACCACCATGTTGTGGAACACCCTTTATAGGTAGGGAGAAAATCAGCACCTTCCTGTCCCTCCCTGTGGGCTTGAAGCCTGGCACTCCAGCCTGTGGGGGTTTTTACCAGATGACCCGTAAGGGCCCACGGGCCAAGAGCCGAGCATCCCTGCACTGCGACGAGAGTTCAGGACTGATGGCTCTGCCTGTGGAGATGGTGGGAGGTGGCACTGGCGTGGCCCTCGGGCTCCGGCCTCTGCTTTGCCCAATCGGGGTTGTGCCATGTTGGGCATTCTGAGTTCTTTGCTCCCCGTCTGGGATGTGCAGTCAGTGAAAGGGCATTGGTCTCTCACTATGCTGTACTTGGGCACAGGCTCCCCATCCCCTTTTTGATAATTTTTTTTCGAGTTTTTAATCTTGGGACACATTCTGAAGCTGCGTGTGGGAGATGGTCACAGATGTGACTGCACAGTTCTCTCACAGGAATGGCTCTGTGCCAACGTTAGAATGTCAAAAGGACTTCAGCTTTTGTCTGTTTCACTTAGGTGATTAATTTCTGGGCTGGACACTATCCTAGAATTTCCAGATGATTAACACAGTAAAAAATTTCAGAGCAAGGGGGAGCATTTGCTTCTTCCTGGCGTTTCTCTGTGGCAGGCTGTTGGCAACCTGTTGAGAGCAGGGTGCGGCATCTGGTTCTGTGTCCGCGTGGGCTGGCTGCTGACACCTTCATTGCCAAAGGAGGGGACTGGACTGCTCTCGCCCCTTTTAGCATTTCCCAGTGCAGTGACAGTGTGTGGAAAAAGGCCCGCAGAAAGGAGATCGCTTTTTATTTTATTTTAAAATATATTTTAATTAATTTTTTATATAGATAGAAAGGGAGAGGGGGAGAGAGATAGAAACATCGATGAGAGATAAACATCAATTGGCTGCCTCCTGCACACCCCCTACTGGGGATAGAACCCGCAACCCAGGCATGTGCCCTGACTGGGAATTGAACCGGCACTTCTCAGTCCATGGGACTATGCTCAATCCACTGAGTCACACTGGCCAGGCCAGAGATCATGTTTTAAAGACACGTCATGTTCATTTGAAAAACGTGCTCTGGCATGAACATCATGACCCACCCCTTCTCCCAGCAAAAATCCCTGTAGCTTTCTCCCTGGTGGAGACATTCATCTGCCTGGTAGTCAGAGAAGCAAGTAGGCGGGGGCACCTATGGGGTCAGGACTGAGGGAGGGACATGGAGGATGAGGCAGGGGCCTGGGACCCCCACACCCAGAGACAAGTGACTCCAGGCTGCTCTCTGCCTAGTTTTCAAGATTTTAGTTTGCTCCTACTGTGTCTATTGATGATAGTTTTCGTAGTTTTTACAGTTATCTCATGAATACCTATTTTGTTCCAGACACAAATGGAGATAAGTATAAAGAAATATGTTATTCTTTTTCTTCACTCTTTATCTAGTTGAGGAGATAAGTTGACTGGGTCTTTAAATAGTAGAAGTTTAATATTAATTGGAATAATGATGTTATTGGGTAACTTTTTATTCTGGTATAATTTTAGACTTACATAAGTTGTAAGAATAGTATTAAGTGTGCCCTCCTCCTGGATTTAGCAAGTGTTTACATTTGTGGAATAATTCACTTTTGGTTAACTTTCGCAGGCCAGTCCCTGAGACGAACAGGACCTTGTCGCTAGATGAGGTGTACCTCATTGACTCGGGTGCTCAGTACAAGTAAGTGACTTAATGCCGTTGAGTCAAGGCAGTTGGGTAGGGACAAGCTGAGGTCCAGCTGAGAGTGCTCAGCTGGTCACTGCATTCTGCACCCGCCATTGATGAGATCATTCCCTAACTTGTCCCGTTTTCACCCCTCGTTGAAATAGCCCAGTCGTGACTCTCTTCCCACAAAAGACTGTTTGACAGAAACATTGAGTCCTTGGCCGGATGTTGTTAAATACTAAACAAACAATTTAAAGCAAGCTTTCAGAACCACAGGAAAATCTTCTGCCGCAGCCCATAAGCTGCCTGCTGTCTCCCTGGCCTTGCAGTGGTTCAGGGCCTTGTGAAGTGTGGGCGTAACTTTGAATGAAATGAATGAGAAACGAAGGTTGCCCTTGAATTTCTGAATCTCCTTCGTGTCTTGCTGCTTTTACAGTGATCACCTAGAATAGTTTCTCACCGGAGAGCCCCAAATGTGGTTGGGTCTTGATGTGGAGCCCATGAGAAGGAGCTGGAGTTGGGGCTGTTTGCATTAAGAGAGCATGAGCAAGGCCTTTGAATGGTGCATTCTTCACTGCCGTTAATGAGGCTGTGGCTGATGGAGAACCTCATTTTTTAAAAATCTTCACTTGAGGATATTTTTATATTGATTTTCTAGATAGAGTGGGAGGAAGGGAGAGAGAGAGACAGAGAAAGAAAGATATTGATGTGAGAGAGACACATTGATTGGTTGCCTCCTGCACGACCCTGACTTGGGCTGGGGATCAAACCCACAAACTTGACATGCTCTTGACCAGGAATCGAACCTGGGACCCTTTGATCTGCAGGCCGATGAGCGACATTAACCAGGGTGAGAGAACCTCACTACTAAATGAGCTCAGTCAAGTACGTGGAGACCACAACCTAGCTTTGGGTGTTAATAATAGCAGCCTAGAGCTTAAGGTATTGGGATTGCTTGGGCAATGATATAAACTTTGGTTCACGTTTAAATTTTAGCAGGATTCCAGAAGTTATCCTTTCTTTGTCGGGTGTGGATTAGGGTTTTCAAAGAGACACATTTGGGTACTTTTAGGGTCCAGTAAACTCCTTGCTGTGCTGACCGGAGGAGTTGGAGTTCGGCTTTCTTTCGCTGGAAACAGGCTCCTGTTTACTGTTTTCCTGCCTTTTCTTTATAAGCCCAGCGGCAGTGTCTCCCGTGAAACAGGCCTCACACTGTAGTCCACGAGTGTGTGAGTCAGGGCCTCAGTTCACTCCCACTGCACTGGGCCATCCTTGCATTCACTCTGTCTCATTTTATTTTATGTAACAACTTTATTGAGATATACTTCACCTACCATATAATTTACTTAAGTGTACAATTTATGGTTTATGGTTTTTAGTATATTCACAGAGTTATGCAGCCATCACCTCAGTTTTAGAACATTTTCATTACCCCCCCAAAAGAAACCCCATTCCCATTACCTACCCTTCCCATTTTCCCCTCCCCAGGGAACCACTGCTGTGCTTTTGGTCTTTATGGATTTGCCTATTCTGGACATTTCATACAAATGGAATTATATGGACTTCTGTGTCTAGTTTCTATCACTTAGCATAATATATTCAAGGTTCATGCATGTTGTAGCATGTATCAGTGCTCCATTCTTTTTTTCTTTTTAATCCTCACCTGAGGACATTTTTTTTTCCATTTTTTGTTCAGATAGAGTAGGAGGGAGGGAGAGAAAGAGAAACATGGATGTGAAAGGGACACTTCGAGTGGTTGCCACCCACACGACCCAACCAGGGCCATGCACAAACTGCAACCGAGGTACGTGCCCTTAGCAGGAACTGAAACCCCGTGTCTCTCTGGACTGCAGGCCGACGCTCTAACTGCTGAGCTAAACGGCCAGGGCTCCATTCTTTTTTATGGCTGAATAATATTCTATTGTACGGATATATCACGTTTTGCTTATCCATTCATCAGTTGATGAGCATGTGGGTTGTTTCTACCTTTTGGGTATTATAAATAATGAATAATGCTGCTATGAAAATTTGTGTACAGGTTTTTGTGTGGTCATATATTTTTAATTCTCTTGGGTCTTTACTTAGAGTCCCCTATGACCCAGCAATTCCATACCTATGTTTAACCTTTGAAGGAACTGGAAACCGTTTTCCACAAGTGTTTGCACTAGTTTACAAGTTCACTAGCGATATATGCAGGTTCTAATTTCTCCACATCCTTGCCGGTCTCATATTTGAACAAAACTATGACTGAAAACTAACTTGTCCTTTTCTTTTGGAAAGGGATGGGACCACAGATGTGACCCGGACCATGCATTTTGGGACCCCTACGGCCTATGAGAAGGTAAGGTGGAGCAGACAGCTCGAGAGGCCCTCTCTGCTTTCGTAAGAGCATTGTTTTTATGAAAAGGGATTGTTTTTATGAGGGATTGTATAAATAAGTAAAAATTATGTGTGGGATAGTAAAATAGCCCATTACTGTGGAGTCAGGCTTATCTGCTTTATGACATCCATTTAATTATTGGAGAACTTTTAAAAGCATTCTGTCTGCTGAGGTCAAAGCAGCTCAGATTGAAGTTTAAACAGCTTTGGCCTTGAGGCAGGAAATCTCTTTGGGGATGGGAGTGGGATACTGAAGTGCATGCTTTTTATAAACAGTATCTAGATTTTTTTCAAGTTCAGCATTTCTGTTTATGGGCTCATTTCTCTGGGAACCCTCTGCAGTGACATATACTCTCAGTTTGTGGTCTGCCTGTCAGGAAAGGAGGAATAGCTGGGAGGTAGAGAGAAGTATACCAGGAGTCTGGAGACTGAGCTTCACTGCAGATCTCTGGGGTCTGTTGGTCCATGACCTGCGTGAAGCACTTGGACCATTATAAAAACAGGGATAAAAGTCCTTGCCTCCAGGCTGGTTGTGAAGGTCATGAGCCCAGGTCCTAGTCACTGCCCGGTGACTGTTGGCTGCGTCTCAGAGTGAATCTCGGAGGGGAGCTCCTTCAGAAAGTTTATCTAGGGAAGGAGGGTTTCAAGTGATGCAGTGGGCAGATTTCATAGTTTCAGTCCTTCGCCTTGTCTCTTTGTAGGCACTAGCACCTTATAAGAGTTGGCCCTTGAGTCCAGATACCTGTGGTGTGACCCTTTCTGTGCTGTGGGAAGAGCCCCAGACCAGATTGAGGAGTGTGGGGCGACCGCACCTTCATGGCAAGCCACTACCTCTGCAAATGGCACTTCTTGTGCGAGCAGCAGGGATGACCGAGTGGAGCAGGTGCTAGGGAACGCAGGTGCTGGGGAGCACAGGTGCTGGGGAGCACAGATGCTGGGGAGCACAGATGCTGGAGCAGGATTGCCTGGCGCTCAGCCCGGTGCTGCCACTTCGGAACTGTGGGGCCCGGCGTGCTACCTCACTTGTCTGCGAAGTGTGGATGAACGCACAGTGCTCAGAATTGTGTGGCGCAGTCACATTAGCTGGGTCATCAGCCCTGATGATTACTTTTCCAGTCTGTCTAAGGCCTAGATGACAGAGCGTGTCAGAATGCTCATTGCAAGGGAAGGAGCTGTGGGGCCGTCTCTCAGATAGTTTACTTTTTCTGAATTTAATTTCAAGATTTTCTGGAAAATTGGTTCTAAGGCCAACCTTTTTTCCACCAGATTTTTAAAATTGATTTTCTGTGTGTGGTATTGCTAATCATTCTTCAGAGGCAAGGCTTTCTGAACTACCAGGAAACCACAGGACCGAAGTGCCCATGCCCGTTCTGCAACATGCCCCTTGGGTTTTCTTTGGCAGGAATGTTTCACATACGTCCTCAAGGGCCACATAGCTGTGAGCGCAGCCGTTTTCCCGGCTGGAACCAAAGGTAGGTGGTTCCTTCTGTCACACGGCAGGCTTTTTCTTGTCCAGGCACCAAACTCATCTGAGTGGGAGTGGAAGAATATGTCCTTCCCTCTCTGTGTCAGCCCCCAGCCCACTTCGGGCCCAGCCAGGGCACGGGTGGGGGGCTGCATGGACTGAGTCTCCTGGATCCATTGACTGGGCTCAGAGGGCTTCCCGGGGAGCCGGGGTAGGATCTGGCCTGGTGTCAGCCGTGTGCCCCACTCTTGTCCACTGGTGGTGGTGGGTGGCACAGGCTAGTGGCTTCCAGGAGAGGGTAGCAGGGCATGAGGGACTCAGGGCCCCAGTGGACCTCAGTGTGGCCTCCTGTCTGCCCTTCAGCCCTGGGCCAGTGCATTCTTTCATTACGCTTACTGGGCCCTTGACTTCAGGTATATACCTCCTTGCTTGAGGACTGGTGGGCGGGGCCTGCTCGTCTCCCTGAGTGAGTTTCCTCTGTTGTGCCTGCGCCTTTGCTTGCAGTCTGGTTAGACTCTCATCTTTGTAATCCTGACACCTCAGAGTCCCAGAGCCAGGAAGGGAATGTCCATGTTATCTGATGCAGCCCTCACCGGCTGCAGGCGACCATCCCCTCACCAGCACCCTGGACAGATGACCCCCCGGCTTCTGCCTGGCTGCGGAGCTGCCCTCCTCGGGAACTCTGATTTGGGGAAACTTCCTTGTGCTGGGCTGAAATCTGAACCCTCTAGTAACTTTTACCTCTGGTTTCTGTTTCACCTTCTGGAGCCAAACATAAGTCTAATAGCTAAAGTGCTTTGTGAATTGAACAGTACTGTGCGGATATCACCCAGTGGTTCTCTGTGTCTTTCAGGCCACCTTCTCGACTCCTTTGCCCGCTCAGCATTATGGGACTCAGGCTTGGATTACCTGCACGGAACGGGACACGGTGTCGGGTCTTTTCTGAACGTTCACGAGGGTCCTTGCGGCATCAGTTATAAGACGTTTTCTGACGAGCCCCTGGAGGCGGGCATGATTGTCACTGATGGTAGGTGGCCCTCACACAGGACACGTGATGGATTTCTAGTCTCTGTGGAAGCTCTTTGTTGTTTCTTGTATTTTAATTATTTTAAAGTAAATTGGAAGTAATTTCCCCTTCTTGTCACCTTGAATTAAACCTTGTATGATTATAAAAGTGATACATGTTCATTATAGAAAAAGTGGGACATTGGAACAGTCTAAAGAAAAAAAATCATTTATAATCTATCCACCCAAGAGAAACATGACTTAATATTTTGGTATGTTAGTCTTTTGTATATGTATATATCTTTTTAAATTGAGATTATACATATTGTCTGTATTCTGCTTTCTTAATATATTGCCTTTTCCCATATCACCAAGTGCTTGTGAACCTATCCCAATGCCCACAGCATTGTGCCTCTCATGTATGACGCGTGATCTACCTGCTGGGTCCCTTGACTGTCCTCCCTGTCCTGCAGCCAGTTTTCAGGAGTCTCAGACCTTTCGATACCTCAAGTGCTTGTTAGAAGTGGCCACATGGGAGTAGGGGCTTCTCTGGGCTCCTGCATCGGATTGAGGGCCCCTTCGCCTGTTTCTCCCCCACTTTGGGGAGGGCTGTCACCCCGGGGGGAAGCTGCTGTGTCCGTCTTCCTCGTGGACCGCTTCTCATTCTGGCTTTGTTTGTTCAGAGCCGGGGTACTATGAAGATGGGGCGTTTGGAATTCGCATAGAGAATGTTGTCCTCGTGGTTCCTGTGAAGACCAAGGTCAGTAATCGATGTGTTTATGTTAAATGTCCTTGTTCCTTAATGGAGGAAGACGAAGACTTTTATGTTCAGAGCCAAGACTCTGCCATTCTGGGCCCCAAATGGAGCCTTCGTTCCCTGATATCAGGGACTCTCCTGGACTCAGTTTCCTCTGCAAAGCCAGAAAGAAAATTCTTAATGAGTTGGGACCCAGGAATGGGGTGTGTGGAGCTTCAGGCAGGGCCCTGCTTGAAATGATCTGCGCTCTGAGCCTACTGGAGGCAGCATCTTGTCACGAAGTCTCCTCAGCTTGGGGGTGCTTGTTTCAGGGCCCCTCTCAGACCCTGAGTCAGTTTCCAAGCCTGGAAACTGTATTTTAACAAAAGCCCCAGGTGGGGAGTTTTCTCGGGTAAAGCCGAGGCACACGTGGGTCAGTCCCGCCCCGAGTCGGGCAGTGGGCAGGTGTGCAGGTGTGCTGCCCTCTGGCGAGCAGGTGTTTCACCTTCTCTCCCATCAGTATTACCAAGAGGTCACAGGGCTTAGGTGCTAAGCTTCACCTAAAAGGCCTGTTTGCTCCTCCTGCATCGGTGATGATGGAGATGGAACAGATGGAGGGAAGTGGCTTCCTGTGCCCCCAGTGAGGTTGGCTGCCGGGGCCTGCTGTGTCCAGGTGGACGTCCCTGTTCCTGAGAGTGACCTCACCTCCCGCCTAGAGACCCTGCGGGAACGCAGACCCAGGTGCTGGGTGCGCCCCAGCTGTTCCACGTCGCTCAGAGTGGACGCACCTGTTACCTTGGGCCTGGCTGGGTCAAGGCTGGCCACACACATGCCTGTTTAAAAAATGATGTAGGGAATTATACCCAGCAGAGTCTTGAGAACCAAAACTAGAGAAGCCCCCGAGCTCAGATGCCCCCACACCCTGCCCCTCCCTCCTTGCTATCACAGTGGACAGTAGTCTGTGCCCTGCTGCTGGGAGCCCCTCAGCACCCGTTGCTGGGCATTTCCTGAGGGTGCAGGCTCTTCTGTACCTCACAGCGGCTCCGGAGCGTGGCCTCAGCTGCATCCATCGCACCTGCTGTGCCCGTCGGATGTACCGACCTGCGGGTCAGTTCTCCCCTGCCAGTGCCACCCAGCTCAGGGCCGGCCACGCCTGGTGGCACTGACCTCGTGGTCGTTCGTTGTGGTCAAGAGGAGTCAAGCTTCTGCTTTCTTCCTTATCCCACAGTATAACTTCAGTAACCGGGGAAGCCTGACCTTTGAACCTCTAACTTTGGTTCCGATACAGACCAAAATGATAGATGTGGATTCTCTCACGGACAAAGAGGTAATGAGGGAGTCTTGGGGGAGGGCAGGCGTGGGGGTGGGGTGGAGAGCTACCCTGTGTTCTCACTGCATTCTCACAGTCAGAGGACTGGCCAGCAGAGTCTGAGACTCCCAGCTCTGCTTGTTGGGCCTCCAGGTAGAGATAGTCCGTCTCCACCCACCGTGGTGGGCTGTAAGGTGTCGTGGGTGGAAGCATGGTGCCAGTGTTTCCGTGGGGCGTGCTTAGCAGACGTGGCCAGGTGTCTTCCCTACAACGCCAGACGGGTGTGGGGCCTGTTGGCCTTTGCTCAGCAGCTGCTTTCTTATGCTGTGAGACATGAGAGAAACGAGAAGCACCTGTTACCGTACGCCTCATTTTCACGCAGGTGATACCTGCTTCTGGTCACTCGGCTGTGACACTGCACAAAGCAGGAGCACAGTGGTGCTCACCTAGCAAGCTCAGGACCCCCCCTCCGGCTCATGAGGTCAGGGAGGTGGCAGGCCCAGGACCCTGGAGTTAGGCTGGAGGGATCAGGCAGGTGATCAGGGTCAGGGCAGAGACAAGGGTTAAACATAGGGCAGGAGCAGTCAGCACTGGACAGACAAAATAGTCCCCACGCCAGGGACACAGAAGCAGGACACAGATTCCAGAACAAGGTGGTCAGCAGTGCCGTCAAAAAGCAAGCGATTGGCGGGAGCCAAAGGCGGAACAAGCATAGTGGTCCTGGAGGAATAAGATATTTTTGTGACCTGAGGTGGCACCGTCCCCATCCCGGGGGTCTCCGAGTGCCTCTTGAGGTAGGAACGTACCCTCAGTGGGGCCTGCTTGGGCCTCCTCTAGGACTGGGGCAGGAATCTTCCCAGCGAGAAGCCTTTCTGCCTTGTTGGGCTCACATATGGTACCCGAGGAAGGTCACCCCCTTTTTGCTTAGCTTTCCTCTGTGCTTGGGCACCTCTGCTTGACCATCCGTGCCTCGGTTCAGCCAAACATCACCACTCACAGGACCCAAGTGGTCCCGCTGACGCTGGTGTATTCAGCCTGTCGATGGACGCAGAACAGGAAGCTTCGCCTGTCGGCAGCACAGGGTCAGGTCTGTCTCTTCGACTAGGAGTCCAGGGGCTTTCTCCAGCCCCCATGGGGATGACTTAGGTGAGAGGGGACAAGAACTCAGTGGGCACAGGAGCCAGCCTGCTTAGAGGCTTCTGTCCGTAGGAGCCGATCCTTGTAATGGCCCTTAGGCACAGCTTCCAGGGTGAGGGACTCCCCGGGACTAAGGCGCTGTGTTCTGTTGGAAGCTCAAGGTTATGGCTTCCTACCAAGTAATTCTAGGTCTTGCAGTCTTTGCCGTCCACATGAAGTGACTGGCCAGGACATATGACATTCAGCTTCTTCCAGGCAAGCAGTGCATGAGGAAGGTTAAATGAGGCCATTTTTCCTTGGAGAGTTTGTTAACCGTGACTCGCAGTCACCCGATGACATTGGGCATAGACAACCAGATAGGTCTGTCTCATCCAGTGCTCATTACTGGACCTTGAACACCCAGATCACTGAACTATTCTTTTGTCCAATTCGTTTTTACAGGACAAATATCTTCTTACCCAGGGACCATAAGGACTTCCCACAAATAATTCTAGACAACAGTATTTAACATATCAAGTGGGGTCCATTATCTCTTTTAGCAAAAGGGTCCCTTTTACCATTTACCACTTGGTAAATCTGGGGCTTCATTGTGTTTGAAGGCACAGTAATACACCACCACAAAGATTCTGTTCACTGGCTATTAAAATACCTGATGGTGGCCTTTTACTATCTCCCAAACAGAGTGTTTTGGCTGTCACTTTTGGGAGTTTTGGGGTCGGGTCAGCATTCCCATCAGTTGTCACCAGATGGCAGCAGAGGACTTTGGTTGGATGTGAACATGACCAGCTGCAGATTGTCAGGGCCTTTGGGAGGTTACTCAGGTGCCCCAGGCTGCCCTGGCTTACCCTCCTCCTCTTCCTCCTCCTCTCCCGCACCCCTCCCCTGTCCGACAGGGCCTTGTTCCACTGTGGCCCGTGGATGGCTCCTGCTGTGGCCTTCACTGTTGAGCTGCTTTGGACGGCAGGCTACCTTGTAGCCCTGCTTGGCCTTGCTGCAGACACAGCACTTTGCTTCCTTCTGACACCACCCCCTACCCCAGCTCCCAGCGGGGCCAGTAGACCCTTTATCAGTGGGGACTAGAGCCCTAGAAGGGCCACAGCCAGTTGGCAATATCACCCCGTCTGTCTGCCCTCATGCCTGAGGAGTCGTGTGCCCATCTTGACCTCTTAGTCTGGCTTCGGTACCTGGTCCAGACTGTAGTCTTCAAAGCCCATGATGTGACAACACTACCCCCAAGTGGCGCTTGGCTCATTACATCGACCACCCCGCGGTGGGGCAGTTCTCCAGCCTCGCCGCAGCCGGCGTCCAGTCGGGCTCACTTCACGGACGGTGAAGGGAGTGGGCTGTTGTCCGCAAGGGAGAAACTTACTGCACTGCAGCTTTCCCCCCAATCCCACCCCCATGGGGGCAGTCTCACCCTCTCACAGCTGTAGGACTCAACCGTCAGACCCAGTGATGAGCCTGCCCCCAGGCCAAGTCCTGCCGTACCTCCTTTTGGATCCATTCTGTCCCCTGACGGACGTGGTGGCCACATTCTGCTGAGGGTCTGGCAGTCGGGCTCCCTCCCGGCCCACCCTGCAGACCCCAGTCCTAGGCCACACTCACCGGCCCTGCATCCTGGTTTCGTCAGCTTTGTCGGTGGACACACGAGAGGAACTCTGTGGGCGGGCCAGCTTCGGGGGGGTCATGGCGGGAGTCTTCATAGCAGTCCAGGGCTCTTTCTCAGGCCCTCCCTCTCCCCTTCCCACCCTAAGACGGTGCAGGGGTAGGGGAGTAGGCCACTCGGGTCGGTGCAGGAGCTACGAGACACCCCCTGCCCTCTCCCTCTTCTGATGCCTGTGGTATGGCTTCCAGGGTCCTGTTGAGGACACGCCTGGTTACGAGCTTCTCTGCACTCAGGGGAGCCCAGAGCCATGGCTTGCCATTAGGTATTTGGGTCCCTCATAGTCATCGCCAGTGCGTGTGTACTAGACTGTTCCGGGAGCATTTCACCATAGCGATGTGGCGCGTCCCGTCTGTTTCCAGGGAAGTCACTTGTCCCTGAGCGGGGTGAGAGCTTCACTCTCGTCTGGTGAGCTCAGCACGTGGGCCCTCACTGTCTGCCTGTGTAGCCTTTGGTACAGGTTTGATGGTGAACACACTGCATGTTTGTCTTTCTCCTCCTTGTAGCGTGACTGGCTCAACAACTACCACCAGACCTGCAGGGATGTGATCGGGAAGGAACTGCAGAAGCAGGGCCGCCAGGAAGCGCTCGAGTGGCTCATCAGAGAGACGCAGCCCATCTCCAGACAGCACTGACACCTCCCTGCTTTTGTTTTTGTAAAATGCTCTGGGGAGGAAGAACCCTGGCAGACCCCCGACATCGTGCCCCTTGCCTCTCCTTCCTCACCTCTCCTTTTTACTTTTAGACTCTAAGAAGAACTGAAAATCTTCTGATCCTCTTTGATATTTTCTTGCAAACACTTGATCTTTTATGATTTTTTAAAAAATTGTTGAGAACGAGCCAAAAGTCAACACGCTGCACCAGAGGCAGGGTCCCCACGAAGCTGAACGCTCCCCCTGGGAGGCGCCCCGAGCAGCCGCAATGAATTGTCTGGCCGGCGATGGCGAAGCAGCCAGTGCGCTGACGGTCAGGTCCCAGGTGCTAGTACGTCATTCATGATCGCCTAGATGCTCATGAGATGGTATTTATGATCAGTGAATAAAATGTCCAAAGCTGCTTTGTCTCAGCTGTCTGTTTGCTCGCAGTCGGTCCGCCCTGCACATCGGGCGGCTCGTCCCCAGGGCTGGTGGTCTCTGGGGCAGACGTCCAGGTGGAAGCCCCCTTGGAGGTGAGTTCCCTGGCCTCCCTGCATCTTGTCTGGCTTAGTGGTAAGCCTCTTTTTCTTTAGAAAACCTAATATTTTGGTGAGTATTTTTATTATCAGTTTTTCTTTCTGATTTTAAAATGTCATGGATAAGCAAAAAATAACTGGATTGAGTGTAGTCCCATGCACCAGGAGGTCACTGGTTTAATTCCTGATCAGGGCACAGGCCCGGGTTGCAGGCTCCATCTCCAAGTGGGGGATGTGCAGGAGGCAGCCGATCAATGTTTTTATCTCACCCTCTCCCTTCCTCTTGAGCTGGGCTACTTAAAATTAAACTCCATTCTGATCAGTTATTCCCGCACATCAACACCCGAGCAGTTTTCTAAAAACCCCGGGACTGACACCCAGGGGAACCATAAAGATAAGGGAGTTAATGATGGCTTTAGAAAACTTGGAGGGACCATAAAAAAGGAAAGAGATTCATGATTGCCCTGACCTTTGTAATAAGCTCCTCTTGTCCCCTGCGACAGATTCCTCCCTCGCCCCTGAGCAGCTCGTCTCAGCCTCGGCGCCAAGAGAATGTCGTTTTTTCCCTGCAGTTTGTGCCTATATGAGCAAGGGACAAAGAAGGCTCGCTGCTGTGATTTGGGAAGCTATACCCCTGCAGCCTGCCAGTGAATCAGGTGCTCCTTTACAATTTGGCTGTGCGTCTCTGGTGGTCTCGCTGGCTCATTACAATACTCTCTCTCTAAAATCAATTAAAAACATATTTAAAAAACCACAAAATAAAAAAAAAATCAATGTCAAAAGGCTCGGAGCCTGGCCTAGTCTCGAGTGGACGTGGCAGATGCCTTCCCTGTGGCACTCATGGTCTTACTTGGACAACAGGGTTTCTGTGACTTGCACAGGGGGGCAAGCCGAAGGACGGCAGAGCTAGTGTCCCGGCGGCCCCAGGTGTCGTGGCTGGGATGGGAAAGCTGACTCCCTCACCCTGGGCTGGGATGTCTGAGGCATGGTCCACAGTGCCTTCTGCGTCTCCCGGGGACTGAGCCCTAGTTGCCCACTATGGTACCTCGTTTAACGATACACCCTTTCTTCCTTTCTTGTCTCCCACCATTGTTTCCTGGGGCCGTCCCCCAGTAAACTGTTTACATGCACATCATTGTTTTAGGATGTGCTTCTTTAGGACTCAACCTGAGATGGACCCATATGCCACCAATTATGTATTATATATGTTTAATATATATGCTTATATTTCATATATTAATTCATATAACAATTATATGTATTTAATAATGTATGCTATGTATTTTTACTGATTTCTTTCTTTGTATTCAGTATTCAGTATAAAAGAATATAGACGCACACACACATATCCCTTGTACAAAAATGGGGTGATTCTGTACAAGTGTGGTTTGCTTTTTTTTTTTATCCTCACCCGAGGACATTTTTCCATTTTTTGTTCAGATAGAGTTGGGGGGGGGGGGAGAAACATCGATATGAAAGGGACACAGTGGTTGCCACCCGCACGACCCAACCAGGGCCGGGGACAAACTACAACTGAGGTACGTGATCTTAGCAGGAACCAAACCCGGGTCTCTCTGGACCGCAGGCCCACGCTCTAACCGCTGAGCCAAACTGGCTAGGGCTGGTTTGCTTTTCTAACTCAGCAGTCCAGCTAGGTTATTTTTTCATCTTGGTACGTACAGCTCTCTCATTCATTCATTCATTCATTCATTCATTCATTCATGTCCTCATCCGAGGACATTTTTGCATTTATCTTCAGATAGAGCGGGAGGAAGAGAGGGAGGAAGAGAGAGAGAGAAACATTGATGTGAGGCACATCGACTGCCACCCACACGACCCTAACCGGGGCTGGGGACAAACTGCAATAGAGGTATGTGTCCTTAGCAGGAACCGAACCCGGATCTCTCTGTTCTGTGGGCTGACGCTCTAACCACTGAGCAAAACTGGCCAGGACCAGCTCTAACTCTTTAGTGACTGGAGACTATTTCACTGTGGTTATGTTCTTTGTTTTAAACTAGTCTCATAAAGTCTTAAACCATTCCTTTGATTTGGATGGCTTTGAAAGGTTAATAAATATACTCATAGTTTGGCCATTCGCCAAAGGATGGTTGGCAATGCCCGTTACTTTCTCCAACTAGTGGAGCAGGAAATGAGATGAACGAATCTATGTTTATTATTTGGAACCAGGGTGGCTGCGAAGAACATTTTACCGATAGGGTGAGCCTAAACCGACAGGGTGCCGAAAAATAATCTTGCCAGCTCTCCACCGCCTCTCCTCTGTTCTCTTCTCTCAAGGATCCTTGATTCCAGCTCGCCGTGTGGGAGGAAGCAAGATGACATGGCTGGTTCTCAGGTTATATTTGTAACGTGGCCTCACAAAAATAGGGTATATGTATATGTGTATATATATGTATGTATATATACACACGTACACACACATACATATATATTTGTTTATTCATTTATATTTCTTTTACTTTTATTAGTCTTTATTTTATGCTGAATTTACTCCTGGGCCATAAGTTTTTGTTTCTCCAGTTTCTTCTGGGATGTCTTTTTCTTCTTTGCAACCTCCTCTTCTGGTTTAGGAACAATCTGCTCTTTTTTAGTGAGGATCATCTTGATTTGGCAGGGACCGCTCCTGTGGGTTAATCCTCCCCTGAGCTCTGTAAGTTCTGTGCCACATCCTGGGAGCTTGGTTTTTTGTTTTTTTTTTTATCCTCACCCGAGGACATTTTTCCATTTTTTTTTTTTTGTTCAGATAGAGTGTAAGGGAGGGAGGAAGGGAGGGAGAGAGAGAGAGAAACGTCGACGTGAAAGGGACACACCGAGTGGCTGCCACCCGCACGACCCAACCAGGGCCGGGGACAAACTGCAACTGAGGTACGTGCCCTTAGCGGGAACCGAACCCGGGTCTCTCTGGACTGCAGGCCAATGCTCCAACCTCTGAGCCAAACTGGCCAGGGCCTGGGAACTTTGTTCACCTGGATGTGCTCCATGACCAGAGAATCTACGTCTAAACCCTTACGTTTGGCACTGCTCTCTGCATTTTTAAGCATGTGCAGCAAAAACTCAGCACTCTCTTTGGGTCACCGACCCTGTGTCCAGCCCCTCTGCTTCACCTGGGCACATATATCAACTCTACCTTTGTAATGACGGAAGGGCACACGTTGCTTCTGTAAAGTGACATCCTTCAGATACTTGGTGGCTTTTTGAATATGCATACCTTTGATGGCCTGGGAAGTTTCAGGAGTGCTCTTAAAGTGAACACACAGAATTGAACCTCTTGATTTGCATGAGTTTGTGGGCTTTTCTGGGTCAAATGAATAGCGAACCATTTTCAGAGGTCACCTCTGGCCGGTTTTGGGAAAAGGAAAAGCCAGGCTATATTTTGACCCACCACAGATCAGTTCTTGAATGCCTTTGGTTCACACTTGCTCATATTTCTAAAATGCTCCATAGGATCAGACTTAGAAGTTTCTCCTCAAATGATAGGATGTATTAATCATGTTTCTCATCTGTCATTTCTCCAAAAGTCAAGATCTCTCCTTTAGGGCGCCAGCTGTCGTCTGATACCCTGCAGGTTTCCCTGTCGGAAAATAGGGGCTGTGAATTGCAGCTGATTCGGGAATTTAAACAGAATGTAACTCGAGTGTGACACACCTCCCCTGTTTGTTCATCAGGCTGTTAAACCTGTCACTCCCCAAGGCAGCTTCAGAACAAAGACGATTTAATTGGCTCAAGTCCAGGAAGCAAAGTTTCCTGGTGCCAGGGGCTGGAGCTCCCTGCCTGCCTCTGCCTGTCTTGGCATTTACGTCCAAGAGACGAGCTAGGTGAGATGGCCCCACAGAGATCCAGGACGAGAAGAAGACTACTGTGCAGGAGCTCAAGGATGATGAGAGAAAAATGTGGACGGAAAGACTCACTCTTATTCACTTTAAAAAATATTTTTTTAAAATAAATAAAATTGATAAAAAAAAAAGTATTATAGCCCTGGCCGGTTTGGCTCAGTGGTTGGAGCATCAGCCTGCGGACAAGAGAGTCCCGGGTTTGGTTCCCGCTGGGGGCATGTACCAAAAAAAAAAAAAAAAGTATTATAGATTTCTCCCCTTTTTCCCTCATTGACTCCCTCCTCTCTGCTCCCACCCCCTTTTTTATTGATTTTTAGAGGAAGGAAGAGAGAGAGAAACATCAATGTGAGAATGAAACACCAATCTGCTGCCTCCTGCACGCCCCCTACTGGGGATCAAGCCGGAAACCTGGGCATGTGCCCTGATGGAGGATCAAACTGGCGAACTCCTGGTGCATGTGGGACGGCGCCCAACCCACTAAGCCACGTCCGCCAGGGCTTCTTCACTTTTAAATAAATGATTAAAATAAGTTTGGATGCGCCTGGCTGGTGTGGCTCAGTGGTTGAGGGTCGACCCATGCACCAAGAAGGCGCCGGTTCAATTCCCGGTCAGGGCACATGCCCAGGTTGTGGGCCTGATCCCCGGTGGGGGGGCATGCAGGAGGCAACCGATTGATGTTCTTTCTCACTGATGTTTCTATCTCTCTCTTCCCCTCTCTAAAAATAAATTAAAAAAAAAAAGTTTGGGTGCAAAAAAAAATATTATGCTAAATTTATGGAATAATTCCAGGGAAGCTGGTCTTGTTTCTTTGTCTTGTTTACTTTTTCCTTTGAGAAGTTTTATGGTCAAGGTAGTGAGGATTCAAGGGAGGGTCCAGTTGTAGGGTCTCTGTGGTGAACACCCCAGGGGCTGACTTCCAGAAGCTTGGTCGCCCTCTGGAAGTAAAGTCCCACCTCTGGCTCGCCCTGTGAGAGGGGCCAGCCCCCCTCTCCTGGCTCTCGGCTCGGGGACACCCCAGCCGTGACGTGAAGATAGCGTGCAAGGGGAGGGCCGAACGGGGGCAGGGGACGGTGCCTGACAGTTTTAAAGTCCAGACTGTGGTTGCTAAAAGTAGTTGGAATACAGAGAGTAAGAATTAAACTCATAGGATCAAAATTAAAAAAAATAAATAAATAAAGCAAAGTCTGGCAAAGTGGTGGCAGTTGAATAAGTTTTTTAAATTTCTCCAAATCACTCCATAAAAACAGAAAAAAAAACTAAATAATTGGGATAGCAAAACTAAAAGTCCTGGGTAAGACAATACCATGGCTGTAAGGCAGATGCACCATGTACTAGCTGAGTCCTTGGGCAAGAACACAGCCTCTGAGCCTGTTTCTGTCTTTGTGAAGTGAGGTTAGTGGTGGCACCTCCCTGTGATTGGTTGTGAGGACCGCAGGAGAAAGCTCCTGTAGTGTCCCCGAATGTCAGCTCGGCCTGCAGGCCTGTGTCTTCCAGTCCGACCTGACACGCTTGGATTTAAATTGCAGCTTCACGGAGATCTAGTTCACATACTGTACAATTCACCAGTTTAGAGCGAGACATGTTAATACTGGTGCTTTCTTGATCTTTCCAGAAGGTGTCATGCTGCTTTTACATAGCATCTATCACATCTGTAGGCCAACATTTATTTTGTCATGACTGACCGATGGTCTGTTTTCTCCATTAGATGGCACTTTATGGTGTAAGAGGCCATATTTGTTCTTACAATGTCATCTTTGGCATCTCGTTTGACACCTTGCATGTGGCAACCCCATTTCACAAATAATTTTCTGTTTCTTCAATAAATATTTATTGAGCACCCATGGACTGGTTCTACTGACTATTATACAGAGTGAGAAAGGAAAAAAAGAGCCCGAAGACGATGGTTGTGGAGTCACTGGGGAAAGGAAAGTTAGTTACAGAGGCAACATGATTTAAAGAGGCAAATGAGTAAAATACAGGAGTTAGTGCAACAGTTTCTCAGTCTCCGGCAAAGAAAGGCTCTCAGCATGTCACACTTCAAATCTGTCCAGTCCCAGGTGCTGTGGTTTCCCAGGATTCCACACTCACTGATGTAGCCAGCACTTCCCATGAGACATCAGAACGGCAGGGGGAGCTGTGCAGGCTCTGGGAAGTTCAACTGAGATTTTTATTTCACTTAGCCAATATGTACTTAGATGTAGTCTTTATGTGGTAGCTCTGACATGTCAGGAACAGCAGGGAGAATGTCACCTGCTCAGAAAAGCTTTGGTCATATGGCAGAAGGTAACTTGATGGCTGTAGGAAAGAGTTATAGCCTCAGTTTGTTTATGTCATCTCAGCCATATCTAGAGGACACCATCCTTCAGAATGAACAGCAAATTCTGGAGGTGAAGCACTGTTTCTTTGTTTTTTAATCCTCACCCAAGGATATTTTTCTATTTATCTTCAGTTAGAGAGGGAGGGAGAGAGACAGAAACATCGATGTGAGAGGAACACACCAACTGGTTGCCTCCTGCACAACCCCGACTAGTGCAGGGGATGAACCACAACCGAGGTACGTGCCCTTGGCCAGAATCGAACCCATGACTCACTGGTCCTTGGGCTGACGCTCTAACTGCTGAGCCCAACTGGCCAGGGCAAAGAACTTTTTTAAGGATAGTTTTTTTGCACTGACACAATCACTTGAAAGGGTCAATTGGAGTCTCTGGATTCAGAATTTACCGAGCTGCAGAATGAATAAACTTTACGTCATCTGCCTTAGGCATTGCTGTAAATATTTCACGGCTTAAATATGTGCCATGGTCAAGGTATGTGTGTTAGCAGTCGACTGAAGAAGGGTTGAGAGCAACAAAATGAAGACCTTTTCTTTCAGTTCAGCATGTTTCCACCTGGGGCTTTAAACATATGTCACAAAGAAGATTCTGTCTCCCAGGCTAAGGTTCTCCTGCTGGTGCAGAACTGAGCAACGGAAAGAGATCCTGAGTCTTGGTCATTAGTGCCTCCACTTTTTTCATATAATTTTTTCTGTATTGATTTTAGAGAGAGAGGAAAGGAGACAGAGAGAGAGAGAGAAACATTAATGAGAGAGAACATCGATTGGCTGCCTCCTGCACGCCCCCCACTGGGGATCAGGCCCACAACCTGGGCATGTGCTCTGACCGAGAATTGAACCGGCGCCCTCTTGGTGCATGGGTTGACGCTCAACCACTGAGCCACACCAGCCAGGCCGCCTCCACTTTTTTTCTAGGACAAAATTCCCTAAAAATGCTCACGGAGGTCCTCAGCTATTTCACAAATTTGTTTTGGTAGTAAATATTACTCCAAAAGCCAGTTTTAAAATAAATTAGTGGGTAAAGATGGTAAAAGAGTTGTAATGCTGAAGTGGTGTTGAAATCAAATGAACAAATTAATAACATTCCACAAATATTATACTGCACTTACTACGGATTGAGCCACTTAATATCAAATTTGAGGTGACAATGAGCGGCTCCTGGCATCCTGGAGATCAGGATAAAATTGGTTTGAATCCCTAAATCCATGTTCTGTGACTGTTCATATTCCTCTTAAAGGAATGCACCACTTAAGAGGAAAATAAGGCCAAGTTCAGGAATAATCACAGTATCGGAGAGCAGTAAAGGATACAGAGGAGAGGGAGAATGTGTTTAGAGGAGAAAGAGGCGTGCTTCCAACTCCAGGAATCAATGCTTTTCAGAACCCTGGGGACGTGTTTACATGGAGGAAGAGGCTGCAGTTACCGACCACAGAACTGTGGGCAGGGCAGGGAAGAACTGGAGAGTGTGATACTGTAAAGGAGTGGTGAGGATGAGACTGGAAAGGCAAGAGAAGGACAGTTTATTGGGGACTTTAGAAGTTTAGGATTATGCCTTTAAATGTCATCCATGGAGAGATTATCTGGATGTCCTGGAACATGAAGACTTGTTTTTATTCCAACACTAATGACACCTGTGTACAATGATTTGAGAACCTGTTTTCAATTCTTTTGAGTATATATCTGGGAGTGGGGCAGACTTCAGTCTTAATCCTGACCAGATAGACTACTCCATTCCGTTGTGACAGTTTGGTCCCAGATCCCAGATCCTTCCTGAAGAACTCAAAGCACCATTTCCCTGTTTTGTGTGACTGTTCCTTTAATAGCCCTTACATTCTCTTAGTTGAAGGCAGTGAGGGAGAAAGGACACATGATTAGAAGCCAGAAGACAAACCTGGGACCAGATCTAGCAACTGGTTAGCTAATTGTATGTCCTTCAGCTTAATTAAACCTCAGTTTACACCACTAACCCCTTCATTCCTTTCAAGGTCGTCATTAGCATCAAGACCACTGGGGTTTTGGAAAGTTTTGATTGCTCCTCAATGGTCCTTCAAGTTTCAGATCAGAAAGGACTTTTAGAAATGAACTGTTTACACAGATTTCCCTGAGGCCCAGCGAGGTGGGCTACATAGGGGCTGAATTTTGGGTAAGCTCCAGATGTTCTGATTCTGAGGTCTGGAGTTCAACCTCCCCAAGTCAGACCTTCTGAGGCTCAATCACATCCTTTGTCCTTTCTTCTCTTACTGGGGAAAAGCAACAACAAAAACTGTACCTCTGAGTCCTTCATTGAGTCAGTTGAGCTCAGATTTATCTCCTGAGTCTGGCTGCTCTGTGACCTTTTCTGAATTTCATTCTCCAGGTGTGGGAGGGACGTCCGTCCTTCCCCAGCCCCCTGCTTAGTCTCATTGGGGAATCTCTTATTTGTATTCCTGTCAGCACCACATTTAATGCGCCAAAGCCTGCGTTTGAGGCAATAACCAGCCTGAAGTTTATGAAATAAAAGATTGATATCAGCTTCATGAAACTCAGGCAAGAGCAATATCTTTCCTGGATCTTGCTATGCCTTAAACTCTAGCAACCTTCGTACGCGTTGGCCACTGAAAAATGAAATAACAGTAATGACCATAATAAAATAAAGGTGGTATCTTCCAAGAACCAGTTTTGAGTAATGTTGTCTTTAATTTCTTTTATTGATTTAATGACAAAGGGAGATTAGACTTAGTACTTTCTTCAGTTTCCCAGTACATTTTCACGTTTAAAGGAAAAATCATAGTATGTAGCTTAAAGGTTGTTGGGTTTGCCACCTGGCTTGTCTGTGCATTCCTGGCCTGGGCAGCTGAAAGGTAGGACCACGGCCACCCTGTTTTCTCTCAAGGAAAAAAAGAATCAGGAGATGGGATCAAGATTTACTTTCCTAATCAAATAAAACATTCTGAAAAGTAAGTCAGCTTTATACCTATTCTTCCAGGAGGTCATTCCATTTCACAAGGTGGGCTAATTATTTTTATAGAGAGGACACAGGTGTCTGTAGTAAGTATAGGATTTGACATCTATGACCCAACATAATTTGGCTTTGGTCAAACTTCCCAGTCTTGTCTCCCATTACTTAACTTACCAAACCTGGTGAATAGGTCAAACTGGACATTTGCCATTTACCATATGATTATTTTCTATTTTACTTTTATCCAAACAGACAACCACTGTCCCTTCACTGGAGTGTTTAATCTATTTACCTTTAATTGGGTTTTAGTTCACCATCTTGCTATTTGTTTTCTATTTGGGCAATGTGTTGTTTCTTTTTACCTCCTTCCCTGCATTCTTTAAGAATAACAGATTTTTTAAAAAAAGTATGTTATGTTATCTCCTGTAATGGCTGTTTTAAACCCCTTTCTAATAATTCCATCACCCCTTCATTTCTGTATCTGTTTCTATTGACTGATTTCTCTCTTGAATTTGGGTCACATTTTCATGCTTTTCCACATAACTAGAACGTTTTGATTGTATGCTGGATGCCATAGTGTGATTATCTGTATTTCATCATCTTCCTTGATAAAAAAATGTTAAGTTTTGTTTTGGTAGGCAGTTAATTTACTTGTGGATACTTCAAGGCTTGTTTTATGCATATAGTGAAAAAGGTTCAGAAAAATAGAAAACTATCTAGGGGCCAAATCACTCCTGGTAAGGAGTCCAGATTTTATTATAAGTAAGCAAGAAGCCATTAGAAAAAATTCAGCTGCAGAATGATACAATCTGATTTATTCTTTTAAAAAGATTGCTTCATTTTCTCAGTTCAGTTACAAACATACTTATTTAAGACCCATTAAGAGCCAGGATATGTGAAAGGCATTGGAAAAAAGACTATGAATGAATATATAGGACATCCTTGCCCTTGAAGAGCTCATGCCATGATTAGAGCCATTTTGCGTAAATGTCATGATGGAGGGAGGCAGAGAAATATTGGGAGACAGACCTGGTGCCTCCACGATGGTGTCCTGGAGGAAGTTACTGTCAGCTGACTCTTGAAAAAATAACAGGACTTCTCCAGGTGAAAAGGGATAGGCAGGACACCGTGACTGAAAGTACAGAGACGTGAAAGAGTATGTGTGGAGACAAAGAGTTGTGCTGGGTGTGACGGGTGAAGCTCTATGCCCTCTTGGTCCTGTCCTGCCTTGAGGGTGCTTTCCATATGCAACCTGAGTTCAAGTACATGTGCTTTCACCCACTCTGCAAGGTTTGATTCAGACGCCACCTCCTCCATGAAGCATTCCTGGGTGTCCACAGAAAAGTGATTGATGCCTTTATTGATAGTTATGCTCATACCTAGTCATCCATGTCCAACTTACCTGTGTCAGCTACAAAGTCCAACAGGGATTGGCCCATACACTGTAAGCACTCCATACATATTCACTGATGAATACGTTCAGTATATCCCATCATCTTTATTCAGACTCAGATGTCCTTTCTCCACATTGGGTTTAGCCGTTCAAATAGTTTCCCCTAATCACAGGCAGCCACACCTGTTTGCAGCACACCACACTGACCTGTTTCAGTTTAAACAGCGGGGTATTTATTTACTTTTTCTGCATGTGTTGTATCAAGTATCTGGTACTTTGAATCTTAAACCTGGAAGAACTTTTAAAAATCATCTAGTTCACTGGGTTCCAAACTCGGCTGCACATTCAAGTCACATGGGAGAATTTAAAAAAACAAAAACCTGTGCCTGGGATTCACTCTCCAGAGATTCTAATTTAATTGGCCTCTGTAGAGGCTTTGGCATCTATTTAAAAAAAAAAACCTCAGGTGATTCTAATGTGTAACCAGGAATTAGAAGCATTGATCTAAGGCAAATTCCTTATATTGTACATGACAAAACATTATCTATTACAAGGGAAGAAACTCAAGTTCAGAGAGGTCAAGTGACTTGTCTGAGGGTCACACAAAGACTTAATTTACAGCAAATCTGCATCTAGGATCAAAGTCATCTTCCTGTGCTGCTCCTTTGACCCCGCAGTGGCTGCCTCTCACATGCTCAGCTTCCCCCGTAGTCAGCCAGGTCCCCTCACCAGTTCTGGTGAAGGAATAAACCCACATTTTCCAGAGCCACATGGTCTTAGGTTCGAGGGAAAGCATTTGTTTTCATGACTGTGTCCAACTCCACAACGGAGAAGCTCTTACTTGTCCAAATTTGATAAACACTGGAGCATGATTTCATTGGAAAAACTGTACAAGGGCAAATGTGTACGGGATCGCCTCACTCAGGGTTGTGAGGATTGAATGAGAACACAGAAAAAGCACTTTACATTGTGCATGTGACAGAGGATGCTCAGTAATCAGGAACAATCAGCAACGTCGTTATCGTCATTATGACTGATCAGTGCTGTGTTACGTGCCTAATTAACAGTGATGCCGGTTTACAGTGGGCGTGGGGAGGGGCACATTTTTTAGTGTCTTTGAGTGGCTGTCCCAGGCACTTCACATGCGGTTTCATTTGGCCTTTATATCACCTCTGCTTCAGGTATAATGATCTCTAGTTTACACGCCAATAAATGGAAGCTCAGAGCATGTAAATATACCAAGGTAGCTCCTGAAATCCAGGGGCAGTTCGCATAGCTGGGCCTCATGAAGGACTGAACCAGGACCTGGGCCTTTAGGAACCAAAGCTGCTACTCTCGGGCCTCGGGTCTACTTCTCTCCGTTCCGCTTCACTGTCTCCTTACGAAGCAGTTTCCGGGTTATTTCATGCCCGTGACCTGGCCAGCACCCTTTCATCCCTTACATGTCCTTTTGTGTAATCTCTTAATCAAAATTTAAACTTCTACTCATTAAAAATGCAAGCAATAGAGGGAGAGAAAATATTTATACTATATACATCTGACAAAATGCAGTTTTTAAAAAAACTTACAAAACAAGATAAATAAAAACTGGCCAAATATTTAAGCAGATACTTCACACACACACAAAGGTGAATGGCCAATAAGCACATGAAAAGATGTTCAACATTATCAGTCACCAGGAAAATGCAAATAAAACCACAAGGAGATACTATTCCAAATACATTGAAATGACTAAAATGAAGACTGATAATACCATGTGTTGGTGAGGTTATGGAACAACTGGAACTCTTATGCTCTGCTAATGGGAAAGTGAAGTAGTACAATCACTGTAGGGACCACTTAGCAGTTAAAAATTTAAATCTACACTTAGCATATGACCCAGCAGTGAGCACATCTCTGTTTGTCAGGGCTGCATGGGGAAAGCTGGCAAATCATGCTCAGGACACCACACGCAAAATATATTATTGTTGCCATGTAATTCTAGCACTTGTCAACATCTAGTATCCTCTATAACTGAGGCGTGCTCCCAAGATGACAGAGTTGTTTGCCAGAACCAACAAAGGTCTAGCAATTATAAAACTAACCAGTAGAACCCTCCCCAACCCCCCAAAAGGAAACAGTGAATGTGTTTTCTCCCTGCATTTTCCCACCAACATGTTATCAGAAAGCAAGTAGCTGAGCTGGCCCCCACTAAGAGGGGTTATGGCATGCTCTTTAAGAAGAGGAATATGGAGAAAGGAATTTTTTCCTGAATGTTTCCCATCTATATTTATCAGGGTGGCCAGGGAGAAATCAATCAAACAATGAAGAATACGTTCCCAATTTCCAGGATTTGCTAAAGAACTTCACAGAGGTTTGCCGTACCCTTGACTTTCTTATCAAAGACCCACATTCAAATCAGAATACTGTGGAACAAGGAGAGGGAAGGTGGGTTTGTTTGGAGAAGAGCCCATCGGCTTCACCTTTGTTTAAAACTCAGAGTTTGGGGGCTCGAAGGGACCCTAGAGTCATCTAGCTCAGAGGTTCCCAACACTCAAGAAATGAGGTGGTAATGCCTGTGGGAGTCAAAGGCAAACATGGCTCAGCTTCCAAGAAAAGTGTGTGCTTAGAAGGTTTCCTACATACACGTTATTGTGTAGTAAAACAGAGATACACTATTAGCTCAAATGAGCAATGTGCCTGCGTTTTTTAACGGGTTTTGCAGAACTTCATTGATTGCAGCGGAAGCTTCTCGTGTGCTTCAAAGGCTAGGCCTCCGCTCCCCCCTGCCATCAGGCGTCCGCCGGTGGGAAGTCAGGGAAGCCCAGATGGAGCTGCCTCCTCTCCAGTCCGGTGAGGGTGAAGAGGGGACTAAAAAATGACGAAAAGGACTTGTCCAGGCCACACTGTGTCTCTAGGTAGAGCCAGAGCTGGGTTCCCCGCTCCTTCCCTCCAAGGCCCTTCCTCTGACCTGCAACAGGACGGAGCCTGGAGAAAGGAGCCTGCCCACCCCACGTCTCCAGCCTGGCGTTCGAGGTAAAACAGATCCAGCAGCTGCTGTTTCCAGGGGGGAAGCAGCCCCTGGGTGGACTGTGCCTGGTCCTCCCCTAGGACAGGTCTCATCCATTCCCACCCCATCTCCACCTTTCTGCAACACTCGCCCCCTCAAATACGGCTGAGTACCCTTCTCTCTTCAAGGGTGGTGTTTCAGAGCTCATCCAATCATTCCCCTTTATCCCCTCACTTTTATTCTGTGCATGTGGATGGAAATGCAGAAAGAAGCAAATCAGCCATTACCTCTCCCCTCTGCAAGCTTATAACCTAGTCTAGCAGGAAGGTGGTTGTCAGAGACAACCCACGGGGGCTTCGGAGGTGAGCTACCCAAGGTGAAGAGAGCAAGGGGGCCGACATTACGAGGGATCAACAAACAGCAGAGAGCGACTTTATTCTCCGCAGCGGCAGTAGCAGCAGCTTTATTTCATCCCTCTGCCGGCTTTTATAGCCTCACGTGGCGGGCTGCTCTGCTCGGGCGCACGAGAGTGCAGAGCGCATGCGTCCTAAGGTTTGCTGTGTCATGCTTCTGTATCGGTGACGTGTCTGCGCCTGCGCAGCCAGTTCTGGGTCACGTCCCGAACCCGGCCTCTATCAACAACTGGCCACTTTTGCAAGCCCCAGCAGTGGCGACAATTGGTGTACATTCACCTGACACACGGGGGACATCCTTTTCTCAGTCCCCACTCCTGCAGGAGTTTCAGTGACAAAAACGATCTTCCTGCCCGCACCCAGCTGCTGGGGTTGCTCCGCCCTGTCTCCCTGTTGAAAGTAACTGTCCCTTTCTGGTCCTGCCCCCACTCCCATAGACCCTATGCGCAACCAACAGTGGAAATGTTCTAGAAACGAATCATTTTGGTAAATATTTGACTGCTGCTGAAGCCTCCAGCAAACTGGGAAACAAGTCTTAGTGCTAAAACCAAGACTCGGATGCCTTTGTGTGTCCTGAGGACATCTTCACCCTGGTGCTTGGTGGTGCACCCCCCCCCCCCCGCCGGTGTCCACGGGAGGGCAGGGAGGAGATTAAGGCTGGCCTGACCAGCAGGAACACTGGCTAGGAATGTGTCCCAGCCAAGCGCCTTCGTCTTCAGGAACCCAACCCCATTCTCCCGTCTTTTTAAATATTCTCACTCAAGGATGTTTTTATTGATTTTAAAGAAAGAGGAAGGGAGAGGGGGGCAGCATCAATGTGAGAGAGAAATATCACTGGGATGGAACCCGCAATATAGGCGTGTGCCCTGACCAGGAATCAAACCTACAACCTTTCAGTATACCAGACAATGCTCCAACCAACTGAGCCACACCGGCCAGGGCTCTGATTTTTTTGATATTCATGCTTCCCTCTGTCCTGTTGAAGGAGCAAGCACCGCCAGCAAGCCTGCGCTTCCCCACGACTGTCCAAGCAGGAGACCTTGGACGCGGAGGCCAGTCTGCCCTGTAAAGTCTAAGAGCAGGCAGAGCGAATGTTTGCACATCCAATGTCGGAAAGGTATGTTTTGTTTCAAAACATTACTCTATCTTGCCATTCATTACATATCTCCATATTCTACTTAAAAAAAAAAAAAAGGCAACACTTTTTCCATTTTGATTCACAATAAGACAGGACTTCCTTTTTCTGCTGAGCACTGAGGTAGGAGATCTAGATTCCAAGAGACCAAGACTGATAGACGCCAGCTGGGTTTATGAGCAGCTGTGTGGTTTCCAACACAGGTTCTTCTTGTCCAGTTGGGTGTTTATGAAAACGTTTGATTTGTGTTCATTGCCGGGGACTTTACTACTTAGAATTTAGTTGTTCCTTGCCACAATTCTGTGGAAATTTTTCTTATTATGCCAAGGAAGAAACGTATTCAACTATAATTTACTAAATGTCCTCAAGGGCCATCACCGTGCAGTGGAGAGAAAGTTGAACCAGACACACCTCCTGACCCGGCCCGCAGGTCGAGCAACGAGGACTCTAGAGGGGGAGTGAGGATGAGGTGGGACAAGAGACACGAGAAATGGAGACAAGACAGGATTCTGATCAAGTCTCGTTTATTCAGGGGGAGTTCACATTATATATAGGGGGAAAACACGTGAAACAGCCAATGAGCATCCCACCTGAAGCCAACCCCAGCAAATACCCCAGGTGGAACAAACAAGCAAAGAATGGAGCAAACAATTATCTAGAGGAATGCAGGCACTGCACGCGGAGAGGCATGGCACGCGGAGAGGCATGGCACGCGGAGAGGCATGGCACGCGGAGAGGCATGGCACGCGGAGAGGCATGGCACGCGGAGAGGCATGGCACGCGGAGAGGCACCGCCCTGGGGCCGGAGACAGCAGAGCAGACTTTAACAAGATGGATGCCATGCAAACGGTCTCCCACAGGTCCCCCTTTTTTATTAAATTTTAAGGCCGAAATAATACCTTGAGGGGACTGTGCCTGTCTTAGGTCAGGAAACTTGCACACGGTTCCAACCTATCCTTACCCGTCATTGGAAAGCAAGGCAGCATAAGGCCTTGTTCCTGTCTTAGGCGGTGGCCGGTGACGCGTGTGAGTTCCAGTTGCCCGTCTCTGGCTAACCAGCCCAGCGCACCAAGGTGACGAGGTTTTTGAGACTATTTGCCATCTCGGGCATAGTCATAGCTTGACTCACAGCTAGAGTGAGCTTCTCTGTCGGCCATTTCAAGTCTATAATAGTGGACCTGTATAGATTGCATCTTAATGGCATCCATCTGCTGCTTGAAAGCCATCACCTCATTGAAGAGGAAAGGTCTTAGTGACACAATCAGTAAAAGGCCAAGGGGGGCCCAACAGAGGGAGAAGATAAGGCAGCACCCCATTTAGCCCGCTCCAAAGGGGGTTATCGAAAAGTTCTTTTAAGCAGCAGTGTTCCTGCAAGGCAGTCGCATGGGGGGCCAAATAGGGCCCTCAGGAGCTCGTCAGGGTTTGGAGGAGGCCCCAAACCTCCTTCCACAAGCAGGCAAAGATGCAGTAGTTTTCCTAGCAGTAAGATTTCAACCTTCTGGTCCATTCCTGAAATAAAAAAACAGGAAAAGCCTCTCAGGGCGAATTTTCGTCCCTGGAGTTATCTATATGGTTATCTGCTATTCCTTTAACTTGATTCATCTGTTTAACCAGACGCTCTGGTAGCCATCTGGCAGATTTCATTTTCTTAGAGTAAATGCATACAGAACCTCGGCCCCAGATGAGGACCGGGTCTGGGTCATGCCAAGAGTTGGTTAGCGGATCTTTCCAAGAACTGTCTAATTGTATGCCCTTTCAAGGCAGCAGCCATGGCAAGGCCCTGTTGATAGGCAGCCCCAATATCAGAGCATAGGCAAATATAGCCAGTTAAATCAGTCTTTTTCTTATAAGGTCTAATAGCGGCTTGACAGGCGGCATTAGCGTTTTCAAAAGCCAATTGTTTAACAAAATCCGTGCCGGCGTCTGCATTACCGAAAATTCTGCCTGCTGCAGTAATTAAGCGGTGAACAAAATCTGCAAAAGGTTCATCAGGTCCTTGTTTAATGTTAGTAAGGGAGGAGCTCATGTCGCCCTTAGTGGGCAGCTTCCTCCATGCTCTAGTGCCTGCTGTCTGAACTTGCGCAAAAAGACCTGCATCATATTGCATTTGGACATCGCTATTAGCATAATTTCCTTCTCCTATCAGCATATCCAAATTCCATCCATTACCAACCTGTGCGTTGCGTTTAGCAATGTCCCTGCAGTTCTCTACATATTCTGATTTCCATAGGAGATAGTCTCCTCCAGCAAGTGTCGCTCGGGCTAACTTCTGCCAATCCCCAGGCGTAAGCCAATTCTCGGCTACTGATTCTAAAATTGCAGTAGTATACGGCGCTGTGGCTCCGTATTGTGCTACAGCGGTCTTTAACTCCTTTATTAATTTAAAATCAAACCCGCTATGGTGGCGCCAAGGCTGTCCTTGTGCGTCCACTGTTTCTGTTACTGGGAAAGCCTCTATATCATCTAGCTCCTGTGCAAGTTGCAAGTGGGGAGGGATCTTTGGGACGGCTCCCCTCATGGGTGGTTTTTGATTCCCAAGGGTTTCTGGTTTTACTTCACTCTCCCTTTTAGATTTTCCTATTTTTAGTCCTTCTAATTGGGCTATGAGATCTTGGTGCTCTTTTTCCAGTTTTATTTGTTCTTTGAGGTGTTCAATTTTGTCTCTAAGTTCTTTTCTAGGGTCAAGAACTGGACATGCCAGCGGGGGAGCACTAGGATTATTATTATAAGGCGGAGGGCGTTGAGAAACAGGCGGATAATCAGAGTTACAATATCTGGCAGCTTTATCCGCCAATTCATCCCAATTAACCTTCCCTCTGTCAGGAACAGTCTCCAAATATACTGATTGGTCGGGATAAATCTTTGTCTTGGATTTGATTATTTCCTCTGGGGCAACACTAGTTTTTGTTCTTTTGATTTCTCCACCCTCTCTTTCTGTTAGTTTTTCTTGTCTCCCCGTATGAGAGCCCTTAGGCATAATTTTATTCCAAGTGGGCTCGGTTTCTTCTTCCTCATTATCACTATCGAATGACATGAAGTCCTCACATTCTTTACTTTCATTTTCATTCCACTCTTTTACTTTCTGTAATATACCCTCGCCATTTTCTACTACATTGGCAACGAGAGGATCAGAATGTCTCTGAGATAAAACCTCATCTATTAAATACCAATAAGAAAAAGCAGTTACCGGGACCTTCTCGGGTCCATAAGTCTTATAATAATCTCTAAGAGCGTCACCAACTATTTTCCACTGTTTTTGATCTATAGATCCCTCTGTAGGAAACCAAGGACAAACTTCCTTAACATAATCAAAATACTGACATAAATGCTTGTTTTTCACCTTTACTCCTCGTGCCTTTATAGCCTTTCCTAGTCCTTCAACGAACGTCTTATCTTGGCTCAATGCTTGACCCATAATCGCCGTTCACTTACCCGAGGGGTGCAGACGCAGCAGGTTCCCACGTCGTTCCCTCTTTTCTTTTCCTTTTTGCCGGCCACTCGAACGGCGTCCTTCACTGGATCCCCCGTGCTCGAGCCCCACGTTGGGCGCCACTTGACCCGGCCCGCAGGTCGAGCAACGAGGACTCTAGAGGGGGAGTGAGGATGAGGTGGGACAAGAGACACGAGAAATGGAGACAAGACAGGATTCTGATCAAGTCTCGTTTATTCAGGGGGAGTTCACATTATATATAGGGGGAAAACACGTGAAACAGCCAATGAGCATCCCACCTGAAGCCAACCCCAGCAAATACCCCAGGTGGAACAAACAAGCAAAGAATGGAGCAAACAATTATCTAGAGGAATGCAGGCACTGCACGCGGAGAGGCATGGCACGCGGAGAGGCATGGCACGCGGAGAGGCACCGCCCTGGGGCCGGAGACAGCAGAGCAGACTTTAACAAGATGGATGCCATGCAAACGGTCTCCCACAACCTCCTGTTTTTAAGACGCTCAGAGTCTACTGGGCAGGCAGCAAGTAGACAGACAATTCTAATCCTCTGTGATAATGAGCCCCATGACCACCATCCTATTTTATGTGCATGGTGTTAATAAATACCGATGGTTGTCTTCAGTCCTCGGCTCTACCTGGAGGGACCAGGGGAGCATCTAATGAAGCGATGCTCCAGCAGAAACTCAGAGCAAGATGAATTACCAAGTGGACGGACCTTTGAGGAAAAAAGAAGAGGGCCCTTCTCCACGGAGGAAACAGGCTATGCAAAAATTTAGCAGCATTAGTACGTAGTACCGTATGATTATAAGAACTATATTGGGGGTGGGGGTGAAGTGACTCTCTACGTCCTGCTGCTGTTTAACAACAGCAAGGCTTGGGGTTGAGGATGGTTCTCTTCCCACAGCATCCTTCTCCCCAGGTGGAAGGGGCCAGGCTCTCCCTAACACACTGAGCTCCTTGAATGGAACGCTGCCTGACCAACTGCCCTCCCCGTGGGTGCTCGCAGCAAATCCTCTCTGTTATTCTTGATTTCAAGCTGCATCTCTTTGGACAAGCCATCTCTTTACACTGGCAAATTGCAATAGTTATGATCATAAGAATAACATCACAAGAATAATCAAATGCTATTGAAACAAAAATGCACCGATTTAGGCTAGGCTTCAGCTACTGTAATGTGCATTTAAGTTTATGCACATTTATGATTTATGATAAAGATGATGCCCTTTGTGATTCCCTGGAAGCTGTGATAGACAGCCCTCTGTACTCTGGTTCTGTGCGGCAATTATGCTCCCCTCCCCCCATCCTCTGTTTTGAAAGGGAGGGAAACCACCCCACCGGCTGCAATCTGAGCCTGTGCAGTATGCTAGGCGAGGCGAACATTATGATGTACTACTAACGGATCATTCTTTTCAATCCACTTTTCACTGGCAGGACCAGCTTGGGTTTGTGTAAATAACCATGCAGCAATCAGTTCAGCAGCTGGGTCCCTTTATTACTTTCCTGAGGCTGGCTGGAGACTGCATAGCCTACCCCAGGTCTGCTGGTCTCATTCGGGCTGCTCTGGGCTCTTGAAAGCAGCCCCCGTCCTCCACTGATCTTCTCCGCAGAAACAAGCGACCTGGTGGGGAGTGGGCACTAAAAGACTTGTTTTGAAGCCATCCTATTCGAAGCATCTCAAGGACATTGGGTTTACCTGGATTGTATGCTTAGGAGAGGCTTGGGGAGAGTTGTTTCAGGTGTATTACAGCTCTCTGCCTGCTCACCCCTCAGTACCACTGGGGGGACCACACACTGGGAAGATCGCTTTGCTCTTCCATAACCCATTTAAAATTCCATATTGTCTCCATCTCCAGTTACCTTGGCACTCTTGACCTGCTGACACTTACTACAGCCTGCCAGGTGCTAGAATTACTTAGGTTCATGTGTCTTTTCTCTAGTCCATGTTGAAATCTTAGAGGAGAAAGAGGGTCATAGTTACCCCCCGCATGTGTGTTAGAGGTTCAATAAAACCTGGGCAGACTGTCAAAGGCAAAGAGCAGTCGATTATATCTCAATAAAGCTGGGAGGGAAAAGGCAAATACCAGAGAGGAAGATTGATTGCATTCAGGCTGTTGCAATCAAAAGAGCGCCCCATATCTGAAGATCAGAATGTCTCCACAGGGTGGCTTTGCCTAAACTTTTATGGGAGGGGGAGGAGAGAGAACAAACTGCAGGTGAGTTGATTCACACTTGGGGTTGTTTTGCAAGCAGAACAGGTCTCGGCCAGTTATCAGACCAGGACATGTTTTTCTCCGAGTTTAGCTAATTTTCAGGGGGACAGACAATTCTAATCTCAGCTAATCAATTATGAGACAAAGAACAGGAAGTCGGAGGGGCTGTGTCCAGCCTTGTCAACAGGTTCAGACAGAAGGGAAATGTCTGTTTGCCCTTGTTGCAGGTAAATATGGGAGCCACCCCATGTCTTAGGAAAATTGTGAGAAAGAGTGGACTTTGAGTCTACTCTGAGTCACATGCTAAGAGTAGTTTTTTTGGTGGTAAACTGTCTAATGAAACACAAAATGTTGGGGGAATTTCTTGACTGTCATTTTTTCTGGGATCACAGGGCTCAGGTAGAGGTCAGTATTATCAAGCCAAATGAAAGCAGATGTGAAATATCCTGCTCTATCTTTGTGGCTCTCTTGCTGCCCCCGCCATAATATTTCTCTGTATTTACATATACAGTGATACCTCGGTTCTCGAACATAATTCGTTCCAGGAGGACGGTTGAGAACCGAATTGTTCGAGAACCGAAGCAATGAAACCCAATAGGAAAGCGGACTCCACAAAGCGTGACTCTCTCTCTGCACTCACACTGATGACGCCAGCAAGGCGCGCTGGGCCGAATGAACGCCATTCGGCTCAACTCGGAAGTTCGAGTTCCAAATATTTGTTCGGATTCCGAGACAAAAGTTTCTCGAATCCTGATTTGGTCGAAAACCGAGGCGTTCGAGAACCGAGGTTTCACTGTATATAGAAACTCAATGGGTTCTTTTCTAGCTCTAAAATATCTACACCTGATTGGTCTATGTTGCTGTGGAGATCAACCTGGGAAGCTAGACTTCTGAGTTTGTTGGTGGTGGTATATTAGGGCAATTTCTGTAGCAAGTAACAGAAAACAAAACCAAACCATCCAATCATCTCCAGACATAAGGAACGCACTGGCTCATAGAACTTCGAAGTCTAGGGCCATTGATTAAAACGCCACTTTAGTAATCCATCAGGTCTATTTGAATGTGCAGTTTTTTGGTCTGGCACATATAGAATATGTACTCAGCATCTACAAAACATCATCTGCTTCTAGGCTGAGGTTCCCCAAAGCCCCGAGAAGGGCAGGTGGTGGAGTGGGAAGAAGGCAAGGTTTTGGAGACGGATCTGGGGCTGTGTCTCAGCCTGCCCTTGCTCTCTCTGGGTCATTCATGAAGCAATCTATGTCCCTTTCTTTGAAAAATGGACTTAATACTCAAATTGAAGACCAAAAAAGTAGATACTTGTGAAAAGCTTATCAAGTACAAGTGCTCTATGCATGAGGTACTCTTGGATGATCAAATCATGGTCGATTTTTCACTGATGTTCTGGGTAAAGTCAAAGGATATGCTTATCTGATGAAGCCAATATAAAAAACCACAACAACCTTCCTTGGACCCCAGGGTGCTAGGTGGTAAGGGCACTGCTGTGCCCCAATATAGTAATGTTTATAGTTCATATATTTGGAGTTTAAAGAGATTTCTGCAATGCTCTGCAAAGCTGTAATAGAAAATAAAACGAACTTCAGAGAAATTGCCATAAACATGTAATGGGAAAACATGCTATTTGGGGGGACAAAAGTTCACTGGTTGATGGATGACAAGTATATGCAGACACTGCAGAGAGCTGTGTATAAAAGCAGTTTTTACCATGAAATACTAGCAGAACTTACCCTCCTGTTTCCAGAGAATTTCCCCTTTGATCACGGAATCAAGAGCAGGCGGAGAACGAGAGCCCGGCATCGATTTTGTCTCCTGGGCCCAGGGTGCTCCTTGATAGTTGAAGAAAGGAATCTTTAATGTTCCCCTCCTCTGCTTTTGTTCTAGTTTTTGATGAATTTGGCCACGGGAAAGCAGTGACTCTCACTGTCTATGGATAAGAGAATTCAGTATGAGTTAGAGAATCCAGCCTAGAGAAAAAGCAAGAGGAAGGGAGAAAAATCCTACTGGGGTGACTGTCTTTGTTCCGGTGTGGCTGAGACGGGGGCTTTCCTGCCAGCACATCCTCGGTGACTTTGTCCAGGTGGGTTTTAAATAACGAGGGTGACTGGCCTCTCGTATTTCCCCTGGCTGGTCATTCTACCACGTAATGGAGTTGACTCTTAGGAAGTTCTTCGCATATTATTGTGTACAATTTCTTCATATAGTTCCCTTTCTTTAGTTGTATTCCATAAAGAAATCAGTATGGATTTAAAAAGAGAAAAAGTAGTTAGGAGAGAGACGGGGTGGAGAGTGGTTGTTGGCTGTTAGCAGGAGGGACAGGTGCCAGGAGGTGCCCAAAGGAGGGACTAGTCAGGGGGCAACGCCCCTCAAAGTAAATAGAGGAGGCAGCAATGGCCCAGATCAGCAGGGAAAGCCTTCTTAATTCTGTGAATTTCTTTATTTCTTTCCCTCTAAGTGAAGTGTGTCTCAAGATGTTAATTCCAATAATCTCTATGGATTTGGTCAATTTTTAGGTGGCTCACTTCAAATGGATATTTAATCGATTTCAAAAGTCCGTAGCTGTCCGTGTTAAGTGCCATAACCCAAGTTTTTAACACCAGCCTTGGGAGGGCTGGGCGGGTTGAGGGGGACGCCTTAGTCTCCTCCAGGCTGTCACTCCGCTGCGTCCCTTCCCACACGCGGCCCTGTTCGCTCTGCGTCGTGGGCTCGGCTCCCAGAGCAGATTCCGAAGGAAACGCCAGGGGGCAGGCGTGCAGCGCACCGGGGCTCTACTGCCCCACCGGGCCTCCTGTGGCAGCGAAGACAGGTCTCAGGTGGCCGTGGAGAAGGTAAGGGCCTCCATGCCGTTCTCCGTCTGTAAAAAGACACAGAGATTGGAGAGAGATTCAAAGAACAATTTCTTTATATCAGCTAAAGAGCAGCATGACATAAACACTCAAGCATTGCTAAGTTTCTAATAGTTACTGAACCTCAAACCCAACTACGTACTGCGTCCCAGTGATTTGTCATTGTTCTAGGAATACAATTCAAAATTGGCCATGTGTGCCACAAGCCCCTGCCTGACCTGGTCCTTGTTTGGCTCCCCACCCTATGTCTGGCCAGCCATAGTGACCACCATCCATTTTCTCCAGTGCATCACCCCCACTGTGCTAATGGGTTTCAAATGCTGCCAAGCCCCCCACCCCGTGCCCCCTCCTGTAACTAACCCCCACTCACCTCTCAGACCATTGCGTAATCACCGTACCTTCAGGGAAAACTTCCCTAACCACTTTCACTCCCAGACAGGACAGGTCCCTGTCAGGGGCTCTCACAGAACTTTGCGTCCACAGCAGATACAGTTAGACACACACTCCCACGGGTACACAGCTAAGTGTGTCCATCCCACTGAACTGTAAACTTCATGAGGATGGAGACCTTGTCTTCTTTGTTCCCCACGATGTCCCCAGAACCTGCTCATGCTTTGTGTACACTGGAAACTTCCTCCGGTCCGTAGGAAAAATTACTTTGTAGACCTCTAACCCCTGCTCACTGACAGGCCAGTTTATAGCAAGGTGTGGGACCTCCCTGGGACTGGCCAGAGAGTCACCGCCAGGATGCAAGACCCGTGAGCCGTTGTTCAAAGTGATTAGAACAATAACCGCCAACTTTTTTTTTTTTTTTTAGCCGAGTGAAGGAAACCTCTTCCATTTGGAAACTAGCTTGTTGCCAATTTAAGTCATCAAAGCAACACTCCAGGCACCACACAAGTACCTTCTGGTGGGTTCCCAAGTTTATTAAACACATCCTCAGAAACACCCCCCCCCCCTTGCACCTCAGACATTCTCACCGAGTAATTGCCAATCTCTAGCATTTTGCTTCCTTTCCTGTTGTGCTTGCCCTGACTTCCTTTCCTGATTTAACTTGTTAACTCACTGAGAAGGGAACATGTATTTATTTCTTCACAGCAGCTAGTGCATTGTTAAATAACACAATAACACTTAACGACAACAGCCGCAGCATATGTCTTGGGAAAATTAAAAGGCTCTTAGAGAACCTCTTTATTTTTCTTCTGTTGTGGGTAGCTCCCTGGGATATATAAGTCCAAGTTAAATGTGTATAGGAACAGGGAAGAGATTCACTGGTACTCCATATAGAAGCACAGATCATCAATTATCCAGAAGCCGGATCATTCAAAGACACGAGTCAAGGGAACTGGTGGGTGGAATGCCCAGGGGTTGCCCGAGTCACTGAAGCACATGAATAATCTAGTCATTTCGGGGGAAAGGAGACTGTGCCAGAGGCCTGATTAGGAAATGAGATCATGAAGACATGAGAGTGAACAGTGTTCACCAAGAGGAAGACGGGGCCTGGAGAGGGTCTAAGCAGAACCATGATAACATCACCATCATCACCTCGTGTGGAGACTGAGTTGGTGAAGAGCTTCCCATACAGCCTTGGCAGGCACTGGGAACACAGGGAGGTGGCACAGGAACGGGTGCTCAGCTCCCTAGTTCCCCATAAGTCCTGAGGAGGAACACACAGAGGTCAGTATAATGGCCCAAACTGAACTTGCCAACCCACGGGCCCAAGAGGAGGTGGTCAGGCAGGAGGAGAAAGCCAGGACTCCATCCCCTAAGTGAAGTCCCCTGTCATCTCCACCCCCAGGTGTCTCTTCTCAGCTGGACGCCTGCTCTCACTGCCCTTTTACCTGCCTGGCTTCAGCTTTGATGTTTCTAGTGGTCTGTAGCCTGTTTCTAGTGGTCAGTGCGGAACTGTCTTGTTTCTCCAGTTAGATTAAGGAGACCAGGGTCGTCGCCTGCCGCTGTCTTGGCTGCCTGAGGGCATGGTATGGATAAGGTTGCTGTGTAAGTCTTTCGTTTGAAAATAGTCTTGTTCTGCATTGAAGTCACACATGGAGAAATCTCCGGATCCATCCTACAGTCTCTCTTGATATCGTTTGGTCCTAGTGCTGACCTCCCAACTGAACAGCTCTGTTTTCAGGCTTGGTTGCTTGTTGCAACATATTCTGGTGAAACATCAAAGAAACCACAGCTTACCTCTCTCGGAGTTAACTACAGCAGTGAGGTTTTCTTTACCTTTTCTTAATGCTGCAGTTTTTTGAGCAAACCCTGGTTATGGATAATTCAGGTGGCCCAGCTTCATCCCATGTCGAGTGCTTTAATTAGCCACCCCCTGGGTCACGTTGTTGGCTCCTGCTGGGTGTTCCCGAATGCGGCACAGGTGGCACTCTGGGAGGGCTCTTCTGTTTCCTTACTGAACTCCACGGAGATTATTGCTTTTCCTACGTTTGAGCTCTGTAGGTTTCTTTTGCTCTTGTTTCTCTCTGAAAGTCGTCAACAATGGTGCCTACTCCGTTATCCTCTGAGTTAAAAACTTAGGTGCATGATCGAGAGCCAAGATAAAGTGGGGAGAGTATCAATTTCTTTCCCTACTTTTTTTTTTTTTTTAACTAAAAATTTAGCAGGAAACTAACCAAGAAAAAATTGTGATGTCTTCAATGTCATCTCTTGGGTAGGATGCCAGAGTGGGAGGTGGGCTGATTTCACTCTGTGTGTTGCTACTGCCTAACCAAACAACCTTGAGCAAGGCACGTCAGCTTTGGTGGTCACTGCTTTTCCATCTGTAAAATGAAAGGGTTACATTTAACTGGACCAAGTCTAAGGCCCTTTCTGGTTCTGACATTCTAGGGAGACATGGTACACAAACCTCAAAGGCGTTCAGAGGAATGGAGCTGTTCTGGGTTTGGACATGACTACTGTAAGGCTCACTAGAAATTGAAAAGTCAGGAGCTGAGGCCCTTCATTTTTCCTGTGAAGAGGAGTTCACCCACAGGGTTTCTGTGTGCAAGTAAAAGAAAAACAACAGGGGAGGCAAAAAAAGGGACTTACTCTTTATAGTAAGCACTAATTATTTATAATTTTCACAATAACTCTATAAGGTAGAGGTTATTATCTCCACTAGACAGATGAGAAAACCGAGGCCTAGAAGGGTTCAGGAAGGCTAAGTCAATTACCTAAGATCACATGATACCCAATAAGTAAGTTGTGTATCTCGGATTCAAATCCAACTTTTCTGATTCCCAAGTTCGACTCCAAAGCTCTGTTGAAAACAAAACAAAATACTATAAGAACAAATGCCATCCCTCCAACTTGGATATGTTACAAATATTAATGCAGGCAATTCTACAAGGAATTCTGACTTATGGGCATGAGGAGAGGAGCTGCCTCATTCTTGTAGGAGGGAAGGTTCCTGAAAGAGATAGTCTTTTAAGAGGCTTTTCCAAGTTTCCATGGCATATCCATCTTATTACAGCTATAGAACATGTCTGTTCAGTGGGACCTTTTCATCATCACCATCGTCATCACCATCACCATCACCACCACCATCACCATCACCATCACCATCACCATCACCATCACCATCACCACCATCACCATCACGGTCGCAGGTGAAGGGGGTGTATGAGCACAGTTTCCTGCTATCCATACTCTGAAGGTGGCCCTCCTTTGCGGTATAGGCAAGTGCAGACACACTGGCTGGGGCTGGGCCTGGGGTGCTGGACCGTATGAGAACTGATGCATGATTTTGGTCTCAGAAACATCATGTTCTTCTTAATTAGTTGAGAATATTTTATTTCAAGTAGCAGGAAACTGCTTAAGCGAGTGTAAAACAAAAATGGAAATTCATCATAAAGATGGGGACAGGGGGGCTTATTGAAGCAAAGGAGCACAGCCGAGCCGCTGGAAGGAGGAGTATGCAAAGTGACAGGAATCCGAGTCCAGTCGCCCCTCGCCACTTCGCTTCACTCTATCGCGTTTTTTTCAAATATATTCATTAAAAAGTTGATCCAGACAGTGAAAATGATACAGCGTGCGCTCAGTTGTCTGAATCAATTATACACCCCTGTATTACAATTAAAATTAGAATTACTGTACGTATGGACTGTAGGCCTATGTATTCGAGCCCCCAGGAATCCTTCAACGCCAGGTGCTACCGCTAGAGTCTGGAACGGATTAACCACATAAACGAGGGCCGACTGTAACCCGCTCTGTGCCTCTCACGTGTGCTTTGATCTCTTCTGCTGCTGCTTTTGTCTGGGTCTGCAGATGGGCTCTTTGCAGACCGTCACGTGGCAGAAAGGGCTTGGATCAGATCCTCAGGGGTAACTTCTAGCCTCCATCTCCATTAAGAGAAGTCTCATTGGTCCAGGTGGGACAGATGATGTGTTGATTATGGTATCGGCCCTTCCACAGAGTTATCTAAAGTCATCGCAGGGCCCCTTGGAGGCCAGAGGGCATCGAGGGAACTGTTGCAGGATGTTGGGAGAATCGCCATCACGTCGCGTACTGGTAAACCTTCCGTACGAGGATCAGCCTTGGTAATCTGGAAAACGGAGCGTTCTTGAGCACTGGGTTAGCCAGCTTTAAAGCAGAACTTGACAATGTGAGCTGCTGCTCTTGGCTTTATTTGATAAAGGAGTACAAGGAAGAGGTGAGCTCAGGAAAGAAGGTCTGCAAACAGATTCAGACAGACACCGAGAGCCTAGAGTTTGTGGGACTTTCAGGGTTGGAAAATGAAATTGCTTTCAACCATTTCAAAGGGTGACACCGCCTGAGGGCTGAGGCCAAATCCAGAGCTGTGTCACTGAGATCAAACATCGGAGCAGGGAGATGTCACAGCCTTTGTTAACATTTTTGAAAAGACTAAGATATTACTGAACAGATCTTTTTATCCAAACAAAAGTGTTGCTAGAAATATTAAAAATGTGATCCCACCTAAGCCCCAGGTAGCAGATGTGACCAGTGCCCCACCTGGAGTGCCGTGGCCAGGGTGGTGCCCTCCCCCCAGGCCGCTGCAGGTGTTGGCTGCTCATGGCTCACACCTGCACCCATCGCCACATGCTCACCCCTAGCTGACCAGAGCTACCCCGAACTCCCTTCGGCCTCTGTCCTATGTCCTATGATGGCTGGCCTTTCCACAGGTAACTTCCAGTGATACCAAACTTAAAATAAGAAGGCAGAGTTCGAATGGAAACCTAGCTCAGCTCTAGAAATTCAATCATCAGTGACTGGAAAAGTGACTCTGCTTTATATATATTTATCGAATATGTGATACCCAAGAAAGTTCCACTGCATCTAAGCAACTTTCCTTCCTGTGATGTAGATAAAAATAACACCCGAACCACAAGCATCATCCTTTCTTCCATTTCCCGACACTTTTGCCGAAGTTTGAATGAGAATAGGGAAAGTGCCGACTATCACATTATGCAGGCGACTTATGACAAAGCCAGCTCACAAAGCTTCAGTGACTGTAACACAGGCAACTGATATGAATAGCAAGAAAGGAGAGTCATTATTATCCAGAATATCTTGACAGGGGAATGTGGCTGACCTTCTGATGCAGAGCCCCAGACCTTGTAAGAGGGGATGCAGCCTTCTGCAAAAATGTGCTGCTCTGTTCAACCTCCCGCCGTGGCCCTCTTCAGGTCTCATTGTGTCACTGGTTCTGTTACCCCTCTTCTCCCAGGAGCAACTGATGTGAAGAAAGGCCATTGCTCCCTGGAGCGTCCTGAGCGAGGGCTGTGCGGGGCTTTCTCACTCTGGTCCCCGTCCAAGCTACCTGGCCTCCTTCTCAGGATGCTGGGTACCCATCCCTGGGTACCATTTTCACTCCTGTCTTGGTTCACTTCTTCATGGGCCATGACTGCACTGCATCTTGTCACTCATTCGTCTTCTCTGTGGTCCAATCATCGTTCAGGGCCAAAGATACCTAATTTGGTTCTGTAAGTGGCACCAAGCGGTCCTTCCTTCGAGCCGTCGGAATGTTGCCTACAGCTTACAGTCGTTTTGATGACTTTGCATTACATACAGAATAAAACCCCAGATCTCTCTCCTGGCTGGCTGTCTCCTGAATAGTCTGCTTCGGCTTCTTTCCACACGTCACCTCAGGATATCCGTCCATGTCTCCCAAGTACCTAGCCACGCGCACGTCTTCCAAGTCCTCGAAAGCAGGAGACTCGGGGCCTTCGTCTAGGCCCTTCTTTCAGCCTAGACCAGGTTTCTCCCTGTGGCTCATGGTTGTTTTCGCTCCTCCTCCTGACGGCTTAGTGACACGTGGGCCCAGCAGTGTGCTGCCCAGGCAGGACGAATGGACCTCTACCACGGGCAACACTTGCTCCTGGGGAATCTGCTTAACTTCTCTAGGCGTCGGTTCCTCATCTGTATAATGGAAATAACAGCGGTTAGCGCCTCAGCAGACGGTTAAACGGCTTAAACAGATAAGCCTGGGAAAATGGCACCGTGGCATCATTTTGTGATTTCCTCAAATCTATAAAATTAAATGGTGCAGTTAGGAAAACAAACAAACAAAAAACTACACCACACGCCAACATCCTCAAATCTATACTCCACATCTGCAGACAAGCTAGTGGACAGAGGACCCTCATGAACCCTAAATGTAAGTTGGGGGGGGACAGACCACCAACACTGCTAGACTGGAGTCATGTCCACCCCGTGCTGGAGAAAGCAAAGGAAAGCAATGGGGGTCGATGTAGCCGCAGTCTCCCCAACAAGCAGACGGGGACCCCCGGAACCTTAGAGACAACCTACGAAGAGCTGCTGAAACTGGCAGTTTTTCTGACTCCCCGGGCCTGTGAGCAAGAGGTGGGTTCTGAAGGGGCCTGGTCGGGAGTCGGGGCCCCATGAACTCTCAAAACGAACCAGACGAAACTCCCTTCCAAGACAAGGCCACACAGTGAGCAGAAACCGCTGGGACTAGGAGCCGAAGTGAACAGCGCGGGGTCAATAGAAACACAGAACATGGGAAGTTCAGCTGAAAGGAGAGACCAGAGCTGGGAGACTAGAAAGGGAGCCGACACCCTGTGCATGTTTCACGGAAGCAGCAGTAGAGGGAGCTCCAGAGCCACGAAGATAGGAAGGAAAACAACCACATTCCAAGTAAAAGTGCAATTCCACGTAAAAATGAAAAACACAAAGGTTGAGACCAAATTCCATAAAAAGATGTTAAAAATAAAAACGTGAATAAGGAGCAGAGGAACATTCCTGCAGACAGCCGAAGTGTGCGGGGAGGGACCTGTTTCCAAAGCCGATGGGAACACATCCTCCAGCAGGAGGGAAATGGTGGCACTTGTGAGCCTGGAGACACCGGCTGCCGGAGGAGGCCCCCCTGGGAGGGTTTCCTCGTCCTCTCCCTCGTGGAGAACCTGGCACATCCAGCTGGGGTGCCATCCCAGACAAAGGCTCAGCTCCTTGGAAGTAAGCAGTGATTACCAGCCCAGGGGATCCAGAGCAGAAGGTGTAGTTTTGCATGGATAATGGACCCAAGAATCTGAACTAGAGCAAAGAGTGTAAGAGCCAAGCAGAGTTCAGCTGGGTGAGAAGTCATGCAGAGCAACAAGCAGCAGGCAGGAAGCTATTTGGGAAGATGTTCACAAATGGCTTTGGAGCCTTTCCAGTCCTCATTTAATGGTCAATGCGCAGGCAGCTCACAGGTACATCAAGCTGGTTTATTGATTTTTTTTTTTTTTTTTTTAGAAAGAAAGAGGAAGGAAGAGGGAGAGAGATAGAAACATTGATGGGACAAAACATTGACCGCCTCCTGCATGCCACCCACTGGGGATCGGGCCCACAACCTGGGCATGTGCCCTAACCAGGAATCGAACTGGTGACCTGTTGGTGCACAGGCTGATGCTCAACCACTGAGCCACACCGGCCGGGCACATCAAGCTGATTTCAAGTTGCAGAGAGTGCGACCACAACCATGGATGGGCTGGTGCTAAAGAGGAAGGAAGGCCTTTTGAAGCAGAGCAAAGGCGTGGGCTGTGGAGCGTGTAAGCTGGGTGAGTCTGACCTGGAGGTGTCTGCCTCCTTAAATCCACTCTCTGACCACCATCGCCTCTCTTTTCATCTGGCCTTCTCTACCTCTTCTCTATCAATTACACAGCCTGACTTTCAGTCCTCTGAGGATAACGTCTTTCCTCTCTCACTCAGTTCGGCTCCATGGTTCCATGATTCACTCATTTGCAAACAGCGATCTCAGCCCCTCTCTCCACTGGACTCAAATAGCAACCTTGACTCTGTAGGTCAATAATCGCCCAAGATCTTCTCCCAGCCCTGACCTTTTCCTAGCAATTCCATCCGCTCTCGTGACACTTCCACTTGGGTATCTAAGAGACTTTAAATTGAACTCCCCGAAACAACACCGATTTCCCTCACTCATCCACTTCTTTCCAATCTTCCTCATGTCAATAAACAATGCTACACTTGCTGGTTACTTGAGACAAAAACTCGTTCTGCTCTTTCCTTCAAATACCATAGTCAACCTATAAACACATTCTTGGTGTCTTCTTCCCAGATGGGCACTAAATCTGCACCTCCCCTAAGTACCCCCAGAACGACCCTGCTATCTGTCCCTAGCACAACAGTGTTCCAGCGGATCTCTCTGCTTCTGAGGTTGCCTCCTACCTCAGCTGTGTCGCGCAGTAGCTGGAGTAATCATTTACAATATAAATCAGATCTTGTCACTTCACTGCTTAAAACCCTGCAGAGTTTTCTGATTGTCCTTAGAATAAAATCCTGAATTAAGCTTTCATGGGCCTGACTAATTGGCCTCTTTGACCTACTCATGTCCCCTTCCCACTGCACCTCAGCCACACTGGTCCTCTTTAGGTAGCTGGAAACTGTCAAGGGCCGTTAGCACAAAGAAGGAATGCGTCATGCATACTGTGGAGGAGGGGTACAGGGGTCTGGAGAGCCTCTAGTAGGGAGACCTGACCTTGTCTGGAGAGAGAGGGAGGATTCCCCTTAAAAAGTGACAGCTGTGCTGTGATATAAGGGCTAAACTGGACTAATAACTCTGTGGAGAACTGTGAAAGAGAGTTTCAGATAAAAAGAAGAATGTGTGCAAAGGCCCTGGGGCTGATGATATGGTTGGGTGTTTGAAGGGGGAAACAAGTGTCACAAGTGGTAGAATAGAACTCGAAGACCTGGGCAGAGGCTTGATCCTTCAGTGTCTGATAGACCACATCAAGGGTGATTTTACTGGAGCCCAGACTACTCGCAAGGCTGTCTATTAACTAAAATTCCACTCTTAGCAATTCATTCTTTTAGACTTGGGGCTTGGTCCTAATTAAAATGTGAAAACACAGAAGGGAAAAAATGCCACTGACATCTCGTGTAAATGATGTCTCTGCAAGCAGACTGCATCGGGAGGAGCGGGTGCTTTCTCTTACGGGAGCCTGGGTGAGAGAGACAAGGATACGGGACACTTCTCACATCAGCCCACAGGCCCTCGGCAGTGCCTCGGGGGGAGCAGGAGAGGAAACATCTCCCGGGGTTTCCTCTTGGCCAAAGCCTTCTCCTCTCTGAAGGGCAAGGAGCTTACTGATGGGATCCGGGTTAGGAAGCGGTGGTCCCAGGGCTGCCTTTGTGAGCTCAGGCCGTGGTCACATGAAAAGTCTACCAAGTTGCCTGAGTGTCTGGGTTTTTCCATTTTCATAAATTGTGGGAGACAGAGACTGGTATCCCTTAGGGCTCCTGAGCACGTGCCAATATGAATGACATTAAATCTGGGCTAAGCTAGCTGGACTGCTGGCAACACAGACACATTATGATTCTAGGTTTCAGCTTCCTCTATCCCCCTGGGCTCTTTGATTTGTACACACTCCCTTTCTTATTTATTTATTTATCCTCACCCGAGGACACTTTTGCATTTATCTTCAGATAGGGTGGGAAGGAGAGAGGGAGAGAAACATCAATGTGAGAAAGACACATTGAGTGGTCGCCACCCACATGACCCCAACCGGGGCTGGGGATAAACTGCCTCCGAGGTACGTGCCCTTAGCGGGAACCGAACCGGGCCTCTCTGGTCCGTGGGCTGATGCTCCAACTGCTGAACCAAACTGGCCAGGGCCACACTCCCTTTCTTTTTCCTTCCTTGGTCACTTCTGTCCTTGACTTGCTCTCTAGTTTTCCCTTCAGTCTCCACCTTGCCCTTGTGTCTTATTTAGCGAGTGGATTACATGAACCAGTGCTCACTGTGTCTCTCCGTCTCCAGCTTGACCACTAGCCTCCAAGCTCAGATCTTATTTTGGTCACATACCTCGGGCTTGCTGACAGGCAGACTTCCTGTCACCTGCAGAAACAGCTGAAAGCTTCTCCCTTAGGACAGACCCTTCTTCCTGTCCTATTTTCCCATGTTATAAACCTATTTTCCAAACCCCGGCTTTTTTATGGGTTTTGAAGCCTCTCAGGCAATGACAGCATTCCTGTCTGTACCCTGAAAGCCAATGGAGAGAGAGGTGGTACCAGGTGTCCCTGGCCCAGACCCTCCAGTTCAGTGGGATGGGCTCACAGGAGTCTGGAGGCCAACAGCTCACTTTCCTGGGCAGGATGCATTTTCTGGTGATTGATCACTTTCTCCATAAGTTATGGCTATGCATCTCTGCTGAGGCCAGATACTTACGGAGAAGCCTTGGAAGCAGTAAATTCCCCCCCTGTCCATTCTCTGGACAGTAATGACATTGCTCAAGTCACAGAGAAATATGGGGCTACCCTTTGTAGGGATGGCACTTCCTTCAAAAGCAGAATTTCACTTGTTACAGCCTCAGCAGGGACACTTTGGGGAGAATCAGCAACTTCAGTCTGGGCAGTCTTGCTCCCCTCAGATCTCATTTAGCAGAGAGGCCTCGTGGGGGCAGGGCACCAATTTGCATGAATTGCATGGCTTTTGGTTTGTTGTTGTTTTATTATCTTTTGGCAAAATAACTTTTATTTGTGGACACACACACACACAGACACACACAGTATCAGAGGGAACGGAATGCCCTTCCACCCCACCTCCACTCCCACCCGGAGAAGGGACCATTGAAGAGAAAGGAGATGTCCCTGTCCCACCTGCAGAGCAACCTGTGTCTTTGCCCTTAAAGATCACAAGACCAACCTCATTCATTTCCCTTATCAAGTCAGCCTCTCCCTCCGGGCCAGTCCCGATTTCAGACAACAGATGTGCGGATGCCCAAAGCCAGTAATTTTAGACCCCCCATTCGCGGTGCCTGGATCTCACAGGTGGGCACAGTCCCTCTCACCTTCCAGGTCACACCCCTGGAAGCGCATCAGCTCCTGATTCCGGTCTGCTTTCTGCTCAGAGGCCACCCTCCTGGGCTCTGTGTTCTCTCCCTGACTCATGCCTCATCTACTTCATTCAGCTGCAGACTCTCAAAGTGAATACATTATCTGTGGACCTCATTTCCCCTGCCTCTTCCCATCATCTATTTTCTATTCGTCTTCTTGTATAAGTCAATACGATGTTTCCACAGTGGAGATATGCAGACATCACTCCATGTGAAGTCAGAATGTGTTAATAAGAAAATAGTCCTCGGGATAAAGAATTAATTCACCACCATGGACTCTAGGAGTGTGACTCTGTACTAGGAAAAGGGATCAAGCAGAATCTTGAAGGAGATGCTCCCAGAATTTACTGTGCAAAGCTAGCAAATCCCATCAGCTCAAAGTGGGTGGACTGTAGTGGATGCTTGGTGCACTACAAGCGTCCCTTCCCCGTTAGGGCTGAGATATTCCTTCTCCCCGTTTCTGATATTGGTTGGCAGCTGACAGGTCTCAGCTGAGTCTTAGAGTTTCCCTCAGCTGAAGAGAGCTGCCTCAGCCAAGTTCACCCTCCCTCCCTGTGGGAATCAGCTAAGGACGTTGTTGGGACCATGGATGTCATGGTTTAATTCCTCCTTCATAATTCTACTTTTCCCCTACAGACAATGATCATGATAACATTCTCCAATAAATTTCCTGCATGCAAATCTCCATCTCAAAGTCTGTTTCCTATGACATACAATATCTACAAGCATTCCATAGTTTTCACAACATTGCTTGGTCACTCTTATGTACCCTGTAGTACTGCTTACTGCCCTGATAGCATTCTCTTGTGTTTTCAAAGGGCAATGTTCTTTCAAGACTAAACTTTTTATTTTTATTTTTTTGCTTCAGTTTGATGTTAAGCTCACGTTTAACTTTTTACTCATTACCCTAATAATGTGACTGCTTAGTTGTTGCAAAAATAAACTATACACATTGAGTACACCTTGTTTGTATATCTGCGAAGAATGCCCTAGTGCCCTTGTTGGGAACTACTGTAGACTATGCATCAGTCACAAATGAACGTTACTCTGCTCCCATCGGCTCATTATTCATTATGCAAGTAGAGAGCTTATTGTCACTGGACATGTTAAAGCTGAGAAAAATGAAGGAAGAGGAAAGAGAACTAATATTTATTGGCTACCTGCTATGTGTTCACTAGGCCAAGACTTTTATGTATGTCATCTCATTGTATCCCCCAAACACTCTTATTTACAAAGTTCTATTAAACCCATTTACAAGCGAAGATTTTTGAGGCTCAGGGAGGTTAGGACATTTCTAGGTAAAATACTGAGAAGATAGAGGCTTTAAAATTCCAACCAGAACTTATTAGATGCTACCCCCCCCCCAAACATGCTTTTATCCAGAAATATAAGATGAATAGTGTGTGTGTGTCTTTTACACAAAATTTATACTTCAATAGATGATTTATACATAAAAGTGGCTGTGTGGCTATGCGGACCAGTGATAAAAAGTGATAATTCTGGCTTCAGATTGTCTAGACTAGTTCTCTTCTTAATTCCCTTAGGTCTCAGTTTCCCCATTTGTAAAAAAGAAACAAAGGTAGTACCTAACTCATGGGGTTACTTAAGCAATCTGGGATAGAGGGTTAGGGCAGGGCCTGGCCCAACATTAGCATTCAATAAGCGTGAGCTGTTTCAACAGTTACTGCTAGATAAAGGTTGGGCTTGATGAGTGGATGAAAACCGAGGGTGTGCACCTAATCACTTCGCATTAAAAAAACTGAAAAGAAAAAGAAGAAGGTAAAAAAGAAAAAAAAAGGGGGGAAAGGAAAAGAAAAAAAAAAAAAAAGAAATTAACCAGCCACAGCTACACAGAGACTGATGTAGTACGTCTTAGATTTCACCTTGGTATTTGTATTTTAAAAGTGTCTTCCCAGATGAGTCTACTGCAAATCAATGGGTAAGAACAATTCAATTAGTGGAACAATAGTTTCCTTTTATTTGTGAGATTCTGTGATGCTAAAGGTGAGTGTGGGTTGTTTAGAGAAAACATTGTAGATCATTCTCAGCAGAGGTGATATTGCCCTCAAGGGACAAACATTAGTTCTCAAAGGAGGGGGAAGGGAAAAATGTATTCTTTCATTGTATAGATGCAGTAAATACAATACATAAACAGATATACAGTATATCTATGATATTAACATTTCATTGGAGGAGGGCCATTAGAAAAATTGTCTGAAAGGGCTTCTTTGTGGCACGATAATGAAAAAAAGTTTGAGAAACACTGTTGTAAAGAAGTGGATCTGATCTTAACATTAAAGATACAAAATGTCCACCTTCCTTTCTACTTGACTAATTCATGCTGATGCTACTCTTGAGTTGTGAGTAGGACAAACAGAGTCAACTGGTAGTCCAGAAATACAAGGAAATAAAGACTTTTGAAGATATCTGTGGACTAAGATTTTAAGTAGACATTTCATATTTCAGAGTTTTGTCCTTTCTTTGTTTTCTCTTTTGCCAACTTGATTGTTGTCTGTGTGGTCTAGAAAACAGTAGTGGACATCAGCAAAGAGGTCTCACAACCAGAGAAAATAGTATCTCCTGTGGGGCCCTGTGTTAGTTTGCAGAAGGAGGTGGCAGAAAGGTTGGGCATAAGTGATGTGGGAAATGCTCATTGATCAGGACTCGATCGCCTAGTTTCCAAAGCGGCTTAGTGACAATATAGTTGGCATTTTCTATTTCCCCCAAAGTCTCTCACACTCAGCAACTTGAACGAGACATTCTGGGTTTTTCTCCTGTAGATTTATTGCTTTTCCTGCAAGAACACCCACCTCCTTAAGTGCTGGGTGGAGGGAACTTAGGCTGCGAAACAGGTGACCTGCTTGGCAAGGACCATGGCAAAGACAAAGCATCAAATGCCAGATGTGGTCTCTGGAAGCCATTTCTGTAAGACTGTGCTTCTTGTCAGTATGCGAACGTTGACTTCTCACATTGCACGTGCTTATTTAGAAAGAAGGGGTCCATCCCTCTCTTCCTACTCCTAAAATAAATACATAAACAGACACATCACCTTTAATTGAAGTAAAAAGTAAATAATGAAAGAAAACATACTTGTGAATTAAATGAGAGGAAATAGTTACTGTTAATAATGAGAAAAGTTACATGTTCAAAAATATGTACTCATAAGACACAAATAAAGAAATGGCAACAAGACCCAGAAATATATTCTAAATGTTATTCCTCACTACTAATTTAAGATATGTAAATTTAAAAATTAAAATGTATTCATATATTTGTTTCCTCTAAAGTCTCCAAAATTGGTTAAGTAAATAATGATGCATTCCTACTGTGGGACACAAAGCAATCCTTAATATTATTTATGTGAATATCTAAAGGTATAGAAAAGTTGCCAAGATATAAGTTAGTAAAAAAGTCTATATGCAATTATGAAACTAAAATAAACTTCATTTATTTTGTTACAAAGCATCTAGTTAGCTAGCTAAAAAAAAACATTATATATCATTACATATTATTATCTATTGTAACACAGGCCTATGTAAAGAGACAGAAAGATTGATAAGAAAATGTATTTGTCCCTTTGTGGCAGTAATATGGTTCATTGCTATTTTCATCTGAGTGCCCCCCCTCCCCCAGTTTCTAAGTATTCTGCCCTAAATATCTGTTGCCTTGCTAATCATAATGAAGTAATGAGTCACTAAACATAAAAGCAGGTTTTCTAAGCCATTTTTCTTAGCCCGTGTCTCCCAGTCGCTGCCGTCTGTCAAGGTGGAAGAAAGCACACTGAGGGTTTAGTCTGGAATAGACAGGCGTTTCCAAAGGCTCCCGAGGCTACTCTGGGCCTAACAATGACTGTGCTTGGCCGAAGGGAACCGTGACTCATGTAAGGTCCCCGTCTGGGAAGAAGGTCGTAGAGAGGAGACAGCTGCCAGGGTCACTGGGAGCCTTTCTCCTCCCAATTCTACCCGTGACTCAGGAGGGACCCGGGCTGAGTCACCAGTATTTGACTTCATGGTTCCCACTATTAGACATATTTGGGCCTGCTCACCTTCGAGGCCTTCCAGCTCAACTGCTTTGCGAGGTAACATTATTGTGTGTTGTTTGAAGCTGATTTCTGTGCAGGTTGGGGGAGGACAAAGCCCTGCTCTGTACGACCAATCACTGCATTCAGTTCTTCTATTAAGAATGGGCAGCTTGAGATTGTTTTCTCTTGAGTGGGAAGACTTTCCATGATACGAAACCAAAGATTCCTAATGTGTGTCCTCAAATATGTGCAACATATTTATCAATGAACTCTACAACGGAGAAACCTGGCAGCGACAGAAGGTGAGTGACAGAAGTTCACCTCTCTCACTAGGGGCCCATGCACTTGGGGTGCTGCCTGAGAGGATGCAATGCTTCCACGGGATTCCTGCTAAAAAGGCAAAAATCATGACAGAACAAGAGAAAAACGTAAAACAGAACATTCTATAATGCAGCTTAGCTTGTACTCTTTAAAAATGGTGAGGTCATGAAAGGTAAGGAAAGACAGAGGAGTTGTTACACACTCAAAGAGACCAAAGAGACATGACATCTAAATGCAGTAAGTGATTCTAAATAATATGATTGGAATTATTTGTAGATCTTGAATAGGTCCCCATAATTGTTTTCTGCTATAAAGAGAAAATAAAAGAACCCCCAGCAGCAAACATCTCACTACTTTCGATCTTGAAATTTTGCCCATGCTTCTCTGAAGATGAAATCTACGGATCCCACCAATGCCACACTGGGTTACATCGCTTTACCTCCTATAAACACGCAGTTTGGAAGGAACGGGCTGCTTTGAAAAGCTTCGATTATTATGTAATCCTATGAATTAAGATTTCTGGGAGTCCTTTTCCGCCTCTATTTGTACATTGGGGAGAGATATTGATTTTGAAAAGGAATCAAGTCCATAGGAAGAAACATAATAATAATGATGCTAATAGTAGCTACTCTTGCTGAATATAAACTAGGCACTATACTAAGTACTTTCACATGTTAACGTACTTAGCTTTCAAAATTCTGTTATTATGCCCTCAGTTTCACATATGAAGATTATAAACTCAGAGTAGTTGAATGATTTGCTGAGATTGAATAATAGATGAATCAGGAGAAGGCTGTGAAGTCCACACCTCGAGAATCAACATTCTTGAATGTTTCTGTACCCTCTACTGTGTGCAAGCCAGAAAACCAAAGTTCTGATGGTAGCCCAAGAATGGCCCAGCAAATCATACTATTTTCCTTCTGTTGAACTTGTTTGGCTCTACTCACCTTTGCCTTTTCCATCATCATTCTGCTGAATTAGTTTATGTAGATACTTCAGACTATATTTCATTCCTAAGAAAGGTTTGCATGGCTCAGCTGGTGCTGGGTAGTAAGAAAGAGAGAGAACAAAAGATAAAATTCTGTCCTGATGTTTCTAAATGGTAAAACCACAACATGACACTTGTGGACCTCACGTTGGATTTCTTCTCTCATTGAATTTTACTCTTTTGGGAGGAGAGAAGAAGAGGTGATCTAAAAGCCAAGAGCAGAACTCTGAGATGGCAGTGTCAGCTATTTGAGCAGAGATATAATCAGTACTTTTACCTCCTAATTCATGGCCGAGGAAGCTGTCAACAACCAGATACTGACAACCCTCAAGGAGGCCACAAACTGAGGAAGAAGCTAAGGCTGCTTAATGGTCCAATGGAAAAATAGCAAATAGAATAATGAAGCTTGAGAACATCTTCTTGGCTTTTTACTGAGTGAGCAAAAAGAGATGTGTTTTATCATCACAATAATTTTGCAGTTGTACTGTGGATGTCTTCACAGTAGTGTTCCGTCCCCCTAGAAATATCCTTGCATTTTCTGGACATCTTTCAATTTCTGGGTTGTGTGGTATGTCAAGGGAAAAGAGGGACTCAGATGACAGTCCTGAGGATGAGTTAAGCTTAAAAGTTTAATTTCTAATGCTATGTTTCTCCAACATAAAACATACTGTTCTAGTGAAAGAACTAATTATATATCCTTTCAAATGTTTTTCCAACTAATGATCCTCTGTGGCTTAAAATTATACTGACAAACAACAACTGCAGTCGCTTTTAAACTAATGATACAATCCATGGATTATTTCCTCTAAATAGCTCAGAGATGTGAATGAATGAATCGTACATCATGCAGGAAGCAATTTCCCTCAATGGATTCTACCTGATAGAATCTCAGTGCATTTCAGATCAAGTAAAAGCTCTTTCAATTGAAATAAGACTCTGAAACTGGCTCTGGAGTAAAACCTAAACCCTGAGGGGTGACAGCTGTGAATATATTTAGACCTTTCCGCTTTCCAGGAGCTCTCGTGTTGCAAACGTCTCTCTTCCCTGCACAGCAACTTATTTTGTGCAGGAATCTAATGACGTAGGTGGCTTTCAGTCATTCTTTCGAAGTTTCATCCCCCTTAATGTGGGTTGGCTTTCTAATGGGTTACCATACTGCAATCGCTTAACCACATTCCCCAGAGGTTTATTTCTTTCTGATCTTCACGATGGTGTAGACATACAGGTGTTCATCAGGAAACTAAGGCACTTCAACAAACCCAGTGGCAGCTCCTGGGATGTTGTAATTGGAAGTAAAGAGATGCATCCCAACCCAGAAAAATTAAAAAAATAACAATACTATTTGCTTTTTGCTTCTAGTTCTATCGTGCCAATACCCTGGTGTGTGAGAGTGTGTGTGTGTGTGTGTGTGTGTGTGTGTGTGTGTAATGGAGCTCTTTTCTCCTGGGGCAGATCTTACGCAGGTAATCCTGTTTATCTTTGTTTGCCTAACTCTTTATTTTGCTTGCCTTGTTTGTAGGTATTTTTGGAGAAGAAAAATAATCTTCTGTGAGTAACCTGAAACTCTCGGAATGCTAATGAATTACACAAAGTCAAGCACCTACTCTAATGGAGTCAGATTCTAGTACAAGTCTTCTAGCTGTGGCAACAACCTGGTATCTGGCCTCACGCTGCTGTCACTGTGATGGTTACTATCCCTCCAAAGAGACCACAGACACTTTATGGACAGAGGTACTTCAGGGGCACCGCTGTCCCTTACACAGGGCTGAGTACACTAATAGTTTATGTTTTAGGCACTGCGGGATGGCTTTCTTTAATATATATTTAGGACAGATGAAAGGGGTTATAGGTGACATGGCTGCTTTTAACCACCTGATTCACAGGTCTGGGGAGATTTGCAGCATGTAATAGACTCAGCCTGGGAAATGGAGCCAGAGTAAGAAATTGTAAAATCTGGGCTCTGGTTTCTTTGCTGACATTTAGCTGGTTAGATGATCTTTGGTGACCTTAGCTGAAAGGGGATAAGGCCTGTGCAAATGCCCCGCTGCATGTTCTAAGGAAGCGGGAGATGAGGAACATAGACTGTTTAGTGCCACACAAGTGCCCACACATCATCGCTGACACGATGTCGTGGTTCTCTCCGGGACCCCAGACTACCTATAGTGGTAATTACACGGCACAGGGAGGAAAAGAAGAGACACAGCAAAGGTAGGAGTCACTGAAGAGACTGGTGGGTACCTGCTTTCCTATAAATCTGTGGAGATGAAAAACAAAGGCCTTGAAATAAATAACCAGCATCCTTCCACACACACTTGTTCAGCAACTACCATATTTCAGGCACTTTTCTATGTTTTATTAGGATAATAAGAGTCACCCTTTATTAAAAGCTTATCATGTGCCGGGCCCCACAGCAAGAACTGCAATAAGTGTAATCACCACTGAATGGAATTTGTATTATTATTTACATTTTATAAATGATGAAATTAAGGCTCAAAGCAGTTAAATAACTGTCCTAAGGCCATCCAGCTAATGAGGGACAGAAAGAGCAAAAGAGGTGAAGGATGGAATCTCGGATCAGCTCCTGCCCTTGTTACATCTCAGCTGACTTCCTGTCTGGTGGCTTTATGTTCTATGGGGGCAGCGGTGGTCTCCACATGGAACTGCTTGGCACACGGCACTATGGGCACCGGTTCAGAAGCCCTGTTGGTGCTGCCCATGGTGAGTTGGATCAGGGCAGGGTTAGATTCTGCAGCTCGTGCTCTGGAAGTTGCCTAGCTTGGGTGGGGCTAACCCCTGGTCAGACTGTTAGCTGAAAGATCAACACCCATTGCATCCAATCCTGAGAGACTGTAAGTAACAGATGGTAAGGTGACTGGATCCAGAGAACCAAGACGAAGGAAGATCTGCCACAGGCAGATCTCAGCGATCCAAACAGAAGGATCCGAAGTCTGGGGTTCCGTGCACTGGGAAAACTGCCCAGTCAACAGGGGACATGGCTAAACCTGGAGCGCTCGTAGGAGGCTGTTGAGGCAACCTATAATTTACTCACTGCTGGACAGATGACCTGTTCTTAGAGCCAGCCAGAGGATGTGGGTGACCCTACCCCTGACTTGGACAAGGCTAGACCCTCACATGGAGAAGAACTTGGCTTAGATATGCAGGTGGTAGGTGACCCGTCCCGCAGGTCGAGCAACGAGGACTCTAGAGGGGGAGTGAGGATGAGGAGGGACAAGAGACACGAGAAATGGAGACAAGACAGGGTTCTGATCAAGTCTCGTTTATTCAGGGGGAGTTCACATACTATCTAGGGGGAAAACAGGTGAAACAGTTAATGAGTATCCCACCTGAAGCAAATTCCAGTAAATACCCCAGGTGGAACAAATAAGCAAAGAATGGAGTAAACAGTTATCTAGAGGAATGCAGACACTGCACGCAGAGAGACCCCGCCCTGGGGCCGGAGACGGCAGAGCAGACTTAACAAGATGGATGCCATGCAGATGGTCTCCCACAGGAGGGCACTTCTATGCCTGCATGGGGGTCTCTTGGACTCCACAGAGTTGTACTTTCCAGAAAAATTCAGATATGGGCACCAGTACTCAAGCCCAAAGGAAACAATAGAAGGATAAATGAATGACCTGCTTCCGACGCTAGTGATAGGATGCCAGAGCCTTTGTGGTGGTACCAAGCTTTGCCTAAAGACACATGGTCCAGACCCAAAGAACAGCAATCTTAGCTCTCCCGTTCCTCTACAGCTAAAACCGACCGACCGACCAACCGACCAACCAACCAAACCAAATTGCACCCTGGTGCTTCATTCCACTGTACATTTCAAGGGAACTTAAAGCCCTTGCTCTTTTATTTTGAGCTTTATATGCTTCATGCTTTTTGTACTCACTACTCTGGTTTCTTTGCAGCATAGATACCACCACTGACAGAGGATAGGCATGATTTTTATAAAGTATTTCTGACCAAGGGGCCTCCTGGTTAATGAATCCTGTGTAGAGCAGGTAGCTACTCCCCGCCTCTAATCTCTAATCCTACTCCAAGGGGAAAGGAACAATGCTTCCTAGCTGCCCATGAATGAAAAATCAGCTTATTTCAGAATCATCCCTAAACTTCACACCCACGTGGAAGTTGAAGCCACTGCCCCTGTGAGTTATCGCCAATGGTGGGGCACCGTTATGTTCAGTGATGGATGCTGGAAGCTCTGGGCTGGGGGTCAGGAGAAGCCGCTTCTGGTCTCAGCTCTTTCACAAACGGTTAGACGTTGCTATTTAACCCATCTGGGTCTCGGTGTACTTACTCGTCTGGACAGCGTGAGGGTTAGATTTAATCCTCCCGTACAGGCTGTGTAGCTGTAACGCATAAATGAACACATATGCACATATTATTAAAGCATTTAGAATCACGGATGTGAATAATGTTAGTAATATTTAGTAGCTACTATTTTTTTTTTTTTTTTTAGTTACAGATGTCTAATAGTTATTTAATGCAAGAGCAATATTAATTCTACCGTAAACTACTTCTGGGCTTTCTGTACGCCATTTACTGATAATGGACATCTTTGGAATTATGACTCTAATAATATGTGTGTATATCAGTCCCTATTTAGTTGACTGGTTATTGCTGTCATTAGCATTATGCAGGTTGTAAAAATAAGAGTTACAAGTTATTCCCTCTCTTGGTTATGATAGAATGCTGCCTCATCCTTCTTTGCTCAGTTTCTGGTACCATGCAATGACCAGTAACACCCCCCCCCCCCCGCCCAGTCCCCACAAATGGCTGTAACAAGGACAGCTGAGCCCTCCTACAATGCACACCTTGATTCTTTTGTGAAGGAGAGCCAGGCTCTAGTCCAAACCAATATGTCCTTATATAAAGTACTCTGGGGGAAAAATAGCTTCCAAGTGCTCTTCAAACCCAAGGCATTAGAATGAATGATGAATACAGCCCCTCTCATTGTGACACCTCTAGGCGAAGAGTTGTGACACTTATATTGAAAAAGAATCACAACACAGCATGAAATCACCCCTGGTGCAGAATGTCAGCCATTGTGAAAAGTGTTTGAAGCAGCCCAGGCCGGAGTGGAGCGCTCGGCGGATAACGGACTGCACTGCATGAGCCAGGACGCCGGCGCCCAGTGACGTGCTCAGGTGGAGCTGCGTGGGCCTCACCCCTGTGGTCTCCCTCGCCTTTGGCCACATGCCTTGGAGACAGGGTCTGCTGCACTTTTGCCTCAAACTGTGTCTTCCTTCACTGAAATGCTGACACTGTTGTCTAAATCCCTGTGTGTCTCTTCCTCTTGTCTAGACTGTAAACCTTTGAGGTCACTGACCACCCCTTTTATTTTTTTCACATGGAACGCTTCACGAATTTGCATGTCCTCCTGGAGCAGGGGCCATGCTAATCTTCTGTGTCTCGTTCCAACTTTAGTCTACGTGCTGCCAAAGCCGGCACAGGGACCACGTGTTTTATTTTTCTAATTTCCCTCTTTAGTTCAAGAAGGGTGCCTGACACAAAGCGGATCCTAAATACTTGCTGAATGAGCAAACATATGAATGGATGAGCAAGTGAATCCTAAGCTTATTTTTTAGATTAAGTTTTAAAAAATTCTATAAAACATCGGATATACAGAAAGGTAAAGTTTATCTTTCATGACTCACTATGATATTACTCCTACCATTCCCAATAACTGTGATTCCAGTGGTTGGTATGGATGTAACACTATCCACTTCAAAACTGCCTTTGTCTGACCACTGACCTTCATCTGCATTAGACATGTTTCTGCATTAGACATGTTTCCTCTTGCAGCTGTGGGCACTGAGGCCGTTGAAGTTAAGTGATTTGGCTGCACAGTGGATCAGTGAGCATGCACAGGCCCCTAGTTTGCTCTTTTTTCCACTGGATGAGGACCAAATGACCAGGACAGCAAAATAATGTGGCGAGGAACCTGAGGCTGAGAGAGCAAGACATCCAATGAAATGGAGACAGAGTTGGCTACTGTATTTGCTGCCCTTCTATGCCAACTTGTTACAAGCTCAGTCTTGGCCCACTACTGGGTCTCATCTTCTGAAATAAGGAAACCAGGGCTCTCTTGTTTGCTACTGTATCTCCAGTCTCCAGCACAGGGTCCAGCACAAGTGAGTGCTCAGGAAATAGCTGTTGAATAGTTGAATAAATAAATGAACTGATGAAAAAATGGTTGAACAGAAAGATGCACAATTTAGATCATTCTTCTTGCTACATGGCCACAGATAACCTACACTCCATCCCCTGTCCCAGCCTCTTCACATAGACATTGATGCTTGTGTGATCCAGGAAAAAAGTTGTGGCTAGGTCCATACAAGTCCATTCCTCTCATTAGAAAACAGACTCACATGGCCAGGTGAATGTACCAAATGGTTAGAGCCCTCATTCCCATAACATAAACACAATCAATTTCTGGGGCTGTGGGCTGGGCCAAGACAAGCCTTGGAGAAGTCTGTCTGTGTGGCAGAAATAAAGCCCAATTTTAATGTATGAATTGGTTAGGAGTCATGCCGAGCTCTGCAAAATTGTGGATTTGGAAATCTGGTCCTTGGAAACTGTTCCCTCAACCAACAGCCTAGTCGTAGTCAGTTCTCCAGATAGTTCCAGCATGTTGCCTGGGAGTTCCAGGCTCCAAGTTATGATTTCAGTATACCTTCCATCATAGCGCTGATGGGCCTGATGCTTTATTCTTACTGCGGAGATGGCACATCTTTTTTTTATTTTTATTTTTTAAATTTTTCTTTATTGACTTTGGAGAGAGAGGAAGGGAGAGGAAGAGAGAGAAACATTGATGAGAGAGATCATTGATTGGCTACCTCCTGCATGCCCCTCACTGGGGATCAGGCCCACAACCTGGGCATGTGCCCTGATCAGGAATCGAACCAGTGACTTCTTGGTGCATGGGTCGATGCTCAACTACTGAGCCACACCAGCCGGGCAAGATACACATCTTATATGTATGTTTCTAGTGAGTCATTTAGAGCTGATCAAAGTTTTCTATTCCACCTCTCTAAGAGTATTTGCCTTTAATATTTAGGGGTTTCTGATAAAGAGATTTTGGAGGACTGTTAATTAAGGGGGACAGGAAAGAATTCATATTGCCCAGGAATTTCTTATCTTTCACTGCAAACTGCCCTGTATACACATACGTGCACACACACACACACACACACACACAAACATCCTTATACAAAGACAGGAACCCCAGTCACAGAGCCTAATATATCCTGCCTCATCTTAGAGCAGTCATTTCTGCCTCATTTGTGCCTGGAAGATCAAGTCTTTCAGTCCAACTCCTATAAATAAAATAATGTCTTTCCTCAACAGACCTCATACTGTAAACATTTTAAAGCTGATATTATACAATAAAATAATTGTTTAAATAGGAATATATTTATCACTACTAAATAGTTATTATATTTAGACCATGTAAAATGGCTTTTTAAAGAGGAAAATAAAAAGATGTTGTTAAGAATTTTATTAGATCAAATGAAACTTTTAAGTTTTATTGGAGAGGAATAAAGGCCCCTAATTGGAATTGGTTTTATGGGCCTCTAAGTCTATTTTAAATAGGGGCAGTGAGTTTGAGAGAAACACAAACCTGGCTGTATTCTTGCTAACTGCCCTTGTGCAGCTCCAAGCTGGGTTTGGGTTAACACAAAGCTGGTGACTGTCTTAGCTCCTGCCCCCTGTTTTCCCACCATTCCCAGCTTCAGCTTGTCACCGACGGTTTGCTAATCTCCATCTCCATGTTGATTCTAGTCCATACCACCCTGGTCTCCGCCAGGACTAGTCTGGCAGCCTCCCAGTTACTTCCCACAACTGCTCTTGTCCACCAATCCATCCTCCACTCTGTGGTTACATCAGTGGAAGAGCCCTTCTGAGGCCCTTCACTGACTGTTAGGATAGAATCCCATGTCAGTACCATGGCAGCGAGCTGGACATGATGAATATCCACACTGTCCTGAGAACAGTTTGTCTTCCTTGTCTAATGGCCATGGCCAGAGCACATGCCCGGGCAAAACCACTCTGAGCCAATAATCTCCTTCTCAAAATGCCAGTGAACAAGCTCAGTACGTTTAGAGCTACAGAGCTAAACATTAGAGGTTGATGAGTGGTAAGTCAGTGTTTCTAGGTGAATGTTAGTTCCATCACAGAGAACTTAAAGGTGCTTACAACGCAGGAGGGTGCCCAACTGTGTTAGTGATAAAAGCGAGGGCAGATGCCCTCCATGGGTGTTCTTCTGAAAACATTTGTATTTTATACATAGATGACCTAGTTATATTCCCAAATGTTCCTAGAATCCGTTAAAGGTGTCACTGTTCTGTAAAAACATATTACTATGAACAATAGCAAGGTGATCTCAAATCAAGCAATACTGCCACTAAGATGGCATCTATTAACCCAGGAAAACTTTAATCGCCCCAATTGTAATGATCTTTTATAATTCACTATTGCTATGATGACTACTACCGTCAATAACAGTGATTTTAAAAAATGTGGGTACAGCACTTTGTAGTTTAAAAGAGCCTTTGCCTACACTATTAAATTGTATGAGATTTATACAATCATATAGATAGTGGGAGTCAACAGATTTTTCCCATAAGGGCCAAATAGTAAATATTTTAGCCTGTGGGTCATAGGGCCTCTGTGCTAGCTATTAGCCCTGCCACCGCAGCGTGCAAACAGCCATCGACAGCCGGTAAACGGATGGGTATGCCAATAACACTCTGTTTACACGAACAGGGGGACCTGGTTTGGCTTGTGGGCTGCAGTTAGATCATGCAGGATGTATCATCCTTTCTTTGTAGCTGTGGAGGCTCAGGTCAAAGGTTACATGATTTTCCCAAGGCCATCCAGTACAGTGAAAGAACAGGGACGTGGCGCACGCCAGCTCAATCTGATCATTGCTACTGAACTGTGATGGCCAACTCACCAGCAGAGGGCGCCCCCGGGGCATCATGCTGTGCACCAGGAAAGGCACGTCACCGCAGCTCGGGCTCTGGCCTAGCAGCCTGGCTCCTCTTAGCTGTGTCACCTCAGTCACTTCAATCCCCTTAGCCTCAGTCGATTCATCTGAAAAATGAGGAGACTGAATGAGGAATCTCCCCGCTGGCTTTAAGGTGTTGTGTTGTTGTCTGGCCGGTATGGCTCAGTGGTTGAGCATCGACCCATGCACCAAGAGGTCACCGGTTTGATTCCTGGTCAGGGCACATGCCCAGGTTGTGGGCCTGATCCCCTATGAGGGGCATGCAGGAGGAGGCCAATCGATGTTCTCTCTCATCGATGTTTCTGTCTCTCTCTCTCCCTCTCCCTCTCTCTCTCTAAAAGCAATAAAGAAAAAAATTTTAATAAAAAAATGCCGTGTTCTTAAGATGAGAGATGGGGCAGGAATATTTTATGGTGAGGTAGTCAAATTGATTGATTATTTCAAAATTTGCAGTATTTACATAGAAGTTATTATTAACCAACTAATAAATATTTACTGATCCTATTATGCTGTAAAAAGATGGAAGGGACATATGACATAGTCTCTGTCTTTAAATAATTGATAATTAGGAAGCAATTTATAGCACTTGTAGAAAGTGAGTCAATAATCAGTGGGTGGAAAACATCGCTTGGTAGAGATGGTAAGTTCCTTCGAATTTCCGAGGGCAGACGTCAGCGAGAGCAGGGCTGTCAGAAAGCCCCATGGAAGGGCTAGATGCTGCTCTGGTTCAGAGGATGAACAATGGAGGGGTGGTGAAGAGAGGCATCATTCCACGGCTGACAGGGGCAGGTGTGAAAACCCAGGTATAGCAGTTGCTCACGTGTGTTGTAGTAGGTCAGTGGGTCTGATTAGGCTAGATGGTGTGCCTTGAGAAAAACACAGGATGAATTGATTCGGTATAGCTTTGTTATGTTGGGATATAGTACCATTTACAAAAATACAGCACAAAAATTTTCAGCTTTGCCATTTTTTACAGGCTGGGCTTTGCTCCAATGAGTGCACTAGGAGGTTTGCGTGGATTTTATCTTATTTTGAGCCTCGCAGTAAAGCACGTTCATGGAGCAGCTGAACATTCATGATCATTGACGCAGGTCCCTTATCTCCAATTCCCCAGAAGAAGGTTGGGCAGACCTGCCCCTGTTTAGTGGAGTAAGGAGGGTGGGGCTTCATTTATTCTATTCCTAGAATCTTAAGATAGAAAAGAGGCTCCCACCCCCCCATCCCTTCTAACATTTTTCTCAAATAGGGAGGCAATTTAGAAGGGATACTTTAGTAATTAAAGCCAATTCTCTTTAGTCACCAAAGGTACTTGGCTTGCAAGGTTTGGGGTTGGCTGGTTTATTAACCTACATGGTTCTCCACAAGGTTCTCTAATCTTTTGTCCCCCACCTGACTTCTGAGATGACCCACAAAGAATCAAACGGAAAACATAATTGGAGTGTTTTATTGGGAGGGTGTCATCACTATCCCCAGAGGGAAGGGGTTTGGGAACCTTGGAGGGTAAAAGCCTGAGAGACATCTGCCACATCCATCTACTCAACACACCGTCTAGTGAATGGGGTGCAAAGCTGCCCTGTGCTCTCCAGCAGCGAAGCCAACATATGTTGGACACTTTCTAAAGACTAATCATTGTCCTAGGCTTTATTTTTCATATCTTCTCCCTTTCAGTCCTGATGATATTATTGTATTTCTAGCCTCACTGTCTTAATGAGGAAGGAAGCTGGGTCTTACTGAGGCTCACACGCAAGGGTCCATACAGGTGACAAGCCTCCTAGCAAGGGTTTGAAAGACGGCAGTTTGAGACCCGGAATTTCAGGCATCATCACTAAGGTAATTCAAAAGTGTGCTGGAAACCTTCAGGTTATGACAAACTTATGTTGATGGAATTAACTCCGAGACAGGTAGAAAGGCAGAGGAACATACATACCCTCGAGGTCATGGATGCATTCCTGGTTGCTATAGAGATAATGTATAGAGATAATGCAAGAGTGAGAGACATATTGGGGGAGAGAGACGGGGTAACCTCACAGGGTTCTCACTCTGAGACTCAGAAAACAAAGGCTTTAGTGATTGTATCAGGACACCCAGTCCTCTCTCCTTCTACTGCACAACTCTAACTGTGCAGCATGGAAAAGCCAGAGCCCCAGTGAAGCTGTGCATGGGCCACAGCCTCACCCAGCCTCTGCATCCCCCGGACATGTTTCTCAAGAGGCCACTTAAGTCTCTTCTTCAGAGAAGCATGGTTACCAGTTGGAAGGTCACGTATGGTTGGGCCCTGAGCTAGAAGTCTTCTTCCAGGACCCAGCAAGTCCCTCTAATTGCAGAGGCTCCATGTCTGCTGAGATCAGTTAGCAATGAGGTGCCATTGGAAGAAACTAGAAAAGTTTAAACCCAGGAAATGCTCAAAATTAAATACCCTTCAATGTGTTAATATGTATTTCAACATAGAATTAAAAATTAGGTAATGGGAACAGTGTACTTATGGATCAGTTGTTGATCTCTGTAATCCCCAGTTGCTTCATAAGATGAGAATACAAAAGATCTACCTCATTTGCTTTTTAGAGGATCAGATGAGGAAATGCTTACCACGGGGCCCATTGGCATGTACTTAATTGGTAGCTGTTGCTAGGAACCAGTCAAGTGTAGTGGTTACAGTAGCTTTGACTCATACTAGTTGTGTGACCATTGCCAAGTTACTTTGTATTTCAGTTCTCACATCTGTAAAATGGGACAATGATATCACTCACCCTGTGGTACTCAAAGGAATTAAACTAAGTAGCATGTGTACAGCACCAAGGACAGTGCCTGGTGAGCACTCAATCAACTCAATCGTCATCATCATCATCATCATCATCATTTTAAAAATGCATTTCCCTTATCAATGAGCTTCAGCCCAAAGACTAAAGTCTTTGCAATAAATATATATATGTTTTATTTAAATTTAAAAGTAAAGGATGAGACTATTACTGGATAGGAAAAGTCTCTTGTCCAAATAAAAGAAACGGCATGCCCCTAAACCATTCCACTGCTCTGCTGACTCTCTGGTCTCCAGATTCCTGGGAGTGCCTCCTTATTCGCCCCTACCCCCTCTCTGATGCCCTATGTTGATGGTGCCAACAGAAGTGATCACAAAATTCCCTGGGTGAGAACTCTATCTGTTTATGGCATTTAATGTAATTTTTTTGTATTGGCCTTTAAAAAAATGTCAAAGTTCCTAAATTATTAACTTTTTCCAAAGTGATATTTGATGGCAAAAGTAATATCTCTGTGAAGTATTAACTGAGTTTTTAAAAAAGTTGAATAATTTGACAGTGTTAAAATGACATTTGCTCAGAGCCATCTCTATCCTGGCTTCAGTTGCACAGACTGTCATCAGGAGAGTGAGATTTATTTTTCTTCTAATTGCACCATGGTAGCCAGTGTTATTAGGAACTATAGCTGCGAGGCCTGGTTTTCAGGAGGGTGCAAATCCTTAGCATTGTTATACATGCGACTACATGCACCACAAGGAAGATGGCTCGCGACCGAAAGATCAGAGAAAAACAGACTTTATGGATCCCAGGGGCGCTGCTTAGATGTTTAAAAATATATAATAACCAGTGATTCATGGATTGATGAGAAGATAGAAAGCATCCTCCTTGCAGAGAATGGAAGTTTGACCTCTTCTGCGTAACTTTCTGCATTTGCACTTTCATGCATTAAATATATAGAGCATGCATTATTCACCCTTTAAAGCTTTTTACCATCTGTATGTGGCTTCCCCTTATAACCTCAGAAATTTCGCACATAATTCATTAGACACATATAATGAGTTCGAGTCAGGAGGTAGAGTCAGTCCTGACTCTTCTTCTTCAATCTGTTACCCGTGTACTGTAAGGCAGTGTGGTTGATCTGTATTTACCTGGGTTCCTCCAAGGTTCATTCATGTTTTAGTGTCCCGTACTGAAGGCTTCACTTGTTCCATGCTAGGTCCTGGGGCTAAACTCAGGAAACATATTTCTCAGGGTAACCTTAGAAGAGCATCGGAGAATGAAGGCTTGCATTTATGAAAAGTTAGAGGACAAAACAAAATGATGTACTATCAGGTGTGGATGGAATACCATTGGGTGCATCAGCGAGTGGCCAGCAGAGCCCAGCTACACAGAGCGCAAGGCACCAACCCCAGCACTAACGAGCTGCGTGAGCTCGGCAGCCGTGGGCGATGACGCCAAGCACAGCAAACCCGGTGGGTGCTCAGGGAAGGCCTCCGCCAGGAAGTAACACTGCAGTTGACACTTCATGGCTAAACGGGCATTTCTCGTTTACAAACAACGCTGCAGGCCTCATTCTCAAGTTGCAAGCATAGCTGGTCTAGCTTTTAAAAAATATCTTGACTCTCATAACTTTAGCTAGTACTGCCGACATCTTATTATGAACAATGGTGAAATCAGTACCTCATCTTCCTCTCGCCTTGCCTCTTTCCCATCTATTTTCTGCTTATAGTGGATTACACATTTTTTTACCTTTGAACATCTAAGTACTTAAATATGGTTAAGTAACAATAATTATCTATGGGTCTCTTGTGTTTCTTCACGTCTTGTATCAACTTTTGTTTGGAACAATCTTTTCAAAGATGTTGATACAGCAAACAACCCTGGGATATATAGTACACCTTCCAGAACAGAGGGAAGATTTGTTTGCTGCCAAAGATAATAAAGATCATGTCTCTCTTTGGAGCAAAGGTTGGGCAGGTTTGCCGATAGACTCCTTATAAAAGATTGGGGTTTCCCCAGCTCTGGGTTCCTCAGCATCACGCAGGCCCATTGCATACCCAGCACCAACCCAGGCTGCTCTGCATTGTCCCTGTAGGACCTGGGGCCAAGGGGAACTGATGTGAGCATGAAGCTCATGCCGCTTTGCCTCTGACCCAGGAATCTTGGGTTTTCTGTGAGATCTCTGCAACTGTGGCAGAATAACTTATTAGGTGCAAGCAGTGTAAAATCCCAGACTCTTCCCAGTCCTTGATGTATATTTCTGTTACTTGATTTATTTGGCTCTTGTTTTTAATTTTCTGCTATCCGTTGGCTAGAGTTGAGAGGAGAGGATGAAGGTGTGATTTGTATAGCTAACACCTCAAAAGGGCTTCCTAGATCTTTCAACTTCACAGCGACTGTGGCACAAACTGTATTTCCTATTCTTTAAATAGCATGGACCATCACAAGTATCACCTGATCTCAGTTATATGTGGAATCTAATGAACAAAATAAACTGACCAACAAAATAGATCGAGAGACATGGGAGCAGGGAATAGAGTGACAAACCGCAGAGGGAAGGGGGTCCGGGAGTGGGGAAGAGATAAACCAAAGAACATATATGCATATATGCATAACCCAAGGACACAGACAATAGTGCAGTGAAAGCCAGGCCTGGCGGGGGATGGGAGCAGGATGGAGGGGGTCAATGGGGGAAAAAATGAGGGGAAGACCTCTGTAATATTTTATTTTATTTATTTAATTTTAATTTATTTATTTTTAATCCTCACCCGAGGATATTTTTACGTTTATCTTCAGACAGAATGAGAGGGAGAGAGAGAGAGAGAAACATCAATGTGAGAGAGACACATCAATTGGTTGCCACCCACACCACCCCAACTGGGGCCAGGGACGAACTGCAACCAAGGTACATGCCCTTGGCTGGAATCGAACCTGGGTCTCTTTGGTCCGCAGGCCGATGCTTTAATTGCTGAGCCAAATCAGCCAGGGCTCATCTGTAATATTTTAAACAATAAAGATAAATTAGAAAAAAGGAAAGAAATAGCATGGACCATCTCGTAAAACTGCTCTTTTACTAGAGGTTTAAAAACCATAGTTCAAGCAATTTCCAAGGAGCAAGGCCCATGAGTATGACAGTGTTAATTTGGAGATGAGGAGAGAATTCACCTAGTCCAACCTCCTCATTTTATAGATGTGAAACTCAGAAAAAAATCACTTTACCTTTCTGGTCCTGAGCCTCATAGTCTGTTCTCATGTGTGAGAAAAACACCAGAGCTCGTCATTTCTAGTCCAGTCCCTGGCACAACTGTTAAAAACCTTATTCTCTCGAGTCAGATGTGCCTGGGTTTAAAATCTGTCTCTAACACTGGAAGTTAGCTTTGTGACCTTAGTAGTCATTATAATTTTCGTTTTGAAGATTTAGAAACTGAAGTTCAGAGCAGTTGGATTATTTGAACCATTTCATGACATTGCTGTAATGAATAAATGAGATCATCATGCAAACCCTTGGCACAGTGCGCAGAACACACAGTGCGTGGCACTTGATAAATGGGGACTACCATCAATCTTATGATTAGCACTTTATTCTTACTATTATTATGGCACCGGCTGCCCTTCTTCCATCTAAAGTGCCTCAATAACCTGCCTTGAACGTGCCTCCCTTGTGTTTCCTTTGCAAGCACACTCGGGCCTGTTTGCTCCGCCACACGTCCACGTCTGGTCCACATTTACTCACTTTACAGTCTCTCCCATCTCACCCCCAGCATCAGCTCCCAAGCTTCTGCACTGCCTGGGGGGAGGGGTTACTTTTGCTCATTAGATGCTAAATTACTGCCACCAAAAAGTGACGAATGACAGTTGGCAACCTTTTACCACCATAAAGCTTAAACACTCACAGAAAAAGGAGCCACAGGAGAGCGAGGTTTGTGGGAGAACGACATGTCTGTGCTGGCAGGGTTCTGCGCGTTGGTAAGGAAGGAGACAGCTTCAGCTAATGAAACGAAGCATTTAGTAACACAGACCTGTCAGCACTGCTTGTCGTGCAAGACAGTGGATCTGCCACTTGCGAACGCACCTGCATTAACAGAAACATTTGTTCTTATGAAACGGTACCCAGAGTAGTGATTTCGTTAATAAAGATATAGGTTGTCGCATGTTTTCTTCTCATCCTTGGAACCCTTCCAAGCAGCCTCCTGACTGTGGGCCACGGACTTCCTGGGAATTATTCCCTGAGATGATTTGACAAATGCAATATATCCACCTATATTTCAGAGCCAGGGTGGATGCTGTGAGCTGAGCCCGAGGGATCTCCCTGTGACAACTGAGGTCTGCGTGCCTGTGCTTTTGTGAAGCAGGGATGGAGATGCAGAAATCCTGGACTGTCGGACCCAGAGCGAAGCGGTGCATGGTAGGGAGAAAGCTACCCACAACCGCCCGCGTCTCCCCGCCCTCTTCATAGCCAAGCCTCTCCAGTTTTCTCTCCCTCCCTCCCCTTCCTTCCCCATTCGGCTGCTGTCCCTCCACTCTACTCTGATCGCTCACACTCATGATCTCCATGTGGGGAACACATACATCTTTCTCAGTCCCCCCCTCACTTGACCCATGAGCAGAATTTCCCGCTACCGATCCCATCCTGCTGTTCTTGGTTTCCATGACTCCACACTGCTGTAGGTTCTCCTTTGATCTCTCTCACTACTCTTGCTTCGAGCTTCTTTTCGGGTTCATCTTCCTCTAACCTCAGCCCGTAAGTGCTGGTTATCCTTTGAGGGTCAGCCCTGAGGCCCATTATTTTCTCACACTTTTCACACATTTGTCCCACATGTGGCTTGTGCTACCCATGGCTCACACCACCACCTGTGTGCTGGTGACTCACACACCTGCCATCCCACACGATGTCTCAAAGGCACTACAAACTCAAAATGCCCAGATCTCAATGCCCAATCTTCTTCCCTAGCCATGGGCCCTCACCAGCTCTGCTATCTATTTTGTATTTGATGAGTCAGGGACTTAGAGATTATTTTCAACAGCTATCTTTTCTTGTACTCCAAGTCCAATTTATCAGCATGTCTCAGCTATTTTATTTCCCAGCTATTGCTCAAATCTTCCTACCTCGGCCCATCTCCAGACCCTGTCACAGGACCAGGCATGTAGAGGCACTCAATGAATATTTGATGAATGAATGAATTCCCACCGATTGTACTCCCGTCCCGGCTAGTAGAGTATCTGGCCAGGGGAGCTGCAGAGCTTCCTCAGAGGGGTTTTACTAATCTATGTCTCTCCCACTCTAAACGGGGTCCCATATTATGACCAAAGGGATCTAGACAAAAAGAGCAAATCTGATGACATCTTCTTTCCCCAGCTTAAAACACTTCAGTGGTTTCGCACGGCTCCTAGGATAGAATAAAAATTTATAACATGACTTACAAAGATTTGTTTTCCCACTGCCTGTCTCTCCAGCCTTATCTCACATCACACTCCACCTTTTCTCTTCGCTTCAGGCACACCGACCCCACTTCTTAGTGTCCTTCACACCTGCCACGCTCCCTCCTGACACCGACCTTCTACCTGGTCCACTTTTTCCTCTCTTTCCCAGGCATTTCTTAGTTAACTGGTGCTCGTCCTCCAGATCCTAGCTCCCATGTCATTGAGGTCCCCAAGGCCACCCACCTCAACCTCCCATCACACCGTATATATACTCTGACAGTAATCATTTCATTTTTTTAAATGTGTAATTATTTGATTAATATCTGTCTCCTTCAAGAGTATAAGCTCCACGATGACAGGAACAACACGTGGCTATGTTTTCCTAGGCTTGGGACCTAGCACAGCTGGTACTATTTGTTGGATACATTGAATAACTGTAAACCAGGAGGCCTGGGCCAGGTCCTGGTTCTGCCTTAGATGAATGCAGGGATCAAAGAAATTCTGTCTTCATTACTGAAATTTACTCGCACAAAGCAAAAATCCTGTCCACTGGGGGATCCAGTCCATTCACGGATCAATCTTTTAAGCAGAGTTCACAGTTTTTAGAAGCTTGGGTCCAGGCAACTGACAGCACTCAATTGCCTCAGTCTAATTCCTGAAATTCCCTCCCTCAGCAGCGGCCGGTGCTCCAGGGTGCAGACTTCCCTGGACTGAGCTCCGGATTAGAAACCTGTGCAGGGAGGAACAGCAGCTTGTGTTCTGGGGCTGCAGGGACAGAAAGGCAGCTGGTCACGTTCTGGGATGCCCAGGGCTTGCCCGCTGCTCTGTGGATGAAGCACTGCAGGGACCTGTTGACTTCTCCTCTCGAATCCTTGCGTAGCACCTCCAGAACCCGTGGGTCCGTCGTTTAATATAACTGGGGGCTGCTAACAACGACGCCTTTTCACATGCTTTGTCACAGTTTACCTTTATCAAGACTGATTTATGGGCATTGTTTTTATTCTCATCTTTTATTTTAGAAACAGATTAGAGAAGGCAAGTGGCCTGTATTCTGTGGCCCCTCTCGTAAGCCTGGTTTCAAATTTACCTCTTCTCACTCTGAAACTCGTGACTTTCCTACTGCATTATTTAAATCACTTTTGCTATGTTTCTGTGTTGTTATGGACTGAATAGTGCCCCTTCAAAATTCCTCTGTTGAAGCCCCCAACCCCCAATGGGACTATATTTGGACATAGGGCTTTTAGGGAGATAATTAAGGTTGAATGAGGTCATAGGGTTGGGACTTTTAATGCAATGTGGTGTTCTTTTTTTTTAATCCTCACCTGAGGACATTTTTCCATTTTTTGCACAGATAGAGTGGGAGGGAGAGAGAGGAAGAGAGAGAGAGAGAGAGAGGGGGGGGGAAACATTGATGTGAAAGGGACACATCGAGTGGCTGCCACCCGCACGACCAACCAGGGCCGGGGACAAACTGCAACCGAGGTACATGCCCTTAGCGGGAACCGAACCTGGGTCTCTCCGGACCGCAGGAGGATGCTCTCACCGCTGAGCCAAACCGGGGCCAGGGCGCAATGTGGTGTTCTTATAAGAGGAAGAGACCTCTCTCTTTCTCTCTTCACTCAAGCTTGAAGGACAGGCCAGGTGAGGACACAGTAAGAAGGTGGCCATCTGTAACCTAGGAAGAGAGCCTTCATCAGCTACCAACTCTGATGGCACCTTGACCTTGGACTTCCAGCTTCCGGAAGTGGGAGAAAATAAACGTCTGTTAAGTCACATGGTATTTTGTTAGGGCAGTCTGAGCAGCCCAAGGCACATATCAAGTCAGACTGCTACAATAGAGGGTCAGGTGGGTATAAAACCGGCAACCAGATAAGCCCCATGTCAAAGGAGACAACCTCAGATAGAGGCCCCAGTGATTGTAGAACATGGGTTACCTCTCATTCCAGGCAGAGATGGTTTTCTGCACTGCTGGGTGCAGGGGTTCTGGGCCCGTAGGAGTCAACTTCAATCTAGGATTCAGCAGGTCTTCTGAGCCACCAAGGCTCCTTGCATTCTGTATCCCCCACAATCCAGCACATGGTGGCCCTGAATAAAATATGGGACATCATTAAATTAGAATCCTAATACAGCAGGAATGCTAAAATGTGCTATTTTAAATCATAAATTGCCTGAAAGCAAACTTTCCTTGGAAACACAATGGAAAGACCTACTGATTCTTTATCTACAGTAAACGAGGGAAGAAGATGGACTGGCAGGCGCACAGGTTTAATGTTCTATCAGCAGCAGCAGGCCAGGCTGTGTGAGCATCTCTCCCCCCAGACCCCCTTCGGCCTGGCTCCCCCAGCAGAGGTATGTTGTCTTTTTAGAGGGTCAGTGTTATGATCTGAAAGCTGTGCAGTCTGTGATGGGCAACATGCTCTTCATTTTCAGGGAATGACGGCCACATAAAGAAAACAAACCTCGAGAAGCCTCAGAGAAAACACTCTTGGGCGGAAGGTCTTTCCTGGCCTCGGGGCTGCTTTTGATTGTATTTGCCATGTTCACCAATTTCATCTGTGTTGAGAGCCATTCCAGGTGAACAGCAGTTGTAAAAGACTGACTACCAGGGAGGTCATTAGAAGACATCTTTCTGGGGCTACACATTAGCCTCACACCACAGATGCTTGTGGATAAGACAGTGCTTACAGATCTATGGGAATTCTCTTGGAGAGGAGACCTCACTTGGCCACAGGTGGCGCTAAAATCCCCCATTCTCTCCAGTTGACTTGAGGGCCATCAGCCACATTCCTGCAGTCACCGGTGCTTAAGTTTTTAAAAAAATATGCAAGGCAACATATACAGATCATGTATCATAGAAATGTACACTTGAAATCTATATACATTTTATTAGAAAGGGAAAAAATAAAAATACACTTTATTTTTTAAGAATAGTTCTAGACTTAAAGAAAAATTGCAAAGACTGCACAGATACTTTTCACATACCCCACACCCAATTTCCCAGATTAATAACATCTTACATTAGTATGGTCCATTAGTATTGTTGCAATTAATGAGCCAATATTGATACTCTTAACTAAACGCCATCTGTTATTCAGATTTCCTTAGTTTTTACCTAATGTTCTTTTTCCTGTTTCATGATCCCCATGAGGATGTCTCATTACATTTAGTTGTCATGTCTCCACAGGCTCCTCTTGGCTGGGCAGTTTCTCAGACTTCGATGACCCAGCAGTTTTGAGTACTAGTCAGGAAATTTGTAGAATGACCCACAGTTGGCATTTATCTGATGTTTCACTCGATATTTGTGAGGTGTCTCTACTGTTAAGTCCCCCTTGGCCCCCTGTTCCAACCTGTACTCAGGGAGGAAATCCTGCTTGGCACAGCCAACCCTTCAGCAGTGAGAAACCTGTTCAGCTGAGGAGGGTGGAGTGGTTTCCTGGGTGTAAGAGGAATTCCGCTGTACGGCAGGACATCTCTCTACGTGAAAAAGCCTGGAGTGGATCTTCTGGAAACTCAAAACTCCCTTATCCGGGAAGAGCCCTGGCTCTCAGAAAAGGCTTGTGCACCTACCATGTTTGGACTTCCACTTTGGAGTGGGAGGGAGCTCACCGTCTCCCTCACAATAGCTCATTGGCTGGCTCATTCTTATGCATGTGGTTCTTTATTTTAAATGGTGAGTGTTAGTTTTGTTTCAGGGTCAACATGCAGTGTTTATGTTGGCTTCTTTATTAGCACGTGGTAAAATTTCTATTCCAGATTCTGTCCAGGGAGAAAGGAAAGATACGCGAAGCCAGATAGACACCTACCGCGTCACTTCCTGACTAATGACCAAAAGCGCTGTTCTAATCCTGTCATCGGAAATTCATCATATGCCAGGACACACGTCAGAGAAGGTAGTGGAGAGTTATAAACAAACTGTGCAAAGTGGGATCGTTTTCCTAAGAACAGGAGGTTTGTCTTTCATCAGATTAGTTTGTGGTGGAAGAAGGGTAACTGAGAAAAGAAAGACTTCCTTTCTGAATGATTGTGCTTATGCCTGAAATCTAAATATATTTCCAGATCATACTTCAAAATAGAAAAGTATTTTAATTTCTCTTAAAAAAATTTCTTTTGGAAACATTGTTGACATGCAAACAGGATTTCTATGAAAAGGAGCCACCTTATTTTTGTAGTTACTGGGAGGGAAATGAAGGGCACGATGTAAAATCTCAAATAGATTTAGCAATCCCACCAAGTCTGCTCTATTTCTTTTTTTTTTTTTTAATTATTTTTTTATTAATTAATTTCTTTATTTTTGTTGCAGATCTCCTTTTCCCCCCACTGATTCCCCCCTCCCCAGCCCTCCCTGCCCTGTCCCCAGTTTGTTGTCCATGTCCACTGTTCATACATTCATATAAGTTCTGTGGTTTATCTCTCCCCCACCACCCCCTCTTCTGGGGATTGTCAGTCTATACCCCACTTCCACGTCTCTGGGACTACCCTATTCCTCAGACTCTTATGTTCATTATATTCCACAAATAAGTAAGATCATATGATACTTGTCTTTCTCTGTTTGGCTTGTTTCACTTAGGATACTTTCCAAGTCCCTCCATGTAGTCTCAAAGGATAAGAGATCTTTCTTTCTTACAGCTGCATAGTGCTCCATTGTGTATATGTACCACTGCTTTTTTATCCATTCGTCTACTGGTAGACACTTGGGCTGTTTCCAGATCTTAGCTATTGTAAATAGTGCTGCTACAAACATGGGGGTACATATATTCTTTCCGATTGGTGTTTGAGGCTTCATAGGGTATATTCCTAGAAGTGGGATCACTGGGTCAAATGGAAGTTCAATTTTTAATTTTTTGAGGTAACACCATAGTGTTTTCCATAGTGGCTGCACCAGTCTGCATTCCCATCAGCAGTGTACTAGAGTCCCCTTTTCTCCACACCCTTGCCAACACTTGTTTGATGATTTGTTGATGGTGGCCATTCTGTCAGGTGTGAGGTGATACCTCATTATTGTTTTAATTTGCATCTCTGATGATTAGTGATGATGAGCATTTCTTCATATGTCTCTTAGCTATTTGTATGTCCTGTTTGGAGAGGTGTCTATTTAGTTCCTCTGCCCATTTTTTAATTGGGTTCTTTGTATCCTGCTACTTTGCCAAATTCATTTATTAAGTCTAGTAAATTTTTGATGGAGTCTTTGGGGTTTTCTACGTATAGTATCATGTCATCTGCAAATAATGACAGTTTCACTTCCTCCTTTCCAATTTGAGTCCCTTTTATTTTTTCTTCCTGTCTGATTGCTGTGGCTAAGACTTCCAGTACTATGTTAAATAAGAGTGGCAAAAGAGGGCCTCCTTGCCTTGTTCCTGTTCTTAAGGGAAAAGCTTTTAGTTTTTGTCCATTGAGTATGATGTTAGCTGTAGGTCTTTCATATATGGCATTTATTATGTCTAGATATGATCCCTCTAATCCCACATCGCTGAGCATTTTTATCAGAAATGGATGCTGGATTTTGTCGAAGGCTTTTTCGGCATCTATTGATATGATCATGTGATTTTTATTCTTCATTTTATTTATGTGGTGTATCACGTTTATTGATTTGCAAATATTGTACCAGCCTTGCATCCCTGGGATGAATCCCACCTGGTCATGGTGGATAATTTTTTTGGTGTATTGCTGGAAGCGATTTGCTAGTATTTTGTTCAGGATTTTGGCATCTATGTTCATCAGGGATATTGGCCTGTAGTTTTCTTTCTTTGTAGTGTCTTTTTCTGGTTTTGGAATTAGAATTATGCTGGCTTCATAAAATGAGTTTGGAAGTCTTCCTTCTTCAAGAATTTTTTGAAATAGTTTGAGGAGAATGGGTGTTAGTTTTTCTTTGAATGTTCGGTAAAACTCCCCCGTGACGCAATCCGGGCCTGGGCTTTTGTTTGCTGGGAGAGTCTTGATTACATCTTCAATTTCTTCTGTTGTTATTGGTCTGTTCAAGTTTTCTATCTCTTCCTGGTCCAGTTTTCGGAGACTACGTGTTTCTAGAAATTTGTCCATTTCGCTTAGATTGCCGAATTTGTTGCCATATAATTGTTCATAATAGTTTTTAACGATCTTTTGTATTTCTATGGTGTCAGTTGTTACTTCTCCTCTTTCATTTCTGATTTTGTGTACAGTGATACCTCGGTTCTCGAACATAATTCGTTCCAGGAGGACGGTCGAGAACCGAATTGTTCGAGAACCGAAGCAATGAAACCCAATAGGAAAGCGGACTCCACAAAGCGTGACTCTCTCTCTGCACTCACACTGATGACGCAAGCAAGGCGCGCTGGGCCGAATGAACGCCATTCGGCTCAACTCGGAAGTTCGAGTTCCAAATATTTGTTCGGATTCCGAGACAAAAGTTTCTCGAATCCTGATTTGGTCGAAAACCAAGGCGTTCGAGAACCGAGGTATCACTGTATTTGGTTTCTCTCTCTTTGTTTCTTGGTGAGTCTAGCTAAGGGTCCATCAATCTTGTTTATCTTTTTTGAAAAACCAGCTCTTTGTTTCATTGATCCTTTGAATTGTTTTTTTTTTGGTCTCTATGTCATTTATTTCTGCTCTGATCTTCACTATTTCCTTCCTTCCACTTGTTCTGGGGTTTTCTTTTTGTTTGCTTTCTAGTTCTTTAAGTTGTGAGGTTAGATAGTCTATTAGAAATGTTTCTTGTTTCTTGAGGTAGGCCTGTAGTGCTATGAACTTCCCTCTCAGAACTTGCTTTCGCTGCATCCCATAGATTTTGTGTTGTTGTGTCTTCATTTTCATTGGTTTCCAGGACGTTTTTGATTTCTTCTTGATCTCCTCGGTGACCCATTCATTGTTTAATAACATGCTATTTAGCTTCCATGTGTTCTTGATGATTTGTTGATTGCAGCCATTCTGACAGGTGTGAGGTGATACCTCATTGTTGTTTCAATTTGCATCTCTCTGATGATTAGTGATGTTGAGCATTTCTTCATATGTCTCTTAGCCATTTGTATGTCCTGTTTGGAGAAGTATCTATTTAGTTCCTCTGTCTATTTTTTAATTGGGTTCTTTGTCTTTCTTTTGTTGAGTTGTATGAGCACTCTCTATATATTGGAAATTAACCCCTTATCTGATATATCATTGGCAATTATGCTCTCCCATACAGTGGGTAGCCTTTCCGTTTTGATGAGTGTATCTTTCGCTGTGCAGAAGCTTTTGAGTTTGATGTAGTCCCATGTGTTCATTTTCTCCTTTGTTTCTATTGCCTTGGTGGCAAGAGCATACAGTGGAGTAAGGACAGCCTCTTTAATAAATGGTGCTGGGAAAATTGGACAGCTAGCTACATGCAGAAAAATGAAACTAGACCATCAACTTACACCCTACACGAGAATAAACTCAAAATGGATAAAAGACTTAATTGTGACTCATGAATCCATAAAAATCCTAGAAGAAACTGTAGGCAACAAAATTTCAGACATCATACGCAGCAGAATTTTCACTGATACATCACCTAAGTCTGCTCGATTTCATTCCCACACTCAACTCATCCAACTCCTGAGTCTTCCCTTGCTTTGATTTTTAAAGAATATTTCAGTGTACACATTTGTCAGTGTAGACCACACAAAGTAAAAAATACTGCCCGTTCCACCAAAAGTTATAAAGGGGTCAGTATGTTATTTGCTATAAAAATACAGTAAATTCCTCACCCCACAAAGATACTGCCTCCGAGAGAAAGAGAAGCTGTGGCCTGTGGGGGTGGGGTGGCCGCCGATCCTCGCACACGCGCACGTGCACGCAGTGGAACCTGTCTTCTCTGCCAAGTGATTCCCATCATCCTTAAGCCTTTTTGTTGATTCCATTTGGACAGCAGGTGTACTGAACTGGCTAGTTTGAAGTTGCTTCTGATTCTCAGAGTGGTTGTGAGCCTGCCTGACCCTTTAGCCTGGGTGAGAGTCTCCTTTTACAAGTCCTATAATACTTTGGATTTCTTTACCATAGTACACTTGACTGCAAATATGCACTCAATGCAGTGAGCATTGGGTGATTCTATCTCCTCTACTGGGCTATAAGCCCCACGAGAGCAGGGACCATGCGTTCATATCAGTGAACAGTTCAGAAATTCATGCACTGCAAAGGCAGACGCTAGGAATGGCAGTTGCAATAACAATCCAAAGGGAATCTGGACTCGGGGCGCTCAACCAGACAGGAGGTCAGAGTGAGCAGAGGGCCACCTCTGAGTCCTGTCAGGAGAGCTGACTAGCCTTCCAGGTTGGGCCTATCAGAGCTGGCCTCAAGCAGGAGGGCTTTGATGCTGTCACAGGAAACAATGACTTGGACAAGTCAAGGTTTGCAGGATGGCAGTGATTTAAGGCTCATTCCAGTTGAATGCTCTTGTACCTGTACAGTCCAAATGCTGTAACCACCAGCCACATGTGGCTATTTCAATTAAAATTAAATAAAACATATCTGACAGTTCTGCTGTCTTACGCACCAGCTACATGACCCCTCAAAGCCTCAATTTCCTCTGTGAGATTCACACATGCTACATAGGGATGGGTGAGAATGTAATGAGATAAGCAAACTGAAAAGAAATGAGAGCGCCTGCAGGCAGGTGGCTCCAACATCACTTGGGATTGCTTGCTGACCACAGAGATCCCTAGGCTCTCTCTTGACCTGGCGAATCAGGATTTCTTTGCTTAATCCATGTGAATTAACTTTCTAGGTGGTTCTGATGGGCAGTCAGACTTGGAATCTGGATGGACTTGAATGAAGCTGAGGGTTATCTCAATCATCTCACCTCCAACCTTTAATATTCAAATCCCTCTTGCAGCATCTTTACAAAGTGTATCTCTAGCATCTGTTTAAATACCTCCAGAGACAGCAAACTCACTACCACTTGAAACAGCTTTGTCCATATTTGGCAGCTTTCAGAATGCTTCTAGTGCTCAACCAAAAGCTGTCTCAAGTATTTTTTTTCTGCACAGATGCTGATTGTACTCCTGGGATATGCAGAATAGATTTACTCCTCTTCCAATTTGATAGCTCTTCAGATACTTGAAGTCACTTCTCATGTCCCCTAGAGTACTCTCTTTTCTAAAATGCATCCTGCACCAAAGTTCCAGTCCCCAAACTTCAACCTCTGCTTATATACGCCTTGCCAAATGCACCCCAATGGCCAGAATCCCAACTGTTGTGTCCGTCCTGTTCTCTGAGAGCTGACCTACCTTTGGAGTTTAGCATTCCCTTCTTCCGACCACTCTTCCCTTGGCAAGTGGACAAAAGATACTCTTTTCCATTGGGTGCCTCAAAAGGAATGTTGCATCTTTTATTTATTTATTTATTTATTTATTTATTTATTTATTTATTTATTTATTGGTATGTGCCCCTAGCGGGAACCGAACCCGGAACTCTCTGGTCCACAGGCCGACGCTCCAACTGCTGAGCCAAACCGGCCAGGGCGGAATGTTGCATCTTTTAATGATTTCCATCTCTTCAAACATAATGTAAACTGCCCCAAGTCAAGACTTTTTCATATAATAATACAAAATTTTTAATTGAAGGACAGAGATGAGGTTAAAGAGGCTGAGACAACACCTAGCCAAGTTCCTTCTGTGAGACCCATTTTAAAGACTAGATTGGGGCAGCCAGTAGGAAAAGTGTATGGAGGTTCCTCAAAAAATTAAAAATAGAATTGCCATATGAGTTAGCAATTCCACTTTGAAAAATATATCTGAGGGAAACAAAATCACTCTCTCTAAAGGATATAATGGAATCTTAGTCACCCCCCCAAAAATCCTAGCATTTGTGACAACTATTTGAATAACTATTGAGGGCATTGTGTTAAGTGAAATAAATTAGAGAAAGGTAAATATTCTATAATCACATACATGTAGAGTCTAAAAAATATCAAACTCATAAAAGCAGAGAACAGATTGGTGGTTGCCAGGGGAAGGGATAGAAGGTGGGGAAAATGGGTGAAGGTGATCAGAGGGTACAAACTTTTGGTTATAAGGTGAATAAGTTCTAGGGATCTAATATACGGCATGGTGACTACAGTTAACAATACTGTATTGTATATTTGAAAGTTGCTAAGAGAGTAGATCTTAAAAGTTCTCACAACACACAAAAACTATAACTATGTGAGGTGATGGATGTGTTAACTAAACCTATTGTGCTATTCATTTTGCAATATATACATATATCTAGTCATTACATTATGTACCTTAAACTTACAGTGTCATATGTCAACTATATCTCAATAAAGCTGGAATAATTAAAGATTAGCAAATGGAGGCACTAGCAGGGTACTGAGTTACCCAAGTACTTATACATATTATCTACCTCCTATCACCTAGTATAAGGTATCCTTTTAACAACAGGACTTCCTACTTATATATGCATATGTCTCAAGCCAATGTCCTCTAGATCTTTTACTGATCTTCAAAGGCTTTTACTTTTAAAATATGGATCAGTACTCATAAAAAGTAAAAAAAAAAATTACATAAAACTATGGATGTATGACTTCTCTTGAAATACCGGAATTCTTACTCTTCTTGGCCTGCATTGCTACATAGTAACAATGGGATTGACCACCTGTGCATTTAGATGGGGCTCACACTCTCCACATCACCTGCTTGACCTTTCTCGGTGCTAAATAGAGCTAAAACTGAATGCAACATTTGTGAGAACGGCCGAAACCCAGTATAAGGAGAAGGAAGACTTGAAAAGTGGGAAGACAAAAGCCAGAGATCTACCTGTCTCCACTTATCTTTCTAACCTAGCCTTAGGGAACCACTCCCCTGCTCCGAAAACCTAAGCCATCCCTCTGCAGTAATCCGTGCATGCAGAGGATTCACCCACAAAGCTTAGCTTCCTAAAATACTGCTATTGAAATAGCAACTGGCAGTCTCATTCATTTTAAATAAGACTAAAGCATAGAATCACACCTTTTTTCTTGGCTGCATTGAATTATTGAATTGTTCTTATGTTAAATCCCAGATCACTTAGAAAATTCATACGAGACTAACCTATGTTCTTTTTTTCCTCTCCATCTTGGAACATTAGAAAAATCATTTTTTTCTTTTTCTTTCCATCTCTTAACCAGGTCTGGTCATTCATTTGTACTGCTTTACACCAAACTGTAACACAGGAAGTTCATGTATGTGCTGAGGCTACTGAACTCTTTCTTGTTCTTCTTTTTTTTAGCTACCCAACTTTCATTTTTTCTTCTTTTAGTAAAGAATACCTCCATTTCCTTCTGGAGATCCCCAGCCGCCCTACTTACAAAAAGATGTGTTTCTTTTTTTTAATTTTAATTTTAAAAATTAAGATATAATTGGCATATAACATTGTATTAATTTTAAGCATGACATGTAATGATTTGATATATATGTATACACTGCAAAATTACTCCCACATAAGTTTAATTAAGATTCATCACCACCCAGTTACAAATTCTTTTCCTTGGGACAAGAACTTTTAATATCTACTCTCTTAGCAACTTTCCAATATACAATATAGTATTGTTAACTATAGGGGCCATGCTGTACATTACATCCCCCAAACTTATTCACTTTGTAACTGCAAGTTTGTATCTTTTGACCATCTTCACCCATTTTTCCTACCCCCCACCCCCCACCCTTGCACCTCTGGCACCTCTGGCAACCACCAATCTATTCTATGTATCTGTGAGTTCAATTTTTTTTTTTTTTTTTTAAGATTCCACACATCAATACTTGTTATTTCTTGTCCTTTTGATGATAGTCACTCTAACAGGTGCAAGATGATATCTCATTATGGTTTTGATTTACATTTCTCTGGTGATTTGTGATGTTGAGCACCTTTTCATGTACCTATTGGTTATTTATACGTGTTCTTTGGAATAATGTCTAGTGAGATCCTCTGCCTATTTTTACATTACATTGTTTTTTTCTCTATTAAGTTGTATGAGTTCTTTACCCATTTTACATATGAATCCCTTATCCAATACATGATTTGAAAATATTTTCTCCCTCCTGGTAGGTTGCCTTGCCATTTATAGAACCAATTTGAACCAATGAGAACTAGTCGTAGTAACCAGGAAAGAGACAGGTGATTTCTTATCTCCTGGAATAAACAGAAGCTGCCTGGAACTCCTGCAGCCATCTTGTCATGACAATGAGAAAGGGGCCAACACAAAGAAGAGAGGTGCCAGGATGTCATTTGACTCCTGAGTCAAGCCACATGGGGAGATAAATAATACCCTTGGCCTTTTCATTATCATGAGAAAATGAAGTCTTATAATCCTTAAGCCATTTATGATTTGGTTGCCGGCTGAATTCTTATAAGTTGAAAGCATTTGCTTCTTCTGACGTTAATTACCACTTTAGAAATACTACCTCTTTGTTTTCTATTGATTCTCAGTGGATCAATATAATTACACTTTAGTTCTCAGCTCTGTTAAGCTCCCTCAGATTCTTCTTTACCGAACACACTATTAATAAACACGTAGAGGCATGAGGAAAGCTGCTCATTTAAAGAACTTCACAGTTAGATCCCTTTATTAACCAGGGCATCCTCTTGTAGATTGTTACCACCCTCCAATGTGACCGCTTTGGAGATTCTGTTGTCATCTGCATAAGCAGAAACCACTCCTAATACTTACCCATGTCTGAGCTCTGCTGGGCTATGTTTTTCTTCTTCAATCCATTCCCTCTGCATTTCATCTTCTGAGGATGCCTGATTTCTCATCCATTGAAGTCTCCTTTTACTTATATTCAAGAATTGTATTTTTAAAAATATAATTTTGGGAATGCTAAGGGCCTTGGAATAGAAGAGAGAGGCTATAATTTATATTTATTTATTTGGATTGAATAAAAAAATCTCAAATGGCTCCATCTCTTTTAGTTCACATTTCTAAAATGGAGTTTACTCAGCTAGCATTGCCTCTATAATGACTTAACTGCTTTCTTATAAAAAGGCCAGTGTATGCCCCCCCCCCCCCCCCCCGGTGATTTCCCCCACTGCCAGAAACAGGCTCTCATCTCTTTTATTATGATCCTGTGTTCTGATTCACTAGCTCCTTTGGATTGGAGTTCCTCAGGGACATGCCTTAAAATAAAATAACTGAACAGTAAAGAAGTGAGATACATAATAAATTATAAACACAAATGAGTTCCATAAAAGATTTACCTGGAGTGAAAGGGGATTTGATATCTGCACATAAAAAAAAATGAGTGTAGCTCACCACACCATCTGATTTCCTTTAGCATGCCATAGTTTTGCATATTTCTTGAAGGTCTTATTATTGCGAACAAATAGGGACCTACTCGTTTTTTGTTTTCCCCTACCAGTCTCTGTTATGTTCTTTTCCATACACTGATCTTCTAAATGTAGTGATAAGAGTCACCTGGCACTAACAGCCTCTTGGAGCTTAAATCTGCAGCATTCACAGCTTTGACCACTTGCCTGCAAACCTGCAGATGCATGTTCAGGAATAACCACAGCAGTCCTATAGACTTTGTTTTGGAGCGGGAAGTGCCTTGCTAGCATTGAGTTAATAGAGCAGTGAGGCTGGTGTGAAGGAGGCTGTTTTGCAGCTAGCGAGGGTCCCTGCCTGACTGTCTGGTATCCACACTGCAGTTAGCACCAGTTCCCTATACTCTGGGGCCTGGACGGCACAGGGCACTGACTCAGACTGCCTGACCTAGATCGCCAGTTCCACCCTCCCTGGGTCTGCAACCTTGGGCGTGGTACTCGACTTCTCTACGTCTGTTTCCTCTTCTGTAAAAGGGAGATAATAATAGTGCTTAGTTCATAGGACTATTTTGAAAATTACAAAGAAAAATTCAAGTAAAATGCTTAGAATAGTGCCTGGCTCACTATTTATACTAAAATACTAAGATGAATTTCAAGATTGTGGGTTTGCAAAATTCTCTAATTATATCTCTCAAGGATATCAAGGTTGAACCACATTCCACATAGTTCAGTGGCAGCGTAGTAGCAACAGCACTCTCCCTGACACCAGGCTCCATGAGATTTGATCTTGGTTTTGGGTTATAAACACTGATTTGCCCTTGGTCTCTCTTGAAAGATGCACAGATAGGAACTCTCTGGCATGTGTGCTGATATGTGTCCATCTTTACCCATGGCAGTCCTCATGAATCAACCCAAGTGCTCTCTTTAACTGAGCCCAGACCAGACCTCAGAATTCTCAACACAGAGCCTGGCAGCACTGGTAACTGGAATCAGCTCGTGAGAGGTAGCCTATTTGTTATCCTTATTCTAGAAACTCAATGCAATACTATTACCACCTTTCAGGAGGAAAATCGAATGGAGGAGGGGGCTAAGGCAGTCAGGAAGAGGACAAAGGGTGACTGATATTCCCTGCAGCATCTGCTAAGCCATTCCCTGTCAGGAACACTCACTCTTCATTACCCCAGCACGATGATTTGCAAGAACATAAAACGAGCTAATTTTGGAGATTTGTCAACGCAAAATCTCAAATAATAAAACATCCAGATTTATACAAGAGCTGCTGTACAAATGACAGTAGAATTTATCTGTGCAACTGGGGAGGGGGTGAGGGATGCACACTGCAGAGAATGATCAGCTGGCAGATTGCTTTATGTGTGGAGAAGTATTCTTGCATTCATTTTTTCAGTTACGGGAAGGCTGAGAAACTCTTAATGCAGAAATTATAGAGAGAAATGTTTATTAATGAATACATTATTTACTTTTGTAGCATTGTGGTCTGGGTCAAGATATTTGTGCATGACTATTGATTAGAAAAATTTCTACCCAAATTAAAAAGAGAATGCTTTAAGGGGTGAAAAGGAAGTAGGGGATGAATGATGCAAGTCTCCATTGGCCGAATGGCTGGTGCAACATGGTGAATGGTGAAATTTTCCTAACTACTTCCAATTTAGCCTTTTCTGTGTCCAACACTGCCACCTTGACCCCACTTTTCTTGACCTCACTTCTCTTGACCTGGTCTATAAATGGGAACATCTGTGTGAGGCACTGATAGTCCTTTGAATAGTGAAAAAGGTAGGTTGTTCTCCTGTAGTTTGGGCCCCTGTTTGTACCTCTCATTTCACTTCCTTTTATTGGTCTCTTCACTGGCTTTGGCTCTCTGGCATTGGAGTGGGCTGGTGACTGTTCGTGATGCTGACCCTTTGGTTATAGTGGACTGGCTGCTCCTTGACTCAAGTTGAGTCAATCACTTTTTGTCTCCTAGAAATTTAGAATCAGAACTTAGAGATTTGTACAGAGCATCTTTGCCTATGTTGATACTTGTAAAATAACATATCAGAGTTGATGAGTCACTGTCTTCTGCCACCATACGGACTCAGTAGCATTTAAGAGATATTGAGAGAAAGAGAGGAGCAGGAGGAGGAGAGAGAAAGAGAGCAGAAAAAAATAGAGATGAAAAACAAGGAAGTGCTCTAGCCTGTGTTTTTTCATATTTTTGTTTGCCAGACCTGTCCCTTTCTGAGGACTGGCTGCATTCTGGGTCAGCAAGGCGGGTTCGGTAGATCTGGCTCAAGGGAACCACAGTCTGCTAAGACCACTATTTTCTAGTTCTTATAATGTTCATCTCACCTTTTTATGACTGCTATGTTGGTAGGTCTTAAAACACCTCATCATTTCTAGCCTTTGGATCATAATCATATTCCCCAGTGAAAGATGTTCTCCGCGCCTTGATTAACAAGTCAGTGTGTGGACTGACACACGCAGAAAAATGGAGATGGACTACTATTTCACACCACACACATGAATCAACTCAAAATGGATTAAAGATGTGAACATAAGACCTGACACCATAAAACTCCTAGAAGAAAACATAGGCGGTAAGGTCTTTGACATTGGTCTTGACGTAGTTTTTAAATTTTATTTTAAAACAAAAGGAAAAATAAATGGCTGGGACTAATACATAAAACTAAAATGCTTCTACATAGTAAAGGAAACTATCAACAACATGAAAAGGCAACCTAGTGAGTGGGATGAAATATTTGCAAATCATATGTCTCATAAGGGGTTCATTTCTAAAATATATAAAGAACTCATACAACTCAGTAGCAAAAATCCAATTAATGAATCAGCAGAGAATATGAATAGACATTTTCCCAAAGGAGACATGCAGGTGGCCAAAAAGTACATGGAAAGGGGCTCAATATCAGTAATCATCAGGGAAATGCAAATCAAAACCACAGTGAGAAATCACCTCACACCTGTGAGAATGGCTGTTATTAAAAAGACAAGAAATAGCAAGTGTTGGTGAGGATGTGGAGAGAAGGGAACTCTTATGCACTGTTTTATAAAATAACTAAGTCATGGGGATGTAATATACAGCATGGTGACTATAGTTAAGAATACTATATTGTATATTTGAAAGTTGCTGAAAAAGTAGATCTTAAAAGTTCTCGTCACAAGAAAAAATTGTAACTATGCGTGGTGATTATTTTGCAATATATACAAATTCTGAATCTGTTATATACCTGAAACTAATATAATATTATGTGTCAATTATATCTCAGTATAAAAACAAGTAAGTCAAGGCACGTTACGTAGCATCAAATTTGGGTGCCGAAATATTTTCCTCCCAGACTGACGTGCCATCACCTTGAACTTTCTTTGTCAAAGTCAAGAGGGAGCAGGAGATAGTCGTGGTTGTCTCTGGCTACCTTCCATAACTCAGTTCACTTCCAGATCATGCCTTATTTTCTTGACTTAGCATTATGACTAACCCTTACCACAGCATCAAGATAAGTGTTATTATTCTTGTTTTACAAATGGGAGGGAATATCAAACTCAAAGAAGATCATGTAGTGGGCCAAATGCCAAATAGGGCCCACGTGGTAGAGTTGGAACTTTAATCCCAGATTGGCTGGCTCAGCCTAAAGCCCCATCACTCTGTGTTCATTTGCTTCCTATGCCCAGTGAAACAGAAAGTGGGTTTATTCTTCCAACACTGGGGAAAACTGCTCTCTCAACTCAGTCCTAGTGATTTCAGCTCTACGCTTTCTGCTTTCTCTATATTTGACTTTCAGTGGAATGTGGTTAACTGTGTGGATTGGTTGAACCCTGTGTTGCTCTGGAGAATGGGTAGTTAGATGCATTGATTCATGAAATAAAAAAACAAGAAAGAGGGAGGAGATTCTGACAAATGATGCCAAAATGGACTGGAAATTCATACAAAAGGCAAGTAACCTCCAGCTCCCCAGACATGCCCCTGTCTTCAAGGAGGACTATGACAGACAGCCTTGGAGTAACACCTTCTCCCAGCTTCCACACATTCCTGTCCCTGCGCTGCAAGTTGGCATTCTGTGGTGCCTCTTTCCCATTCTTTCCCCTTCAACTCTGTAGATGTGTATTTCACCCTGATTGCACCAGACACGCCCTGTCCTGCAGGGAGGATGAGATGCATGCATGTGCTCTAAGTCTTCCTGCTGCCAGAATGTTCCCGCCTGTCATGCCTCTCCCTGGTCCATTAATTCCTCTTCTTGATCTCTCTCATTGATTCTCTCTTCCTTATGCATTATGGTCAGAAGGGGAAGGAAATTATCCATTCCTGTTTGTATCTTTCTCTAAATGACATACCTCCAAACCCTATAATCTGTGAAGAGAAGAAATCTTGTGATTTCATTGGAGGAAATTTATCCCAAGTGAGACTCTTTCTGAGTAGATCATCATCACCCTTTCTAAAGTTCCTCTTGGACAGAAGGCTTTCCTGCTCCAGCCTGTTGCCTTTCCAGTACGGGGCTCAGATGGCAGCAGATATTCAGGACAGCGGACAACCACTGTTTCTTTTTCGCAAGGGTCATTTACATTTTGTCACCTCTAAGATGTGCTGACTCCCCTCCAGACTCTCGAACTGGCTCAGATAGTTCCAGTGCTATGACTTTTTTCAGGGATCCATTCCGGCCAAACCCACAGCTTTGGTAGCTCCTAGTCCTCTCCATTGTCCTACGAGTGCCTGAAGGCAGAGCTGACCACCAACAGGGAGCCATAATTGTTCACCTAATCTCTCCCCTCTGGGTGATTTCTGAAAAGCTCCTTAACAAAGCCTACAGCGGTATTCTCAGCTCAGCCCAGAATATAATAAAAAGTCGTAGCTACAATAAAGATTTTTTATAAGTAATTTTATTTATGTTTTTATGGTTTCTCAAGCTCTTTTAATTACAGCCTACGTAGAGCTCAGGATCTGTCATGAATGATAAAAGACCATTCTCATTACCTTAAATTTACTTCCCTTCCGCCCAATCCATTAACCTTTATTACTATAAGTTATGGCCGTTAGAAGCCAGAGCTAAAGAACAAAGTTTACTTCTGTTTAAGTTGTGAAGGCAGGTAAGTCACTGCTCTCTGTGTGAGAGGGGGGGAGGAATAGAGAGTGTCTCATTTGGTGGATACATAAAAAAGTGCATTATATTCCTTTCAGAAGGTAATTTTCTAGGAGTCATTTGCCAGGTTTAGTTAGAAGTTCCTTTCTGAGGTAGAAAATGAGAAAAAAGGAAAGAGAAAAATGGATTGGCTGACAGATGATGAAGTGATGATAAAACAGAAGACAGCAGAGGATTATAGACCAGGAAGACAGCAGGTCTCTCCAAAGCATTAAGATGTAAAATGTCTCCTGAAAAAGAAAAAGAAAACAGATGGTTTGAGTTAAATAAATGGTGTTTGGTTACTGCAAAGTGCATTTCTCCAATGTCTCCAAGTAAAAAAGAAAAAAAAAAACAAAAAAACAAAACAATGCTAATTTTGATGCTTAATAATAATAAATGTTTTTGCCTTCTGTAAATATCTTAAAGTCCTTTTCTCAGCTTAGTCAGAACTTGGAAAGTTCTCTTTCATGGGGTTAAAAGCATAACTTTGTTTTATTGATTGGATAGGAAAGTCAAAGGAGTTGCCCCTCAAAAAATGATGCAGGAACAAGAGACTACTTCTCAGTAATTTCTGTGGTCCCTCTGTTGGCTGGCCCCTGCCCATGACTTGTGATTTCACATTGTGTTCCATCCATTCTTCCATTCTGTGTTAACCAGGATTGTCTTGGTTATAAGTCTCAAAAACCCAAGTCCAACTTATCTAATCTAAGCAAGCAGGAAACTGGTTTCAGTTTCTTGGATCCAGGGATTCTAACAACACCATCAGGTCAGTCTGTCTCTGACCTTTGGCCACGGGAGCCTTGCTTGGATTGTTCTCTGTCAAGCTCTCTTTCCTACCAGTGGCAAGCTGATCCCCAGAGCTGCAGCCCTGAATGGTCCTTAAGATTCATAATCACCAAGAGGCAAGGTTCATGTCCATCTCTAGGAAGAATTCTGTTTGGCTGACTGTCATGTATTCTCACTTATTTCTCAGGTACCAACAATGAGCCCATTGATTGGTTGCCATACTGGAAGCCCATGGATAAGGGGCAGAAGGTTTCCATTAGGAAGGAACAGACCTAAAGTATTACAGATGCCAACTGTGCATCCTACTCTGTAGAGTTTCCATAGATTAGCACGTTGTTTCCCATCTTATCCTCCTAACACCCAAGTCTGATACAGAGTGCTCACTGGAAGGTTTGAAGGGCATCTGCTTCTGCTTCCCACAGGAAGGGCCTGTTCTCGTGCTGTTCCCTTGTCTGTTAAGCCCACCCCTCAGCTTACCCTTATGCCACCTGATGCCCTCTCCATGATTTCCTCTTAACTTTCCACCACAGTTCAACAATTTACATCACCCCACTTGGCACTTAGAGTAGGCCATCCTTGTGATCTTTTCTGAAATTTTCTGTGTCTTAGTCTCAGTTTCCCAGCTTTCCTGAAATAGAGCCAAAGTCAGAGGAAAACATCTGAGAGCACAAGACATAGGTAGGCAGCTGAGCACATGCAAATTCTTCCCAGAGGTCCTTATGCTTCTGGTCTAGGAAGTCTTTGTAAACTAGCATGCACAGACCACAAAAAAATAAAAAAGGGAGAGGGAGTGGTGGGGAATCCAGCATCCTCTGGCAGTTCTCTGGTGGGTAATTCTCCTTTTCTCTCCGTTGGGGGTGCTTGGAGAAATGACCATCTCCAGTTTTGTTAATAAAATACAACAAAAACTAATACGTCCCATTTCACTTTTAGTTTTTAAACTAAGTACCTTGGCATGCTGGTGATTAGGCTTCTGGTTATGAATATGTCTGGTGGTGTGTTTTCATGCTTTTATGAGTCACTGGGACATTCACAGTCTGGAAAATCCATAAGAATTGAATTTAGCAACATAAAAACATTTCTGGCACAGACAAGGAGGACAGAGTCAGTAGCTTATTAATGGGAGTTAAACACATTGGCATATGAAGGAAGCACTACAATTGAAAATTGAAGATTGAAACCTTGGAAATGGGAATGTTACTGTTGACAGGTCTCTGGGCGTATTCTCTGTGGGCAGGGTGAGAGGTTCCGGGTTGCTTTTAATGAGACTGAAGATGTGTCTGGATGGGGGCACAAGTCAGAGAATAAAAAACCAAGGCCCTGTGGGACCTTTGGATCTCATAAAGGCCCAAACAATTTACTGCTCTTTTGGTGCCCAAAGGGGCGTGACTATAGCACTGTGATAAAGACAATTTATTGGCTTCAGATCAGACAGACCTGAGTTTGACACCTGGCTCTACCTTCTCTTAGCTTCTAGATTCGGTGTTCCCATCATTACAGATCTGGGTATAGTAAGTAGTACTTTCATACTGACATATCTGAGTCATTCATGAGAGAGTGTACAATCACCATTCTGCACGATATCGAGGTCAAATGAGCACTCGTTATGCTGGTGATGACGGGATTCCCCTACATTGCACCTGCAATATGGCCCCACCCCTCAGATATATATTTTTGGGACAGCACTTTTCATAGATACTCTTTAAAATCTGGAAATCAAACTTCATAAAAGCTTAAAAAAGAAAAAACAAGCAAACTACAACTCATAAGGAACTGTGTATGGGCACAGAATCCTATGACCAACCATTAGAATTTCATTTTTCAGGCATGACAACTGGCCACGGAGCTAGATGGCAGCAGAGTCTATATTAGTTCCTATGAGCTCTAGACCCCTAGTTAAGTTGTCTGTGAATAGCATAACTCCATATCTATTTACTCCTGAATAGATTTACTATTTACTATTTACCCCCCTCCCTCCCCTCAAAAACAAACATGGCCATAAACCCACTGAGAGATATTAACCGAGCTGTCCCATAAGAACACAAGTAGAGCCAGTCCCGAGAGAAGTGGCGGAGAGAAGGAACCACTGTGCGTGAACAGGTGATAAGCTGTCCAGCACCCTCTGTGCTGTGCAGGGTGCGGACAGCTCAGCTGCATGCTCCCTGCGAGTCTGTAGAAACCATCATTTGATTTTAGAATTCAACTCAGTTGTTTCTATACAGAAAGTATATTTTATGGGCTACTAAACACTTTATATATCCTAAGTTATAAGAAAGTTTCAGAGCATGCCATTTATAAAATTCACTTTCTCAAGGGAAAGCTTCTTTGTATTGAAGAATGTCAGCTGAAAGAAATAAAAGAAGTAATGAAATTAGAAAATCACCATTTTGCAACGATCAGGATAATAATTATTCAGGCAAGAATCATCGAATGCTGCCGAAACCATTAGGTGAAAGTTCACTGGGGAATGGCGTGTTCACGTAATCTCAAAGTACCAGCCCATGGATTCCTTATCAATTTCAAGGGGAGAAATTTTTACAATCAAGAATTCTGGCCTCCGTGAATTTAAATCATCCGAGGCTCAGAGAAGGTAAGTAACTTAATTTCACATTTATAGGAGCTGAGAAACTAAGGTGAATTCAGATCTTCAATCAGAGTGTCATTTTGTCTATGTTTTATATGGAGAGGAATCTGTCCAACATTAATTTTAAGAAGGTTAATTGTTAAAAGAATAGTTTGGAAACCATGAAAATGAATTATAACTGAAGTTCCTTAAAGACTAGCACCCAGAGCTTCTGGGGCCAAGGCAAGAGAGGGTCTTGCCAGTTTTGCTGAGGTTGTGAGTGTGCCTTATTTGGAGCTGAAAGCTGCCTTGTCCTGCAATTCTACCCCTAATATTAACAGTATTTCAAAACTCCAATATCAGAGGCAACCAGGAAGTTATACAATAATATGCTACAGGAGAGGAGATTGCTTTCTGGTCCTCCGGGCATTTGTTTTATGTACTGACACAGAACATTTGATTACTCTCTTAGCTGTCTTATGGGGAATGGCAATAAATGCTAATATGCATCAGGGAATTACCTGGCCTTACTCTAACTATGGGACAAGTTCCATGCAAGCATGGCCCTAAGGACATTGCGTTTTGTATCACTACAATACACCATGCCACTGGCGATCACACTGTTGACCCCACAAAGAACCTTGGGTCAAATTTGAGTGGAGGTCTGTCCTCAGAGTCACAGTTTACTCCAAAAATTGTGTACTTAAATTTCATGGCAGACTGAAACAACCCCCAAATGTTTTTCCTGTAAGAGAAAAAGGAAAAAATCCTAAAATTTAATGGAGTGGCCTAGGGAAATCATTCAGGGAGTTCTCCTGTGATGATGATCTTGGGTTTCCTTAGCTTGTCATAGCAAAAACAAAATTATGTTGAGACAGATCTTTGCTTACCAAAGCTGAGACTTGATCGTTCACCAGATATTTATCTGCACCTGCCTTATGCCTGGCACTGTGCTAGACACTTTCTAAAAAGTATCTCCATATCTTTACATTCACTCCATGGTGCAGTTACTTCGAGAGGCACAGGTCAGTCCTTCCGCAAGACAATTGCTTTTTGAGACATTGTAACATTTCCCCTTGTTTATTGATTTGCTTATGGACATCATCCTTTCTCCAAAATGTAAAATAAATTCAGAGTCATTGTAGTATTGTGAAAAGAGCTTTGGTTTCAGAACGGGGAGACCATTGTCATTGGGAGGGAAGATCAGAGATGAAGATAAAAATGATGCTAAAACTGAGAGATGAAAACCACTGAATTTAAGGCAAAAAGGAATAAAGTGGGTCATTAGGACCCTTCCTACGTATATCAGTCTCTAGTGTTAGCGAATAACTAAGAATGGCCAGATCTTTCCGTCATTCATGGCCCAGTGTTACCTGGACTGGAGGCTCGTGGGTGGACTGAGTAACTGTTTAACAACAATTCTTTGTCTTGGGTGAGAAACTAGTAGGACACAAAACTGAGAAGGAAAGCTAATGTCAACCTTCAAATACAAACAGGAAGAAATTTAGCAGCATTAAGTCATGTTTCTGAGTTTTAAAAAATGATTAATTTAACACAAGACTCAACTTCTGCTTGGGGCCACGAGGGAGTAACTGGCCCCAGTTACTTTAAAAATGCAAACACAAAACCCTCACCAGAAGTCAACACAAACTGAACAAACCATGAGGCAACTGTGTTGGGGCCCTGGACAGTGATCCCAGGGTGGAGGGACCGATGAGAGGTTGAGAAGAGCCGGGGATGGAGCTAGCCAGGCCGGAGCAAGAATGACTTAACACCTCAGCATCCTACTGAGAACAGGGAAGGCCACACCTTCATTGCAAGGAACCTGCTTAAACAGCAAAAATGGGGCTAAGAGCATGAAAGTCTCAGGGATTATAGCGCAAATCGCGTGGAAATCGTAACATTACCAGGGTTGGATCAGACACGATGATCAGATGATAATCAGCTTCACTCCATGAAAACAACGGTGCCCATAAATCTAGGACCTCACGCCCCAAGCACGGTGGTGGGGGTTTCTAAACAAAAGGATAAACACTTCAATAGGCACGTAGCTACTTCCTGATGGACATAATTGAACCAATAAGTAAAAAAAATTAAAAACCCAAATAGAAGTTTAAAAATTTAACACCCAGACAGAAATTTTTATCTTGGCTGATCAGCACAGAGACCCCAAAACAGTGAGAAATCCCCCCTCCCCCATACGTACACTTAGAAAGATTCCACCCACACCCAGCTATTGTATTACAGACAAGCCCTAAGAAAAAGTTTCCCGTTTCCCTGTTTTCTTTTACGCTCAGTACTTTACTCATAGAATCCTTCACTTCTGATACTCTGGCCACCAAATGTGTGGGAGTTCTCCCCACACCAAGCAATTCTGTGACACCAGCTGGGTGTCTTACGATTTAACTAAATTCTGACCCTATGTACCTAGAGATGACATCAGAGCCCACAAGTTGGGGGCACTGCCCCCACCCACCCCTTAGGATGAGGGCAAGTTCAGGTCATCTCCTGCGCTTCTGGAGCCCCCCACCCCCACCCCCACCCCCACCCCCACCGCCACCCTTTCTCAGGTTGGATTAATTTGCTAGAGAGGTTCACAGACCTCAGGAAGCATCGTACTTATGAAATCATTGGTGTACTATAAAAGGCTACAGCCCAGGAACAATCAGATGAAAGAGATGCATGGGGCCGGGTGTGTGGGCAGGGGTTCGAGGTTACAGGGCCTCCAGGGCTCCTTTCTCCCAGCACCTCCATGAATTCACCTACCCAGAAGCTCTCTGACCCCTGCCCTTTTGGGTTTTTATGAAGGTTTCATTACATAGTCATGGCCGATGAAGTCATTGGCCTTGGTGTTTAACTCAACCTCCCCTTCCCTTAGGGTAGGGGCTGGGACTGAACATGCTAACCCTCTAATCACAGGGTGACTCTATCCAGGCCCCAGCCACCGGTCATCCCTTTAGTGTAAACCCAAGTGTGGTCGAAAGGGGCTTGTTGTGAATCACAAAAGACATTTTTATTGTTTTTACCACTAAGGAGATTCCAAGGGTTTAGGAGCCTGATGCCAGGAAGCAGGAGGAGATGAACATCAAATATCTATTTCTTATCATAAATCCCAATAATTCTATTTCCGGGTCAATCAGCAATCCTCTCCTTGTAAAGTCTGGCACGGTGGCCGACGCACAGGCAGCACAGGACACGCCGACCATCTGCATCTTCACCAAACGCTCCAGGTGATGCTCCTGCCCAACCGAGTGAGAACCACCGACTGAGATTAATTCACTAGTTAAATGCTTGTTCCTTCTTCCATCTGTGTACACTCACCAGAAATCTATTTCAGAACGTCACTGCAAGAGTGTTGTCATCGAGGTAATCCAGACGCAAACACAAATCATTGACTTTTCAACAAAAGTATTGCTAGTCACACGTTACTTGCAACGTACCTCTTAAGTGATCGACCAATAGGAGGTTGTGTATTCTCCTGGGTCAAGTTCAGACTCTGGGGTGAGGGCTGTTCCTTACCAGCTGTGTAACTTTGCAAGGTATCTGTGTCTTCGTGTCCTCGTCTGGAGAACAGGACGATACTAAGATTCCTACTCTGGGGCTGCAGTGAAGACTAAATAAACCTACGGGAGTAACATGTTCAGAAGAGGCCCCGGCACATCCTCTCTGCACCTGATCTGGTCTTTATTCTAGACCCGTTCCCATCTCTTTCTGGCAGATAACTGCCCTCTTGTCTTTTTCGGTGGGGGTGGGGGTGGGAGTGCATGCTGAAGAGTGGATTTGATCTTGAAGAAGTACATGGGACGGAGGGAAACACTCTTCTCCGGAGGAAATCCCTGTGAGCAGTTTGTTCTGAAGCGCTGTCTCATCTTTGCTTTACACAGTGTGAAAGGCAGAAGGATAGCGCCCGATGTCCCTGAGCCCTGGAATCATGACCATGTCACCTCACGTGGCACAGGGATTTTTTCAGGTGTGGTTAAGTTGAGAACCTTGAGATGGGCAAGTATCTTGGCATAGCCAGGTGGGCCCAATGTTATCATGAGTCCTTGGAAGTGGGGAACTTGCCCAGGCAAGGTCAGGTGGAGCACAATGCCGCTGGCTCAGAGGCTGGAGGCAGGAGGCAGGAGGCTGGAGGCAGGAAGTGGAGGCAGGAGGCAGGAGGCAGGAGGCTGGAGGCTGGAGGCTGGAGGCAGGAGGCTGGAGGCAGGAGGCAGGAGGCTGGGGGCTGGAAGCAGGAGGTTGGAGGCTGGAAGCAGGAGGCAGGAGGCTAGAGGCTGGAGGCTGGAGGCAGGAGGCTGGAAGCAGGAGGCTGGAGGTAGGAAGTAGGAGGCAGGAGGCTGGGGGCTGGAAGCAGGAGGCAGGAGGCTGGAGGCTGGAGGCTGGAGGCAGAAGGCTGGAGGCAGGAGGCTGGAGGCTGGAAGCAGGAAGCAGGAGGCAGGAAGCAGGAGGCTGGAGGCAGGAGGCAGGAGGCTGGAGGCTGGAGGCTGGAGGTTGGAAGCAGGAGGCTGGAGGCTGGAGGCTGGAGGCAGGAGGCTGGAGGCTGGAGGCTGGAGGCAGGAGGCTGGAGGCAGGAGGCAGAAGGCAGGAGGCAGAAGGCAGAAGGCAGGAGGCTGGAGGCTGGAGGTTGGAAGCAGGAGGCAGGAGGCAGGAGGCAGGAGGCAGGAGGCAGGAGGCTGGAGGCTGGAGGCTGGAGGCAGAAGGCTGGAGGCAGGAGGCAGGAGGCTGGAGGCTGGAGGCAGGAAGTGAGTGAACCCCGCCCTGGAAATTCCAGGAAGGAAGAAACCCCCGCTGGCCCCTTGATTTTATTCGGGTGAGATTCATGTGGGAATCTGACTTACAGAACTGCAAGATAATAAATTCGTGTTGTTTAAATTAAGCCACAGAGTCATTTGTCACAGTAGTAATACAAAACTAACGCACGATCTTTAGAGACCTCGGTTTTTTCCTTAGAATAATATGTATCTGACTCGTCATTTTTACCTTTTGGGCCCAGAAAATAATTTCTTCCTACTTTAGTGACACACCCCTAGTCCTTCAAAGGCAGTCATTGGAAGGGAGGGTTCGCCTTGAATATAAGCATTTCAAGGCTGTTGTTTTGGTATTTAATGTGGGCAGCTCCCCCACCCCTCAGGGCTCTATGTCAGAATTTCTACTTTCCTGTACCTTACGCCACCGACTTCCTCATGTTGAATTGTATTCACCTCTCTTTCTCTAACCTTCAGAACCTATCTACGGAGTTTTCACCAGGTGATTTATTTATTTATTTTTAATATGTTTTTATTGATTTTTATTATTTTATTTCATTGAAAGTATTACAGATGTCCCCCCTTTTCCCCATTGACCCCCTCCTTCCCGCTCCTACCCTCCTCCTGCCTTCCCCAACTTAGTGTCCATGTCGACTGGTGGTGCATAGATGCATATAAGTTCTTTAGTTTATCTCTTCCCGCCCCTCCCACCCCCCTCCCTCTGAGGTTTGTCAGTCTGCTCTCGACTCCATGAGTCTGGATCTCTTTTGCTCGACATCCTATTTTGTTCCACAGATAAGTGAGATCATGTGGTACTTGTCTTTCTCTGACTGGCTTATTTCACTTAGCATAATGCTGTCCAGGTCCCTCCATGTTGTCTCAAAGGGTAAGAGATCGTATTCACAGCTGCATAGTATTTTCAATGATTTTTTTTTTTAGAGCGAGAGGAAGGGAGAGAGACATCAATCGGCTGCCTCCTGCACACCCCCACCAAGGATCGCGTCTGTAACCTGGGCATGTGCCCTGACTGGGAACTGAACCGGGACCTCCCAGTCCATGGGATGATGCTGAATCCATTTAACCACACTGGCTGGGCGCCAAGTGATTTCTTGAAGACGTCTATTCTTGTGAAACTCCCTGTGATTTCAGAGATGCTTCTGACAGTGTGCCTGGAAACAGGGCCTCATTAACTGGGAACCATATGCCCGCCACTCTGAAACTCCATGACAGTACAGTGCAACTAATGAACCTAAAAGGAATAACAAGTGGAATAGTTAAAGACAATGACTGAGAGATTTTTTACATGTATTAAAAAAATACTACTCATCACTGGGGTGTACACCTGAAACGAATATGATATTGTATGTCAACTATAATTGAAAAATAAAAAATGATTAAAAAAATAAAAAGATGAAAATGACATTACTTTAAACTTTGAGATAATGTTTAAAGCAACGATTAAAAATGAATTTAAATGACAGTGTAGTTAAAAGGTAGCACAGAGCCACTTATGAAATCTCATCAGACTCAAAAACCCCTGTGGAAGTAACGTCTTCTGCACACTTAGATATGGTTTATGGCATCTATATTGTGCAGGAGGAACAATAACAAAGTTTACAGCTCAGTGAAAACACCCAAATTGCTTTAAGCTTCTTTTCATTGGAGCATACACTTATGACAGCCACATCAGCAAGTAAGAGCTTAATTTTCTAACTTATTTGAGCATCCACAAAGCTGTTTGCTTTCTCCCTCCAAGAACCCCCCAATAGTTTGTATTGGCTGTGACATAAATTTCCTTGGGAAAGTCTGAAGCCACTGAAAACTGTTTATCCTGGAGGTGAAATGCTGAGGATCATTTCAGGTGAAAGGCAGTAAGTCCCCTCAGGAGTGTTCAGTGTGATGTGGTCATCAGAGGTGTTGATGGATCTTAACAAGAAGTAGCTGCATTCTCTACTTTGTTCCTTGGTGCTATTCTACCCACATCTGGAGCACTGATTTCAGGCTGGCCTTGATAAGGGGCTGAGATGGGTCAAAACGAACTCAGAAGACAGGACAGGGGTGTCTCTATACCATCCATGTAAGGAACAGGTGGAGACATTAAGGCTACATCACCTGGAGAAGATCTGGTAGACTATGAGGGCTGGTTCAAACATCTGAAAGGATGACATGTGGAGAAAGAGTCTGACTTCTGTCTTTTTGAAAGGCAGAGAGGTAGGCCAGTGGATAGGAATTACATTGAGGTTGATCTAAGTTCTTTATAAAGAAGAGATTTCCTGGGATCAGAACTCCCTTAAGATAACATGATGAGCTCTCTGTCCCCAGAGCTGCTCAAGCGTAGCCACGAAACCTGCAACTGTCAGGATCCCTGAGTTGCTTGACTCCACATTGTACCCTTTCTGCCTGATGGAGTGAGATTGGGTGTCCACTGTTGTTGAGAAGGAGTTTCCCAGAGCCTGGTGCCTAAAGGGTGCATGGGACAGGCAGGTGGCTCGGGGCTAGAGATGGCAACCCTGTCACCATGCCCTCCTGCCCATGGCAGACAGTCTCAGTGATCATAGGACTCTCTTCTGTTGCATAAGTAGAACCTCAGAATCCTTCTTAACACAACGTGCTGCCATTATTCGAGTTGGCACACTGTTGAAATTTAGTTGTCATCTCTGCCTTTGAACCAACTTGGTGTGCTATTTATTACCCTCAGTTCCAAACAGCCCTCTGTGCTGTCCTCTGTGATGTTTGTGTTGGGATTCTGCAGGCTGTTTCTGCTTTAGCAGCTGGGTCACTCTTTGTCTCCATAGATGCTATAAAGCTGGAGGAAAAAGAAGGGATTTTCTCCTTTTTCTCATTTTCTTTTTATCCTCACCCGAGGACATTTTTCCATTTTTTTGTACAGATAGAGTGGGAGGGAGAGAGAGAAGAGAGAGAGAAAAACATCGATGTGAAAGGGACACATTGAGTGGCTGCCACCCGCACGACCAACCAGGGCCGGGGACAAACTGCAACCGAGGCACATGCCCTTAGCTGGAACCAAACCCTGGTCTCTCTAGACCGCAGGCCGATGCTCTAACCGCTGAGCCAAACTGGCCAGGGCTTTTTTCTCATTTTCTGTGGCTTCCAACTTTCTTTCTGTAGCAGCAGATGCACTCAGTTTTCAGGTTTTCGGACACTCTCAGGAACAGCCGTAGAATCTTCAGGGACGATAGAACCTTGTTGTCAGTGGGCACCCCCAGAGATTTGAGTTTCAACCTCATTGGGCTCCTCCTCCAGCTTCTCAGTGGTAATTATTCCAAGCTTTCCTTTTAATCCTCATCCCTAGGAGTAGTAGCTCTTCCTACAATTGCCACTTCTGCAATACTTGGTCTTTTTTTCTTGCCTTTAACCTTGTAGCTAATTAAAAATTATTTAATTTCCCTGTTCAAATAAGTGGTATGGTTTTCGTCTCTTGACTGTACCCTTTTGTCACATCTCCCATCAACGCTCTTGTCCATCTTCCTGACAGTCTCTCCTTCCCTCCTGGCTCTGGTGATCCAGTGACCCTGCTAATCCTGCCCACACATTAACTGATAATGAGGTTTAGTACTGGCCAGCACAGGGGGTCGTATGAATTGTGCACTGAAAACCTCCAGGGGGCACCATTCACATTGCAATCAACATCTATCTACATACATTTAGGACAATTTCCAAGCAGTAGAGGAACAGAAGGCATTTTAAAATGTACACTAAGCTAGTGATGTTTTAGCCTGTAACTAATTAAGGAGTAACTGGATTTGATTTGATTACAGACACAGCCGTAAGGAACTTTTACATCATCCCGTCCAATTCTGTTATTGTCGAGTTGAGGAAACATAGTCTCGGCAATGGTGGAGGAGCTGACCCAGGGCCTCCCAGTGACTTGGAATTGGAATTAGAACTCAGCACGTCAGACTCTGCTAAGTCAGATGAGAGGATGAACAGCACAGAAATGTACTCTTTAAGCAAGAGGCCAGTCCGCCACCGCTGCGTCCTCTCTGGCTCCTTTGGCTGGGAGGTTACTAACGAATCTGGACTGCTGGCCAGGGAGAGAGAGAGAGAGACAGAGGTTCTGGAAAGAAAGCCCCAGAAGATATTGTGGGTGTTGCTGATAGAATGTGATTTAAGAACACCCAGGTCATTCAAATACCCTCTTAAGAGAGTTAGAAAGACAGAAAACGTAATGAAGAGAGATCGGCTCCTACAGACCATACACAGACCGTGCGTTCATGACTTGGCGAGTTTTATGCTGAGTAAAACTGTTATTGCCTGAATGTGATATCAGTCATTGCCCAATAATAGTATATATAGCATAGTGCAGTATAAGAGTATAATATAGTAATTATAAAGTGACTATAATTTTACCATAAAAACACATTATGAGCAAAACAGTCTGAAGAAAATAAGGTGCAGAATTCAACAATGAAATATTTGCGGAATAACCCAAAGCAACAGGAATCCGGGTGTTTGTGAAATAAGAAGGAGTGTCCAGCACCAGACAGAAGCAGGTGATTCTGCTCAGAGTGGGAAAGGCCCCGTGAAAGGAGAGAAAACTAAGGAATTAAAGTCACACCTGTGCTTCTGATCCCAGCATGTCTGCAGCTGTGATGATCTGAATTCTGAGCTTCCTGTGGGTAACATTTAATTGTTTTTGATAACTGTTACCACTTCTTGTACTAGGTATTCCACGAGGCACTTTGTATACATGATCTTATCTTTTTAACCCTCTAAATAATTCCTATTCCTCACTTTAGAGACGAGGACCCTGTGGCTCCCAGAGGTCGAGTCATTGTCCAAGGTCTCAGCCGCAGTGGTGGTCAGGGTTTGGACCTTGGTTTTCTGATGCCAAAGCCTGAGCTCTTCCCAGCACCTCCTGTTGCCTTGTTGCTTCTCTTATTCCTCTCCTAGTTTTTTCTAAGACACATTTAGTAGACTGCCTATGGCTTTAAACTAAACTGTTGATTCAAATGCAGACTCACCAGAGGGCCTTCCACCACATCCGGCTGCGTGGATGGAGCCTTGGAGGGGAGGACAGGGTGGGGCGGGCTGGGTCAAGAAGTGGGGGGGTGGAAGTCTGTGAATGGGACAGCTGACTGCCGGCCCCCTGATTAACTGAGCTGTCTCTCTTGTCATCGCAGGTATAATGTGCACACACCTCCATGGCTAATGGCCTTCCCCCCACAAGCTGTTAACCTCTGATTTGGTCCTTTAACAAGAGCAGCTGTCTTAATCAGAGGCGCCTTTACTAAAAGCTTTTAGCCTTTTAAATGCACACAAAGGCCACTGACAGATTTTTCATGGTTCTTTATTTTGTTTTTAAATAGCAGAAAGCTTTTCATGTTGTATCTAGTGCACAAGAGAAATCTAGAAACTCCAAAGAGCTACACCAGTGAATGAACCCTGCCACTGCTGTGGGTTTCTCAGTCCCAGAAGGTGCCCCCAAGACAGGAGTGGCTATTTTACCATCCTTAACCACCCAGCCCTCCCCAGTTTATAGCACAGAAACCGAAGGGGTTAGAGACCTGGAGTGGAGAGGGCCCAGGAATGGCATGTAAGTGCACCAAGGAGAGCAAGAGGAAACTCCAGTCAAAACCTGGATTCTGACCTGACCCCGCAGCACAGGGAAGGACAGATTCTATTCTGTATGGTCAATGCTGAGACTGAACTGGGTAAGAATGAGCAGTTAGCAAGAGAGAAGTGCCCTCTTGGGGGCTCTAGACATCTGGGTCAACCATACCACAACACATGTTTCTCTACTCTGATCCATCTGAACGTTAGGAAAGCAATAGCAGAGAGTTTATCAGAGAAAGAAATACAGATCATAAACATGCAAGTAACTGATTGTATTGACTGTCACCAAATAGACAACGTTTGGATAAGGAATAATAGGGCCAATCCGAGAGCAAAAGACACACAGAGAGACTTCTGTCACCTCCCTCTACATGGGAGACGACTGAACAAAGTATTAGCAGAGACTTTGGCCATTAAATATCATTTCACAGGATCTGAGTTTCTCGTAAAAATTTCTCCAACATGGTTTGAAAGAAGAAAAATAGTAGAAAATAAGGGGAGAAAAATTCCAAAGTTGTGAGGAACTTCATTTTGTAGGTTGGCTCATATGATCTGTCTCCTACCACAGAGACTCTAAAATATAAACCCTCAAATTTTAAGTCTCTCTTATAGAAAGGGGAGGCCATATGACACAGTTTTGGTCAATAAGGCATAAAAAGATTTGTGCTCTTTTCACCCCTTTCCTTTGCTCCTTCCTGCTGGAATGTAAATGTGAGGTCTGGAGCATTGCAGCCTTTGAAGGATCATGAGGTAACAATGATGAGGACAAATGCCCATACACTAAGGTTGACAGATGGAAAGATAGGAACTGTTTGGCACCCTGGTGGGTCCTTGATGGTATTAAGGAGTAGTTCTACCAGTCCTGGATGGCTGATGAGCTACTTTTTATGAGAGAAGAATGATCCATAAATATTTAAGCCAATTTTCAGTTACTAGCAGCCAGATACTTTCTTAACTAAAATGATATCTAAGCCTAATATTTAAAACTCATATAGTAAATATGAGGCCAAAATAATTTTTTTCCTTAAAAATGTTTTAATATGATATTTTTTTTCAGAGAGAGAGCTATTAACTCGTTTATTGAGGAGAAGCCTCCCCTTTTCACAAATGATAGCAGGGCAGTTTCTACCTCTCTTTTTCTTAAAAAAAGAAAAAAAATCCTGTAGACTAGTTGTCAGTGCTACACTGATTCCCTCTCTAAAAGAAACTCAGAAGTGTAAGAGTCTTAGCACACTTTTTAGTGAACTCAAACCCCGATCCTCTACACTGGTAAGGGAGGGAGAAATCTCAAGAACAAAAGCCATCGTGGGGCTCTGGAACCAGGCTTCAGTGTCCAGCCCGTCCCTCTGCTCCACGTGGAGGGTCTCACTCTTTGCCTTGTGGGTCAGGGTGTGATGTAATTAAGAATATAGATAAGCTTCCTTATAGAAGTCTCTAAGAAAGCTTTATGTTCTGTTGAAATTACTCACTGTAACAAAAGATGCAGTTGCTGGCATTTTGAGTCCAGATGGTTTGCTTGTGCAGCTGAAACCTCTCAATACTGTTTGTTGCTTCATTCTTGAGACTGGCTGGGATCCTCCATCTGCATATCTAGAAACATACAGTCCTCACTTTCTGAGGTGTAACTGATCATTCAAGGAGAGTGGTTCTCAATTACAGATAATTTGTCCCTTTTTCCTCTTCCCTCCTCCGTGGAACATTTGTCAGCGTCTGGGGACATTTTTAGTTGTCACAGCTGGATGGGGTGTTACCGGCATCTAAGGGGTAAAAGCCACAGATGCTGCTTAACATCACACAACACACAGGACAGTCCCCTGTCCCTCCCTTCCGCCCTCATCCCCAGCGAAGAATTATCTATCAGTAGTATCCAGGTCGAGACACTCTGTTTTGGTTAATTGTGTATTTTCTTAATTTATTATCATTCTCTGTCATCCTCAGGAGCCAGAGCTCTTATCATGTGTGTTGTGAGCTAAAGTTGCCCTTCCATATATTAAAGCAAGAGAACCAGGGTCTTGGGGATACACACTCAAACTTGCAAATACCTGGGAAGTACCGGAAAGTCAAAACAAAGTTCTAAGAGGGATTATAGGGAAAGATAACAAGGTGTAAGGCATAGTACCTACCTTGATGCCACGCCATTCGGATGAGGGTCCTCTAAGGAAGGACTGAGTAGGATCCCACTCAATGCCTGGAGCTGAAGTTGGGGCTTTTCTCTTGCGGGTCCCGGAGAAGGATCATGCCTCTCTGTGGGCTCTGAGCCCACACAGCACGGAACTGTAAATATGTGTTGTTTTCCTCCAGCAGAGTTAGAAGTCGCTTGAGGATGAGGATCCCACTTATCATCGCTCCAATTCCTGGTCTAAGTGGTGCCTTCAGTCTGCTGGGCTCTCAATACTAAAGAACTGTTGTAAAACATGAGACAAACAAAAGAGAATGCAGCTTCTTAAACAAAATCTGACTCATTGCAAGAACTCTGGTGATTTGGGAGCTGTGGAAGAAAAGGCAAGGATGTTAGTGTTTTATCATCTTTTCCATATATTCATTAAGACACAGAGCCATAAGATGAGAACTAGATCATTTATTTGGATTGTAAACAGCCTATTGCAAGGAACATGTATTCTGAAGCGAGGCTGTACCCTTCGTACCTGGGGCTGCTAGTTGAGGAATCAGGCTTCGTGTGCTCGGTGCTCTGTCACAGGTGTTAACACTTTCGTTTAAAATAGAACAAAAAAGCCCAGCTGGTGTGGCTCAGTGGTTGAGCATTGACCCATGCACCAAGAGGTCGCCAGTTTGATTCCCGGTCAGGACACATGCCCAGGTTGTGGGCCTGATCCCCAGTGGGTGGCATGCGGGAGGCGGCCAATCGATGTTCTCTCTCAGCAATGTTTCTATCTTTCTCTCCTTCTCCTTCCTCTCTCTCTCAAAAGCAATAAAGAAAACAAACAAAAGAACAAAAAAGAAACTACAATATATGTATGATTCATAAAAAATGAACTATGTTCTCCTGTTATTTTCTAGCTAGACAGCAGCACTGTCTTCTTTAAAATCCATCTTAACCTTATTTTATATTGTGCACTTCCTGTTACAAAACAAAACTGATTTTATGCAAACCATGGAACAGCCATCACTAAAATAAGGCTATTTCTGAAACCTTCCTTTACTTAAAAATAATCTGCATTAATAAAAGCGCAGGGTCCCGTCCCATTCAGTTTAGGATTGTTCCACATGGAAATCTGTAGACAGTTAAATAGTCCATTCAATTCTGGAACACAACTTTAGTGTGAGGGTTCTTTTCTACAATAATTTTCTAAAATAAGTGTTACAAAAAGCGCCTTGAAAAGAGGTGTGCATTACTTCCTGTCATATAAATCTTCCTATTTCGTAGACAATAATGGCTTTTGTTGAGGGACTTTTGATCATTGTGTTTGGTACATCAATCTGTTCTAAGTTGAAACAAAGTAATGAGAATAATTGGGATTTTTTCCCCCTTCTGCATGTTTTATAGAAACTCCTCTGTAGTCATAGTTGCTTTTAAAATTGCAAGAGAATGAAATTTTGTTTATGCCCAATGAACTTGAAAACCTTAAAAGTGTTCCACATACCATACAACAATGTTGATCTACTGCTTTGTAATTCGATCAATTTTCATCAAATATTTATTAAGTCCATACTGTGTGCCAGGCACTAGTCTAAATGTTGTTTATTTCTAGTCATGTTTACTTTTACAACTTTCCATTTTAAACTAAATGAAAGTCAGTTCATTCCCTAACCTGGTTGGTACCTTTAATTAGTTCTCAACCGTAAAATAAGATCATATTCTTTTGGATGTTCATGCTGTACTGTGAATGAATGAATTATTGCTGTAATTCCTGCCTTACCACACACTTCTGTAATCTAATGGAAAATATTACCCATGGATAGTAAGTAAAATGTAACATTTGTCCTTAAGATTAATAAATAAAGGCATGTTTTTTAGCCAGATAAGATCAATATCCTGGATCAGTCTGAAGTGAATTCATTCATTGTTTCTGAATACATTTCTCTCTGGTCACAATACATTTATCACAATATAGTAGTTTTCATGCATTGCTATTTGGAGTTTATTTATGAAGTAAACAAATAGATTTTGTTTTGATGAACAATTGTCAAAACTTATTGTCTCAAAATTGTACTTTGTGAAAGTCAACCTATACGATCCAGGATTTGTCTTTATTTGGAGTTCATCTTTCCTGCTCTATGGCCCCAGAACACTTGGGCTGAATATGAACAACACTATTATTATTACTGTTATTATTTGTGTGTGTATGTGTGTGCGTTGTACAAAGAAGCATACACTAGTTAGAATCACGGTTGTGGAATAAGACAACCCTGTGTTTGAATCCATTATTTCTAGAGGATAGTAATCAGCAAGCTACTGAATTTCTCTGGACCTCACCTTTCACAGAATGGGGTTAAAAAAGCTACTTTATAGGATATTGTGAGGATTACAATTTATGCATTTTAAGCACCCCCTACAAAATGGTCCCTCAGTAAAAAGTAGTTATTTTATCCTTCAATTAGGAATGTTCTCAAACCTCAGCTTTGTGGCAATTTTTGTTTGTTTTGAGAGGGTGGAGGGGGACTTCTTATGAATGCAGATCATTCATGGTGAATATATATTGAACTGGCTCCATTTCTAGATAAGGAACCCTTCATTATTTCTCATCTCGGAAATAATTCAATTGGCTTTCAAATTCTTTATGAACATATAAAACATGCCATACTCGAGACTACTCGTTTCCAGAATACACTCAAATGCACTGACATTTCATTTTCCACAACTTTTCCTGGGGAGAAGACCTTCCACCCAGTTGGATAACGTCCATACAGTTTTATCGTTCAGACTTGATTCTTCACAATTCATTAGTGACAGACTAAGAATGTTAAAAAAATGTTAGCTTCATAATAGCCAACTAACAAAGCCATAAAATTAGTTGTCTGTTTCAGTTTTAAAATTATTCAAGTTTCCAAACGTTCATTCTTTGACTTTAAAACATTGCTGTTCTTAAAATGTTTAAGGAAAAAAAAAACCATTGTCCAGTTTTGACTCAGTACAAGATTTTAATTTTTTTTATTTATTGATTTTAGAGATAGAGGGCAAGGGAGAAAGGGAAACATTGACTTGTTGTTCCACTGATTTATGCATCATTGATTGCTTCTTGTATGTGCCCTGACCAGGGATCAAACCCGTAACCTTGGTGCATCGGGACAACACTCTAACCAGCTGAGCTACCCAGCCAGGGCCAAACTCAATGTAGAATTTGAAGTATATTAATCTGTCTTCATTAATGAGATGAAGACATTGTGGAATAAGCTCTTTGTTTTCTGAACCAAGCCGGACACATCCTTATTGCATGTCTGACATGTGATAGAGCTGCAGGCAGGACCAGTAGCCCGACCCTGGGGACACTCAGGCACCTGCGGGAACAACCCACTCCTGCATCCCCACGTTTTGCCTTTCATTTGCCAGGGCCTCAGGAAAAAAAAAAAAATCACCCTTTAAATTCTATCACTTTACTAAAGGAAATTGTCTTTTGCCTTGAAAAGTTATCTAATGATCCTAACCGTGTGTCCCAAAAGGTGCCCCGTGGCTTCCAAGGTATTCATAGAAAGCCACCAGATGGATGATGGGGACAGGGAGTGACACAATGGAGTAATAAAGTAAACACATTCTTCCACAAACCGAACATCTGCTCCTAGTAACACAAGGTAAACTGATGTGTTTTAAAGACAGGTTTCTTATCCAGCAACTGGCATCATGGTGCCATTTGGAACATACTGGTCTTTAGCCCCCTCCTTCACGTCCACAGCCTTGGGCCAGGCAGGGCCAACCTGCTGAGCTGTCAGGCCTCCACTGAAGCGATGCAGACCACTCTGGGGAAGAGCACGCAGGGAATCACCAAATGGCACATTTTCAAGGACACGAAAATACCAGAGAGAGATTTTCATAACAGGGCTGAACCTAGAGAAGCAATGGGCTTTAAAACTCTATTAAGTGAGAAACCGACAATATGTCCCTGGTCCTGAGTTAAGCCATACTAACAATAGTTCCTGGCTTTTCCTCTCTTCTCCCTTTAGTTCTGCTGAATATTCATTACTACCTGATTCCTTCTACCCTAGGGAGTGGGACACCAGCCAGTGTGTTTTCTCCAAGTTCTGCTCTTCTCCAGGGTCAGCCTGGCTTGGAGCAGTACCTGGTGGTAAGTCACATGACCAGTCAGGCCTAGAACCCACAGAGACAGCGTCTTCCAGGCTGGAGCCAATGAGCTTCCTTCTGAGATCATCAACATTTCCTATCAAGTTGATGATTTTCTGTATTCCATCAATTTCAAGTGAGTCAACTCTATATTTTCAATATATTATGTACTAGATAATGTATTTCTCTTAGACTTTACTAATGATTTAAAATGTAGAAAAATTCATGTCTTTTGATTGAAAAAGTCTAGTCTAAGAACATATAAAAGGAAATAATTGGACACGGGTAAAGAGAAATGTATATTCAGAGAGGTGTTCATTGCAGTAGCAAGATGTTCACAGTAGCAAGAAGGAAAAGAAAATAACGTTCACAATCTTTTAAATATTAAAATAAGCACATCAGAAAGCCATCCATAGGAATCCTGGTGAAAGCTACCTTCTGTTGACTGCATACCAGGTGTCAGACATTGGACTAAGGTCTTTAAAGGTCAACACAATCTTCATAACAGCCCTATCAGGTAGGCATTATTTAATTATTCACATTTAATTATTATTTAGTTATTCACAGATGAATACATTGAAGTTGAGAAAGATAACTTGCTCAAAGCCAAACAGGTTTAAAGTGGAGAAGCCAGGATTTGAACCTCTGTCAGCCTACTTCCAGAGACAGAGCTGTTCATGTTCCCGTAGCAGCTTACGTAAGAGTCCCGGGCCAGTTCAAAATATTCTCCATTGCTCTATAAACAACTGCTTTCAGCGCAGAACCATGATGACAGTTATTTTAAAGGAATCGAACTTTATGATCAGCACAGAGTAACTGAGAGTGGGGGAGGGGGCAGGGGAAATAAGGCCCTGGCGCCGCCATTTCCCTAATGGCCACTGAAACCACGAATCCAGAAAAATAACCCTGGGTGCAGGATCGTTGGCACATGAAGGAGTAATTAAGAATGGAAATATGTGGGGAGTGGAAGCAAGAGTGTTTCTGAGCTTAAGACAAAAAGGAATGCATTTCACACAGAAGGGGATTTGAGTGCCTTTGACCACAGAGACTGGCCCCTCTCTTCCAGATGCTTTGCCCTGTAAGACGGTGATTGGATGTCCGGGAACTTCCAAGGCCCCGTATACACTTCCCAATAATAGTGGTTCAAAAATCACCATTGTTATGAGGAAACATTATTCTATTTTTGTTTTTAATTGTTGGTAAGCTTTCATGAGTAGATTAGAATACTAACAATGAGAACTGTGTCCTTGGTTAGATCACATGCTCTGTCTCAGCTCGGACAGGGGAAAGCACAATACCACAGCCTGGGTGGCTTAAACAAGAGTCTTGTTTCTCACAGTTCGGAAGGCTGGGAGGTCCAACATCAAGGTGCTGGTTGGTTCAGTTCCTGGCTCTTTCTGGCTTGTAGAAGGCCACCTGCTCACTATGTTCTCACAAGGAGGGAGAAGGAGAGCTGGCAAACTCTCTGGTCTCTTCTTATGAGGGCACTGATCCTGTCTCGAGGACCCCACCCTCATGGCCTTGTCTAAACCTAATTACTTCCCCAACCCCCGTCTCCCAACACAATCACATTCCTTCCACGATGGGATACAGGTTTTGCTTTACTATTGTGACTGGAGCAAGAGTGGAATTTAAGAGGCTTCCACCTGGTCTTTCTTACTGTTTGGAGTTCTGCTCTTCTTAGAATGAAGTCCTATGCCTGATCCTTTGCTCTTCTGTCCTCTGGTTGTAGATGAGAATGTCTTTATGTGATGCCAAGAAGGTCCTCTGGTTTTCACACATCCCCTCATTGTCTTTCATTGTCTCTTCTTAAATACATGCATTATTCCCATCAACAGCTCTCCAAACCCAAAGTCTTTGCAATTACTATTTCTTGTGAAACTTTCAAATGTGAGAGCTACTGTAGCTACCAGTGCATTCCCATCAAGCATGATCCAGGAGCGAGCTTAACAATTCCACACCAACCCCAATTAATTCAAGAAAAAAGAAAAAAAGTTGAACAATGACTGCATTTTCATGCCACAAACTTTCGCTGCTCCACCCCGACCAGGGAGGGGTCCTCATTGCTACCCTGTAATCCAGTGCCAACATTTCATTTAGAATCTGCCCCCTCGGACCACCTCCACTTTTAACTGTTGTAGTTTGGGTGGATTACAGGGTAGCAATGAGGACCCCTCCCTGGTCGGGGTGGAGCAGCGAAAGTCCGTGGCATGAAAATGCAGTCATTGTTCAACTTTTTTTCTTTTTTCTTGAATTAATTGGGGTTGGTGTGGAAATTGTTAAGCTCGCTCCTGGATCATGCTTGATGGGAATGCACTGTGACCCAAGACATAGATGTTAACATTCTCAGAGTTGCATGCAAACATTAATGGGAGATACTTTTAGGAGCAACACCTGGGAGAAATGAGGGAAGCAAAATCGGGCAGAGGAACAAGTTGCATTGTGCAATGCAATTATAATGAGTGCCCGGCTGATTCTATAAGCATCTCTGAAACAGGGTTGTCCTTCCAGAACTGCCCCTCTTTGAAGCTGGGGGGCTGGCTTTTGTACCCCCACCTTAAGCCATCATTAGATGAGGGCTGTCCCTGGGGAAGAAGCATGACCTTGGTGAGGCAGTTCATTCTGGCGAAGACCAATGACAGGAGAACCGTCAGGCAAATCCCAGCAGCTGGGCAGGGAGTAACTCAGTCCTGAAAGGGGCCCCTGGGTGGTGCACTATAGTGTCCTCCACAAGGTTAATTCAATAATTCATGTAAAATGCTTAGTGGAGTTCTTGAGACTAGTAAATGTTCAAAAAGTTATGATGATAACTATTCTTTTTCGTGAAAATCTGCTTAATGCTGACACATGGGATTTGCCAGGTAATTGGTTGAGTGTGACCTTCGTGGTGAATGGTATGGGTTTGGGGTGTGGGTAAAGGTCAGAGAGCACTGAGTTCTTGTATGACCTGGGCTGAAATAATTGCAACTATGTCTGACCTGCTTTCTTTGCTTTTGCAATTACAGACAAGTTTTCCACGGGAGACCTGACTCTCCTGATCCCTCCTCCACGGCACAGTGTGTCCTCTTTCCTCTCGGACTTCGACTCTCCTAGGGTTTGAAATGGCTTCGACCAAAGTGCAGGCGAGAGCTGTGCCCTTTCAGTAAAAATTTCAGTGAAGTGGCAGGAGTGAATTTATTAAATGCATCTCCACTTTGTTTGGAATTCAATGAACAAGCCCGGGCTTTTCTTCACTTTGGACAGATTGTTAATACAGCATCTGAGCTAAAATCAGTCATCTGCATAGTTAATGATGATAAATCATAGTCCTCACTTATTTTTAGGGAGGGACATCATTACTGTGTCAGATCAGGACAAATTCAGGCACAGGCAGATGACACCTTTGTCCACCCCCTGCCCCCAGCAAAATTTTCCTAATGCAGAACCAATGAAGTCTACTTAAAAACAAGATTTAAAAGTTATTCCAATTTATGGTTGGGCAGAACCTTTCATTCCCAGCTAGGCCAGGGCGATTGAGTTTATAAAAGATAGTGACTTCTTTGCAAAGAACTCCTAGAACCAAGTTCTCAGGATTCTCTCTCTTTTTTTTTTAATTAATATTTGTTACAGATGTTTCTCCTTTTTCCCCCACTGATTCCCCCTCCCCCTCCCTCCCTGCCCTTTCCCCAGTTTGTTGTCCATGTCCACTGTTCATGCATACATGCATATAAGTTCTGTGGTTTATCTCTCCCCCACCACCCCCCTCTTCTGGGGATTGTCAGTCTGTACCCCACTTCCACATCTCTGGGACTACCCCATTCCTCAGACTGTTATGTTCATTATATTCCACAAATAAGTGAGATCATATGAAACTTGTCTTTCTCTGTTTGGCTCGTTTCACTTCGGATGATACTTTCCAGGTCCCTCCATGTAGTCTCAAAGGATAAGAGATCTTTCTTTCTTACAGCTGCGTAGTACTCCATTGTGTATATGTACCACTGCTTTTTTATCCAATCGTCTACTGATGGACACTTGGGCTGTTTCCAGATCTTAGCTATTGTAAATAGTGCTGCTACAAACATGGGGGTACATATATTCTTTCCGATTGGTGTTTCAGGCTTCTTAGGGTATATTCCTAGAAGTGGGATCACTGGGTCAAATGGAAGCTTATGCTAGGATTTTTATTTGGTCTTTTCTAGCCAGAGGTCTGCAGGACTCTTTACTGCATTAACACATATAAACACCTTTGCTGGTTTTCCAGTCCCTGCTGATCTTCCTGTAAAAGTACATTTGAATCAATTCAGTGACATTTTTGCATGGGCCCTGAAAAACTAGATGTCACCAAAGCCAACTGCCACACAGCCCATTGCCTTTCCTTCTCCATGATCAGTGCTGAAGTGAGCCAGAGCATCTTCAACTGGAACAAAGACTCTCTCATGCTGGAGGCACGGGGAGAGTTATAAACACCTGTCTGTGCTTCTCCAAGGACACATTATGATGTAATGTTTTCTGTTTTGCTTTTCCAAAAATGTCTTTGAACTTTTCATTAGGATAGGTAAAGATAACACATTTCCTGATGGAATTTTAAGGAGACAGAAGCCAGTGAAATGTGGTTTTGGGACCCTACAGTGTTCTCCAGATGCCAGTTGTTTTTAGACTGATGTCTTCACGGAGGTCATAATTTAATTAAGAAGACAGGATGACTTTATCTATCAATAGGACAAATATATGTACACACATAAACATGATAAAAAATTATACAAGGCAAGTTAAAATGTGTCTGACGACATGTGTCATTATTCATTCTCTAAGAAATAAGACAGGCACGCTTCCTATGAGGTGAGGTGCTCAAGGAAGTGTACATGGAACGAGGGCTCCAGTGGACGGGAGGAGGCTGCCGTGTTTGCTTGCGGAGCTGCTAGGTGCTGCAGTGCATGTGAATGTACAGCGCACCTGGTTTAAGATCTCGGAAGGTGTCATGACCAGTTTATGTGCAGTGATGGGGTGGGAGTGTTGCTAGAAGTGCAAAGTCAAAACCAGGGCTCCTTTCAGAAAATTGTAGTCGATCCATATCAAGGAAGCAGGATGGCAGTTGAGGAAGCGAAGACGAGAAGAGGTGGGGGCTGGAGAACGAACACCTGAAATGGAACCAAGATTGTCCTCTGGGCACCAAGCCCTGTACTCTGACTCCAAGGGTTCCCCTCCCCACTTCCGCTTTCACTTAAAGACAGTTTCTGACTCTTGGTTGTGCTGACTCCGCACGATGTGATGCAGGGACTCTGTTCTCCCTGTGCCTCCCAGGACGGCTCCTACCCATCTTGAAGAGTGATAGATTTGCTAAACAATTCAGCCAGGTGTTTTTGCACATATACAACAAGCCAAAGCTGCCTCGACAGACCTGTTAGTGTTGAAGTGAGTCTCCCCACCCCCAAATGTAATAACAATAGATTAGGGGCCAGAACCAGGTCTCATGACCAGGAACTGATTGAGATATTGTGGTTTAATAAACATGTGGACATCCTCTTAGTCTCCTGCGACAACTGATTCACACCGAGATCACATCCAAATTCCTCTCGTTCCTCATTCCCCCATTCCAGACTTGAGGGTGCTTTGCTGTTGCTGGTTTGTTGATGTGACATTGCAATCTTTCATCAGAAAACCACAATCTGTATACCTAACAAGCACATCCAAAAATCCTTGGATGTTTCTTCTACTCACAGTAATGTTCTTTCCTGCAGAGGCCTTGACCTAGGCAATCGTCTGCCCAGAAATATGAATAAATGAATAAATATGTACTTTAAAGAGAAAGCAATGTCTTAAAGAAAAACCATAAGCTAAACAACTCATTGGAAACAGGATCGTATATCACAGGCTTGCACGTTTCTCTTCTTGACTGAATTTAATAAAATCGGCCTAAAAAATTCACCAAAAAAAGTGAAGCCCTACACTCAAGACAGGCAGGCTTCTCTGAGGCAAAGAGCCCAGGAGCCGCACAGGCTGCACGTCTGAGCATCTTCGCTCTCCCTGCACATGGCTTGTCAAGAGATCAAGATGTCATCCGCGCACTGGAGATGGGGATTGGTGGGACTTAACGTTTCTGGGTCACTTGTGTGAGCAAACAGATTCTACTTTTCCAGAAATCCTCCTCCTCTGTGTCTAGAAAGCCCATCCTTATAACCAAATGATCTATTCTAAGCATCTAACTAAGGGTGTGTGAGAAAAATATATAAAAAGAAGCTGGTTCCTGGGTAATTGTCAAAAGACCTGACCTTTGAGCCTAGATCTGTCTAAGGCTCGAGAGCAAGCCCTTGGCGGTGCATACGATTCGGTTTGCATTGGATTTTTTAAGGATAGAGCTTTTGAATCAAGGAGATCACTGGACAGGTAGTGCCGGACACACTGCAATGCATTAGCACATGGAAACACCGAGGGAAGTGTGGAGTGGATAGAGATATACACATGCTGTTTACAGAGCAGGTAGCACCGTCCTCTTCACAAATCCTCACCACCACGGCATGAACACAGGGTGAATTCCTAAGACGTCACTGAAAATCTATTTGACATTTAATACCCACATGCTATTCAATACATTGATTCAGCCTGTTTCCTAGTTCCCCTGGCCCTGCCCCTCTCTAACAGGAGGAACCTATGAGAATACAGAACACTTTATTGCATCACTTGAGAATAAAGACCACTCTTCTCATTCAGTGGGTGAAGATTTTAAACTTTGAACACACACGTGAGAACACACATGAGTACAGAAAAACTGGGGCAATCTGAAAGATCAGTCAATAGATAATTGATAGGATCAATGTTACAGTTTTGCATGTCACCACTGGGGAAATGAGACAAAGGTTATAAGAATGTATTATTTCTTACAATTATATGTGAATCTAAAATGATCTCCATACAATTTTCAATGAACGAAACTTTAATTTCGGTACTGGAACTTGGCGCAGTCAAGAAGAGAAACATGCAAGGTTATATCAGTAACCTGGATGATATTTACCATGCACTTTTGTTGCTGGCAAATGCACAGATGATCAAGCCTGGCTTCAGTGATCTGAGAAGGAAAACTTCCCAGTCATGAACAGCCCCTGTCCAAGGCAACTGACACTTCTCTGTGCCCACCTCCCTGGCCTACAGGCTCCTCCCACAGAGGCCACCCCTCAGCTGCCCTGGGTGGGACCAACGTTCCTCCCTCCTGGGGTTCCATTCAGGGCATGCATGTTGCACAGAATATTTTTAAATCTTTGGTTACAAAATGCTGCCCCAGTGAAATAAAGGGTTTATTTATTAAAAGAAACACAGCTGTGAAATGCACAGATAGATGACGTGCAGATTTTTGTACTCAATATGTCACTTGTAATTGAAAAATAATTAGATAATCCATCTGCTTTCTGTTATGAACTCCTCAATTTTCTTCACTATCCATGGTATTTAAATACAATCGGCTTTTTTTTTTTTTTTTTTTTGGTACTAATTAATCACTAACAAAAACTCTAGAGAAATTGATTGGCGGTGCAATACAATTTTGCCAACACTTAACATACTGTTTTTCTTTTTAATATAATTTAAGTCTGACTAGGATAAACTGTCTTCTTATTAGTAGTTTGTATTTTATGCCAATATGATTGAGATTTCTCTCTATTTGAATTTTACAGATTTTGCTGAAAATAATATATCCTATAATAAGTGGAAAAATAATCTAATCTATTTTCCCTGTAGTGATTCTTGATAAGAAGACAAAAAAGTTACACAAGTTACATTTCTCTGCTGATATTCTTCAGAGGTAAAGTTGGAAGAGACAGTAACTTTTGGAACCAATTACATAAAATTGTACCAATTTCCCCCCATGACTTAATACAGTTATCCCACCAGGAGAGAACATGTGTGTCATTGCAGAGAAAAGTTGGTTTTTTAAAATTTTTCAAAAATTTAAATTTAACCTTTTTCTGCTTGAGGATCTAGTTCTTCAGTCTCTCAGTCAGGACAATATTTGCAGCACTTTAGGAGGGGAAATAACATCTCCTAAAAATATCTTTATTGATTATGTTTTTAAACTATTACACAAGAAATCACTTTTTAATGATTAAAAAACGAGAAACTGCTACACTCATCACACAGAGATAAACATCACTAGTGTTTTCCCCCTCTACCAGACTTAAAAAACGTGCATCACACATTCTAAACCAAAGTACCATCTACTTTATCTCTTCCCTACGTTTTCTCAATAAACAGGATGTGGAGCGAGCATTTCTCCATGTCAGCAAGCACAGATCATCGCTGCCATGTCTAAGAGCAGCCTGTCCATTTATTATTAACCAGCCCATTTTGTGCACATTAAATTGTTTTGGCTTTGCTGGCACTTTTGACTCGTGCTTGTTTGTATCTGAGGGCTTACCTGGAGCTCAGAGAGCAGGTCTTTCCCGCCTGCAACGGCTCTGTGGCAGAACGACTTTCTCCATTTCCAGAAACCACTTTGTTTTATACAGGGGGGAAAGTCTGAGATTTAGCTAAGGATTATGATTTTCTAGCTTAAGTTCATCCTCCTCTGCCCTCTGTGTTTGCCCTCGTAGGCAGACCTCGTTGCTCTGGCTGGTCCCGAGCCTTCTGTCTCACAGGGCCCCTGTGATGGCAGCAGAGGTCAGGAACCAGAGCATCTCTCTCTCTGTTATCGCTGGCTCACTCAGCTAGGGGGAAAACAAATAAACAAAGGAAACCTTATAACAAAGAAATTCTTCCTCCTCCTCCTCCCTTCCTTCTACTTATTGTGGTAGCAACATTGAGCTTGAGATCTACCCTCTTAACAAAATTTGAAGTATACAACACAGTATTGTAAACTGTCGGCACCGTGATGTACAACAGACCTTTAGACCTTACTCATCTGGTATACCTGAAACTTTGTACCCTGTAGAACAACAGCTCCCCATACCCTCCTCTCTCAGTAGATGAATGGGTGAAGAAAATGTGATGTATACACACAGTGGCCTGTTATTCAGCCTTCAAAAGGAAGGAAATTCTGCCACAAGCAGCAACATGGACGTATCGTGAGGACATTATGTTAAGTCAGATGAACCAGTAACAAAGTACAAATACTAGCAGTTCCACTTATATGAGGTATCTAAAATAGTTCACATTCTTCTTAAGAATATGCGAGGAAGTCACGTTGAAAGTTTAAATGTCTCACCTCTGTCTTTTCTCTCTCCCTTTGAAAAATTCTTGTCAAAAAAAGAAGAGGCTAGACTAGCTAGTTTGATTAAATTCCCCACACTGAATGATCATCCTGTAGTTCGAGGGTTGAGCAGACACGCCCACTCCTCAATGCCCCACCTGATCCGACTGTCACTGCTGAATTGGTCCCACAATGCAGTCAGCTCCCTGGACTAACACTGACCCTCCTCAGAAAGAACTCGAGACTCTCAAATTTAACAGCCCGCATAGACACATGAACTTAGGCCTGACTATCAACTTTGACAGTACTCTTTTCTTCCGAAGCTGGGAACTTGGCTGTTTTCAACTAAGCCCTTACCTTTTAGCTCAATTTCAAGAATATGCTCTTTTGAGACCTGGCAGCCACCACAGGTGTCCTAAGAGTGACATCCTGTCTTCTTGCTTGTCCATCCTGGAATTCTCATTGTCTCCTGCCCTGGGCCGCATGGCCTCTCTCTCAGGTTCCTGTTGCCCTGATCCAGACACTTGGACTTACATCCACTCTGCATCCTGTTGACCTTCCTGATGACAACTGAATGCCTCCCCGCTACTGCCTTTCTTGAATTTTCTGAACGTCAGACTTTGCTTGCCTGCTGCCATGCAGTCCCTTCTCCTTTGAAGTTTCATCCACCAGTAATGGGGTAGAATACAAGCCAGATTCCAGGACCACTGGGCTAACACCTCTGTCCTAAGGAGTTCATCTAGGATATGGTTAACTCAGCACCTCTCCTTCGTTGGCCTGCATCACTTTCCCCGTACCTCCCACTGCCTCCAAGGGGTGCCTCCCAGACCAGCTCCTTGGATTCAAATCCTCCTGTCTGCTTTTACGCAAACCCAACCAAGACGACTCCCTAGTTCAGATACATTTGTGAATCCCCATTGTCTGCAGAGTAAAGCCCAAACTATGTCTTACAGGCCACTGTGAAGGACCCTAACCTTTAGTTCTAGTGTCCCTTGGCCATTGGTGACAGCCAAGGTGAGCCCCTGCCGTGCTCCATTCATACCTCCCATGGTTTCTGCCCCTCCAGCTCCCATGGTTTACCCTGGACTGACAGGGCCTGCACCAAAGGAGGCAGAGAAAAGCAATAGAAAATCCAAAATTTAGAGCTTTGTTTCATTACAGGCAGTGAAACCACAGTTAGTACGGTGGGAGTTAAATCATTTAAAATAATAATCCAGTCCCATCTGCCCTCTCTATTAGAAGGTCAGGATAGCCCAGCTGGTGTGGCTCAGTGGATTGAGCATCGTCCCATGGACTGCTAGGTCCCGGTTTAATTCCCGATCAGGGCACATGCCCGGGTTGTAGGCTCGATCCCCAGTGAGGGGCGTGCAGGAGGCGGCCAATCGTTCTCTCCATCGATGTTTCTATCTCTCTCTCCCTTCCTCTCTTTCTAAAAAATCAATAAAAACATATTTAAAAAACAAGTCAGGATAGATTCCACTGTGGAGCTTCATATACAATAAAAGAAAAATCAAACATAACAGAGTAGAAGGCAAGGCCTCACTTCATACTTGAAAAGAAAGTTCCATGAATGCCTGAGCGGAGCGCCTGCCCTTTCTGTGCGGGGGTGTGAAATACACAACAGCTCAGAGGAAGGCGAAGTCTCACAAAGGAGCCTTCTGACATCCAGACACGTTTCTCCCAAGCTCCTTCCCTGCTTCCAGACTGAAGAATCTGTTCAGGGCACACATACAAAGAAATGTCACTCTGTTAAGACGGTAACTTGGAAGGAGTTGCATGGAACTCAGCTGTATAACCGAAGAGATGCTTCTCATTCATTCACAAGGCTTCTGCACTTGATCTAAGTGCCAGCCACTGCCGGTTTCTGACACGAGGCCTGGTGATGTCCCAGTGTGAAAACTAGGATGAATTTCTCACCACGGAAAGGGAGTGGAGTTATATTTTCCTCTTACTCCTGCATTTTCCCTTCTCTCCTCTGCGTCTGGGGACCATGCTCTCTGGAAGCAGATTATTCAGAATTACTTGATCAGGGAGTCAACATGCATATATCGTGTGAGGACCTGTGTACTCAGCACTGCTAAGGAACAGAGTGGCCTGCTCTGACGTACATTATCCGGCTGGCAGGCTGCTTCTCAGGCCTCTGGGGAGACTTAAATTTCCTTGAAGGCATGAATGATGTTTTGAATCTTACCCTATTGCTGCAAGGATATTGCACAGAACAGTGTGCCCTGTGCAAATTTTATTTACAATTTTTTTTCTTTATTGATTTTAGAAAGAGGAAGGGAGAAGGAGAGAGAGACAGAAACATTGATGAGAGAGAACATCGATTGGCCTCCTCCTGCATGCCCCCCAGTGGGAATCGAACCCACATCCTGTGCATGTGCCCTGACTGGGAATCAAACCGGTGACCTCTTGGTGCATGGGTCGACACTCAAGCAGTGAGCCACTCTGACCAGGCCCTGTGCACATTTTAAATCAAGATAAATTCTAACCAGGTGACTGATATGTTCCCTCAGTGTAGGTCAGACCTGAAACTGTGCGGGACCTTGCTCCAGGCAAAGGTTTTCTCCCATAAGGGTCTCAGCTCTTTGAAGGGCTTGGGGTGAGGGCTGTTTTTGGCTGCAAAAAGCACCCTGTCTTTATCAACGAGCACATTTAATGTCTAATGTAGCAAGAAACGCAGGAATGGCTGCGTCCAAGGTTGTTCAATCCCAGATTCTTTTTATCATCTCAGAATGAATTTTCCCTTGCTCTCTACTCCTTGGCATATTGGCCTTGTCCATCACTCTTCCCCTCACGGGTACACACTGATATGACAGCATCTTTCCAAAGAAGTCAGTTCCGTCTTCCCATGTGTTTCTTTCTTTCTTTTTTCTTTAAAAAAATCCTCACCTGAGGATATCATCTTCTGATAGAGTGGGAGGGGGGGAGAGAGAGAAAAAAACATCGATGTGAGAGAGACACATTGACCAGCCGCCTCCTGCACGATCCCCACCAGGCCTGGGGACCAAACCACAACCGAGGTACGTGCCCTTGACTGAAATCAAACTTGAGACTCATTGGTCCTTGGGCCGATGCTCTAACTGCTGAGCCAAGTCGGCCAGGGCTGTTGCTTTCTTTTAAAATGTATCTTTATTGTTGAAAGTATTACAGATTGTCCCCCTCTTCACCCCATTGACCCCCTCCACTCTGCTGCAGCCCCCCCAGGCTTCACCACACTATTGTCTGTGTCCCTGGGTTATGCATACCTGCATGTAAATTCTTTGGTTAATCTCTTCCTGCCCCCTGCCCCCTCCCTCTGAGATTGATCAGTCTGTTCCATGCTTCCACGTCTCTGGGTCTATTTTGTTCATCAGTTTATTTCATTCATTAGATTCCACATATAAGCAAGATCATGTGATAACTTATCTTTGACTGGCTTATTTCACTCAGCATAATGCTCTCCATGTGTTTTTAAAAAATATATATTTTTATTGCCCTGGCCAGTCTGGCCTAGCGGTTACAGCGTTGACCTGTGGACCAGAGAGAACCGAGTTTAGTTCCCACTAAGGGCACGTACCTCTGTTGCAGTTTGTCCTGGCCCGGCTGGGGTTGTGTGGGTGGCAGCCAGTAGATGTGTCTCTCTCACATTGATGTCCTTGGGTGAGGATTAAAAAAAAATTATCGCCCTGGCCGGTTTGGCTCAGCGGTTAGAGCATCGGCCTGCGGTCCGGAGAGACCCGGGTTCAGTTCCTGCTAAGGGCATGTACCTCGGTTGCAGTTTGTCCCCGGCCCTGGTTGGTCGTGCGGGTGGCAGCCACTCGATGTGTCCCTTTCACATCGATGTTTCTCTCTCTCTCTCTCTCCCTCCCACTCTATTTGTGCAAAAAAAAAAAAAAAAGTGGAAAAATGTCCTCGGGTGAGGATAAAAAAAAAAAAAAAAATCTATCTATAGATAGATAGATAGATTTTTTAAATTGTATTTTTAGAGAGAGAGGAAGGGAGAGATAGAAACATTAATGTGAAAGAGAAACAGCAATCAGCTGCCTCCTGCACACCCCCCACTGGGGATCAAGCCCATAACCTGGGCACGTGCCCTGACTGGAAACTGGGACCTCTCAGTCCACGGGAGAACGCTTCATCCACTGAGCTACATCGGCCAGGCCATGCGTTTCTTTTTAAAGCATACACTTCTATCAGGAAACCCCCTCGTGCCTCTTTGGTTCACACTTACACCAGCCCCGGAGATAGGAATTACAGTAAAGTTGTTTGGCTGAAGCTAACCTGGTTTTGCTCCCTGCATCGTGTGTGGAAGGGATAACACTCAGGACTGGTTCCTGGCAACCACGCTGATGATTCTTTTGGGTCTCTGACTTCTTTTCTAACTGCAGCATAATACTTCTCCTCTACATATGGGTTGGGAAATCTAATTTAACAAGTATTACTCCACACCTACCTGTTGTTGAGCATGATGCTGGATGCCATAAGGTATTCAGAGCTAAGATACTCTCTTAAGCCTCAGGTAGCTTCTAATTTCATGGATGGGCTAAAAGGCACATTATAACAGAAGCCATGTGGGAGTTCAGGCTACTCTGGGAATTGGGCTGAGTCAGGATCAGAACCTGTTCATCTTGGACTGGCCCTTTAAGTAGATCTCTGCTTCTCAGGAAGTGTTTAAATCTGGGCCATAACTGAGCACCTGGAGCTGGGGTTAGGCCTAAGGGCTTGGCTAGCCACTGGTCTGGCTACTAGATTTTATCCAAGGACAGCTGTCTGTTGGAGATATAGCAAAGGCAGCTTCGAAGAGGAAAATGAACCAGCATTTATTGAGAACCAGTTACAGGCCAGAGCTTTACATATTCTTCAGTTCATTTAATCAAATCAGAGAACATCCACGGTTCAAGGTAGTTATTATTCTTGGAGTTGCAAATAAGGCAATTGACATTCAGAAAAGTTAAGTAGCTCCTTCAAACTGCTGTGAGACCATCTCATACTGTCTGAAGACAAGATCAGACTCTCTCTTTTGGAGGCCTTTAATTTTCTAGCTTTTAGAGACAGAGAGTAACCTGGGTTCCTAGGCAGGGTCATAGAAGTCTATAGGCAAGAAGCATATTAGTGATTAGCAGGAGTGTCCTAAAAAATAAAACTCAGTCAGAATATGAGAAAGAGCAAGCAGAATGTATGTGCTGATGTCTGTGGGTTTGAGTCATTCAGCTCTAAGATCATTATTGGACCCCGAAAAGTGAATGGGATTGGGGATATTCTAACGTGTGCTCATTTCTCTGAAGAGTTTATTCTTCAATTAAATCGCTGACATCTTTAATTAAATCGCTGACATCTTTATTCATTTTAGTAGTCCCTTCCCTCAAAGAACTTCCATGTTAGCTGTGATTTCAGACCAAATATTAAAAGGAAAGAGGGGTCAGAGGGCAAGGCTATGGGGAAGCAAGTACACATCCTAAGTGCGGGGCTGGGGCCTTCAAGTGATGTCTCCTGATTCCTCTAACTAGCATGCCTGAACATTTGAACATCCTTTCTACATGTTGATTTTGCAATTTTATGCCCTCTTTTGAAGTTTTAATTATATTATTGATCATAGCCTTAGTTATCATTTTTGTGTTACACAAGCTCTTATAACGAAAGTCTAGGGGGTAGCCAAAGAAGCTTCTTGGAAGAAAGAGATGAACACATTGCATACTGTTCACCTTGGAGAGGCAGGGAGAAAGCCAACGAAACGAGGGTATGAAAGGAGAAGGGGGCTTTGGGGAATGTTGCTCTAAGACTTCTCCTTCTTTATCTATGGAGGTTGGATGCCAAACCCGAAATTCTGAAAGACTGTGTGATCCAGGACGGAGCCGCCTACCCTCAGCGGACAGGAAAGGAGACGGCTAATGCAGACACACGAGAAGCCTTGTTAGCCCTCAGCATAACAACGTCTGCATCAGCCACTTCCGTTCTCTGCTGGTTTCCCAGCTAGTCCAGCTACTTGATTTTTGTTGTTGTCTGTAAGTTGTGCTTTTCATGTTAAAATTTGTTGCAAGCTCACTACTAGAAATATGAAAATTATGAAAAAACAAATAAAATAGGATGAAAACAGGGAGTAATATCTAAGTTAAAAGTCACTGGGAAAACGACAAAGATTTTGCTTTGTAAAATTTAAAATCTTATTTAATTACCAGGCAGGCTAGAGAAAAACATTTCTAGTCAGTATGTCAAAAGGTTATTAGACTTTCATTATAAGAGCTTGTATAACAAAAAAACAATAACTAAGGCCATGATAAATAATATAATTAAAACTTCAAAGGAGGACATAAAATTGCAAAATCAACATGTAGAAAGGATGTTCACATTTTCAGACATGCTAATTAAAGAAATCAGAAGACATCACTTTCACTAGTCAACTGGTCAGGAATTTTAAGAAATGAGAGTGATGGCCCTGGCCAGTTTGGCTCAACGGTTAGAGCATCGGCCTGTGATCCAGAGAGACCCAGGTTCGGTTCCCGCTAAGGGCACGTACCTCGGTTGCAGTTTGTCCCCTGCCCTGGTTGGGTCGTGTAGGTGGCAGCCACTCGATGTGTCCCTTTCACGTCGATATCTCTCTCTCTCTCTCTCTCTCCCTCCCACTCCATTTGAACAAAAAAATGGAAAAATGTCCTCGGGTGAGGATTAAAAAAAGAAAGAAATGAGAGTGATGCCCTGCTAGTGTGGCTCAGTGGTTGGAGTGTTGGCCAGTGGACTAAAAGGTTGAGGGCATGTACCTGGGTTGCTAGTTTCATCCCTAGCCCGGGTTGGGGTCATGTGGGAGGCAACCAATAGATGTGTCTCTCTCGCATCAATGTTTCTCTCTCTCTCTCTTTCTCTCTCTCTCTCCCTTTTTTCCTCCTTTCCAGTCTCTTAAAAAAGAAAAATAAATAAATGAAAAAAATATTCTTGGGTGAGGATTAACCAAAAAAGAAAAAAGATGAATGTGATCAGTGCTGGCAAGAATGCTATTGTCACTCACACATTGTTGAGAGTGTCCCCCTGTTCAGGGAAGCTCTTAAGCAATTTGGATCCAGGTATTAAATTATCCAAAGACTTTGAGTTGACGCTAATTGATACATCTATTGTAAAAAAAAAAAAGTCCTAAGGATAGGATATAGTCTTTAAGCACAATGATATTTTCAGCTCAATGTTTGAAATATAGAAATTTGTTTAAGTAAAGAATATATAATAAGCACTTTAAAAAGAGTTTTTGTGAACCATATAGTCGTTCTGTAATGCTGAAGTAGTGACGAAACACAAGGGGAAATGAAGCCGTAAGCCATCATGCCGAGACTGGCCTGTCTTCAAGGAGCTCGCCCACCGACGGCCTGGGGCAGAAGGACAGGAAGGCAAAGGGCAAGAGGGGAAGACGATAAACAGTGAAAGCGGGTCACCTCTGTGGGTAGAGCAGGGAGGCAAAGAACTCGGAGTGATGACTTTTGCTTTTTAAAATATCTACTTATATTTTTAAATTGGAAAACGAATGCAAGTTTGCTGCAGAAAAAGTGGAAAGTAGAGAAGAAGTAAAAATTACTTGTAATTCTCCAGACAACAACTAACCTCTTGGCAAGCTTCCTTCTTTTGTTCCTTCAGCGAAGATGTCTAGGTTTAGGAAGAAAGGGGTCTGAGAAGGAACTGCTGGGTATTTATGGGAGTAAGAGCAAGCGGGTCCTTTAAGAACAAGGCATGGCCCTCGTTTGGATCTGTAGTAGTGAAATTCAAGGCCCTATCGGTGCTTGTAAGAAAAAACAAGGTAAATATACATTCACAGAGACTTAGCTGCCCAAGTTGAGAAGACCTAAGCATCATCTCTTCTCACCTTACCTTTTCAACTCATAAATGGGGAAACAAAGGCAAGTGAGGCTCAGATTTGCCTAAGGCACCAAAACCTGAGTGAAACCTCCTGATTTGTGAAGGTAACATCAACAAGGTGCTCGTCCCTGCGTCTTGAGGTCTGGCTGCCTAGGTTTAAATCCCAAGCTGTGTGGCCTTAGATATGTTTTTTAACCTCTGTGAACTCCAGTTTTCTCATTGGTGAAAGTCGATGATAGCAATAATGCTGTCCTCATCATAGGGCCATTGTGGGGTCAAATGTCATCATAACTTACAATAGTTTTCTGGGGCTGACATAACAAAATTATCACAAACTAGAGGGTTTAAACAACAGAAATGTGTATTCTCACAGTTATGAAGGCTAGAAAGATCAAGGTGTTGGCACGTTTGTTTTCTTCAAGGCCTCTCTCCTTGGCTTGCATGTGGTCATCTTGCTGTGTCCTCACATGGTCATCCCTTGGTTTGTTATCTGTGATCTAATCTCTTCTTAGAAGGACATTGGTCATATTGAATTAGGGACCACTTCATTTTACCTTAATTTTCTTTTTAAAGACCCTATCTCCAAATATAGACACATTCTGAAGTACTGGGGTAGGGACTTCAACCTATAAATTTTGGGGGAACATAATTCTGCCCATATCAATTATATATGTGTTTAGCCTACTGTCTGACTTAGAATAAGATTTTTTAATTGACTACTATTTTTATTTAACAGAGCCATGCTTTTCCACCATATATTTTATAGCACTTAGAGAGGTTCATCTTCCATTTTATAAGCAGCAGAATTCCTGTTATGTGGCACACCCTTTACCGTTGGGAGATGCTGGAGTGAACACACTTATTTAATGCTAGAAACCACTTTTATCTAACATCTACAGAATGTATATATGACAGAAAATTCCTGGGGAGGGCTGACCTGTACTGATACAAGAGATTGAAAGCTTTAGATTAAAAGAAAAAAGCATCTGTACTTAGTTATGATGAATGTGTAATTTCAACTTGGTTGCCAATGGAGAAACAATAGTCCCCTGGAAAGAAAGTACTTGCCTAGCCTATTCTGCTCCATCCCCCCAGCTCATCCACTTCCTCCCTACACTTTCCATTGTGAAAGAGCTGACCATTTATAAAACGTATGCTAAATGGACTCTCTAAAGAGGTAGTGTCTCTTTCTAACCCTACTTACATGTGCCTTGCTTGCAGTAGTCAAGTATAAATCTTCATTTTAACATCTCTCTAGTCCCTGATGAACTAAAGATTCTATTTCAGAGAGGTGGGAGGGTCATCCTCGTCAGATTATTTGCAAATTTTAATTATATCTAGAAAGCCAACTCATTTCAGAGAGAAATAGTAGAAATTACTGAATCCATTCTTTCAAGGAATGCCGTCAGGGTCAGTTTATGGGATGAATAAAGTGAAAAACTGACATTCTTTCTCTTTCAATATACAATTAATTGTAGGGACATAAATTAATTCACTGTGGACTGTGTTTAAGAATTATAAATGGTTACAAGCTCAGGATTTTGATGGTTTGAGGTTAGGGTCTAATTTTGAGGTTTTCCCCATTTAATTAGTTTGAGTTCACCTTGGCATTAACTATCTGAAATCAGGTCAAGTTGGTTGGGAATATTATAGGCACAAACTCTGTGACTTTGAAGAACATCTGGATGCTGCTGGGGACTACACCCTGGCCGATGTGGGATGGTCTGTATTCTGAAGACACCTGATTGCTTGAAAGAGTGATTTGTGTTCATAGTGTTGGAAGGGTTGCTGGTTGCCTTCAATGACAGTGTTGATATCTGTCCACTTTCTGTAGCGCCTGATAAAAAAACAAACAAAAAAACCTTATTCCATCCCCAGCAAACTCCCCATTAAAGAGCTGTTCAGCCCTTGAAGCAGGCATGACCTTATTGTTTATAAACACAGCTACTTTAAACCACAACTGACAGCCCCGTCTCTCAGATCCCCATTATCTTTCATCCTCGGTAAAGCCTTTCTCTCCCCTCGAATAAAGACAAACATCTTTTAACCTCACAGTTGGCAGCTACCTGATGTTAAAAACCAACAGCAGCCGGTTGCCTGTGGCTGATAAACTAGCAGGGGAAGCCATCTTCGATGCCGAAATTCTACATTAAAATTGATACAAAGGTGAGAGAGGGAGAGAGAGGAAGGGAGGGAGCCGTTGGTATCTTGTGTTGTAGCGCAGACTGGGAGCAGACTCAAGCCTTCCCCAGGGCCGGCTCCTGGGCTGAGCCGGGCAGAGGCTGTGCCCTTAGCTAGTGTGTGCATGGGTCACGGGAAGACAGCACTGCAGCATTAAGAAATTTCATACTTAAGGCGTTTGACTATGGGTTTATTGACTTTCCTTTCGTTCATTCGGTGAGTATAACTGAGCATCCGCACTACGGCGGTGCTGGGATAGAGCACTAAGCAAAGCAGACAAGCATGACCTGCTATAAATTTGAAGTTGCAGACACAGAGAGAGCAAACAGACACAAAGACACTAAACCTGCGTATTTCAAATCAAAAGAGGCTGCGTGCAGCGGAAATGACCCCATCCCTCTAGACCAGCGATTCTCAACCTGTGGGTTGCAACCCCCTTGGGGGTCGAACGACCCTTTCACAGGGGTCGCCTAAGAAATAACAGTAGCAAAATTACAGTTATGAAGTAGCAACGAAAATAATTTTATGGTGGGGGGTCACCACAACATGAGGAGCTGTATTAAAGGGTCGCCGCATTAGGAAGGTTGACAACCACTGCTCTAGACAAAGAAGGTGTTTTTCAGGAAAAGTGGATCAGAAATTTTTTAAAAAATGTGTCCTAACCCTGGGTGCACATGCATGTGGGCTCTCTCTCTCTTCTTTTTCCCTCTTATTTTCTGGAACAATAATTTCTGGTCATTTGGATTTTTACAATAGTAAAATTGAAAAGCAAAAACTTGAGGGGGTCTATATAGAATCACCAGCTTTTTTTGCCAGAGTTTTCTGTGTATGTACACATACATGTATTATATGCACATATTATAATCTATTTTATATTATAGATAGTGGTATATGCTATTATCTACTCTTAATATCAGCTCACAATTGAGGGTTTAATATGTGACTCTTTCCATTCAACCTATATAACTCATATGATGTAGGTACTGTTAGGATTCCCATTTTACAGGTAATGAAGTAGAAGCTCACAGAGGTTAACTACACTGCCCACTTAACCCAGATAGTGGGTGGCAGAGCCAGAGACCAGACACCTGACCCTTCAACACATGGACTTTCTACACCACCATTCCCTTTAAAACAGAGAAAAATATGCAAAAAATTATTCATAATAAAAAATGTGGAAAAGACATACTTTCAGAAATGCTGAAGTTATCTTTATGAAAAATTCACTCGTTCTTGTTTGTCTTATTTCACTGTGGACGCGAGAGCTATGTCAAAGGCCCGCTCTGGCCTTCCGACGTGCACTCGGGAATCCTGGCTGCCTGCCCACAGCAACAGAGGAACTTTCAATCCACATCCCAGGTGACTTTCTAGAGAGTTCAGATCAAGAGCCGAAGAGTGTTAGTCACTTGAAGGACATTCATGGTTCATTTTGCGCATTCATAAAATGCTTCCATTTTAATCTCCCCTCTGGATTCCAGAAACCACGTGGAGTTAAAAGACTGGGAAGTGATCTCAGGTGGGAAAGGGGCCTACCCCAGAGTCCAAGGCCTTCAGGCTGGGAATCTCCCGAAATCAGCAACGTTTTGCCAACTCGGGCACTCATACACCTTCCCCGTACCTTGGAGAGAAAGTCTTTCCAAGAATTTTTAATCATTTACAGAATCCCAAAGAGCTTAAAAATGAATACTCTAGCCCAGCTGGTGTGGCTCAGTGGTTGAGCATCAACCCATGAACCAAGACATCACCGGTTTGATTCCCAGTCAGGGCACATGCCCAGGTTGTGGGCCCAAACCCCAGTTAGGGGCATGCAGGAGGCGGCCAATCCATGTTCTCTCTCATCGATCTCTCTCTACCTCTCCCTTTTTCTCTCTAAAATCAATAAAGAAAAATAAAAATAAAAACGAATAGACTTAGTCACTAGGTTATGATACTAAGTCATTTGACTATTTCACTAGTACCTTGGTTTCTCCATCTGTCAAATCAGAATACTCTAATCCCTGTCTGACACACCCTCAAAAGGATGACTATTAGATGAAAGTATGTGTGTTCCGTTCTCTTGTCCCTGTTGAGAGACTGTGTACAATTTTGTGTGCAGTTTTTTGAGCATTCTCTAGAACCAGCTCCATTTCCCTGTGTCTTTGAATGCTGTTTTCTGAAGCCTTACATGTTTTTCCTTTCACAAATATTTAGTATTCTATACTCACTGTTTCCTGCAAATTGTTATTTCTGTTTGCTCCCCAAAGCCAATAAAATTTAAATTAAGAATAAATGGAAGCAGTAAATATTGCGTTCCTGCCAATCGACATGTGGAGATGAAGTGAGCCAGCGAATGCCCACAGTGATGCAGTCTCTTCCAGGTAGAGTGGGAAGGAGCAGCGGGGTTGTGTTCATCAGAGCCGCTCTCGGGGGGACGGACGATGCCAGGTGGCTGACTTGGGCACATCTCCCAATGCCAGAATATTTCCGCTTCTGAGAAATTCCAAGAGGTGTGACTTTTCCCTTCCAAGAGGAAGGTCTGGGAGCCCAGCGGATCTCCCGAGGGTGCTTGCCGTCTTTACTGCTGCCTCCTGACCCTGTGAGCAGCCCGCACACATTGAGGCCACATCCGATGCTGGATGGCGCGTCGGAGCAACGCACAGGAACCCCAGTAACACGATTCTATTGACTGTGGACCGATTTCCATGGTGTATTTCCTGTAGAAACCTCACAGTTATCTTACACACATTGAGGCCACATCCGATGACCTGATGGTGCTTTGGAGTAACGCACAGGAACCTCAGTAACACGATTCTATTGACTGTGGACCGATTTCCATGGTGTACTTCCTGTAGAAACCTCACAGTTATCTTTTAGGAAGAAAATTAACCTCAGGGAGATGCAGCGTCTCTCATTGGCCTGAGTACCCTGCGCCTTCCGAAGTGCAGGTAACAGGGAAGGTACAGCTAGGAGGAAAGCAAAGGGTGGAGGGACTAACAGTAGGGTTATTCGGTCTCCTTGAACATAGCACGCAGTCCCCCATCCTCACCATGGACCATGGAATTGCATCTTTCTTCCTTGAGGAACGTTTTGGTAATGGAGAGGAAGATTTCCCTAAAATCTGTGTACAAAGGCAGTTACAAGAGCCCCGACTGGTTTGCTCAGTGGTTAGAGCGTCGCCCGTGGACCAGTGTCCCGGGTTCGGTTCCTGCTAAGGGCATGTACCTCTATTGCAGTTTGTCCCCGGCCCCAGTTGGGGTCGTGTGGGTGGCAACCACTCGATCTGTCTCTCTCACATCGATGTTTCTCTCTCCCTCTCCCTCCTGCTCTACCTGAAGATAAATGCAAAAAAAATTGTCCTCCAGTGAGGATAAAACAAACAAACAAGCAAGCAAACAAAAAGGCAGTTACAAGAGGCAAAACAGATGCTCTAAAGTAATGGAATCCTAGGAGATCAGAACTGAATCTGGCATCATGTGGTATTTATTGAAAATGATTCCACATGTGGCTTTCTGGTCCCATAAACACGTGCCAGAAGTGTTGCAGCATCTCATTTGGAGAAGTCACCGCTTCCATGGCTAGACATCTGGAACCATTATGCAGTTGTGCCCCTACTCAAACATTTATTGAAGGCTCTTTACTAGGCAGTGGGAACACAGCAGTGAATAAGGGACATGTCGTCCCAACTCCAGGAACCTGAGAACTGAGTGGAAGATAAAATGAAACCAGCAACTACAGTATTGTTTTCCTTATTGAACGCTCACGCCTGTGCATACTGCTCACTATCTAAGCACACACAAGTCTAAGCCATTTCTCATAGGACAAATCCACCTGGTATTTAAAGACAATGATCATATTTCCTTTTAAAAACTAAAAATACTTACCTTCCTTTCTCTCCCCATTTTTTCCCTCTTTAATGTGAATTAGATAAACCTCGTCAGGATGAAAACCAAACTACTCTCTTTAATGTATGCATTGCCAGGATATTACATATTATATACATAAAGCAAGAAAGTCAATAATTGGTTTCCCCTTTTGCTTTCTGAAAGTATAACAAGTCTGAATTTGGGAAGTAAAAAAAAAGTGAAGTTACTTTTGTATAAAGATTTCTCAACTTACCTAGTCTCATTGGAAAATTTGGTTCTCTCTTCCACACCTTCCCTCAGTCATTCATTACACTTTTCATATCCTCAAACTTTTCAATAAGAAACATAAAACCTAACAAAAAACCTAAACAAATTAAATGGAACCTATTTTTTTTTTTGCATGTAAAATGGATTTTAGTTTTGCCTTACGGAGGTCTTATGTTTCATTATTATTAAAAAATGTCATGCATATTTTGCCTGCTGGGAGTACAGCTTTTCCTCCTATTTTTCAATCTTACTCAAAACCCCTTATTGCATATTTTATGAGTTTTAGCAGCTCTTAGTTGTTGCTTTTTAAAATTACAAACTGCAAAGCCTGTGTTGGCATTTTGCTAACAGGTCTTTGCACATGTGGTGTTGTTGAGCATTTGCAGAAAGAAATGTAATAATAGAAATATTTGTGGGATGAATATAAACTTGTGTGACCTTTAGAAACAAATGGGGCTGTATTGAGGAAGCGAGCTGGGCTCCTCCACATACTCATTTCAGGAGACCGTCTTCCAACCTGGATGACTTAGATCAGAGGCTACTTGATCATCCTTTCTTCTCCTCTCCTCTTGCCACTTGTGGGAAATCTATAATTAGAGTCATGTACAGAGTTGAAAGCTGGATTGGGTGCCCTGCAGCCTCATGTTTTCTCTTTGCATTGCCCACTAGGGTACTGTGAGCCTTTTGCACTTACATGTCCCCCTTGCATTTGGGAAGAATTGAGAGCATTCATGGAAATAGAGCAAACGAGTTATGAGAAGTAGTTGAACTGGGAAACAATGAGATTTTAGGAATGCCTGTTAAAAGAGTTAGTTTTCTTTCTTTCTTCCTCTTGCCCCCAAAGGACATTTCCAGAAAGACTAGGAAGTGTGATTATGAGAATTAAATGAAATAAAACCTGGAAAATGCTTAGCACACCTGAAAAGTACTCAATAGCTGTTAATTATTATTATTAACTTGCAGGCACACTCATCTTTTATCCCTTTGTTGTACACCCCTCAAAGGGATTTGGGAAACAACTTTTTAAAGGAGGCCTTAATTGCATCAGGAAACTTGCAGAAAAAAACACCTTATATGGCCTGCAGCTAGGAGGTAGGACCAATAGTAATGCCCAAGCACAAACAGTGGTGGCTCTAGGTGATCTGGAGACACTGTGGGCAGTCCAAAGGAATGTGACTCGGGTGAGAATTTGACCACTTCCTGTCTGTTGTATTTTGAGACAGCCCTGCTCAAGAGTAAATTTCAGAGGGCATTAAGCCTCATGACCTCTCCAAATCAACTGGATTTTTGACCTCCCCAAAGAGATCACCTTAGGGAAATGGATGAAGATCTGGGGGCTTGCTGGGAGTGGTGGTTGTCAGAGTAGGGGGCCTTCAGGGTCAAGAGGGAGAACCACAACTTAGTTCCAACAATGTTTGTATCTTCCTTTTTATTTACCCCTCAGGCCATGATCTGTCCGAGGAAAGGGGTTCAATGTCTCAGCATCCCCGCCCCTCCCCAGGCACACACCACATGTACTGCTGCCCTCCTGTGTAGCTTGGCCCTTCAGGCAAAGCTGGAATGGAGGGAGCTTTCCTTTGTTTCCATCCCTCACTCCTTCGGTTGCCCTCTTCATTTGCCCTGGTGCTACCTTTTGAGACCCTTCAGCCTATTCTTTCCTGTTGCCCAGGACCCCTCTACTAGGGAGAGCCACTTGGGCAACCCAACACATTCCTTTTGGGACAATTCCTCAGCCAAGACAATTCAAATTCTGGAATTGAAGGCGATTTTACTTGCTACAAAGACATATACACTAATAACAATAACCATAAAAGCAATTGTTCAATGAGTATTTATTGTGTACAAGACATGGTTCTAGATGTTTTGTGTGTGTCCATCATTTAATTTTTTTTACAAACCCTGACATTTAGGCCCAGAGAGTTTATTTATTTAATATTCCACTTTATCCCAGGAAGGATTGACATAAAGGCTATTTGTACTTGTGAGAGGTGGGTTACAGGTTTAATTTTCAGCCTTCGTCCAGGTACTGTAAAGAGATATTGAGCTATTTACCAGGTTAGGATATTGAACCACTGTTACATTTGTCCTCCTCTCTTCCTCTTTTCCCTGAAATGTCTGCAGTGCAGCAGAATGCTTGACTCATTGTATTTCTATCTGAACAGTTGAAGGGTGATCACTAGTCCAAAGCAAAGCAACACATTAAAGATATCCCTTTGCCTAGAACACGAGAGCCAAGCTGAAGACAAGTGGGAAAGGAAAGCAAAAACCAGGCCAGTATCATATGAAAGGAAGAGGTATGGAATAGTTGAGTCTGAACATGTGCTTTGGGTCACCAGGAGTCCAAATGTCAACATTGCTTATGACAAAGCCTCTTTAACAGCAGCTCTGGCTACAGAGAACGATATGAAAAGATCACCCACTAGACATCGCAGCTACATCTGCTCACACAGATGGCAGCACCGTCAACAACATCATCCTGAACATGAAGGCCAGTGAGAAGTGCATCACACGTGAGTATCACAACCAGAGACTAATAGCTTTCTTAAATCCAGAGCAGAGAAGAATAATGAGCAAAATCACTAGTTACACTTTTTTTTTTTTTTTTTTATCCTCACCCGAGGATATTTTTCCATTTTTTGTACTGATAGAGTGGGAGGGAGAGAGAGGAAGGGAGAGAAAGACAGAAACATCGATGTGAAGGGACACATCGAGTGGCTGCCACCCGCACGACCAACCAGGGCCGGGGACAAACTGCAACCGAAGTACATGCCCTTAGCGGGAACTGAACCCGGGTCTCTCCGGACCGCAGGCCGACGCTCTAACCGCTGAGCCAAACTGGCCAGGGCACTAGTTACACTTTTATTGGTCAAAACCTATCTTTTAAAATTTTTTTTTTATCAGTGAGACTATCTGCTTTAATTAAAGCTGCAAGGGTCTATTATTAAATTAAAACCTGTGGGTGCTCCCATATTTGTGAATTAACCTTATACATTTCATCACTTCACAGCATGAGGCCACTTAGGTTATAGTTCTCTATAATTAACTCAAACATAAGATGAATGAATTACCCTTTACAGCAAAAGTCAAAGCAAATCCCTTATTCATTAATTTACACAATGTTTCCTCTTCCTCAATTTATAAGTTTACTAAATGTTCTACCCTTGTATAAATATGAGCCCTGTTTCATCATTAGCTACAACACTTTTGTGAGCCCCAGACTGATGCTGAATAGGATAATCTATCTTTGAATCAAACTGTTGAAAGTAACTCAAATCGTCCAGCCCTAGGAATACAAAAACAAAGTCAATCTGAAGGAGATGCTTTCATTTATTCTGTATCTTTATTACGTAGCATTTTAAGTACTTCAGGCCGAATGTTCACACCCAAGAACAGCTGGTGATTTTCTTTGTATATTTTCAAAAGCAGAGGCTACTGTTGCTTTGCTGGCTGGGTCTCCTTTGAAGCAGCATCCGTACATTCGCCACCTTCTCTGCAGTTACTGTCACCTCTATTTGCTCTTTCTGGGGCAAAGACAAGTAAATCTCCGTAGTTATTCGCAGTAATCAAAGTGCAAGGGGTCCCAGAGATCTTGATAAGCACAGAGCTTCATTTCTGAGGACGCCGAGGACCGGCCTGTTTCGCCTTCGCATTGTTGGCATATCCCCTGGAAGTGGAGTTTCTCATCTGCTTTCATTCCCATCGGGCAAACGTCCTCTAGGTTAGTGCTGATGATCGAGTCCTGCCGTAAGTGCAAACACAACGAGCCAGTGTTGTTGGACAACAGGGCTGTTCGGAGGTTAACATTAAACACCATCCTGGAGGCCACTCTGCTCTCTCCCTCACTGAGCTGACCACCAAGCAGCGGCCCCGTGGCTTTGCATATATACGTAAGACTGCACTGTTTCTGTGAGACAGAAATCCTGGAAAGGGAGGATGTAATTTCTGTCTGTCTATAAGCTTTCCCACTGGAGGACACAACAGTGTATAAAATTATATTTCTCTGTCTTTGCTTTTCCATTTTAGAGATGATATTTATATTCACCATCAGAGAGAGAAGAAACACTTTTAGAACAAAAAACAGTTGCCCTTTTATTCTTTTTCCTTTCCTCTGTCTTCATGGCATACATAAGAATTAGGCCTTAGGTTATTACTTCCCTGCTTTCATTGCCCTTATGTTTTTCTTTTTTTTCAGAATTTACACTTCTCAATATACTAAGGTGGTAGCACTATCCCCTGATAGATACCAGCCTAGCATGCTGAACCACGGAGAAGTTTGTTCTCCTCCCTAATTTTCTGAAATGCCTGCAGTTCATTTCCACGGTCATATCCTGATGTGCTCATTGTTCAAGTATCTATCTTCCAAAATAACAGTTTCAAGCTGACAGCGTTACTCAGAGCAGCTGTTGGACAGTGTGTGGGGCAGCATGTGACGGCTGCGGCTCCTCCTGCGTTTCCTTGAGTTTTGCTTCCTATTTCGCGGACCCATTGTGAGAGTTCACCACGAGCGGAGAGAGACCTGGGACGGGGCGGACCAGAATTTAGGACTACTTATTTTAGTAAACTCACTGTGGGGTGCCACCATCACCAGAAGTCAGTCTTAGAACATTTCGTCACCCCGATAAGATTGCTAAAGCACACTGACTATTAATCTCCATTCCCACACTTCCCTCCCTAGGCAATCACTAATCGACATGATCTCTAAAGTTTTGCCTTTTCTGGGAATTTCATGTAAATGGGATCATCTCATATGTGGTCTGGTTTCTTTCACTGAGCGTAATGTTTTTGAGGTTCATTCATGTCATAATATGTTTCTGGAGTTAATCTCCTTTAACCACTAACTGGTATTCCATTGAATTGGTATCTGACATTTTGTCTACCTATTTACCAGTTGATGAGCATTGATGTTGTTTCCAATATCTGGAGATTATAAATAATATTAAGAACATTTGTTTAGCCCTGGCCAGTTTGGCTCAGCGGTTAGAGCGTCGGCCTGCGGTCTGGAGAGACCCGGGTTCGGTTCCCGCTAAGGGCACGTACTTCGGTTGCAGTTTGTCCCTGGCCCTGGTTGGTCGTGCGGGTGGCAGCCACTTGATGTGTCCCTTCACGTCGATGTTTCTCTCTCTCTCCCTCCCACTCTATCTGTACAAAAAATGGAAAAATATCCTCGGGTGAGGATAAAAAAAAAAAAAAAAAAGAACATTTGTTTACAAGACTTTGTAGACATGTTCTCATTTTTCTTGAGTAGATATGGAAGTATTTTTTAAACAGCTTTATTGAGTTGTAATTGTCACATAATAAACTGCATATATTTAAAGTGTAAAATTTGATGAGTTCTGACATATGTATACACCTGTCAAACCATCACCACAATCAAGGTAAGAACGTACCCCTCACCTCCAAACAATTCCTCATGCTGCTTTGTAATTCTCCTGGCTGTCCTGCCCATCCCCCTATCCTCAGACAATCACCGACATGCTTTCTGTCACTATCGATTAGCTTTCATTTTCTAGATTTTATGTCAGTGGAATTAGGAAGCATGTACTCTTTTTTTGTGGGGGGAGGTCTGGTGTCATTCACTAAGCAGAATTATTTTTCAATTTATCCAAGTTGTAGTGTTCATCAATAACTCATTCCTTTTGTTGTTGTTGCAGAGTAATATTTTATGGTAAGCGTATGTCTCAGTTTGTTTACCCATTTGTCTGTTTATCTGTTGATGGGTATTTAGGTTGTTTCCATTTTTGGCTATTACAAACAGCTGCTTTGAACATTCATATTTGTACGAACATATACTTTCTTTTCTCTTGGGTAAATTCTCAGGAGCGGAATGGCTGCTTTGTATTATATCATTTTTTGCCAAATTATTTTCCAAAGAGGTTGTCTCCTTTTACATTCTCACTAGCAGTGCATGAGAGTGTCAGTTCCTCCAGATCCTTCCTTGACATCTTTTTGTGGTCAGTCTTCTTAATTTTAGTCTTTCTAATAGGTGTGAAGAGAGATTGCATGGTGGTTCTGATTTGCATCTCCCTAAAGTCTAATGATGTTGGGCATCTTTTTATGTGCACATTTGCCATCTGTGAATCTTCTGTAGTGAAGTATCTGTTCAAAACTTTTGCCCTTAAAAAAAAATTAGGTTGTTTGCTTTCTAAATGTTGAATTTTTATAAATTCTAGATGCAAGTCCTTTATAAGAAATATGCTTTGCAAATATTTTGTTCCAGTCTTTGGCTTGTCATTTCATAAATCAAAAGAAAGTCAGAGCCGCTATATTAATATCAGACAAAATAGATTTTAGAGCAAAGAATATTACCCTGGTTAAAAAAGTTCATTTTATAATGGTAATAGGGTCAATTTGTCAAGAGGACAAAGCAATTCTAAACATTTATGCAGCTAAAAGCAGAGATTCAAAAATACATGAAGCAAAAACTGTTAGAACTGCAAGGAGAAATAGGCAAATGACAGTTGGAGTTTTTAATATCCCTCTTTCAACAACTTACAGAAAAGATGGGCAGAAAATCAGGAAAGATACAGTAGACTTGAATGACTGTATCAACTCCACCTGATTGACATTTATAGAATACTCCACTTAGCAATGTGAGCAGTGCACAGATTTTTTCAAGTGTACATGGAACATTTGGCAAGATGGACCATATTCTGGTCCATAAAATAGATATCAGTAAATTTCACATTATTTGCATTATGCAGTATATTTTTCTTTGTCCTCACAATGTTGTGGGGACACACAAAGCGTGACTTAGACTAATCACCCAGTCTTCGAGCCTGTGTTCTCTGTTGATCTGTGTCCATAGGTCTCCTGTGCGCCCAGCTCATAGGAGAATCATAAGTATGTAGCTGCAGGTTCCCAGGGCATCCAGATCACATCCAATTTAAACCTCTCCAGACAAAGAATCACACTCGGAAACTTCCACAACCCTCATTAGTGCTACGGTCCCACCTAATAGAATCACGCTTTTCAGAAGTTGAGGGAAGACTGATCTAACTTTTTTCCCCCTGTGCACACCAGTGACCCGTCCCGCAGGTCGAGCAACGAGGACTCTAGAGGGGGAGTGAGGATGAGAAGGGACAAGAGACACGAGAAATGGAGACAAGACAGGAGTCTGATCAAGTCTCCACTTTATTGCAGATAGGTAACAGATTATATACTTGTGGGAAAAGTCAGGCAGGGAGGGAGGAAAAGGGTGCATGAGCAGAGAAAACAGTTCTCAATTATCAAAAGTATTTACTACTTTAACACTAACCAGGGGCCTTATCTCAGGAATGCTCCTCAAGGCGATACTTCAAGGACCTTTAGGCAATAAACTTCAAGCAGGCAAACAAGTTCTGCACGTACAGCCAACTTATTCTTAAAGGGCCCTCGCTTGACCCCAACACACCAGTATATAAAAAAATATCGAGACATTCCCAAGAGGAGCTAGAAAATGATGGCATATTTTAAATGTTCATATTTTAAAAGTCAATGCTTTGAACATAAATGGCTAATAATATTTAATAGCGCACTACAAGTGACGTGGTTTGTAAGTGTAGTGCTATTTAACAGAAACTTTCTTTCATTTATTTTAATGGCTCTATATAAATACATGTATCATCTCATCCTGATTCTGCATCAGATATGAAGCTCTCTCCCCTTCATAACTGGTCCTGGTCATGCCTTTTGATTTCTTGAGGAAACATACGCGTCAACCATGAATAGTGTCCCAGGTCCATCCGTGCCCCTGTACTGAGCAGCATGCTCCTCATAAGTCACTCCCATCACTTTCAAAAAGCTTACTTTGCTGTGTCCTCACAAGGTGGAAAGGGCGGGGGAGCTCTCTGGGGCTCCTTTTGTAGGGACACTAATCCACTCATGAGGGCTCCACCCTCAAGGCCTAATTACCTCCAAAGGCCCTGCCTCCTAATAGGATTACCTTGGGAGCTGGGTTTCAACATATCCATTTGGGGGGCACATTCAGACCCTAGTGGGCGTTAAGCCCATTTTATAGGTCAGGATAGTAAGACGCATGAAATTAACTTTATTTTTCTCAGCTCCCCTGGTGGCTGAGTCTTAGGGCCAAGATCAGAACCCTGGCCACTCATTTTTTAAGACTTCTCAGCACTCACCTCTCAAGGCCTCCTCGTGAAGGACCCGGAGCTAATAACTGAGCACAGAGGAGGAGTTACAGACAGAGGGATGGTGTGTGCAGGGCTGGGACATGAAGTTCTGAGTCAGGGTGAGGATAGCAGGAGCTGATGAGGAGAAGGAGGCGGAAGCCTGACTTTGAAAGGTCATGGAACCACTGTCGGGCATGCAGACTGAACTTTGGGGCCGTGGGAGGCCACTGGAGTGCGTCCCCTGGGAAGGACTTCATCCTCAAGCCTAGCAGTGACTGCGTGCTGAGCAGGTGCCAGGCACCGTTCTCCACATACCCTGTGAGAGGACTCTGATGACCCAGAGGTCGGGAAGGGGCAAGTACAAAGTGCTTAGTCAGTGTACCCAAAGTCATCCTGTAAGAAAGCGACAGAGGCAGCAGTCTACCTGTGTTCCAAGTTCTTAACCACCCCCCTCTAGATGGCCTCTCACCTCCTGTGCTCAGGAAAATGCCTCTGATTGGCAGAGCCCCGAGAGGCAAGAGTGAGGTCAAGGACAAATTCAGGAGGCTGATGAAATACATAGGACAAGAGACAATAAAGATCTGAAAAATGGCTCTCAACGTGGGCAGGCACAGTTCCTCAAATGTCTGCACGCCCCACCTGCCTGACGCAAACGTGGTGATTGACAGACGGATGGGTCCCACCACCACCCTGCACGCCCACGAGACTGATGACTGCGTCTTGACATTTGAGGAGCAGAGCTGGGAAAATGAGGAGCTTTTATTTTCCAAGTAAGCCTGGTTCTCTCTTCCCTGTGGCTTCCCATGCAGCTTGCAGACCAGTATCTCCTCCATAAATAAAATATCTTTCTCCTTCCCTGGGCTGACCCTGATCTTACAGGTTTTCTTCTGGAAATAGCTATAAAGATTGGTAGGCTTTGTAAAGATGGAGAATTATTTATGTTGAAGATCCTCCTCACCATCATCCCTCCTGGGAGAAAATGCCTGGTCTTTCTCTAAGTCTCAGACTAAAACAGCTAATTTTGGAAAGTTTTCTGGTTGTCTGTGGTGAGTTACGGGAATCCTGTTGTGTGCCTCCAGATGTCTGTGCCTGGCCTCTGGGAGGTACTATCTGTTTGCAGAGGCCCCGAAGAGCCATCAGACCTGCCCAGGCGTACCTTTCACTGCTGTTGCACTCGGATTGCATTGCGACTTCCTCCAGGTTCACAGTACCAACTTGCAGCATCTCTGGGAACGTATTTGGTGTGCAAGTGTAGTGTGATCAAAAAATGTTTTCATACTTCGGACACCATCTTGTCTTTTCCTGCCCTGATGATTCTCGTCACAAGACCAGAGATCAAGAGGTGACCTTGCTCTTGGCACACACTGTTCACTTCCACAAACACCCCACGTCCAGTGTCGCCCCATCCCACAGAAGTCCTCCTCTTTGTGGGTTACCGCAGTGATCAAAAGGGACAGCTTTTCTTGGCGAGGACCACAGGATGTTTGGGACTGTGAGAAAGCCACAGCAAAATTATGATATTTAGGAAAGAAGGGAAGTGTGAAGCCAAAGGAGGGCTTACGACTCAGGAAGGTCCAGGGCACGGGGATACCCATACATACCGGTGCCTATTTGCTGTGATGTGCACTAACCAGGGGCTGAAACCCAGCCCTGTTCCTGTTCCCAGCCCCAGAGACCGTGAGGCTGCATCAGGCTGGAGTAGAGGCCTTTTCCTAATTAGATTCACTGTATATTTAAATCAGTGTGTTTAAATATATTGGTGGTGATGCAGGTCCAATGAACTCCTTTAACAATTTGGGTAAAAAGAGATTATTATATATATTTCTAGCCAATTAGAGTTTTTTGGTTGAACACTCCCTCTTACAAACTTATTCAAAGTTGTCAGTCTGGTGTGGCTCAGTGGTTGAGCATCAACCCATGCACCAAGAGGTCACCAGTTTGATTCCCGATCAGGGCACATGCCCAGGTTGTGGGCTCAATCCTCAGTGGGTGGTATGCAGGAGGTGGTCAATTGATATTCTCTCTCATCAGTGTTTCTATCTGTCTCTCCTTCTGCCTTCCTCTCACTCTAAAATCAATAAAGAAAAAATATTAAAAAAACATATTTAACGTTAATAAAACGTGGTACTGAAAACGTACTTAATGTGAGCAGAAGTCTGGAGGGAAATAGAAGAAACAATGTTGGGCGCAACGTGTTCTCAAGGTAGGCATTCTATTATTACCTTTGCCAATATTATGATGATTGCATAATGAAATGGAGTATTTTTATGGGTCACAATATGAGAAAGTTGAAGCATTGGGAACACCCAAGTCCCAATGTCAGTTTTGCAGCTGCTGAGTCACACACTCTTGAATTTACATTTTCTAACCTAGAAAGTGAACTAATAATCCAGTGACCTCAAAGATCCAATGATATAGTGAATATAATGTGCTTTGAAAGACATGAATCATAAGTAAAATAGAGTTGGAACACTAGGTGGTCTTTCTGAAAGTATTTTAAAATATACAAGAAGATTTATTCTTCTCAACACACATATTTCCCAGGGAAGTATTTATAAGCAGAGATTTTGCAAACAAACCCGAGTTTAACTGGGCTAAAGATATATAATCAGCCCTCTCCCTCCCTTGGTCTTATTAGCCTATAAGTGAAAATGGGGTTTATAAAAGGCAAAGCAAAATCATTTCTGCAAAAGCAAGTAGTTTCTCACCGTGATTGGGCTGGATCACCAGGAAAGCAGAGAAGGCTCTTGAGGGAACTGCAGCCATAGGAAACAGGTCTGCGTGGGTCATCATCTGCAGCAAGATTTCAACACATGCCAAGGATCTCAATGTACTGCTGGTAAGTGAAATGACATTTGAGTCAGGTTCTACCTGGGGAACCCATAGTCCTTGTTCTTTTGAATCCAGTAGTGGGCATTTTCCTTCAGAGGAGAGAGCCAGCCTTCCCCTGCCTGACCCAAAGGCTGTTTCCTTTCCGGGCCTTCTGTTTTTAGAAAAATACTCACAAGTTCTTGATCACGTGCAGAGAAGATGAAAATATTTCAGGCAGGTTCCTAAAAATCTAACAATATAGTCAATTATGTAAAGCATCATATAATTTACTATTATTATTTACTAAATTGTGATATTTTCCCCAAAGTAATTATGTGTTTGTGAAGGAAATTCTTATGATGTAATTTGTTCCGACCTCTCCCCCCCCCCCCCCAAAAAAAAACAAAACTAAAGAGTGTAACCAGTGTACTAGGTGTGCAACAACCCCCAAGTGATTGAAGGACGTTACTCGAAGTATTCCCCGGGTTGCAGTGCCAAGAACATGGACTCGACCTCCCTGATGACCTCCCCAATGCTCCCACATCACAAGGCCACGGGACTCTGGTGAGTGCTGCCTCAGGCTTCCTGTCGGGTCCTCTTCCAGCTGACCCAGAGACTAAATAATCTGACTTCTCTTTTTAAATTTAGTCATTTACCTTAAGTCTGCTTAGGGCGGGGGATGTGGATTTCAACAGAGAACCATAAGATTGGATAGCTGGCCATTTGTCGCTTTGCCGAAGTTTCACCTGCATTTTTCTTTCTCTTCTGGGCCTGGCGGTGCCGGTGCCATTGCCTGGGGGGTGGCCCCGCGCGTGCTGCCACCGAGTGGAAAAGAGCTTCATTGCGTGTTGTTGCGGAGATGCTCCCGATCCACGAGGAATGAGCCCCACCTCCCTCATGAAAGGCCTCGGAGACGAGTCATTTCAACATGTTTCATGGAATCAAGGTGGTGGATGATGGAGATGTGATTTGATCTCATAATTATGAATGAGCTGGGATTAGAGGGACCGAGATGGGTCCTCTCGGGGAAGAGCGTGGCCGGGAAGGTGCTGCAGGGCGGGTTTCGGAGCCAGGGTCCGGGTCCCTGTTGATCCAGCTCTGACCTAACACTGCCGCCGCTTCCTGGCTCCGCCCCACTCACTGAGGACAGCTCCTCCCGCACACCTGGATCCTGGGGACCTCTTGGCTGGATTTCCACTTCTCTACTTAAATTAAGTTCTGTATCCTGGGAGAAAATAAAGCAGGGCAAACACGGGTCACGGTGGGAGCTACCCAGGTATCCCCGGCACCTCCTTATTGTTAACCATTTTAGATAAACATTATATAGTAATAATGAATTAATAATCATGTTGTTATGTTAACCATGGTTTGGGTTATGTAGTACGTGACAGACATCATGATGAGTATGCTGTTTCTCATTTAAATTTAATCCACACAATAACCCTGTAAAGTAGCTATTCCCATTCCCATTTTCATCTCTCCTTTTCCTTAGGATGAGGAAACTGAGTCTTAGAACTGTGAAGTGAATTGGCCAAAGCCATCTGGACAAGGTACATGACTTAAGAATAAGTTTGTGTTGTTTCAAGCAGACAGAGTTGTGACCCATCCCGCAGGTCGAGCAACGAGGACCCTAGAGGGGGAGTGAGGATGAGGAGGGACAAGAGACACGAGAAATGGAGACAAGACAGGGTTCTGATCAAGTCTCGTTTATTCAGGGGGAGTTCACACAATATAGAGGGCAAAAAGCAGGTGAAACAGTTAATGAGTATCCCACCTGAAGCAAATTCCAGTAAATACCCCAGGTGGAACAAATGATAAGCAAAGAATGGCTAGCAGAGTAAATGATTATCTAGAGGAATGCAGAGACAATGTATGCAGAGAGACCCTGCCTTGGGGCAGGAGATGGCAGAGCAGATTGTAACAGAATGGATGCCATGCAAAAAGTCTCCCACAGAGTTGGAAACACACACACACACACACACACACACACACAACCCACTTACATTTATTTATGTTTATGTCTGTCCCTCTGTCTATTAATGTCATGAGTTCACACTGATGCCACCAATTCCAGCCCCACAGCACAGGGCGCATCCTAGTCTCTCCTCTCTCCATATTCATAACCCCATCTGGTGCGTAGTGCGTGCAAATTAAATATAACGGTGCATGTAAACCACCCAGCAGGCCTGCCCCGCGGCCCCTCGTGTGAATTGGACAATGCAGCCCTCTTCCTCAAGGTGGACACCTTGGCTAATGGCGTGTGGCAATTCCAGCGCCTGCTCACCACCTCAGCTGGGCATCGCTGCTGCTCTGCAGAACCAGAATGAGATTGCAGAGGCCCTGCCGAGTCAGCATGCCGTGAGTGGTAAATTATTTACACGCAAGGTCAAGTCTTCCAGGAAAACAGCACGGATCCATATAAAGAACTTATGACTAATATAATTTTTCCTTGAAGAATTTTTCATAACTAGTAGGATAGTGGAATAAATATAAGAGTGATGCCAAGGTTTCCCACCTGGATGGGAAATCAATGTGATCCCATGCGTTGTCAATATCACTGACTATATCCTGTTGAACATAATTGCAGCGGGTTGACTGACCTATTACAGGTTATTTTTTTTTTTAACCTGATGCCTGACTATATGTCTCCCTAAACTCTGAATCAGAAGCAGATTGATATAAAAATAAAACCTATCCCCGACTTCCAAAAGCCTGGCTACCAGCCGGGAAGAAGCTGATCTATTCACGATGCTGTGTACATAACTCAAAATGATGGAGGGTAAGGGCGAAAAAAGGCCTTGCCTACTTTCATGTACATGGTCAGTATAGTTTGCGGACAGATTTATGAGCTTCAGTCTGCTACACATTCCTCTGCTGGGTTTTCTCCCTAACTTATCTTGAGAGGCAAATAAGCTCATCTTCGAGTCTTCCGATGATCTTTCCCCAGGACCTGAGGGACTTCTAATCTGTCAGAGAGACCAATTAAATTTGACTCGATGCTACAAATGTCTGATGTGAAGAAAGTCTGAAGCCCCGAGGTAGAGGCTGTGCATGTGACACCCCCTTGAGGGATGGTCTCACATGGAGGACAGCCAGGTGATTGTGACCACCTCGTCTGCATAAGGGTCCATGCTACACAGTGTTAGAGTGACACAGAACTCCAGGCCACGGCGGCAACTGCTCGGCCACACTGTCTTCCTTTTACCCTCTCGGTGGGGGTAGAAGTGGAAGGACTCAGAACCATGTGGTCTCTCACTTCCCACACCCGGTGACAGCGACACCTAAAGAGTCTCAGGGGATGCTGAGAATTAAATAACCCAAGAGCCCAGCCAGTATGGCTCAGGGTTGAGTATTGACCTATGCACCCAGAGGTCCCGGGTTTGATTCCGGGTCAGGGCACATGCCTGAGTTGTGGGCTTGATCCCCAGTACGGGGTGTGCAGGAAGTGGCTGATGGATGTGTCTCTCTCACATCGATGTTTCTATCTCCCTCTCCCTTCCTCTCACTGAAATCAATAAGAACATATTTTTAAAAAGTTTAAATAACATCTAAGAGACCAAGCAAAGGCAACATGGCTATTCCCAAAGTTGGCAGCTCTCTAAGTGCTTTCAAGAGTTTTGAAATTTTCAGGCTGAAATTGATGACAGTTTGTAGATAGAGATAGATTTATTTTTAAGGCATTGGCTCATGGTATTGTGGAGGCTGAAATTTGTCGGGCTGGCTGGAAGTCAGAAATCTGCATTGCAACTCGGTGTGGATTTAGGGACATGCTCCTCCTTTAGAGCCCAGCAGCCTGCATTCTGCTGTCTTGAACGGTCTGATGTGCAAACTGGCAGGGCCCCACGTAAGCTGAGATGAGCACGAAAATGGAAGGAAAAAAGTCTGTATCAACCATTAGGGCTAATTACATGACCTCCACAATCCCCCTGCTGCCTTTTAAAAATGCATAGCACGTTTTTAAAAAGGAGTAGTTATAACAATGATGGGTAGCATATAATTTTAAGAATACCCTAAAAAAAGAAGTACGTTCTTTGGAATTTTCCTGAATAAGCTTTGGGAGCCACCAAACAACAAATCGGGGAGAATATTGGTTTGTTTAGGCAATTCTCTTTGATGCATTTAATTTCATAAATTGTTTTGATTTAAAAAGAGATTATGTCTTGTCTCAAACTATAATCTCAACCTTTGTTAATCTAGCGTGACCAGAAATGGAGAAGAAAGAAGACGTGAAAGTGAATTTTTTTTTTTATCCTCATCTGAGAACATTTTTTCCATTTTTTGTTCAGATAGAGTGGGAGGGAGAGAGAGGAAGAGAGAGAGAAACATTGACGTGAAAGGGACACGTCGAGTGGCTGCCACCCACACGACCCAACCAGGGCTGGGGACAAACTGCAACCGAGGTACGTGCCCTTAGTGGGAACCGAACCGGGGTCTCTCTGGACCGGAGGCCAACGCTCTAACCGCTGAGCCAAACCGGCCAGGGCGAAAGTGAATATTTGACAACAGGGTCTTAACTGTATCAGCAAATTGACACAATTCAGATCTTTCTAAAAGCTGTTAGGATGGTCCCACCTGCTTTCCTCCCAGGACATGTTTTCAAACTCATTAACTTGCACTGACGAGGAAAGAATTGTTTTCTCAGGGGGATGGGGGCCCTAGAAGTTGTAAAGGACAAGGAATGGATGTGATACTATGTCCACAACTAAGTCTACGGCTTCAGAGTCTCTTATTATAAATCCTCCTGAGTGAACATGAAGCAGAGAACCATTTGAGGAAAGTAATTTTACTTCCACCCAAACATTTTCAGGGTAGCTGCAGCTATTTTGTCTCTTAGAATCTCAGACACCTCACTATGGACTGTGTAGAGCCTTGGTCACATAGAGACAGTTTGGGTTTACATTTGCACCTCAGGATGGTCTAGGCACTTAGAGGGGTGACTGACAGTGACCCAGTGCAATGTTCAAAGTAGATCACGAAGTAAATAACAATAGAAACAGTCACAGCGCACATATTCAATGCATGCCAAGTGCTGTGCACTGAATTTACACAGACTATTTTGTTAAGTCATTCCTATTGTACTAAGAAATAACTATTAAGTTTATCACTAACATATCTTTATTCTGACTAGAACTGAAAGTATTAAAAGTCTAGTTTTTCTCTTCAAAAAGGTCTTCATCAAAAACACTGACAAATCCTTCCATAGGGCTACCCCCTAGCAATTGCCAGAAATAACTGACCCAAAGCATTTTCCCCTCAGGCTGAGAGAGAGAAGCACCAGTCTAGCCCACAGGGGACCGGTGCCCACATGCCAGCCTGCACAGCCCTGGAGGTCTATGCCTGCCATCAGTAAGCGGGAGCATACCTGGTCAGACAGCTTCTGATCGGTGAGAGGAGGGTGGTGGATGAAGAAACAGTTTTCTGGATTCTTAGTGTTACCTGCATTGGGGTTCTTACTTACCCCAAGATAGAAATCGAGAGCCAACGCCAGATAAATGTTCAGACAGACTTTATTAAGTTTCTGCTCAAGCATAAGGGAGGCAGCACAGAGGAGAGGAAGGTCCTCTGAACTAGCTGGGGGCTGGCTCCGCCTGGCTGCTTTTATAAGCTGTGGACAAAGAGGGCTTTCTCCACAAGGTGGGCGTTTTGAAAAGGCTGAAGGGTTTGGGGAGTAGAATTTTCCATGCAGGGTGGGGTTCCTTCTTTCTCCTGTAGTGTTTCTTAGTATCTATCTCCGGGCCTGCGCTGTGGGAGCAAGATGATGGTGTTGCTCATTACCATCACCCCAGGAAGGTCATGCAGCAGCCTAAACTTGATCAATGGCACATGTGGAACAGTGGCTTTGACATCTTCTGGCCACCTGATCTTAACTTGGCTTCCGAGCTATCCAGTATTTTTCCATTCCTAGGCTCAAGTCACTTCACCGTCTCATTAGGACAAGGTGGTGATCGCCTACTATGTCCCTGGTCCTTTGCAAATGTTTGGCCTGTTCGTAAACTGCACTACAGTGATAAATAAGAGACAGATCCAGATTATAAAACCCATTTCCAGGCATGGACCCTGTAGCGCTTGCCAACATCACCCCCTATCCATGAACCTGCCTCTCTGCTTTTCCAACTTGCTGATTATACTAACAGAGTTTGACCCATTGAGTTCTGGTGACTCTGGTGACCCAGTTCTCAGCTCATCTTGCTCTCCTGGTGCTGAGATCTTTTATGTTCCCAAGAGGTCTCAAGATGGCAGGCTGAGTCCATGATGCTACTTTCCTTCTGACCCTAAATACCATGAAATAAAAGACAAAAGACAATATTTTCCAAAATAGTTCAACAACAGTGCTGTAAAAAAATCTGCCACTAGTGGATGGAAGAATTTCTAAAAATTAGAATTCAGATGAAATCAGCTATAGCCTCAATCTTCTTACCCATCAGGAGTGTATGCGGATTTCTCTTTACTAACCCTTATTATTATCTGTCTTTTTGATCCCAGCCATCCTCGTGGGTATGAGTAGTATCTCATTGTGGTTTTAATCCACTTTCCTCATGACTAATGATGTTAAGCTTATTTTTATGTGCTTATTAGACATTTGGAGAAATGTCTATTCAGATCCTTATCCCATTTTAAAGTTGAGTTTTTCTTCTTTTTATTATTGAATTGTATATATATTTGAGCTACAAGTTCCTTATCAGCTAGGTGATTTGCAAACATTTTCTCTCATTCTGTGGGTTGTTTTTTCACTTTCTTGATGATGTCCTTTATAGCACAAAGGCTTTTAATTTAGGTAAAGTTCAACTTATTTATTTTTTCTTTTGTTGCTTATAACTTTGATATCATACATAAGAATCCTTTCCCATATCCAAGGTTATAAAGACTTATCCTTATATTTTCTTCTAAGAGTTTTATAGTGTTGGCTACTACAGTTAGATCCATTTTGAGTAAATTTATGTATACAGGGCACATTTTTTTCTCGAGCTCTAAGAGAGTCTCTATACTTTTATGAATATCAGATACTGTATTTTCCTTTGAACACTGAGCAGCGAACAAGGTGCTGAGTTCAGTTAGGGCCTCAAGAAAAACCAAATAAATTACAGGAAAGTATCTACCACATACAATTATTTCCCCTTCATCTATGGTAGCAGAGAGTGAGTGCTGGGGATAGAAAATATCAAACAGCCGCTTTGAAATCAACAGCAGTTTACTTACCATCTCTCTGTCTTCACACTGTCATTTGTATTTATTTTGAAATAAACTAACAACCACTTCACTACTGAATTGGGCATAATGGGTGTGTATAATATGGTGAAGAGCTATAATTATACTTCTTCAATGTATACTCCAAGATAAAAGAACATTTTAAAATTTTATTATAAGGTTTTATTGATTATTTTTCAAACAAGTCAGAATTTGATGAATTATTTAGTAAGAGCTAGATAACTAATCCAACGCAACATGCACCTAAACTAAATTTGATTCAAATATATTTCTTTGACAAATGACTTCTGCCTGCATGATTTATCAACTTAATGTGAAATGGTTCTACAATCTCAAGGTATTAGTACTGTTCCACAACTTTTTTTTTTAGATTTTCCACTGCAGGCTGAGAGGAGGTTGGAGGGGAATATATTTCATTTCCAAGAGGAGTTTAAAAAAAATGGTTTAAGTCAATAGTGTAGGATTCAAAAATTGAGCTAAAAAACATAGAAGGCAATTAAGATACACAATTTTTACTCTAACTTATAGTTGTGGAAATTAACTTTTTCTAGTGAAGAACTGAAAAAGAAATCTTTAGAATTAACTATGCTTATTAAACTATAAACCACAAAAGGACTTTTCACATCATAAACTCATTTCTAAGGGTCAGAGTCAGCTTGGAATATAAGGGCATATCCACAAATTAATCAGTTTCAGTGGGTTTGGAAAGTAGAAAATATTAGAGCTGAAAACTATACTGAGTAACGTATCTGAGAAAACCACAAACAAGTGATATTCAGGTGGTGAAATGTACATGTAGTGGAGAACTAGATACACGCCAAGGATGACATCTGGGTTTCTAGTTTGCCAATTGGATTGTGGTGCCATTCCTCCAGGTACAGGAGAGGACCCATTTGGGGTAAATGATCATGAATTGATTTGTCAGACTTAATAAATTTGATAAGCATTTTAAAGATTCAAGTGGAAATACTTGGCAGGGGATCTACCGATCTGAAACTTGGAAGACGGGTTTGGGCTGCAAATATAAACCTAGGAGTCTCATGAAGATAAAATGACCTGCAGAAAATTGAAAAGAGGGCCTAGGTTGAGCTCTAAACACTCCAATCTTTAAAGGCCAGTGAGGAAAGGGAGGGTTGGGAAGACTTAGAGAGAGTGGCTAGCGAGGTAGACGAAAAACCATGTGAGAGAGGGCAGACAGAAACCAAGGGAGGTGAGCGCTACCAGGAGGAGGGAGCTCTTGGAGTGAGTGTCAAGTGTCCTGAGAGGTCAAGTAACATGGGGTCCTTAGGAGTGCCCATCAGGTATAAAGAGAAGGCCTCTGTTGATCTGAGGAAGAGCAATTTTGGTAAAGCGGAGCATGTTGGAGCCATACTGGAATAAAATGAGTGATGAATGGAGATGGGGAGGGGTCTAGTTTGTCCAGCTGGACGGCGATGCCATTGCCTGAGATGCAGGGTCTTCTTCTGAGGCAATTAGTTTGAAGAAAAGAAAACAGAGTAGTAGCTGGAGAAGAATATGTGATTCAAATAACTTGTTTTAAATTTAACTTATTTTAAAGATAGAAGTGATTTTAGCATGTCTGATTAGGAAATGTTAGGTAGAGAGGGAAAGGTTGGAAAAGGGAATATTTACCAGTTTAATGTTTGATTAAGGCAAGAGGTGATGGGATTCAGAGTACAGGTAGGATAAATAATGCACAAAAGAACAATAGTTTTTACATATACCCAAAGTACGGCAAAATTAATAATATTAAAATAAAAGATAATAAAAATCATCTCCGTTTTGTATAATGACAATGAATAAATAGAGAACCCTTCAGGGTAAATGTGATCAAAGGAAAATACAGAGAGAGACAGTTCTTAAAAATATGGGAGCTATGGGGCAACTTTCTACTCTGACGAGGTAGAACAGATGGGCCTCATCTTCCAAGGTCAGGAGATTCTAAAACATCCAGATGGCGGCTAAGCAAAATGGAGTATGTTACGTAGAAAATTTTTTATTTGGTTCTAGAAGAATTGGAGGGTTGGAAGGGTAGGCTTGGATGTTAACACATAGACCTGGGTGTTTAACTAAAGCATCCGAATTTGATCTAAAATAATACATGCTGCCCCAAAGGTGTTTCTGTATGGATTTCTCCCTTGGGTTATGGACTGGTCTGGACTTATAAACTCAGTTCTAACTAATACAATGTGGCAAAAGTAATGGGATATCACTTAGATTTAGTTAGCAAAAGACTATGCTTTCTGATTTGCTTGACACCGTCTGGTCCTCTCTCTCTCTCTCTCTCTCTCTCTCTCTCTCTCTCTCTCTCTGCTCTGGAGAGCTAGCTGCCTCATTGGTATCATTGGTAGTAGCCCTGTGGAAAGGCCCCCGTGGAAAGGATTTGATGTCTCTGGCAGCAACCTGAGGCCCACCGACAGCCATAGGAATGACCTTGGAAGAGGATCTTCTCTGAGACTTGAGGTGACTGCAGCCCTGACTGATAGATAATGCCCGAATTGCTTGTGAGAGACCTTGAACAAGAAGTACCCAGATTCCTGGCCCATAGAAAGTGAGATAAATATTTGTTGTTTTAAAATGGCAAGTTTTAGAGGAATCTGTCATGCAGCAAGAGAAAAGTAATATATTTAAGAAACTGCTGCCTGGCCGGTGTGGCTCAGTCATATCCCATGACTGAGGCCCTGCTTCAGTTTCAGGTCAGATCACGTGCCTGGGTTGTGGGCTCCATACCCAGCAGGGGCGTGCAGGAGGCAGCCGATCAATGTTCCTCACGTCGATGTTTCTATCTCTCTCTCCAAAAAAATCAATAAAAACATAAAAAAAAGAGAAAATGCTGAATAAGGAGTAAAGAAACAGGGCTTGTGAGTGATGAGGAGTGCAGACCAGCCTGTCATCATCGCACGACAGCCACAAGATCCCCCACACTGGCGTTATTAGTGCTGCTCTAAGGCCAACGTAAGTGATTATATATAAAGACATTACAAACGTCACAGGAAGCTTAGCAAGCAAGACACCAGTTAGAGCAGTGTTTCTGAACTCTGTTCATTAAAGTCACCTCGGGAACCTTTAGAGAATAACACTGATGCCAGGACTCCATCACCAACGCGTAAAATAATTTCTATGTATTGTTCCAGGACATGGGCCTTTACTAAAATTTCTCATGTAACAGTGTAGCCTGTTGGCATATATCCAACTCGAGCTGAATAAAGGAACCTAAAGGAAGTGGGCGTTATTTTTGGTTCACAGTCAAGGAAGGATCGATCTGCAGACTTCCACCACTTGATGGACAGCGGCTCTCGTCCCTGCTCTGTTTTCTTCTGTGAAGCCTTATGTGATGGCTCTTTTTTTTTTTTTTATCCTCACCCGAGGACATTTTTCCATTTTTTGTTCAGGTAGATTGGGGGAGGGGGGGAGGAACAGAGAGAGAGAGAGAAACATCGATGTGAAAGGAACACATCGAGTGGCTGCCACCCGCACGACCGACCAGGGCCGGGGACAAACTGCAACCGAGGTACATGCCCTTAGCGGGAACCGAACCCGGGTCTCTCAGGACCGCAGGCCGATGCTCTAACCGCTGAGCCAAACCGGCCAGGGCTATGTGATGGCTCTTGACACATTTTTAAAACACTGATCACCAGGTACCCCAAAGCCCATCCTGTGAGAGCAGTACCCTAGAGGGAGCTCACTGTGGCAAAGGCAACAACAGTCACCCCCAGATCACCTCCTCGCCCTGGACACCCAGGGAGACTGCACTCCCAGCCGCTTCTGTACCTGATTGAGGTCAAATGGCTGAGTTCTGGCCAAAGAAAGGATGGCTAGGAGGAATTTGGGAAAACCTGGTGTTTGTAAACAACTCTCCTTATCTTTTAGCTCTCTCTTCCCTTTGTGGTGGTACCATAAAGGCCCCAAGTTTCAGATGGAGAAGTTATGACGTGGGGAGGGCTACCCAACTTGAACTAAACATTTTGTGGATAAGAAATAAAACTGTATTATCATAAACCACTATGTCAGGTTTTGTTTGTTCTGGCAGCGTGATCTAATGGACCCACATGAATACAAACACTACTTGCCCATTCTCATCTACTCCTTCGGCTCTTGTGCCCACCTGTAGAATACTTCCTGCAAAGATGATCAATGAGAGGAAGAGTCATTCCTTGTATGATCTGAAATGAGAAAAAAAAAAAACCAACAAAAATTGTGTTACATTTTTCCACAGCCATTACTGATCTTTTGGGAGATAAATTACTATATATCATGGTCAATTTCCCAAATCACTGATATAACACATGCTCACATGTCCACTAAGAAATGCAAGAATAGCCCTGGCCAGTTTGGATCAGCGGTTAGAGTGTTGGCCTGCGGTCCAGAGAGACCTGGGTTCAGTTCCCTCTAAGGGCACGTACCTCGGTTGCAGTTTGTCCCCGGCCCTAGTTGGTCGTGCAGGTGGCAGCCACTCGATGTGTCCCTTTCACGTCGATGTTTCTCTCTCTCTTTCTCTTCCTCTCTTTCCCTCCCACTCTATCTGAACAAAAAGTGGAAAAATGTCCTCGGGTGAGGATAAAAAAAAAAAAAAAGAAATGCAAGAATAACCGTTCTGATAATAGGAATTTGGTCATTTTTGCCAACACAAGTTTCGTTGGAAATTTTTCAGTGCAGTAACCAAATATTTTATCAGCCTGCAAATTTTTCTCTTATTATACTGTTTTTCACATCTGGGAACTTATGCTACTCAGGTTAGTGTCTTAGTTCAAATATAATGGGGCTTTCATAAATTCCTTCTTTTTCACTAACACTGAAATCTGGCTTTGTTTTTATTAAATATTAATACACTTATCTGGGGGAAATTTTTAATTTTTTTCTTTGTAAATGCTGCAGAATTGGCAAATTTAACTCCAGAGATTATGATTAGTATTGCATTTGAACAATCTCATCTACACTAATTCCACCCTGGGACCAATTTTATTATAGAAAATGTTCCTCGCACTGAGGAACTAGGAAAGGGAATATTAGCATACTGAGATCATAGGAAAACCCATTCTCTCTTCATACTAGAGTTTTTATGGTGCAAATAGAGAGGTCTTTAATGACATAGGTTTTCTCTACTTAGGAATTTCAGATTTCTCTGGAACATTCTACTTCCACAATTCATCAAAATCTAAAGGCAGCCCCATCAATATTATTGCTTTTGTTGGCAATTACACATTTTTACACTCCCAATGTTATGGTACTTTGTTCGTGCTGCAAAGAATAAACAAATACACAAGACACAAAAAAGCAGATGTGCAGACTTAAATGCTGAGATTAGTCGTATGGGCAATAAACTAGTATTAAAAAGATCAAACCCACAGGAGATTGAAAGAAGAATATAATGGATGCTGTACATCCTTATGCGGTTTTACTCCTCTTAACACCTTGCCAAGTAGCTCTATTTCTCTCTTTCTCTCTCTGTGTGTATGCATACATACATGTACCTGTGAGCATATATATAAAAGCCTGTCCATCTACTTTCCCAAATCTTCTGAAAGTAGCATAAAGCCATCTTGACATTTCTCTGTGAAATACTTCAGTATGCATGACTCAAGAACAAGAACAATGTTTTTTCCAAAGACACAATATCATTACTATACCTTAGGAACATGAACATTAACTCAATAATATCCAACATGCTGTCTATACACAAATTTTTACTATTGTTTCCAAAATGTTCTTTATTGCTTTATTTATTTATTATATTGCTTTATTTTTAAAATAAGGACCCGACTGAGGTATATACACAGCACTGACTGTTGAATCTCTTTATTCTCCTATAACCTGGAACTTTCTTCTGCCCTCTCTTATTTCTTTATGTTACTGCATCCTTTGACAATTCCTGGCCACATGTCCCACAGAACATTTCACTTTCTAGATTTGTCTGTTAGATCTTGGTTCAATCAGATCACACATTTCTGGCAAGAATCTCAAGCTCTCACGTCACTCATGTCAGGAGACACGGACTGTCAGGACATCCTGTTACTGGTGATGGCCAGCTTGGCCACTTGGCTAAGGGGGTGACGGTCAGATTGCTCCATGTTAGTTTTACCTTCGTAATTAGTCAGCAATCTGTTGGATGATACTTTGAGCTAAAGCAAATGTGTTTTCAAATGCCTTTTATCCAGTAGTGTTTATATTTATTGATGATTCTTGCTTGAATCATTATTATAATGGGGGTTTCACAATGTTGATTTCCTAATTCCATCATTCCTTTTACTTTTGTTATCTGACACTCTTTTATAAAGAGAATTTTTAAATTTATATTGTCTTTTAATGCATTATGTATATTTATGTAATATTAATTTTTAATATCAACAGGGACTCAAATTATTTAAATATAGTTTTGCCTATACAGTATGATTTCCTATAGCTCAAATTTTTTCAAATTTGGCCAGTGAACACCCTTCAAGCCAATTCTGCATTTATTTGATATAAAAACATTAATATTTGAGCACTTATTTGCTTTCTGATCTAGCAAAATGTTCAATGCTTATATTACCCTCCTTGCTTCAGCCATGAACTCAGCCATATCTCCAAAGAGATTAAAGCAAAACAAATAACCCCAAAAGCTTTACTGAAATATAAACCCTGTTATACAAACCAGCCATTTAAATATATAATTAAATTATTTTAGTATATTCATAGGTCTGTACAACCATCACCACAGTCTAATTTTAGAATATTTTTGTCCTCCCCAAAAGAACCTTGTAGCCACCAGCGATTTCACCTCAACCCCTTTCCTCCTCAGCTCTAGGCATTCACTAATCTACTGTCTATTTAGATTTAGTTTATTTTAGACATTTCATGTAAGTGGAGTGATACAATATGTGGTTTTTTTGTGATGGTGTCTATCGCTTACCATGTTTTTAAGGTTCATCCATGTTGTATCATGTATCAGCACTCAATTCTCTTTAGCTGGTGACTATCCATTGTATGAATATATCACATTTTGTTTATCCATTCATCAGTTTGTAGACATTTTATTCTATTAACACTGAGTGTTAAATTAATTTATTTACAGATATCAAACCAACCTTGCTCTGTTGGTAGGTGCATATATAATAATGAGTGCCTAAGGCATCTCAGTTTTTTTTGTTTGTTTGTTTTTTTATCCTCACCCGAGGATATTTTTCCATTTTTTGTACAGATAGAGTGGGAGGGAGAGAGAGGAAGGGAGAGAGAGAGAGAAACATCAACGTGAAGGGACACACCGAGTGGCTGCCACCCGCACGACCAACCAGGGCCGGGGACAAACTGCAACCGAAGTACATGCCCTTAGCGGGAACCGAACCCAGGTCTCTCCGGACCGCAGGCCGACGCTCCAACCACTGAGCCAAACTGGCCAGGGCGGCATCTTAGTTTTTTTTCTGTGATGGTGTTTCCTGTGGAAGGAAGAATCTCTACCTCCCCCCTACCCCCCCCCCCCCACATACATAATGCACACTATTCAGAATTCAGCCAAATCAACATATCCCTTTCTCCACTACCTGGTGATTTCCCTCTCTTCACCAATTAAAGATGCCAGCAAATGTCCCTATTACACACTGTCTGAATTGCTCTGTTACCTGACAAATTCCAATAAATTACTATGCTAGCAATTACAGTTACATTACTAAGGATAAATTCTTACTTAAAAGTATACTAACAGTGTTTACTGGCCATGGACAGTAGCCTCTCTGTCTATTCCCTTAATATATGGTAAGTATAGTTCTTTTACTGTGATTACAAGATATGTGTTTTTTGGCAAACTATTTACCATCATTAAATATTAGTTTCCATATCTATAGAATTAGGATAATAATATAATTCAATTGTCATGAAGGTTAGTTAAGCCTGACATATCAGAGCTCAATTATGTAAACTTAAATTATTATTTTTTAAATAATCAATATATGAATAGTTATTGGGCATCTTAATGTCTAACACCAGGCTAAGCTCATTGACAATTTTCAGAGAAACAAGAGACATGGTGCCAACTTTCAAAGAGTTAAACACTCTGTGAAGGAATAAAGACCAGTGGCTGAGAGCATAATAAAAGACTAGGTACAGTATATTAAAGCCCAGAACTGTCTTCAGGTGCTCTGGGAGTGGAGAGAAGGAATAGAACAGAGTGAGTTAGAATAGACAGAGTGGAGGGTGGAGAACTCTGTGGATATCCCATGAAGTATAAGGCTATACAACTTTTAATCCTTTCATAAATTTATAGAAGTTATATACAGCGGAAAAGATAGAGCTTGGGTTACTGCCAAGACAAGAGAGAAGAAAATATTTAACATGAGCTGTTGATCTTTCCACTGACCCTTCAGACAGCACAGCCCAGTGTCTCCCCAAGCTCCATCCTTTCCCACTTTGCTATGAAATTTACAGATAACACTACATTTTAGGATAACAGTAGTGGATGCTTTATGGCGAAAGCATTAAGGAAAGTTGCTATTGTAGTTTCTCATCATATATTTTTCAAAAGGTATCCATTGCCACTCTATTAAAATTATTTTAATGTTGTAAGTGTATCTTTTGCAAGCCATCAATAAGAGCTTTCCAGAAAGATTTTTCTCAGCAGGATGAGGCGGGAGTGTATTTGTAATTTTGGAAATATATACTCTATATTTATTACATACATAAGATGCATGTTTTTATAGCACGTGGTAAGGGAAATGTGGGCATAATCATCTGTATTAATAATCACTATTTTATAAGGGAAGAGATGGAGAAGCTTCTCTGGAGGCTCTGCTTTTGAATAGTTAGATTAAAAGCAGATATAAAATTACTTTTGATGTCTGGACACAATTGAAGTTAATTTGGCCAGGCTTTTTCTATCATAATAAGATTTTGGAAGCGAATGCAGAGAAATAATAGACCCCATTACAGGCAGGTCACCTGACCCAATTCTAGAGACAATGTGGAATTGTTCCCTGGAATAATGTCTGTAATAGTTGGTTCAGACCAGTCTGAAATAAATACTCAGGAAAGTGCACAGTCCTCTTCCTATCTTAGTTTTTGCTTGTAAATGTTTTATAATGGTAGTAATGACTACTCTCCCGGCTCATTAATCTTTAATTGAAATGGAAAATAAAGCCATGTTTTGGGAATACCATGCATGGAGAAGAGTTGACTCGCTGTTCTAGATGGACAAGATGGAAGCTAAGGTCGCACAGATGCTTTGGAGCCTCTATCTAATGCTGTGTAGTGCAATAAGCATTATTCTAAAAGGTGGACTGGAGAAATAAATTGTACCTGAGAACCCTGGACAGTGAGTTTTAGGCACAGTTTTGTAGTTGATGGAGGTATCCTGAAGGTGCAAAGCTGTGTATCTCTCCTTGACTCTTATTTGAGAAGAAGACCACTGATTTTTGAGCAGGAAATAAAATTATGTGGTTTTTTTTATATTATCCATTATGACTTCCAGATGTCAAGAAAATTAGTGATGAGGTTCACTGTCTTAAATCATACCATGATGGCATAATGACAGACAAATAGATTAATGGCACAGAAGGGTCCATAAATAATCACAAATAAATTTAATGGGGAAATAAAGGGTTTCTTTTTTTTTTTTTTTTTGACAAATAGGTTCTGGAGTATCTAAAGATCTGTACAGAAAACAAATGAACCTCATCTCCTATCTTACTCAAAAATCAAATTTGAGATAGATCACTCAAACATTAGTGGGAGAACCATAAGACTTCTAGAACACTAGTAGAATATTTTCATGACTTTGGGATAGAAAAATATTTCTTAGAACACAAATGCATTAACAACAGAAGAACAGAAATAACGAATTAGATTTTATGAAAATTAAAAATTTCTGATTGTCAAGCGATAAAAAGGCAAGCCGCATTTTGGTTGAAAATATTTGTATAACATATCTGACAAAAGCCTTGTATCAAGAAAATACACAGAAAGGTTTTCAACTGGAGAATGACATGGTAAAAATTTTTTTTTTTCATTTTAATATATCGCTTTGGTAGCTGTGATAGGAAATGGGATTGGCAACAGGGAAGAGTATGACACCGGAGTGTTGTGCAGGTAAGAGGTGATGGGGGCCGAGTACGGAAGAGGCGGTTTCATATGAAAAATTCTCTGAAGTCTGATCGTAGTGAGAACCAGGAGGAAATCCAGTACGTGTTTTTAGTTCTTTCTTATGAAGACGAAACTGGTACATAGCAGTTTTTCAGGATCCTAGATTAAGATCTCCACAAATAGATGAGAGAGAAGAAAGTCTTACACTTGCTATAGTAAGACTTTCCCCCAAAACATGGCTACTCTGGAATTCTGGCAGTTAGCAGAGGTTTTTTTATTTTATTTATTAAAGACACTAGGAAGGGGAAATACAAAGAATAGGTGCCTATGTGAGGGCAGGGAAGGTACTCTGCTAAGTGTTCCCAGTGCTCGAAAAGATGGTCTAAAGTCAGCAAAGTGCTTTTAAGAGATGGGCCAGTCTCTGTCCTCAAAAGATGGCCCAAGGTTAAGTGGGTCCAGGAAAAGTACACTCTTCAGTTTTGAATTCATCAAGAAAGCTATCAGTTTAGGTCAATGAAAAGCACATGCTCTTGTGTCCTTGCTACACAAGGGTTGTAAAAAGGTCTCTTTACACTCTTGTCGATTTTAGTTTTTACCCCTTATTTCTTCAGTTTTTTTCTATATAAGTGTTGCTTATTTCCTTCCTGATATTCTCAAATGACAAGAATATCAGATCTTTTTGGTATTATTCAAGAATTTCCCAAGGCTCTGTTCATTTCTTTCAATCTTTTTTTTCTCCCCACTTCTCACACTGAATAATTTCTATTGTTCTGTCTTAAAGTTCAAGAACTCATTCTGTGTTATCTTCATTATTCAATTGAGCCCATCCAGTAATTTTTAAAAAAAACATTTAATACATAAATTTTAGTCCTGAAGTCCCAATTTGGTTCTTTTTTATAGTTTCTACTTCCTGCAGAGAACTCATATACCTTTCCACTAATTTCAAGCATTTTTATATTTATTCTGCAGCTGATTACAATAGATGTTTTAAAGTTGAACGTAAAACTTGTGTTAATTCATAACAGAATTAAAAAATCCTCTTTTTCAGATCTCTCCTCTGGTATTTCCCTCGCAGTCTCTTGTTCCTGATGTTTTGTTTCCTAGTCATGGTACTAGAAACACAATATTCCTGTTAGGATTTTATCCACCCTTATTTCTTCATAGTTCTACATGGCTGGGGCAGTTCTACAGTCAAAGCAGGGAGAAGAGAGGGAGAGAAAAGTGATAGAATTTCCCCACACTCTTTGGACCACAGGGTCCCCTTTTCTCAACTCCTTTGGACAGAGAAAAATAGGTTTTCTCTTGGGTTTCAGATGACTGTTCTACTGCCACCACTGTCACTGTGACTAGGCCCAGGGTCGGGGAGGGGAAAAAAGAGAAAAACAAAACAAAACAAAAGTAATAATTTCCCCCATACTCTCCTGCTCCCAGGGGCTCTTTTTCCTGGTCCTCTGGCCAGAAAAACAAGGTCTCTCTGAAATTTTGCTTTGCCTACTCACTGCACAGTTCAGCATTGAAGTGGCCCTTGAGTCAACTTGGGGGATAAAAGAGAAAAAACTTGAGAAACGTATCCCATAGGAATAGTTCTTCAAGTTTGGACTCCCCTCCCCAATCTGCCTGCTATTACTATCTTCCCACAGTTCTCAGATAGTTGTTTTGGTATTGTCCCAGGACTTTGAGTTGCAATTAATATGAGACGGGCTATAGTGAGTTTGTTCCATCTCTTCTGTGCTTTCGTGACCTGCATTTAAAAATAATTTACCCACGAGGTTCAGAAGTTGGAGGTAGGCAGGACCTCAGGGAGGGTGAGTGTGTGAGAGAGTGAGCGAGTGAGAGAGTGTGAGTGGATGTGAAGGTGGACGACCACACTCGAGCAGTGTAGAGATGTGGAGCAGAAGGTTCCTGTGCTGTGGATGGAGCAGCCGGCTTCCGCGGTGAGTGGCCCTTCAGGGTGCTTCTCCCTACACCACCGGGAGGTCCCACCATTTTGGAAGATCCCGGGTCTTCCCTGGAAGGAGGCAGTGGGAGCATCTAGGGCCCAGCAACCTGAGCCCACCATGCACCTGGCACCATCGGACCAGTGGACACTCTGTGTCAACACAGACCAGTGCACAGTAGTGGAGCTCTCAAGGTGCTGGTGGCGGAACCTGCAGACAGCCAAGAGCCCAGCACCATCCCCCATAGTAGCAGCCCAATCGGAGTCGAGATATACCCCCAGCAATAGAGGCTGGGGAGGAGACACCCATCCCCAGGCAACAGAACAATTATACGGCAACAAATTCGACAATCTAAGTGAAATGGATAAATTTCTAGAAACACATAGTCTCCCAAAGCTGAACCAGGAAGAGATAGAAAACTTGAACAAACCAATAACAACAAAAGATTGAAGATATAATCAAGACTCTCCACAGCAAACAAAAGCCCACGCCTGGATGGCTTCATGGGGGAATTTTACTGAACTTTCAAAGAAGAACGAATACCCATTCTCCTCAAACGATTTTAAAAAATTCAAGAAGAAGGAAGACTTCCAAACTCATTTTATGAGGCCAGCATAATCCTAATTCCAAAACCAGAAAAAGACACTACAAGAAAACTACAGGCCAATATCTCTGATGAACATAGATGCCAACATCCTGAACAAAATACTAGCAAATCGAATCCAGCAATACATCAAAAAAATTATTCACCATGACCAAGTGGGTTTCATCCCAGGGATGCAAGGCTGGTACAATATTCGCAAATCAATAAATGTGATACACCACATAAACAAAATGAAAGATAAAAATCATATGATCATATCAATAGACTCTGAAAAAGCACTTAACAAAATCCAGCACCCAATTCTGATAAAAACGCTCAGCAATCTGGGATTAGAGGAATCATATCTCAACATAATAAAGGCCATATATGAAAGACCTACAGCCAACATCATACTCAATGGACAAAAACTAAAATCAGTTCCCTTAAGAAGAGGAACAAGACAAGGATGTCCACGTTTGCCACTCTTATTTAATATAGTACTGGAAGTCTTAGCCACAGCAATCAGACAGGAAGAAAAAATAAAAGGGATCCAAATTGGAAAGGAGGAAGTGAAACTGTCATTATTTGCAGATGACATGATACTATACATAGAAAACCCTAAAGACACCATCAAAAATTTACTAGACTGAGTAAATGAATTTGGCAAAGTAGCAGGATACAAAATTAATATCAAGAAATCGATGGCATTCTTATACACCAATGATGAACTGACAGAAAGAGAAACTAAAAAATCAATCCCTTTTACCATCGCAGCAAAAAAAATTAAGATACCTAGGAATAAACTTAACCAAAGAAGTAAAGAACCTATTTGCAGAAAACTACAGGTCATTGAAAAAAGAAATAGAGTAAGATATAAAAAAGTGGAAGCACATACCTTGTTCATGGATTGGAAGAATCAACATCATTAAAATGTCCATACCACTCAAAGCAATCTATAGATTCAATGCAATCCCCATCAAAATACCAACGACATACTTCACAGAACTAGAACAAAAACTTCAAAAGTTCATATGGAACAAAAAAAAGACCTCGAATAACCACAGCAATCTTGAAAAAGAAGAATAAAGTTGGAGAGCTCACATTACCAGATATCAGGTTATATTACAAAGCCACTGTAATCAAAACAGCCTGGTACTGGCAGAAGAACAGGCAGATAGATCAATGGAACAGAATAGAGAACCCAGAAAAGGACCCAAGACAATATGCTCAATTAATATTTGACAAAGAGGGCAAGAGCATACAATGGAGTAAGGACAGCCTCTTTAATAAATGGTGTTGGGAAAATTAGGTGCTACGTGCAAAAAAATGAAACTAGACCATCAACTTACACCATACACAAGAATAAACTCACAATGGATGAAAAACTTAAATGTGACTCATGAATCCATAAAAATCCTAGAAGAAACTGTAGGCAAAAAAACTTCAGACATTATACACAGCAGAATTTTCACTGATATATCACCTAAGGCAACAGAAACAAAGGAGAAAATGAACACATGGGACTGCATCAAACTCAAAAGTTTCTGCACAGCAAAAGAAACAACCACCAAAATGGAAAGGTAACCCATTGTATGGGAGAGCATAATTGCCAACAATATATCAGATAAGGGGTTAATTTCTAAAATATATAGAGTGCTCATACAACTCAACAAAAGAAAGACAAAGAACCCAATTAAAAAATGGGCAGAGGAACTAAATAGACACCTCTCCAAACAGGACATACAAATGGCTAAGAGACATATGAAGAAATGCTCAACATCACTAATCATCAGAGAGATGCAAATTAAAACCACAATGAGGTATCACCTCACACCTGTCAGAATGGCTGCCATCAACAAATCATCAAACAATAAGTGTTGGTGAGGGTGTGGAGAAAAGGGGACTCTAGTACACTGCTGGTGGGAATGCAGACTGGTGTAGCCACTATGAAAAACAATATGGTGCGACCTCAAAAAATTAAAAATTGAACTGCCATTTGACCTAGTGATCCCACTTCTAGGAATATACCGTAAGAAGCCTGAAACACCAATCAGAAAGAATACATGTACCCCCATGTTCATAGCAGCACTATTTACAATAGCTAAGATCTAGAAATAGCCCAAATGTCCATCAGTAGACGAATGGATAAAAAAGCAGTGGTACATATACACAATGGAGTACTATGCGGCTGTAAGAAAGAAAGATCTCTTATCCTTTGAGACGACATGGAAGGACCTAGAAAGTATCATCCTAAGTGAAACAAGCCAAACAGAGAAAGACAAATATCATATGATCTCACTTATTTGTGGAATACAATGAACATAACCGTCTGAGGAATGGGGTAGTCCCAGAGACGTGGAAGTGGGGTACAGACTGACAATCCTCAGAACAGGGGGTTGAGGGGGAGATAAACCACAGAACTCATATGCATGTACGCATAACCAATGGACATAGACAACAAAGCTGGAGACGGAGTGGCGGGGGTTGGGGAGGAAGGGGCCAATGGGGAAAAAAAGAGAAACATCTGTAACACAAATTAATAATAAAAAAAGAATAAATAAAAAAAGAAAGTAAAATAATTTACCCATGAAATTTGACCTTTGAAGGAAAGCCTTAACACATAGACAACATGTGTACCTTTGCGCTTCATCCTGATATGTTAACATAAAATGACTTTGTGCTTTTACTCCAAGTCTGTTCACCTTCATTGCCTTTTGGAATTGTTATATATATGTCAATTTATAAAGTTTATAAATTTTGCATTTATTTCACCTGCACATGAATCAACTTGAGCAACCTGGTCCATAGTAAGCACTACAACGTAATAGCTGTATTTTACTTTACTGTTGATGACGTTATAATTTATAAAAGATGTTATTTCATCCAACTTTCTTCCCAAGTTCGGGGTTTTATCAGCTTACTTTCATAAAAGAAATCTTAGCAATTCTCATGTCCAGTCATTCTTTAAATGCTTCATTTTAATCTTCTTCATGAAAATACATTAAAGAAACATATTGAAAATTAGCATTCCTATTATGTCCTCCTTTCACTAACTGAGCAGCCTGTCAATTACTGTTTTATTTTTTTAATCATAATTACTCCCTAATTGTTCATGCATTTAAACAACCAACACCATTAAATCAGAGCATATCCTCAGTCAAGGATACCAGCATAAAAATTATCTGATGGAAGAAGCAATGTTGAGTACTATTTCCGACAGTATAACGGCTGTGCAGCCATTTAAAATAGTGTCCCCCTGTGTTTATGTTTATTAACTGCAAGAAAAATAAGAAAACTCCAGGGTTCTATTTACCGAGAAATTACTACAGCACTAATAAACAAGGGAACACAATTTCAGGCCAGGATTGCCAGAAACTACATATGGAATGAGCGATGAAAAGGCCTACTGGAGTAATTAACAAAAACTGATCCTTGTAATGCAAAAATGCTAACAACACTTGCGCATCACCTGGGAGTTTATTTGAAAGGCAGACTCTCTGGCCCCACCCTAGACCATGAACATTCAGTAGAATCAGAACCTACGTTTTAACAAGTCTCCAGTTGATGCAAGTTTGAGAAGCACTGGTTTAGGTTGTTTAGAAAGGCACACTGAACAAGAACTGCTTTCTTGATTTTTTTTTCTGTTTGTTTAAATATGTTTTTATTGACTTTTTAAAATTAATTAATTTATTTTTGTTACAAATGTTTCTCCTTTTCCCCCCCACTGATTCTCCCTCCCCCTCCCTCCCTGCCCTGTCCCCAGCTTTGTTTGTCCATGTCCATTGTTCATGCATACATGCATATAAGTTCTGTGGTTTATCTCTTCCCCACCACCCCCTCTTCTGGGGATTGTCAGTCTGTACCCCACTTCCACGTCTCTGGGACTATCCCATTCCTCAGACTGTTATGTTCATTATATTCCACAAATAAGTGAGATCATATGATACTTCATTTCTTACAGCACAGTCTCATTAGCAATTGAAATAATATCAAATCAAGGACATAGACAAAAATTTTAAAAAATCATCATAATAGCATCATTTACCAAAGACCACATCATGTATGAATGTCAGTGTGCAATTTAATATGTAGCAGACCATGTTACTTAGTAATGTACTTTTTGGTTCAAACAATTAATACATCATGCTCTTCTATCTAGGACAATAAACAGCTCTATATCATCATTTTGAATGGCTGGGTAGGATCCATGGTTTTATGTGCTCTTGTTTAGCAAATGTCCTGTTGATTGAAATTTAGGTTATCTTCAATTTTATACTATTGGAATCTCTAAGTGGAATGTCTTTGTGATATGTCTCCTTGCACTTGTGTATTTATTTTCTGAATCCAAGAATAGTCATCATGTGTCACAAGTCACAACCTGTTTTAGCAGAAAAAGCACTGGATTAGGAATCAGAAGACCTAGATTCTAATCTCAGGTTTGGTTTTTACTAAGCTTCCCATCGCTGTATTAGTTCACATATTCATAAAAGAGAAATTTAGAAATTATCTTTAGAAAGTACTTTATAGTTTTAAATTTTCAACAAAAATAATGATCAGTCAAAAGTCTTTCACATTTGTATTATAATGCATTTTGCATATACTTTATGTTTTTATCTCTAAATCACTGATAAAGTCCATTAACTACATTAATTTAGTCTAATATCAAATGTTATTTGCATTTTTTGAGTTCACACCAACTCGATCATGAGAAAAAATGACCTAGGGAGACCTGAGGTGTCAGAAGGAACTTCACCTGGCATTAGAAGTTATGGTGCTTCGCTTTTAAATCAAGCTTTGATGACGGGCTACTCAGAGCAAGTATTGGTTGGTGTCAAACCCATTAACTCTACTATATACTAACTCCTTTAATTTGGGCAGGTTATATAAAGTTCTTTTAGCGTCATTTTCTTTATCTAAAATATGACAACCTTCAAGGACTGTAGGACTTTGTTTGAGTTATTTAGAGTCCTTAGTACAATGCTTGGCATGTAGAAAGTGTTCACTAACTTTACAGCATTTATGTTTCTCTAGAACTTTAAACTTCTCCACACTTTGGAAGTTTCTATGACTATGAGGGTGAGAATGTGAAGCAACTGACATTTAGAGAATCTGGGTCATATACTCAGTTATTCAAATTCATCTTATATATGTAGAACATAGGATTTAGAGTAGGGTAGGTCATCCCATTTCATAATATAGGGTTATGTAGAATGTAAGATTTAGATCATTCTTATTTGGATGGGGGACAGTGGGGTACAGGGAAGAATTAACTTGCTGAAACAATGTAGCAAGCCACTATAGGAGCTGTGGTTGACTCCCTATTCCTGGCCCAAGCTTTAGCCACCAGAATATCAGACTATCAGAATCAGGGTTATCTGGCTTCTCTAGTCCAGTGACAAATTATTACTGTTCTATGGAGCAGAAATGACCAGCTTAGAAAATGTCCAAATGGACAAATTATACAACCATGCTCACTAGTAATCAGAGAAAAACCATATAAAATGCTGTCTTTGACCCATCAAATTTCCATTTTTAAAATGCTACTACGTAGTTTTGGCAATAGACCATGGGAATAGTCATTTGGCAGTATGTATTGAAAGCTAAAAGTGCTCATTCTATTTTACCTAGTATTTCTTTCTTTCTTTTTTTTTTTTTATCCTCACCCGAGGACATTTTTCCATTTTTTGTTCAGATCGAGTGGGAGGGAGAGAGAGAGAGAGAGAGAGAGAGAGAGAAACATCTACGTGAAAGGGACACATTGAGTGGTTGCCACCCGCACAACCCAACCAGGGCCGGGGACAAACTGCAACCGAGGTACGTGCCCTTAGCGGGAACCGAACCCAGGTCTCTCTGGACCACAGGCCGATGCCCTAAGTGCTGAGCCAAACCGGCCAGGGCCAGTATTTCTTCATATAAGAATTTATCCTAAAAAATAGCCACAGGCACACAAATATTTATGAACAACAGGTAAGAACATCCAGTCTAATAAGAAGACATTGACTAAACACATCAGAAATAATACAGCCATGCACAAATTTTCGAAGAATACTCAGTGACATGAGAAGTGTTCACCATGCATTAAGTGACAAAGCAGTTTATGAAACAGTAGTTGCAGTGTAAAACCAATTCTGAAAAATATGATAAAACAAAGAAAAGCAAATAAAGAAATAAAGAAAAGCACATGCAGATATGAAAAAAACTGGAAATGTTTATAGCAAAATGTTATCAGTTTGTGTCTTTGGGATGGGGAATGCCTAAGTCCTTTTTCCTGCCTTGTTTTTCCTCCTCTGTATTTTTAAAATAGCGCTACTGGGTTACCCTCACACAGTCACGCTGCACCACGTATTCAGGTGCTTCTTCTCAACAAGCAATTCCAACCCAAACGTTCCTAACATTAGTGGGCATACAAGATACTGCCTTCTCAGTCATTCCCTTTATGGGCCTTCCAATTTAAAAGGCTTCTCCATCTGGGGAGTTTCTCCATGCAGCAGACACCATGAGCGGCGATGGAGACACAAGACGCTTGACTACACTGACCATGAGCAAAATCTGCAAGCGGTCCTACAGGTCTGCCGTATCCAAGAAGTTCCTTAGCACAGCTCAGTGCAACTCTTTTTATCACAAACCAAAATCCATCCCCTTGTTATTTCTTCCCTTTTCTACTGCAGGAGCCCTTTCCAAACTCCCCACACATTTCTGCAAGAGAACAAAGTGGGATTTGGACTCTATCAGCCCATGTTTACTGTCGCTGTCTGTTCACATGGCTTTTACCATTATACTATTATTTCCAGAGGCAGGGGTCTTTGAGAGTCACAGGAAAAAGCAGTTGAGATGATTATAAATCAGAACCTAAAACTACTTGGTTTGTACCACTCTTTGGTTCCCAAAACACAAGAATTCTGCACCATTTCCCTCCTTATCTTGTATGTTTTTTTATAGTATCTTGATGACCAGTAGGTGTTTTGTTTTTTTTTTAAATCCTCACCTGAGGATATTTTCCCATTTATCTTCAGATAGAATATGAGAGAGAAAGAGAGAAAGAGAAACATTGATGTGAGAGAGACACTTCGATTGGTTGCCTCCTGAATGACCCGGACCAGGGCCGGGGACCCAACCACAACCAAGGTACGTGACCTTGACTAGAATTGAACCCGAGACACTTTGGTCCATGGGCCGACGCTCTAATCGGTATGTTTTTATTCTACCCTTATTAAATTCATTTGTTTGGTTTCTACCAACTAAAAACCTTTCTCTTCTTCTTCTTTTTTTTTTTATTATCCTCACCCAAGGACATTTTCCCATTTTTTGTTCAGATAGAGTGGGAGAAAGAGAGAGAGAGAGAGAGAAACATCAATGCGAAAGGGACACATTGAGTGGCTGCCACCTGCACGACCCCACCAGGGCCGGGGACAAACTGCAGCAGGAAACCTTTCACTTTTTAAAGTAGAACAATTCTGATTCCTCTATTTACTGATTCTGCCCAATTTTTGCCAGAGCAGAGCTCTCAATTGTTCTTAGCACTTTTATTCCAAATGTTTGACAATGTTCCATTCTCTCTCCACCGACCAAATCGCCATAACCAGTAAGCAAGGCGAAACCTGGTGCTCTCAGCAGCCATCTCCTAAGGGCTGGCTGAAGTGTCTCTGTCCTCCTACCGCCCTAACCTGACACGTGCTTTCCCCACTCAGAGCACACGTGCTGGATGAACTGTGGTTTGGCACGTAGAGAATTGCAAGGCTCTTTACCTTATTGACAAATGAAGCCCAGATTCCTCACTAAAAATGTCCAGCTCATTGAGGAAACTGGACCCCATGCATTTAGATGTATTGAAGGGAAATCTGTGGCAGGGATTACATTAAAAAAAAATTCCAGTATCTGAAGAGTTTTCAGGTGGAATTTTTGAGCTGGAGTGAAGGTTGAAATCACCGAATCCATCATTAATCAGCTCGCCGGCAGCACCCACCACCTATGTAAATCACTGAGCACAGTGCCTGGAGCAGCGACAGCCTCAATTATTAAAAAAAAATTTTTTTCTTTATTGATTTTAGAGAGAGAGGAAGGGAGAGGGAGAGAGAGATGGAAACATCGATGAAAAAGAACATCGACTGGCTGCCTCCTGCATGCCCCTCACTGGAGATCGGGCCCACAACCTGGGCATGTGCCCTGACTAGGAATCGAACTGGCGACCTCTTGGTGCATGGGTCGATGCTCAACCACTGGACCACACTGGCTGGGCAATCAATTATTATGCTTAGTATTATCATAAATTTTATCATGATTTTGTTTGGGATTTTATTATTATTGAAATTTTTCCTCTCCTCCTTGGTAGTCTTTCTCTAAAATATGACAAAATAATAAAAATTATAAATTTAGGAAATTAATGACAATTAAAGCCAAATGAAATATCTCTGTAATATCTCTTGCTTAGAAGAAAAAGCCAAAAACAAAATGAGTGAAATGAATTGTGCGTTGCCCACTTTACTAGAAAGTTTAAGTATTAAAATCCAAAACTCACCGGGAAATTTCTTGTAAATTTAAAAAGTCTTCTTTTATATTCAGAATCATTGATCCAGTAATTCATTTTCATGGGACTTATCCTGAGGAAATAATTATAAAGAAGTAAGAAGTCTTTTAAAAATACCAAAAAATTGAAAAAAATGAAATGTGAATTAATGTACTTAATCTGCTCTAGGTAATTTATCTTAGGTAAATGCAATTGAATGTTATGTTAGTGTAAATGAATATTATACTCATGTATATGAATATTATGCTAATGTAATTTTAATGCTAATAAAAGATAACTTTGCCATAGCAAATATTGTCTTCATGAATATAAAAAAATGCTATTTTTCTAAGAGGAAATTTTATGACTGATTACATGGCAATTGTATGATGTGAAAACAATAATGTAATACTGTACATGGTACATTTGGACAAAATGGGAAAGAAATGCAAAAAAGGACAAAACTGTGGTGTTACAGTCATGGATTTTATGCTATAAAAGTCACGAGTAAAATTCAAAATTTAAAAACCCATTATGAAAACAGTTATAGGGTAATAAGTTATTAATGGAAATCTAATAAGTAGAAAGACCTCAACCCAGAGAGTCATCCCTTTTTCAATGACCCTCCGTATTTTCCCGCATATTAGATCTAGTTATTTGAGTGATTACTCCTACAAAGGTGATTTTTTTCTGAGACCTGAGAGAAAATAGAAAGGGTGGTGACTTTTTAAAACTAGAGCTCTTTAAAAACCGAGCTGGTGACATTCTCTCCTTCCCAGGTGAAACGTATCAAAACCTCCATGTGTGTGGCCTCATGCCCAGGGCCCACCGTACCCCGGTAGAGAGAATGGGGTACATGAGACCTCTGACAGAGGCAGATCTTCCCTCCCATCTCAGTCCGCATCCTGCTGCTCAGATGACTTGATGTGTTGTAGGCCATGACTTTGGGGCCTCAGTCTTCCTTAACCTCCAGTTTGCAGCCTGACTTCTTACAACACCCCAGATCGCCACATCCCATGCACATCTTATGGCCTATTCTCCAAAGCTATCCGGATGCCTATAACTAAAGATGACTCAGGATAAGACTAAATCTCTAGTCTCTCATTGGTCTGAATTACTGTTACCTCTGGGAGGGTGGGGAATCTTAAAGAACAATTGACCGAAGCTTGGAATGTGCAACAAAGAGCATTTGATTGACAATGGTTGACACAGACAACAGCTATTCTCTGTGGGCATCAACAGGCTTTAACTCGAGTTTTCAGACAAGTCCCACAGGGCCAGGCAGATGGCGCAGAAGGTGGTGAATTCTGGTAAGATCAGTACCACCTCATTCATTGCACTATGCTTTAAAACACTGTTGAACTAAATACACTGACCACACAGCACAAGTCTGCAGAATGCTGTTCTGTTCTGACTCACACCTAACTCATGCCTCCTGCTCAGCGGAAGAGTAGCAAGTATGCTCATGTGGTGATGCAGCACGACCCGTTGGGAGGCCCAGTTGGGCGGAGATGGCTGGCCTCCCTCCCTGCGTGCCTCTCTCCTCTTGGTCCCCACACCCCCTGCTCCCCTGCTAAGGCCAGTTTGGCTTGAGCCAGAAAAGATGTAAATAGTTCCTGCTGCTCTGACAGTACTAAATACCCTTTGGTTCCCTACGTTGTTCCCAGTATCTCTACCAATTTCTCATCACGAGGTCATTCAATTCCCAGCTTCATGACTGTGCTCCAATTGCCCCGTTTTCTAGAACATGACACCTACATTAGTTCTTTCAGAAGTGAAAGCCAGGCCCAGCCTTCACGACTGATGCAGCTCCCTTCCTGCGGCCCCGAATCCAGCGCCATGCCTTGGGGAACACATGACTCTTCTCTAAATGCAGTATCCAAGCTGATGGGCTCATAGTTCGATTATAGAAAAGGCTTTCTGTGGCTTAGACTCAGATGATCAAACGCTCTTCAGATTTTATCAGGGGGTGTGGGGAGTCTACTAGAGTGCAATTGAGATGTTTGTAAATATACTTGAGAGAGGTAAAGATGATTTTAAATTTCCTTCTGTCCATAAATTGGTGAAAACGGTTATACGAGTTGGGGTACACCTCCTATATGCTCAGCACTGTACTGGAAGCTGTAGAGGGGATTTAGAGGAAATGTAAACCACAGTCTCTGTCCTGAAAGAGTTTACACCTGGATGTGGACACACACACACACACACACACACACACACACACACACAGGAAAAGAGAACACAGTAAAAGTCAATACATGAATGATAACAGCTAACATCTACCAAGCTTCTACTCAGCTGGGCAATTTACATAAGTGATCTTGTATCCTCACAACTCTGAAAGTTGTCAATTCTCCCGTTCTGAAGCCCACGGGCACCCAGTCAGCAGAGCGGTGGGACCAAGGGTGTCTGATGCCAGAGCTGATGTTCTTTCTGAGTGCTTCTCACCCTTCGCTTTGTATTTGAATAAACAGAGATACAGTTAAAAAGCACACAGGCCTGGGCCATGCTGTCCGAGCTTCCGTGCATTTGAGGCCTGGGTACTGGCATATTTAAAGAATCCTAGGTCATTCTAATGTGTCGCTGAGGTGAAGAATCACTGTGCCAACTTATGCCGCCACTGTGCAGCCAAATACTGAAAAAAGTATATTCTGAAGAGAGAGTGTGGTGTGCAAAAATTTAGAGCAAGAAAGCTGATATGAAACACTTTACCCCTAAACCACACATACTTACAGGTTAAGCATCTGGCTGCAGAGTTGCAGTGATAAGTCCCCAACTTCATTGGAGTCTAGTCTGTAAAGAGAAGATAAATGGATAAAATTTGGAATATGTCTACATTGTTCATTCCCGATTGCACTGTGTCTCTGATACTCTTATCTCATTCGAGCATCACAACAACCTGGGGCGTGATGGGTCAGGTGATTTATTTAACAACGAGAAAACTGAGACACAGAGTGATTAAGTGACTGACTGAGTATCACGTGACTAGGTAGTGACCCCATTCAGTGCTCATTTCATGGCATCACCCAGACTTAGTTGCTCCCATGTCACTGATACTTTGTGGCACTTCTGCAAGTGGAATGGTGAAATCAATAACTGAAGAGGCTGCTAATTGAATGGGGCGAAGGATATAGCTAAATTAAATACAATCACTACTCTACGAAGCACTTTAAGTTCCTATGGTAGATACAGCTCAGCTTATATTATCACAATCATCCCTCCAAAAAATTATTTAGATTAGGCCATACACGCTCATGAGCTTGTTAAATGCAGGTCAACACATTTTCCCTCAAGCCACTTACTCAGGGCATTAGTATGCATTTGCTCCTGTCCCACACTCCCCTACATATAATGGCTTGAAACACTTCAGACAATGACCAAGGGAAGGCGTGGGAATCCTCAGTTAAGCACAGGCAAAGCATTAAATTAGCAGCTTTTAGCAAAACTCCCCTATTTGGCTTGTGCTTCCAGAAAACTAGTTATAGAATAATGAATTTGGGGAGGCAGCTACATGAAGCATCTACAGCAGAGTGAGGTGCTGAAATACCAGATGGTGCTATCAGCGAGCAGCAGATGTTTGCCAGGGAGCTGGGATCATGGTTTTAATTCCCAGAATGAAATGATTTTTCTGTAACACTGTTATGGTCTCCTTTGTGGAGCTGCGTACACTGTGGAACTTTCTGGAATGGGAGACCCATTCTGTGCAAGGTGGCAGAGAAGGGCCAGTGCATTTGTCTTCTTGACCTTTTGTGTGTTATTTTTCTTTTCTAGAAGACTTAAGGAAAATGAGGACTTCCGGTCATAGGCCACCCAAGAAATCAGTTGATTGGTAACTGGAGAATAAGGAGGAAAGAAGAGAAAGTTCCTAAATGATTAAGATATATTGTCTATTAAAATGATAATATTAAAGACAACTAAATAATATATATATCAACCTATAAGAAGAAATAAAGGTTACTCACATGTACATTTAGTTCATCAAAAAGTGTACCTACTAAAAATATCATTAATATCATTTATGCCTGAGAATACAGGGTTTCCATCTTGAGGTCATCAGATCTGGGCTTAACTTCCAGCAGCAACTTAGAGATGGACATTATGCTATCTTGCTTTTAAGTAACAAAGAGTTAGTTCATTAGACAGGAAATGACTGAACTCAAGATTGAGTTGGCTCGTCAGGCCTTGGGAAGCAGACAAGACACCCCCTCCTATTCTGAGGAATTGGGAGTAATTAGAGGGCAGCTTGGGGAACCCCATGAAGAGGCCAGCAAGCCTCATGCACGTACCACACTGCGTGTGTCCTGGGAGCTTCCATGGCCCCTCGTTTCTCGAGAGCGAGTGGAGAAGTGCGTAGGCTTATGTGCTTCTGAAGCCTTCCTAGTTTGTGACCTCGATTCTCTCCCGTTGTCACCCACCTTGAAGAGCGCAGCCACCTTCTATGGAATGCGAGGGATGCCAAACAGGCAGGCCCTTCTCAAAGTGTGGACAGCACAAGACTGGGAGATACAACGCTGGGGAGCACACTGATGCTTCTCTCTGGTTCATGATACTGTTTATTTGTATAACAGGGAAAAGTGTAACTGAGGATACATCTACCCCTCTTCTAACACGTTTTCAAAGTGGCACTTACAGAGTGCATGTGGAAAATGCGGGGGGAAATAATTAAAACCCCAGACTCATCCCAACCCAGAAATCCTCACACATGTAGCAGAGAAAGAAAAGAGTTTTACTGTGTAATAAGTATTAAAGCCGAATGGGACATGCATCACAGGCAACCGTAGGCTTTCAGTAAAGACTGACAAGCATGGTGGGCTGGCAGCTCCCCTCGGGGAACAGGTCAGAGTCATCATACTTACCAAATAGAAGTAAATCAACTCTGTGCCTTGGGGCTGTATTTAGTGAGGATTTGATTGACATTTGTCCTCCTCTCTCGCTGAGGATCTGAGTCCCAGGGGAAGATAATTCTCCTAAGTCCTCTATCCAGGTGTCTCTCTTCTCATCCCTCCCTCCACCTCATCTGTTTGCACAGACTCAGACTTTAAGGGCCAGAAAACCGTTGCCCTTCTAGAGGTGGTAGCCCTTAATCAACTGGCAGATGTCATGTTGGCAAAAAATAGTCTGAAAATAGCAAATATTGGCCAGGATGATAGGAAATGAGTTCCCTCATACATGCCTAAACTTTACAAATTTGACAATCAGTTTCTCTTTTGTTCATGTCTTTGAAGCTTTAATGGAAAGGTATTAAGAAAATATGTGCATTTAATTCCTGATTTTGGAATACCATAATTTCCAGATGTCTAGGCTGGAATGAGACATGGATATTGTGGGTATCCAATGTTCTTCAGTAAATGCCTGTGATGATACCAGTGTTACAATAATTCTTAAAGGTTGGGACTACATAAATTACACACGGTACTCATAATGGCTGTGCAAAGTAGCCCATTAGCTCAGAAATACTACCTTCAATTAAATCAACATAATTTAGCCCCAAGTATCAACCATCTGGACTAGACAGACATTTAACTTATTATTCATTATTATTATTCAGTAGGGGGTCCCTTCCATCTGTAGAACTATTCTAGCATCTGGGGAGATAGGTAACGCCCAGAAAAGGGAGGCAGACCCTTCGTTTCTTTCTTTTTTTTTTTTCATCCTCACCTGAGGACATTTTTCCATTTTTTGTACAGATAGAGTGGGAGGGAGAGAGAGGAAGAGAGAGAGAGAGAGAAACATCGATGTGAAAGGGGCACATCGAGTGGCTGCCACCCGCACGACCAACCAGGGCCGGGGACAAACTGCAACCGAGGTACATGCCCTTAGCGGGAACCGAACCCGGGTCTCTCCGGACCGCAGGTCAATGCTCTAACCGCTGAGCCAAACCGGCCAGGGCAGACCCTTCATTTCTTTACAGGCTGGTGGCTGTCGTCCTCACTGTCCATGCCTGTAGGGGCACGCTCACGGATTCCTTCCGTGGGACATGAGGTTGGGTCCCTGGTGCAGGTGGTCTCGTCCTGGTGACTCTCACATCTTCTCTCGAGAGCCTGCCGAAGCTGTCTCGGAGCCCTTCTCCTCCCCTCCCCTGCGCAGGGATGCAGAGTTCTCTCTCGTCCCCCAGTACGGGGGCATTGCTTTCTTACCTCCCCCAACGCCCATGCTTGTACCCTTCCTTCTCCAAGCCGTTCTCCACCGTTCTATAAGACCCTTCGTCTAACAGACTTGGATTTCCATGAAAAGGGGGTGGTGCAGAGAGAGGGTCTAAGGAACTAGAGTCCATGATTAGTAGCTCCACCAGGATTATTGCGTTGCGTGGTGGAAGGGACAAACAATCATTAGACACCCACTACAGTTAGTCTTATCATTCGTTTCACAGTGAAGATACTGAGGCTTAGAGAGACTAAGTAAGTAGCAGAATAGGATTTGATTTTAGATTTGATACTTTGTAAGCTCATGCTCTTAACTACTGAGTTTCCTAATTCTTATCTTGGAGATATTTGCTAAGCTTTGCAATGACTGTTTTTATTAGGCTCATATCTAGACAATTGATACATGATAATGGATAAGTAGATCTAGGAGGACCAAACTCCTCACTCAAATTATGTAAGCATAATTTAGAGAGGGATACAAGAAATTATATAAGCGTTTGAAGGAAGAAAAATTTAATTAAGTAGATTTAATAAAGGGCATATGATTCGCTAAATAGAAAGAAGCAGAAAATACTGATTTACTTAAAAGTGTTTAAAAGTGAAATATTTTCCCAGTTATGGTTAGAAATTTTTTTTTTTAGCCAAAGTATTGTACAACTGAGAGAGGTGGTTCTAGCCAAAGTTGAGCTTCTGCCTCAGTTTCCCCATCTACAATATATGGCAGTAACACCTACCCCACCATTTCACAGAGTTCTGGTGAGATTCAAACAGGAGAGCACACCGCAAAGTGTTTGGAAATGCTAAAAACACTATCTGAATGAAAGATCGCATTATTATTTCCTATTGTGCTTCTTTCTGGGCATAAAATGGGCACTTTTTCTGCTGACAGCCTTTCTAAAATCAGAGGAAAGTGAGGCCATATTGCAGTAGAAGTTGTATAAATAGGTAGCTGAAGAGGCAAAATTCATAGCAAATAACTTATCCGTCCATTTCTATTTGGTTTCCAAATAATGCTTTTAACGTTGATGAAGCTTTTTGCTGACCAATCTTCTGTGGCAGGACTACTGGAGGATACATTCTGTGGCCAAAAAAAATTTCTCTTGCAATCAAATACAAAGCACTTTCCTATGTTTTTACGCACGTTTGATAAGCAGAGGTGTCTTATTGGATGCCTCCTTCCTAGTAATTAATTCATAGTCTTATGCATCTCACATGAATCTTTTCCTCTGCAGGCTGAACAGAAATTCCTCCCTTTAAAACGCTCCCAATCATCCTCAGAGGTCTCTTCTAGGGAACTCCAGCTTAGAGCGGGACATCAATCTGAACTAAATCGTCACGCACTGCTGTAAGGAGACAAGGTGAAATGCTGCATTTTGTGAATAATTGAATCAAAGAACAAACCACAAATGTGGCATTTTAAGCAATGAGATTCATGCTTCGTCTCATTTACTTGAAGTGGTGCAGTTACGCTTTTTCATGGAGATAAATAAAGTTGCAGGCAGAATGTTGCCACAGGAAAGACATGTTCCTCTCCAAGAAAGTTTTACTGCACCCTGGCCGGTTTGGCTCAGCAGTTAGAGCATCGGCCCGCGGATCAGAGAGAACCGGGTTCGGTTCCTGCTAAGGGCACGTATCTCGGTTGCAGTTTGTCCCTGGGCCCTGTTGGGGTCGTGTGGGTGGCAACCAGTCAAAGTATCTCTTTCACATCAATGTTTCTCTCTCTCTCTCTTCCTCCCTCTCTCCCTCCCGCTCTATCTGAAGATAAATGCAAAAATGTCCTCTGGTGAGGATAAAAAAAAAAGTTTTACTGCATCAAGACTCTTACATGTTGCCTGATGGGCACCAAGCTATTTTGTGTCCTTACAAATTTATTTTCGTCATGCAGAACACTGTGAACGTTCTCCAAATCTCATGCTACAACAAGGTAAAGTGGACAACCTCTAAAGAAGTTGCACGTGGGATCCGGGGTTCAGCCCCCGCTGTTGAGGGCTGAGGCTGACTGGCCCAGGGCAGTTCTTGCTTTTTCTCTCTCAGTCTCTCTTTTCTCCCAGGACATTGCTGCTTTGGAACCCCGGGTCATGGGAAGGAGAGGCAGAAAGATCCTCCTTTTCCTCACTGTGTCTCTTTTGGATGCAAGGTTGGGATAGAAAAACTAGAAGAATTCTGAAAAGAGGAGGTTCAGAAAAGTCAGAAAACACAGGCAATGAAGTACCTATAAAGGGGTTAAAGGATGATACAGGGGCATGAATATAATACTTACGATCTGTGCCGATCAGCACAGAAAACTAAAAACAGGAAAATGAGTCCAGCTGCTGGTTTCCAGGAAGTGGACTCAGGCGGGGCACAGTGCAATGCAACGTTGTTGCATTTTGTTATAAACTCAACTCGAATTTCATGTAACCATGTGCATGTATAACTTTGATATAAATAATTAAGGAGGAATAATAGAAATATGGCCTGGACGAAAAGGACATACGTTGAAATGGAGTGTGAGCTAAGCCCCTAACCCCTGGTTTGGGGTCCACGAATCTCCGTTTTACAGAGCTCCCCAGAAAGTAATGATAGCTAATGGGTATTGAGTTCTTACTATGTATCAGGCATTGTTTTTAGTGCTCTATGTATATCCACTTATTTAATTTTCAAGAAGCCCTTTGTTTTTTTTCTTTTTTTTATCCTCACGCGAGGACATTTTTCCATTTTTTGTTCAGGTAGAGTGGGAGGGAGAGAGAGGAAGAGAGAGAGAGAGAGAAACATCGACGTGAAAGGGACACATCAAGTGGTTGCTACACGCACAACCCAACCAGGGCCGGGGACAAACTGCAACCGAGGTACGTGCCCTTAGCGGGAACCGAACCCGGGTCTCTCTGGACCATAGGCCGATGTTCTAACTGCTGAGCCAAACCGGCCAGGGCTCAAGAAGCCCTTTGAATTAGGTTCTATCATCCCCATTTTATGGAGGAGGAGACCGGGAAACAGGCAGTGCAGTACGTTGCTCAAATTCTCACCACGAACCCCAGAGCTGGGATTCAAACCCAGCACTTGCTCACTCTGCTGCGCCGGGTGGCTCCGAGGCACACGAGGTCGAGAGCAGAGGTACAGCATGGGCTGTGGAAGCTTCTGACGCGGAAGGTCAAGGCACACGTCAGGAAACCAGAGGATATTTTTAATGGTCCTCACTTTTCCTCCTAAACTTAGACCGCCGACCCTTATATTTCCACCCAACTCCACACCCTTAGAGCCCACAACCTACTTTGCATGTCTCAAATGCAAACTTCTTAGATCAAATTCACAAAATTCTGGCTCTTCTTTTGCTTGTTTAATGAAGAGTACTGCCTTCCACGCAGCTGAGCGAGTCTGAAAACTCAGTAACCACCCCCTCTCCTTTTCCCTCATCATTTGCCATCACTTTGCAATCACCAAATAATGCCCATCACTCTTACCTGCCAAATCTCTCGCAAAAGCACACACTTGCCCCTTCCCTGGACACCCTTGGCCCTCAATCCTTCTGACCATAATCCTCCGAGGACTATCGCAACTGCCCCTCCACTGCGCTCCTCACACTACAGCCTCAGCATTTCTGCTAAACCAGCCCGGGCAGCACTGCTTGCCTGCTGGGCCTCAGCTCAGACTGCTCGCCCCCGTCCCAGGCTGCAGCCATCGGGCTGGTTCCTCCACCTGCCTGCGTTCCTTTGGCTTCAGCTGCTCACCACCTGCTGCCTGGAAGGCTCCCACCCACCTGGCTTAGGAAAACGACTTAACCACCCAGAGCCTTGGTTATCTTATCTGCCACGTGGGCATTAGAGTGCCATGGATCAGAGTTGTTAAACATATGAAACAAAAATGAATACATAATGTTCCTGGCACAAACTAGGTATTCAATACATTGGTTTCCCTAAGTATAGCCCAGAATTAAAACACAAACACTTCCTATAAGGATAAATCCGTTTGCACATGTTCTCTAATTGTGATTTCTAAAACTTCAAAGTAGAAAAGAACCTTTAAAGGTTTGTTTATCTCATTTTCGGAAGTTATTACAATCATAATGCATCTCTCAGCGAAGCGGTCATGCCGCAGTTTTTAATTGCTGTCAAGTCAGTCATATCTCTCAGAGCGGGGAGTCTATTAAATGTAGGTGTTATATGGCTTATCATTTCCAAAATTACTGCTTTGTTCTATTTAAACAGTCAGCAAAAATAATTAATAAAATGCATACACCTTTAGAGGTAATGACATGAAAAAGGATTTCAAATAAGTGAGCAAATAAAGAAAATAAATTAGCATCTAATTTGTAATTAGAGATTGTAATCCTTGATAATTGCAAAATGAGTTGAACCTTTATGTTAATGGATAAATTGGTAACACAGTCACATTTCCACTGAGATTAAATTTACTTTAATAAAAATACTATCAAATAGGGGGTGGGGAGGGACTAATAGGTGGAGCACAGAGAACTTTAAGGGCAATGAAACTTTTCTGTATGATACTATAATGATGGATCGTGTCATGCATTTGTCCAATTGAAATGACTGTGGAAATAGTATGTAATACTATTAGTATGTAATAGCTGAGAAATAATATGAGATTTTAATACACAGACACACAAACACAGTGGGGAAGAAGGTGGACCAGTTGTGGTGTACAATAGTAAAGTTCTATTTCAAGATTTTGTTTTTAAATCTATGATTATGGGTAAGTTCCACTGTATTCTCTAACAGTCAGAAATATCTGCCCTCTCTCTACTTTTTGGAGCTGCTACAAAATATATCGATTTAAACATAAATATCTAGAAACTATTTAGCCATCCGACGAAAGAGGTATATCATAAATACCAAGCAGCGTCATTGGTACTGCTGAGAGGTTTACAAAGTTGAATGAACTTTTATGGCACTTTTTGAATCAGGTAGATAAACTTTCCCCCACTTAACAGGAGAGAGTTCTTTTTTTTTTTTTTTTTTAATTTTTTTTTTTTCTTTATTGATTTTAGAGAGAGAGGAAGAGAGATAGAAACATGGATGAGAGAGAACATTGATTGGCTGCCTCCTGCATGCTCTCCACTGGGGATTGGGCCCACAACCTGGGCATGTGCCCTGACTGGGAATCGAACTGGCGACCTGTTGGTACATGGGTCGATGCTCAACCACTGAGCCACACCAGCCGGGCCAGGAGAGAGTTCTTAAGTCCTTTATCCAAAGCCACTCAGAGAAGGTCAAGAAGCTAAGACTTAAGAGTTGAGAAGAAGCCAATGAGAATGAGGACGAGCACTCCAGATAGGTGGACCAGTAGCACAAAGACCACGAGCTGGGAATAAACATGATGAAGGGTTTACAAGGCCGGTGTGGCTGGGGCATAGTGCTGCGGTGAGACAGCCATGTCAGACCAGGGCAAGACACAGCCAGGGGCCGGCTCACTCATGCCCACGGCCCATTCTTGATTTCATCTGAGTACAAGGAGAAACTGACAATGGTTATTAACCAGGAGTTGCATGATGTTTTCATGTGTTTAAAACATGTTTTTTTTTTTCTGCTTTGTAGGGAAGGGTTTCTGTACTGGTTTGATCAACTGCCTCATTGAACAGAAAGAACTTTGAGCATGTGCTTTCCACATATTTATATTTGCTCATAAATTGGGTTGCTATTCTTCAGTAATTAGACATTGGTGAAGATAAATTGCTAGCTTTCAAATACACAAATTAAGGATATATCAAAATGAATTATTTTTCCCCTTCTCCCTGCACTGTATCATTATCTGGTCCTACTGGGCACGCAAGCTCACTTTGAGTATAAATTTTGTAGACAGAGATAGGAAGGGAGGGTCTGAGAAGCAGGGACTGTAGTGTGGACCTGCTGGAGTAGAAAGGGTGAGATGTGGGAAGAGATAAGATTTATGAGTTGAGATATATTTATCATGTTTTGAGTCTTCAGACTTCTTATGGGAATTACCCATATGTACCCACTGCCTGGCTCCTGACATCAGCTCTCCTTCCTTACCTGCTGGATGGCTCAACCTGTTAGCATTCCATCAATGAAATCTGTTCAAAAACCTTAAGGAAATGCTGGATTGGAAACCACTTAATGAGATTAGTCCACCTTGCTGCCTGAGTTGGCTATTTCCTTGGCAATTTTGTTAAAGGGATGGGTCTGAGGAATTAGTGGTATTTTTATACTTCTGACTGGTGATAGAGGCCAACTGCGAGCAGTTTTATGAGTTAAAAGATAATAACCAAAAGACAAACAAAAATAACAACAATCAACAGATCAACCTTGGAACCAATTTAATCTAGATCTTCCTGGCCAAACCCTTCCTCAAATGGAAAACTAAAATTGGAGAGTAAAATAATGATCAAGCTCAGTGAATTCCTCTTAAATGGATTTCAAACATCTTCTCTCCAAGGGGATAATTGGGTAAGTTATTTCAGAAAGAAAGGAGATGTAACCTTTATGGGGAGAAAAAGGTGTTATTTTCACCAAGTTTTTGCAGAAAGTGCTTCGTGATGGAAAAATGATTTAAGGTAGTAATAGTCCTAGGTCAAAATGTAAATGCATTAAGGCAAAATTAGTATTGGCTCATAGCCTCCCAATATTCTGATTTCTTCTCTCCTACCCCTTTTCAATTTGCTTTCCCCAGTCCTATATTTGGGTAGGGATCTATTTGGTTTCTGACATTTTAATCTGCTTTCCCTCTCCTGGATGAACTCCAGCACACTTATCCAGGTTGGAAGGGAGCTTAGCAGAGCATGAAGAGAAGGCATTAAGCAAATGATCCTGCAAATCTCTGGAAACTTTCCGAGGAGAAGGGGATGGCTGACCTGGATTTCACAAAGAGCACTTGCAATCTGGGATGAGGGAGGCGCTGCACTCTCCTTCCTCCTCTCTGGAGATCTTTGTGGAGGGGGACAGAGCCAGGCTCCAAGGGTGAGCCACTAGTCAAGGGCCACATCTGGATATTTCTGGAAGGGCGTTCCAGGCTCCTTCCATGTTAGACATCTCTCAATTAAACATCGACACACTCAACTCCAGTGGCTGAGCAGACCGATCTCCTCCTGTTCCTGCTTATCTTGGAGTGGTCTTAAGACGATGACTTTGTAATCATTCTGCCATGGGAAAGTTTGTGAAAGAGAAGTTTTCTTGAACCCTATTGGAAACGTCAATGAGGAACCATTCTTATGTTGTATTCAAGGTGAGCCTGTCATAGACACAGGGATCATATTTTCAGTGATGTTACCATACAAATAGCAATGGGAAACACACACATATATATTGGAATTAGTACTACTATTTTTTTCTTGTAAAGAGCATTAATTGTTCTGGTATTCATTTACCTACATGGATATTTAGTCTTTAAATTACTATGTATAGAGAGCAGTGTCATAAAGTCTGTAAGGACTTGGGAATTTGAAGATATTTTAGCCTTTTAAAAATTTTGGCTGTTTAAGACAAACAATAATTTAAAACAAAAATTCACCCACCATATAGATCTTCATCTGAACTTTTGAAATAGCAGCTGAGGTGCTGGGCTATCATGCAAGTCAGAACGTTAGATCCCTAGGGGCTTTGTCATCCCGGTAACCCCTGCATTTTAAAACCCAGTTAGCCGAGAGGGGGACTGAGCAAGGAACCCCGACAAACTAGTGGCAGCCAGTACTCGAGCTGAAGTTGCTTCCTTTGCGTTCATTCCAAAACATACACACCAGCTTGGGCGCAGCCTGAAGGTGAAGACAATGTTGATCTCTTTTGGGGACACGCGTGTCTCATGCTCATGTCAGGAGGGTGTTGGGCACGTTTCTAGTACCAGGGCTTTAAAGGAGAGGAAACTCCCACAAGGTGCAGGATCACAGTCTGCGATTCGCATTGTTTTCTGCCCCGGCCGGGACACAGGTCTGTGCTCTGGAACCTGCCATCCGCCACGCAGTGCAGGCTTTGGGCTCCCAGAGGCAGGGGGATCCCGGGAACTGGAGGCAGAGGCCCCGGCTTTGGGTGGGGGGCCCGTGGAGGTGGTGCATTCGCTGTCTCCGCAGCGGTGCAGCGGGAGAGTGGCACAGGGAGCCCGAACCGCGGCTCCCGGGCCTGCTCCTGGGCTCTGCGGGCAGCCGCTCCGGGTCCGAGATTCCAGCGTCTGCCGTCCGGGTGGCGCCTCCCTCCGGCCCGCGCCGCCCCCGCCCGCCCCACCGCGGCCCAGCTTGGATGGAGTCGGGTCCGAGCGCCTGTGCCTGCCGGCAGCGGAGAGCCCGCGCCGCCACCTCGGTCCGCTCCCCTCCACTGCTCTCCGGCCGATGGGAACAGGTGCCCGGAGGGGCTCCCCAGCCGGCTGGGCACGCTCCTCGCCCTGGGTCCCCGCGCCCCGGCGCCTCCTGCGGAGGCTCCTGCTGGGTCTCCGGGTCCCAGGGACCCACCCGGGGGGTTTCCCTTGCCCACGGCCGCAAAGCCCAGCTCCTGCTACCCCTTGGCCTCTCTGTGTTCTCCCTGTACTGAGGGGCCACGCGGGGGCAGGAACTGCGGATTCCGAAGTTTCTGGAGCTCACCTCCCGTAGCTGGAGGAACTATCAATCAGCGTCGTATTTCCATTTGACGGGCGACCCCGCACTCGTCTCGCCTTGACCCACAGCAGCTGCAAGAGGAGAGAGGGTTGGAGGCAGGTGCGTGAAGGGTGGAAAGGGTTAGAGCCAGCTTGGCGATTTACGGAGAATGGGACCCAGGAGATGCTGCAAATTAGAGCTTGTGCCCCTCTCCCCACAGGAATGATATCTTTCTGCAAGACCGACCTTCGTGCCACCCAATCCCCATCTTCGTTTCAAACCCCAACCTTGTGACTTGTCCCCTGCCCACAGGTGAATGTGTGTGTGTGTGTGTGTGTGTGTGTGTGTTGCTGAAGACCTGACAAAGAATTGGGAGCAACAAAGTGTCAAGACTGTGGAGATGGGTTAAATTTCAGCAAGACTTTCCCTTCATTTGCTAGACTTTGTAATAGGCTCAGGTGAGATTAAAAAAAGAAAAAGGCTGTGTTTGTAGGGTAATTTCTATGGGGAGTCCACTATTTATCTCTTCTTCCCTCAGAGAATGGCAATGGACGACCTGTCCTTAGAAGATCTCCTGTTCCTGGTACTCACCACAAGCATTGCAGGGAGAGAACTCTGCAGACTTTTCTCAGCCCTGGAGACAGTGGTCAGACCTGGATCCTTCCAGCCTGTGGATGAGCCATTGTTCTCTGGTGTAAGCAGTGGTAGGAAGATAAGATGTTCCAGCCGTAGCATCGCCTCTAGGCCCCATTGCTTGACTTCCTCCAGTGCAGCCCCCAAGAGCACACAGGAAGATGTGGTCCTTTTCGCACTTTGTGAAGGTAGGGGAGGGACTGCTCTGGGCTTTTGCTAGATACAGAGCAGGTGGAAGCCAGTGATCTTCGGCCTTTTCAGGATGGAGGGGTTAGGTTTTTGACAAAATTCTGCATCTTTTAAATCTGAAAGAACTGTTGCAATTTAAACTGATCCTGGAAACTTCAACTTTCTGGAAACAAAACAAAAGAAAACACAACACAACTTGGGTACAATAGCTAAAGATGGATTTAAAATGTTCTCCAGGCACTGAGAACATTAACAGCAAAGAAAGGCACCTTTCATGGTGTTTTCTGTTGTCAGTCGCCAGAAACATACCCAGAGAGGTGTCACTTTTACGCTCATTGTCAACTGACAATGAAATTTGTGACCATTAAACATATGGGTTTGCTTCTTCTGACTCTTTTTGGTATAGAATGCATGAAAACAAATCATAATAGCAGTTCTTACATCATCGGTTAATTTTGCTTATTTTTGAATTCAGGTACATATGTGCTATTTTGGATTTGGCCTCTTTTGCTCAAGATTATGTTTGTGAGATTTACTTGCAACTGTCTTTTTAGCAAGCACATACTTGCTAAAGAGTAACATAATCTTATGAATATCTTAGTTTGTCTTTAACATGTTGGTATGGTATAACAGAAATAAAATGCCAGACATATTTTACCAAACCCCTGCTTTAAAGCTTGGCTTTGTGCTGGCACTGGGGAGACAGAGAAGTCAGACTCAGGGAAACTGTTCTCCAGGGATTATCAGTTGAATATGAGAGCCTTATTAACCAAAGACCATTATGTAAGGAATCGGAGGCGCCGCCGAATAAAACAGAGAAGAGACTGGAGAGCCAATCAGCCGAATAAACAGGGATCAGGCTTTATTGGGTGCACTCCGGGCGGGTTCACAGACTCCGGGGGTCGAGTCCTAGAAGCCGCACTCAATGTAGGGGCTTGTGTCTTTTATATCTGCCGGTTGTAGCTGGAATTTGTCTCTTAGAGTTTGGCCCTGCGGGGGTTATGCATGGAGCCTATGGAATATGAATAGATAAGATGGGAGTTAATCTATAGCCTCGAGGCAGGCCATTCAGGGTGGGAGACAAGGCTGAGCAAGGAGACAATGGTCGAGCACTTTGCCTGGTGCCAGTTCCCCAGGCCATCGGACATTCCCGACTCTGTGATAATGACAAAGGGGCGCAGATGTCTTTCTGGCTGCTTCGAGCTGGACAGGGGCGGCGTAAGGGGAGGGGGCCCATGTCGGCATGATCCGGGCCTGAGGATCTGGTGAGAGGTTGATAATGGCTTAGCATCATGATCTCGTGCACCGTCTGGCTGGTGAAGGCCTTCAGTCGGTTTTGTAGTAGGGAGGAGAGTAGTCGCAGGAGACAGGGTCCGAAGGCTAGGGCTAGAAAAAGGAGAGTTAGGGGACCCATAAGCGGCAAAACCCAGTGTGCCCAGTTGGAATCGAACCAGGTGCTCCAAGATTGACCTCGCCTTTCCCGAATGTGTTGTGCTCTTTATCAGGGTGACGTCGGGAACAGGCAGGGAGGCGTCCTGGGGGACTATATTGATGTTGGGAGTGAGATATACCAAGGTGCAGGTGCCGGTCCAGTTAGTGGGGAGACACATATAGGTGGTGGAACCACACATATGGCAGAGTAGGCTGAGGAGGACAGGGATAGGCAGACCCAACAGTCAGGCGCAAATGTGGAGTTGGCCTTATAGAGGAGGCGTTGGGTCAAATTCAGGGTACGGAACAGATGGGAGGATTCCAGAAGCAAAGGAGAGAAGGTGGCAAGAATGAGTGGGCAACCAGGGGCGAGGCCCAGAGTCAGAAAGATGTATAGCAGAATCATAATGACTTATCGTGGATGATCCAATTAGGGCGTCTTGTGTATTCTGATTTTCGTCGGCCCTAATGGAGTGCAGGTGAGGCAAGGCTCCAGGACTGGTTGCTCTTCTGGAATCGGGGCTTTCTTTATCCTAGAGAGATGGATCCAGGCAGAGATCCCCAACACCTTAACTGCAGAGGGAGTAGTCAGAACCACGGTGTACAGTCCCTCCCATTTAGGGTGTAGGGGTCGGGGAGAGAGGGTCCTGATTAGTACCCGGTCTCCGGGTGAAATGGGTTGGGAGAGCTCTGATCCCAGGTCAGGTCCAGGTTTAGGAAGGGTACGGTTAGCATGTTCTCGGAGGAAGGAGCGAAGGAGGGAGAGGTAGGGCAGGTATGAGGCCAGAGGGGGTGGGGAGTCTATAGACGGAGTAGGAAGGAGGAAGGGTCTTCCATATAGAAGTTCAAATGGACTGAGGTGAGAGGGTCCCCGAGGCGCGGCTCGAAGACGGGTAAGGGCCATGGGTAGCAGGTCAGGCCAGGACTGTCGGAGTTCCAGGTTGAGTTTGGTTAGATGTTCCTTGATGAGGCCGTTGGCCCGCTCAACCTTACCCGAGGACTGGGGGTGATAGGCCGCATGTAGTTTCCATCTGATGTCAGGAGAGACCGAGACCACTTCAGTGACCTTGGAGATGAAAGCTGGCCCGTTGTCTGATTGTATGGAGTTTGGCAGCCCAAAGCGAGGGATGATGTCTTTCAGTAGGTGAGTGGCTACGGTTTCTGCAGTCTCTGAGGCGGTTGGGAGGGCCTCGATCCAACCTGAAAAAGTATCAACCATGGTTAAAAGATATTTTAGTTGTTTGTGTTTAGGCATATGAGTGAAGTCCATCTGCCAGTCTTGTCCTGGCAGGTGACCCCGCATTTGGTGTAGGGGCCTGCGCACATGGCAGGCTCCTTGGCTGTTGGACCTGGAACAGACAGAACATGAGGCATGTGCAGCCTGGATAGCCGGCCGGAGTTTGTCGGGGTGGAGGATTGGGGATAAGAATCGGTGAAGGGCGTCGGGGCCTATGTGGAGAGACTTGTGGATCTCCGACAGTATTTGCAGTCTTTGGGCGTCTGGAAGAATTAGGAGGTCGTCTTGAAAGGCCCATCCATCCTTGAAGTGGACCCCGGGAGAAGACTGGAGAGACTTTAATTCTGTGGCTGAGTATTGGGGAATATAGGAGCCTGAAAGAAAACAGATAGCAGGAGCCCGCCCCAGGCGAGCGGTGGATCGGGCCGTTTTATCAGCGAAAGCATTTCCCTTAGCTACAGGAGAGTTCGAAGTCTGGTGGCCCCGGCAGTGAATAACAGCTACCTGCAGGGGGAGCTGGATGGCTCGGATGAGTTTTTCGATGAGTTTTCCATTTAGGACCGGGGTGCCTTTGGTGGTGAGGAAGCCTCGTTCCTTCCAGATCATACAGTGGGAATGTGCGATCAGAAAGGAATATTTGGAATCAGTGTAGATGTTGACTATTTTATCTTTAGCCCATATGAGAGCACGGGTTAAAGCAATCAATTCAGCCTGTTGTGAGGTGGTCCCCGTGGGGAGCTGTCGGGCATCAATGATGTTAGAGTCAGTAACTACAGCATAGGCCGCCTGTCTGGTCCTGGAGGGGTCCAGGATGGAACTGCCATCAATATAGAGAGTGTGGTGGGCGTTAGGCAAGGGATGGTCAGCCAGGTCAGGCCGGGGAGACTGATGATGTTCCAGGATTTCTAAGCAGGAGTGTGTGGGGACTTGCTGGTCTGAGGCAGGCAGAAGGGTTGCTGGGTTGAGGGAGCCACAGCTTGAAAGAGAGACTGAAGGGTTTTCTATAAAGAGGAGATGGTATAATTGAAGTCTAGAGGGCCCAAGGTGGGCCAGGGCCTGATGCGAGAGGAGGTCGGTAAGGCGGTGGGGGGAGAAAACCTGGAGAGGCTGTTGCAGGTTGATCTTCAGAGCCTCCGTGGTGAGTTCTGCCGCTGCTGCGAGGGCCCGGAGGCAAGGCTGCCATCCACGAACAGTGGGGTCCAGCTGCTTTGAGAGGTAAGCAACAGGGATCAGGGTGGGGCCCAGTGGCTGAACCAGGACCCCTATGGCTAAGTGATGTTTTTCGTCTGTATAGAGGAGAAAAGTCCTTGGGGATTGGGGAGAGCAAGAGCTGAGGCAGAGCACAAAGCCTCAAGGAGGGTCTGGAAAGCCCAGCAGACCTCCTTAGGGGAGGTCAGGGGTCCCTCGGGGGTGTCTCTGGCTGCCTGGTAGAGTGGTCTGGCTAGGAGGGCAAAATTGGGGATCCAGTGCCTGAAGAACCCCATAAGCCCAAGAAAGGACTGAATTTCCATTGCCGAGGTTGGGGGTTGTAAGTCCCTAAGGGCCTGCAACCTGTCGGAGGTGATTGCCCGGTGTGTCGGAGTGACAAGGAGCCCTAAATAGGTCACCGAGGGAGTCGCGATCTGGGCTTTCTGTGCAGACACCCGGTAAACCTTGGTGTAAAGAAAATTGAGGAGAGTGGTGGTGGCTGAGATATTATCTCCTTCAGAGGGGGAGCAGATGAGAAGATCGTCTACATATTGGAGAAGAGTGCATGGGGACAGATCACATTCCCTTAAGTCCTGAGCAAGAGCCTGACCAAAGAGGTGCGGACTGTCTCGGAATCCTTGAGGGAGGACAGTCCATGTTAACTGTTGGGAAATATTGGAGACCGGATCTTCCCAGGTAAAAGCAAAGAGAAAATAGGAATCAGGATGTAGCGGGATGGTAAAGAAAGCATCCTTTAGGTCAAGAACCGAGAAATGAGTAGTATGGGGGGGAATATGAGAGAGGAGGGTGTAGGGGTTTGGGACTACAGGGGAGATGGGTATGACTGCTGAATTAATTATGCGAAGGTCTTGGACAAGGCGGTACTGCCCCGAGGGTTTCTTAACAGGCAGAATGGGGGAGTTACAGGGGGAGTTGGTAGGAATGAGGAGGCCCTGGCTTCTGAGTTTAGATATAATGGGGTGGAGTCCTAGTCGGTGAGCCTGAGAGATGGGAAATTGGGGGCGATTGGGGTAAGATGATGGGTTTTTTAATTTGATGAGGATGGGGGCGTGATGTGAGGCAACCGAGGGGGTGTTTGTGTCCCAGACCCCAGGGTGGACTGCCGGTAAGAGCTGGACCGCGGAAGCTGAGGCAGTAGCCTGGGTAGGGCCAGAGAGTAAAGCTATTAAATGGGGCTGCTGGGGGAGGAAAGAGATGGTAGTATGGAGTTTAGATAAGATATCTCTCCCCAAGAGTGGAACTGGGCAGGCAGGCATTACTAAAAAGGAATGGGAGAACGGGTAGCCTTCGAAGATGCAGTTAAGTAGGGCCGTTCGTTTGGGGGTTGTAGGGAGCCCATCAATTCCCATAACCGAGACCTGGGAAGGAAAAGTGAGGCCCAAATGGGAGGGGAGGACAGAGTAGGTAGCCCCCGTGTCTATTAAGAAGGAAATAGACTTACCCGCTACCTGGAGCGTGACCCTGGGCTCGGCGAGGGTGACCGGAGTCGCAGAACCAGGGCCGCCTCAGTCGTCCATGAGCCCTAGTAGCTCCAATGCTGGGAAATCCTGGGTCTCATTTCCCCCGCATTGAGGTGCTGAGGATTGAGCCAGGGTCGGGCAGTCCGACTTCCAGTGTCCCATTTGTTTGCATTGGGGGCAGGGCTTGGTAGGTGGTCTGGGCTGTGGGCAGGCTTTGGCCCAGTGGCCTTCCTTGCCGCATTTGAAACAGGCGCCTGGAGGCGAGCGAGGTCCCCCTTTTGGGGCCTGGTGTCTTTTCGGGTTCCCTGCCGGCCGTAGGGCAGCTACCAGAGCCTGGGTTTGGAGGCTTACCTTCTGCTGGAGCCTCGCCTGGCGGGCTGCTTCAGCCGTCTCCTCCCGGGCATTAAAAACCTTAAAGGCCATTTTTACCAGGTCTTGGATGGGAGTTTCAGGGCCCTCCTCAACTTTCTTGAGCTTTTTTCTGATATCAGGGGCGGACTGGGAGATGAAGTGGGAGGCAAGGACAGTGGCCCCGTGGGTGTGTGGGACCAGGTGTGGGCAGCGACAGGGGAACTGAGGGACTGAGGAAATTATCTGGAGGGGAGGGGCGGAGTGCATCCAACAAAGCCTGAATATAAGGGACTACAGAATCTTTTCTGGTGCCTTGTGTAGACTCTGAGAATATCCCAATTTGGAAAAATTTTCGAGGAGACACCTGAGAGGGGTCTTATGGTTAAGTCTGGATTCGGAATTGCCCATGGCGACAGATTAGAGGGGCTTTGAGTGTCGGGAGTGTGGACATACAAAAGGCGTCCCTTTTGAATGCCCGTCCCTGGACGGATGTCTGTCCTGGATGGACAGGGTGGTCGTGAAGAAGCCTCAGGCGTCCCTCGAAGCAGCTTCAGACCGGGAGTTCCTGGAACTCTGGCGGAGAGGCGGGGGCGTCCTGACTTGGCCAAGGTTTGGACGGGAGACCGGAGCCCCGGACGGACGACAGATCAAAACCCCAGAAAAAAGCGAAACGGTTTTGGAGCCTGGCTCCGATGGGTTTGGAGACTGGCTCTGAAAACCCTAGAGAAGGAGTGAAATGACTTACGGTTTGGGAGCCTGGCTCCGAAGTCGGTGCTGGGTGATTTCTCTCATGTTATCATAGTTGACTACCTTGTTGGAAACCGTGTCCATGCCTCGAAGGAGATATCGGAGCATGAGGTTCCGGCGCGGGATGTTAGACCCAGGGCCGGCCTGATAATTCCAGGCAGGATCGTCCTGGGGAACCGCTTCATTGCCAAGGGGGACAGTATTGTCCACCAGGTGGTCCCTATCTGCCTGCTGCCGGGCCGCCGCAGAAATGCGCTCATATTCCTCAGGAGTTAGGGTGGAGGCGCAAATGACCCGAATATCATGCCAGGTCAGGTCATATGTCTGGGTGAGATAGCGGAATTCACGGATGTAAAGGGAAGGTTCCGCCGAAAAAGAGCCCAGGCGCCTCTCGATTTGGGAAAGGTCTTGCAAGGAAAAGGGAACGTGAACCCGTACAAGGCCCTCAGCGCCCGCGACTTCTCGAAGAGGGGCAAGGAGAGAGGGCCCTTGGGAGCGAGTATGAGCGGAGACAGGGGACCCAAGGGGATCCTCGGGAAGAGGGGCTGTGGGAGAGGAGGGAGGTGGGTCCTGAGGAGGCTGGCGAACCGGGGGCGGCGCTAGGTGATCTGGGAGATCATCAGGAGGGGGGTAGGGAGGAGAATCAGTGGGGGTAGTTTTAGATGAATGAGGGGCTGTCTGAGCCAGGAGGATCTGCAGGGTACCACAGGTCGGGGCGGGAACGGAGGTCCCAAAAGGCCTGAATATAAGGGATCTCAGAGCCCTTCTTTGTGCGCCGGCAAAAGTCATCTAAGTCACGAAGGACATTGAAATCAAAGGTGCCCATCGGGGGCCATCGCGACTGATTGTCTAGAGTATATTGGGGCCAGGCGACCTGGGATAGGAAGATTAATTTTTTCTTCCGGAGAGTCTGAGTATATCCCAATTTGGCGAAATTTTGGAGTAGACATCCCAGAGGGGTCTTGGGGTCAGGCTTGGATTCGGAATTACCCATGAGGCAAATTTAGTAGGGGGACTGATTCTCGGGGAGCAGACGTTTGTAAGGCGTCCCTGACAAACGTTCGTTCCCGGACGGAATCGGGTGAGAAGCAACCCTATGGGCGTCCCCAAGGGAAGCTTCTACCCTGGGACGAAGGAGTCCCGGAGAGAAGCCGGGGTCGTCCTGGCTTGGCCAAGTCTAGGACAGGAGACCCGGAGAGGAGAACCAGTACCCTTAGAGAGCCAAAAATGACTTACAGTCTGTTGTATTCAGAGGGCAACTCCGGATTCGAGCCTGGAAATCGGTGGCGGCGCTGGGAGAGGAGGGGGACTCTCGGCCCTGGGGTGGGCCGGGTCGCCAATTCCTCCTCCCGGGTTTCGGCACCAGATGTAAGGAATCGGGGGTGCCGCCGAATAAAACAGAGAAGAGACTGGAGAGCCAATCAGCCGAATAAACAGGGATCAGGCTTTATTGGGTGCACTCCGGGCGGGTTCACAGACTCCGGGGGTCGAGTCCTAGAAGCCGCACTCAATGTAGGGGCTTGTGTCTTTTATATCTGCCGGTTGTAGCTGGAATTTGTCTCTTAGAGTTTGGCCCTGCGGGGGTTATGCATGGAGCCTATGGAATATGAATAGATAAGATGGGAGTTAATCTATAGCCTCGAGGCAGGCCATTCAGGGTGGGAGACAAGGCTGAGCAAGGAGACAATGGTCGAGCACTTTGCCTGGTGCCAGTTCCCCAGGCCATCGGACACATTACATTGTTTTTTATTTTGATATTGTCCCACTTTTTATTTTTTTAATTTTTACTTACGTTGCCTATGCTTTTGGTGTCAAATCCAAAACAGTCATTGCCAAGACCAGTGTCAAGGACCTTACAGCCTATGTGTTTCTAGGTGTTTCATAATTTCTGGTCTCACATGTAAGTCTTTAATCCATTTGGTGTTCATTGGTGTGTGTGTTTCAGTCTGCTGTCTGTGCAGTGTCCTGCAGTGCTAGCCTGCCAAGAACTGACTGTTACAGTCTCATGGGATCCAGAAACACACCTGCCCTGGCCCCAGAGCCAATCAAGGGGCATCCCCTGGGCAGCAGCCGCAAAGACTGCTGCACCAGACACTTGGAAAAACTCCCTTCTGGGAGGTACAGGGACTCTGGAGAGTAGCAGAGGAGAGCACGCAGACAGCACCAGCCCTCTGAAGTCTCAGGAAGGACAGCCAGCCTTTACACACGTGTTTAATTAGAAGCCTGCCCCTCAGGCTCAGCTGTGATAATAAGCTAATAGGCCTTTTTGTAGAAAGACTGACCTGCTGGGTCTGTTGCCTCTTGCTGTGACCTGGAGGTGGCGGGCACTCTTTCTTCCTTGGATAGAGTCCTGTGGGGCCTGGAGCACAAGCCTTGCTGGCCACCAGAGCCAAGTGATATAGAGGTGTCCTTGGTGGCAGGCACAGAGCTGGGCAGTATCTGCGTGTACAAGCTCCCCTCGGGGGTGGTACTGATGATCCGGACCTCAGCAGAGGGGGACTGTGAGGATGGTGTCCAGTGGAAGGAAGGAAGAAAGGAAGGGAGGGAGGGAAAGGAGGAAAGTCTCCTAGAGTTTAGAAAAAGAAGGTGCCTGCTGGCTGGAGAAGGCACAGGAAAAGCCCAAGGACGGTGCCTGCCAGTCGCTGTCCCGGGGGATTGACATACACGTGTGTCAATCAGATGCCTGACCCCCAGGTCAAAGCTCCAAGATAAGCAGATGAACCCCTCCGCCACCAAGTCCGGTGATCCTGGATCGGCCCCTTCCACGCGGCCCTGGGCCTGGAGGTAAGTCGCAGCCCTTCAAGCGTCTCTTCTCAGATGGAAGAGCCTGTGGGTCTCCTGGACCCGAGCCGCGCTGGCTTTATAAACTAGATGCTCTGGGGCTTGTCTCTAGGAGCTGGTCTTAAAAGTCGTGGTGCTCGATGTGGGGTTTAAACCCTTCCCTCCCTGGGGAGCCCTGGCTTTTCATCCCCCTCAGGGCCGGGGTCAGCGCACACGTGGTGGGGTTTAAGGGACTCTGTCCCGGCCTGTCCTGGCTGCTCCAATGTGGCTGTTGTTGAAGTAGGAGTTGCTCAGCCGGTTTTTCGTTTTCCCCCCACAGGAAGTTGTCCACACGTAGCTGTGGATTCTGTGTGATCGTGGGGGGAAGTGGGTTCAGGGTTCTCGCAGATCATCTTCAGCTGAAACTGATTAGGCTTTTAATTTAACTTGATATTGAATCCTTGCTTAAAGTTTGTCCGAAATGTGCCTTTGAAATGGCCAAGGGAGCTTGGGAGTTGGCCTGCTTTTGATAGTTATGTTTCAGGGTCTCCCTCCTTCCCTGTCAGCGATGCTTCTCTCTTCATGTGTGTTTTGGTGGTGCCCATGTGACATGAGGGCGTGTGTGCCCCCTGTGTTCTCTGGGGGTCCCAGCAGTGAGGGGTGGAGAATGGTGCTCTGAGCTCCAACCAGCTGGGTGAGTAGCACAATTTACCTCTTGCTAGGGCAAAGGCCAGATGAGGCAGTGAGGAGCATCGCATGGGATTTGAAGTCCTTCAGACAGACCTGTGTTCACACCCCGGCTTACTGACAAGCCAGGTTTCCTGGAGAAGCCCTTAAACCCCTGTGAAGTAAGAGGTGGAAGGAACAGGGGAAGCTTTTTGCAAGAGCTGAGTGTATGTGAAGATGACTATGAGTGAGCAGAGAGAGAAGAAGTAGATTTTCAAATGCCACGTTAATGAGCTGGTAGGATGGATCCAGGTGGCATGGATGCTCTGAGATGGGGAAAAACAGCTAGGAAGGTTGGTCACCTTAGTGGTGAGAACGGAATTCAAATTCTTGCCATATTTGCCTTCCTAACACGTGTCCCCTGGACTTCTACCAGTTCCAGGGGGCTTTAGCCATGTGTGACTGTCCAGTTTGCCCCCAGAGCCCAATACCAGGTTGAGGGAGATGACCCCTGGGAGGAGGCAAAGGAGGGAAGACAAAGAAAGTAGTTCTGAGTGAGCACTTGGATTATATGTCCCTGGAGGAAAGAGACGCATATGAAATTTTCCATACTGGAGTCTGAGCTCTGAAACTCAGTCGCACTAGGCTGCCTACTGTTAGAACTATAGAAAAATGTGGCTGAGCCCAAAGAGGGAGGTTTGTGTTCGACTGACATGGGCCAGACCTTGTTGTTTGTTGGAAAACGTACCAGCTTTGATGACGTGTCTGGTGCCTCGGTGTACATTGCTGTTTCTGTTCAAAGAACATCAGACTGTGTCTTCCAAAGGATCATTGCAGCGTTGAGAAAACCCTTAGGGACCAGGACATTCTGTGGTAATCACTTCTGAACCCAACTTTTACTCATGGATATACCATGATTGTCTCTCTCCCTATGCGAACAGATGATAGCGGTAGGACTGTGGAAAGGGAAGTTAGTATATTCAGAAAAGAGCATGGTTTCTGTCCACTAGCACGCTGGGCCTCCCCAGGTTGGGATCAGTGTCACTGAGCTCCCTGACATGTGTCTTTCTGACTGTAGTTTCATGCCTCAGCTTGCAAGGACACTAGATGGTGGGATCAAGAAGGGAGGTAGGAGGAGAGTCAGACGGCTGGAAAGACATTCTTCCCATCCCTCTAACTCCATGCTCTTTTTCTTTCTGAAAACCATTTTCATAACCAAAACTTGGATAAGAACCTGATTAAAGTCGCTTCAATGAAAGCTTTCATCGGAATAATCACAACCTGAATTGGCACTGTTCACTTCTCAACAATCTCTCTAGATCTTACTGAGTAATGTTATTTTCGCTTCTTTATAGTTGAAGGTGCCAGTGGCTTTGTGTTCAGTTTTGACTCTGCACGGTTGCATTCTGCATTCTTGTGAACTGAATAGGATTGAAGATGGCTCACTTTCTCCAGCTTGATTCATAACTTGGTTGGTCTTAGAGAAGGAGAAAAGTAATAAGTACTTTAATTAGCAGCACAGTTATCAGTGAGCTGAACTATCTGCAGTATAATCAGAATATCTCTTCTTAGAAAAGTAATAAGTCCATTTTCTAGGGTAATGGAGATACTATAATTGACTTGACAACCTTAATCAAAGTGTATACTGTAGGATATTGCTAGATGTTACATAAAGTTATATATAACTATATATGTATATTTACCTATAGATATACATCTATATCTATCTATCGTGGTGGTGGTTTGGACAAAATGAGTTAAACAATGCTTATTTACTGCATTACTTATCATAGTCTTTAGTATTCCAATGCTCATTGAGAGTTCTCAAATGTGTATGAAAACATGAGCTTTCCCCCCATACCATCTAGGCAGACTGTCTTCTGGGAAACCCATTTGGAAAGGTCCCTGGGTGTTAAATTAACAGGTGATATGGGAAACAGTGTTTACTTTTAGAGGCAGACATCATGGAGGGCCATCACTCAATCTTAAAAATTTCACTTCTGTAGCTCTGACAGAGACATTTTCGGTATGTCTGGTTCAAGGGACAGATTGAAGGGTGACTGTCCTGTTGGCATTGCTAGTTGCTGTCCCAGCAGGGAATCTCTGTCTCAGCTCCCCTTCTCCTTGCTGTTATTTATTTATTTATTTTTTTGAGTGGGGAGTGGGGAGTGGGGAGTGGGGAGTGGGGAGTGGGGAGTGGAGAGTGAGGACTGGAGTTATGGTAACAACTTTGTTGTTCCTTGTCAGCTATTTATTTTCCCAGCTTTCCTTGCAGCTAAGGGTGGCCTTGTACCCAAGTGGCCAATGAGAAAAAAGAAGAGCTCTAGGGGTGGGGGTTGGGGGTAGAGGAGACAGGAATTTTCTGGATAATATTTGGAAAAGCTACCTAGTAGTTTACAGATATGAATGAACTATCCTTTAGTTGACCTTAAGACTAGAGACATTTGTTAGGTCCATAGATGGTTTTATTGTCCTTTCATCTTGAGTTTGGAGCTTTGGACGCCATCTTTTGATGGTGAAGGCACAATCCTAAGAATGAAAGGCCAGTACTCCGAGGATGGTGGAACAGGTACAAAGGACTTAGATTGTGCAGATCTTAATTGAGTTGCTGCACTGAATTGCCCATCTTCAAACTCCTTGTTCAGTAAACCATGCATGTCATTATTATCTCAGCCTCTGTTAATAAGTTTTTAAAAAGTTAACTTGCTGTTGAACACACCCTAATTGACACGTGTTTTGTTCTTTTGAAATGGGCTTTTATCTTATTTTCTTAATCCAATGTCTGATCGTGAGACTATGTGTAGCTCAAGGGAAGCAAGAACCTATCTGAGTATTTTGAACCGCATCTGATTATGCTAATAACTTTTTATTGGTTGCAAAACTAATATGTTGGTCTGTTTTGAGTCAATTTTACCTTCTCTTGATTTAGTCAAACAGGACAGGAGCTTCTATGAAAATATTCCCTGATCCTCAGTGGCATCTGAGGTGAACCTGTGTTTATAATTAAAAAAGGGGGGGTATATTCTGTCAAATACCGTTAATAAATTAGGACAGTTCTTCACTATACAAAAGTAATCACTGCTGGGTTAAACTGTGAGCTTCCTGGGAGAACTTCAAATAGGATTTTAGTAGCAAAAATGAAGTAACTCTGAGCCTTTGAGGAAGTGTCATTTGAATTGATAGAGGTCCTTCCTTTTTCTCTTTGCTGCCGATCTCTGTTCACAAATAGCTGGGCAGCTCAACTGGTAAGAGAGTCCCTAGGAGCTGGATTTCAGGCTCCCTGGGAAGGTAGTTAACAGAATCTCTATGAAGAATCAAAGTGCCTGCACAGTGATGGGTAATTAAGGATTCTGACAATGAAGAACTGAGATGTGCAGTGTGTCAGGGTGTGAGATTTCAAATGCTTTCAATTTATCGACTCTTAGTGCACAGTGGCTGGTGTTCTCCTTTCTGCTTTCTACTAGAGTTAACCTATTAAATCTCAGGTTCCCAAACCTCAACATGTCATAGTGTAGCCCTTTCTGATTTTGTGGTTGTGTTTCAGTGTATTGTCATCTAGGAGTTTAAGAAACTCGGAAAATGGAAAATGCAAACAGGTCCACTGGTAAATTTTTTCTACCTACCTAACTCTTCTACTTAGCTACCCTACATATCTGTTCACCTACATACATGCACATCCTCCCAAGGTTCTCAACACTTTTAAACTGCCCACTTTGCCTAATCTGCATTCTTAACATAGTTACCCACTGACCATCTTTTCAAAACATAAAGAATCCTAGCAATGACATGCTTCATTTTATGATTTTGCTTAATGTTATCTGGAACTTGAGTTGAAAGGCTTTAGCTCACATTAATGGATTCTTTTGTTGTTTTTGTTTTATTTAGAAAATAGTCTTTACTGTGCTACTCATGAGGAAGACAGGTAGATGTGATTTTGTCAGAATCTTTCATAGATGATTATGACAATGATAGCGAATTGATTATGAAGAGGTTTAAGAAATTGTCTCTGAGGTTATGGAGATTTTAAAATTAGCCCCATAGAGAATGATTCATTTATTTATCTCTTTTTAATTTATATGTTTTTCCTCTATCCCTGACATTTTTCTTCTCTCTGTTACTTATCAAATGTTCACTAAATGTCAATATGTACTAAGCCCTATGGGAGGTGATACGATAAAAGGAATGTTTGGATTCCAAAGAAATAAAGTTATAGTCCATAATGACAGCACCTTGATCTTTGTCTCAACAAAAGGAAGAAACTTCTAAAATATTGTAGAGGGTTGAATAGTGTACCCTATATTCATGTCTATCTGGAACCTGTGAATGTGACCTTATTGGGAAATAAAGTCTTTCCAGATGTAATTAAGATGAAGTCACACCATATGGGAAGGCAATCTGGGCACAGGCAGAGAGCGAAGAAGTCTTCTGACACAGAAGTAGAGACTGGAGTGGCCCAGCGGTGAGCCCAGCATGCCAAAGATCGCCAGCCAGCCCTAGGACCTAGGAAGAGGCAGGGAGGATTTCCCCCTCGGACCTCCAGAGGGAGCACAGCCCCAGTTGGCAGCTTAATTTCAAACTTCTGGACTCCAGACTGTGAGAGAATACATTTCTGCAGTTTTAAGGGATCCTCCTACCACATACGCAAATGCTAAAGCCTCTCTTTCCCAACCTTCCTTAAAGCTTATGAACAGTCAGACACGCTCACCTGAGACCTGAACCGGAAGCTGCTGATGGGAGGATGCAGGGACTGCACTGGGGGCAGCCATGGGATGTTCAGGACAGATGCACCCAGGCTCTGGAGGCGGTGGTGCTGGTGACTCTGGGTCCAAGCGCCTCGACCTGCAGGGCTGGTAGCTTCAGGGCCAGAGCCTGGTTTTCTGGGTCCCAGTAAAATATCTAATGTTGTTCTCATATAATTTTTTTGGGGTAGAATTGACCAGAGCAGATTCCTAGTGCTTATTAGGAAATTCTGGCTGATAGAGCATTTTGCTTTTTAAATTTAACATTATATTGTAAGCAAACTCCATCATGTTATACGTCTCTGACCATCCTTTACAATGGCTGGATAATATGCAGTTGTGTTGGTGTACAATGATAGACATAGTGATTCTTCTGTTAGAAAAGTAGGTCATTTCCAAACAAACCGCAATGGATATGTTTGTGTGTATAGCTTGTTTTGCCCTTGTATTATTTGTTAATGAAAACTCTAAGAAATATGTCTAGTGGGTCAAAGAGTGTAACTCTGTATATCACTGTGCCTTCCTGTGAAGTAATCACCATTCATACTGCCACCAGCAGGATAGGAAAATGATAATTTTATTGCACCTTTATTTTCATGAAGGAGTATTATCAATGATAAGTAATTTCTACTATCTTCCTGGGTGAAAAATAGTACCTCGAGGTTTAAAATTTTAATTCTCGGATTACTAGTGAGAACAACATTGTTCTCTTATTCTTTTTACTAGTTGGCATTTCCACTGACCTTTCTGTTAACCATGCAGGAACTTGAAACAGACACATGTAAGCATGGGATGAGCATCTCAGCAAGGTTACAAGTCCAAAATCACTACGCCTGTTTGAGCAGAGCGGAAAACTTGATGAGGTTGTGATGGGGTGGGAGGTAAAAGAGGTACAGATACAAACAAGTCTTTCAATCCTGAGATTTAAAAATTAAAAAAAATTCTTTTATTTTATTTTTTTATCCTCACCCAAGGACATTTTTCCTTTTTTTGTTCAGGTAGAGTGGGAGGGAGAGAGAGGAACAGAGAGAGAGAGAGAAACATCGATGTGAAGGGACACATTGAATGGCTGCCACCGCACGACCAACCAGGGTCGGGGACAAACTGCAACTGAGGTACGTGCCCTTAGCGGGAACCGAACCCTACGGTCTCTCAGGACCGTAGGCCGACGCTCTAACCGCTGAGCCAAACCGGCCAGGGCATAAGTTCTCTGGTGTATCTCTGAGATTTAAAATTTCTTTTTGGGAGAAAAGAAATGCAGAAGCATGCTATGCCTGCAAGTGCTAAATTCAGAGTGGCAGAATCATCAAGGAGAAAATCTTTCTCTTTTAGGTTTTGCCCCAATGTCCTTGCTGCTTCTTTTTCAAAAAATATATTTTCTTTTTACCATCCTAGGGAACTAAAATCTTTGTACCATTTTTCTAATGGTCACTTTCTGATTAGCCTCTTTGAAGAACTGCCAAGTTTTAACCTGACATTTTCTTTCTTTCATCTCAAAGGTCTTAAGATCCAACCTTGTATTTTGTGGTTTCTCAAAATTGATTCCTCACCAGTGGGTGGCAACCTATTGCTTTCAAGAGAAGTAGCTACAAGTGTCTGTCTGTGGAGGACCAGTAGGGGGAGTATGATGTGTAAGACAGAACTGGAGTTCTGGGGCAGATAAAGGGCTATTGAATCTACTCCATAGCAGGATCAATTTGGCAGTTTGCTTGAACAACTTCGAATAAAGAGTAATGTATAAAACCATGTATTGCATAAACTTTAGGATTATTTCTGGGAAGTTCTGGGGGACACCCTACAGAAAAAAGTGTTGGCTTGATAAGTATTTTTTGTTTGTTTGCTTCCAAACTGTCACAAAGAGATTTGATTTCATTAGAGAATACGCGCACTTGCCCCTCCCCCACAACTTCCCCAGGAGTCTAGCACCCTGAGTCAGAGGGTGCATAATAATGGGGTCATCTCAGACTCTTCTTGCTAAGGATACTATTTGCATAATGCTTGTGACCATTGCACTCATGTTCTAAATAGTGGGTCTGGGTAAGAGGAGGGGGTTCTTCTTAATTTTTGAAGGAAAATTAATTTTGATCACTCTATTAAAAAGTGTTGGTGAATCGGGGAAGCAGAAGCCCCAGGGCTATGATATTCCATACACTGGTTAGTGAGATCAGCCAGTTTGTCTTTAACCCCAAACAGCTCAAGCTGGGAGGTAGGGAGCCGAGAGCATGGACAGAGCAGCAGATGATGGGAAAACAAGCTGGGTTCTCGCTGCTCACAATCTGTCCCTCCTTAGCTGAGGGGTTGGATGCCTGCCTTAAGGCCTTGGGTGGCAGTTTTTTAACTACAGAATGAAAGGGCTGGACCAGACAGCCACAGGGGCCATTCCGGTCTCCACAATTCTGGGAGGCTTCTCTTTCCTGTTTTAAACTTCTCCAGGCAATCTAAACCCACATCTTTTAAAACGAATCTTTTTTTTGAAATGGACTTAGGATACATAATGTGCTTTGTAGTTTCTTCACATTTCTCTCACTGGGTACACCAGCATATTCCTTACCTGGATCCCTCTCCCTGAGTGTTTTGCTACACAGGAGGGTATCCCTCATGAGAGTGCCCATGACCTCAGAAAGTACCCTCATCGACATTTGTGTTTCTTTTACTTGGCTGAGGGAGCCCTCGAAGCTGCCTGCGTAGGTCCATCAGATTGCTAAAAGGCAACGCATTCATTCAATAAATATTCCGTGAGCACCTGCTGAGTTCCAGGTTCGCTGCCAGGTGCACCGGCGCTTTCCAAGGACTATCTGAGAATCGACCTTTCTCTTGCCTACGAGTCTGTCTGCGCAGGTGGCAGGTGCCAGAGTCTCAGAACTTCTCTAGAGGCGTGAGTTGCAAGTTGGGAATAACCCGTCCCTCCTTAGAACTTTCCCCACAGACTCCCGCTTTAGGTGGCAGGATGTTACATCAGTGGCACCCTGCTCCAAGGGTGAGTGGGGACACCTCCCGAGCCCCGATTCGCACAAAAGCATCCTATGGGATGTGGTGCCTGCTTCCCAGGGTCGAAGCGGAGGAGGTTTGTTTCTTCCCCTCCCCCTCCTTGGCTTCCTTCTGCTTTCATCTTTAGATCACTACTCCCCCAAATGAGAGATTTCCCCCTCATTCTGGACTTCTCCTCTTTTAATTTTCTCCTTTGTAAAGAAAGCTCAAAATGCATTAAATTTTTATGAAGCACTTGGTTTATTATACTAATAAATCCTCTTTTGGTTCGCGAGACGTTTGCAGTGAATGTGATGAGTTTATATGGAAATTAAGGGAGCACTGCATCTTTTTAATTAGACAGACATGTATGTAAAAGGAAACAAATGTCTGCTGGCGTGGAAGAAGGATCGGGCTTGGAGAGTTTCTCCTCCGCTGTTTTCACAGGTTAATTCAGACACTGTCGGCTCACAGGATCCATCGTAGTACTGTGCCTCCCTCTTCAGAAAGGAAGAGGAAGGTCTGTCCTTTTCTGCATCACGTCACTTATTTATTTATCTTCAGATAGAGCGGGAGGGAGAGAGGAAGGAAGAGAGAGAGAAACATCGACGTGAGAGACACATTGAGTGGTTGCCACCTACACGCAGGGGACAATCTGCAACCGAGGTACGAGCCCTTAGTGGGAACCGAACCCGGGACTCTCCGGTCCGTGGGCTGAGGCTCTAACCGCTGAGCCAAATCGGCCAGGGCCACGTCATTTATTCAAAATTCCTCCTTCTCCTACTGATATTATCGATGTCATGGGCCGGGAAAGCAGTTTGTGGCTTTCTAAGAATAGCAGACATTGCCTGGCGTAGTCATTCTCAACCATCATACACGGAGACATGCCTGGGTGCTTTAGGTGTGCTCTCCACTGCAGAGTGATACATGGCAACTCTAATCTCTGCCAGGAGAGGTGCGGCATCAGTATTTCTTCATAAGCTGCCTAGAAGCTGCGCTTGAGAACAAATGGCCTGTGTCTTTCAAGGGTTATAGCACAGAGTAACTTAGGAGCATTGATGGGTCAGATCGAAGTCGCTCCGTTCTGTCCCTGGTCACACAAACACACATGCCTGTGGCTTATCTAGTATGGGATACAAGGAAGGAGTTTCACGGACAGGCACAATCCAGAGAGAACACTGGTACACACACAATCCTGACTAGAGACACATCACAGAGGCATGTGCACACACACATACACACACACACCCCCATAGTTAGAGATTAGGGCTCCTGACACACATATAGATGTATGTCTGGCAAAGAGACATACTCCTAGAACTTCACAGAAACAGGCAACAGGCACAGACATAAATATAAGTCCATGGAGAGATGTACACAGGAGCTCACATGTACAGATGTTGCCCAGGCTACACACACACACACAGAGGCTGACACAGAGACCTATGTTTACAAAGACATGAAGAGGCACTTAGGGGCACATTTGAACCCCCTGCAGTGAATTGTACTCTGAGGAACTTGTGGGAGTTGTTGTAAGATCTCGAAGCACCGTTGAGCATCTGCTTCCTTGGCCTATTTTCCAGTCGCATGAGGCGTGGCGGGTGAAGGCTGTGTAGCCTCAGAGGAGGAGACACATTGGCAGAAATAGATGCTGCTGAGAAATGTTCCTTGGCATGGCCCCGCAATCTTGGGGAAGGAACAAGAACAACACAACAATGGGGTCCACCACTTTGGGGTGCTGACAGTTCTGGAGACTGGAACAAAAGATCCTGTAATAATGACACCTGATAGTCTACTCATTTCTCTCCTGCCCATGACTTCAGACCTTCCATTTGTAGTGAGCTTTACATGTATAATGTCTCTTGATCTTCAGGAGAATTCTGTGGGCTAAGTGCTACTATTCATCCTCATTTTGTAGGTGTGGAAACTCAGGCACACAGAGGCGAGTTAAGTAACTTTCTCTGGGTCACTGAGCTAGTAGGTCCCATTTCAGGTCGGTCTGGAGTCCGATCCTGCTCCTTCTCCCACCGAGCGGGGCTTACAACCTGTCTGTTCTCGCAGATGAGAAGACAGAGGGTCAGAGACGCTAAGCACTCCACCTAGGCTCTTCAGGGATATGCTCAGGCTTTGAATCTGAGTGTCTGGTCCTGGGCCAAGCCTGCCTTCACTACCAGACAGACCTCTGTTCACTCCCTAGGCTGCATGTGAACTTGACGGTGTGGGGCTGGCGATTCTGAGAGCAAGGACCCAGGACTGCGAATAAACAACAGCGGCCATGCCACAGCTTTCTTCAGTGTCAGCGTCTTATTCTCCTACAAGATGTGGGCGTTGGAGGCCCTTTACTCCTGTTTGCTTCTGAGGGCTGGGCATGTGCTCTTTGTACTACACAGGCCACTGGCACTTCAAACACTCTGGAATTGAAATTGGTCTTGGCAGAGTTTCCAAAATATATCCTGGCACCTCACCCCTGGGGAGGAATGACCTCAGCTTTGGGAGGATTATTTTCTGTGTGTGTGTGCCTCACTGGGATGACCAGTGCTCCCTGGATGGGCAGCCGTCTTGGTCACAGAGCCTCGCTGTGGGACCTTCTCCCTAGCACCTGACTGCGCAGCGGACAGTGGCCCAGCGTGTGCATGTGCTGTCTCCTGTCACTCAAGGGCTGTTTGAGCATGTATCAACAGTCACTCAAGGGCTGTTTGAGCATGTATCACAGGCTTCTCCCTGTGACAGCTGCTGAGTGGGTACAGAGGTGGTGTTTCTGTCCTCAAGGTTTTGTTTTGTTTTGTTTTTTTTTAACTGAGGAGACAAACTGATCAACTGATGAGAAACAAACCAGAGGCTAGAGATTGGAAGCGGCATGGACTGAATCTGACCAGGAGATAAGTCCTGCCATCTCCCACCCCAAACACATATACACAATGCTTTAAACATATCTCTAAACGAGTTGGAACTACTTAAATGTAAGACTATTTCACATAACAATCTTGAATTTTCTGTGGTTCTACAGGGAGACTCTGAGCGTAGGTACATAGGATGTGCCATTCCAGTCCCCACCCTCTGGTAGTCTTCAGTCCTGGCCCCTCTAATGTATTAAGATCATCTGCCCGAGTGCTGCAGCTCTCTCATCCACTACCATGCACAGGCATAAATTAGTATCAAAGTTCAGGGATGAATGTCTTGGGAAGTTGAGGAGGGAAGGCATTGCGGGCTGGAGTGGCCAAGCCCCGTGAAGGAGATGGTAACAAAGCTGAACTATGGAAAAGTCAAGGTCGAGGTGAGGGGATGGAGGGTTGCAGTGTGATTGTGTGTAAGGTACACATAAAAGGAGCAAAAGGGAGTACATTACATTCTGAATGGATTAAAGGTCTAAATGTGAAAAGTAAAATCTTTGAACATTTGGAAGACAATACATAGACTGTTTATTTTATCAGAAATAGGGAGAATTTATCTTAATGACCTAAATAGCCCAACCCATAAAGAAAAATATTCAGAAGTTTGACTTCACTAAATTTAAAAAACAAACCAAAAAATACACACTTGTTTCTATAAAAACACAGGAAATGGAATCAAAAGCAAGCTGAAAATAGGGAGGATATTTGCAATGCATAAAATGGAAGCGAAATAGCCAGAGTTTGTGATATAAAAACTCCAACAAATCCACAAGAAAAAGACAGACAACTGAATGGAAAAATGTATAAAAATATAGGAACATTCAATTGATAGAAAGGAAACAAAATGGCCAATAAATCATGAAAAGAGGTTCAGCCTCAAACATTTTATCTGTGAAATGCAAAGTAAAAGACTCCTAATAAATATAAACAATCATTTCATAAATACTACGCTGGCACAAATTTAAAAATGTGGCAGTTGCAAGGGGTTGGTAAGGATGGTGACATTGTCATGTTCATATACTATTTACAGGAGGACTTTGCACAAAGCTTGGGGAGAATATGCCTTGCATTAAATTGTTAAAATGAACAACAGAATAAAGGACTAAGAAAGGAATGGAAGTATGTGGTCAAAAGTTCTCATGTTACACATGAAGAAGTATGATATTATTTGAAGATAGATCATAAGTTAAAGATGCAGATTTTAACCACAGAGCAACCACTAACAAACAAAATAAGAATGTAGAGTTAAGGAGTCAAAGGGGGGCTATAATGAAATATAATAGTATTCTATTCATCCAAAGAAAGGCAAGAAAAAAGGGACAAAGACAAGATTAAATGTGTAGAAAATGAAAAGCAAGATAGTATATTTAAACATAAATGACCTAAATACACAGTTAAAAGTAGAAATGGTAAAACTGGATTTAAAAAGAAGATCCAGCCCTGGCCAGTTTGGCTCAGTAGTTAGAACGTTGGCCCATGGACCAGAAAGTCCTGGGTTCGGTTCCCGCTAAGGGCATGTACCTCGGTTGTGGTTTGTCCCTGGCCCCGGCTGGGGTCGTGTAGGTGGCAGCCAGTCAATGTGTCTCTCTCACATCGATGTTTCTCTCTCTCTCTTCCTCCCTTCCTCCCTCCTGCTCTATCTGAAAATAAATGAAAAAATGTCCTCAGGTGAGGATAAAAAAAAAAAGATTCAGTTATATTGAATTTATAAGAAATACATTATAAATAAAAGACAGAGATAAGTTTAATGAAAAGAACTGAAAATACATTAAAAATATATTTAGTTCAATGAGTAATCATGAAAGAGCTAAAGTAGCCATGTAATACAAAAAAATAGTCTTCTTAACAAGGAAGATTTCAAGGAATAAAGAGGAAAATTCCATAATGACAAAAGGGTCGGTTCATGAACAAAACATAACAACCCTAGATGGGCCTGCACAGTAACATCGTTTCAAAATGCATAAAGCAAAATTTGGCATTACTGAAGGGAGAAATAGATAAACCTATAATTATAATTGGAGATTTCAAAACATTGCTCTAAAATTTGATTTAATAATTGCCACAGAAAAACAGTAATACTATGGAAGGCTCGCGCAGCACTGCTAACCACCTGGAACTAATTGGCGTTTATAGAACACAGCATCAGCGAGAGCAGAAAACAATTCTTTCAAGTGCTCACGGAACACTCAAGATGACCACATGCTGAGCCATGAAACAATTTCCAGTAAATTATGAAGATTGCAGTCATACAGAATGTGTTCTGTGACCACCACAGACACCAATAAAGGAAGATGACTTGGAAAGTCCTGAAACTTGGAACTGAATAACACAAATAAATGGGTCTAGGAGGAAATCACCAGGGAAAAGAGTGTTAACGGAATGAAAATGACAGAAAACTTCAAAATCTGTGGCTTGCAAACAGATGTGAGCTCGGCTATGTCTCAGGGGACCCACATCTTCCCACTGTGCTGTGCTATTTCCCTGTGATAATTTCTGGAGAAACACTTGTCTTAGTTAAGCACACCCATAGTACACAGCCACTCAAATGTGCCACCTCTTGTCCATCCACAAGGAGCAGGGCAAGTGAGGAAGCCAGGAATCCCACTCTCTTGTCTTAGAATGAGTATTCCTGTTCTACACCTTGGGCATTTGTGAATATTTTAGTACTGCTGCGTATGTGAGCCTTGGGTGATACTTATCAATACAACGTACTCAGCATAACGTATCTGTATTACAAGAGTTCAAAGTGGGGGTATATGTTAGACTTGATCTCCAGTGGGTATCTCAGCAGGAACCAAGTTGCTCTGATGGCACAGCCCAAGAAAAGAAGATCTACCAAGTTCATCTGAGGAGGTCTCCACCCTTCCTATGATCTGGTTATTGAACTATTTCTTGGAGTTTATAGAATACCCTGGTATTTTTTTCTATTTGCTTAAGTTGGTTTTTGTGACTCCAGAGCAAAAGAACCTGGTATCTGCAATCAAGCTTACCCAGGTAATAGAAGGCTGTTGGGGATTCAAATACAGATCGGATGAACTCTAGCACAAGCAGCTGTTTATATTCATGTTCAATAGCACAGATGGTAATTGCTGTCCGATAAGAAATTTTAATCTATAGATATTTGGTGTTTGAAGAATAAAATGAACATTTGAGTAACTTTTCCCTCCTTCATATTTGATTTAAGTGATTTTTCTTTTTTTTCTCCCCTAAATCACATTTAGCTTATTTTTAATGATAAATAAGAGCGACATCTTATTCATTTAGGAATGGTTGCTTCTCCCCTTCTCCACTTTCCTATTGCGCGTTCCTTCTGGTTCCCTCACAGGGAACGGAGCTGGTTCTCACACGTAATCAGTTCCACTGCGTCCAGGGATGCTGCAGAGGAGACTGACAACAGGAAGATTTTCTGCGTTGCAGAAGATCATGCACCCTGGGAACTGAAACCACGAGTCCCAGCTCCCCTGCAACATCTGCTCTTCATCGATAGCACCGTCGGGTGCTCATTTCAGCTCCTCGCTCTGTTGTGAAAGCATCTTTGTAGCTCCTTTCTGAAGCTGTTTATTTCCAAATGACATGCTGGAAGCAAAGGCCAACCGTCGGTTTGCTGAAAGCTGTAAGTTAATTTGGTGGGTTTTCTGTGTTTGAATGAACTTTTTGATACCGCCACCTTGTCATGGTCTGAAGCGTATCAGTTCATTACATTCAGAAAAAATACATATTCATGTGTTCAGGAAGTACTGTGTTTATGTTATTGCGCCAAAAGCCAATGGGCATGCACTTCCTGACCTGAATAATTGAGTTAGAGGTGGGTGATTATGATCACAGAGCTTGGACTACATCTGTCCCGGGCACTGCTGCACGGCTTGAAGTAGTAGTTATTTCGAAGACATCCATACCCTTTGCCTTGTTCAATTTTTAGCCCCTTGAGTTATTGATTTGATAGTTTACTTTGCAATGGTGTCATCCGGGTCAGCTTCCTGGGCATGCAACCTGTGCTGTTACTTAGAAGGGCCCACACTCGGGTTAATCTCAGTTGCTATGTGAAAAAAAATTTTGAACAAGGAGCTCTGACTTTTTCTTTTGCATTAGTCCCCACAGATATATAGCCAGACACAGGTGTGATTGAACCACAGAAACTGAAGTGGGCCAGTCAGAGTTAACTCATGAAATGAGCACAGAGCTTGGCCACTGGTTAGCTGTGTGGCCTGCAGTAAGTTTGTCCTTGGTTTTCTCACTGGAAATGAATAGGTAAATAAATAAATAAATACGTAACATACCCACTTACTCCCAAATAATTGTGATGCTTAAAATGAAAGGATGCTTGTGAAGAGACAATGTATATAGTAGTATTATCTATTTATTTACTTTTTCTTTAGAGAACTGAAGACTTTGATTAACACTGAAGTCTTTGTGACTGGGACACATCTGTTTAGGGCAAGTTGTTTCACCCCAGCTTACCTGCTAGAAATTTTCACACTCACACTTTCATAATATGTGTATTTTCAGTATTTGGGACACGCAATAGCTGTTGTTTCAGTTCAGGTCTCCTCCTTGGCTGCATGACATCCTAAATCAAGGTATCAAAGGCCAGACCTGAACCGAAAAAGAACCTGAAGAGAAACTCAGAATTTTACATTTGCTTTGTTTTGAGTAGAAAGAGCTTTGGTGTCAGATAGACTTGGCTGTGCCCAGTTTGCTAACTTAGAAAATGGGGGGAAAAATAGGTGGGAACTTTCGAAGTCTTTGTGAAGCTGCAAAATCACTTTTGAAAAGTGCCGAGATTTGTGGGGCCTCAATAGGTGGTGACTATTATTATTTATTTTTCATCTTTCATTTGTACTCATTTCATGAATGTTGTGTGTGTGTGTGTGTGTGTGTGTGTGTGTACGTGCATGCGCACAACTGGATTGTAACATCTTTGAGTCTTTTTAATCTTCTATAACTTCTAGTACAGTGCTGAACATTTTGCAAATAGGTTCATAAAATGATTTTTTGATGGAAATATAATTAAAAATCAACTCAGGTCTGTCAAATGCATTTAAAAACACCAAACTTGCATTCTGGCAGACTTACCACAATGAAGTTAATTAACACATTTGTCTCCTCACATAGTTACCTTTTTTATCTTTCTTTCTTTTTTTTTTTTGTGATGGAAACACTTAAGAGCTACTCTTTTAGGAAATTTTAAGTATACACTACAGCATTATTAACTATAGTCACCACGTAATACATTAGGTACCCAGAACTTATTTCTCTTGGAATTGAAGGTTGGTACCCTTTGCTTAAGCTCTCCCATTCCTCTCCCTCAGACCCTGGGAACCACTGTTCTACGCTCTGATTCTATGAGTCTGACATTTTTAGATTTCGCATATAAATAAAATCACACAGCATTTGTCTTTCTCTGTCTGGCTTATTTCACTTAGCACAATGTCCTCCAGAATCATATATGTTGCAAATGGCAGGATTTCCTTCTTCTTTCATAACTGAAATAAATATCTATATCTATATCTATATCTATATCTATATCTATATCTATATCTATACCTATACCTATACCTATACCTATACCTATACCTATACCTATACCTATACCTATACCTATACCTATATCTATATATAAATTGAAGGTACAAACAACTGCCATAAGCAATATTGTTTTATTTTTGTTACTGTAGTTTAGTTCTGCTGTGATCAGAGAACATCTTTCTTTCATACTTTTCAGGGTTTGAAGTCACATTTCACCCAAGACACTTGATGTTTATGCTCTCCTGGCATCTCAGCTACTTAGCATCCCTTTTCCCTCTCTCATAATTGTCCCTGTTTGGATGATAAAACGTTAGGCCATACTATACAGAAGGAACAGACTGTTTGCTATTCTCATGCACAATCCCAAAAAGCCCAGAGCAAATTGATGCTTCAACCTTCCAGAAAGAGATTTGGCTAATAAGAAAACATCATTGAACTTTTGCAAACTTTGGTTCTCTTATTTGGAAATGGGGAAATGATTTTCCTTGCTTCACTACGTTTTCAGAGGAATAAAGGAGAAAATGTTTGAGATATAGTAGTTTCTTAATTAATTAATTTTTATTACAGATGTTTCTCCTTTTTACCCCATTGACACCCTCCTTCCCCTCTCTCCCTGCCCTATCTCCAGTTTTGTTGTCCATGTCCATTGTTCATGCATACATGTGTATAAGTTCTGTGGTTTATCTCTCCCCCACCCCTCTTCTGGGGATTGTCAGTCTGTACCCTACTTCCACGTCTCTGGGACTACCCTGTTCCTCAGACTGTTATGTTCACTATATTCCACAAATAGGTGAGATCATATGATATTTGTCTTTCTCTGCTTGGCTTGTTTCGCCTAGAATAATGCTTTCTAGGTCCTTCCATGTCGTCTCAAAGGATAAGAGATCTTTCTTTCTTACAGCTGCATAGTACTCTATTGTGTAAATGTACCACTGTTTCTTTATCCATTCGTCTACTGATGGACATTTGGGCTGTTTCCAGATCTTAGCTATTGCAAATAGTGCTGCTACAAACATGGGGGTATATATATTCTTTCTAATTGGTGTTTCAGGTTTCTTAGGGCATATTCCTAGAAGTGGGATCACTAGGTCAAATGGCAGTTGAATTTTTAATTTTTTGAGGTAACACCATATTGTTTTCCATAGTGGCTGCACCAGTCTGCATTCCCTCCAGCAGTGCATTAGAGTCCCCTTTCCTCCACACCCTCACCAACACTTTTTGTTTGATGATTTGTTGATGGTGGCCATTCTGACAGGTGTGAGGTGATACCTCATTGTTGTTTTAATTTGCATCTCTCTGATGATTAGTGGATGTTGAGCATTTCTTCATATTCTCTTGGCCATTGGTATGTCCTGTTTGGAGAGGTGTCTATTTAGCTCCTCTGCCCATTTTTAATTTTTGTTTGATCCTGGGAGATCGTCTCTGTAGCTTCCATTCACTTCGCCACCATTTTCCCAACTTCCACCCCCTCTGCCCATTTTTAAATTGGGTTCTTTGTCTTCCTTTTGTTGAGTTGTATGAGCACTCTATATATTTTGGAAATTAACCCCTTATCTGATGTATCATTGGCAATTATGCTCTCCTATACAGTGGGTTGCCTTTCTATTTTGATGGTTGTTTCTTTTGCTGTGCAGAAGCTTTTGAGTTTGATATAGTCCCATGTGTTCATTTTTTCCTTTGTTTTTGTTCCTTTAGGTAAAAATTCTGCTGGGTATAATGTGCGAAATTTTGTTGCCTACATTTTCTTCTAGGATTTTTATGGATTCACGAGTCACATTTAGGTCTTTTATTTATTTTGAGTTTATTCTTGTGTATGGTGTAAGTTGATGGTCTAGTCTTATTTTTTTGCATATAGCTATCTAATTTTCCCAACACCATTTATTAAAGAGGCTGTCTTGACTCCATTGTATGCTTTTGCCACCTTTGTTGAATATTAATTAAGCATAATGTTTTGAGTCAATTTCTGGGTTCTCAGTTCTGTTCTATTGATCTATGTACCTGTTCTTGTGCCAGCTCTAGGCTGTTTTGATTATAGTAGCTTTGTAGTATAACCTGATATCCGGTATTGTGATTCCTCCTACTTTGTCCTTTTCTTCAAGATTGCTGTGGCTATTCGAGGTCTTCTTTGCTTCCATATGAACTTTTGAAGTATTTGTTCTAGTTCTGTGAAGAATGTCGTTGGTATTTTGATGGGGATTGCATTGAATCTATAGACTGCTTTGGGTAGTATGGATATTTTAATGATGTTAATTCTTCCAATCGATGAACAAGGTATATGCTTCCACTCTTTTATATCTTCCTCTATTTCTTTTTTCAATGTCCTGCAGTTTTTTGCAAATAGATCCGTTACTTCTTTGGTTAAGTTTATTCCTAGGTATCTTAATTTTTTTGTTGTGATGGTAAATGGGATTGTTTTTTAGTTTCTCTTTCTGTGATTTTATCAGTGGTGTATAAGAATGCCAATTTCTTTATGTTAATTTTGTATCCTGCTACTTTGCCAAATTCATTTATTAAGGCTAGTAGATTTTTGATTGAGTCTTTGGGATTTTCTATGTATAGTATCATGCTATCTGCGAATAATGACAGTTTCACGTTCTCCTTTCCAATTTGGATCCCTTTTATTTTTTCTTCCTGTCTGATTGCTGTGGCTAAGACTTCCAGTACTATGTTAAATAAGAGTGGCGAAAGTGGGCATCCCTGTCTTGTTCCTGTTCTTAAGGGAAATGCTTTTAGTTTCTGCCCATTGAGTATGATGTTGGCTGTAAGTCTTTCATATATGGCCTTTATTATGTCAAAATATGATCCCTCTATTCCCACATTGCTGAGCATTTTTATCAGAAATGGATGCTGAACTTTGTTGAAGGCTTTTTCGGCATCTATTGATATGATCATGTGGTTTTTATTCTTCATTTTATTCATGTGGTGTATCACATTTATGGATTTGTGAATATTGTACCAGCCTTGCATCCCTGGGATGAATCCCACTTGGTCATGGTGAATAATTTTTTTGATGTATTGCTGGATCTGATTTGCTAGTATTTTGTTCAGGATTTTGGCGTCTATGTTCATCAGAAATATTGGCCTATAGTTTTCTTTCTTTGTAGTGTCTTTTTCTGGTTTTGGAATTAGGATTATGCTGGCCTCATAAAACAAGTTTGGAAGTCTTCCTTCTTCTTGAATCTTTTGGAATAGTTTGAGGAGAATGGGTGTTAGTTCTTCTTTGAATGTTCGGTAAAACTCCCCTATGAAGCCATCCGGGCCTGGGCTTTTGTTTGCTGGGAGAGTCTTGATTACATCTTCAGTTTCTTTTGTTGTTATTGGTCTGTTCAAGTTTTCTATTTCTTCCCGGTTCAGTTTTGGGAGACTATGTGTTTCTAGAAATTAGTCCATTTCACTTAGATTGTTCAATTTGTTGCTGTATAATTGTTCATAGTATTTGTTAATGATTTTTTGTATTTCTGTGGTGTCAGTTATTACTTCTCCTCTTTCATTTCTGATTTTGTGTGTTTTGGGTTCTCTCTCTTTGTTTCTTGGTGCGTCTAGCTAAGGGTCCATCGATCTTGTTTATCTTTTCAAAAAAGTAGCTTTGTTTCATTGATCCTTTGAATTGTTTCTTTGGTCTCCATGTTGTTTATTTCTGTTCTGATCTTTACTATTCCCTTCCTTCTACTTGCTCTAGGGTTTTCTTTTTGTTTGCTTTCTAGTTCTTTAAGTTGTGAGGTTAGGTAGTCAATTAGAAATTTTTCTGGTTTCTTGAGGTGGGTCTGTAATGCCATGAACTTTCCTCTCAGAACTGGTTTTGCTGCATCCCATAGATTTTGTGTTGTGTGTTTATTTTCATTGATATCCAGGAAGTTTTTAATTTCTTTATTGATATCCATGGTAACCCATTTATTGTTCAATAACATGCTATTTAGCCTCCATGTTTTCAAATGTCTTTGCATGTTCTTGTTGCAGTTGATTTCTAGTTACATGCCATTGTGATCTGAGAAGATGCTTGATATGACTCCAATCTTCTTGAACTTGTACAGACTTAGTTTGTGCCCTAACATGTGGTCTATTTTTGAGAATGTCCCATGTGCACTTGAGAAGAATGTGAATTCTACAGTTTTGGGGTGTAATTAATTCTCTGTAGATATCTATTAAATCCATTTGCTCTAATGCTTTATTTAGAATCTCTGTTTCCTTGTTAATTTTTTGTGTAGAAGATCTATTCAGTGATGTCAGCAGGGTGTTGAAGTCCCCTGCTATGATTGTATTGCTGTCGATTTCTCCTCTGAAGTCCTCCAAAAGATTTTAAATATATTTTGGTGCTTCTATATTGGGTGCATATATGTTTACCAAGGTTATATCTTTCTATTGGATAGATTCTTTCAATATTATGTAATAGCCTTCTTTGTCTCTAGTTACGGCCTTCATTTTGAAATCTAATTTATCAGATATGAGTATTGTTCCCCCAACTTTTTTTTCCTTTTTGTTTGCTTGGAAGATTTTTTTCCATCCCTTTACTTTCAACCTATGTGAGTCTTTTGTTGTGAGGTGGGTCTCTTGTAAACAACATTTATGTGAGTCATACTTTCTTATCCAGTCAGCTAGTCTGTGTCTTTTTATTAGAGCAGTCAGTCCATTTAAATTTAAGGTGATAATTGATATTTATTGCCATTTTTGTTTAGTGTGGTTATATTTTTATTGCTATTTTTGTTCTACTAATTACAGCAGTCCTTTTGACTTTTCTTGCAGTGCTGGTTTGGTGTTAACATATTTCCTTAGCCTTGTTTTGTGTGGAAATCTCTTCATTTGACTTTCTATTTTGAATGATAGCCTTGCTGGATAGAGTAGTCTTGGATTCAGATCCTTGTTTTTCATGACCGTGATTACTTCATGCCAATCCCTTCTGGCTTGTAGTGTTTCTGTTGAGAAGTCAGCTCAGAGCCTTATGGGGGTTCCTTTGTAGGTAACCTGTTGCTTGTCTCTTGCTGCCTTTAGGATTCTCTCTTTGTCTTTAATTTTTGTCATTTTAATTATTAGGTGTCTTGATGTGGGCCTGTTTGGGTTCTTCTTACTTGGGGCTCTCTGTGCTTCTTGAACTTGAATGCCTCCTTCCTTCATCAAGTTAGGAAAGTTTTCTGTCACTATTTCTTCAAATATATTCTCTAACCCTTTCTTATTTTTTATTCCCCTTTGGAGACTCCTATGATGCAAATGTTATTACGTTTCCAGTTGTCCCGCAGTTCTCTTAAGCTGTCTTCTGTTTTTTTAATTGTTTTTTTTTCTTCTAGTTTTCTGATTGGTTGATTTTTTTTTTCTACCCTGTGTTCTATTTCACTGATCCAGTCCTCAGCTTTTTCTACTCTTCTGGTTCGTCCTTCCAATGTGTTCTTTATTTCTGCTATGTCATTCTTCATTTCCACTTGGTTGGTTTTCAATGTTTCTATATCTTTATTCATGGTGCTTATGTCCTTACTCATGCTGTTGAGCTTCCTCAAGAGCATAGCTCAGAACTCTACCTCTGATAATTTGCTTAACTGCATTTCATTTATCTCATTTTTGATAGAGTTCTCTTGTCCTTTTATTTGGGATTTGTATCTTTATTTCACCATTTTGGCTACCTCAGTGGGTTTTGGGGCCTGCCAAATTTTCCCTGTGGGTGCTGGTGTTCTGCTGTTTGTGGCTCCCTCTACTGGGTTTGGATGAGCATGGGAGGGCCCACGTTGAACACTACTGTCAAGTCTTACTTTCCTGGGTAGATTTGCAAGCCCAGGAAAGGTTCAGTTATCCTCTTGCTTTTTGCTTGGATGCTATTAGTCTCAGTTACTCAGGGCCTTGGGATGTAGCCCTCAGGTGTTCTGCGTCAGAGAATTTCCAGAAGTCGGGCAGATACTGGTTGTTAATGAGCCTCAATTTGCATCTTTGGCTCACCTGGGTGGAGTTGAATCTCTGAGGGAAAGGCTGCTGTTTTTCTTCTCAGCTCTAGGAAGGAGCTAGCTGGCCACCGTCCTTTGTTGCCTGACTCAGCACAAACTCTGAGCGCCCTCCAAATCCCCACAGAGTTCCAGTCCAGTCTGCCCTCCCTCTACTGGAGCCCAAGGTGAGTGGCTATAGCCAATCTAGCGCTCTGTCCCGACCCTCTGTGCTATAGAGCCAGCTTGGGATTTTAACCCAGAGGGCGCTGCTGTCAGCTAATAACACTGCTGTCTGTAGGCTCCCTGCCCACCACTCTCTCACACCTCCGCAGATCCTACCAGTGTCCCTGGTTATATGGTCCTTTCCCGCTGCTTTTCTGTTGCTTTTTTCTGATGATTTGTCTTTATTTTAGTTGTAATTCCTGTTTGGTCCTGGGAGATTGTCTGGGTAGCTTTCATTCACTCTGTTGCCATTTTTTCTCCTATAGTAGTTTCTTAATAAAATCTAGCTAATATCATTAATGTTTAAGCTTTTCTTCCTAGAAACTGTACCAACACTTGCCTATACTACCTTATTCAATCTTTTGGATATTGTAGGACGTCTAATTATCTCAGTTGTATTAGAGGAGGAAACTGATGATTCACAGAAGTTGTACTTGTCCAAGGCCACATACTGAGTAAATAACAGAAATTAACTACATGGTTTGACTCATTCCAAAATCTATGTTGTTTTTGCTTTTTTCCCCATCATATGTTACATTGCATCTAAAATAAATTAAGTTTATAAGCTATACACATTTATAATAACTCAAATTATACCTGCTTAATAAACAGAGACTGGTATTTGTAGAAATTTGAATGAACAGGACAAATTAGGCAAGAATCTGGCAATTGAATAGACTTAATTCAGATTCTCCAAAGGTGATTTCACACACTGCACACACACACACACACACACACACTGAGACTAAAAACTGAGAAGTTTTATGGACAAAGAGCCTCATATTTACTTCTGTTCCAATTGTCCTTCCTTATAAGATGCCACAGAGATGCTGGTGTTTCTTGGATTCTGCTTTTGCCTTGACATTGACTATCTAAACCATTTGGGAGCATTTTCCCACCTTCTGTTACAGGTAGCCATACCTATCTAGAAGCTGGACAATTCCTCTCCAACCTTTTTAAAACTCTTACAAGTAAAGATGGTGACTTTTCATTTTTATGATTTGGCATAACACTCAAGAAGAAACTGGCTGAAAGCTTGTTGCCTGAGGATTTCCGTTGACTCAGGAGTCTCTAAATTCCCAATGACGATCCTCTACGCTTCTTTTTTATTCTCCAAAAGGTCCCACAAACATTTGGCTGATGTGAAGACTGGTGTGCACTTTCTTTCCTGTAATATTTGCTAACTTGCTCAAAGGGTTTGTGAAACCTCCTTGGGCAATCGTTTCCATGGTTGTTCACTCTGCGTGCTGTGTGAAGTACCTCAGCTGAGGCTGCTGCTGATCTTCACTTCTTTTCTGGCTTTTATTCTGGCATTTGCTTCTTTTTATACAAAGTTGGTTTTATGGGAATATACTCTATTTCAGAACTTTTCTTCTGCCCTCTTCTACCTTTTTAAGACAAGACGTATCGAAACCTCCTCCTCCCAGCCTACTGCTGAGTAGGTTTGGGTCATAGCAGGAACTTAGGTTTACTTAAGAAACTAATGTTGCCCTGGCCGGTTTGGCTCAGCAGTTAGAGTGTCGGCCTGCGGTCCAGAGAGACCCGGGTTCGGTTCCCGCTAAGGGCATGTACTTCGGTTGCAGTTTTTCCCCGGCCCTGGTTGGGTCGTGCGGGTGGCAGCCACTCGATGTGTCCCTTTCATGTCGATGTTTCTCTCTCTCTCCCTCCCGCTCTATCTGAATAAAAAATGGAAAAAAGTCCTCGGATGAGGATAAATAACGAAAGAAAGAAAGAAACTAATGTTTTCCTCCATAGGGATGGCTGAAATATACACACACCAGGCAGTGTCCCCAGTGGCCACCAGGTCATTGGAACAATGCCCTCACTTGCTTACACAATCTGGTGTCTCATTTATGTGTAGGGCTTGCCACTGATGGGGGAAGTAATAACAGAGAATAGAAAGAATCAAGATTATTTAGCAGTCCCCCTTTTCATCCCTTACACACCTTCATTTTATAAGATAGACTTTCTTTGAACTTGTATAAACATGAAAATTTCCCACTAAAATTACACACACTCCAACAATGTATTCCAAGTCCCCCTGCAGTTCCCTATCAGAACTTTTTCTGGATGGGCGTCTGTTGACTCTTCTGTCACTCTTGCCTGGAGGTGGGTGTGGATGAGAATATTTACGCTGCTAAGACAATGACTTTGTGGAGATGATTTGTCACCAAGGGCATCCTAACATGGGATCATGACTGTGGAGATTTACTGACTAGTGTCCGAGTCTCTGCTGTGGTTTCTGCTCATAAAATAAAAATCATGCCATTAACATCTGGATGAAATGGTATATTTGTAATGGTCTTGAAAGGCCTTGAAGGTGAACAGCCTTTGAAAAAGGGGAAAAAGGCATTTTGAGTTAATAAGGAGTATTCAGTACACCTTTGCTGAATACAGAAAAGGAAAATTATTTTCATCAAAGACACTGAAGACAGGTCCTTTAAAAAGGCAGGTCACGTAGTATATGCAAGCTCCTGCTAACAAAGTTACAGTTAATAGATTATTGATCCATTTAGTGTTTAGTAGCAAGCTAATTTTTTTCACCAGCTATGCGACTGGGCATTTGTCTGTTTTAGAGGCCAATCCAATAAACTTCTTTCATTTGGTATTACTTTCTAATGTCGAGTATCATATGCCTTGGAGGCACTAAGCCCTGTCCATTGCTACACTCACCCTGGGCCTTGGTATTCCTGCCGTTGGGAGTATTTCTTCCCTGAGGCTTACTTTTCTTGCCTGCAGGAGGTGGTAAATCCTTTCTGGCCTGGAAAGGCTGGGCTTCAGGCCTGGAGATCAGGATGGAATCTGATTGTATCATCTTTCACTAACACCTGCTCCACTTGACTAAGGCTCCTATTATGTGGGATTTTAGTTGATACTGTGATGAGAAATTTGAAATCATACATTGCTAGCTATCTCCCAGGGGTCCAGGAAGTTCTAATCTTTGAAAAATAACAAAAGGGTAATTGTGACAGTATTCAAGGCCTGTAGTTCCTGAGTTTTGAAGAAGGTACTAGACTTTCAAAAGAACAGATATCAAATTTGTAGTTGTGATGTGTGTGTATGTGTGTGTGTGTGTGTGTGTGTGTGTGTGTGATTGTGTGTGTTTAATTTTCCAGGCCTTTGTGAAACTGGAGCCATGTGATTTTTTTTCTGATTTATGTAATAAGGAAATAAAAACCATTTTAGTAAATGCAATAAAGATGTGTAGCTAGCTCCACCTCTTGTGGAGATGCAATGCACATGGATGATGCAGCAGAGGGCAGAGGTCCAGAGTATAAGCCTTGCAGTCAGGTGGCCTGTGTTCAAATCCCATCTCTACCACTGAGTAGCTGTGCGACCTCTGAAAAGACACCAGATAACTTTGTGCTCTTTTCTAGGAAAAAAATTCCTTCATGGACTTTTTAGAGAATTAAATGAGGTAATATGTGTGAAATGCTAAACAATGCCAGACTGAACACCTTGGGAAAATGCCTGGCTTTGCTTCTGGGACTATATGTTTCCATTGTTTCCAGACTAATATTTACTATTTTTAAATTAATAAGCTTTTTTTTTAGTCTCACAGCAAAATTGAGCAGAAAGTATAAGTTTCTATATATGTCCTCCCCCCCCCCCTCCCTAGTCTCTCTCTCTACTGACATCCAGCACAGTGGGATGTTTGTTATGATTGACGAACTTACACTGACACATTATTATCACCCAAAGACATTTAATTTTTTTAAAAAAATGTATCCTCTTGATTTAAATGATTTTTACCAGTTTCTTGTTCCAAACTTACTGTTTCTTGCCTTGGGAACAGGTGATTGTTACCCTAATCATTTAGCAGAAAAGAATGAAGACAGTTACAAGAGGAAACTGTCCCTCTAGTTTCTATGGTAGGTAGGGTACTTTTATTTACTTATTTATTAAATATATTTTTATTAATTGTTTAGAGGGAGAGGCAGGGAGAGAGAGAAACATCAATGTGAGAGAGAAACATTTATCAGCTGCCTCCTGCACACCCCCTACTGGGGATTGAACTTGCAATCCGGGCATGTGCCCTGACCAGGAATTGAACCAGGACCTCTCAGTCCATGGACGACGCTCAATCCACTGAGCCGCACAGGCTGGGCTAGGTGTACATTTTAAAATGTTGATTCAATTGTTAGATATTCATTTAACATTTAATGGATTCTTCTGGGTGCTAAATATTGTTTTCTGTTTGGGGATATAAGGGTGAATGACACAACCTTTAAATTCAAAGTGTTTATAAAGTAGTTTGAGAAATAGTGCTGGTATGTTACCACCCAGAGGCTTTGGGGACAAATAGGGCCAGATAAATGTTTCATGTTGAAATCACGGTGAAGGCTAACACCTACTTTCTTGCTAGCCTTCAGCCCTCAGTCCAGTCCCCAAACATCTCAGTTAATTTTAGAAGTTCAGATGGGGTCCATCCAATGTTCATCTACTTATTTTTGCATTTCTAACTACTCTCTCTCCACTGAATCATTCAAGGAATGATTTCTTGTTTTATCCAAACAATATACACTCAGAATGTAGGATACATTGACTTTAAATAGCGATGCTCATGATGGATGCTCTCTAACCTGCTATGACAAGGACTCCTAATACTTCTGCCTAGATCTCTCTCTTCCCTAATTTGTTTCTCTTTTCTTTTCTTCCTTTTTTTTAATCCTCACCCGAGGACATTTTTGCATTTTTCTTCAGACAGAGCGGGAGGGAAAAAGGGAGAAAGAGAGAGAGAGAAACATCAATGTGAGAGAGACACATTGAGTGGTCGCCACCCACATGACTCCAATCGGGCTGGGGACAAACTGCAACCAAGGTACGTGCCCCTAGTGGGTACCGAACCCAGGACTCTTCCTTCTGCGGGCTGACATTCTAACTGCTGAGCCAAACCTGCCAGGGCTGTTTCTCTTTTCTTTATGTGTCTGCTGAAGTGCCGAGGCGGGCAGTATCTGTTTATTACATACAGAGGGCAGTGGTCCCTGGAGTTTTGAGAGAGCAAGAGCGTGAGATCAACAGCAGTCCACAGAATCAAGAGAACCCAGATGATCCTCCCCGGAGGTGGCAACATAAAGTGTTAAATACATAAAAACGTCAAGGAAAAAGCCCTGACCATTGCTGGCACTGATGCAATCAATCCCACTGGTAGGTACTATACCATGTTGCAATATTTTTATCTCGTGCCCATCTGACTTTCATTCTCCCTGTGACTTAATTGGAGTAATGCAGTAGTGTCACAATTAGGATATGAATTATGACACTGAATCTCAGACATTAATTTACATCTGGAACACAACACATAGATGTCTATTTCCTGCTCAAGATGCAGCAGTCTTCTCTACAGATGAGACTCCAGGAGAGGTACTTACCTGAGTAATGCCAGGGTATACATATCCCCTTGAAGCAGTCCATGCAATTCACTTCCATGTTTTTCCATTTCCTTTATATTTTCTTAGGCTCCCTGTGGGATAAAGTGTATTTTACCAAATGCCAGATGAGTTGGGGCTTAAAAAGTACATGATGATGGGCAAAGACTTGACTTGGGGTAGTGAACACAAAATACAATATACACATGATGTGTATAGAATTATGCACCTGAAACCGATGCCATTTTATTTACCATTGTCACCACAGTAAATTCAATAAAAAAGTGCATGCTGAGTTCTCTAGGAGCAGGAGAAGACTAGAACTTGGTCTTTTGGGTGTGCTAGACAGTCTAAGCCCCTCTGGACCACCGCTCAGCCCTTTACCCATTCTTCCTATCACACAGCTGTACTCTTCTTTAATAGAGATTTTTATTACCACCTAGGCCACCTGATTTTCCTCTGTTTGTGTGCTGAGTTCTTTGTAACAAAATGCAGGTAGAGAATCCCCCTTCTCCCCAAATCAAGAGCTCCGCAAGATGGGTTGCCCTTTGGTTTTCAGAAATTGCCAGTGGGTTTCAGTGTGTTGCATAATGATCTTACTTTAAAAAATTATATTAGTTTTTCCTTGCTTTTTTATATTATATGTTTAAAAGGCAGTATCTTTTGTACTGTGAATTCACAGAGGATGCATAATGCACTTCTTTTATTTTACTTTTGTTGATGTGTGCTCTATATAGTCTGTGTGCTTCTTGAAATGAAAATACACTTAAAAAAATATGTTTTCTTAATTGATTTCAGAGAGAGAGGAAGGGAGAGGGAAAAGCACATTGATTGGTTGCCTCCCTTAAGCACCCCAACGGGGGACTGCAACCTGGGCATGTGCCCTGAATGGGAATTGAACCTGCAACCTTTTGGTGCACAGGACGATGCTCAACCAACTGAGCCAGGTCGCCCAGGGCCAAACTTTTTCTGTATTTTAAAAAAAGTGCATTATATAACCTTGCTCCCAACTTTTTATCACCTAGGATCTGTGAGCAACTCTTCCCCAAGCCTAGTGGTCCTAACATACTGCTTTCATTTATATCTTTAAGGGAAGATAAATGGGTAGGCAGACTAGTAATTACTACCATTAGGAAATAGGCTTTCAAGCTAAAAATAAGGGAAGAGGGTTATTAGAACTGTGCATTTTTCTGGGTATCCATTTCAGATCAATCTGGATAAAGCCCTGCAGACATTACTGTATGGAACAATATCACATTATTTCTAGGGCTGGATCAGGTGACCTGTCTGTAATGGGCCTTTTTCCTCTTCTGTACTCACTTCAAAAATCCTATTGTGATGGAAATGGCCTGGCCAAATTCACTTCAATTGCATCCAGACTTCAAAAGTCATTTCACAACTGCTTTTAATATAGCTATTTAAAGGTATAACCTCCAGATAAAATTTTCCATCTATCTCCCTTATAGAAATAGCAGTTATTAATAAGAAAGAGATATTTATTTCAATATATTCCTGATCACTTAGCATTTTGAAATCATACCTACCTGGGTATTTTAAATACATTGTGCATGTTTCCACAATTACAAATGTACTCCTGCCTCTTTCTTCCCACTAAAATAAAATCTTTTGGAAAGCACTTGTTGATGGTTTATACTCAAATGTGCAAATAATAATCTGCTTAGATAACATTAAAACATCACTAATAGGGTGACAATTTATTTCCTTTTCAGCTACGTAGGATGGAAAACTTCAATGGCCGAATTGCTTAATATTCACCATGAGGGATACAATTCCACACTAATGTCATTCTAAAGTATTGCGTTGCTTGTATATTTCATAGGAAGGATGGACAGGACCACACTTTAAAAAGTAGGCCTAGGCTCAGTAACACATGGGGGATTATTAGATCATCAGCTCACATGAAACATTTTTTTTTTCTTTGAGAATTGGCAGAAAACCAAGATCCTCCTCTTCTCCTAGAGCTAATATATATTATTTCTGTAACATAATGTGTGTCTTTGAAAATTTCACCCAAAAGCTCACTCAATTGAAGGGCCAGTGGGACTTTGGATTTTGGATAGAGCCGTATGTCTCTGACCATCTGGGTCCGTATGTCAAAGTTCAGCGGTCTAGAGATGTGTTAGCCAGGTAGTGAGTTCGCACGAGTCCCGGAGGTGATAGACCTGGCTCTGGCTCTTTCTCAGCTGGGCTTGAGAGTCTAGTGTGGAAGCATCCAACTACCTTAGTACCATGTAGAGCAGCTCAGAATCTTCTCTTTGGAAGAAGTAAGGGTTACTCTTGTACAGAATAATGGAAACAGGTCAAAACAGTCCTGGGTTCCACCAATTTAATGAAAGTAATGGAGGGATCCAGGGAATATTGAGCACATCTTGATCATGTTTACTCTTGAACCTGTAGTGTGATTATCTCTACTGCTTGTCTTAGATGGGAGAGTTTTTGTTTTGTTTTGTTTTGCACTATGCACTATTGCTGATAAGGAACATTTTAGATGAATAATGCTAAATAAGAAAGGGTTCTACCCTCCATTATGAAATTCTTTAAGGCCCAGGTTCATGCTTTGGTTATTAAACCTTATATTAAATATGCATAATTTCTTTATTACAGTTGCTGATGATACTGTGAATGTCTGTTGATACTCAGGGGTTGGATTATTCTGTTTAATTATTGTTATTTTATGCTAACACAACACTTTTCATCCCAAGTTACTAAGCATGGAAAAAACTTTAGCCCCATCAGTATTTATGAATCTCTTCAATTGTTAAGTGAGAAGGCAGTCTGAGATAAATTACCCTGGGTAATTTTAATCAAGAGCTTAATTTTAATGATCACCTGCTGCACAAATAAAGAGAAGCAGTGAAACTATCATTATCAAGGTAAGTCGTATGTGTCTCTGAGGAATGTTATTTTTAGCAATGTTCATTAAGAATTTCTGTAAACCCTGAATGGAATAAACAGGATGTAGACCCAAACTACAAAAATAACAAAGATGTAATAAAGTAATATGAAGCAGCTTACTTTACACTTGTTGACGATGGCTGTGGGATATTTCTTTTGTTGTTTAACATGTATGTGTCTAGTTCTACAGCTGGGTTCAATGTGGGCAATGCAATGTCCATACTGTCCCAATGATTTGAATTTCTCCATGAGTGACCAAAACTTAATCCAAGTTCAAAACTAGCTCTTGTTTGGTTAGACATTTAAGAGAATAGACAAAACCAGATTGAACTAGTGGGAAGGGTCATAAAGGAATAAAATGTATGAAAAGATATGATGAGTTATTGGTACATTCCCACCCCCAAAACTGATTTTGGCTCTCTGAATAAGCATAAAAGACAATAGTCTACCATATCTTAGGAGTAAGGAAATAATACATTTCAAAGACCCGTGTCCATGTATTTCCCTCCTTACTTAGTTTCTATTGATGTCAGTTGTTCTGGATTTCATGGCAGTTCTATTGAATATAACTTATTATTATGTTCAATAGATAAATTAAGAACTGTTTCTTGGGCCCGGCCGGTGTGGCTCAGTGGTTAAGCATTGACCCATGCACCAAGAGGTCATTGGTCTGATTCCCTGTCAGGGCACATACCCAGTAGAGGATGTGCAATTGATGTTTCTCTCTTATCAATGTTTCTATCTTTCTCTCCTTCTCCATCCCTCTCTATCTAGAAATCAATAAAAATATATACATAAAAAATAAATGTTTCTTGGTACCAAATAGGGTCTTCTCCATTGTTTCTGTACAGTTGAACTGATTTTATCCAGACATACCTTCCTTCCTTCCTTCCTTCCTTCCTTCCTTCCTTCCTGCCTGCCTGCCTGCCTGCCTGCCTTCCTTCCTGCCTTCCTTCCTGCCTTCCTTCCTTCCTGCCTGCCTTCCTTCCTGCCTTCCTTCCTGCCTGCCTTCCTGCCTGCCTGCCTTCCTGCCTTCCTGCCTTCTTTCCTGCCTTCTTTCCTGCCTTCCTGCCTTCTCCTCTCTCCCTCTCTCCTTCTCTTGCTCCCTTCCTTTTTGCTTTCTTCTTCTTCCCCCCTCCCTTCTCTACTCTTTCTTTATTGACAGCACAAAGCAACGTGTCTTTCTGTATGATATGAAATTTGTCTAATACTATTAAAGACTTTATTTGGCCAAGTTCAAGTGATAGATTGAGAATAGTATTCAAAAATATTTGTAGCTTCCTTTTTTATTGTTTTCACAAACGTTTCATGACTCCTCATACTCATAAATACCATCTTGCTTTGACTTCTTGGACCTATTGACTGGGGAAGGCATACATTTTTGGTAGGATGAGAGCAAAAGAAAACCTAGACTTCCAGATCCTCTAAGCTTGGAGTTTGCTGAAAGCTCTTCTTAGTGATGGAGTTACTTTTCCATATAATGCAGAAGACACTGAACCTATGGTCCTTTCTAGTTGTCTGCATTGACTCTGGTGCAGACAATCAGTGCAGGAGAACTGGAGAATATGAAATGTCCAGCTAGCTGCTAATAAAATATGAAGATGCAGTTCTAGAGAACACAGGGTAGACTCACCCTTGGTAATAGTTCTCACCTTTGCCCCCGGGGTTTACTGCTGAGGGGCTTAGTAACTTATCACCTGGGTTTCAAATCTTGGTGTCACTGGTTACTACAGAAAATGGTGAGATGAAATAGTAGGAAAGACTGTAAAAACTGGGGAGCAGGAAAGGGAAACTTAATCTATTTCCATCACCACTAGTCAAATAGCTGTGAAGACTGAGCTAAACCTCCTGATGGTATAACTAGTCATAACTGCTACTTCTGAATGCTGGTCTGTGCTTGACTGGCCAGGCTATGAACACCTACTAAGTACCAAGTATGTGTTAGGACTGGGGGCTGTGAAAGGTTTGGGAATGGTAGGTGAAAATTTGATTTCATCATTAAAAGTTTTGAAGTTAGAGAAACTTCTCAATCATCTCAGACACTTACCAGCAGTTTAATCACTTAATTGTTCTTCATCTCAGTTTCCCTTAACTATGAAAAGGAATAATAATGTCTAAAAATGATGTAATATTTAGTAAATAAAAGTTACACTTAAAGTACTTCGTAGCCCAGCCAGTGTGGCTCAGTGGATTGAGTGTCATCCCATGGACTGAGAGGTCCCAGTTTGATTCCTGGTCAGGGTACATGCCTGGGTTGCAGGCTTGATCCCCAGTGTGGGGTGTGCAGGAGGCAGCCGATCAATGAATCTCTCTCACATCGATGTTTCTATCTCTCTCTCTCCAAAAATCAACAAGAAAAAACATTATAAAAAATAAAACACTTGATAGAGTCTTCAATGTTTGAGGATCATTCACTGCTGTTATTATTATTGTTATATTAATGAATGTCAACCATGTACTATGCCCATTGGTAAGGTAGAGTTACAGAGTTGAATAAATACTGATCTTTCATTTTAAGAGCATCATTGTGTAATGAGAGTGACTTGAAAAGGAAATATTTTCATAGGACAAGTGCCATAAGAGAAATGTCTACATAGTCCTGTGGAAACACAGGAACATATATAAATACCTTTTGATGGCTTAATGGATAAACTGCAGGGAGTTTGGTATGTCTGGACATCCTTGTCTGATTCAGGGGACAATAAGCTCTCTTTGGATCAGAATGGATATTACAGGGGAGGGAAGGGGTACAGGTAAAAATTGAGCTTGTTTGACATCATGGCAAAGTCACAGAATCCAGGATCAATGAGGCTCCTTTGCCAAATAAGATCCTTTATCCTGGACAACTCAGTCTTCATAGGTTGGTCTGTCTCCTGATGTGAATTTGCAAGGTCTCCAAAGGTTTCTCAGAGGAGAGGGGTTTGTCTGACCTGCAGGAGATTTCAGGTGTGTTTTTCCAGGGAGTATTGACTTCATCAAGTGAATGTAGGATTCCAGCATTTCCTCAGTAGCTCTGTTGGGTCAGACTAAAAACAGAATTAGTGATATTTACCAGATGCTGCTGCCCAGGGCTTTGTGCAGGAGACACAAATATGAATAGGATGTGGCATCTAATTTCAAGGGATTCAAAGTACAGAGAGGTATTCTATCAGGTATGCAGATAGGTATTCTCACATGAATTAGAATTCCACAAATCAATGAGCACTGGAGGGAAAGAGTTCCAAGTGTTACTCTTTAGACCCATGGTTCCAATTGGGCATTTTGTAAAGCCATTCACGATGAGGAAGTTTTATATCCTGGCTCTGCAATTGACCAGTTATGTGACAGTAAGCAATTTAGAATCTCTGAACCTTGGTGTTCTCATCTATAAAATGATAGTAATGATGGTATATCCTCATAGGGTTATTGTGAGGTGATGAGATTAAAACGGTGTCAAGTGCTTATCACAGTGTCTTGTCTGATAGTTATTCAGTGAATAATATCTATTAATTTTAGAGGAAATCAACTGGCAATCTATGATAAACATAGCAGGGCGTTTTAAAGAATTTCTTTAAAGATTGTGAGGGAAGAAGTTAAATAGTAAATACAAAAAGCTTCTAGATATTAATGGGACAAATCTCAGTTTTCAAGCTTGTCTGATGATTCCCATTTTGCATACTGGAGAGTAGCTGTCTCTGTTGTTGACCAGATGACCCTTTTACCCGTTGGCTTTCCTTCTCTTTTATATGTCACTTTCACATTAAAGCCGACATCCTGAATAAAGGCAACTTGCTTCTGTAGTTTTATTTTTTATATTTGTCACACACAAGGTTCACCTGTGTACTTTCCTTCCATCCTTCCTCTTTTCTGACCTCCACCTACCCCTGCCTTCCCCTCCCTTGGCCTTCATCACACTCTGGTCTATGTCCATGGGGTACATATGTATGTTCTTTAGTTCATCTCTTCAACTTCTTTATCTAATTACTCCCATCCCCCTCCCCTCTGGCAGCTGCAAGCTACTTGCTTTTTACTACATTTGCTTCTAACTTTATTTCTGTAATCCCTACTGCCCTCTTAAAGCAAATAATTATAAATTGTTTAAAATGATGCAAGATTGAATAATGTGAGGCCATTAACTTCTCCATACTATATGTTCCTATGATCTAGGTAGTAAATGCAAACAGTAATGTCATATAATTAATTAAGAGAAAGGCCAATATCTTTCATGATTTTATAAGCCTAGGACCATCTGCCACTCCCTCCAAGAACAAGACTGTTTTTTTTTTCTTGCTCCCCTCTCTACTAAAAAATCAAATCGAAAACCATTGATAAATTTTTGTTCCTCAACGGAAACTGTTTCTGTTGTTAAATGTTAAACACTGTCACCCTTTTGAAGGTGACTGCTGTGTGATTAAGAGCCCAAGGGTACACCAGGCTAATTATGCTGTTGGTTTTGTTCCAAAAAAATGACTTATTCCCTCAACTTACTAGAAAGTTTATTGGATTGCTAAATCACAAGTATATTGAAACAAACTGTGATTTTCCTTAGCTTTGCCAAAGCACTTGGGTTTTAGAATAAGGTGCTTAAGGTCATTAAAGGCTAAAATATTTGTAGGCTTGATGTTTATTAAGCAAAGCTAATTTGGTTTAGAAGTAGCCAAGCATTTATTTTACACAGGGAACTCTTAGCAAATTAACTCTCATTCTGTGTGAAAGGGTGTCCTGGGTTTGAAAGAAAACTCAGATCTTGATTTTGGGTGAGAAGATGGGAAATGTGAGGAAATAGTGTTATGTCTAAATGGCACAGAAAGGGGTTGGTTCTTGTTTCGTAGACCCTGGCACTGAGAGGACAGTTATCTGTATCAGTCGAGGTGAAACTTTGCCTCCTTGTTTCCCATGGGTTTCCAATGACTTAAAAACTTTAGGAAAGTCTTCATTACTAATGAGGGAGGAACATCAGAATCTGAATCAGTGTGTGTTTTTGAAATGTGAAATTGCTTTTCCCTTACTTTTGAAGATCCGCCATTCCTCTCACCTACTCAAATTTGAAGACCCTGCTCAGTCCCCTTGGCCTCTGTGACTACACGGAATCTCAGTCAATTCCCAAAGTAATTACTCCATTGAGCATTTGATTCTCTGCTAACCCATGGTGTCACTTCCTTTCTCATAGTAAAAGTTTGTTCTCCTAAAGGAATTTCAAACTCCTTCAAAGTGGCGACAGGGATGCCTTCAGGTGGTTTGAGTAGGTTTTCATGGAAAGACCAGGTAAACTTGGAACTGTCCAAGAAACCATTCTCTTTTGGGGCCCCCCTTTTCACCACTGGTGCACATAAGCAATACGTTGGGTGGCTGGATTCGTGTTATTTCCTAGGTCGTGGGGCCATGGCCAGACTGGGTTGAACCATTTTGCAATTGAATTTAAGATTTTAACCTCACTGGTGTTGCATGCTAATTAAGTGAGCTAACTAGCTCGAGATTTAAGAGAGCAAAGATGGAGTTAATGGGATGAAACAACAGCAAGGAAAATAGAATTGCTCTTTCATTTTATTGTTAGGAGTGGGGGGATGCTGAAAGGGAGTAGAGAGCCGGGGGTGGGGCAAGCCGACTTGAGAGGATTCATGCATGCCTCCCTAATGGTGGCATGCTCTGCCAAGAATTTAGTTGCTTGGGACCTAAAGCAGCTCTTGAGAGAGAATCTGTTTAAGGGAAGAATTGTCTGGTGATGAAGAAATCTTCCATTGTTGGAGGTGAGTGGCAATTCTGTATATAGAGTAGAGTCCATTACTTATGTTTCCTTGTCTTTTGAGCCAACCCTTGAAGGAGTTATCTGTAAGGTGAGTGTAATACAGGGGTGTGAAGCAGAAGGAAACATTTCAAGGACATTGTGCCCAGGAGCATTCTTTGGGTGTCACCATAATAGGGTATGACCCAAAGGGAGACAAAAATCCTTCCATTTATCACAGTAGTAACTTACCACTTACTACTTGATTCTAGTGTCTCTGCTACAGTAGGAAACAGAAGACTTGGTAGTTCCTAGTGGACACCAGCTGGAAACAGAAACATCTGAAGGGTATAGAGAAAATTGAAGGACTTCTTCAGAATTTCTGCTCACAATTATCCTTTGAAATATATCTGTACTTGCCAGCTTAGGCAAAATATCTCCTTTTATGTTTTTGATGGATCACTCAAGATAACTGTAAAATCCAAGCACATTATAATTTACTGTCCTCTCAAATTACCTTGAACACAGAAGACTTAGTTTTAGACAAACAACTGAAGAGAGTTAACAAAGGGAAATATAAGTAGAATATGGATAAGTACATTTTTTTCTGCTCAATGTCTTCCCCTGTTGTTCACCCTAACTTCCTTGTCTTTAAGGATATTTATGTACTAACAGGAAATGCTGTTCCTTCTCTGAGGAATATATGTTTTACAGTCAAAATGGAGGATTGAGTTTTCCTGGGGCCATGCTCAGTTCATGCTAGCGGGGCTTAGCCCACTCTAAGAGAAGTGGAGTCTTAAAATATCATGAGCTGGTATGTTTAGATGAGCCATATGTAAATATGGTGTTCACAGAATTGGGCTCTTAAGAAGCAAAGGAAATTGTCCCCTTATACAAAGCTGTCTCTGGTAGAAGGCAGGGGTTTCTTTTGTTGTAACCAGCAAGAGAAATGAGAATGAAAATAGAGAGAGTTGTTATTGAAATGTTTGAATAAGAGCTGGACATTGTTTCTGGATAGGAATATATTCATACCAAGGCTAAACATTTAAAAAGTCAAACAGGAAAAGAACTCAGGAATAAAATGAAGACCTTGTATGTTAGTTGAAGAGGAAGGGGCTTGTGCTTTTTCAGAGATTGGTGTTTTCTCCCTCTCTATACAGAGAAAAGCCAGGCTTGAACCTAGATGATATGGAGGTAATTGGAAAATGGGGACATCTGCTGAGTTTAAGTGATGGAAAGGGGAAAGTCACCAGGTGGTGAAGACATGGATATGCTCGTTCGGGTGAATTCTGAGCAGTGCAAGTTGTGTGGTTATGGGTGGGTAGAATAAGCTAAATAAAGGGAAGTCACAGAGCAAAAAATTAGACTCTTTAGGCACTTATCAATGGTTTCTAGTGAAGCTCAGCGAAAGCTGAGAACCCTCCCTCACCAACCTGGACAGTAAAGTGGTAAAAATAGATATTATTCAGGATGACTTTAGAAGGGGAGATGAGACTTCAGTCTCGGCAGAACTGGGCTCACGTTCAGATATTTGGGCAAGTGGGAATTTATAGTTCAGGAGCACGGTGAGGATCAGTGGATAGAAAATTACGAAAGGGAAACATCAGGGATAAGGAGAATTCTGGCTAAGCTGACCAAACAGAATTCTTGCTGAAGACAGGCGAGGGTGATCAGACATCACCTGGGGGATGGTGGAGGATGATGAACCTGATTAGATAGCAAGAGTGATCAGATATAGAAGATGGGGGATTCTTATTAAACTCACTCAGTAAGGTTCTTGCTAAAACTAGATTTTATGAGGAAGTGCACAGACAGACCTAGGAGAAAGTTCAGGAGCCTGAATCAGTTTAGTCAAACAAAGAGTCTTTGTCAAAGCTTTATGTAAATGAGCACCTCTGTGTAAATGGCTGGGCTAAGAAAATGATACTCTGGTAATGGATGCCACCAACTCCATTGTTGGAATTGAAAATGGAGTTAAAAGGGAGTGGAGTATTCAAGTGTGGGTTTGTCATGGTCAAAATTTGTTATTGCTGATATTGAACCAGGACGGGGTTGAGGTATTTCTTAAGCTGAATATGCCATAGAAAACTGTTTCCTTCTTTTAAATATACCTCCTCAGAAGCAGTCACCCTGCAAATGCTTTTTATATATTTTCTGAGGATCTCTAAGACCAAAAGCTGGGCTGGTGTTGGAGACTGGGGTCTGAGGAAGTTTCTCTGTGGTGGCAGAGTCTGATTGCTCTTCCTCATAAAAGTCATGCTTAGACATATACATGCTTTAATATGCTACTTCCAAACTTGTTCATGAAATCTAGGTACTAATTGTGCCTCATCTGACACCATAGTTTAAAACTCTCCCACAATCCATCAGTAAGTGTGCTTGACAGAGGACATTCACTGTTTTCTATGAACAACCATGTGCAAGCTGAATCATATATGAAAGTGTTGTAATGAGTTTCACTAATTAAGGACTATTATCATTATTCTTGAATAAATGTGGATATTGGTTAGCTTTAGCTAAAGTAAGAACCATAGTACTATATAGAAATAATAATAGTGATAATTATTATATTGTCAATAATAAGAGTTAGCATATCTATTATCTACAAGTCATTGTGCTAAATAATACATAATCTGTTGTAAATACAATGTTACTTCTTTTCCTCCAATTGTTATGCCTTTTATTTCTTTATCTTGCTTTATTGCATAGGCTAGAAGTACCAGTAAAATGTTGAATAGCAGTGATTATAGTGGACATACTCGTCTTATTCCAGATATTAGGAGAAAACGATACAATAGTTTACCTTTTGGTATCTGTAAGTCTATTGCAGATACCCTTTATCAGGTGACATACATTCCTACCTTTTGCTAGTGTGCTAGTATATTATCATAAATATATAATGAAATTGATCAAATACTGTTTCATCAATAACTATTCCTGCTCATCTCTTGTAATATTTTTACTTTAAAGTCTACTTTGCTGATGTAGCCAAAAATTTTTCTAGTGTTTACATGGTTTATCTTTTGTAATAATTTTATTATCAACCTATCTGTGTCATATATAGAAATAGCATAGAACTGGATCTAATTTATCCCAATGTGATAACCTTTGTCTTTAAATTGGACTGTTTACTCTATTTACACAACATATTTGGGGTTAAATGCACCATCTTGCTATTCATTTTCTATTTACCTCACTGGTTATTTGATCTTCCTTTCCTACTTTCTTTTATGTTGATCTTTTCCCTTGTTAATTCATTTTATATCTTTTATAAGATTTTTTCATCATTTATTAAATGTTATTATTTTGTTGGTTACCATAGAAGTAAAAAATAAATAACTCTAATTTTTTTTTTTACTCTGTAACTTTAAATAGTACCATTCAGTTTTTAGTCTTGGTGGTACTTAAATCTTTATTTCTATATATTGTTTCTCATCGTAAGGACCTAAGTCTCTTTAGATTGGCTTATTTCAGGTCATCCATTTCTGCATATCTTATCTTTCATGTCATATAGATATAGATACAGGTCTAGATATATATATATAGATATAGACGTAGACGTAGACATAGACGTAGATGTAGATATAGATATAGACATAGACGTAGATGTAGATATAGATATAGATATAGTCTTTAGAGCACCAGTGCAGTCCAATTCTCTAACATTTAATTCATAAAAAATGTAGCTGTAGACAATAGGAAGAATCTATTTCATGACAGAAGATGTTCTTTACAACTATGTCCAATTATGGAAGCAGAAATTTCCTAAGAAATATGAAATTCAAAATGAGAGAAACCATATCCTTTCAGAGATCTCTCTAATTTAATTGCAAAATGCCTACTATGCGTTTTCTCTGAGGTATCAAGACAGGAGCACGTCCTGCTCTGTTTACTGAAAGAAAAAAGATTTTCTATAATAAAATTGAACCCCAAATGGGACTAAAGCTGACGAGTTACTACCCTGAAACAGTATCAATCATAATCCCTGAAGTTTAACTTTCCAATTCTCCCGTATTTTTAAAGAAAAAATTAATTTTACCCAAAGACAAAGGTGTTACTGTTTAGTAAAACAAAGCCAGATGATTGGTGAAAAAATAAAGAATTTACATAGAGCCCTTCTCTATTTGAATAGGACCACTGAAATGAATAGTGTTTACTCCCAGACCTGAAAGGTAATGTGGAAGAGAGAAAAATTTTTTACTCAAGAAATATGTAGCTACTGAACTATAAAATATCCAGTGAATCTGTGTTAGCAAGAGACCAAACTCTTGTTCTTAGAATGGTTATCTTTGCAGCCACTGATGGACTGTAAACATACATTATACCAAGTAATGCAGGAATGTGACAGTATTATATAGTAATTTATCTACCAAAACGCCACTAAAGCCATGGAGCATATAATGCAACAAATTGGTTTTTCCTATGTTGATCCTCCTGGGTAATGGTTCCCGAGTGAGCACATGACTCAAACCAGTAGAATTAGGGTTGGGCCTGACATTTGTGCTAAAAAAATAATAAAATAAAAAGGAAAGCAGTGTTTTTAGTAATCAGAATAGACCAGACTCTGCTGCAGAAACAAATAATCCCTGACAGCTTAATTTCTTGTTCACATCAAGTCCAATTCAGGTTGGGCAGCCCTCTGCTATGTTTAGATCCTCCTGAAACCTGGGGCTTCTAACAGAATGCGGGCCTTTCTGTATTTTATGAACACCCTTCCAACAAGATGACTTATTGAGCTGTTCTGCAGGATTTTGTCATTTACCAACACCCCTGCCAGCTGCAGTGTCTTTTTTTGACAAGTTCAGGCTGTTTTCCCTTATTGCAGCAAACTCTGGGTCCAGATATTTTTATACAGATTAGTCTTGTCATATCAACGCGACTGAACATTATCTGAAAATAGAGTCCTGTATCCCCACAGACATAAGTACAATTTAGAGGACGTAATAGTTTCTCAGACAAGATTTCCTGGTTTTTTGATTCATCAGTTCTCGGAGGTATCTGGTGTTGCAGCTCTTTTCGTTTTATGGACTCAGACATTTTATACAAAAGGAACAACAAAACTCTTGAATTCTGTCTATAAGTCTTCCTATTCTTTTCATCTTTGTTACTAGCCAGGAAAGGGGCTAAGTTGTCATGTTTCAAGATACCACAATTCATCTAGGTATCTTCCAGAGTCTCATCCTGCCGGCTCACAGTACCGCTGGTAACACACACGGTGTTGACTCTGTTACACTTTGTTACATTTCCACTCACAGGAGGCTGAGTGCTGGTGTGCCCAGCCGTGTGTCTAAGAACGGTCTCTTGTTCTAGTGCCCCCAGCTGAGATCTAAGGCTTTCAGGAGACAGGGAGCTGCTTCCTGGAACCGAACCTGCTAACTGAGCAACATCAGTAAGCAAATAAATTGCAGTGAACTATTATGTAAAAACCAATTTTGCTCTACTTGGCATGCCTCGTAGAACCATTTTTTCCCCCAGCAAGGAATTTCTAATCTATATTGTATTTGCACCTAAAATAAATGAAAATGGAGATTTATGGACCAATCTGGGTAAGAGAAGAATTGACTCAAAATAATATTTACTCTTTCACCAGACGTGTGCTCTCTAATTCAGTATAGTTTTATTGGATTTCCCTAATTTTCAAGGAATCTTATCATTGGGCATCCTGATAACATAAAAAAGCAGCCAAAGGGTGATGTTTCTTCTACTGAGTCATGGAAGTAGCCCCTGGAGGTGTTTGTCCTGAGTTCTGGGCAAAGAAAAACCTGGTTTTGAGAGGCTGTTATGTGAAGTTGAGGTCTGTTCAGCCTGGCACAAATGATGTCCTGAAGTGCACTCACAAGTGGGTCCAACGAGGGCAGCCTCGCCTTTCCAGAGAAATGTTCCGTAGGCGCAGCCTAGGAGACGGGGCTAATGAGAAGCAGGGGTTCTTCAAGGTCAAGGTCTCTTGGAAAGAGGAAAACTAGTTGGCTGAAAGGGTTCTGAGTAAGACTTCTCTTCAAACTCACTCACACTTTCTCACTCACATAATAAATAAATTGACTCAACCAAGACATGTGGAATCACATGTTAAATTTCCCAGGACTTTCCAGGTCCTTCTCCTTTGCCCAAGCCCAGCCGTCCTGTCCTGCAGTCAGCCCAGCGCTGTCCTTCACCCAGGCCCTCGAGCTGCAGCACTGATGCTGTCCTTGTCACTGCTGCTTGGTCTTCCTGGGAGCTAGAGGTACTCCCGTTAATTTCAGAATGCAGGTACCTGACACAATCTGTTAGTCTTGGAGTCACACGTTCTTCCGGTTTGGCCTGCCTCCAAAGTCAAGGTCAGGAGGAACTCAGGTATGAGGGTCGGAAAATGAGGAGGGAGGAAAAGTGGGAGATGACGAGGAGGAGAAGGACACCCCCTAAAGCTGAAAAGCAGAGCAGACAGGTGAGGAGCTTAAGACCAGAGTAGATTGGAATTGAAGTGTGAAGAAATGTCAAGAAACACAGGCTTACCATGCTGTTTAATCCAAAGAACTGTTCTGGCCCAGGAAAGGATGATGATGATGACGGTGATAATGACAACAACAATTAATATTTATTGAGTAGTTGTTAGAGTCAAGGCACAGTTGAAAATTGTTTTATGTGTATTTCTAATCTCCTTATAATAAGCTTATGAAGTATAAGCTATTATCCCGTTTCACATGAGGAAAATGAAGTTCAGAAATGAGAAGCAGCTTGCCTAAGGCCACCTCGGTAATAAGCATAGAGCTAAGAGTCAAACTTAATTCTAATTCACTTGTGGTTTGTGTCTTATTTTTTCTCAGTTGCTTTAAATGTTGGAGCAGACACCGTAGGTGCTCTGCTATGATACCCTCTGATCACCTTTATCAGCTCTTTGTAGATAGCTATTAACATCTGTGTGTTTCTCCTAAGAACTCACACCTGCAACTTTCTTTAGAGGACTATCCTTGGGCCACCGGAGACTCTTCTACCACAGAAGGCAGTGCTAGTAGTTTGTAGTCCCCTGCATACCACAAACCAGTGACCAACTGGTGTGGCAGTACGAAAGCCCCACATGTTCATGACAGTACTTAAGCCTGCATCACAGCTGAGCTCCAGAGATCAAGATGAGGCTGGGATTTCACCTAAAATCACACTTTTGCTTGGCCTCCTCCTCCCCATCCTGCAACTCCCATTTCATTACCAGTTTCTTCTCATAGTGTTTATTAGTAAATCACTGGTGCACCAATTCTTGTCTCAATGTGTTTCTGGGGAGTCTAAATGAAGACAAATTTGACTTGGAAGAAAAACAGTTTTAGTAACAGGGGTTATGTCATTTTAATTGTCAACATCTAATGACAAAACCTTAGAAATTATCTCAACAGTTTGTATTGACACCCTAGGTACCCTGGCTCATTCATTCATTCATTTATTCATAATTCATTCATTCATTCATTGGTCAACCAAGCACCTGGCATCTTCCTAGATACTCACAAATGCACTTCATGTAGTGGGGAAAAGAGCAACCTCCTTTGCATGTGCTAATAGAACATCTGATGAGAGACGGGGAAGGGACAAAGAAGATTCAGTGAAATGAACTTCTTCAAGCCCCTGTGCTACCTTTTTATTACGCCCCGTCTGGTTTTTTCCAGGCTCTGAATTTGGAGGTCAGAGTTCTTTTTCATGGCGGAATTGGTGAGGGAGTTTGGGGCTGCGAGTGGTGTCGACAGGATTCAGGGTAAAAACTGACATTCACTGAAAGTTGGTTGAATGTGTTACATATAATAATTCTTGAACCACCCACTAGATTCTGTCATTTTGGGAGATGATAATGGGAGAGAGGAAAGGTCTTAGAAGCAAAATATCCCATCAGTGCTAATGCATCTGGGTTGGAATGCCTTTGTAAATGAGACAGAATGGAATTCATAGAGAAAAGTGCACGATGCGTCCGTGACTTTGAACTTAGGTTTCTTCAGGCTTGATGGGTTGCCCATGAGCATTGTTCCTGTTCAGTTACTTTTGTTCTTCCCCATCTTCTCAGTTTGTCTCACTTCTCCATTTTCTCCTTACATAAAGATGTTTATTATCTGCATGTTCTATCACTTATAATCTCTCTCATTTAATAACACTGATCTGTTTTCCAGGTGTACAGAGGTAGTCCTGACTTTAGCTGTATGTGCTGTTCTTTATTCTAATGATATTCATTTTTAAATCTAGAATAGGAACATATGCAGTGTTTCACCAGGAATATGAAAGCAAATTTCCAAACAATTACATCACTGTGTTAACTTAAATACAGCATCAAACATGGTTTTGGTTATTTATTTATTTATTCTCACCCGAGGACATTTTTTCCATTTTTTGTTCAGCTAGAGTGGAAGGGGGAGAGAGAGAGAAAGATTGATGTGAAAGGGACACATCGAGTGGTTGCCACCCACACGACCAACCAAGGCCGGGGACAAACTGCAACCGAGGTACATGCCCTTAGCGGGAACCGAACCCGTGTCTCTCTGGACCACAGGCTGACGCTCTAACCGCTGAGCCAAACCAGCCAGGGCCTTTTTCTTTTAATTTTTAAGAACCAATGTAAAAAAGAAGAACTCAAATTTTCTGTGTAAGGAAGTGTTTTAACTTTTGTAGAAATAAATCTGAACGGCCACCATTTAGAACTAGTACATGCCGTGTCCGCCGTGGGTCCCTGCACACAGGACAGAATAAAAGTACAGAAGAACTTCCAGCCGAGAAGACTCACAGATTCGGATCCTTTGCTCTAAAATAAATAGTTGTGTGGGTTTGCTCTGTCTTTCTCTGGTAGAAAAGCTGGGAATTTTATTTCTTTTTATTTCAGTGACTAACAAAACAAAACAAAACAGACAGTAACTTTTGCAAATAGGTTTGAACTGTCAAAAGTACATTAAATCCAGCTACATATATTATGAAACAGCAATTGTCATGGTTCTATTTGTCCCGTGATTGTGTAGAAAATCATAATCTTCACAGCGTAACTATAATAATGAATAAAGGCGATAAAGGCCCTCTCGAGAAGAGAAACCATTTCAAGGTATTATTCCCCACATCGAATCAAATATAATTCACATACTATACGATTAATCTACTTAAAGTGCACAAATTAGTGCTTTTCAGTGTATTCACAGGATTGTGTAACCATTGCCACAATGTGAGTTTATAACATTTTTGTCCCCTTTAAAAGAAACCTCACACCCATTAGCAGTCAATTTCCATTCTTCTCTACAATAGTCTCCCAATCCCTTAGCAACCACTAATATAATGTGTGTCTCTAAAATATGCTTATTCCTATTTCATATAAATCAAATCCAGAATATGTCTTTTGTGATTGGTTTCTTTTACTTCTTTCACTTAGCACAATGTTTTCAAGGTTCATCGATGTTGCATATATATATATATATATATATATATATATATATATCTCGGTATTTCTTTCTTTTTGATTGCCAAATAGTATTCTGTCATATGGATAAACTGTATTTTGTTTATCTATCCATCAGTTGATGGACACTTGTGTTTCGGCTTTTTGGAAATTATGAGTAATGCTGCTCTGAACATTCATGTACAGGATTTTGTGTGGACATGTTTTTGGGTATACACATTTCTTTTGGGTATATGCATGGGAGTGGAGTTGCTGCTGGGCCATATGTAACACTTTTGAACATGTTTGAGTGACTGTCAAATTATTTTCCAGCATAGCTGTGCCATTTTGCATTTCCACAAGTAATGCAGGAGGAAATGTGCTCATTTCTCCACATCCTCACCAGCTCTTGCTATTGACTCTCTTTCTTATGATAGTGTCCTAATGGTTGTGAACTGGTATCGCTGTGGTTTGGATTTGTATTCTCCTAATAATTCATGATGTTCAATTGTTTTCATTAGGTTATTGGCCATTTATATATCTTCTTTGGAGAAATAACTATTCAAATTTCTTGTTTATTTTTAAATTGGGTTATTTGCCTCTTTATTGTTGAGTTGGGAGAGTTTTTTTAATGTATTCTGAAAACAAGTCTCTTGTCAGATATGTGATTTGAAAATATTTCCCCATATTTTGTGGGTTGGATTTTCACTTTCTTGATGGCATTGTTTGCTAAAATGTCCCCTAAGGTGTTTCTGGTGTCCATAAGGGAGTTTCATCTGTACTTGAAAACAGGTCTTAGAAGATGCCACGTAATGTTCACTGATCCAGCAGTCACTACTGTGGCTTCCTCGGAATGATTCAGTCTCACCGGGCATCAGTCCTGATAGTCTGGATCCTTAGAGCTTCGTGGATGGCCCAGGAGGTGCCATCTGTGAGTTCTCTTCCAGGAATTCTTGTTCTAGCTCACCTTTCCAGCAGACTTTGAAAAAACCTGTGATTCTCGTTAGCAGACCAAGACACTTGTGAAAGAAGAAATCAAGTACCAGAGAGTTTGTGGGATTAGATGCAATGAGCTGAATCAGCACTGAGGAGCTCAGATCCAACACTTCCCCCTCCACAGCATGATGGTTGCTCAGCTCCATAACGAGCTTGCTTTGCTTCCATGTCTCGCTGGGAAAGATGGAAAAGAATTAAATGCTGAGATTATCAGAGCAAAAATTATGCATCTTCCAGAGAAAGAAGTTACGCTTCTTTCAGATGTGACTCAGGTTTTATTTCAACCTGAGAGCTGTTGCTCATTTTCCAGATTTCAGGGGCAATTCAGGGGGAAAAAAAAAAAGAAATAGGTTTATTCTAGATGTGGGTGAACAGCACCAATGGGCAAGAAGAGAGGTGAGGTTAATGGGTGCTTCAATGCTTGAAGGCTTGTTGATCACTTTCCAGGACAAACCTGTAGGCAGATACTAAATTCACCTTCGTTGTTTGGAGAGCTAGCAGACAGATCATAAAGAGCGTATAGGACAGAGCATGAAGTTTACCGTTCATTCTAAGTCAGGGAAGCTGGATGACATGATCAGTGTCTTAAAGTTTACTCTGGATGTTGTATGGTGAGCTGGGAGGTCACAGCACCTGATGCCGAGAAAGCTCCCTGCCGCCATAGACCTTTGGAACCAGGTGTTGTGTATATATATGGTGGTTTGGGGTGGAGGGTCTATTTAATGAAATTGATGCAGGAGCCTTCATCCCAGTGGCTAGAAAGAACTGGACTCTAATAGTGCTGTAGTATTAAAAGAATCAGCAGCCTGGCTGGTGTGGCTCACTGGTTGAGCATTGACACATGCCCAGGTTGTGGGCCCAAACCCCAGTGGGGGGCATATAGGAGGCGGCCGATCAATGTTCTCTCTCATCGATGTTTCTCTTTCTCTCTCTTCTTTCCTCTTTTTCTAAAATCAATAAAGAAAATATATTTTTAAAAAAAGAATCAACAGTTAACTTTGGTTCTTCCTATTGTAGTGGTTCTCAACCTGTGGGTTGCCACCCCTTTGGGGGTCGAACAACCCTTTCACAGAGTCGCCTAAGACCACCAGAAAACACATATTTTTGATGGCGATTCATAACAGTAGCAAAATTACACTTATGAAGTAGCAACAAAAATAATTTTATGGTTGGGGGTCACCACAACATGTGGAACTGTATTAAAGGGTTGTGGCATCAGGTAGGTTGAGAACCACTGCTCTGTTGAATTAAAGCCTCATATAACAAGGCCATACCATGCCAAAGGCAATGAGGTCCACTGTGCCATTTGGCAGAGTTGGGAGGAGAAGTTGTTTGAAGCGATCACCTTTAAGAGTGTTCTCCTGAAGTGGCTTACTTAAGTGATCCAAGAAGAAAGACTGGGAGACTATGTGACATTATCACTCTACTCAGCACTCAGATGCCTTCCAATGATATAGAAATATGCCCCCCTTACCCATGAGGGCTGTAGACAGCATGATGACATTGCCTTCAGGAGCTTTGACTTCTGAAGATCAGCATAGACATTGGTATACATTTTTTTTGTTTGTTTTTTTGCTATAGCCAAAATAACATTCCAAGAAAAAATGGGACATGCAGTCACAGAGTCCTTTGAGTGACATAGCATTTGGGCTACTCTTATAATGTAGCTGGAGCTACAACCTTCTCTTTATTCAATAAAAGAAGGGACGGCATTTGAATTTTTACCATGTTATCTACCAGCTCATGAGCTGAGAGATAGCTAGATGTAAAATAAAAATGGAGAGCTACATCTTTTGAAATAAGGAAACCCTAGAGGGAAAGCAAATGATCTGAAAGAGAACCAATATTGAAAAAGCACAAAACCATACTGGGGCTGAAAAATTCATGGATTTAGGAGAAGAGAACAATGAATATGTGAGTAGTTTTATATTTTGCACATATACGAAATCTCCAACCTCTTTTTGTTCTCATGCAAACCCCAGGGATTCGTGTCAGAGTGGACAAAAAAGTGATAAAGAATGTCCTTAGGGGAAAAACAAAGTGGGAAAAAGAGGGTAAGTGATGCTGGGCACATTTTCCTGTGCAAGAGGATGAGTTTTCCTGTGGAATGTTGATTAGCAGATGGAGGGACTTGATGTCAGAATCAAGTCACAGAAGAACAGAAACTAACAACCATGCAACATCCTGCTGCTGGTGGTTGAAGTCTGGTAGGTTGTGTTTTGCACTGCCTTGTATGACACAACTTCTCCCAGGCTACGTGGACACATTCACAAAGGACATGATTATTGGAATGATTCATGGCCTGTCATGTGTGGAGAGATAGGGGTGCCTGAACTCACATCTGAAATCTCTTTCCAGTGATTTTTACAAGTAGGTATCATTGTGGCACAATATTTTAAAAATATGTATTTACTCAATACTGTAATTAATAAATACAGCCCTCTTCAAATGAAATCAGAGGAGGTTTTAGGTAGAGACACTTTTATAGATTCTATAAGGACACCATCATATAGGTAGTAAATGTTTATATTTTTATAGAAATATTGATCAATATGCTATAATCATTTTTATATTCACAACCTCATCTCATTTCTTTATCCCCAAAACAAATTTTTTACAGCTTTTCCTCAATGTTATGCTCCTTCGGCCATTTAAAAAGACTTTAATTTTCTTCAGTGTTATCAAACAGATCAATACTCCTAAGTTTATGACTCCAAAGTTTCTTTGTATGGTGCAATCTCGTACTTTCTGAGTGGTAAGGAATTTTTAAGTACTGCTATTTTCTGAGCAGGCTTTTATCAGTGGGGATCCCAGTACGAAAAGTAAAGGAAGATGAGTTACAAAGCATCTCCAGGGAGGCAGGGGTCGGATTTGATTTTACGTGACCAGAAATATCTTCATTCTTATGCTGTCTATCTAATTCTTAGGGAGTTAGAGTTAATAATTGCCTCTGGCATTTCTAGAGTGAAAACTTCATGCAGGACCAGGTAGTAGCATTCCAGTCTCCTCGCTGTCAACAGTGACAGCTCCTACCATGAACCAAACATGCTCCCAGTGGACCCTGGCTTTGAAATTTAGAGATGTGTGCAACAGTGAGAGAGCCAGGGACAAGAGACAAGGAGCAGTTTTGATACAGAAAGGGAGAGAGAGTGTTATACAGGGGACTCTGTTAATGTCTCTCGTGTGAGGCTGAACACATGCAGCATCCAGAACCCTGCACTGTAATGAATGATGGGCAGCGCTCATCCATTTTCTTCTTTTGTCATGTTTATGCCCAGGGATTAAATATTTGATCATTTTTCTTTTAATGGACTTAAATAAATGGACAAGCTATTGAGAGCTACAATACCTGCAGGTGTAAAATTAAGAAAAAAAACAACAACCCCGAAACAAAACAGAGTGAGATTAAGTTAGGGGTCTGGAGATATTTTTCTGCTTTTTCCAGGCATGCTATGTCATCCAAGTCAATTTGGTGGCAAAAGAATTGATTTATGGTTGAGGACAAGGAAATCTGTCAGAAAAGTCAATGCAGCCCACAAATCTATCTTGGCAAAAGAAAGGCAGGAGGAGGAGAGAGTCCTAAAGAAAGCCCTTTCAGAGTGCGTGGTTGTAAGTCAGCCGGAGTGTTTGGTCCAGGTTCATCCAGCAGACACGTAATTGATTTTCACAGAACTCTCTTCTTTAAAGATGCTGTTGTGGAAATCTTTGGGTGGTGGGGAAGGATGTACGGATCACAGTTCCTATGTTGTCTTCAGGGCAGGTGGAGACTCTGAAGGCTCTTGCAGTACAGACTCTGCACCAGGTGTTGGGCTCTCACCCCCCAGCCCAGCCCTGTTCCGCAGGTGCGCAGCGACCAGACGCTGTGGCCCAGCTAAGTGTTGGGCTCTCCGATTAATTTATTAAGCTTGACTCCTACCCCCTAAAACACGAGGAAGCCTCACCCAAGGACTCCACTCCACATGCCCTCAGTTGCCTGCTTAGTTAAGTTCAGAAAAGTATATTAGGCATCCATTTCCAACCGTCATGTCAAAGGCATTCAGGTTACCTTCCATGTTAGAAATCCTGGCCGCAGCAGGAGACTAAGGGGAACATTTGATCATTTCACTTATTAGAGGTGGATGTGGGGATAGAGGAGGAGGATGAAGAAAAGACGAGGCTTGTAAACCCGCGCGCGGGTGCGCACACACACACACACACACACACACACACACACACACACACAGAGGTACCTGTAAACACATGCATATTCGCATATCCAGTTGTTAAAGTTTCTAGTGGGCTGTTTCCTCCTCAGAGGATATAGCCTGCATCTAAGGAGAGCTGAAGGCTGGAACCCTGTACAATCTGGATTGGTTCCCTATCTCCCAAACCTCTCCAGTCTTCTGAAATTGGGTGTGATGACCTTGTATCCCATCATGAGCATCAGCATCCTCCACCCTGAGATGGTGAACTATCCCAGGGGCCACAGTCAACCAAACACACCAGCACTGCCTACAGACTAACCCAGCTCACCCTCGGCCTCTAATCACCTTTCAGGGTGCTGGGCACGCCCCCTCCAGCCTAGCTGTGCTGAGAAGGTGTGGACCACCGGCAGAGCGCTGTCAGGGAAATGAATGCAAGTGCACATTCCTGGCTTTACCACGGAGATTCTGACTCAGCCCAGGAATCTTTTAAAAATAAGAGTCCCAAGGGCTTCTGACTCAAGTGCTTTGATACCGCATCTGAGCATCCGGAAAAACACCATTCCCCTCAAAGTGTGGCCTGAAGCCTTCTCATAAATGTTTCCATTAAAAAAAAAATTACACACAGAGAGTATTGTAGTGTTTTATAAACGATCAAACTGAAGGGACCTTTAACCATTCTGTTCTCTTGTATCCTTTCTAAATATCATATTTTACCTTCTAGGTTTAGTCTTCTGCCTTGTGCATTTTTTCCTCCTTGTAGTTCTATGTGCCTTGGGTGTTGACACTGTTTGTCTTTTTAAAGCATATTCATGCCCTGTTTTTACCACTGGGTCTTTGCGAGATCTGAACTCATAGAGCTTGTCTTCAGCTGAGGAAACTGAGGCACAGAGACAGGAGGCGACTAGTCTAAGTGACTATGGTCAGAGCCATTTATCTCAGTTTTGATACTCAGAGGTACTTCTAGGCCTGATTTATGACACTGTTTGCCTTAAAGCTTAGTCATATTTGTCCATGGTGGATGGGGACCTTTGGAAGCCACCTAGAACTTTCTCCTGCTCCCAGGGCATCTAAACTAGGCCAGCGGAAGGAGGGTGTCACTGGTTAGGTGCCTTGAAAAGAGGTCTTATAGTCAGGTGGCCTTCAGAGACATTACTCTGCAAGGGACCAGCAACTGTTCTCTGACATCTCCAGCCAAATCTAGGGTGGCTCAGGTTTGGGGCAGGGTTCTCTGAGGTCCTTTTAGAGCAACTGGATTTCTCTCCATGGTGTAATTAATTGCTCCATTCCCTGTGCAGGCTGGCCTGGATTTCCATCCTCTGCTGGGTGCAAGGTCACACTTGCGATCAGCAAGAGATAGAGATTGAGCCAGGATATACATCTCTTGAGTTATCCTATGGGGTGGAAAGAACCCTCGGAGGAGTCAGAAGACCTGGCTTTGCATTCTGCACCGAGCTTTGTGACCTTAGATAAGTGGCTTAACCTCTCTGAGGTTTCTTCAACTGTGAAATGCAGATAACAGTGCTTAACTCATGGGACAGTTAGTTATACTAAAGGTATCTGTGGTGAAGCAGTATCTGACCTTGTTGATCACGTGCGTGTTCCGGGAATGCTGGTTTCCCATACTCTCTGTCTCATTTGGGGGGCATGGCTCTTCTCAGGTGCAATCTGACAACAAAGACCCTCTCTATAACTGCTGTGATGCAACATCTCTTTAGAGAGGGTAACAGCTGTAAGGTAGCATTCTGCCGCTGAATCTTTGACATCGGCAAGCAATTTCTGTTTTAATTGCAAGGACATCTCTAATATCAGTAAGAGCTTTCTGGAATACCTTCCTAGGCACCCAGAGGAACGGCGATATCACACCCAGCCACAACCTTTGGTGCTGAGATCTCTCCTGCTGCCCCTCGTTGTCCCAGACTCAGCTCTCAGAAGCCGGAAGAAGATTCTGTACCATCTCCTGGGCACGGCAGTCACCCTGGGCCAGATCCAGCTTGAGCCTCAAAGACTTGGTTCCTCCTTCAAGGAGGTACCCCTGACTCTGGAGAGAACTTCTGGGGCCCATCAACAAAATCCAAGAGGGTTCTGATGCTGCCCCAAAGGGAACTTCTCAGCTGTTGATGGCGGTGATGCCAAGTCCATGTGGCCTACTTGGGCTGCTGAGCCTTTTCTCAAGGGATAGCCTTTCAGCCAAAATCAAAGAAGAAGGGCAGGTACTGTTTTACTTACATTTCAGAAAGCTCTTAATGGACATATCCTTACAGTGAAAACAGAATTGACTGCTAATGTCTAAGATGAAACTCCATCTCTGGTGAAACTCTGAAATAGAAGCTATTTGATTCTGCTTTTAAGATCAGTATAGATTGCAGCATCTCTGTGGGTGTTTGCTTTTCTTGAGACTTTTTGAGTCTGAGAAGGTTATTAATAGCAGCACTTTACAGTAAAATCCTTTGCTTCCTATCACTCAAAAATAGGACTGGAGGAAACTAAAATATCATATTATTGTTCTGTGTTTCAAAACAGAGCAGAAAACTATTCAAAGACTAGAAAGGCTAGTGTGAGAATCAGTTGCAGAAAGTAAAAGGCAGGGGCTGATCATTGGGTGTGGCTCCTCCCACCCCTGCAGCAGGAGACTGCAGTCCCCAACTGTCCCTCAGTCTAGGGAGGGGACATGTACAACTACAAAGGCAGCCTGGAGCCCGTCCAAGGGCAGAAATCCCGAGCAGGACACTCGTGCTGCTGCATATTCATGGATGCAGATCAGGCTCCAGGACTACAGCTCTTGACTCTGAGATTGTAGATCTGTGAATTATCTGAGTTTTCTGCAAATTCCTGCAGATTATATTAGCTAAGACGGCAAACAGAGAGTGAACACCTGTAGGTTCTTTCTTCATCCGTGTTTGAGGGATGGATACTTCTTAGAGAGAAGGCCCCACGCTGAGTCCTTTGGTCTGGGCTGGGACAGGGCTTCAGCAGCAGAAGGGACTGGGTGCCCTGTGACACAGAGTCTTGGTGAGTCACTCACACCCTTGGATGGTCATAGCTGAAGTAGGGCGATTTTAGTCATTACTGTATCTTTAGACACTAGCACAGTGACTGGCACATACCACAGGATCAGTAAATATATACTGTTGGGTGGTTTCCTGAACGGGCTCATTAGTTTATTAGCTTTGTCCCTACAACTGTTCTATAAACTTTCCAAAGGCAGGGGCAGATAAAAATATTAATAATAGGAGTTACTATTTATTGATTGCATACTCCAGGTAACAGGATCCATGGGAGGCATACCTCAGACACAATTTCATTCACTCATCCCCATAGCTCTTTGAAATTATTGCCTTTTAGCAGATTAAGAACCAGTTTCAGAGAAGTTAAGCAACTCAGCCGTGGTCACACAACCCATCCAAGGCAGAGCTTAAATTCCTATCTATGGCTGTTTGAGGCCAAAGCACAGGTTTGTAATTCCAAGGCACATTCATGACTGTTTTCTAGTTCATGCAGTGGTTTGCAGACAGTTAAAATGTTGTGAGTGTTAGATATCAGCGATGCTTGGCAGGGCTGACTTAAGTAAAGACTTGGAGGAAGTTGCTTCTCCCCCAACTGACCCCTATTTTTATTTAAAACATCCGTAGTGCTGTTCTAAGGCTATCTCACTGCCCGCTGCCAAACCCCATCCATGTCTGTCCATCCCAGGAAGTGGTCCACTCCTGTTTGTCCCCAGACATCATCACAAAAACTTGTTTTAGTTTTGTTGTTGTCAGTTGACATTTTAAAAGCTTTTGATGAGCCAAATTCCACACTGAGCTCTTGCGATAGGCTGTTTTACAATCCTAACATTGACCCTATGAGTTAGGTTCTATCGTTAGCCTCATTTTAATGATGTGGAAACTGAGTCTTTGGAAGGCTAAGTTACAGGTAACATGGCCAAGGTCTTGGATGGGACCTATCTCACTGTGATCATCCACTTGCTCTTTGCTCCTGAGACAATGACTAAATGGACTGTGGTCCCACCCAGACCTTCCAGGCATTGGTTTCAAAGCTGCCCCTCATCATTTGTCCTTCATCAACTACTTGCAGACAGCAGACCCTAAGGCTCAAAAAGCCCCCAGTGACCACTTCCTGAAGTAGACTTCCGAGCAGGGACCTGGTCTCCTGACTCCTAGACAACTGCTCTCTTCATTGCAACAGATTAACCTTCACGAGCAACACATTTACTCTGAACAGGCACCTTTCACCAGGGAGACTCCGTTGTAGGATCCCAAGGGGTTCTTTGGGGCAGAAAGACTGTTTTTGTATTCCCTGGACTTTCTGCTAAGGCTGCCTGCCCTCTTTAGCTGGAAACTGACTTCTCTTTAATCCATGTGATTCCTACAGGGGCCTAGAGGCATGTCAGAGGGGCACAGAACGGGCAGTGTTGTAGGGACCTTGGATATAGAAACTCATCTTTCTTCTTGTAGAGAAGCATTCTTTGGAGGTTCAACATTTACTTTAGTTTCATTTTTGTATACTGTGTAAAATTAAATTCAGGGTTGTTTTTTTGTTTGTTTGTTTTTGTTTTTGCTTAATCCTCAATAGAAAAATAGGATGTTTTTCTATTGATTTTTAGGCAGAGTGAGGGAGGGAGGAAGAAAAAAAAAATCTATGTGAGAGAGACACATTGATTGTTTGCCTCCTGCACACACCCAAACCAGGGCTGGGGATCGAACCTGCAACCCAGGTACGTGCCCTTGACCGGAAATTGAACCCAAGACTCTTTGGACCAAGGGCTGATGTTCTAACTGCTGAGCCAAACCGGCCAGGGCTAAAATTTAGCTTTTTTAATGAAAATGGTTAGTGTAGTATGATTTCTTCTAGTGTAGTATGGTTATTTTGTCTTTCTAGCCCTTCCCCCATTTATCTATTTTTCAAGTACATAAATGTGGAAAAAAATGATTTCTACCAAATAATGATACTATTCTTTCCCCCCATACTCCCCTCCCCCCAAGTGGTGATATAGTCAGAATTTTTTTGTTGTTTTTTGGTACTTTTATGTTTTGCTTACTTTTATATTAATAGTTTTAATATATATTTTTAAATGTCATGCTTTCTTTTTTAAAGGGGTAAAAATTGGCTGGCTTTCAAAGGGAGAAGGACGCAGTGCTAGGCCATTTCCTGCTTCTTGGGAGGGTTCCCAAAATGTGGAGCCGGCTGGACCCCCTGCGTCAGAAGCTGTCCTGCACTCAGGCGGACCCTCTGTCATGTTTGTGGGGGCAGTCCCCGCGTGGGCCCTGCTCACAGTGTAATCAGTGCTAGTGCTTTCTGTCACCAGGGTTTGAACAATGAATCCCATGGTCACTCTGCCTACACCGGGGCGCATGGCCCCCAGCAACGGCTCCGGCCTCCTGCTGTTCGCTGATAAACACGTGGAGCCTGGGCGCAGAGCCTCTTTGGGGATAAGTGTGCACCCCGCGTGGGCACAGCATCGAGAGAGAAGCTGCCTGTCAGCATAATTGCCTATGGCTGCTAGGAAGGAATCGCAGTGCTGCCCCCAGAGGGTAGGTGTGGGCAGAACGGCGGATGACAGTCACTCAGCTGCACTAGGTCCTCGGCTGTAGCCTCCCCCTCTGACCAGGATTGCAATTTCAGAGCGAGGATGCAGTGGTCCCAAAGGCATGTTCTCTGTTGGGAGCCTAGCAACGAGACAAAGCCAGCATCGTCCTCTCTCTCGGTTCTTCACACATGCTCGCACTACTCCCCATCACCCTCGTGGAAAAGCCAAGGCTGTCACTGCTGCTCACAGACCCCAGGTCTGGCTCCATTCAGGTTCCCAGCTTAGCTGCTGCTGAACCTTTCAGTGACCCAGCATGAGGACAGACTCTGGGGGAGACCCTGCGCTCTGGAAGGGCTTCTCTAGCAGGCCTCCCTCAAGTTCTCTGAGCAAAGCTCTGACTCTTCAGGGAGTCCTCTCTCTTTTCCTCCCTCCCTCCCTCCCTCCCTCCTCCCTCCCTCCCTCCCTCCCTTTCTCCTTTCCTCCCTTCTTCCCTCCCTCCCTCCTTCCCTCTCTCCCTTCTTTCCTCCCTCCTTCCCTCCCTTCCTCCCTCCCTCTTTCCCTCTCTCCCTTCTTCCCTCTCTCCCTTCTTTCCTCTCTCCCTTCTTTCCTCTCTCCCCCCCTCCTTTCCTCCCTCCCTTCCTACTTCCCTCCCTCCCTTCCTACTTCCCTCCCTCCCTTCCTTCCACCTTCCCTCCTTCCCTCCCTCCCTTTCTTCCTTCCTTCCTCCCTCCCTTCCTTCCTTCCCTCTTTCTCTCCCTTTTTCTTTCCAGTCACCTATTATTAATATTATCCAAGTAATCCTTAGAGTACTTCTTGCTTCCCCATCCGTGTTAGAGATAAGGAAAACCAGCCTATAAGACAGTAGCTGATGCAGAAACCTCAGATGTTGGCAGAGCTGGGATGTACATGCAGGTCTGTCTGACCCTGGAGTCACTAAATCATATACTAGTATGTGCCACTGTTTCTCATGAGCAAGAGTGTGGAAGACTGAAACTGCGTCACCTTGCGGAGCAGGTTGTGGCACAGGGTCACAGTCTTGTCCACTGGCACATGGTAAAAGCTGACTGAGCTGTCCTGGGCGAATTGGAACATGGATACTTTAGGGAAAGAGACATTAAGGGACCAGGGTTACTAAGTGGTCCTTGTAATGTTTGAGTTAAACAACTCAAAAACTGTCCATGTGGGTATATTAACCATTTCTTTCCCAAGTAGATCATTCAGTATTCAAAGTAAAGTTCAGGGGCAAAAAGTGCTATTTGACAAGCCACATTATAGCTATGGCGAGAAATGATTCCCCTTCGTCATCAATTTCAGTACTTTTCTTCAGGACCTTAATTTGGATTTAGGGTTTTCCCATTAGCTATATAAATGGGATTAATGACATGATTCCAGCAGAGAACATAAGGTACTTAGGGAACTGTTTCAGCCAGATGATGCATTATTATTATTAGTGAGAGGTAGAAATATTAGCATTTATATGGGTCTTTATTTGCAGAGACGATCCTGCTGGCTTATTCACACACATGTTATAATCCTAATGGTCATTTGGCATTCTTCCGTTTGTCATGCTCGTATATACTCACAACATTAACATTTTTATAGTACTAAGGACAACTACGGTCCACGGAAGCCTGCAACTGCCTGTGTTGTGTGGTTCATAAAACGTTAGTCTCCCCTGCAGAGGATCCTGAAGGGGGTTGTCCACCCTACAAGGCCTCTCCTGGGACATGTGGGTACAGGGACTCTAAAGTCAGTCTTCTGGGGGTTCCAAAATGGTGGCAGAGTGAATGGAAGCTACACAGACCATCTCCAAGGACCAAACTTGAATTACAACAAAAATAAAGACAAATCGTCAGGAAAAAGCAACAGAAAAGCAGTTTGCGAAGACCATATAACCAAGGGCACTTACTCAATCCTGGAGTCCCCAAAGAAGAAGAAAATAAGCAAGGGTTAGAGAATATATGTGAAGAAATAGTGACAGAAAACTTCCCTAATTTGGTGAAGGAAGAAGGCATTCAAGTTCAAGAAGCACAGAGAGCCCCAAGTAAGAAGAACCCAAACAGGCCCACACCAAGACATAGTAATCAAAATGCCAAAAATTAAAGACAAAGAGAGAATTCTAAAAGCACAAGAGAGAAGCAACAGATTACCTACAAAGGAACCCCCATAAGACTCTCAGCTGACTTCTCAACAGAAACACTAAAGGCCAAAAGGGAATGGCATGAGGTATTCAAGGTCATAAAAACAAGGATCTGATTCAAAGACTACACTACCCAGCAAGGCTATCATTCAAAATAGAAGGTCAAATAAAGAGCTTCCCAGACAAAAAAACATCAAACCAGCACTGCAAGAAATGTTGAAAGGACCACTGTAATGAACAGGGGAAATAGGAAGAAAAATATAACCACACTAAACAAAAATGGCAATAAACAAGTACATATCAATAATCACCTTAAATGTAAATGGACTGAATGCTCAGATAAAAAGACACAGAGTAGCTGATTGGATAAGAAAGCATGACTTATCTACATGTAGTTTACAAGAGACCCACCTCACAACAAAAGACTCACATAGGTTGAAAGTGAAGGGATGGAAAAAAATCTTCCAAGCAAATGGAAAGGAAAAAAAAGCTGGGGTAGCAATACTCAAATTGATAAAATAGATTTCAAAATGAAGGCCATAACTAGAGACAAAGAAGGCCACTACATAATATTGAAAGGATCTATTCAACAGGATGATATAACCTTGATAAACATATATGCACCCAATATAGGAGCACAAAAATATATTAAAAATCTTCTGGAAGACTTCAAAGGAGAAATCAACAGCAATACAATCATAGCAGGGAACTTCAACACCCCGCTGACATCACTGGATAGATCCTCTAGACAAAAAATCAGCAAGGAAACAGAGACTCTAAATGAAGCACTAGACCAAATGGATTTAATAGATATCTACAAGTTCAAGAAGATTGGAATCATATCAAATATCTTCTCAGATCACAATGGCATGAAACTAGAAATCAATTGGAACAAGAACATGCAAAGACATTTGAACACATGGAGGCTAAATAGCATGTTATTAAACAACAAATGGGTTACTGAGGAGATCAAGGAAGAAATTAAAAACTTCCTGGAACCCAATTAAAACGAACACACAACAACACAAAACCTATGTGATACAGCGAAAGCAGTTCTGAGAGGGAAGTTCATAGCACTACACACCTACCTCAAGAAGCAAGAAAAATCTCTAATAGACTATCTAACCTCACAAATTAAAGAACTAGAAAGCAAACAAAAAGAAAACCCCAGAGCAAGTAGAAAGAAGGTAATAGTAAAGATCAGAGCAGAAATAAATGACATAGAGACCAAAAAAAAACCCAAAACAAAACAAAACAATTCAAAGGATCAATGATACAAAGAGCTGGGTTTTTTTTGGAAAAGATAAACAAGATTTATGGACCTTTAGCTAGTCTCACCAAGAAAGAGAGAGAGAGAACCCAAATGCACAAAATCAGAAATGAAAGAGAAGTAACAATTGATACCACAGACATACAGAAGATCATTAACAGCTACTATGAACAATTATATGGCAACAAATTCGACAATCTAAGAGAAATGGACAAATTTCTAGAAACACATAGTCTCCCAAAAATGGACCGGGAAGAGATAGAAAACTTGAACAGACCAATAACAACAGAAGAAACTGAAGATGTAATCAAGACTCTCAGCAACTCATGAAGCCATAAAAATCCTAGAAGAAACTGTAGGCAACAAAATTTCAGACATCATACGCAGCAGAATTTTCACTGATACATCACCTAAGGCAATAGAAACAAAGGAGAAAATGAACACATGGGACTACATCAAACTCAAAATTTCTGCACAGCAAAAGATACAATCATCAAAATGGAAAGACAACCCACTCTATGGGAGAGCATAATTACCAATGATACATCAGATAAGGGGTTAATTTCCAATATATATAGAGTGCTCATATAGCTCAACAAAAGTAAGACAGAGAACTCGAAAAATGGGCAGAGGAACTAAATAGACACCTCTCCAAACAGGACATACCAATGACTAAGAGACATATGAAGAAATGCTCAATATCAATAATCATCAGAGAGATGCAAATTAAAACAACAATGAGGTATCACCTCACACCTGTCAGAATGGCCACCATTGATAAATCATCAAACAACCAGTGTTGGCGAGGGTGTGGAGAAAAGGGGACTCTGATAAACTGCTGGTGGGAATGCAGACTGGTGCAGCCACTATGGAAAACAATATGGTGTTACCTCAAAAAATTAAAAATTGCACTTCCATTTGTCCCAGTGATCCCACTTCTAGGAATATACCCTAAGAAGCCTGAAACACCAATCAGAAAGAATACATGTACCCCCATGTTCGTAGTAGCATTATTTATAATAGCTAAGATCTGGAAACAGCCCAAGTGTCCATCAGTAGATGTATGGATAAAAAAGCTGTGGTACATATACACAGTGGAGTACTATGCAGCTGTAAGAAAGAAATATCTCTTATCCTTTGAGACTACATGGAGGGACCTGGAAAGTATCATCCTAAGTGAAACAAGCCGAACAGAGAAAGACAAGTTTCATATGATCTCACTTATTTGTGGAATATAATGAACATAACAGTCTGAGGAAGGGGGTAGTCCCAGAGATATGGAAGTGGGGTACAGACTGACAATCCCCAGAAGAGGGGGTGGGGGGAGAGATAAACCACAGAACTTATATGCATGTGTGCATGAACAATGGACAAGGACGGGGACAGGATGGGGTGGGTGGGGGAGGTAGAATCAGTGGGGGAAAAAGAGTAACATCTGTAACACAAATAAATAAATTAATTAATAAAATTAAAATCAGTCTTCTGGCCCTGGTTGGTTTGGCTCAGCAGTTAGAGCTTCGGCCTGCAGACCGGAGAGTCCTGGGTTCAGTTCCTGCTAAGGGCACGTACCTCAGTTGTAGTTTGTCCCCGGCCCCGGTTGGGGCTGTGTGAGTGACAACCACTCGATGTGTCTCTCTCACATCAATATTTTTCTCTCTCACTTCCTCCTTCTCTCCCTCCCACGCTATCTGAAGATAAATGCAAAAAAAAAAAAAAAAAATCAGTCTTCTGTTGGTAGAAAGTTCACTGATGCTTTTCCTAGCTCACTAGAGACATTCTGTGTGGGGCAGCTTCCCCACTGAGCAGCAGGGAGTCGGGGAGTTAGGGTGGTGGTGATCTTTAACTTCTAGTCACACATTTTTAAATACTATATTTGCTCTATTTCTCTAGTTTTTAATTAATTAAAACAGACTTAGCTTTTTTTTTGAGGTGTTTTATCTTCAATTGACCAGAGCAGTAGAGTTTATCTGGGGAACACGGGATAGAAGTGGGTTTGCTATGGATAATGTTTTATATCACTTCACATTATATGTCATTTCTAAGACCTCTATTTCTTGTTTTACAAGTTAGAAGACAATGATAACAAGAACAACACTAATAAGACACTTATCACAAAATTATTCACTCTATCTCCCTTCACCATTTTCACGTCTCCAACCACCTCCTTCTCCTCTGGCAACCATCAGTTTGATCTTTGTTTCTACGAGTCTGTTTTTGTTAAAGAATGAAGTCTTGCCATTTGCGACAGCATGGATGGACCTAGAGGGTACTATGCTAAGTGAAATAAGTCAGATGAAGGAAGACAAATATCATATGATTTCATATATATATATATATATATACACACACACACACACACACACATATGTACACACACACACACACACGTGTATATATATCAAAACAAACAAAAGAAACCTTACTTTCAAACAAATGTTCATTCATTCATTCTAAATAAGGATGTGACTAATAAAACTCTCCTGCCAAACATATTTGCCTTTGCCCCTTCCCTCTGGACAATCAGTAATTATTTCTTTTATTCAGGTACCAACACTTATTACTTGGAACTTCATTATAGGGTAATTTTATTCTGCCATAAGTAGTTACTTATAATTTTTATATTCCCACTCAATTGCAAGCTCTTTAAAAAAGAAACATGTTATTTTTTTATTTCATACAACTCTAGATTTTTATCACAATACTAAGCATAGAATGTGTTCTAGATAAATGTGTATGTTCAACTGAATTGCATTGGAATCATTTTTTAAATTATGGAGGTTATACATGCCATTGTAAAAAAATTTTTTTGGAAAAATAGAACAAATGAAAATAATTTATAATATATTCACTAAAGGTAATTATTTTTAATATTATAAACAGCTTTAGTAAGGTATACCATATACCATATAGAGAGTATGTGTAAAATTCAATGGATTTTATTAAGTTTATACAATTTTAAAATAATCACCACAATTTGGTTTCAGGACATACCTGCCTTCCCCCTACCCCCATTCCCTTGTACTCATTTAAATCATATTGTAATAAATATATTTAAGACATATAGCTGGCTATCAAATTCTATGTAGAATTATATAGTTAAGAAAAGAAAATTATTTTCTAATATAAATATCTCCCCAGTGTAATTAGGAACATAAAATGTAGTCATTTGAATCTCTGCTTTATAGTCTGCTAATAATGTGCTCCAAGTCACTTTATTCACTCTAATTTCATTCCAAAATAAACTATAATGGAATAGACAGATTTGTGTATAATTTTCGGAAGTAAAAAAAAAAAGCAGTAATATTTATTTTCATTAGTAGAATCACTGGATTTTGACATATTGCATATCATGTGATGGTTTTTGAAATATTTACAACTTTGTTTCCCCAAAACAGCATATGAGTGATTATTAACACCTTTGAATTTACAAGATTTTTGTAATTAAATAAAACGATACAAAGTTTTGCAAATCTGAAGGGTGACTCTGGAGAATGTGGTTGTTTATCGGGATCTGATTGGTCGTTTTGGGCAGGTGGCGTGCTCCTGCAAGAGAGTGAGCTTGGGGCTGAGATCAGCCTAGGACGAGCCAATCAAGCCCCACACCTGGGGCTGCCCCTGCCCAGGGCTCTCCTTTCCCACATCTTGCAACGTTGAACCCTGCTAACTCTGCTCCCTGTAGCCCAGCTGGGATTTGATTGGGGTTTTCAGAACAAGACACTTGCAATCCAAGCATTTGCTTGATTTTTTTTTTTTTGTATTTTGGTACGTGCCCCTAGTGGGAACTGAACCCGGGACTCTCTGGTCCGCAGGCTGATTCTCCACCCGCTGAGCCAAACTGGCCAGGGCATTTTGCTTGATTTTTAAATAATACTTTCTGGAAGTAGCGAAACTCAAATGAATGTAGAGGCTAGGCTGTAGAAGGTAAACAGAGCCACCTGTTTGGGGAGCTTGGAGGGTTTTTAACTTAATAGTCAACATTCTCTGCAATGGACCTGTTCAGCCTTCTCTCTCACGGCACTTCATTTAGGTTCTTCCCTCCTGTCACCCCAAATCTACTGCCACCTTCCTGCTGAATCTCCTCCCTCTACTGCCATCCATATACTCCTCATCCTTTAGAACTTGGCTTACCAAGTTCGTATGATGTGCATTTTCTCTTGTTGCTACACTTCTTCACCATCTTTGGTGCACAGTAATCCTAATTAATTATCCTAGCTTTCCCTCCATTGAATGCATAGCATTTTTTTGTCATTATATAATATGGTAGTGGAGTGGGCATGCTCTGAAGTTGGCTGGGCTTGAAGTTGGCTGGCTCTGTTACTTCACCGAGGCGTCTTACAATGTTTCTGAATTGCTCTGAACCTCATTTTCTCTTGTGTGTAAAATAGAATTAATCATAATGCCTACCTCTTTGAGTTGTTATGAAGACCAACAAGTCGATACTATTTTTTTTTTTTTTGAGCAAAACCTAGCAAATGGTTATTTATCTTTTACATGAATTACTTTGTTTTACCCAATGTCTCATAAATTGTTTGAGAGTAGCAATTGTATCTTCCATATCTTTGTATTCTCAGAGGCAGAAAGTAAGTAAGTTATTGTTGGTACTTCCCAGGCAAACAAAAGTGACTTCAGAGAGGCTGTGGCTCACTAGCTGTGGAGCTGACTTAGGATGCAGCTCTGTGTTCCTTCAACTTTTACCATTTTGTCTGACATCAATAGTATTATTTTTCCTAATGTAATAGTAATAATATTGATAGTCATAACATAGATGTCTTCAAGGTGTGTTATGCACAATATATATATGTGCAAAAAAGCCTGCTTATATATGCAATGTTAAGCATTTTATATTATGACCTAGATAATTTTCTTCCCCTTTCCCCCCAGGCATCCTATCCCACTGCATGAAATACATTTAATTGCTGTTTTCTTAACTTTAAATGAGATACAAGAAAGAGTGTTCAATCAAAACGATTCTAATGGGCTATAAACATAATCGTAACTCCATTCCACCCACATTATTAGAAGAGCTAATTGGACCTGCAGAGCCACTAGCTAAATACATTGGTTTATGCAGTAAATTTAATTTCCTCCAAAATCAGCCCCCTGCAGGAGCAGTTGAAGGAGACAGGAAGGAGTGAGGATTCTGAGTAGAACTTCAAAAGATAAATTTGGTATCATTTATGTGCTTTTGCTCGATAGAGTTAGAAAAAGATATTATTACTTAAATTAAAAAAAACACAACGAACATAATATAATGTACACAGATAATTCTTCTCAAATGAGAAGAAATAAGAAATTTTATATCGCAGTTGAGCTCAGCCTAAAGCAATTGGGATGGAATTCCCCTCCTCCCTGTCATCTTCCTCCCAAATCCTTCATAATTATTGTCTTTAAGAGTTTGGAGAATTAGGCTTTTTTTCTTTTTTCTTTTCCTTTTCTCCTTTGCAATCCTTGCTGTATAGGCATGCCTGTCTCATAGGAAAGAACACAAAATAAAGCAAAATCATATTTATTCAGATTTAATGTGACTTAAGTATTAACAGACTTCTTAATACTTATTTAGAAGTTTATTTAGACTTTACTAACTTAGAATTTGTGCAATTCAGTCTAGTTACCTGATTTATCTTTGGCAAGTCTGGATACCTTTGCAGATCTCATCTCTTTTCACCTGTGAAAGGGGTGAAGGGTCACACAAAGATTACCTGAGAATGTGTTGCCAAACTAAAGTACTGTACAAGTATGAGAAAAGAATGGGGAATTAAATTCAAGAAACAATAATTTGCATAAATATGAAAAGGCAAATTGGTCTTATTTTATAAGACTGTTTTCAGCCAGTCTGGAAGTATTGTTTACAGCCTAACAATTAATATGCTAATATAAAATCTTCATAATGAGTTCACCAAACAAGGTGCTCTCTGTGGAATATTTTTCTTTAGCATTTAGTTAATCAGATTCTAGTTATTGTGCCTTGTAAATATGCCTCATCATTTTTGCTTTTCACAAAGTCAAAATTATGGTCATTTAGTTCATGCAAATTTGTGAGCCCTGCTTATTGCTTTCTACATCTTGGTTGTCAGCCTCCGATTGGCAAATCCGGGTTGAATTACAAACTTCCATCGCCTCAGAGGGAGAATGCTCCTTTTGGTGAGTATTCTGAACTTCCTTTTTCCTTTGGGATTTCTTTAAGCAGAGAGAAACAGAGCTCAAGTATTACATCCTCTTTCCTTACTCATTGTCAGTACAGCGTTTTATGGGGCACCAGGTGCTATCACAGATTTCGCAAACAATTGAGATCTTTCCTTCCCATGTTATTTGGTGGCTTGAGATATTTTCTTTCTTTTTTTTTTTTATCCTCACCCGAGGACATTTTTTCCATTTTTTTGTTCAGGTAGAGTGGGAGGGAGAGAGAGAGAGAGAGAGAGAGAGAGAGAGACATCGATGTGAAAGGAATACATCGAGTGGCTGCCACTCGCACGACCAACCAGGGCCGGGGACAAACTGCAACCGAGGTACATGCCCTTAGCGGGAACCGAACCCGGGTCTCTCAGGACCACAGGCCGATGCTCTAACCGCTGAGCTAAACCGGCCAGGGCAAGATATTTTCTATCATATTATTCAGTGTATGTCTCAGGAAAGAATCAGTCACCCTGCCACTCTTCTGATCAGCTTGCTGTGGGACTGTTGGTTTGCTCTGTGTGAGTAATGCTCAATTCTATCTTCCCATGGTCTGCACCTAAACATGATTGCTAAGATCACACTCAGCATCATGCTACAAGTTGCTTGGGACAGACTAAAGGAAATTTGTAATTACTAACACTGAACCTTAATTGTTATAAAATTATTTAAGGGCCTTAAAATTCCAGAAGAGGAGATGAATCATATGCATACAATAATTAACAAATAAGAGCAGGATCTGATCAAGGGTTAGGACAAGAATCAAGCTGTCAGAGGAGGCCAGAAACAGATCACTGAAGTATATGATACTTGGGGAAGGCTTCTTGAGTTTGGAATTGGACTGTGAGGTTCATCACCTCTGCTAGCTCATATGGTATTTTTTTTTTTCTTTTCAAATTAGGAAAAGGCTCTCCCTCCATCGTGACTCGTCTCCATGGGTTCAGGGATTTTTGAGAGGAGTAGGACTAGATTCCAGACCCAATTGCTTCTCAGCTAAGAGCTCTTACCCAGTAAATCTCCACAGGTATTTGTGAGACCCCTAAAGAGACCCTTGATCTTCGGCCTTAGGTATAAACCTATTTTGATTTACAGTGCTCTCTTTACCAAACTCTTTGCTGTGGCTTTGTGATCATCCGGGACAGCTCATCTTTGAATCAAGCTCTCTGCTCCTCAGGAAATGATTTTTGATCACCTCTGTTCATTAGGGCTTTTGTAATACCCCACATCCATGAGAACTCTTGTGAGGCGTGGGGGGAGGGGTGTTCAATGGATAGGGGTGAAATTGTTTATAGGGATAAAATAATATTGGGCAAAAAGGGCAAATGGTTGGCTTACATTCTGCTTTTGATTTGAGCAGGAATTTCTAAAAGAAAATTTGGTGAGTACAGTACAAAAAGAGAAAATGATAAACAAATATTATTTATGAATATTGATGCCAAAGTACTAGATAAAATATTAGCAAACATAATTCTATAGCACATTAAGAAAATGACAAGCCATGATTAGTGGAGATTCATTCAATGAATAAGTGATTTACTCAGTATAGAAATATTATTAATATAACAATCTCATATAAGTAGACCTAAGGAAAAAATATCTTGTGATTATCTCCATGTATGCTGAAAAAACTTTCAACAGAATGTAATATCATTTTCTGATTAAAAAAACTTAAGATATTATGAATTAATGAATACTTTCTTGATGCAATAAAATAAAATAATATATATATATCAGTCCTAAAGCCAGCATGTTACTTAAGATCTAGTAGACACTAGAGGCATTTCTAAGATCAGAAACATGGCAAAGATGTCCATTTATCTCTATACATCGTTTGAAAAGTACTAATTTAATTATGCATGCAAATTCAATTAAAAGCATAATAAATTATCAAGAAAGAGGAAAAAAATTAAAGAAGAGCTTAAAAATGGAGGAATATATCACTTTAATAAACTGAAAGACTCAACATTATTATAATGTCAATTCTTGCCAAAGTGTCCTAATGATTTAATGTAATTCCAATTATAATCCCAGCAGGTTTTTGCTGAAAGTTATAAGCTGTTTTTAAAATTTACACAAGATTTTGAATAAATACATACTTTTTTAAAAATAAGAAAACCAGAGAAACTAAACTGCTTAATTTCTAGTCTTTAAAGCTCCAATAATCAAGAGAATGTGTTATTGACTTAGGCATAAATGTATATAGATCCATGGAACTGAATAGAGTGTCCAGAAGCAGACTCTCACATATATGATAATTTGGTTTTACAAAGTTGTCCAGGTAATTCTTTTTTATTTTTATTTTATTGTGGTAAGATTGCTTAACATGAAATCTATCCTCTTAACACATTTTAAGTGTATAACACATTGCTGGCGACTATACAGTGTTGTACAGCAGATCTCTAAAACGTATTCATCTTCCTCAACTGAAACTTTATGTCTATGGATTTAAACTCCCCGAGTCCCCCTTCCCCTTTCTCTAGTCTGCGGGCAACCACCATGCCAGGCTTCAGGTGAGCAGCACTGTAGTCTCCAGGTGATTAATTCTTTTCAACAAATTGAAACAATTTGATCAGACCACCCTATGCAAACAAATGCAGTTAAGCCCTTTCCCTAACACTGTACACAAAAATTAACTAAAAATGGAACATAGACCTAAATATAATAGTTAAAACTATAAAATTTCCAGATGAATACTTAGGATAAACTTTTTGTGACCTTCACTGGGATAGGAAATTCCATGAATAGGACAGAAAACACATGAGACATAAAAAGATGATGAATTAGATAGATGTAATAAAAAACATTTTTTAAAAAATACAAACTGTTATACAACCGAGTAGCACAATGTGCTCAGATTTGTAGAAGATATATCTGTAAAAGGCCTTGATTCTTGGATAAAAAACGAACATTTTAAGCTCAATAATAGAAAACCAAACAACTGAATAAAAATGGGCACAAGATTTGAAAAGACATTTCATTAAAGAAGAGCTAAAAATGGCAAATAAGCACATTAAAGAAAGGTTCACCATCATTAGTCATCAGGAAAATGCAAATTAAAATCAGTGTGCTACCACTGCACACCCACTGGAATGGCCAACATTTGAAATACTGACTATATTAAGTGATAGCGAGCATGTGAGGTAAATGGATACTCATACGCAGCTGGCGGGAGGGCAAAATGGTACAGCCAGGTTGGAAAACTGTTTGGAAATTTTAAAAAAAACATTTTTTTCTTTGTTGATTTTAGAGAGAGAGAAAGGGAGAGGGAGAGAGAGATAGAAACATTGATGAGAGAGAACATCGATTGGCCGCCTCGTGCGTACACCCCACTGGGGATCGGGCCCCCAACCTGGGCATGTGTCCTGATGGGGAGTTGAACCAGCAACCTCTGGGTGCATGGGTTGACGCTCAGCCACTGAGCTCCGCCAGCAGGGCAGTTTGGAAATTTTTAATAAAGTTTAACATACATTTACCATATGGGTGCCATTTTTCCATTTCTGTGTATTTTCAGAAGGCATGAAAGTTATATGTACACATATACTTGTATGCACATGTTTATAACAGCTTTAATCATTATAGCTAATGATTGGAAATGGCTCTCTGGCAACTGATAAATGGATAGACAAATTTTAGTTTATGAAAATAAACTACTGCAATACTATACACAGCAACATGGATAAATCTCAAAAGCATGTTAATGGCAGTAAGTTAGATACCCAAGTTCACAGATTTCCATATTAAGCCAATAGAAAGTGGGTCTGTGATTGTTTGGGATTTGTGTGTAGGAAAATTACTGACCATAGGAAAGAACTTTGGGGGGCAAAGGAAATGCTCTAGGCTGTTACTGTGGTGAAGGTTACACGGCCGTGTCCATTTGCCCAAACTCATCAAACTGTACACCTAAAATGGGTGATTTTTATTAGGTATAAAGTATATGTCAAAAGCTGGTTATTGGAAACATTCTTTTTACTTCTAGAGACAAAGTAATATGCAGTAAAAAAAAAAAAAAAAAAAAAAAAAGCACAGCAGATAGAAATCCATTTTATGGCCAAATAAAATGACAGTCTCTGTAGATGTGGGATTTTATTCTAAGAAGGTGGGAAGTAGATGTGCTATTAGCAGAAAGAGTGATGACTTATCTATGTGAAGCCCACTTCAGACAGCTCATCTATCCCCTGCTCATTAGTTTGATTCAGAGACAGCAATTGCCTTTAAAAAATGTACATTTTTTTTCTTGCAACAAATTCTCTATTTTCCATCATGATACAGTCATGTGCCGCTTAAGGATGGGGATATGTACTGAGAAATGTGTCCTGAGGCAATTTCGTTGTTTGCAAACACCAGACTGCGTTTACACCAACTAGGTGGTAGAACCCACTACACACCTGGGCTGTGTGATGTCGCCAATGGCTTCTCGGCCACAAGCCTGTACAGCATGTCAGTGCACAGAACAACGTGAGATTAAATCAAGCACAGAGAAAACAATGTGATCAAGAGATGCAGTAAACACACAATGTATGAGGCTGCTGCCAGTCTGACAGGGCATACTGTTTTACAGAAATTTTTTTATAAATAGAAAGAGTATACATATACACAAGGGAATACTATGCAGCTGTAAGAAAGAAAGATCTCTTATCCTTTGAGATGTCATGGAAGGACCTGGAGAGTATTATGCTAAGCGACACAAGCCAAGCAGAGAAAGACAAATATCACATGATCTCACTTATTTGTGGAATATAATGAACTAAACGAACTGCTGAACAAAATTAACCCGGGGACATAGAGGTGGGGTACAGACTGACAAGTCTCAGAGGAGGGGTCTTTGTGGGGGAAGCGATAAACCACAGAACTTACATGCATGTATGCATGACTGATGAACATAGACAACAAAGCTGGGGAAGGGGCAGAGGGGAAGGGGAGGAGGGTGTCAATGGGGGAAAAATGAGAAACATCTGTAACAAAAACAAGTTAATAAATAAAAAATTTAAAAAATTTAAAAAAAGAAAGTGCACACTCTAAAATAACATTACAAAGTATGGTATGGTAAATACATAAACCAGTGGCATAGTCATTTAGTATCAGATATTATGTACTGTCCATAATTGTCTGCGCTATACTTTTATAGGGCTGGCAGCGCAGTAGGTGTGTTTTCATCAGCATCACCACCACCATGAGAGTAACGTGTTGTGCACGATGTTAGGAGGGCTGGGACGTTGTTTGGCAATAGGAATTGTTCAGTTCCCTTACCATCTTATGGGACCGCCATCATATATGTGGCCCTTCATTGCCTGAGATATTGTCATGTAGCACATGACTGCATTGTTATCCTGACAAAACCCCAACATCATTGCTGAGATGCCAGAGAGAAGACCTGCCATGCTGGGTCTGGGAGTGAAGGTAGACTAGATGGACAGTGATGTCGCGTCCTGAGTTAGAGTGATGAGCAGGACAGCATGGTCACCAGCACCCCCCACTCCCAACAAAATGTCCCTCAGGAGGGATACGTTAGCATGTGTGCCTTAGGGCACTCTACACAGGTCTGTTGAATTTAAATGGGCAGTTCCCACATTCTAAGCATTTCATAATTATTCTTATAATAAATTTACAATATGGCTATTATCCACTTTACATAAATAATAAGAGAGGCCCGGAGAAGTTTGATAAGTAGGCTACCTCCAACGAGATTTGACCAAGAAGGTATTTAAATTCAGTTATTTTTCTAAAGTTCTCACCGTCTCTACTGCACCAAGCTAAAAAGTACAAGAAAACATAAAAATGGGATGGGGAATGTGTCCGTGTGTGTGGCTGTTTCTCTAACCTCTCGTCTCTTCTGTTTTTTGTCTCTGTCCCTGTGTCTGTCTTGGTACCCGATTTCACCATCTCTCTGCTCCATGGAAGTCTCTCCAACTACCTGCCTTTGTGTGAAAACATAGACTGACTGCAACCAAATATAAAAAATCTTTTGGGTTATTCAACATTATTACAAGAAAATTGAAAATTGGTTTTGGGAAAAAATATGTACTTCTGGAGGGAAATTACTTATCTTTAATGTAACTATAGTAAAGTTCAGATTAAATAATACTTCTTCAGATCTATTTCTTAAAGTCATATTCAATATAAAGGCCTATATTATGTGTGATTAGAAATAAACATCACTTGGAACAGCACTGTCCAGTCTTACCACGTGGGATAAGGTCTCTGGACCGCCAACCACCAACATCCGCTTTTCAGCCTGATGCTGTCTGTGGAGGCTGGGCACGGGACATTGGCGATTCTAGAGAATTAAGGACTCCTTCCAGGCAGTAACCAAAGAAAGTTACTGTACAGACTGACAAGACACTCTAAAATAACATTTGCCCTTAAAAAAGGTACATTAGTGTGTAAGTGGCTTCTTGGTTCCCCCTCCCCCGTCCCTTCTGGGTGATAACACTCAAGAAATATATTTTACTTTGGCTTCAGACCCTTTCTGTGGAGTTACCCCCAGTGGGACCTTGCTTGAAGAGTCCCCTTTATCAGCCTCATTTTCCTACCCTCACTTTGTGTTTTGTGGGATCACCTCCCAAATAAGAATGTTCACTAGCATGCCTTTCTTAGGGTCTGTTTCTAGAAGAAACCAAACTGAGTCTTCTAAGATAGAAGAGGATGTACAGGACCTGGGGACAGAGAGGAGCTGCCTCTCACTGGGTCATTAAATTCTCCAAGTGGGGTGTGTGTGTGTGTGTGTGTGTGTGTGTGTGTGTGTGTGTGAAAACAGCGTTTGGAAATGCCTTAGGAAGTACCCTAGTGGAGATCAACATGCCTCCTCTAATTGTTCCAACACAGCCAGATTTTCTTCTTGGGTTGGGGCCAATGGCTTTATTTGTTTCTGTTTGAGAACCAGATAAAATAGTTGGCTTAATATTAGTCACCATATTGCATGAAAAATTAAAACTTTAAACACTAGAATGACACTGAGAGCTGCAAGCTTGGTGCTCCTACTGTGGGGAAGGGACTGCACAGCCAGTTCCTGTCCCTTGACCCCTGTGGGACACAGCCACTGAGCAGAATAGCAGGGAGCAGCCCTCTCACCGTTTGCACAGTTATCCAGCTCTCTCTCCCTCCGACTCTCCAGATGATTGTAGTCTGAATATGGGGTCATGTTAACTCACGCTCTCTTTATAATGGTTAGCATTAAACCATTTGCATAGCTGATTGCATTTGAATTTAGGCTCTGACTTGTCTGACACCTAATCAAGCTACTTAATCTTTCTAAGCCTCAGTTTACTTCTATGCCAAAAGGGAATAATATTAGGGAACATCCCAAATGCTTGTTATAAGAATCAGATAACAAATGTAGACTATTTAACAAGTGCCTGGCATTTTTTAAGCACCCGTGAAGGCTCACCGCTAATAATTCCCCGCCGCTGGGACCGCTCACCCTGCCCAGGCCTTTGCCCCTGGAGGTCCCCCCTCTCTCACTTCACCCTCGATATTTGTTTCCATTATTCACTTTGGCTCCCAAGGCCTGAAAGTTGACAGGCTGTGTAATAAATGATGTTCTTTCATTTATTTTAGATCAGTGATTTTCAACCTTTTTCATCTCGTGGCACCTATAAATTACTAAAATTCTGTGGCACACCAAAAAATATGTATGTTTTTGCCTATCTGCCAAAAGAAATGGTATAATTTTGATTCGTTCACAGTGGCAGCTATTGTTGTATTGACTGTCGTCATCTTTTTGACAATCTAAGAGAAAAGAAGTCAGTGCCCCTGACTAAATAGTCAGGTATTGCATGTTTTAAGCATTCTTGTGGCACACTGGTTGAAAACTGCTGGCTTAGATAGTCGGCAGTGTATTGAATTAACTTCTGCTCTAGTGTCTACAGACCGGGCTTTTAGGTAAACTGTTTGTGATCTGTGCTGGGACTTATTTTTGAGTTGGAGATATTTCTTTCCAAACTGGAGAATTGTGGTAAAAATAAAGCAAGTACTAGAGGAAATGAACATCTGAAAATCTTAAAGGTAGCCTGGAAAACCTTTATCTTGCCAAGACCTCTCTTTCTCTCAATGTGTTTTGACTCAGCTAAGGAGATTTCCTTTTTTTTTTGGTCCCTTAAAAGAAATACATCTGTAGGAAGAGTGGAGGTGACAGTAACTATAGCAGATGCTGAATGTACTGCCTTCCCTTTATGGAGATCCAGCTGCCAGGGTGGTGGGAAACTGCTTGTGTTTGGGCATGTAGATTCCCCGAAGTGCTAAAAATGCTACTTAATAAAGATACAGAACAGAGTCAAGCTTCTCCACCAGGTTTACTTTTAGAAAATATATCCTAGTTGTTGGACAATTTCAGTTACTTTTAGCAAAGTTTAATTCAGGAGTAAATTATCCTGTTCAGTGTTGTTCTGGTACTTTTAAAACATAGCTAAAGATGAAACACTGTCTATAGGAGAGAATCACATTCAGTAAGTTAATGAATTGAGGGAGATAGGAATTTATAATGAATTCTATTCTGTTTTGACTTGTGTTGTGAAAGGTAATTAATCTCTGTTTTGGATTAGTTATAGAAACATAACCTAAGTGGGTTCCTGTTGTGAAATGATAAAAGGGATGAAGTTAATGGACAAATGGGAAAAACCAACAAATTTAATTAAATAGTGTACACTTAAGATTTAATGAATGCAAACCATGTCACTAATATCAAATGGCCGGCTTTGACTGATTGTACTGTGACTAATACATTTGCTCATTGTTTTTTATACTCCAGACTTGAGAGAGTCATGGGATTCTTGCTGTGACACATATTTGTGATGCATTTGTCACCAGTCTTTGTGTTTAAGGCTGATGTTGTTGAGGGTACATATGGGTGTGTGAATATGCAGGTAGGTGTTCACACATTCTTTTTATGTTGTTGTCATGACTATTATTTTCTGTTGTCAGAGATTTTTTTAGGTTTCATGGTTATAGCTGACATTGAAGCTTGTATTCTTTTCTTTTTTTTTTTTAAATCCTCACCCAAGGACATTTATCTTCAGATAGAGTGTGTATGTGTGTGGGGGGAGGGGGAGAGAAACTTCAATGTAAGAGAGAGATACATGTAGTGGCTGCATGACCCCGAACAGGGACGGGGACCAAACTGTAACCGAGGCATTCACCCATGACTGGAATCAAACTCACGACTCTTTGGTCCATGGGCTGATGCTCTGACCGCTGAGCCAACTGACCAGGGAAAAACTTGGATACTTGATTGGCACATATGATTGTGCCATTTATACCTGATAGCTTCAAACACCTTATTTCCATCTAACTATGGTCAGCTCTTTGCTGTGTCTCCCACACCTGTCTTCCCGTGCTTCTATATTGGAATGTTGCATCAAGATATCTTTAAGGTATCCTTTTTATTTGACTGTATGGATTTATATGCAATGAGAGAAGAGAGCATGGTCCATACTGTGGTGACTTATGTCACCCAAGTGTCTTTCTTTCACTGCCTGATAGAAAGCTAAAATCAAACTGCAGCCCAACTCTCAAGAGTGTGTTATAAAGAAAACCATTCTTTATGGGATAAAGTTCAGTATTAAGAATAAATAATGAATAAAAAATAAGTTTCATGGCCCTGTGAACTCTATTGTCATATTCATTATCCATTTTGGTCATTGCATATCTCATTGGTAACACAGCATTCCCCACATCACCTCCGACACACGACAAGTCAGTAAGACACATTAGATCTAACAAATGGGACTTGTATACTTTGGAGAATTGTTCTACCTTAAGGTTCAAATTTTAATCATACATCATTCTTTAGTGACATGCCTACTTAAGTGCTCTGGATGCCTACAGGCTTTTTGGGAAACCCAGAAGATTGTTGACAGCATTCTGATGTGGCTAAGGATGGGGTAATCTGACTCCCATTTTTCTCTCCTCCCCCAACTTTTGTATTCTAAGCTTTGTTACATCAGTCTCCTTGGCCTCAAGAAAAGCTGGTCTCCCATGAGGATGTGTCTGTATTCTGGCATTGCTACCAAATGAGTGCAGGTTCAGCTGCCTGCCTTAACAAAAACCAATACTCATGAGACAGATGCTGATGAATAGGAAAGAGGTTTATTCAAGTGCTGGCAGCCTGAGAAGATGGGCAACTCTTGCCATAATGTCCATCTTAGCATCTCAGTGCAGACAGGGGATTTTATAAGGAGTGAGAGGAAAAGCAGAACAAAGAGATCAGGAGGAGGATCTGTGGACATGTAGGCAGTGTCTTTGCTGGTCCTGATATGGATCCTTAATGTCAGCATACTGAAGCTAGTCCGTGTCAGCTAAATTCATGTAGTTGGGTGATCTCATCAACTATAGTCGTGGTCAAGGCTGTTTTCTGTACAAGCAAGAACTGAAACTGCTGAAGCCTGCAATATGCTTATAAGGAAACTGGTAGTATGTGAGTTCTTTTTATTAGTTTGTTAGTACATTTTATTCTAATTCTATTTCATGGTTAGACAGAGTAGGATAAAGTTTTTATTTCCTGTTACAGCATGTCTCCTGGCCTCCCTGCTAACAATTTAGCTCAGAAAACATTCCATGCAGGTGTGAAACCAGGATAAGACATCTGATTAATGCAATTGAATTTTCATTGGGTGTGATGCTGAAAATGAACATGCATCAGATTCGGACACAGATCCTCTGGGTCTTTCTTGGCATCTGTGGTGCCCATTTGTCTTAGTCTGTCTGGGCTGCCATTAAAAAATGCCATAGACTGGGTGGTGTCGTAAACAACAGATTTTTTTCGGTTCTGGAGGCTGGGAAATCCAAGATTAAGGTGCCAGAAAGGTAATTTTATTCTGTGGCCTGTTCTTTTGGTGTGTGGCTGGCCATCATCTCACTAGGTGCTCACATGACCTCTTCTTGTGCACATGCAAGGAGAAAGAGGAGTAAGTTCTTATGTTTTGTCTTTAAAAAGTACCAATTTCATCACATGGCCCCCACTTTAATGACCTCATTTAATACTAATTAATTCCCCAGAGCTACATATCCAAATATGATCACATTTTTGCTCAGGGCTTCAACATATGAATTTTGGGGGTACATTGACATTGAGTCTGTAGCATCGTTGTTTGCTTAGTAAGCCTTTATGGGCAACTGCAGGGGCCTAAAAGCCAGAGTCTGTGGGGCTTAGATAGGGGAGAGGTGGAGGAGGGATGGGAGAGGGTCTTGGATCCTTAGTGACTCATGGAGCCTTAAAACAGTCATCTTAAACTTATTATTTTCTTCTATAAAACTCTGCTAGCCTGAAATACAGAATTCTAGAAGAAATCAGATTCCAATTAGAGAAGGTTAATAACTCATTTTGCTTTCAAAGAACAGAGCACTCACAAATGACTCTGAAAACTTCATTACCTGACAGTTCAGAGAGAAGCTAGTGAAAAGTTTAATTGCTTCATTTGTCACTCATGCCTCCCCCACCTCCTCCACTCTGTCCCCATTCTTCTTCTCCTCCTGATTTGTCTTCCCCTGACCCTTCCTCATCTCACCTTACCTGAAAGGCTCCTCATATTCCTCTCTCTTGATTTGAATTACATGCCATTGCTTTCCAGAAAGTGATGGCTGGTTTTGGTTCTAAAAGGAAACTCTACTTGGCACTTTTAATTGCTTCTGTACCTTTAGACGAAGCTCTAGTAGGCTATCCTGACTCAGCACATCCCACTGAACTCTTCCCCTTTTCTCTCAAAACTGCTTTTTCTGTATTTGTTATCTCAGTGAATAATATCACTCTCTTATTGGTCGTCTATGCCAGAGACTTTCTTTTCAGTCTCATTTTCAAAGCTCCTACATCTAATAGCTCATGAAATTATATCAATTTTAGATTCTAGTGACCTTCTCTCCCCTGGTCAAACTCACTGTTTAAGTCACCCCTCCCCCATTTTTCTTGTCAGAATTAATACAATAGCTTGTTAGCTGGTCTCCTGCCTCCAGCCTTGTCAATTTCCAATCCATCTTTTACAATTTTAATATGATTTTCTTAAAATGCAGATGTAATTGTGCTTCTCCTTTATGCATTTCTTTAGTAGTTCTTTGTCTCTCACAGAGTGAAGCTCAAACTCCCTGGGTTGGCATCCACTGGTCTCTCCATGATCTTGCCACTGTCTGCTCTCTGGCTTCATATTGTATCGCTTTACTTTTATAATTTCTGTTTTCACCATATTGAGCCACTTACATTTTCCAAGTGTCATGTTTCACCAAACTCTGTACCTTTGCACATGCTGTTCTCTTTGCCTGAAATGTTCTCTCTATATATAAATCTAGCAAACTCACATCGAGACCTTAAGGTCAGGGACAATTATCACCACCTTTTAAAAAGTTTTTTCTCTGATTATTCTCTTTCCCTTTTCTTCCTCACTCTCTTCCCTCAGTATAAGTTAACAACTCATGTGTTACTTTTTACTCTATATTATAATGTTTTGTAATCTGAAATTTTCTCGATATTTCAGCCGAATTCTGGGCTTCCCTTTTTTTTTTTTATCCCTTTTCTTGGGGACTAGCTTAGTGCTTGGTACATAGTTGGTGATAAAATATGTTTATTGAGTAAACAAATAAGTTCAGGAGTAAAAATGAAGAAAAAGTATCTCTGAACAAACTGTTACTGAATTGTTAAAATTTTCTTGTTTTATTTCTTATATTTACATGTTTATTCGGCAGCAGATTTCCCCCATGAACTTGATGTACCTTATCACTTAAAGGTTTAAAGGAGTCTGGAATGACCCCTCTGAGGCACAATGGACATTAAAAATGAAGTACTTCCTTATAGGTAAAAAAGAATAGAATCAGAGGGTCTCATGCAGGTGTTCGTATTTTTCCACTGGAAATCATAGCCTCATATAACACTGTCCTATCAGAAAAATGTGTCTTGTTTCCTGATTTGAGAGGATGGAAACATAAGTGTGTAGCTAAGAATCCGCCACCTCTGAAATTCCCTCTCCTTCGCTAGTGCATTTCCCCCCTTACTGTGAAAAACAATTTTATTGGTTTTTCTATTTGTATAATTAGCATGTGCTCTTTGGAATAATTTGAATACTGTGCAGAAATGTAAGGCAGATCCTAAAAATGCACTCAAAATCCTTGTATTTTGAGATGATGCCAAGAACCATTTGTTGACATTTAGGTACATGTCCATATACATATACTGTTTGACAGGAATGAGGTTATTTCAAGCATGCTATCTTTCTTTGGGGATCTCTTTTGAAAAACTCATTATTTTATTATTGTGCTTCCCTCTTCTCTTCTGTATGCCCTTTTATCTGCATCAAGCCTCCTTTGCATCCCAGAAGACCCATGACAACACCTTGCAGACTAGGCCCTAGTGGAAGACAGGTGGGCAGGAATGAATAATGAAGGAATAAATAAATAAAGTCATATATTTTCATAAAAATGTTTTAGAAATTTCTTTTAGTTGCCTGGCATAGCTCTAATTCCTTCTTTTACTAGTTCATTCCCTGGTGATTTGTTGTGCTTTTGTTTATTTGTTTGGCCTTTCATTGTGATTAAAAAAAAAAATCCTCATCTGAGGATATGTTTTTATTGATTTTTGGAGAGAGAGGAAAAAGGAGAGAGAGAGAGAGAGAGAGAGAGAGAGAGAGAGAGAGAGAGAAACATCAATGTGAGAGAGAAATGTTGATTAGCTGCCTCCGTACTTGCCCTGATCGGGGATCGAACCCGCAACCTTGGTATGTGCCCCAACAGGAAATCGAACCAGCAACCTTTTTGTGTATGGGACAATGCTCCAACCAACTCAGCCACTCAGCAAGGTCATTTAGCTTTCTTTTAAGGAATGATGTTGATTAGCCAATTTGTGATGGTAGTGACTCCGATTGATTTAGATGGTCCAGGCTGTTGAGCTCAAGGGTGGGGTGTCATATCCCCATGTTTATTTATTTTTTAAAATCTCCAGGTGATTCAAAGTTTACCTGGAATGAAGATGTGCTAGCTTGGTGGCTAATAGCTCAGACTTTGGACTTAAGCACCCTGGATTTAAACTCTTGCTTCACTAATTTTTTAACTATTGACCTTGGGGAAACTGTTCATCTCTTCCCGCCTCAGTTTTTATCTTCTATGAAATGGGGATAAAATCTGTATCCACCTCATAGAGTTTTTGAGTAAATTATAAAGCACTGGAATTATATATGGCACCAATGATCTATTCAATAAACATTTTCTTGTAGTGCAGGGAGGCAAGCCCCCGGGGCAGCCCTCAGCCCTGGCTCCCAGGCGACAGGAAAGTACCAGATTCAAGAATCCCAGGAGGAACAAAGATGGTGTTGGAAGGATCAAGAGCTGACTGTGAAAGGGAAACATATTCCATTTCAGTTTTTCTAAGGTCTGAAACTAGAAAGAAGAAGGTGGCCGAGGCAGCTGCATAGATGAAATAGCTTTTCCCAGCTGAAAAATGAACTTTTTTTCTTTGGCTATGGCATAGCTGGGATGTGGTCCCGAGGGAAGAGGGAAAGAGAAGATACAGAAATTTGAAGGACTGAGTTGTGGCTCTTGATGCTCTTCATTTTGCAGGCCTACAGGTCTGGCTCTCATATAGATGGTGATCTGTTTAAGGAAGTTCAAAGCCAAAAATATTTGGGAAGGTCAAGAGGATCATTGACCCCATCTGTGACAAAGCACTCTTTTTGTAAAAAAAAAAAAAAAAAAAAGCTTTTATTGATTTTTTTAGAGAAAGAGATGGAAACATCAATGTGAGAGAGAGAAAAAAACCAAACCAATCGGCTGCCTCCTGCACAGCCCCTACTGGGAATCGAGCCTGCAACCTGGGCATGTGCCCTGACGGGAATCAGACTGAAACCTCTCAGACCATGGGACTGACACTCAATCCACTGAGCCACACCAGCCCGGCTACAAAGCACTCTTCTGAACAGAGCTATCTCAAGATACACCAGACAGAAAGTGAATCCTCATTAAATTGAAACTCCTTTGTGCGGCACACAGTGTCACCTGGGCCACCATTTTTGATTCTTCAGAAATTGCTATGGTGATTTTATAGGATGCTCCCTCCCTGCAAATTTTCCACTGAAGTTAAAGGCTTCCCTTGAGAATTTGTATTCCCATCCCACCCTACCTTTTCAGGGTTTGCAAAGCCTCACATACAAGAAGAATGAACCTGCCCTTAATAATACCTAGCATTTATTGAGCATTTTTAAGGCGCCAGACCCTATATATAGTACTTCACATGCTTTATCACATTGAATTCTTATAATCCCTATCTCAAATCATTCTGAGAATTTATTGCACAAAACCCAGCTTTTATAAATAATTTTTAAAATCCCAGGTCCCCAAATTTAACTATTCCCTATAATTATTTCGTTACATTTTCCCAAGACAGCCTCTTAATTCTTCCTAAATTCAAAAAGAACAGTTTTTCTTCCCTGACAGCCTTAGCATACCAATGAGATAGTGAAAATTATTTAAGACTCATGTACACCAGTGAGCAAGGCAAAGGAGGAAGTAGGAGGTTTCCAGCCACCCCAACTTTCATATTTTTTTCTCTATTACATTTATTAATGCATTTCTCAAAACTGTGTTAGAGAAAAAGAGAGAGAATGATAGGGTAGCTTGTAGGCGATGCCACTCAAGGTGAATGAAAAGAGCATGAAGATAATAAGAGCAGGGATTTGGCTGGCTCCCTTGAGAAAGCCCAATTTCTACTTCTGAAGGTTACACAGGAGCGGAAAATCATCCCAGAAATGTCTCTCTTTCTCTCTCTCTCTCTCTCTCTCGCTCTCTCTCTCTCTCTCGCTCTCTCTCTCTCTCTCTCTCTCCGTAAATGCTTAACAACTCTACGTGTATAAAATACATTTAGCAAAAAGCTACCTTGGATTTCAGAATCTGTAATACTGAAAAGTAGCAATTAAGACTTCCTGTGACTCATAACATATGCAACAAGGTGTTTTGAGAAAGACTGAAAATAGGGAAAATTTGTGTTCTTTGTAGGGAAAATATTGCTGACATATTTAATAATAATGAAACATAATAACTCCTTGGGGGAAAACTTAAATTTATTGTGCAGTGAAAGAATAGATCCGTTTAATTTGTTTAGGTTTCTTTGTTCATTTTGTGTTTCTTAATAAATCAGTTTAAGATTATGACTGGTATTACCAGTGTCTGAATATTGACGGGAGGCATGGTACACAGAACTGAACTTCCTGATCAGATTTTGAAAGGTTAGGTGTTTATGTGAAAATAACTTCTCCACCTTTGCTGTAAGAATGTACTTTTGTTTACTGTTCAAAAGATCAATAGGAAAAGACTTTATTTTATATAATCTACATTGCCTTAGATATCCATAATTTTAAGGGCCTAGTTCTGTTTCTGGCCTTAATGGTTTAGGTTTATATATTCCTACGTTTTTGTTTTATTCTCAAGGAAGTTGTCATCACATGGACCCCTAATTTGAACATTTCATGATGTTCAGGTAAAATGCAGGATCCCGGTTAAATTTGAATTTCAGATTAATTGCATACAGTTTTTTTTTTTTTACTTTTTTTTTTATCCTCACCTGAGGATATTTTTTTTCCATTTTTTGTACAGATAGAGTGGGAGGGAGAGAGAGGAAGGGAGAGAGAGAGAGAAACATTGACGTGAAGGGACACATCAAGTGGCTGCCACCCGCACGACCAACCAGGGCCAGGGACAAACTGCAACCGAAGTACGTGCCCTTAGCGGGAACCGAACCCGGGTCTCTCCGGACCGCAGGCCGACGCTCTAACCGCTGAGCCAAACTGGCCAGGGCGCATACAGTTTTTTAGTATAAATATAATTATGTGTCATGCAATAGGTGGGTCATACCAAAAATATATTTGCTGTTTATTTGAAATTCAAATTTAACTGGGCATCATATTTTCTTATTAGCTTAATCTGGCTGTTCTAATTATTGGTCATCCTTGTGCAGAGAGAGATGGGGACACAGGGCAATGACTGCTGGTAAGTCCAGGTTCCATAAGTCAAGCTGTAAACTTGAAGAAACACACTATTACCTGACCTTCAGTTGGCTTTAAAATAATGCAACTTTAATGGTGCTTTTAAAAGCCCTTAATGTGAAATTTAAAAATTGTCTGCTTGTATGGACACCGAGGTAAAGCTGGGTATGAATGATGATGACAGAATACTCAGTGTTTGCTGGGTTCTGGAATAATTTTTTTATTTCCAGAATATTTTCTACTCTATATAACTTATTTACATATTTATGAACGTTATTACAACATAGTTTCAGCTTTAAATAAGTTTGTTGAACCTGGGTTCTTTAAAATTTAAATATATGTGGTTCGTAGCAGGAATGCTGGGATCTATATTAATTAAAATACATTGAGACTTTCTAAGGAATGGAGAGTTTGTGTATCCCTGCTTCCCCAAGGTTATTTAATTACAGCCTCCTCACCTCTTTTATCTGAGGTTCTTTTCTTGAGATGTGATTTTCACAGAATACTCTGTGTGCATGCTGGGATAGATAGATTTGGGAAAGTCTTATTTGGAGCTCATCATCTTGTTTACAAGACTCGGTTTTTCTCATCCAAGAGTCCACACAGAGTTCCCCAAACCCTCCTCAGGTGTCCAGGAGTCTTCTGTGTCAAGGAAGGTACCCTACCCTGCAAGGGAGGGTGGTGCTTGTGTTAATGGTGATGCCCAACTGTCTCTCCACTCATCTGGTCAGTGAATTAGGCTGTGAAAACCAAACTTCCCAGTAATAGGTACGCTTTTTCTAATCATCCGACTAATTACAGGGAAGAGGAAGACACTAAAAAGTATTAAGACTGCTGCCCTGGCTGGTTTGGCTCAGCGGTTAGAGCTTTGCCCAAGGACCCACGGGTCGTGGGCTTGGTTCCCAGTCAAGGGCCTGTACCTGGGTGGCAGATTCGATCCCCGGCCCCTGTCAGGGTTCTGCAAGAGGCAACCAGTTGATGTGTCTCTCTCACATCACATGGATGTATTTTCTTTCTCTCTCCCTCTCTCCTTTCCAATCTATCTAAAACTTAATGGAAAAATAGCCTCAGGTGAGGATTAACAACAACAAAAAGTACTAACATTGCTACTAAACCACAACATCAGTTAAACAGGGATTTACATCTCATAAAGAAGATGGAGGGTGGTGAATGTGAAAGGTGTCTCAGTTACCAAGACTTTAAACACTTTAGTAGGACAGGACATGCTGGGTATTCCCTCGTCCTCCCAGTCGGGCTGGTATTTACGGAGCACCTACTGCTTGACAGGCTGCGTGCTAGGTGCATCCAGGGCTGGTGTCTCAGTCAGTCCTTTGACAGCCCTGGGAGGTAGCACTTGAAATCCCGAACCCCATTTTTTTTACTGAGCCATCTGAAGCCTAGGAAAATAAGCAAACACTGTGGCTGTGGAGTTTGTAAATGGCAGTGATGGGAGCGACACACACGACCTCCCATTCCAATCAGCGTCCTCCAACCTTCCCACCACACCCTGACCAAGTTCACCCGCCTGTCTCTGTAGCTGGATGGAGGGACCTCAGAGAGACACACAGAAAAATAGTTGCATAGATAGATAGATAGATAGATAGATAGATAGATAGATAGATACATTGATTCACGGAATCACTCTTTGCCCTCTGGAGTCAGAAAGTCTGACTTCTAGGATTCCATCATTAAATAGACAATAATTAGTTTATCCGATCACCTCTTGATAGAAATTTTTGTTTATTTGTTCTTGGTTGTTAAGAAGAAGGCTGCAGTGGACATTCGTGTCCACACCTTGTAAAGAAACTGCCAGATTGTGTTTCAAAGTGATTGTACCTTTTACATTTCCACCAAAAGCCTGTGACAGTAGCAGTTGTGGTTAAGGGGTGGGGCCGGGGTGGGGCCAGGGTGAGAGTTCCCACATGTGGGCGGGGCTTGCATGGTTTGAAGGGACAACCCTGGTGAAGGAGAACCCCAACCCTGCTTTCCTATCAGCTGCCCAGGTGTGGAGCCGACTGGAAAGGGGGTGGTGAGGGTTAAAAGTTGTAAGCAAGCAAATATCAAGCAAATCGAGTTGGACTCTTGGTATCATTCTCCCCTGATGTTGGATGACTGAAACATGTCACGTTTCATTTAATTGGATTTTAATGTAAGTAAACCAGTAATGTGTTCCCTACTGAATCCTGTAAGGAAGATGGATGTTTTCTTTTCTTTTCAATTATTTTATATTCTATTTTCTTCATTTTTTTCAGTGTCCGGGAATTAAGTATGTAAATCTAAAAAATTAAACATTGCCAACAGAGACATTTAAATGGAGAATCATATCCCTCACATTTTTATTTTTAGGATACTTCTTTTTGTTTTTAAATTTAATTTCATTAAACATTTTTTTGACCTGGTACTTGGATGGTTCAGAAAGTTTTTAAACAAGAGAAGACTTCATAGCATGGAAGAAGTAAAATTCAACTATTTGAAAAGCATAAGTGAAATTATTGTGGCTTTTCCCTGTACTGACATATGCTATATCATTTTAGGATTATTATGACTTGTGTTAAAAATAAATAAATTGGTACAATTATGTTTAAATGGTTCCAACGTCTGTTGTTTATTTCAGCCTTCACCTCTGAATAATATTCACAGGAAAAATTAGTCTTGTGGTACAATCTATATGAAATAGTCCCTTCTTCTTCACTCACCCACACCTGGGAACCACCTCTTGGAACACTGATTAGATTATTTTTGCTTATTTTTGGTATCATGTTCACCTTTGCCTGCAGGACCCTAATGTAGAGAAATTTTGGTAGTATTGGCATCAAAAAGCAAAATCTGTTAGTAATAGACATAGTTCTGTATAGTCATTAGGTTTGAGTGTGTTAGCAGAGCCCCAGAATGTTGTATTGTCAAAACTGTATTAAAGCCCTGGCCGGTTTGGCTCAGAGGTTAGAGCGTCAGCCCACAGACCGGAGAGTCCCGGTTCGGTTCCCGCTGAGGGCATGTACCTCAGCTGCAGTTTGCCCCCAGCCCCAGTTGGGGTTGTGTGAGTAGCAACCAATCGATGTGTCTCTCTCACATCTATGTTTCTCTCTCTCTCTCCCTCCCACTCTATCTGAAGATGAATGCACAAATGTCTTCAGGTGAGGATAAAACAAACAAACAAACAAACAAACAAACAAACGCCAAGCTGTATTACAAGTCCCATGTTTCTATATGGACTTAAAAAAATCTGTAATTAGTGTAAGTAATGCTGATTGTTTTTGAATACCATTGGTACACAGGACAGAGGAATAGTTGGTGGAAGGAATATGGATTATTTAATTGATTTCTCAAAGCTGATACTTTGGGTAGAGAAAGCTGCATCTCTCCTGTTTTACTTTATGATTCACTTTACAGCTCTGTTTGTTGTTTTAATAAGTCAATGAGTTATCTCATTAGGTCAGCAGTTTTATAAATATAGCAATGTAAGTTATTTATATCCATCCACAACATGTATGCCCCAAACGGAACCCCAAAAACAAGATGCTTTAAATCCAAAGAAGCTGCCCTGGCTGGTTTGCCTCAGTGGTTAGAGTTTTGGCCCAGGGACTGAAGAGTCTTGGGTTCAATTCCTCGTCAAGGGCATGTACCTCGGTTGCAGCTTGGATCCCCAGCCTGGGTCAGGGTCATTCAGGAGGCAACCAAGCAATGTATCTCTCACAATTGATGTCTCTCTCTCTCTCTCTCTGTCTCTCCCTCTCCCTCCCTCTATTTCTAAAAATTAATGGGAAAAAAAATACTCAGGTGAAGGATTAACACAATAAAAATAAATAAATAAATCCAGTTGTGGAGTGGAGGCTGCAGGTGTCATGAGGTGTCACAGCAAAAAGCAACACGGTGCCTTTAATGCAGGGCTAGCGATGTGCCAACGCCTTTTTCTTCCTCTGAGTCCTTCTAATAATAAAGCTACTCAGAAGCATATGGTTGTTTCCCAGCAATACATGTGTATGGCAAACTACCATCAGATTGCAAGTGGGTAATAAGTTTATTGCATCCCACGTTAGACCCTCTCTTCGGCTCACAGTGCCACAGAGACTGAGAAGGAGAGACCTGAGCTAACCTCGGGTATTGTCATTCAAGTTTTGAAAGCTTTAATCTTCGAATTAGGGAAGAGTGACCTTTATTCTGAAGCAAATGGCTGTTCTAGTAGCATCTCCGTCAGAAGGGGTGGTGGTGGATACAGAGTGAATCAATCAATCAATAACCAATCAGTTAACCTGTACTTATTGAACACCTGCTATTGTCCCTGGCTTCAAATCCCACCTTGTTATCTATAAGACTTTAGTGAAGAAGAAGATGTTGCATCTGAGCAAAATAGGAAGGAAAAAATATCGGCCACACATAATAGGCTGAGAAGCGAAAAATTGAACCTGCTCTTTTCTGCTTCAAAGTGTTTCAAAGAAGAAAGCAAGAAAGAGATTTAGTTTATGCAAATACTAGGCTTTTTGGTGTGGATTTTAAAATTGCTTTGCTTGTAAGTGAGTAACTTTAATGGTTGCACAAGAAGTTCAATGTATGCACTGGCTCATTTTCCATGTGACTTCTCTTTGTGACAACTGCCATTTACTGAACACTTACTAAATTCATTGTCTCCTTTTAAACCTTTGGGAGGAGATGCATTAGCCTCATTGTATGAACAAGCAGGAAGAAATAAACCATTTACTTTCAGGATACTGAGGGAGTAAGTGAATAACTGGAAATTGAACCCAAATCTGTCTGACTCCAAAACTTGTTTGGATATTTGAATGTCCTAATGCTGGATTTCGCTGTTTGGATATGGCTTTCCGCTCATTTGAGTCTGCTCCAGGAAATCTCTGCAATACTCTCTCTCTGTGCATGGCCTATTTCACACTCCCTATTGTCTCTCAGCGTTTGAGAAAAGCAGCCGATTACTACAGCGTGTGGCCATTTACCACAAACCGTGCTGTGGCTCTTTGAATGGAAGGGCACTACTGCCATCGATTTCTGTGACTGAAGTTGTGATTCACCCTGGCCCAAGATCAGGTTCCTGCTGGCTTGTGATGAGGCAATAGCACAACGAGGGACCTATTATGACTGCGCTGTGGCAAGTCCTTCCTTCAATCAGGTGTGAGGCAAGGTGGCAAATCCAGTTTGGAATGATCGCAGGGGTTATGAGATCCCCTCTCTGGAGCAGTGCTGGTATAAAAACAGAGAGGCATGCTTCATCCTGAGCACGGGCAGTAGGACTCCATTTAGGAAGGAAAATACATATATGGGAAATCAAATGTTTGGTGCAAAGCATGGGACCCGAGGACCTCAGAAATAAGGCCCAAGTACCTCTTCCTCGATGCAGAGAGGACTTGGTGGCTCTAGGCAGAAAAAAGACGAACAAGAGAAGAAATAGGAGAGTTAAAAGGGGAAATGGATTTTGAGGTTGCCAAAAAGTGCTTTGGAGAGGAAAGCAGACCATTATGTTTTCTCTGTGATGTGTGATATGACACCCACTCTATGAAGTCATGCATGTTTTGTGTGAGTTGGGAGTGTGGGTGTGAGGTTGATGAGAAATCTATGAAGGGACTGATTTTAAGTCATGTAATCATCAGGGAACCTTAAATGAGAACAGTAGTCAGTCCCCTAGATGTTCTTGGAAATACTGAGGAGGGCGTTGGACTCCCACAAGTCATAGAATTGCATACACACATATGTGTGTGTGTGTGCGCGCGCGTGCATCCACTGCTGGCTGTGTCATGCACAGATGATATTTTTGTCTCCTGACAAGTGATATGCAGACAGATATGCTGCTTGCTCCAAGGCTCTCAGAAGGACAGCCTGTGCGCGCTCTGGGCTCAGAGTTCCACTTGGTGAGTTTGACTAGTTAGTTCATTACCGCCTGACCTCTGCTCAGGACGTTGTTGGGTGAATGATGGTGCCGGCAGGATGTGGGCATGGGCATGCTGTTCTCCTGGAACACATGTGGAAGGCAGGACTGGATGCAGGGCAGTGAAGGGTGTGTGGATTCCTTTGAAAATGCCCAGTTAGTGAGTCTTGTAAGGGAGTGTTTTAGCCAATTTGGGCTGCTGTAACAAATTACTATAGACTGGGTTCTTATAAATAGCAGACATTTATTTTTCATGCATGTAGAGGCTGAAAGTCCAAGATCAGGGGCCAGTATCGCGGAACTTTGCTGAGGGCCCCTTCCAGGTTGTAGACTGCACACTTCTCATTGTATCTTCACAGGCAGAGGGCAGAGGGCAGAGGGCAGAGTGAGGAAGTGAGCTCTCTTGTGACCATTGTAAGACGTTAATTTCATTTATGAGGTCTCTACTCTCATGACCTCATCTAAACCTCACTACCTCCCAAAGACCCAACTCCCAAGACCATCGCACTGGGGAATAAGGTTTCAGAATATGAATTCTGGGGAGACACAAACATTCAGTTCACAATAGGCAGTAACTGGCAGAGTGACTGAGGAAGCAGTCTCAGAAATTTGCATCCTAGGCTTAGGTCATATGAATTGCAACGGAGAATGGTCTTCAGGCTGTTGATACTTCCCTGCAGGGGTTACATTTCTTAAGAATGTTTGTCTCTGAGCCTGCTCCTGGCATAAAACAGCCCACCTCAACCATACAGAGCAAGACCAGACCATGTCTTTGCTACATCCAGCTCTGCTTACCCACCACAGCACTTGTCAGAATCTAGAAAGCTATGCTGTTTCTGTCATTATTTGACAGTCTGTTTTCCCTGTTAGATGTTCCCTTTCTATGAGGGCAGGGCTGGGTCTGTGTTTCTCTCCGTTATATGCCAAATACCATTCCCGTCACTTAATGATTATTTACCAAATGAGTGTGAAATAAAGAGATCCCCATAATCTGAATGAGTGTCTGATGGGAACTAGCTTATTTCTAAGGGAGCTGCGTCATGCTTTTTAGTTTACAATGAGCCTGACTGCATTGGCCCTCTCATGCCCCCTCCTGACTGGCAGGAAGGATTGGAGCGATGACATGTAGGTCCAGAAAGGAGGTATCATTATTGATGTTAACCTCCAAATCAGAGGATATGTAAACCTGCCTGAACCAGTTAATTGAAGTATGAAGAATGTTTTTTATTGAGGAGTGGGATTAAGATCTGAGGGCTGGAGGTGAAGAGGTAATAGTGTTTTGCTAAGTGTAAAGTACGATGCTAATACCCACCAACAGGGTGGTTTGTAAGAAGGTAAAATTAGCTCATTTTGGAAATCTGTTTGCTTGAGTCAGGTAACAGTCCACTGTGGTCAGCGGTCAAGGGTCAAGGTGATGAACATGGCTACTAGACCCTAGTCCTCGGAATCAATGAGCCAGTGCCAGTGAAGAGATCTGAACAAAAGAAATGAGAACTATATACAGGGACAGAAGGTGCAGTGGACCTTCCCAATGCTTAAAGAACTGTCAGCACCTCCCACGAGTTTCCCCACTTACTGTCTCAGATCAAGTGAAATGAACATATCACCTGCTTCCTAGCATCGGTAGGAGAATTTCTTCTCATTTGATCAACCTTCCCTGCTCAATTGTATCTATATCCACTGTGTCTTCTCCCATCTCTGTGCAGATCCTCCAAAATAACACTACCTTTCTGGAAAGTACAATGGGGTCATTATGTCGCACATTTCTGCTTACTCCAAATTGCTCCGACCAGCCGATCGAGGAGGGTTAGAAACGAAGAAATAAGATGGCCTCTAGGCATGCCGTTCTACTGCTTTTTCTAAGCCTTGTGCTGCCAAGCCCTGGGAGTCTGTGAATTCAACTTTTTAATGTTGCAACTCACACAATTGAATGTTGAATGTGATTTTCAGTGAAATAAGAGATTCTTTTAGGGATGTGTGAGAGATTTCTTGTTCTTTGTCAACTGAGCTAAGATTTTGAGCCCTGAGTATGTCCCTTACCTTCTGTGTGCTCTCCAGCAAAATGAGATGTCCTGCTCCATATGTATCAAGAGCAGGTACTTGGTTCCACAGTGTCTTTAGAGACTTATTCACCATCAAGCACAGATGACAATTTAGTGAGTCACAATGCACGGTATGCCAAGAATTACTCATTTCTCGTTTCCCATTGGAGAGGAGCTCAGCACATTGTTCAAGGCCAAAGATATAACTAAACCAATCTATGATTATGAGGGTTTGCTTCCTGGGATTATTATTGGTACCAATATATCAGATTCAGGGTCCAGTTAGGAACAAAGAACTCGTATTAAATATGGCAACAGAAAGAATTGAGTACATTGGATTGAATGAAGAGGTGTTAGAGAATGGAGAAATCAAAACAAAACACTAAGGTACAACAGAATTATGCCCCTAAGGCTGAAGGCAAGAAAAGAGGGGTTAGGGCTTTCAGAGTCTGGAAACTTAGAGAAGATGCCCTAGAGAATTGAGACTCAGGCCTTTGAGAAGGGGGTACCATGTCCTGCAGCCAATCGCACAGGACCTTAGAGATGGGACTTTGCAGAGATCAGCTCCATCCTCTGACAAGGAACCACTGCTTGGCTACCATTGGTACCCCAGAAGATCAGAGGTTGAATAACAGAGAGCTTGGGTCCAGACCTCTGGGAATGGGCCATCTCCCAATAAGGGCTAGTCCTTCTGAAGGTCTAGGGATGTTTCTTGGAGAACCAAAATTACCAAGGACTGGGCTGACTGTGTCTGAAGGGCCATTGCCTGAGTGAGGCTGGAGAGATGCTGACAGGGAGAGCGGGCACACAGGGACAAGTCTTTCCTTTCTTCTTCCTGCCTTCCCGTGTTCACCTAGCACCCCACTGGTGGGACTTAGAAGGAAGCCATCTGAAAAAATGCCAACTGTAATTTTGGGAATTTCAGCCACATTGTTATAAAGCACAGTATAGATGGATTGATTAGAGATGAGTGATATACTTAGAATGGACTTAATGTAGCTTTTAAATGATGTTTGTATATAAAATGGAAAAGGAGTTGGCCAGTTCAAACTCAGGGAAAGTATAAGGTTGAGATATGGAGCAGATTGGGAATGACCTTCAAATAATAATATGCTATATTAATATGTAAGATGGAAGTAAGAGTTATATGTCAGACAATGTTTAATATTCTACGAACCTAGTTAAGGAAAATCTGTGTGTGTGTGTGTGTGTGTGTGTGTGTGTGTGTGTCTAGGTTTTTTACCTCTCCCAACTAGGACTTAGGTATAAATAGTTCCACTTATATTTACCTTAAATTGCCTGTATTCCTGCTTTTCTGAAAATTACTTTTATTAAGTGTAATATCCTGTAATACAGCAAATCATCATAAATGAAGATATCAAATCTAACATAAAAGTAAGACATAAACTTTGAGGTAATAAGAGCTTATGGAGAAATCCTTATGACAGCTTTCTCTTTTTCTAGGAGGGTTCATCATCTATAATAAAACAGTGTATTAGCACCCAAATGTAATAGCTATTAAATCTGTCTTTGAAAGAATAAAAGAGGAGAGTAGTTTGAAATTTCTAACTTGGTGTGTTTTTGCTTTTAGAGGGTAGGACCATCAAGAAATCATGGTAATGGTAAATCTTTTTGCATAAAGATTAGGTTAATCCTCCCTTTACAGGAAGTAAAAGGCAACAGAGATGCCCTGTTTGAGTTAAGTATTGTGGATCACCAATGTATCTGGAATTAAGTAGAAGGTGGAAGAGGGTCATTTCGGACATGGTTTGAGAAAGATGAATGTAAACGAAGAATGCGGAAAAGCTAGGTTTTGAGAACCAACTAAACATTGACAGGACCAGTTCTGAGTTTTGCCCAAGCTATTGTGTTGCTAGATAGTTGCATCCGTTATTGCCTAGTAATCCCGAGGAATCAGGAGAAATGGCCATTACAATGGACTGGGCGGAAAAGCAATGCATTTTGTAAATGACCCTTGGTAGACTGAGGAATTTCTGCTGAAAGATTGGGAAGCTGTGCATATCTTTTAAATTTAGCCCCTCAGGTTCAGGGCATCCTGCTATGACATAGCAGAGAGAGGAAAACAACTTTCTCTGTAAGAGGAACTGAGCTGTAAAATTGAAATAGTTCTTTGAGATTAGAGAGAATGATCTTTCTAGAAAGAGCAAAGTGGCCAAAGCAATATGACACTCTAGATGGAAAAATGGGAACTGGGCCTCACTTTGATGTTTGTCATTTTTGGAAAGGGAGAAAAATTGGAAGTTCAAAAACAAACCAACAAATAAACGGAATTTTTTTACATCTTCTTGATTTTGGTGACAGTACTTCTCAGGTTTGCTTTAAAGGCTCGCTTCTTGGTGGCAAGCTTTTTTAAACAAACAAATGAGCCTTTGGCACTTGTCTGCCCTGTCAGGATGACTCAAGAAAGAAAGAATGTGAAACCACCGAAGGGGTTAGAATCAGTCAGCTTCCATTGGTGTGATTTGGGGCTTGGCTGCAGCCAACACTTAATTGGATCCCGAGTCAGCAGTGGGCACTTGCTTTATGAGTTCTTATGTCAATCAATGCTCAACTGCCAAAATATAACTTCCAGCTACTGATTTGGATGTCAATTGAGAGAGTAACATCTATCAAGCCAACAGAGTGACAAAGCCTTGGCAACCTCCCTGTCGATGGGCACTCGTCCTGGTGTCCCCTGGAGCTGGCTGCTGACTGTCCGTAACCTCCCGTGAGAAGCTCACATACACTGAAAGTGGACAAGACGCTGGCTCCACAGAGTAAAGAGGAATGAGGCCCAGCTCCTGTCCTCAAGGTGTTCACAGTCTTCCGAGGGGAGACAGAAGACAGTGTAATGAAGGAGGATCTAGAACGATAAAGGCATCCCCAGGTCATGGAGGGAGGCCAGTGGACATCTGAGGGTGTGTTGGGATGTGAGAAGGCAAGTCAGAAAATATTCCTGAAGACGTGTGGTCTGAGTTCCGAAATATGAATAGGGGCTTGTGAAGTCGACAAAGGAGGAGTAATAAGATTGATATCGAGAACCGATGGGTGTGAGCGCTTACTAGTGGCAGAGCAGCTAGTCAGGTGGTTTGTGAACCGTACCATGGTACTGCCTCAGCATCGATGCGAGGTGGATATTAGCATTACTATCCCCATTTCATGGACGAGGAGCAGAATATTCAGATGTTTTCTGTGAGGAGCCAGGTGATAAACAGTTTTGGTGTGAGGGATAATAGGTCCTCTGTGACAAGTACTCAAGTCTGCCATAGCAGCGTGAAAGCAGTCATGGAGCCTGTAAATGAATGAGCGCAGCTGCACTCAAATAAAACTTTATGTGCACAAACAGTCAGGGGACAAAATCTGGTGAGTCTCCAAGTAGAGATTCCCAACAGACTATGTGGGTCTGGGGGTCAGATGAGAGACGGAATGGACTTTGCAAGAGATAATGAGGTCTTTAATGTTAGCCAAAGTTCCCTGTTGGAGATGGTGGAGAGGAGATGTTCCCACCAGTGGGGCAGCCAGATTAGATGCCGTGAATATTGCTGTGCATGGTTCCAAGGGTTCAGTAGTGTGGAAGGTTAATGGATCTCATCATTCTTTTACATGATGATGATGATGATGATACATGGGAAAATGAACAATGAGTACTTCTTCAGTATAACACTATGTTGTTGAAAGTGCCATAAAAATTCAGAGAGAGAAAAAAAATCATAAGAGAATATGATACGAGGCACTTGTAGGAATTTAAATTATATATGCATTTATAAGTACATACAGTTTTTTGTGCATTATTATGCATATAGGTATGTTAAAGTACTTATTCACTGTCCCAGGTTTGGTCTGGTCCGTGTGCAGAAGGAGTGTCATTTCTAGTTTCTCTAATTCTGGATTACTAGGAAGCCATTTGCTGGAATCTGAAACTATGGCCACTTAGCAAAAGCAGTGACCAGTCAGAGCCATGTCGCCACTGCTTGTCTCCAGAATTAGCTTTCGCATGTCCAGGCCTGGGTGACAAGAGACATAAAGGTAAATGGAACATAGATGGTCCATGCAGTCCTGGGGCTACAGCCTAGTGATGGAGGTGGGACCAGCCAGTTACTCACGGCATTGGGTGTATATTCATAACCGTTATTTATATGACAAAGGGGAAGTTCATGGTTTTATGAGAGCTTGTAAAGTGGGAATTTCACCCATGAAAGGCCAGGGGTTGGGAAAGCGCACATCAATTCAGGTAGCAGCGGCAACTTCCGTGAACCAGCCCAGTGAACACCTGTGCCTCACATGAAACCTTGCTCTTTGAGGTCTCATCCTCCCCTTGCAGCTAAGGATGCGGGTCATGCACAGGGAGAGGCAGGCCCATTACCAGGGGCTCATCTGCAACCAGCTCCAATGCCAGCTGTCTAACCTCTTCTGTGTTAGCATTGGCAGGAATTTATTGTATCTTTGGGACAGAGAATAAGTCAGCCCATATATTAGGATTTGGAAATAGGCAGTATTTTCTGCTTTGCTCAGCTTACACTGACTAATGGGAACCTTAATAGCTTCAGATCATTTCCTCAAAGTGAAAACCTAGGAAAATTTCTATTACATGAGTTGAATATGGGAACTCTCCTGCTATTAAGGTTACTGGACGTTTTCATAATGAGCTCTTCATTTCCCTCAGTGAGCTGTAGAAAACGAGGCCTGTTTTAGTATAAATCTTATGTGGATGGCAATAATATAAAATAAAAGTTATAGAAAAATTTTTTTTTCTCTGAGTTGAAAGTTGCTCTACAAATATATTTGGATTCTAGACATGTGCACAATATATCAGATGAGACAGTTTTCCTAAAAGTACTTTTCTTATGTTCACGATTCTTCCATGTTATGGGCTAAATTGTGTCCCTTTTCAATGCACATGTTAAAGTCCTAACCCCTACTATTCCCAGTATCCTCAACTGTGCATGTATTTGAAGATAACATCTTTAAAGAAGTAGTTATGTTAAAATGAATTCATTAGGGTGGAGTCTCATCCAGTATGACCGGTTGCCCTTGTAAGAAGAGGAAATTTGAACATGAACAGTTACAGAAAGAAAACCATGTGAAGACATATAAAGAGAGCAGCCATCTATAAGATGAGAGAGAGAGAGAGAGAGAGAGAGAGAGATTTCGGAAGAAGTCCACACTGACGATGCCTTGATCTCGGAATTCTAGCCTCCAGAACTGAGACAAAGAAGGAATTTCTGCCGTCACCCCGGCTGCAGTCCTTCCCTGTGACAAGTAGCAAGGGAATACATTCCATGAGAAGCAAACAATTGAAGACTAAGCCGGCATTACAAGGACGGTGAATTCAGGAGCTCACTTAGACGAGGTGCAACGTTGCGTGTGTGTCCTCGAGGTGTTTCCCGGGTGCGGGCACCCTGCTCCGCTCCTGTGGACTCGGGGACTCCTCACGACAGGACGGCTTCTGCTTTGCTGTCAGTGCGGCACGTCGTGTGGTAACGAGATCTGACGATCCTTCCGTTTTCTCTGGACGTAATCTGGAAAAGGACATTTGCCACGTCTAATATTCAGCCTGATATTATGAGGGATGTCAGCCTCGAGGACTGAATTTCAGGAGCAACATGCTGACCACGAAACAAAACTGATGGTTCCCATAGGAAATGAAGAGCCACTTGCATGAGCATGAGCAGAACTGCTCTGAGGAGAAACCATAGGAAACACCAACTTAACATGCAAATCTGCACTGGTGCTCATTCTGCGACATCTTTCTGAGGCCATGGCTATTTCCAGAATGAGTAACGTCTCCAGAAGATGTAGATTAGTGAGGGTGATCCTGGGGTCTAAAAAGACCCCAACACCACCAGGAATGTGTTTGAAGTTTTAGTGTTTAATTTTCCTTGTTGGGTTGTCATTCTCTAAAAATGATGGAGAACACTCCCCATCAAATGTTGTGCACCCTTCAGGTGGTACCATCTCTCCACAAAGGTCAGGGGCGAGGGAGGAGCTCTCACAGTCTGGCCTGCCATTGCTTAAAGAGCTGAATTTGAGGTTAAAACCTATGCATTCAATACTTCATCTTTTTTTTTTTTTTAAATATCTTTTATTTACTGATTTTAGAGAGGAGGGGAGACAGAGACAAAGAGACAGAGAGAGAGAGAACATGGATGAGAGAGAGCATGCCGCCCACTGGGGATTTGGCCCACAACCCAGGCATGTGCCCTGACCAGGAATCAAACCGGCGACCTCTTGGTGCATGGGTCGATGCTCAACCACTGAGCCACACCAGCTGAGCAACACTTTATCTTTTCATTTCTATTAATATAAAAGAAGTACCAAACAACTTTCCTTTAGAGTCTCTAAGGAAAGTATGGCTTTGTTTCATATGGTGATTAAAAAATTGAAACAAAATCACATCTTGCCGTCTCTGCCTTATTGGCAAACTGCAATTCAATTTATTATCATATTTATCTGAGGCCATCAAGTGCTGATCTTTCGGGCACGCGGAAGGCAGGGATCGTCAGTGCTCAAAGGTCCCTGACTTTGCCTCAGTTTCAGCAGATTGTGGTCACACAGGGCTCCACCTTCAGAAAGGAGCCCCACCCGTGGGGCTTAATACTCTCCAATTATTGTCTTAAAATTTATTTAAAAAAATTTTTTATTGACTTTAGAGAGAGAGGAAAAAAGAGAGAGATAGAAACATCGATGAGAAAGAACATCAACTGGCTGCCTCCTGCATGCCCCCCACTGGGATCGGGCCCACAACATGGGCATGTGCCCTGACCGGGAATCGAACTGTCGACCTCCTGGTGCATGGGTCGATGCTCACCACTGAGCTCACCTGCTGGACTGTCATAAAATTCTTAATTTTACCTTTTACTCTATGTTTTGTAAGTGGAATCTGATGGGACAATGGAGCATGCACTGGGGACCAGGAGCCTTGTTCATACACTGATGTCTGCCTCTCAGCCCAGTCCTCTGCCCTGGGCAGTGGTTCCCAGCCCAGTCCTCTGCCCCTGTGCAGTGGTTCCCAGCCCAGTCCTCTGCCCTGTGCAGTGGTTCCCAGCCCAGTCCTCTGCCCTGGGCAGTGGTTCCCAGCCCAGTCCTCTGCCCTGGGCAGTGGCTCCCAGCCCAGTCCTCTGCCCTGGGCAGTGGCTCCCAGCCCAGTCCTCTGCCCTGGGCAGTGGCTCCCAGCCCAGTCCTCTGCCCTGGGCAGTGGTTCCCAGCCCAGTCCTCTGCCCTGGGCAGTGGCTCCCAGCCCAGTCCTCTGCCCTGGGCAGTGGCTCCCAGCCCAGTCCTCTGCCCTGGGCAGTGGCTCCCAGCCCAGTCCTCTGCCCTGGGCAGTGGCTCCCAGCCCAGTCCTCTGCCCTGGGCAGTGGCTCCCAGCCCAGTCCTCTGCCCTGGGCAGTGGCTCCCAGCCCAGTCCTCTGCCCTGGGCAGTGGCTCCCAGCCCAGTCCTCTGCCCTGGGCAGTGGCTCCCAGCCCAGTCCTCTGCCCTGGGCAGTGGCTCCCAGCCCAGTCCTCTGCCCTGGGCAGTGGCTCCCAGCCCAGTCCTCTGCCCTGGGCAGTGGCTCCAGCCCAGTCCTCTGCCCTGGGCAGTGGCTCCCAGCCCAGTCCTCTGCCCTGGGCAGTGGCTCCCAGCCCAGTCCTCTGCCCTGGGCAGTGGCTCCCAGCCCAGTCCTCTGCCCTGGGCAGTGGCTCCCAGCCCAGTCCTCTGCCCTGGGCAGTGGCTCCCAGCCCAGTCCTCTGCCCTGGGCAGTGGCTCCCAGCCCAGTCCTCTGCCCTGGCAGTGGCTCCCAGCCCAGTCCTCTGCCCTGGTCCAGCCAGCCTCTGCCTGGCAGGCTCCCAGCCCAGTCCTCTGCCCTGGGCAGTGGATCCCAGCCCAGTCCTCTGCCCTGGGCAGTGGCTCCCAGCCCAGTCCTCTGCCCTGGGCAGTGGTTCCCAGCCCAGTCCTCTGCCCTGGGCAGTGGCTCCCAGCCCAGTCCTCTGCCCTGTGGAGTGGTTCCCAGCCCAGTCCTCTGCCCTGGGCAGTGGTTCCCAGCCCAGTCCTCTGCCCTGGGCAGTGGTTCCAGCCCAGTCCTCTGCCCTGGGAGTGGTTCCCAGCCCAGTCCTCTGCCCTGGGCAGTGGCTCCCAGCCCAGTCCTCTGCCCTGTGGAGTGGTTCCCAGCCCAGTCCTCTGACCCCGGGCAGTGGTTCTCAGCCCAGTCCTCTGCCCCGGGCAGTGCTTACCAGCCCAGTCCTCTGCCCTGGGCAGTGGTTCCCAGCCCAGTCCTCTGCCCTGGGCAGTGGATCCCAGCCCAGTCCTCTGCCCTGGGCAGTGGTTCCCAGCCCAGTCCTCTGCCCTGGGCAGTGGTCCCAGCCCAGTCCTCTGCCCTGGGCAGTGGTTCCCAGCCCAGTCCTCTGCCCTGTGCAGTGGTACCCAGCCCAGTCCTCTGCCCTGGGCAGTGGTTCCCAGCCCAGTCCTCTGCCCCTGTGCAGTGGTTCTCAGCCCAGTCCTCTGCCCTGTGCAGTGGTTCCCAGCCCAGTCCTCTGCCCTGGGCAGTGGTTCCCAGCCCAGTCCTCTGCCCTGGGCAGTGGTTCCCAGTCCAGTTCTCTGCCCCTGTGCAGTGGTTCTCAGCCCAGTCCTCTGCCCTGGGCAGTGGTTCCCAGCCCAGTTCTCTGCCCCTGTGCAGTGGTTCCCAGCCCTGTCCTCTGCCCCTCTGCAATGACGGCTGACACCCACCATCCCCAGCAGGGGCCTGGGCAGCATGGATCTGCCCTTAATCTGAAAATGTCCCCATGGCCAAGGTTGTGCAACATTAATCAGCAAAGGAAAAAAATAAAACACCACAACAGGTCGAGAAAATGACTGTGGAAGAAAAGAACAATCATTTTTTTCCTTTTGCTCTTTGAACAAGAGATCCCACATTTTAATTTTGTACAGGGCCTGGTCCTGACCCAGCAATAAATAAATTATCTGTGTCCCTTGATATTTTCAGCAAACGAAAGCCTCTTTCAGCTGCGTCTCCTCTGGTCTCATGGGCTTTGTATCTGCCTGTCTGTCAGTTCCTTCTCCCTGCCCTGGCCCAGTTCTGCAAAGACTACCTGCTCCATGCTGTCATCTCCCTCCACGGGGGATCACTGTCAACTGTTGCTGCCCCTAAGAAATTTACAGTGGATGTGGGAAGAAGAGACACCAATTTATGCCTAGGAATGTGAAAAAAAATAAAACAAGGAAGTTTTAATTAATGTGATGGGGGAAAATGACATGTCTCAGCACAAAGGCAGCTTAGTTGAAAGCAGCTCGCCAGGGGGATAATCCACACTGGGCCACTTGGTGTTTCTAATTATGTGTCCTAACCTGAAAAAAATCGGAACAAACACAAGACTGTATTATAGGGATTAAGGAAGATAAAATGCTTCCCTGCATGTAAAACAGTCATGTAATTCTTGGCATCCCACAATGATAAAAAATTAAAAAATAAATATGTGTGGGTGTAAGAATAATATATTTAGTAGAGGAAGGTAGTGAAACCTTGAAAATTAGGTAGATAGTAGCCAGAGAGTCACTTTTTTCTCTCTCATGATTGATGTCAACTGTTTTCCCACATTTCCCTCCACTGAAGCCCTTTCTTCAAGTTTTCCAAACCACAGAGCAACTGGGACAAGCTCTGAGCATCCCTAAGTGAGCATCGGCGGTGCACTTTCTACACTCTGAATCCCCAGGAAGATGCTGGCGTCTGCCCCTACCAAGCACTCATGAAGCTCAGTTATGGGAAACTTCACTTTGCAGACGCTGATCAAGGAGACGTGGGAGTTAGATGAAATAGAAGAGTGCTATAGATCCCTATCCCTCCCGAGAGTGAAATGATGCACGATGGATTTGTCAGCAAGTGGATTCGGTCCTTCCAGGGGGCAGGATCTATACAGTGCATTCATATCCTTCAGCGATGTGGACAGGTATCTCTTCAATCCAAGCAGCCGTCCTTTATGCTGAAAGTCATTAGCCTGGGGGGAAGGGGAGGAGGGTGTCAATGGGGGAAAAATGAGAAACATCTGTAACAAAAACAAATTAATGAATAAAAAATTAAAAAAAAAAAGATTTAAAAAAAGGCATTAGCCCAACAAAGACAGAGCTAAGACCGGGACCCAGGCCTCCTGGATTACCATTATTCCATAAATCCACAACTATTCCTGCTCACCAGCTGGTGTAACTCTGAGGATATACCAGAGAACACAGCGGGGTATTTTCCTGCCACCGTGAAGCTGTCACTCTGGGACAGGATGCACATTAATAAAATAACGACACATGTAGATTCAATTATAACACTCAGAGGACTGTTGCATGATGAGATTACAATACAAAATATTAACATTTTCTGGAAGGTTGGGTGAGAGAACTTGAGGGGTGTCATGCAGACCCGGACATGGGGTGAGTGTTAGTGAGTACCAGTCAATGAGGAGGTGACCGGGGAAGGGAAAGAAGAGTGGATCAGGGAGACGCTCCAGTGGCCGAAGGGGGTGTGGCAGTTGTGGGAGGCACTTAGCAGGTGCAGGTGGTGTGCTTGAAGCGAAGAGCAGCGTAGGGGGAATGTGGTGCGAGATGAGGCTGGAAAGATAGACAGTGGCTGAATTACTCAGGGTCCTGGGAATCGTGCTAATTTTTCTTTCATGAGCCATGGGAAACCATTGAAGTGTTCATTTTAAGCTGGGGGACTAGAGATAAGATGTCATATTTTCTTTAAAAAAAGAAAACTCTTTGTTTTACTACGATCCTGGCCATGATGAATGTGGAACTCCTTTGAGACTGCATGTTGATGGACCCCTGGCTGAGGGAGACCATAGCTCCGCGGGAGGTCTGTGGTCACTGCACACAGCTGGCAGCTGGCCACGGGTGTGATGAGTTCCCTCAGGAGAGTGCAAAGCACAAGAAAAGAATGGACACGGGCTGATCACCACCAGCATTTAATGATTGAAGTTATAGGAAGATGAATCTAAAAAGGAATCTGATAAAGAATAGCAAGAGAAAAAAGGAAGAAGAGCCTGGCCGGTGTGGCTCAGTGGTTGAGCGTTGACCCAGGCACCAAGAGGTCGCTGGTTCGATTCCCAGTCAGGGCACATGCCCAGGTTGTGGGCCTGATCCCCAGTGGGGGGCATGCAGGAGGCGATGTTCTCTCTCATGGATGTTTCTATCCCTCTTTCCCTCTCACTTCCTCTCTCTTTCTAATATCAATAAAGAAAACACACACACACACACACACACACACACACACACACACAAAGGAAGAAGAAAGCTAGTGCAACATTGGTTGTGGAAACCAAGAGACAGGATGTTCTAAGAAGTAGAGTTGAACCCAGTGGGATATTCTTCTGATTTGTCTAAGTAGAGATGACCACAACCTATGCCTTGGTTTAGTGACCTGGAGATCACTATTGACTCCGGTGAGAGAGCTGGGGTTGAGTGATGGGGTGGTAGGTAGCAGGAGTGGTCAGAGAAGTGAAGAAGGTAAAAATGCTTGAGAAGCGTGGCTGTGAAGACATGGGGTGAGAGGGGGATATAGCTGGGTGAACTTCCCACCACCACCTAGATTCCAGATGTCTATTTCTGAATTCCCAGCTTTACAAAAACACGTGGGGTTAGGCCTCAGGTTGTTACAGAGACATCTGTGGTTCAGCTCCGAGCATTGTTTCAGGTTCTAAGATGCCGATGAATTCCCACATCAGCAAATCATCTTGTGAAATTGCCCCCACTCCCCTCACGTGCCACAGTCGGGCTGCGGTTGGAAGAGCTTCAAAGAGGAAATGATAACATCTCACAACCCACAGAAGGGCTTTATTTTGATAAACAAATCTACAGCTCTGGGAACTATATTAACAGAAATGTTTCTGTTGCTATAGCTGCGTTCAAGCGATGAGAAGAGTTCTATTTTCCTAATAGCCTGTTTCATTAACTAAAGTCAAATTCTTAGCATGAACTCACGGATTCTGACACATTAGGATAAACAGACTGCATAAAATACATATTTATTTATGGTTCCTCCAAACCCTTCTTCTCTAAGTCTTCTTTTATTTTTTTATTAAACATTTTTTTTCTTTATTGGTTTTAGAGAGAGAGGAAGGGAGAGGGGGAGGGAGATAGAAACATTGATGAGAGAGAACACCAATTGGCCACCTCCTGCATGCCCCTCACTGGGAATTTGGCCCACAACCTGGGCATGTGCCCTGACTGGGAGTTGAACCAGGGACCTCTTGGTGCATGGGTTGACGCTCAACCACTGAGCCACATCAGCTGGGCAGGCTTCTTTTATTTTTATTGAGTGAGCTTAATGCTGCTGAAATGCTGCAGTCACCTGCACTTTTTGGGAGCAGTAATTTAGCAGCTAATGAAGGAAATTCATAGGTTGCTGAGAAATGCAAGTAGTTAGCAGCTGGTGCTGGGGATACATGTGGAACTTCCTGACCAGGCTACACTCTTCAACATGCCCTGGGTGAGGAAATAAATAAATGTAGGGAGTTTTCAAGGAAAAATAGTGATGGATATTGAAAACACTAGAGAGGGACACTGTTATGGTAGCAAAATTAATTAAATACTTATAATGGATTAGAAACTTTTATTGATCAACTATTGCAAAATTATGAGGTCATAGGCTGTGCTGTGGTTTTTGTAAGCTTATCTCATTTAACCACAGTAACAAGTCTGTGAGGTGGGCAAATTGCTGAACTTCCCTGAACTTCAGTTTAAAAGCCTGTGATATGGAAATAATGATGATGATTAAGTTTATAACACCAGGTTTAAAGTGAGAGAAACAAGTTTGAAAACTAGGTCCGGATTTCTACTTTCAGTTAAGATAGAGTGAGCAGAACATATTTACTCTCTGACCTGAAATGAGCAGAAATACAATATCGGGGGATGCTGTGGTTTCAACAACAGTTTTCAGGAGACTGATAGGGTGACTGACCATCCCAATTTAAAAACCACTAAGCCCTGGTTGGTGTTTCTCAGTGGTTAGAGAGTTGGCCTGTGGACCAGAGAATCCCAGGTTCGGTTCCCGCTAAGGGCATGTACCTTGGTTGCAGTTTGTCCCCTGCCCTGGTTGGGGTTGTGTGAGTGGCAACGAGTCAATGCGTCTCTCTCACATCGATCTTTCTCTTTCTTTCTTCCCTCCTGCTCTATCTAAAGATAAATGCAAAAAATGTCCTTGGGTAAGGATAAAAAAAAAAAAAAAAGATGTATCAGCCCAGCTGATGTGGCTCAGTGGTTGAGTGTCAACCCATGAACCAAGAGGTTGCCAGTTCAATTCGCTGTCAGGGCACATGCCCAGGTTGTGGCCAATCCCCAATGAGGGGCATGCAGGAGGCAGCCAGTCCATGTTCTCTCTCATCAATGTTTCTCTCTCTCTCCTTTCCTCTCTAAAATCAATAAAGAAAAAATATTAAAAATAATAAAAGGATGTATCAGTTGAGAGCGGGTAGAATTTTCAACAAATGAAGCCGGAGCAAGTGGATACCCATATGCACAAAAATCAGTACTGGTCCCTTCCTTCCACCATATAGAAAAATGAGCTGAAACTTGGCCATAAACATAAATGTAAAAGTTAAAACTATAAAACATCCCGAAGAAAACACAGGAGGAAAGATTCATTTGGAATAGTAAACTATTTTTTTATATCCAACACTAAAAGCATTATCCATGAAAACAGTTGCTCAATTGTACTTCATAAAAACTGGAAAATAATTTTGCTTTTAAAAGATACTGTCCAGAGAATGGAAAGACAAATGGTAGTTTGCATTTTTTAAGAGGTTTTTATAATCACACTGTAGTGTGTATTTTTTTTTTTTTGGTCTGGTTTCTTTCACTCATTACAACTATTTTGAGATGTGTCTATGTTGTTGCGTGTTTTAACAGTGAAGCCATTTTTCTTACTGAGTAGTATCCCATTGTACAGATATACCACAGATTGTTTATACATTGACCTATTGATGGACATTCAAGTTGTTTCTGGTGTTGGCTATTACAAACAAAGCTGCTATAAACGTTCATTTATACATCTTTATGTAGATATATGCTTTCTTTGTTCTTAGGAATATACTTAGGAATGAGATGGTTGGATCATATGGTAGGGGTGTGCTTAACTTTTTAAGAAACAGCCAAACTACGTGCTAAAGTGGTTATACCATTTCTCATAGAAGTGTGTGAGCATTCTAGTTCCCCCACATCCTTGCCAATATTTAGAATCTTAGCAGTTCTAATAAATGTGTATAGAGAACAACAAAAGAAATTGAAGATGTAATCAAGACTCTCCCAGCAAACAAAAGCCCAGGCACAGACGGCTTCACGGGGGAATTTTACCGAACATTCAAAGAAGAACTAACACCCATTCTCCTCAAGCTATTTCAAAAAATTTAAGAAGAAGGAAGACTTCCAAACTCGTTTTATGAGGCCAGGATACTTCTAATTTCAAAACAAAAAAAGACACTACAAAGAAAGAAAACTACAGACCAATATCCCTGATGAACATAGATGCCAAAATCCTGAACAAAACACTAGCAAATCGAATCCAGCAATACATCAAAAAAATTATTCACCATGACCAAGTAGGATTCATCCCAGGGATGCAAGGCTGGTACAATATTTGCAAATCAATAAATGTGATACACCACATAAACAAAATGAAGAATAAAAACCACATGATCATATCAATAGATGCTGAAAAAGCATTTGACAAAATCCAGCACCCATTTCTGATAAAAATACTCAGCAATCTGGGAATAGAGGGATCATATCTCGACATAATAAAGGCCATATATGAAATACTTACAGCCAACATTATACTCAATGGGTAAAAAATTAAAAGCATTTCCCTTAAGAACAGGAACAAGGCAAGGATGCCCACTTTCGCCACTCTTATTTAACATAGTACTGGAAGTCTTAGCCACAGCAATCAGACAGGAAGAAAAAACAAAAGGCATCCAAATTGGAAAGGAGGAAGTGAAACTGTCATTATTCGCAGATGACATGATACTATATGTAGAAAACCCCAAAGACTCCATAAAAAATTTACTAGACTTAATAAATGAATTTGGCAAAGTAGCAGGATACAAAATTAATGTCAAGAAATCGATGGCATTCTTATACACCAATGATGAACTCACAGAAAGAGAAACTAAAAAATCAATCCCATTTATCTTTGCGGCAAAAAAATTAAGATACCTAGAAATAAACTTAACCAAAGAAATAAAGGACCTATTCGCAGAAAACTACAGGTCATTGAAAAAAGAAATAGAGGAAGATATAAAAAAGTGGAAGCACATACCTTGTTCATGGATTGGAAGAATTAACATCATTAAAATGTCCATATTACCCAAAGCAATCTATAGATTCAATGCAATCCCCATCAAAATACTAACGACATACTTCATAGAACTAGAACAAATACTTCAAAAGTTCATATAGAACCAAAAAAGACCTCAAATAACCACAGCAACCTTTAAAGAGAAGAGCAAAGTTGGAGGGATCACATTACCAGATTTCAGGTTATACTACAAAGCCACTGTAATCAAAACAGCTTGGTACTGGCACAAGAACAGGCATATAGACCAGTGGAACAGAACAGAGAACCCGGAAATGGACCCAAGGCGATATGCTTAGTTAATATTTGACAAAGTTGGCAAGAGCATACAGTGGAGTAAAGACAGCCTCTTTAATAAATGGTGTTGGGGAAATTGGACAGCTACATGCAAAAAAATGAAACTAGACCATCAACTTTCACCATACACAAGAATAAACTAAAAAAAAATAAAATAAAAAAATAAATGTGTACAGAGAGCTCACTGGGTAACAAGGATGATCACCTTTGCATATGCATTTTGTCATTCATATATCTTCTTTGAGGAAGTGCTTATTGAATTTTTTTGCCCAGTTTATTGGATTGTTTGTTTCGTTAGTATTGAGTTCTGAGTGTTCTCTTTCTGTCTGGATACAAGTTCTTTATCAGAGGTTTGCTTTGAAAATGTTTTCTCCTGTCTACTTAAATTTGCACATCAGTTTTCTTTCCTGTGCATCTTTAAACACTCTGCTCTCTCTGCCCATGACACTGTGCTCCCCACTATTCATCTGTCACACTACTAATCTGTATTGAAGTTTCCCCGAATGCCTTGGCCAGGTTTTCTATCCAACTTTTTTTGTCCATACTAGAATGCATTCTCATAGCTACAGAGGTCATGCAGTTAGTTAGTGGTGTAGTTAAGATTCAGATCTCAAAAAGCTGATGCTGAAGCCTAGGCTTTTCGGCACCCAGTCTGCTGACCACTCACTGGCCCATCCAATCATATTCAATGCACCACTAACAGGATTACATTTAAAAGCACAAGCCAAGCTTAGACCTCAAACACATGCACTCGGAACACAGGGACTTTTGATGGGCTTGCTTCCTGCACAAAGCTTCAGAGCCAAAAGACACTCCATAGGATTATATATTATTTACATGAGTGCAAATAAACATTTGGGGGGTTAGAGAGAATAGAAACTGACCAGCCAGTCCTACACAAGGAGAGAATACAGCATCAACTATAATTTTTGTTCCTAAGCTCTAGACCGTTATCTGCCTCTAATGAATTATGTGTGAAATTGGAGAAGTTTTAAGGGGAAGCCACACACAGATCTTGAAGCAGCCATGAAGGATTCTTAATGCACGCTGCGTATTTTTGTGCACGAGGAAGCAAACCACAGAAAATTGGACAAAAGCGGTCAAAATTACATTCTCTGAAGGGGAATTCCTTTAGGACTGAGGTCACGAGCAAACTCTCTTGGATCTTCCCCTGAGTAAATAAGTCACTGGTTCTTACACAATTTTAGACATTTGAATTGTACCTCAAGGTTCTATAAACCATTGACGGGGAAGGGGGTTCAGTTTCACTGGCTCACAGCCACTCTCTCCATTGGGCATATAATTCCCCACATAGGTGAATCCACGCATTTTGCACCCTTTTGAAAAGGAGTACCACAGCTATATACCCTATAAAACTGGCTGTCATGGTGCAATTAGAGAAATAAATCTCACCTTCCGGATGACAGCCTGTACACCTGAGATGCAGAGAGTTCTGAGAGAAGGGAATCTTCTTTTAACAGGGGGATTATTACTTTCTGTCAAGTTATATGTTTTTTTCTACAAAATCATTTCTTACTCTTCATGCAGATATTAATTTTGGCATAAAATATCACAGGAAAATATTAACAATGTAGGAACTTTTATATTAAAATTAGCTGAAATGGCTGATTTAACAAATGCATGAAATGTTATATCCATATAGCCTTTTCATTCAGAAAGATTTGTGCGGTTGCTTCGGTCTCAGTTAGTGTAGGACATTGGAGAGACCAATGGGATTCAACTAGTAAGGAAGTCGGATTTAGAAGAGTGTGGGATTTGGGGAAAACAGCGGCATTGGCAGTGGTTCATGAGGGCACCATGACTTTTCTCTTAAACAGAAGATTTTCCTCTCATCAATTTTAACTTCTACTTTATGTATTTATTTTTATTTTTTTTAATCCTCACCAGAGGACATTTTTCCATTTTTTGTACAGATAGAGTGGGAGGGAGAGAGAGGAAGAGAGAGAGAGAGAAACATCGATGTGAAAGGGATACATCGAGTGGCTGCCACCCGCACGACCAACTAGGGCCGGGGACAAACTGCAACCGAGGTATGTGCCCTTAGCGGGAACCGAACCCGGGTCTCTCGGGACCGCAGGCCGACGCTCCAACCACTGAGCCAAACCAGCCAGGGCTACTTTATGTATTTTTAACCCTTAAATAAAAACTCATTTTTGAAAGACTAATATTTGGCTGAGGTTCACTAATCAGGGAAAAATGTATTTTTGATACAACGACGATAATATGGCCATTGACATTTAATGAGCGCTCACTATGCACCACGCTCTGTCCTTGGTTTATTTCCCTTAACTACCATGTGAGATAAGTAATATCATTATCCCTATTCTACAGATTTGAAAACTGAGGCATGGGTTAACTAAGCTAAATCACTTCATTAAGGTCACACAGCTCATAAGAGATATTACCATCATAACCACTGCGTCTTACCACTTCCCATTTATAGCTACCAATCACTGAGCGTGTGCCATGGGGTCTCATAGAAATATTTTTTTCATTTGACTTTTACCAAAAAAGAGAAAAAAAAAAGAGTAGATCTCATTTTATAGGTAACATGAGTGAGGCTTATGGAAATTAAGCATGTTGTATACAGTCACTATGTTCATGTTAACCTAAGTTTAAACCTAGTAATGAAATGTAAATCTCTTGGTTATTTCTCTGCATGTCAATTTTGTCTTGCTGTCTCCAATGACACTGCATTTCCAAATCATCTTAGCATACACAATACCTTGGGCAGGTGGAAGGATTTGTTGGGCACTGGTGGAGGGTTTCCCAGTTCTTAGGATTAGATACAGACATATATTTAGCACAAAAGGAAACTTGTTTCTATCTTGGTTTATCTCCATAATGAAACAAACTCCCCTGTCCTGAATCTAACTGCATAAAATCGATGTGAAAAGTGCTCTTTTTGTGTGTTTTATCTTCAAGTTGTTCTTCAGGAATTTACATCTTTATTCCAATAGGAAGATAAAAATAAATTTCGGTGTTAGATTGCTTATTTTAATGCCTTATCTTGATCACTGTAGACTTGGAAACTTTTCTTCCAACAAAGATGTCTGCAGGAAAGATTTGGTTGTATTTTTCAAGTGTATTTATAGCAGTGATCATGTTCTTGGCTCTTGTTCTTTAGCACCGTATGTGAGTATTTTAATTACCCCTTACTGTCCTCTGGACATAGGTAGTGCATCCCTTTTACTAAGGCACAGAGAATAAGAAGAAATTGGGAGGTCATACGGTTAGAACTATGACTGCCATAGGTCACATAGTCAGGAAAGGACAGACCCATAGACACCAGAGGCACTGCTTACTGGGCAGAGCAATTACATCATTGAAATTATGATGACCCGACGGGTGACTCAAAGGACATGCTAGAAGCGCAAGCCGTGGGTGGAAGATTGAGGGGTTCCTAGTTGTTGTCACATGAGGACGTGATCAAATAAATACAAGGCGTGTGCATGTGTGTGTGTGTGGAGAGAGAGAGATGGGAATCTCTTTGGCTTAAAAAGACAGATGCTGAGAGAGGACATGAGCCATGGCAAAGAAGACCTTTTAAAGGTACAAAATGTTTTCCATATGGAAAGCCTGTGAGATTTACACTGAAATGTTTTTGCCATAATAGAAAACTGTATGAAGCTGAATTCCATCTGTGAACTAGGATTCGATAAGTTGTCTAATAGGGATGACATACTGTCCTAGCATCACTGTGAGTTGTTTGTGAGAAAATGTAGATACGACCCTTACATACCTTTGATAAATCACTTACAATATTATGTTGTTCTGAGTAAAAAGGAACAAAAAAAAAAATGATATGAAGGAATCAGGAGAGCAGAGTAATGATTAATATTTAAATACACTAATGAGAGAGTAGAATTAAATATTATTTTGGGGTACTGGTCTATAGCAACAAATTGCAGTAGATTGGCATTTGTTTAGATAAATTATAAGATTATTTATACTCTGCAGGGTGTATAATAATAACATATCTATATCAAGAGAAAATAAACTCTCTACTAATTCCCTATCCTTAGGCCCAAGACCACTTTCTTTTAGGCACATGTGTAGCAAATTTTAAAAAATACCTAATTTTATATAACAGGAGCTTTGCCTAAGGAACTATGTCTTATCAAACATGTTTTTGAAAGCCCTCTGGAGCCCCTTCTAATACTTGTCACCATAAGTAATAGTACATGTGAAAACTATGGATCTCTTTAAAATCATTCTTACTAAGAGCTTGAAAGATGTTATATTGCAATTCATGTTTATTTGTATGTCTCCCCTTCTAGGGTAGGAATCTGTAAATGTTTCCTGTAGAGGGCCAAATGTTTTCTGTAAATGTTTTATGCTTCATGGAGAGTTTGTGTTAACTACTTAACTCTGCTGCTGGAGCAGCCATAGACAATATGAAAATGAATGAATATGGCTGTATTCCAGTAAAACTTTAAGACAGTGAGCCCACAGGCTGCAGTTTGTCAGTCCTTGTATTACAGTTTGAGCTCCCTGAGGGCAGTGTATCTGTCATGTTTCTCGGTTGCAAGCAATAGTAGTCACCTCTGCATAATTTGGGCAGAAAATGAATTTATTAAAGAATATTGGCAGTTTGCAGAGTCTCCTGGAGAACTAGGATGGAATGCCACAGATAAAAAACATCACTCCAATCACGCTTCAGAATGGATCCCAGGCACCTAAATGTGCTACCAGAACTGTGACTCTCACTGCCTCTGAATCCTGCGTGTGGCTCTCTCTGTTCCTGTTCCCATCAGCCTCGTCAGAATAGAATATGCGTTGACCCTGCTTCTTTGCTTCATCAACTGTGGAATCCAAGTGGGGGTGTCTCTCATTGACACAGCCCAGGTCAGATGCCTGCGTCCTAGCTGTGACGAAGGCTGGAGATGTGGGTATCCAGCATTTTCACCTTACATGGTTGATATATGAATGGAGATTTCCCTAAACCTAAGATGGAGGTTCAGTTGCTGGGCAGTAACATAGATCGACAAATATCTACTCTGAAGACTGAGTTTTCTTTACATTGGTCTCTGCATTGCCTAGCATGTTGCCCAGTGTATAAGAGATTGCCAAGAAAAATTGGTTTAATTAACAAAAAATAGAAAGGAGAAGAGTGACTAAAAGAGTGACTAACTTTTAAAGGTGACATCAGGGTTGGCTATTCTCTTCCCACACTATATACCTGAGCTCTTACAGACAGGGATGTATAGTAGGAAGGCAATGTCATTACCTTCATGAGAAGACAATGGTCTTCCCATTTCCTCATTCACTCATTCATTCATTCTCCCAATCATTTATTTACCCATCTACTCAATCATTTATTTACTTACCTACTCATTTATTCACTCATTCATTCATTCATTATTGTCGAATGTTCTTCTGTGCCAGGCAACACAGTAGGTGGAGGAGACAGAATGATTAGCATAAACAGAAGTGAGCATGTCCTGATGGGGTTCCTCCTCTAGGTGAGAAGAAAGACATTAGTAAAAGAGGAGATGATATAAAATTGCAAGTTACTTAGTTGCTACAAATAGTGTCCAGAACATATAAAGAAATCTTACAACTCAATAAAAAAGAAAACAACTGCTCAATTAAAAAAGGGACAAAGGACTTGAATAGATGTTTCTACAAAGACGATATGCAATTGGCCAATATGCACATAAAATGATGCTCAACATCATTAGTCATTAGGTAAATGCAAACCAAACACACAATGAAATTCCACTTCATACCCACAATAACAATATAATGATAATCAGAAAATAACACGTGTTGGCAGACATGTGAAGAAATTGGAACCCTTGTCCATTGCTGGTGGGAAAGTAAAATGGGGAGGTGGTTGTCCAAAATAGTTCCTCAGAAAAATTAAACATAGAATTACCTCATATCCTCGAAATTCCACTCCTAGGTATATGTCCAAACAATTGAAATTTGAATATTCATATCAGCACTATTCTCAATAGTGAAAAGGTGGATCCCTTGGAATCCAAATGTCTATCAACAAATGAATAGATAAGCGAATTTTAGTATATACTTAGTATAGAATACTATTCACCCATAAAAAGAAATAAAGTACTTATACATGATACAACATAGATAAACTCTAAAAACATTATGATAAATGCAAGAAGCCAGACACTAAAAGTCACATTTTGCATGATTCCATTTATGTGAAATTTCCAGAAGAGGTGAATCCACAGAGACAGGAAGCAGACGGGTGGCTGCCAGGAGCTAGCGGGGAGAGGGAATGGAGACTGACTTCTTGATGGGCTGGGGCTTTTTTAGAACGATGAAAATGTTGGAACTTGATGTGGGTGGTGGTTGCACAGCATTATAAATATCCTAATGCCACTGATTTGTACACTTTCAAATGGTTATTTTACGTTATGTGAATTTTATCTCAATACAAAGCAAACAGGACAAACTTAAAATATGAGTGGATGTGGGAACTAACTGGGAGGCTGTTAGATGAATTCAGACGTGAGATTAGAGTGTCTTTGACTAGGTTGGAGATGGAGATGGGGAGAAGCAAATCATCAATGACAAACTGAAGGTGGGGTTGATGCCAGAGGAAAAGGAGAGACACCAGCAGACACGGGTTTTGATTTGGTTCACAGCCAACTTCTTGCTGCAAAGGGATATTAATGAGAGTTCAGTCAGTTCAGACCTTCCCCCAAACTCATTACCTGACCCTTTTAAAAATGGACTTACAGACTCGTAAAACTGATGCTGGTTAGGGCCATTTATCCCTTTCCAATAAAATGTGAAGCTTTCATTTGATCCAGTAAAATTCTTAATACCATCTTTTTATCTCTCTCTTTAAAAAGCCATTTTTACATGTTCTAAGCGTTATAATTATCTACTTGACAAATGTGTTTCTAATTACACAATTACTTTATTATATAGTATCAGCTTATAAATGCCTCAAGTCTGAGATCTGTCTGGGAAAGAAATTATTTTATTTAATGTATAATGTAATTTCCTCTCAAATAATTATTTAAGGGTTGGAGGAGAAAATGAGTTGGGTTGAAAAGCTCTAGTGTATAACTTTAGAATTGATACGCCCGACAGAAATCGGGTAGAAGTAGGAACGGAGGCAAGATTAACTAGGGTTCCTGGCTCAGTCCTTGTTTGTTGTGAAGTGTGAATGTACATCTACATGTGTGCACATGTTCTTGTGTTTGTGAGTGTGCATGTGTGTGTGCATAAGTGTGTGTGCGCATAAGTGTAAGTGTGCTTAATGTAGTAAGAGAAAGTGTCTTTGCCACGAAGTTGCCTTGTTTTCTGTCTCAGTGGTGAGAAGCTGAAAATAATTGTCTGTCAGTGTGGCATGAATGCCATCCCACCCAAACTCCAGAATATTTCTCTTCATGTCTTTCTAACAGTGGCTGTAATCCATAGATGTTAAAGGGAAATGTAGAGAGGTGAGATAGGACTCTTTGATCAGCTATTAAAAACTCAATGGAAAAATAATGATCAGATCTATTATATTCTCCAGCAGCTTAGAATAAATTATAAGAGCAATAGGAGTTTTAATGGAAAGTGTGTTGAAACCATCAATTGGGGGCCTCAGGCACATCTGGGAACTCTGATGGACAAATGGAGTCTGACAGTTGGGGAAATGGTGATCAAAGGCCAGCTTTTCTCATTTGACAGTTTTGCAGAGGTCATTATCAACCTTTAATGAGTTTTGCTTATATGGAAAGTCTTTTCCAAGGATTATCTTGGCTCCCTCAACTGACCTAGAAGTTGGTTGTTCTCTGGCTTAGTAATGTGACCAAACCCTGGACAATTTTTCCTTAACAACTCTCAAGTCCTGATAATTCCCTTGGAGACACTGGACAATTCAGTAGAGACCCCACTATTACCCTCAGACTATTTAGGTTACACTGGAGTGGAGTCATTGCCCTGAACTATTTATATTTATATTCCATTTATATTTATCTCCTAAATTAACTTTCTCTCTGTCTTTCTCTCTCTCTCTCTTTTCCATACTTCCTCTCTCCCTCTCTCAGTTACCTTACATGAGAAAGTAAACACATCAAGATCTCGTCTATTTTTCTCTTGCCTTTCTCCAACCCATTTTGTCAGGCTCAATGTTAATGTTATTTTCTGTGGAAAGTCTCATGTGTGTGTGTGTGTAGAAGAGAGGAGGGGTGAGAAGTGGACAGAGAGCATGCAATTTCCACTCCATATGTGGAAGAAACCAAGTTCCACAGTTCCAGGAGAAGGGAGGAGGGAACCCAGTCATTGTACAAATTGGACAATCATGACCTCCCTAATAGAGAGGAATGTGTCATCGTTCAATGGGTCCCTGAATCTCTTGCTATTTTTTCAGTGGAAAAGAAATCCATGGCAGCATGGCACAGGCAGAAAGGGTTGTGATGGGGCATCAAGGGGCCAGGTTCCAGCCCTAGTCCTTGCACTGGCTCTATGTAGCTTTGGGTGAGTCGTTTATTTGATCATTGGACCTTACTGAACTCATCTTTCAAAGGAGCAGTTAAATGTAGATAATACATTGCATCATCTAATTTAAAACAAACACAAACAGTCTGGCTGGTGTGGCTCAGTGGTTGAGCATTGACCCATGCACCGAGAGGTCACCAGTTTGATTCCTGGTCAGGATACATGCCCAGGTTGTAGGCCCAGTCCCCAGTGGGGGGCATGCAGGAGGTGGCCAATCGATGTTCTCCTTCATCGATGTTTTTATCTCTCTCTCCCTCTAATTCCCTCTCTATCTAATATCAATAAAAAGGAAAAAAAAAATTAAGCAAACAAAAAAACCCAAACACAGATAGTGGTTACCCTGAGGCAGGGATGGGATAACCAGAGGGGGATACAGGACAATTTATGAGGTTCTGAAATTCTATTTTATGATCTGCGTGCTGGTTACAGGGGTTGTTCAATCATTCCATATACGTTTTATTAGTGCTCTCTTTTATAAGCATTTTATTTTCCCAGAAAACTTTATAATAAAAGTATATGAACCCAAAACATTCTAGTTGCCTAAAATTATTATTTAGAAACAAAATCAAGAATAAACACATCAAAAACAACACAAAAATGATTTTAAAACTTCTAAGGTATCTAATCTCGTTTGAGGGATGGCAGCTTCCCAAGGAGCCTGATGGTGAATAATCACAGGGAGAGAAAGTACCAGTAGTAACATGGCAACAGTTTAGGAAGCACTACTCTGGGCAGTAAGTCTCCATCACAGAAGTGATCCTCTGTCACAGATTTCTATTTAATACGGCTGGCCACTACACAGTCTGATTTGTTTTAATAAACTGTAGTCTGATTTATTTTAATAAACTGCATTCTGTAGTATGACAGTATTTAATCAATTTCAGGAAGGAGGCAGTAGATTGAATCTGATGTTGAAACTCAGCAGTGATGTTGTTGCCCTGGGATGCTATGATCCCATAACGCAATGTAACAGGTTATTAATGTAGTCAGAACACAGGGAAACCAGGAGCTTATGAATAGGATTGCAATCCCACTAACACAGATCACATGTAGATAAATGCATATCTTCCTTTGCCATTGAAGATGACTTGAAATTACTGTGGGAATCTGTATTTAAAATAGAAGGGCTCTAGCAGTTGAGAGTTAGAAGAAAAAAACTCATCTCTCAAGCACCGATCAATCACTGTGGCTTGTGGTCATGACACTGTGGTGGAGAAGTGGGATCCATTAATATCACCATGGGCTGGTGTCCCTGCCTTTGAATAAATACTAGCATATCTCAGAAGCTTTAAGACAAGGTCCTTGGTAAGCTTGGCAGCAAAGAGTACTCTTTCTTGAAGATAGTGCCCAAATGCATAGAAGTTGGTGTTGCAAAACTGAAATCTTACAAAATGTAGATTTGAGAGAATAAAAATTGGTACAACCTTTTAGAGAGTTATCCATGATCCCTAGTATAATGGAGAATGTACATTCCTTATGAACCTACCACTCTACTCCTAAGGATGTACCTGATAAAAATGTACTCATATATACGCACAGAGACATGGATAAAAATGTTCATAACAGTTTTGTGTGGAATAGTGAGAAACTGGAAAAAAGCCTAAATTCCATTCACGTGAGAAAGATAAGTTATGGTATATTCATACAATGAAATACAATTCAGAGTCGAAATTTATTGAATTAGAATATTACATATCAACATGAACTTTCCTCATTATATTCTTGATTATAAATGCAATTTGCAGATAAATACAAAAAATATAATAATATTTTATAAATTTTACCAATATGCAAAAATAATACTAGAAAATACTTAGGGACTCACACATACTTCCTAAAGGAGTGAAGAGATGGATGGGAATGATAAACCCCAAATTTAGTATAGTGGGCACCTCTGAGGAGTGAGGGCATGTGACCAGGGAGGGGCTCAGGAATTCACTATGTGGGTCTTTGTGGTGGTTTGATAGTCATTTGTTACACTGAATGGCTGAAATAATTTATAAGACAACTTAAAAATTAATCTAAAAATGAGATTAGAGTTTATCTACTCATCTATGTATCAATCTATTTTTCATCTAATGAATGTCTCCCGACCTCCTGCTTTATGGAGGTACTCTTTTAGGAGCTGTGAGAGAAATAGGAGAAGTAAAGGGCATCGTCCGGGACTCCAAGGGACTAATTGTACAGTTGGGAAGACAGGACACAGGAAAATTTAGGCCAGACTATAATAAAGGAGAAATCTAAAAGGAGGGTTCAACTTGAAGCAATGGTACACACACAGCCTGGTTCCCAGGAATGTACCAGGTAGGGGACATCATGGATATGAGACTAAATCAACTCATGGAACTTAAATCCACCCACTGAATTCCTGGCCCTTCTTTACAGGTTGCACTAGAATGCATTAACTTGGCAAGCGCTCCCACTCAGGACTGGGTTGTTTGAAACACTTCTTACCATCATTCGAGCTCCATGCAGATGGTGGTTTCCCTGCTATGCGCTGTGAGCTCTCCTCCAGGAGGTGTAACAGTGCAGGGCTATCTCCATTAGTCATCCTGACGCCTCAAGTCAATAGAGCTCTTTGTGACTTCGTTTAACCCAAGGAACATACAAGAACATATTGGGTCGGACCAGAGCAGTTTCACCCGCCTACCAAGGATGAAATACAGAAAGGAGGGCTCTGTTGTCCTGTTGACAACCATTCATGTGGGACCCGGTGAGGGATGTAATGGGAAAACCTAGATGATCTGAAAGGCCCTCCTCGGCTGTGATATTTTCTGCTGCAGCTTCCAAATGTAAAGAACCCTTGAGTTCACAGATGCCTCTAACCCGCTTCTAACCTGTATTTCATTAGTTACTGAACTAGATGCTCTTGAAAATAACAAGCTTCATGAAATTATTTTCATTGATGGTTTATTTTCATCTCTTCTGAAATTGTCTGTTCTGAGATTTAAAGTGGACCTTAACTCTCTAGTACTTCCTAGGGAGCCAAGTTAAGTTCACCCAGACTTTCCACGTGTTTTACAGCACTAAGCTTAGTTCTTCACTCCACCGTTATTTTCCTGGAATAAAGAGCTATTAACTTTCTTCCATATTTTCTATGTATTATTTTATTTCGAAAATTGTCATATCCTCCAAAAGTAAATGACCCGTCCTGCAGGTCGAACAACGAGGACTCTAGAGGGGGAGTGAGGATGAGGAGGGACAAGAGACACGAGAAATGGAGACAAGACAGGAGTCTGATCAAGTCTCAACTTTATTGCAGATAGGTAACAGATTATATACTTGTGGGAAAAGTCAGGCAGGAAGGGAGGAAAAGGGTGCATGAGCAGAGAAAACAACTTTTAATCATCAAAGGCATTTACTGCTTTGACACTAACCAGGGGCCTTATCTCAGGAATGCTCCTCAAGGCGATACTTCAAGGACCTTCAGGCAATAAACTGCAAGCAGGCAAACAAGTTCTGCACGTATAGCCAACTTATTCTTAAAAAAGGGCCCTTGCTTGACCCCAACAGGTCCCCCTTTTTTATTTTATTGATGTTGTTACGGGGTTGTGCCTGTCTTAGGTCGGAGAGATCTCACTGTGGTACGTTGAAGGTCTCTTACCCGTCATGGGATAACAAGGCAGCGAAAGGCCTTGCTCCTGTCTTAGGCGAGCCTATGTACCTCTCAGTGTCTCTCAGTTGCCCGTCATTGGCTAACCAACCCAGCGTAATTTAGGCCATCGTATCAAAGTACAGAATGCCTTGCTCAGCCTGTTCTAGGCGATGATAATGGACCTGTATTTGTTGTATTTTTATTGCCTCAATTTGCTGCTTGATGAAAGCCATCACCTTATTGAAGAGGAAGGGTCTTAGTGACACAATCAGTAAAAGGCCAAGTAAGGGGCCCAACAGAGGGAGAAGATACACCCCATTTAGCCCTCTCCAAAGGGGGTTATTGAAAAGTTCTTTTAAGCAGCAGCATTCCTGCAAGGCAGTCGCATGGGGGGCCAAACAAGGCCCTCAGGAGCTCGTCAGGGTGTGGAGGAGGCCCCAAACCTCCTTCCACAAGCAGGCAAAGATGCAGTAGTATCCCTAGCAGTAAGATTTCAGCCTTCCGGTCCATTCCTGAAAAGAAAAAAACAGGAAAAGCCTCTCAGGGCGAATTTTCATCCCTGGAGTTATCTATATGGTTATCTGTTATTCCTTTAACTTGATCAATCTGTTTAACCAAACGCTCTGGTAGCCATCTGGCAGATTTCATTTTCTTAGAGTAAATGCATACAGAACCTCGGCCCCAGATGAGGACTGGGTCTGGGCCATGCCAAGAGTTATCTAGTGGGTCTTTCCACAGTACGGAGGCATATTGTTTTTGTGTGGAGGATTGCCAAAATCTTTGTGCTGCGGAAAGTCCTTGAGCATCCAAAGTTAAAAAATTTAAAATAAATAGTGTATGAGATAGTAAATTTCTGGGTGTCCCTTTAGTAGGGTACCATTCCCCCTTTTTTATTTTATTGATTGTGCATTTTATGGTTTGATTAGCTCTTTCTACTATACCTTGTCCCTGTGGATTATAAGGGATGCCTGTAATATGTTTAATGTGCAATTTTGTACAAAAATCTGCAAACCGAGAACTAGTGTATCCAGGCCCATTATCTGTTTTTAGGGAATCTGGCTTCCCCATAGAAGAAAGGGCACTTAACATGTGTGCAATAACATGTTTTGTAGCTTCTCCTGTTTGTAGAGAGGCAAAAATATAACCACTGAATGTATCTATGGAGACATGTATATACTTTAAATTGCCAAACTCAGGGAAATGTGTTACATCCATTTGCCACAAAGCGTTAGGTACTAGTCCTTTAGGATTAACTCCCAGATGAGGTGTAGGTGTAGTCTGTAAGCACTGAGAGCAACTTTTAACTATTTGTCTAGCCTGTTCCTTGGTTATGTTATGCAGGAGTCTCAAAGTTCTGGCATTAAGATGATGCAACTGATGAGTTTGTTGAGCTGCAGAAATTCCTTTTTGTTGTATTATGGCAAGGAACAAGTCTTGTGTGGCTGCATCAGCTTTTGCATTACCTTCTGATAATGGGCCAGGGAGACCAGTATGGGCCCTTAAATGTCCTATAAAAAAATGGTTGTTGTCTTTGGTGAATTAAGGTCTGCAATTGTCTAAATAAGTCACTAGCAGTAGAGACAGTTTTAATGTGTCCTACTGTTTCCAGTAGTGGAACTGATTGTGCAATATAGGCACTGTCTGTGTATATGTTTAGAGCTTGATCAGGAAAAGTGGCAAATACTGCAATAACTGCTTGTAATTCTATAAGTTGAGCAGATGAGCACTGTGTATGGAATTGAGTTACCAAGTCACCAACAACATAGGCTGCAGTCCCATTAGAGGACCCATCGGTAAACACTAATAAAGCATTAGTTAGAGGCCTATGAGATGTTTTGACAGGGAAGATAAATTCATGTCGGTTAGCAAAATCTAAAAGCTTTTTAGGCGGGTAGTGATTATCAAGTTGCCCACAGTATGAGGCTAAAGAAATGGGCCATTCTTCAGTACTCTGCATTAGCCAGTTAATTTGTTGATGAGTATAGGGCAAAATTATTTTATCAGGCTCTTTTCCAAAATAACATTTACCTTGATCTCTTCCTAGCATTATTAATTGAGAAATAGCTACGTAATATGGTTCTAGAATCCTTTTTGGAGATGCAGGGAGATGTCTGCCAAAATACGGCTGTAGGAGATTGTTTAGTAGCACAGATTATAAACTTTAATGGCAGTTGGTAATCTATAAATGTGGTGCTCTGATTTTGTATGGCCTGTTCTACTATTTTCAATGACTGCCGTGCATTTGGGGTAAGTTGTCTAGGGGAGTTAGGGTCAGTATCTCCCTGTAAAATGTCATACAGGGGTCTCAATTCGTATTTACTAAGTTTTAAATAGGGAACTAGCCAATTAATATCCCCGAGTAACTTTTGGAAATCATTAAGTGTATGTAATTTGTCTAATCTTAATTCTATTTTCTGGGATGAAATACGAGTTCCTTGTAGCTGAAATCCTAAATATGTATATGGGTCAGTTACTTGCACTTTTTCAGGGGCGACAATTAAGCCATAAAATTGTAAAGCCTTTTGCATTTCTGCGTAACATCGCAGAACCTGAGATTCCTGTTCACCTGCAATGAGGATATCATCCATGTAATGAATAATATACATCTGTGCCCAATCATTCCTGATTTGTTGAAGGGCAGTAGCAACATATGACTGGCATAGGGTAGGGCTATTAGCCATGCCTTGGGGGAGAACTTTCCATTGATATCTTTTCATAGGTTCTCTGAAATTAATAGATGGTAAACTAAATGCAAATCTTTTTTGATCCTCCGGATGTAGTGGTATAGTGAAAAAACAATCCTTTAAGTCTATTATTATCTTATAATATCCCAAAAGGATGGCTGCTGGGGAAGGGAGGCCTGGTTGAAGCGCTCCCATCAGAACCATAGTCTTGTTAACAGCCCTTAAGTCTTGTATCAACCTCCATTTTCCTGATTTTTTCTTGATGACAAATATAGGAGTATTCCATGGGGAATTACTTTCTGTTATATGTCCAGCTGCCAACTGTACCAATTGATGTGCAGCCTGCAATTTTTCAGCACTCAGAGGCCACTGATCAACCCACACAGGACTATCGATAACCAACTTATTTTGTCTGCATGGGTTACAGGAGAATCAGCAGCCCCTAGGAGAAATACCCTAATCCTGTTCTCTGAGTGTTTTCTGTAGGGATTAAAGGTTCAATTATGCCTTGGCTGACTTTACCCAGACCCCTTCCTGGTACATGTCCTTGATTCAACATTTGAGCCGTAATAACAGTGTTTGGACTTCCCATGATCATTCCCATTTGAGATAATAGATCACGACCCCAAAGATTAATAGGAAGGCCTGCTATGACAAATGGCTGGACGGTTCCCTGATGCCCTTCCGAATTCTTCCAAGTTAGGAGTTTGGAACTTCTTTCTGGGTTGGTGCTTTGCCCAATACCTTTTAAGTGAGTAAGAGTTTCTTCTAATGGCCAGGAGGACGGCCAACATTCTTTCTTAATTATAGTTACATCCGCACCTGTATCAATGAGCCCAGAAAATTCCTTTCCATCTAACCATAGGGTCATTATAGGTTTTTGAGGAGTGATGGTCTCAGCCCAATAAACATTGGACGATCCAAACCCTCCAGATCCTCTTTGTCCTCCAACAACCTTGTTAGTAGTGGGCAACATAGGTAAAAGCAGGAGTTGAGCAAAGCGCTGGCCAGAATTAATGGTATTGATGTTTCGAGGAGAAGCAACCATAACCCTAATCTCTCCAGTATAATCATTATTAATTATTCCTGGAAATACTTGTAGCCCTTGCAATGTAACACTGCTACGACCTAGAATGAGCCCAAAAGTATTTTCAGGCAGAGGTCCATAAATTCCTGTTGATAATGCCTGAACTCCCATTTCAGGGGTTAATACTGAGTAGGCGGAGGAACAGAGGTCCAATCCTGCACTACCTGTTGTGGCTCGGCAGAGGTCTGAAATGGATTGTTGTTGTTGTTTGGAGGAACAAAACTCATTGCCCCATAGATTTGTTTGGGTTTTGGGGCCTGGGGCTGGCCCCACTTCCCGTTTCCCTGAAGCGGAGGCAATGGATTCCCTTGTATATCTTTCTTTGATTTACATTCATTAGCCCAGTGATATCCCCTTTTACAGCGAGGACATAACCCAGGGGCTTGTTTGGTACTGGGTGTAAAATCCCTTTTTCCTCTGCAATTTCGAGCGAAGTGTCCTGTTTCCCCACAATTAAAACATTTCCCTTTCCCTTGTTGCTGTGCCAGAAACTGCTTAACTGTAAAACCTTGCATGGCAGCCGCCATGGCTAATCCCTGCTGATAAGATGAGCCTATGTCAGAGCATAAGCGAATATAGCCACTTAAATCTGTCTTCTTTTTGTAAGGTCTAATGGCAGCCTGACAGGCAGCGTTAGCATTTTCAAATGCCAATTGTTTAACAAAATCAGCTCCGGCATCTGCACTGCCGAAAATCCTACCAGCAGCTGTAATTAATCTGTGGACGAAATCAGCAAAAGGCTCGTCTGGGCCCTGTTTAATGTTAGTAAGCGAAGCACTCATGTCTCCTTTTGTAGGGAGCTTTCTCCAGGCTCTAGTGCCTGCAGATTGTATTTGAGAAAATAATCCGGGGTCATACTGCATTTGATTATCACTCAGGGCATAATTGCCCTCTCCTATGAGCATATCAAAGTTCCATCCATTATTAGCCTGTGCATTCCGTCGGGCCATGTCGCGACAGACCTCGACATATTCAGACTTCCATAATAGGTAGTCTCCACCTGACAGAGTAGCTCGAGCCAAAGTCTGCCAGTCACTGGGTGTAAGCCACTGATCAGTTACGGACTCAAGTATAGCCATAGTATAAGGAGCGGTAGCACCATATTGAGCCACAGCAGTTTTTAACTCTTTGATAACTTTAAAGTCAAATCCAGTATGATGCCTCCAAGCCTGGCCTTGTGCGTCTGTTGTCTCTGGTACAGGATACGCTTCAGGCTCCTCATTTAAGAGTGGTAAAAGAGGCGCAGGGGGAGTTTTAAGTGGCTTTTGTTTATTATTCCCTTTAGCTGGCCTGTTAAGATTGTTCAAAGGTGGAGCAGGCTTCCCAGTTTTTAGCCTTTCTAATTGTCCAATTAAATCTTGATGTTCCTTTTCTAATTTTATTTGTTCTTTTAAGTACTCTATTTTATCTCTCAACTGTTTCTGAGGATCAATGATAGGGAAAGCGGCAGGGGCCGAAGGCAGGGCAGCTGCATAAGGGGGCGGCCAGTAGTCTTTGTTATGATATCTGGCAGCCTGATCAGCCAAATCATTCCAGCCAACCTCTCGAGGGTCGGCCTTGGGTGTGTCATCTTTACTCTTATTTTCGTCGTCACTCTCTTCCTCACTGGAGATGTGCTGTTCAACCTCTAATTCAGTAAGGGATGGATAAATTTTAGGGTTAGTTCCGGCCACCAATTCCTTTGCCTTTTTCTTTTTTGGGGTTTTCTTTTTTTTAACTTTTACCCTTGCTGCTGCTACTGCATCCTCCTCTTCCTCCTCACTTTCCAGTGAAGAAATTAAATCTTCCTGTTCCTTACTGTCTTTAGGTGGCTCTGGGGTTAATTTTGTCTCCTGTAATATAGTTTGTCCTTTTTCTACGACATTTGCTACCACAGGATCAGATTGCCTTTGAGACAATAGCTCATTTATGAGGTTCCAATATGAAAATGCTGTGACAGGGACCTTCTCCGGCCCAAAGGTATTATAAAAATCTTGTAAGGCATCTCCTACCCTTTTCCATCTCTTTAGATCAATAGTTCCTTCGGTAGGAAACCAAGGGCAGAGATCTTTGATATAATCAGAATATTTACATAAATGTTTTACTTTCACCTTTACTCCTCGTGCCTTTAATGCATGACCTAACTGTTCCACAAATAATTCATGCTTACTCATTTCTTGCCCCATAATCGCCGTTCACTTACCCGAGGGGTGCAGACGCAGCAGGTTCCCACGTCGATCCCTCTTTTCTTTTCCTTTCTGCCGGCCACTCGAACGGCGTCCTTCACTGGATCCCCCGTGCTCGAGCCCCACGTTGGGCGCCACTTGACCCGTCCTGCAGGTCGAGCAACGAGGACTCTAGAGGGGGAGTGAGGATGAGGAGGGACAAGAGACACGAGAAATGGAGACAAGACAGGAGTCTGATCAAGTCTCAACTTTATTGCAGATAGGTAACAGATTATATACTTGTGGGAAAAGTCAGGCAGGAAGGGAGGAAAAGGGTGCATGAGCAGAGAAAACAACTTTTCATCATCAAAGGCATTTACTGCTTTGACACTAACCAGGGGCCTTATCTCAGGAATACTCCTCAAGGCGATACTTCAAGGACCTTCAGGCAATAAACTGCAAGCAGGCAAACAAGTTCTGCACATACAGCCAACTTATTCTTAAAGGGCCCTTGCTTGACCCCAACAAGTAAACCGAACATGTTCTATTGATTCGTGTGTGTGTGTGTGTGTGTGTGTGTGGTGGCTTTATATAGAAATATTAAGGGAATTGGATTTTATGCCATACCACCTCAGTTATATCTTGTGATAGATTATGGCAGAGGAATTAGGGGAGAAAACCAGAATCAAGATTTATGAATTCTGGGTCATAAATTAGGAAGTTTTACACAGCATCTTCGCCGTATTTCTAATCCATGGACAGATCTGTCTGTCAAAATTTTATAAATATTGAAGCTTAAAAGACCCCTCAGAGAGCATCATGTTTGAGGGTTCCCAAAGTGAGTCCAGAGATTGTTACTGCTGAGGTGTCATTATAAACCGCCTTTACTCAGAAATCAAGGATTCATGATCAATTGTTTCTGGGATAAACTGGGAGAATTAAAGTTCGGCAGCATTCTGTTCTGTAGCACATTCTAGAGCCTTTCCGATACTGGTGTGTGGGTGAGCCTCTGAGGAGGAATAGATTCTGTAGCATTTTCTGAAGATTGTTGTTCACAGAATTTTTTGTTATTGTACACTGTCGCTTATAAGAAGTGTTTTGGGAAACACGGGTCTAACTCAACTTTATTATATTATCCAACCAAAAATGAAAGCATGGAGATGTAAAACGAAGTTACTGAAGTCATACAATTGGTCAGCACGGAAACTGAGCAGAGAGAGAGGGAGAGGAGGCCTTACTGAATAACGTTTTCCCAAACAGGTGTGGAGAGCATGCAGAGACATCATTTGCAGTCTGTGTAATGCTAATGAGAGAAATGTACTTGCCTTTGAACTAAACAGGGAGTGATGTACCATACATATCATTGAGTCATATTGCCAAACAGGCTCCTTATCAGAAAAGCAGAAATAGTTTACAGCAGCAACAACACTCATGAATTAAATACTTATTATAGCATCCAAGATAACAGGAATAGGCAACTTAACACTACCAGCAGCATTACCCATCATAATATATATAGAATCAATAATATATATATGGATGGATATATATATAGGCTTTAGTAATATATATTCATGTGCTAATGTATATTTTTATAGGTTAATAGCTTATTTAAAAAAGGATGGAGCTTCAGGATCTTAAAACTTAACTCTTTTGGCTTTTAGACGAGGACACTGAAGCCCAATGGATTAAACAATACGGTCACACACCTTGTTTGTGAGAGACCTGGGGTGAGAGTCAGGTTGTCCCTCTTCTCAGAGGGTAAGGTGTTTCCAGTCCCTCTGCATGTCGCCGCAATGCCAAATTATTGGAGATAGCTCCCTCCTACTACATTTTGTTCTCGTTTAAACTTTCAATTTTTTTTTGCAGGTTAAAGCATGGTTCTAAAATAAAATGACTTATTCCTGGGTGACTAGATCTCCTGTTCACTGAAGTCAGAGAATGAAGAATTCTCTGAAGAATGAGAAGCAACTATTTGTGGAAGGCAGCGTTTCCTGGTCAAGAGACTCCCTGTTTAGAGATACTTCATGTCCACTCCTCTTCGAGGTGGGGTAGCTCTTCTTTCTCATGTATAAATGCCCTCTGGGCTGCAAACATAAAGAAGAGCAGTAAAGTGGGCATGTAGTTTGTCGAGCTCAGAACAAAACAGCAACAGCCCTCTGTATGCACCGTCTAGGCATCACGAGGTCGTGGTGTGCTATTACAATTTTTTACTGTGGAGGAAAGGATGATCTGAGTTTGCTCTTCCCCAGGCTGGGACCGTGGCTCTTCAGACATGCTTGTGTCATCACAATAGGATACCATTCTCACTGTCATGTCTTTCCATTGCTCTCTGGTCGGTCTGAACACTGGTGCTGTTGTCTGACTTTCTGAGGTCCAAGAAAACCCCACCCAGTCATGCCTGCTCCCTGCACATTCAACCCAGGTTCTTCTCCACGTACGAACCTCCTGGGGCCCAGCATCTCTGTCTCATCTTGTGGGCATAGTTTCCCTCCCACATCTCTGACTACCCTCTGGCTCTAAGAACAGGCGATTCTCTCCAGCGGGCAGCGATCACAGGGCTGCCCGGAGTGTTCGTCATGGTCAGGGCAGGGCGTGTTTTCTTGGAGTGCTGATTCCTAGGCTTTGGGTCCTGCTGCCTAAATCACCAGGATCAGCCTCTGCCTTCCTCCAGCTTATCTTGCTTCTTTAGAGCCAGGTCCCTTCCTGTCTGCTATTTCTGGCCTCTATTTTGCCCAAACCACTTGTATTATCTACCAGCTACCTACTGGCCCCTTCAACACTGTGTCTTCTCATACTGGGCTAGGTCTGGCCCATGACACTGACTATCTCGAACCAGCATTCCATCTGGAAGCCTGGAGGATTTCAGTTGACTAGCAGTATATTCCAGGACACAGATGCTTGTGTGTCCAAGGTGATGCTGTCCCTGGAGGTGCCAATTCCTGGTACTTCTAATATTTTCAAGTGTAGGTTTTGTCCATGTGCACCCTTGAGATGGATGTGTCCTGTCTCTTGAAAAAGTGGCAAGATTAGTGTCAGAGGTAGCAATGAGATTGGAGATATCGAGGGTACCTGTCAACTCAGGTGCAAATACCCACGGCACCTCTGCTCTTTAAGATTTCTCCGTCTCCATAATGAACACGAATAGACACCTTTCCCGGAATCCAAGTCCATTTGGATTTCCCACTGCTTGTCTAAGAAGCTCTGGGTGGATGGAAAAGCACAGTGGGGCTCTTGGCACACTGAGCATCTGTATGTGCTTGAGGTGATTCTCACGTTTCTGTCCAAAGGAGATGAGCAGCCCTGGCCAGTTTGGCTCAGCGGTTAGAGCGTCGGCCTGCAGTCCGGAGAGACCCGGGTTCGGTTCCCGCTAAGGGCACGTACTTCGGTTGCAGTTTGTCCCCGGCCCTGGTTGGTCATGCGGGTGGCAGCCACTCGATGTGTCCCTTCATGTCGATGTTTCTCTCTCTCTCTCCCTTCCTCTCTCTCCCTCCCACTCTATCTGTACAAAAAATGGAAAAATATCCTCAGGTGAGGATAAAAAAAACAAAAAACAAAGGAGATGAGCATCGTGGGATCCTACAGGAAACGTTGGATAGGAAGTATGGGACGAAGGAGGGCCAGATTTATTCAGTCCATAAAATACAGACCAAGACATCCGGCTCTTATCAGAATATTCAGCTGTTGTTCCTAAACAGCCTAATGACTCCAGAGTTTGGCTGCCAGTGGTCGACACACCCAGAGCACCTTCAAAAAGCTACAGATTATGAGTTAGAATAACTTGGGTTATGGCAGATGCCTCTGTATCCCCACCCAAATTGTCATGGTACTTTCTTTGCTGTAGCCTTGAAGAAAGACACAAAGAATGAAAAATCTGGAAAAACTTTACTTTGATTTTAAAATAATATTTGTTACTAACATATAATCATTAAGGTATTAAATACTTAGTGTACGATATTTGCAAACTACAGAAAGGAAAGCACTTAGATAAAAATAAAAACCATCCAACTCCCACCAGAAGAGAAAATACATTATAAGTCTTTCTGGCTCTTCACATATGCATATATAAAAGTAAATAATTATATGTATTGCCATATAATAATATATAAACTTTCTAGCTAGCTGACTGGATTTTTAACAAAAAAGGAGTTTATTTTGGTTTAATAATTTTACATAGACTTTTTCTCTACATGATATATTGGATACTTTCTTCTATACTGTAACTGTTCATATAAAAACTTTTAATAGCTGCATAAAAGTCCATAGTAAGGATGTATCGTTGTTTACATAATCAATTTATCAACACTTTGGCCATTTACTTAAAAATGTAAATAATGCTTCAACGCCCATATTAATAGAATAAACTTTGAATATATTTATGACAATTCCTCAGATTCTTAGAAGAGTGGTTACTAGGTCAAGTTAAATATTTATTTTTAACAAAATTGATACATAACAAATTGCTTTTAAGAACCATTATACCCACTTACAGCCCTATCACACTATATTATCACTAGAAAAAAAATAAAAAACAACAATTTGACAGTAAAAGACGCAAATAAAATTTAACCTTTATATATATATATATATATATCTTAGATTACTTATGAGTTTAGGATTTGTTCATTTGTTATTTGTGTGTATATATCTTTTGAACATATCTTGAACATATATATCTGTTATAGTGTTCAATTTTTCTTATTTATTAGTATAAATTATTTATGTTTTGAGGCTAATAAAACTATTTTCTTTATGTCTTTCAAAAACATTTCCAGTTTATTGTTTACTTTCTACTCTTGTAAAATATATGTTTTTTATTTGTATAAATATTTTAGAAGTAAAAAGAGAGAAAACTATTGTTTTCTAAAATAATATATTTGCAGCATAAAAATTCAATATCCACATGCTGACATAAAAGATAGTATTACAAAATGGATTTCCACAGAGTAGCACATTTGGCATTTGATTTTTTTCTCTTTGCCATGTTTCTGGACAACAGGCACACCTAATTCACAGCCTATGTTCTCTTGCCCAACATTTAAAGAGACTGATGTTCTTGCATGCAAACAATAAATCTACAGGGAAACTGCCCATAAAGTCTCTTTCAAGATGCTTAGTGCTACAGACTTTGGTAGAAGGAGAAAACTCCAACCATATTGTTTCAAAATTCTTTGATAAATCAGCAGTTGAGGTTTGATTGATGGGCTTTTCCCACATCATTGATGCCCAATGTCTCTGCAGTTTACTTCTGAAAACTCTAATACATTTTCGCAGAGGAAATAAATAAAGTGCTTTTTCAGGTTATGAGATCTTTTTGCTTCCTGTATCTAATGCAGACAATAGGCAGGTTGGGAAACTACCCCTCCCTCCCATACATGTATCAGGCATAGAGACAAACACAAACAACAAAATAATAAATAGCCATAAAAGTAAAACAAACAATAAGCTCTTTGCCTCTTAGCCCATAGCTGTCTTTAAACGTATCTGAAGTTCTTTTTCTTGTGCCGAATAACTTGATTCTTATCTATGTAAAATGTGAGAGTACCTACCATGAGTTGGAATTGACCAAAATAGGAGAGACGCAGAAATGTTTTGTTCTACTGGCAGCTTAAGATCAAATCCACTCTTGAATAAAATGTTTCCTCAACATATTACACTGGTATTGTAAATTATATAATCTCAGAAATATAGAGGGACTTTTAGGTCTTTTACTTAAGAGGTCCTAACTAAAAAAAAAAAAAAAAAAAAAAAAATTCAAGACTGTAGATGAGTGCTCTTGTCTATCCCAAGAGAATGCAAAATCTTCTTTTTCTCATGGGACTAGAAAATAATGAATTTGCAAGATCAGAGTCCACGTACTATGTACCTGAAGATCATGTCGATTTGCTTTAGCAAAGAAACTATATTTGACACAGCAGCTGCAATTGGGCTGCTACTGGGTTGAATTTGTATTTGTTCACTGTCATCCTTTAGTTTCTAGCTGATTTTTCTAGTGACCAGACTGGCATATGAAATAGCAATATGATAGGAACTACCCCCACTTCATCATTTACATCTGTATGGGTGGTACTGATCTCTGCTCTTCTTCCTAACAGGACAGTTTCTGATGTTTCTCTTGGTTTTCTCCACTATGGTAGCTCTGAACCCATAGGCTAAGGAATGAGTGTGCCTGTTTCTGCCAACTAGCAAGTATGTACATTCTAATTACAAATTCGGAGTCTAGAGAAATGACCCTGGTATATCCTTGGACTAAGTGGATTCTGTGTGAGCTAAATCTGGGTCATGACTCCATTTATTAAGTGGCAGCTTTCTCTAATTAGGTGAGGCATAGTGACGCTGTGAGTCCCCAGATATTAATATCAATTAGGACCATGTTTCCAGTAGTTTCTGAAATGCTTGAGTATTCCTCATTTCCCAGTGTATGGTTACCCAATTGTATGGTCATAGTTCTCCTTGATGAAGAGAGTATTAGAAGAAAATCATACTCTGGAGTCTTAGGAGAAGAATCATACATGCTTAATGTCATACTGTAAGTCCTCTCTTCTGGTAGCTAAGACCGTCTTTCAGTCAGTGGGTTCTGGGTCTGGAAACTGCCTCAGGTCTGGCGACTGAGCAAGGGATTGTGACTTTTGTTGGGAAAGTTTCCCTCAGCCTCCTTGTTATTCATCCTTTGGATTTCTTTGAGCATACAGAACTACTTTGGCACTACAGATGCTGTGTTATATGAACCATCTAAAAAACTCCCTGCAGGTCCAGCCCGGTTGGCTTCTATTTTTAGTTTGCTATTCAGCTCATTATAATTATTCCTACTTTGTTTTTATAGTTAAACACCATCATCTAACCTCTACTGTTTCAGGACCTAACACTTCTATTGATTATAAATCAATGACCATTAGCTCTGGCGTCCAGAGGGCAACTACTCCTGACTTTAGCATCTCCTCATTTCCCCCTTCACAACTCTTAACTTCTATATGGTATCACATTCAGGTTGAAGGCCAAGTATATATTGGAAAATGATTGACAAAATATAAATAGGTTTATGCAGAGTTGGGTTTGCCATTTGAATACAATGAAGGAAGGGGTTGACATCTATGGTGTTTGCAAATGAGTGAATATAAGAAACCATGGAATCTAACTGGGTAAGAGAAAGATATCTTTTCAAGATTTTGATTTAAATCCTTTGAATATATACTCAGAACTTAGATTGCTAGATCATATGGTAGTTTTATATTTAAGTTTTTGAAGAAACTTAGTACTGTTTTCCATAGTGGCTACACCAATTTACATTCCTACCAACAGTTATAGAAGTTCCCTTTTCTCCATATCATTGCCAACACTTGCTGTCTTTCATTTTTTCAGTGATAATTATCTTAACAGGTGTGAAGATATACCTGTTGGACATTTATGTGTCTCATGTTTATTATAACATTATTTAAAGTAGTCGAGATATGGAAACAACCTAAATGTCTATTGATTGTCAAATGGATACGGAAAATATGGTATATGGAAGGAGACTTGATTTGGGCTTGTGAACACACAATACAATATTATAGAATTCTACACCTGAAACCCATATAATTTTATTAACTAATCTCACCTCAATAAATTCAATAAAAATTAAAAGAAAGAAAATATGGTATCTATATATATTAGAATATTATTCAGCCTTAAAGAGGAAGGCTGTTCTGCCACTTGTGACAATATGTATGAACCTGGAGGAAATTATGCTAAGTAAAATAAACCACACACCAATGGACAAATACTGTATGATATCACTTACATGAGGAATCTAAGATAGTCAAATTCACAGAAGCAAAGACTAGAATGGTGGTTATCAAGGGCTGGTGGGTAGGGGAAGCAGATAGGCATTGGTCAAAGGTAAAAAGTTTCACTTATATAAGATGCAAAAGTGCTAGAGACCTGCCCAGCATAGTGTCTTTAGTAGACAATTTTGCTAGGAGAGTCAATTTTATGTTGTGTTCTTATCGCACACAGGAAAAACAAGGAAAGAGAACTGGAGGAAACTTTTGGAGGTGATGGATATGTTTATGGCATAAATTGTGGTGCTAATCTTATGAGTGTATAGGTTTCTCCAAACCCATCAAGTTGTAGACATTAAATATGAAGAGCTTTGTGTATCTAAATCATACAATAAAGTGTGTGTGAATTTTTTTAAAGAGGGGAATGAAAGACCTGGTTGTAATGAGAATAGGGGAAAAGTAATACAGTCAGAGGACTGAAAGTCATGATGAAGGTGTGTAATGGCCAAAGTGGAAGATCTGGAGTGGGTGAAATAGAAGGATAGGAGGTGGTGGTCAAAGAGTGGATTTAAGGAGGCCAACTTCTCTTCCAGACCGATCTAGTTAGGTTACCTTACACATTCTACAGCCTACATATTCTACAAGCCAAGTGGAAACATGCCATTCATGTTTCCAAGATCCTGAACACCTCCTTTTTAGGCACTAATCAATCTGTGGATGCTGTCACTTACCCTAACGTAAAACCACCTTGATAACCCTATGGACTGCACAGGCACAGGCACGAACCACTAAATGGGCATTACGTAGTTTCCACAGCTACTGATGCTACTTCCTGCTATTGCTTTTCTAGAATTCGGATCCTGCTTAGCTTCAGTACTCTTTACTCTGAATTCTGGCTCATTACCTATGTAAGATCCTGAAGGTCACAGTGCGTTTTCTTATGTAGTCATCATATTTCAGATAGTCCCTTCGGCTGAGGGGCACCCCAGCTGGGTCTGCCTGGTTTTGTATGGGGACAGGACTAGAAAGCGTCCATGGCTTTGTCTAATTTACCCTCCATAGGAAGCCTCTATCTCTATGATGATGACACTGTTCTTTTGTTTTTTTCTCAGCAGCTGAGATTTTGTTATATCTTTCTGCAAGCATATGTTCATTGTCAGAATATTATTCTGTTTTTCTTTTTGTATTTTAATAGCAACTTTATATGGAATTTTGTATTAAACTTTTTCTGTTTTCCCTCTAACTTACAGCTCTAAGTGCTCCTTCTTCTGTTGCTTTTGTGAGGAGTGCACAATATGTTGTTTTTCTGTTACCTCCTATCTCTGGTTTTCTCCCTACATTTATCTGGGCTTTCTCTTTCTTTGTCTCTATGTCACCCCACTGCTCAGTTTGGATCCCAATCCCAGCAGCTACTTCTCACTGCAAGGATTTGTCCTGCAATGGAGTTTTTCCAGCTCAACCTAGATTTCGTCTATGGGGACTCAGGCTACCCAGCCCCTTCAGATCTTACCACTTGCATTCACCTGCTATTGGAGTTGAATGTTCAAATCTTCTGTTCTCACCTTGGCCCTTTGAGGTATCCTGTGAACACTTATTTGCTATTTTGGAAACAATACATGCATTAGATATCCCATTGCTTTCCTTGCCTCCTCCAGCAGAGTTACTGATGCCACTGGTGCCGTAGTGCTGGTGGTTTATTCCCACTCGCTTGTAGTTTGGTACTTGTGGGACTACCTCGTGACTGAATATTATTATGGGTGTTGTCCGTGAGTTTCCATTGCTCCCAGCTAATTGCTCTAACTTTAGTGGAGTTTATGGAGAGAATAAAATCTGTGCCAAAACTTCCATCTTCTCAGATACCTTCAATTATAAAGTTTAATTTTAATAAAGACCTTGTGAGGTCTTCCCTTTGTTATTGCCATTCTTTAGATGTGTAAACTAAAGCGTAGAGAAGTTGAGTCAAATTCCTCAAGTTAAACCTCAGAAGCTGGAGGAGCCAGACATGAATTTAGGTATTTTGTCCAAAGAGCACACACTAATCATCACCTTGGTAGGCTGCCTCTGAGCATCCCTTTAGCAATTAAAAATGCTGGGTTGTATTGAAAAGAAGAATTTTGAACATCTATGAAATAAGCACTTATATATTTAATGTGTTCCATCGTTTAAGAATCCCTATCTATAAAGCCTTTATTCCCGTTTTGTAGATGAGGTCCTTGAGACTTATACTGATTAAATAACTTATCAAGCCCGGCCGATGTGGCTCTGTGGTTGCACATCAGCTCATGAACCAAGAGGTCACCAGTTCGATTCCCGGTCAGGACACATGCCCAGGTGGTGGGCCTGATCCCCAGTAGGAGGCATGCAGGAGGCAGCCAATCAATGTTCTCTCTCATCAATGTCTCTATCTCTCTCCCTCCCTCTGTCTCTAAAATCAATAAAAGAAAATTATTTTAGAAAAGTAATAACATATCAAGGGCGGTTGGGAGGAATGCTGCAGTCAGAGGCCAGGGCAGATGAAGGAGTGGAGCACAGGGACATGGTGAAAGCTGAAGCAAAGACCCCTGGCCGGGGGTGGATGTGGAGGAGCGTGGCCTCTGCCGGGGCCAGCGAGGCAGGCGAGCTGGCAGTGCGGGGCTGGCCGGGAGACAGCCCAGATCCCGGCTCTCACTCGTCCCGTTCTGGAAAGTCCACTCTCACTCCAGCCTGAGGAGGGGATCAGAGGGACTGCTGCCCCAGTTCTGAGCTAGCGACCGAGGTACTGACAGGAAGGTAAAGAGTAGGGGGTTCTGAGAGATACCAGGCGGGCAGAACACATCTAGTCTTGCAGTGAAGGAAATAAGGACAATGTCAGGATTGGACACGATTCCCTGATGTCAGGCTTGCGGGGCTCAGTGGGAAGGTGGCACTCTTCATTAAGGTAAGAGCACAAGAAGAGAGGCAGGCGGCCAGACACACCACGGTCCCTTTGTGAAGCACATGGGGGCAGCTGGCACAGGGGGCTGTATCTGTGGAGTTCAGAGGAAACACCTGTGCTGGTCATTTAACTTTGAGATGACAACAGCAAGAAACACGTTGTTTACTGTGGGGTTTCTCAAAGGGTCGCTTGGAGCACTTTCAGCAGGAACCTCTGAATCTCTGTCCTGTCACCAAATGGTCCGTATATTTTCGTTTGGGTCACACGCCCTTGAGTACAGTCTAGAGGGGAAAATAAAAGCCGTGCTCGAGTTAGAATCCTAGCTCTTTCCGTTATTATTGTAAATGTAGACATTTTAATTAACCCCTCTGTGCTCTGTTTCTCCCTCTGTAAAATAAGTATAACGATACCGAGTAATAAAGTTATAGGAAGTTGAGTAAGTCCATTTGTATTGTAAGCTGTAATAGCATTCAAAATAGTAAGCACTTACTAAACGTTAGCTGTCAGTATTATCCGAGGAGGCTGTTAAAATGCGCGTTCCTGGGTCCTGACCCAGGGTTCTCACTCACCTCACATTGTAGGGTAGATAAGCATTTGAGCATGGGTTTGGCTCAGTTTCTGTCTGGGGGTAAAAAATGGAACAGAATCCATGCCTGTGGGCAAGCAGCACAAACGTCCTTTCTGGTAGACTTCTGAAAAATGCTTACCTTGCCTGGCCGGTTTGGCTCAGCGGTTAGAGCGTCGGCCTGTGGTCTGGAGAGACCCAGGTTCGGTTCCCGCTAAGGGCACGTACCTTGGTTGCAGTTTGTCCCCGGCCCTGGTTGGGTCGTGTGGGTGGCAACCACTCGGTGTGACCCTTTCGTGTCGATGTTCCTCTCTCTCTCTCCCCATCCCACTCTGTCTGAACAAAATATCAAAAAATATCCTTGGGTGAGGATAAAAAAAAAAAATGCTTACCTTCGGACCTTAACACAGATACCTCAAAACCATAATCTCTGGGTCCAGAGCCCAGAGCATCTCCATTTTAAAATTAGTTATTTATTTATTTTTAAAATAAATGCCCCAGAGTCTGGTTGTGTCGATCCCCAGCTGGGTCTGGGAACAATATTCTGGTTGATGTGTTATGATTCCTTTTATGCCAAAGATAACTATATGTTCACTGAAATGTGTGTGTTCCCTTTTCAAAATAGAGCTTTTATGCTTGAAGCGGGCTGTCTGTCTTGCTAGCACGTTTCCAATCAGGCACGCATGTGGCTCGTTTTGGATAACAAACCGATTGGAGCTGAAGCTTTCAAGAAGTGGCTCTGCTCTTCTTCATGGTCCTTTCTTTTCAGCCTCTGGGGGTGGGTCAGGACTAGGCTGTAAGGATGCTGATTCAACAAGATGGGAGGGATTTAGGATTCCTTGAAATGCATCAGAAAAGGCGGGCTATTACATGAATAAAAGATAAACGAATGCGTGAAGTCACAGAACTATGGGGGTTCTTTGTTACAGCATCTAGTGTTCCTCTAAATACTCTCCTACACTCATTCTCTAAGGAAACAGCATGAGAAGCCTTATGAAAAAATATATCACACCATTATTAATGTGCAAGACTCTGAGGATACAAAGAATAAAGCTATCTATTATTTGGTCTTGTGACATAAACCCATGTCTAAATAATGCCAACATTTTAGTTGCTATTTGTCTTTTATATGTTATGTTGATTGAGTCCTTAGTAATTAGAAACTGTGCAAGTGGAAGACATTTCTTAAGATTCTCAAATACCCTTTGCATATGGATTACTGAAAATCAGCAGCTTTTGGATCAGTCTCACCCTCTTCTTTATTAGCTCAGATGTGGTTTAGGGGTTCTGTTTATCTTTAAATAGGGGATGGGTCTATATTCTGTATCTCCACAATCACCTCGTTTTATAAAATACAAGAATACTGCTCTTAAACCATTAATTAAAGGCACGAACCTCTCACAGATAAATGGTGTAAATATAAATATTCACAAATGACTCATTTTAAAGCAGGCTGGCTAAATTTACATATAAATTACATTGGGGATTACAAAAATAGTATTTCTTTCATCCTGATGGCTTAACATCACTCATTTTTAAAGGTTTTAGTCCCTGGACAAAGTGCCCCTGGTCTATGCATCCACCTGGAGACGTGGGAGCCCCGGTCCTGGGCAGAATTCAGAGTTAATTCATTAGCAAACTGCTTCCAAAAAATCAGAGGAAGAGTGTGTTGTAGAGAAACTGAGGTATGTAAATTGATTTACATGACTTGAGAAACTCATGCTAACCCTGTGTCCTGTCTCATCTCAAAAAGAAAAGATTATAGATGGGGTGGGGGGCAGTTAGTTATTGAGACCTTGTATTTTGTGTCAACTTTTGATAAGCATGATCTCATTTTGAGTTTTTGCCTGGGAAAGGTAATTTCCTTTCCCAGAGGTCTCTCTCTCTCTCTCTCTCTCTCTCTGTGTCTCTCTCTCTCTCTCTCATACAGCTTGGTTCTGTGTAGATCTGAAGCTGAGTCCCCTTATCCTTCCCCTGTCTCTTTAAAGCAGAGGTTTTTAAGGGCCATGGATCAGTAGCATTAGCATTATCTGGGCACTTGCAGAAGTGTGAATACTCAGTACCATCCAGACCTATTAAATTAAAAAACCTCAGGGGCTAGACCCAGCAATTTGCGTTTTGTACATTTAATATATAATTAATATATTTCATGTTTAACAGATTTAATTCTGATTCACGCTCAAGTTCATGACCTATTACTTTGGATTGTGATATTTTTTTCATCTTATGACTGGTGACAATGCAAACTTCTCTGCTTCTTTATTTTTTCCAGGCCATGCCTGGTCAAGCAGGTAAATGTGTGTATGTGTAGTGGTAGAGGGTTAGCAGGTGAATGGAGTGTGGGGACAAAATACTTTTCTGCTCAGTGGTCAGATCACGTGGCGTGGGGGTGGGGGTCAGTGAGAGTTAATGCCTGTTGGTCCCCTAACAAAGGCAGAACACAAAGATGCAGCAAAGGTTTATCTCCTTCGGCAGCTATGGTAGGCTGTGCCCTGTTCTAGGGTGAGGGCAGCCAGTCTGAGCTTGTCAGCTCAGTTAGTTTTCTTGGGGATCTACATTGTGGTGGGAGCTGTAGGAAAAGATAAAGGAAGAACTGAGATCAATTTGACTGATAGGTTTTTTTGTTTTTTGGCTTATGTAGTGTTTGCATTATATAAATTAGTTACTCACTTAAAAAATCAGCATTTCATTAAAAATGCAGATTACTCTCATATCTTGAAAACTGGGAGATCTGGCACTATTGAGCTTGAACCCCTCTAAAGAGAACATGGAGCAAAAAAACTCACATGGGTGTGAGTGCTTCAATTTTCTGCAGTCTGCACCAGTCCCTAGTGATAACATTCAGCCTGTCTTATTCTTATTCCTTTCCTGTGAGGTTTCAGTTTGTTGACTTAGATAGGTGAATCAGAATGTCTATAGGAAGTCGGTGTTAACGAGAAGGAAGAAATAAAACCACCCTGGACTGTAACTGACTTGAAGCTCTTTCAGATAAAAATGACAGCATTTAAATGGGATTATATCACATACAACCTCAATCTTGGTTTCTTGATTTAACAATAAGCAGTGAAAACATGTCTTTTCCGTGGAATGTTCTCTGATGTTTCTTTACCTATGTTTTCCTGTTCCTGTTTCACTATTGTTACTATGGGTCTAGGATTCCACCTTTTCTACTCCTAAAATTTTCACCCATCCTGGCTTATCAGCCTTTTCCTTCTACTTCCTGCAGCTCTGGCTTTGGGGAAGCAGCATGGACATCAGTCCAGACTGCCTGGGTTCAGACCTATCACCGCCACTTAGGAGCTGAGTGACCTCGGGCAAATTGCAGAGCTGGAGTGTTCTCATTAGAGGATGAAGATGACATGTTGCCTCCCACATCAGGCTGCGATGAGGGTTACAGGAGTTACATAATATAACATACAATATAAAAATGTATGCTATAGTGCACATATAATATATATACTTATTACATACGATACATATTATATATATACATATAACACATTTTAACAGTGGATACTATGTAATAGAACTCAGTATTATTCAATTATTCAAGGATTATTCAATAAGAGACCTATTATTATTTTTGACAATTTATATCTATTCTAAGGGTAAAAGATATTTTAGAAATGTTAAATATAAGAATATTTTTAATAACTTTTTTGTTGCCCATCCGATATAATGGCTTATTTCATTTCATTCTCACAACACTAAATTATTCCATCATCTTTCAATATATTTGCTGAGCACCTGCTTTGGGACAGATGCCCCCTAGCGGTGCTGGAAGTTCAGCAGGGAAGCCATCAGGAAAACAAAACAAAAAAACCTGTCCTCTCACAAAGCTTATATTCCATGGAGGAAAGCAGAGAAATTTTATATTAATTAGTGAATAAATATATAGCAGATTAGGAGGCTAGGAAGAAGTGGTGAATGATAGGTGTGATCGTCTGCATGTGTTTAGAAAAACTTGCACAGACAGAGAAGTTGTTAATTGCGGTCCTGGTGTTTTACTTAAAGTTATCTGCCTGGGTCCTAATGATCTCGTTTTCTAGAATGTTCAAGAAAAACCTGAATAGGAGCTGTATTTGTATTCTACGTGTCATACCTGGTCATTGTGGATTAGAATAGAAGAGGGTATTTGTTCCTGCTAGGCCAATTACATTGCTTCTCTTAGGAATTTTGTGATTTGAGTCAAAACATTCAGATATTGCCAGTTGGCAGTGGTTTGGACAGGTGCCTGTGTGAGTCGTCAAAGTGACACGTACATTGGACTTCCGGTCAAGATGGTGGCGTAGGTAAACGCAGTATCGTGTCCTCCCACAACCACATCAAAGTTACAACTAAACTAAAGAACAACCATCATTCAAAACCACCTGAAATCAAGCTGAATGGAAGTCGTACAACCACGGAACTAAGGGGAAAAAAGCAGCTACATCCAGACGGGTAGGAGGGGCGGCGGTGCGAGGGGGGGCGGCGGCGGCGCAGTGGAGGCAGAGCGCGCAGCGGGGAGACGGGCTGGTCCCACACCCAAGCGTGGTGGATAAAAATCAGGAGGATCCCGCGGCTGGGAAGGTCCTTCCTGAGGACTGAGGGGTCCCCGTCCCACACCAGGTGCCCCGCTCAGGGTTCCAGTGCCAGGAAGAAAAGTCCCCATAACTTCTGGCTGGAAAAACCAGCGGGAACTGAGGCTCAGGGAAGCTGAAGCGGCTGGAGCCCCAGGCAGCTCCCTAAAGGGCCCGCGCACGGACTTATCGGACTCTCTCCCTCTAAGCTCGGAGGGGAGGCAGCTCGAGGGGCGCCAGAGACATACAGGGAAGAACTGAGCTGTTTGGCACTGGAGCGAGAGCTGGAGAGGGGGCTTCCTCGGGGACAAACGTGCTGTCAGAGGCCTTTGTTCCTTTGGTGAGCCCTTCCCTGGGGCGGCAGACAGAAGCCATATCTGGGACTCCAGCAACCTGGCTCACACTGGTAGCCCCGCCCTGCTGACTCCCTGAGGCCCCGCCCCGCCCCGCCCCACACAACTTTCAAGCTGTTGCCACTTGCTTAACCATAGGATTGGCCTGTCTTGGATCCTGCTTCAGGTTTTTCCTAAATTCTTTCAAACGAGCAGCACCGAGTCTCAGCGAGCCCCATACCTCTCGTTAAGTAATACACAGAAACAAACACAGGGAGGCAGCCAAAATGAGGATACAAAGAAACAGGTCCCAAATGAAAGAACAGAACAAAACCCCAATAAAAGAACTAAGCGAAAGGGAGATAAGCAACCTAACAGATACTGAGTTCAAAATACTGCTTATAAGGATGCTCAATGAACTTAGTGAGAACCTCAGTGAACTTAGGGAGGGCCTCAAGAGCATAAAAAAGTACCAGTTAGAAATCATGGATACACAGTTAGAATTAAAGGAGGCATTAACTGAAATAAAGAATAATTTACACAGCTTCAATAATAGAGTATGTAGATCCAAGGAGCAAACCATCGATTTGGAATATCAGGAAGCAAAAAATCCCCAATCAGAACAGCAAAAAGAAAAAAGAATCCAAAAAAATGAGGATAGTGTAAGGAGCCTCTGGGATAACTTCAAGCGTGCCAACATTCGCATCTTGGGGGTGCCTGAAGGAGAAGAGAGAGAACAAGAAATCGAAAACCTGTTTGAAACAATAATGGCAGAAAACTTTCCTAACTTGGTGAAGGAAACAGACATACAAGTCCAGGAAGCACAGAGAGTCCCAAACAAGATGAACCCCAAGAGGCCCACACCAAGACACATCATCATCAAAATGCAAAAGGTTCAAGACAAAGAGAGAATATTAAAAGCAGCAAGAGAAAGGCAGCTAGTTACCTACAAGCGAGTACCCATTAGGCTGTCAGCTGATTTCTCAAAAGAAACTTTGCAGGCCAGAAGGGAGTGGCAAGAAATATTCAGAGTGATGAAAACCAAGAACCTACAACCAAAATTACTCTATCCTGCAAAGCTGTCATTTAGAATCGATGGACATACAAAAACTTTCCCAGACAAGAAAAAGTTAAAGGAGTTCATCACCACCAAACCATTATTATATGAAATGATGAAGGGTCTTTTTGAAGAAAAAGATAAAATGTATGAACAAACAAAATGGCAATGAATACATATCTATCAACAATGGAATCTACAAACAAAATGAACAGGAAGAACAGAAACATTCTCATAGATACAGAGAACATTTTGTTGGTTGCCAGTTGGGAAGGGGGTTGGGGGAATGGGTGAAAAAGGTGAAGGGATTAAAAAGCACAAATTCATTGCTAGACTGACAAACCTCAAAGGGAAAGGGGTTGGGGGGGGTGGGAAGAAATAAACCAAAGAACTTATATGCATGGCCAATGGACACAGACAATAGTGTGGGAAAAGGTGGGAGGGGGGCGGGAGGGGGAGGAGGGGGTCAATGGGGGAAAAATGTGGAACATCTGTAATACATTTTACATCCAACAATAAAGATTTGGAAAAAAAAAAATAATAAAGTGATGTAGTTGAAAAAAAAAAAAAGTGACACGTACATTAACTTAAGTGGAGAAGAAGTTATCACTGTAAAAATCTGTAAATGGAGGCGAGAAAGACTCTGACGCGTCCTGCAGCCTGCGTGTTCTGCAGACCCACGGAACTGGCAGTGCCCAAGGGGCTGAAGTTCAGTTAGCACTTCTGGATGTGTGAGCTGTGAGTGCTAAATATAATCAGGCTCACCTTAACACATCAACTCAACCAGCCTGTCCTCAGGGAGTTGAGCATACGGGTACACCCTCCGCATAAACTCCCCTGAGCCCACCAATAAAAACGGAGACACCTTGGTATCTCAGACACTGGTTGGTAAGATATGCCAACATCCTCTCCTAATTGCTTACTGTGTTTACGGTTACTTGAGAACAAAAGACCCTAATTAAAAATATAATCTATGTATACCAACATATACATACATAACATATACATGCATAGATATGCACACACATAAAACTAATAAATAGCTGTAGGGATTTGAACTCATCTGTGTGTTCTCTGTATGTGCTTATTGTGAAGAATAGAACATAAAAAAATACTTATTTTGAACAATAAAATACAGTTTATCTCCTTAAGTTTTAGGAGATTTCATTTTTTTGATTTCATAATCTTATCTTTTTTCTTTCATGTTAAAAAAAGCTATCTTAAGAATGTAGGAGCATTTTTCCCCTTCCCCACTCCCCAGTTCCCAATGTGCATATCTCCCATTTCAAAAGCCTTTCTGGCAAGTTCCTGGATTCCATTGCTGTTACCCAGAGGATTTTTAGAGAGATGAAGTTACCAGCAACAGGCCAGGAAAGGGAATGAGCGGGAGCCTGCCTGCAGCCTCATGCAGAAGGAGCTGGTCACGAGCCAGTTGTTTTTCCAGATGTGCAGAATTTCGTGAGTGACTGATAATACCGAGTTTCTCTCATTTCAAAAGATCATGTTTCTCTGTGAATTAAAGCCAAGGACCCCAGCTCACCAGCAAACATCTGCTGTTTCTTGATAGCTGTGCCAAACTCTACTTAGACTCTTCACTCTGGTCTGTGATCTTCCCTGTAGTTGACTCCCTGAAGTTGTTTATTCTGAAAGAACATACTGGAAGTCTACCCTAAATACTGGTTGATTTGCTTCTCTCTTAGCTTTAGGAATGCCTCCTAGGAGAGTGATTGGTTTTGATGTATCCCTTCCTCTGCCCTGCTCAATGAGTTGCCTCCCTCCAGGGCAGCGGTTCTCAACCTGTGGGTCGTGACCCCTTTGGGGGTCGAATGACCCTTTCACAGGGGTCACCTAAGACATAACAGTAGCAAAATTACAGTTATGAAGTAGCAACAAAAATAATTTTAGGGTTGGGGGTCACCACAACATGAGGAGCTGTATTAAAGGGTCGCGGCATCAGGAAGGTTGAGAACCACTGCTCCTGGGTGTTGTGATTCTTAAAGGAGATGATATATGTGAAAACCACAGTTCCGTGTAAGAGATGAAGTAAATCATTAGACATTTTGTGTGATTATAATTATTTGTTATTTCTTATTTTTTTTAAATATTTTTTCTTTATTGACTTTAGAAAGAGAGGAAGGGAGAGAGAGAGAGAGAGAAACATCAATGAGAGAGAACATCAATTGGCTTTTTCTCCTGCATGCCCCCCACTAGGGATCAAGCCCACAACTTGACCATGTGCCCTAACAGGGAATCTAACTGACGACCTCTTGGTGCATGGGTCGACGCTCAACACTGAGCCATACCAGCCGGGGTAATTATTTGTTATTTTAAAAAGTCACTGTGTGTCCTTGAATTCATGGATTTGTGCTTTTTTGAAAAAAACAAAACAAAACAAAAAACACCTTTTTATGATCAAATCCAAGGACAATTATTTCTATAATAAAGATTATGGACACTTAAACAAAACTTGTTAAATTGACAAAGATTGTTCTCATAGTTTAACACTCAAAGTGCCCTGGAGATGAAAAAAAAACCCACATTATTTCCCCCCAGTTTATAGGTAGAAAAACTGAGCCTAAGATGATTCAGGCTACTTGAGATAGTATATGCAAAAAGTAGTCAGGCCTAGAACTGTCTGCTGGCTCAGGGGTTTTGTCATTAATCCAGGGAAAATAAGCCAATGATCTTTGTTTATTTTTTCATTTCTTATTGATTACTTTATATATTGATTCAAAATTTGCTTATTCATCTTAGAGGACGGTAACAAAGGAGGAACAGTTTACAAGGTTGTTTCAGTGGATGTACACAGACATTATCATGTAGCAGTGGAATAAAACTACAAACTAATATTACTGATGCTCATTTATAAGAAGGAGGAGGAGAAGGAGAAGAAGCCATGTGCCTACAGTTTTGTTATTTTTCAAGACTGATGCAGCTATTTGGGATGTTTTTGTTGTTCCATACAATTTTAGAAGTGTTTTTCTATTTTTGTGGGGGAGAGACAAACTTTTCTCTCCCCTCAAGGTTCTTCTGGCTGCTCTACTAATCAAATAGACATGAGGCAGACTAGCAAGAGAAAATAACCAAATTTAATATACACATGTGTATGGGAACCTCATGTACACGAGAGAGTCAGAGCTCCTGTGTGAATGAGAGGTTCAGAGATAGAAAGGGGGATGGAAGCATATAAGATATTCCGAGCTAGGAATGCGGTAATGCACCTTAGAGGCTTCAAAGGGTCATTGCAGGATGATGAGAAAAGCAGATGTTTAATAAATAAAAGTTTGCTCTGCCATGTGGGTGGGTTGAAAGGTTATTGCTGGTAATCTCTTATGGGCAAGGCCTCTAATTCAAGTTCTTCTAGGCATGTGAAGGTTGGGGTGGGTGGGCAGAAGCTTCTCCCGAGTCTGTAGCTAAATTTGCCTTTAGCTCAAAACAATCTGCATACCAGAGGCACATCATGGGGTGGCTCAGTCTGGACCCCACATTGTGAAAAATGCCTTTGGAATTCTGATAAGGATTACATTTTATGTGTAGATGACTTTAGGTGGAATGGGTATTTTAATAACATTAATTCTTCCAACCCATGAATACATCTGTGAGGGGGCTGGAGCTGAGAGCAGGGTCCTTTTAGGATCTTGGGGACAGAGGTGGGATTGTCTCCTGCAGGGTTTCTGTGCCTCTAAGACTATTCATGGACTGTGATTGGGACAGGCTGGAGCCCAGTTACAGGGCCCTTTCAGAATCTACACTCTGAGTTTGGCGGGTTTACCTCTATGGGCTCCAGGACTATGGCTGGGAGGGGCTTGAACTGGTTCACCGTCCACTTTAGGGTCCACAGTTGTTCACCTATCACCAAACACATTGTAAGAGTGACTCCTCTCGGGTCCTTTTACATATGTTATGGGTGATGGTCCCAAAGCCAAATGGGGCTGTAGCTGTGTCCTCAGGAGTATGGAGCTATTTCTAGGTTTGTAGCGGGGACCAGAGTTGGCAAGTCAGCCTCCCGGATGCACGTCTACATTCTCAGAAGGGCTCTCCATGGTTTTAGACCCCACTGGGTTTCACCATCTCTGACCTGGATCCAACACCTCCTCAAAGCCACTTTGGTCCATGGATGGATGTCAACTTGTTGTTTGGGGGTATACATACAAGGAATGTCTTATTTGGCCATCTTGCTGACATTGTTCCGAAACAACCACTGTGTCTTTTTATTAAAAAAAATTATTGAATTTGTTTGGGTGACATTGGGTGATAAAATGATACAGGTTTTAGGTGTACAATTCTATAATACATGATCTGTGTAACTATACTGTATTTACCACCCAAAGTCAAGTCTCCTTCCGTCACCAGTTATATCCCTCTACCCTCTTCTACCTGCCCCATCCCCCCCCTTCCCTCTGGTAATCACCATATTGTTATCTGTGTCTATGATGTGTGTGTGTGTGTGTGTGTGTGTGTGTGTGGGTGCTTAATCTCTTCACCTATTTTACTTAACCTCTCTAAACCCTCTCCCCTCTGACAGCTGTCAGTCTATTCTCTGTATGCATGAGTCTGTTTCTTTTGTTAGTTTGATTCCACATATAGGTGAAATCATGTGGTATTTGTCTTTCTCTGACTGGCATATTTCACTTCGCTTAATACCTTGTGTCTTGAGTGAAACAAAACAGTGCAAATGGCTAAAGAGGGCCATGGAATTAAAGGGGACAGAGTCTAGGTTGCAGATTTTACTTTTGCTTTATTTTCTTAACCTTAGGGGGATGATGTGGATCAGCTTTGGGTCTTATGGTCTTTTCTGGATCAGTTATACCTCTGGGTAGGTGAAGCTCGGTTGAAACTGGCGAGCTTTGGTTGGTTCAGCCCCGAAGCCCTCCTCTTGCTGTTTTCCTTAAATAGTCTGTGGCTTTGTGGTGTGAGTAGATAGTAAAAAAAAACACAAAACCCTATTTTTTATTAACGATTCCAGTGTCTCAAGGACATACGGAGTTTACCCAAGGTGTCTGAAAGAGTCTCTAGCTATCTGGCTCTAATGAGTCCCATGATGAATGAACTGAAAACCCTGGTTTGTGACTCAGGAAGCAATGGAGGTGGAGGCTCAGCCTGTTTTAGCAGTAGATTGTCATGTGATTCCACCATATGTAGTAAAGAACAATCATGGTTTTTCTTATATGAATCTCTTTCCTCCCTCCCTTAATGATAATGGCCCTCTTAATATCTTTGTTCTTCTTACATGTTATCTTTTACAGTGCTAGATATTCAGAGTAGAATCTTTTAAAAATAAATCTTTCTCTCTGCTCTGTTCCAGATGGCTACTGTAATTGGTTTATTACTTTTGCAGATGTTACAGGGAAATTTAGAAAATAAGCCAACAATGGATTGCAACAGCTAGTGGAAGGGGCTTTTTCCTTTTGATTATTCTGTTTAGAAACAAATATAATCCATGTATCAGCTGAGGCATTGTGTTCCATAAACTTATAATTTGTGAGATTGTTGAAATTGCAGTTTTATCATTTGGTACAAGAAACTGGTCTTGTTGCTTCTTGGAACCCTCTGCAAATGCATTTAGTAGGAACAAAACATATTTCCCGTTAAACTGACTTCTGGGAAAGTTGTGTAATTATAATTCCTTATATTTTGAATCATTTTTTATAGTCTTAAGAGTATTTTGTTAATAATCTTGAAAAGAAAATCAAGTAGCCTAAATTATTACTATTGTATCCCTGAGACTCATAATATGACTTCTCAAGGTCATATAACTTTCAAGAGTTGAATAATTCAGGTCGTCCGGCCCTTGGGATAGTCCTGTTTGCGTTTCATTATTACTGTACCGTGTCTCCAGTATTCAGGAGCCATAAAAGAGTACCATGAGATAGACATTCTACCTCCAATAGAAGGTGGTTTTCATATTCCTAACCTTCAGGGAAGGAATCAGGGGATAACTCAACTTTTCACCAAATATTCTCTATTCTATGATGTATGGCCCTAAAGTCATTAAATCCAACTACCTATCCAGTGTAGAAATCTTTCCTGCAGTAGCCCTGACTGGTGCCATCCAGCCTCTAGCGAAATGTTTCTAGTGATAAATTGATTTGTTTTATTTGGGAATAATTCTGAATTATTATAATAAATTAAAATGAGTCTTTTACTACTTCAAATTGGTCTTAGGGTAGCCATCTGTATTTTCGTAGGGAAGGTAATGCTTATGGGTGTCAAAATATTTTTTGGATAGGATGATTTAAAGTTTACTTTAGCTCAAAATTTCTAACTAAAAAAAAGTACTTCTGCTATTAGAAATCGATCATCTTGTTTATGCCAAGTATTTTTATGTAATACTACATCTTAACCCTCTAGAATAGCCTCTTATGATATTTACTCTCATGTTGGTCAATTCTTTTTTATTCATGACCCTTAATATTTTTCAAAATGTATAATCAACAGATCTTCTCAATATCCCTGCCTTTGGTGGAGTGCTGGCTCATCATGATGGAGAGATTATGAAAATCTGCTTAGAACAGCCATTTGGGAAATGATTGTAGAGGACTTTGTGCTTCAGAAGGCTGAGCTGATAGGTCATTTATGTAAAAAAGGTAGAAACTAAAATTACTACATAGATGTGGAGGACAGGCCAAAAGAATGATTAGAGGTTGTGTTTTACCTTTAAACAAAAATATTTTAGTCATATTGATCAAAAAGGAAATGCATTCTACTAATTGATGGGAAAAGATCAAAGTTGATAACTAGAAAGAAATCAAACTGTATTAATAAATTTAGGGGAGAAGCTCTACAAAATGTAGAATGATCATGTAAGAAATTGACAAAAGAAAGAAAAGACTTCAATATTATCCCTTTTTGGTACCATAAAAGCATAACATAAAAGCTCAGTTGGAGCCCAACCAAGTAATCTGAGGGGACCTGATTCCTGGTTAACTATATGTGCCCCAGGCTCTGTTACTCTTAGTGACCCCCTCACATGCAAATATGCAAAGCCATGTGAAAACACCAAAACCATTACCTGACTAGAACAGTTTCTTAGTCTAGCTAAGGCCACATTAGGAGCAGGTCTGGAAAGAAGTTTGGAAGAGCTGGTTCTTTGAGTAGAACCAAGAAAATTGACAAACCATTGCCTAGAGAGACAAAAGAACATAAAAAATACCAAAATAAGTAATGAAAGTGGAGATATCATTAATCCTACAAAAATTAAAAGGACTATATAAAAACTTTATGAACAACCTTACACAAAAAATTAGACAAGTTAAATAAAATAGACAAATATCTCAGCAGACATAAATTATGAAAACAAGAAAAGAAGATCCAAATTGACCTAAAACAAGTAAGAAAAATGAATTAGTAATTATAAATCTTTCTACAAAGCAAAACCCAGGCCTAGAAGAGTTCGCTGATTGGATTCTATTAAATATTTAAAGAAAAAATAATACAAATGATTAATAAGCTCTGTTAGAAAAAAAAAAGAATGAAAGAACATGTTTAAATGTATTCTGTTTAAACAGTATTACCCTGACACTAAGGCCAGGCAAAGATATTACAGATATTTAAGTTATAGAATGACATTCCTTTTTAAAATAGATGCAAAAATCCTAACTCAACTATTAGCAAATGAAGTCCAACAAAATACAAAGACTAATAAACCCTGATCAAAAGGCACCTATATCAAGAATGCAAGGCTGGTTTAACATTTGAACGTCAATTAATGTAATATACCATATAATAGAGTGAAGGACAGGAACTCAGGATAAACTCAATAGATGCAGAGTAAGCATGTGAGAAAATAAAAATCACATTAATATCTTAAATGTCTTTTTGTGGATCATGTCTTCTTTTATGGAAAAACAACTTTATTAGGCTTATTTATTATAACAAAGAGACAGGAAAACTTGCCGTGGATTTATTTTTTCTATAAAGCAGAATCTGCCATTCTTGAGAAGAAATAAATTAATATTTACCAAGAATTCATTAACTTAGCAAGTTCCTTTATGAACATCTGGATTCTTTTGCATAACCAAGTGTTCTTAAAAAGAGATCTAAATTGGATAAGGCTGTTTTAGCTTTCCCATCATTAGCTTACTGGTAAATTGGGAAGCAGAAACATTAAAAATTGTCTGGAGCCTAAGGTGTGTTGGGTGGAAGGTGTGAAAGAAAGCTTATAAATTAGAAATCTTTTTGTCACCTGACTTATTGGAATTAGGCAGATATGGAGCTTCTGAGAGATCGTCCTTGTACCATCTTCATAGTGGTTTGGAGAAAGCCAGGGCCATGGTTTCTATGTCCTTTGAGTATTTTCTTTTTGTTTCTTTTAAAGACATGAGATCCTCCTAGAATCTTAAAATTAATAAAAAATAAAAAATGGTTTAGTCTGAAAAGGAGACCATTAATTCACATAATGGTGATGCAGCGGGAGGTTGCTGATGGATCAGCTCTAACACCAAAATGAGCCACCTCTGGAGAATTGTTTTGGGGGCTCTCCTAACTTCTTTGACTTTTTAGTCTGTCTCCTTGTACAGTCATTTTGCTTCCTTTGTATTCTTTTTCTAAGCACACAACTATCTTTGCCTCTAATGTGGTGGTTCATGGTCTATGAATGGATCTATGTCTGGGAAATTTAGGGATTTTGCCTCTTCTGTTTTCTTAAACTAGTTTTCTAATTTTTACCATTTGCCCCTCTGGTGAAGATTAATTTTTCTTTCTTCAAGGCCTAGAGAGAGTCACCATTCTATAAACAGATGCTTGAAAATATTTGGATCACTCTGTCCTCAATATGCTTCCAGGGGAATACCGAATCAATGTATAAATGCTACTTACTTCTCACATGCTCATTTTATCTCTCAGCCATTTAAAATTGCCAATTGCCAATTAAAACAACAAAATGCTTATTTTCCACATAAAAATGTCTAATGTAAACAATCAGACAAAAATGTCTCAAAATTTAATATTTGTTTCTAGATTAACTCAATTAACTATTTTCTCTCTCTTACTAATGTTTTTAATTTTTAATCATTTTAATTATCTATTTACTTTTTATTGATTTGAGAGGGGGGGGGAGAGAGAGACAGAAACATCAATCTGCTGCCTTCTGCATGTGCCCTGCAGCCTGGGTATGTGCCCTTACCAGGAATTAAACCCACCACCTTTTGGTGTACAGGATAACACTCTAACCATCTGAGCCACACCAGGACCAGGGCTCTCTCTTACTACCTTTTTGAATGGTAGACAGATCACATATCTTTCCTAAAGTTTTGTTTTGCCATTGGTCCAATGAGGCTCATAAGGCCTGTGGAAGTCTAAAACACTTAGACATTGTAACATGATCTGTGACAGAGTGGTAGTACATGAACATGAGTAGGATAATTTATAGTTACCACTTACGAATGCCTACTATATGCCAAGCAATGAAATGTGCTTTAGCATCACTGTTGCAGTTGGGACCTCATCAAGGCTTAGAGAAGTTCTATAACTGACCTAAGTCAGCACACATAGCAGATGGTAGCTGTTATTAGATCTGTTTCTGTCTGGCTCACAACCCAAGCTTTTAACTGCTTTGCTATGCTGACTTCCAATAGTACAATGTCTTCTACCTTCTAGCTGTTCCAAGTGTTGGAGATCATTCACTCTGCCTTCATGGAACTCGACCTCTGGAAAATACAAAGAAAGGTTGTCATGAATTTGGGGAGGGGTGTCAATCTCTTAGGTATATAATCAAAAGTCAGAAATGTCAAACATGCTGATATTTGATTGGGAAGAAAAAATAAGCCTAGATAGATGCAGAGAGTTTATTATTTGCATAGTCAGCAAAAACAATATCAGCAATGGTGTTAGCTCCCCACATCCCTTGTCCCATGGGATGACATGGAAACAAAGGGGCCAGATGTCAGGCAACACTGATGCAGAGTCACCCTGCTGCTGAGGAACCAGCTCGGGCTGCCGCTAAGCCATTAGCATGCGCTAACATGGGACAAAGTGGAGAGCTCCATCCCTCACCACAATGAGGGAGGCAAGCGAGAAATGGACTCATGCGAACCTCCATCATGATACGAGGCAATGAGAAATGGCTTGTAGTAGCTCCTCACAGATCTACCTATCTTCCTCCAGACTGGGAGGGCCACAGGCTGTTCCACCAAATCTTGGGTCAGCCTGTGGTTGAGTTTTGTGTACATGGTCTCCATGAAGACATTAGGGTCATTAGGGGACTGGCACAGAGCAGGTCTATGAGATAAGGACAAAGCCCTGCCCCTCTCTGAATCTCAGTGTCCTCAACTATTGAACTAGGAGTTCATACTCCTTTACCTTCACGCTCCATCATTCCAGACGCAGGAAACTCCTACACAGTCTGTTTTTTCTCGGTTTCTTCTCTCAGCTGAACAACCTTATGACTTTCCTCGTTTACCCTTATTTCCTGGCTTGATTGTTTTTTTTTCCTCAGTGTTTATTGTACCCTGAATGTGAATGAACACAAATGGAAAAAAAGGTTCAAGACTGAGAGGCTCAGTCTGCTGATATGGGATGACCTGTCTTGGCTTGGCAGACGGTAGCTCTAGGTTCTGCCTGCTTCGCTGTCCTGTCCCTTCTCTTCCTACCGATGCCGCACTGCCGACAGCCTGCCACCTTGCTGTGGGCTCCTTGCCATCATCACAGATGGGCCGACTCTGTTGGAGTAGGGAGTGGGGAAATCATGTATGAGAATTAAATGTGGTCACTGAATTACTGCTGTTGGTGCTATAGAATAAATTAGTCTACCTGCTAGTTTGAGTCTTTTTTTTTATCCTCACCCAAGGACATTTTTCCATTTTTTGTTCAGATAGAGTGGGAGGGAGAGAGAGGAACAGAGAGAGAGAGAGAAACATCAACGTGAAAAGGACACATCGAGTGGCTGCCACTCGCATGACCCATCCAGGGTTGGAGACAAACTGCAACCGAGGTACGTGCCCTTAGTGGGAACCGAACCCGGGTCTCTCTGGACCACAGGCCGATGTTCTAACCACTGAGCCAAACTGGCCAGGGCTAGTTTGAGTCTTTTAAACAATGTGCTGTAATTTAGGCATTTTATACCTAGAATTTTCCAGCCACTTAAAAGAATGTGGGTTAGGCTGAAATGGGATAAAAGAAACCTATCTTTAACTTTTGCTATGTAATATTTTTACAGAAAATAATTGCAGATAGTTCACATCTCTCAGTTTGCCAATGCTATTCTCAATCATGAATTAATTATTTCATATAATGTGTGTGGGTTGTTTATCATGTGTCAATCAATAATTCCCCTTGTCTTTAAGGAGTTCCCACCATATCAAACATATAGGAATATAGAACTTGAGTGATGTTTGCCATTTTAGATCATTTTTGGCATGCTTTCTTCATACCAGGGAATATATTATTCCCAGGAATGTGCATGTAGACAAAACATGGAATTAAGAGATAAATTATGGCAAACAACAAGTGCTGGCGAGGGTGTGGAGAAAAGGGGACTCTAGTCCACTGCTGGTGGGAATGTAGACTGGTGCAGCCACTATGGAAAACACTATGGTGTTACCTCAAAATGTTAAAAATGGAATTGCCATTTGGCCCAGTGATCCCACTTCTTGGAATATATCCTAAGAATCCTGAAATGCCAATCAGAAAGAATCTATGCACCCCTATGTTCATAGCAGCGCTATTTACAATAGCCATATTTGGAAATAGCATAAGTGCCCATCAGTAGATGAGTGGATAAAAAAGCTGTGGTAGCCCTGGCCGGTTTGGCTCAGCGGTTAGAGCATCCACCTGTGGTCCAGAGAGACCCGGGTTCGGTTCCCGCTAAGGGCATGTACCTCGGTTGCAGTTTGTCCCCGGCCCTGGTTGGTCATGCGGGTGGCAGCCACTCGATGTGTCCCTTTTACATCGATGTTTCCCTCTCTCTCTCTTCCTCTCTCTCCCTCCAACTCTGTCTGTACAAAAAATGGAAAAATGTCCTCGAATGAGGATAAAAAAAAAAAAAAAAAGCTGTGGTAGCCCTGGCCGGTTTGGCTCAGCAGTTGGAGCGTCAGCCTGCAGACCATTGAGTTGCGGGTTCGATTCCGGTGGAGGGCACGTACCTTGATTGTGATTCGGCCCTGGCCCTCAATGGGGTCATGTGGGAGGCAGCCACTTGATGTGTCCCTCTCACGTAGATGTTTCTCTCTCTTTCTCTCCCTCCCACTCTATCTGAACAAAAATGGAAAAATATCCCAGGGTGAGGATTATAAAATAAAGCTGTGGTACACAGAAGCAATCAAATACTCTGCAGCTGTAAGAAGGAAAGATTTCTTACCCTTTGAGATGACATGGAGGGACCTGGAGAGCATTATGCTAAGTGAAATAAGCCAATCAGAGAAAGACAAGTACCCATGATTTCACTTATTTATGGAATATAATGAACAAAATAAGCTGACAATTAAAATAGATCCAGAAACATGGCAGTAGGGAATAGACTGACAAACCTCAGAGGGAAGGGGGGTTGGGGGGAGGCAGGAAGAGAGAAACCAAAGAGCTTATACATATATGCATAACTAATGGACACAGACAACAGTGTGGGGAAGGCAGGAGGGGGCGGGAGTGGGGAGGAGGGGTCAATGGGGGAAAAGAGGGGACATGTGTAATACTTTCAACAATAAAGATTAAAAATAAATAAATAGAAGTGGAAAAAAAGATTAATCATGTGTATTCATTGACTAATGAAATTTGAATATTAGATTGGCTGACCCGGAGGAAATGAACAGAAGGCTTTCATGCGTAGGTGGCATGGTGGTTAATATTATTTTAAATTTGGCGAAACTTGTCCATCTCTGGCATTTCAGAACAACTAACCAGTAGAGAAAAGAATTTTACAAATTTTGCACATATGCAGGGTTGGAAGGATTTGAATCAACTGTACTGGATACTTGTTTGTTTATTTTTTTTTTAATTCAAATAATACACGGGTGCCCAGAGTTGATTTTGCTTCCAATTTGAGCAAACCACTCTCTTCTTTTGAGCAAACTGTCTCCCTGGGTTGCAAATAATGTTGCCCAGATGGGATCTAAAATTTTTCATTTGGCTGAAACTCTTCACCCTTCCTTGGTGGTAAAATTACAGACAACCAGCATGACCAAATTTCCCAGTTAATCCGGGAAATTCCCAGTTTATGCCTGTTTGACCTGGCATCTTGCCCACTTGGCATCCCCTCTCTTCATCAGAACGCATTCAGTCTGGATAAACTATGTAACAACAATCCACGGACCTTTTCTTCACACTCCCCAACAATACTAGAAAGCCCCAATCAATCCCAGTGCTCCAGACATTCTAGGAAGAGACTTGAGGTTAGATAGAAAGTACCTCATTTCCTGCTTGCTCTAGTTAGAGTCTCCTGCCAACAAAGGCATCTTCATACACTCAGAAGCCTACTAACGATGATATTTGCTTATTGCTTTGCAACGCAGGGTGTGCTGATGGGGCAGGCAGAAATACAATTAAAATAAAGCTCAATTGCACATTTAAAGGGATTCGCACTTCTGGCATGGGAAGATTTTGACAGATTATGGTGGCTAAACATTATGTAGCTATAAAGAGCAAAGTGGTTGGAAACAACACATTGGACCGGTCATGCTTTCTAGGTGACTAAGTGGCTGTCTCTCCTGGAATGGGAGCCCTCCTTTCTCCCAGGAGAGCTGGGAGGTCTGGGCAGCAGTCTCAACATAAAAGCAAGGTCTGCAAAGTCTGTCTCTTACGAGAGTAGGAGAGTGTTGAAGACAAAGGCTTTAAAATGATATAGATCTGGATTTGAATCCTGTGATTGGAAATGATTTCTAGGTAACAGTTTGTACCTCAGGTTCCTAATCTCTATAAACTGAATAATAATTCCTCTTGCATATAATTGTTTTAAGATAAAGAACCCAGAGTGTCAAATGTTTCTGACAGTTGGTAGGAGCTTAATGAGTGTGTACTTAGGACCGTTTCTCAGTGTGAACGGCAGCCTTGTGCACCCCTCTTCTTCCTCCTGGCTTTCCCCTTTTCTTTCGCTTTTAGCCACGGCTGGGCTAGCCACAGAATGTCTTTGCTGTGTGTGGCTTCAAAGAATATGTGGAGCTCTTTGAAAGAGCCCGTGTTTACACTGCATATAAGGCAGCCTCTCTGCTTTCTTTTTCATCTCCTGTCTCCTTTGACTCCTCAGCGGATTGTATTGGAGATTTTCAGCTTTCTCGATTTGTGTGGGGTGTGTGTGTATGTACTTTCCATCCCGCATTCATCACCCAAATAGTTGTTTGCAGATAAGCAGCCTTAGACACCTGCAGCTCCCTGGTTTTTGTGTTCTTTGCTGCTCATCCGAAAAATGCCTCGGGCCCTCTCCTTATCCCTCTTTGTTGGGAATTCAAGTCAGCATGCATCTATGATCATCGCTATAACTAGCAAACTGAGCTTTGGAATATTTTGTTCCTGTTTTGAGAAGCACTAGGAGGCTGAATTTAGAAATCAATAGCGACTCTCTTTGGGTAGAAATAGGAGCCCCTACAGCCCCTCTTTGGAACACAGCTTGATTCCAGAGCAAATCTGCACTTGGGAGTTGTCCATAAATGGAGTGAGAAGTGTCTGAGGAAGGAGGAAGCAAACTGATGAGCCAGGATGTCCCAAATACAATGGCAATGCTGTATATACATTAGCTTATTTAATTCTTACAACATGAAAGTAGGTATTATTACCAACCCCCCCCTGTGATAGAAAGGAGGATGGAAAGCTGGAAGAACTTCAGTAATTTGTTCAAGATGAGATGCCCAGTAAGCAGCAGAGATAAAACTACATCTTTAGTCTGCATGCCTCCAAGTCCTGTTTTTTCCCCACCATGTATATCATATTGTATTCAATACAAGATAAATAATTATATATTGATTATAGTAGCTGAATTTACTGATAAATTATGATAACTGAAAACTCCAATTATGCCTGTTTTCTAACTAGAATATGTCATTAATACATGTGGAAAATTTAAATAATGCAAGAAAACAATACAGCATTGTAAGGGCTGGATATACTATTTAATCAGAACAATAATGACATCTTTGTATATATAGACATACTAACACACAAAGATACACGCTTCAATAGGTATGGACAAGGAGATAGGTATTCAATATCCACTTTTTTCCCCATCACCCTTCCTCTTAAGACCAAAGAACAATGAAAGGATCCTGAGAAAAATCTGGTTGTTCTGTGTTTTCCTGTAGAGAGAGGCTCATCTCCACCATCCAGAACAGCCAGTGTTCCTGTCCACGTGGCTCACTTAATTCTTACAAATTAATACACCAATCTGTAATTGGTTTCTCCACATCAAACAGCTCAAAGGAGTTTTCATGCATATCTATTCTTTCCACATTACTTCATTGTCTCAACAAATATTTATTAAATGCATGACTGGTTTCAGTAACTGTTCTAAGTACTGTCGATAGAACAGAGAATAAACAAAGAAAACAAAACAAACCCAAAAAGTCCCTCTGCTCTCCTGGAGCTTCCATTCCAGTGACAGGAGACAGATAGTGAATGGCGGGGACACAGTACATATGTGCATCACATACCATGTTAGAAAGTACCTGCTGGGAAAAATTATAAAGGGGGGTCAGAAATGCCCATCTGCAGGGTGTCACATTTATAATGGTTGTTAGGACGTGCCATGTTGAGATGTGACATTTAAGTTGAGACCTGAGAAAGGTGAAGAAGTGAGCATGATGATATCTGTGGAGGAACATTCTAGATCGAAGGAAGAGGTGGCAGCAGTGTGTTCTCCATCCAGCAGGGCTGGGACTGAGAGAGTGGAAGAGAAATGGGTAAGAGCCGGGGCCAGAGAGATAACAGGGTCAGACAGTGTAGGGTATTGCTGCCCACGTTAAAGACTTCAAGGACACTTGACTCTCAGAGCAAGGGGGAACCCACTGGAGGTATTGGAGCAGAGAAGAGACGTGATTTGACTTACCTGTCATGAAATCAGCTGGGCAACAGGCTCAGAATGAACTTCGTTTGGAAGCCTTTACTCATTCCATGGTTTTTCTCACCTCTTTTTCATATTAACTGAACTGTCTAGAACCAGGAAGTCCTGAATCTTAAAAGGACTCAAAGTCTAGACTGAAAGCTCAAGAGGAAGAATCGTCCTCCTTTATCCTTTCGTTTTCTGTGTCTAGCACAGTGACTCCCACATAGAAGATACCAAATATTTGTTTAATGTGAGCTGTCGCAATAACTGGGCATTTGTGCTCTTTCAGGAGTCTTGATACTCAAGAAGATGAATTCTTTTTGCTTTTCTCCTTAATTTTCAAGATTCCCCTCAAACACTTTTCCCATTCTCTTTTCTCTAATGTTTACTAATTAATGCAGGGAATTTATTGCAGATCTCTAATCTGACATTTCCAATATCTATTTACTTCTTTTATCATGAATATCTTATCTCTTGCTTATCTAATCTTTCTTCTTGATCTCTCTCTTGTTTTCATTCTAACATATGTTCTTTTAGATTAATATATATTTTCTGTAAATATAATTTATTGTAAAACTTTTGCTTTTCTCTTTCACTGACTTCTTAAGACAGGAGACTCAGTATCTCCCTCCCTCCCTCCCTCCCTCGCTCCCTCCCTCCCTCCCTCTCTTCCTTCCTTCCTTTGAATAGATTTAAATAGCATTGGAATTACTTTGATGAGGTGAGAAACTCCAAGCTGTGAAAATACAATCTAAGTGTGTAGTTTCGTTGGGTCTGTCACAGTGATGGAACATACTCGATGCACAAGCTATGTGCTCTGTCCTTCAACCATGAGGTCTTCTCTTACTCTCCATACTAGAGAAGACTTTTTGAAACAATATTAGAGAAATAAAAGTCAGTCTTACTTTGCAAGCTTTCTTTCTCTTTTTGTGCCTGATAAACGTTCTATAATCTTATATTAAAATGAATGTTCAATATATTACTATTCTCCCTTCGTCATTCTATCTCCATCTGCATTGCAAGACTCTAACAACATTTATTTTCTAAACATTTGCTGACTCTGCCTTTCAGGACACGAATGAGTGGGTACAGATGAGAAGATTACATGGAAATGACTTGGAGAAGATATTCTGGCACTTGAGTTTTTTAAATATTTCATCTCAATTGAGCAGATTTACCAAAGGTCTTTAGAGATTCCGAGTTGGTTTCTGTTATAATGGCAATCATAAGAGCATAAGCTGAATATAGTGATATATTATATAGTGATTTAAAAGGCCATGAAAATGAAAAGCTTTTAAAGAAAAGAACAACATTTAAAATTATTATTAAGATTTTGGATCAGGGGTAAGAGTATCAATGCTCTCCACATGTAAATATAAATTTTAATTGGAGTAGCATGTACAAAATTAAGGTCACAATTATAATGGATACTCACTGCAAGAAAGATTAGAGATAATTGGTTATGGTCTTGTATCAGCTCTGCTATTGACCATCTGTCTGTCTCAGAGGCCAATCCAATAAGTTTCTTACTTGACATTATTTTTTGTGTGTCCTTGGCATATGATTTAGGTGAACTGAACCCTGATTATAGCAGCAACCTCTCAAGGGTACTGATAGCCTAGCTATTGTAACACACTATCTAGGCTTCTTTTCCTTTGTCTCTCCTGAGACTGGTAAATCATTTCTGGTATGAAATGCCTGGGTTTTCAGGCACTGAGATAATGGTAGTATCTGATTTTACTATCACTTTCTAACACCTACTCTGAGTTGCTAAGTCTCCAATTATGTGACTCTATTCAGTAGTGTTATCAGGGACTTCAGCTGACACAGTGTTAGTGATCTTACTCACTTTCAAGATGAGGACCTAATTTTTTAATAAAAAGGGAAGAAATCTTTTGATAACCCCAGCATCAAAGTCTTAGAATGTTGGAGAAGATAATGGACTGTTAGAAAACAGACTCAAGAATCTTAATTTCATGTGTCGAATCATTAAAAGGTGTTGTATTTCTGTGTGTGAATATATGTGGATTAATATTTGAACCTTCAGTGAAAGTGAACCCATGAATTTGCTTCTGAGCTATCAAATGATGATTTGAAAATGCTTTCAGCAAATGTCATAAAATAATATAGAGTTTAAGGATACAGACCCTGGTGCCAGGTGACCTACCCTTTGGTTGCTCTATGACCTTGAATAATTTATTTACTCTGTGTGCTATTATTTATTTAGATGTAAAAAATGGATGATGATATTATTTTCCTCATAATGTGGTTTCAAAGGAGAAATGAGTTAATATGCAGACGGTGTTTAGAATAGTGACTGGTACAGAGTGAGCACTCTATAAGTGATAAGTGTTAGTTCTTATTATAAAAAATATTAGTTGTTATTTTTACAATGCCATAGCCATCTGCAGTAGATGTCTGCTGTTCATTCTCTGCTTTGGAAGGATCTCTTGAATTTTCATTGGGAACCATGTCTTCCACATTGTGCATGGTCTTGTTTGGATTCTCAGTCACGGTGTCAGTACCACCCTTAGACTCAGGCAAGAGGGACAGACCTCTGGTCTCAGGAGTGCCTGGATTTTGGAGTCTTTTATGTTGCTTAGGACCAACCAACACGAAGGTATCATGTTGGTAAGGTATCCCAGCCTGGACCAAGATCCATTCGATCTTTGGTCCTTTCTCTTTGGGGGCACTCTTCACCCGTCTACTTCATACAGAAGGTTGACCACAGGCCCCAAAGAGCTCTGGGACTGTGCCTATGAAACTGTCCCAGGGGTTCTTAGTCTGATTTCAGGAAAGCAACTTGGTAAGTAGAATGCTCCTGCTGACCATCACAATATTTCTTTCACAGTATCTTACGTGATATTTGTCTCCAGAACAGTGCTAATATTCTGATTTCTGGTGATGCTTATTCATGTTGAACATGAGATGAATTCAGGGCTCTGCTGTACAGGCAAGTCTGCAAGTAACCCTTGGGGAGGAGCCACTAAGGGTTCCAGCTGGCTGTGTTCTGGTTGTGGTGCTGCCTCTGGCCAGTACTATCAGGGGATAGTGGTGGTGGCAGCAGAAGTCCTTTACTCTGGGTGCTCTCCATCATTGCCACCCAGGAGATCCCACAGTGCTCACCTCAGGCTCTGTGGCACAAATCATACACTCCTTTGGGGCTAACTACAACTGTGTGTTCTGAATGCTTTCAAGAGTGGTGTTTCCCAATGCCAACTGTTCAATCTAATTGAAGTTTCTTATTTCCCCTAATCCCTCAAATGTAGTGGAAGATATAAACGTACTCCAAGTATACTAAAAAATGAACTGAAAGACTTTGCTCGAGTAACAAGAAAAGAAAACTAATCAAAAGACAGACAAAGTGGAATTTAATAAAACAGTCCCTACTTTTAGATAATATGAATCTATAAAGACCCTACCAAAAAAAAAAAAAAAAATCAGAATTAATGAGTTTAGTAAAGTCACAGGATAAAGTCAAAGTATACAAATCAATTGGATATTTACACACTAGCAATGTACATTTAAAAACCAGAATTAAAAATTTACCATTTACAGTAACTGAAAAATAATAAAATGCTAAGGTATGAATATAACAGAAAATATATAGGATCTGCATTCTGAAAACTATAAAAGACTGATGAAAGTAATTTAAAAAATCTAAATATATGGAGAGATACAATGTATTCATGGGCTGGAGAATGATCATAGGAAATATGTGAATTCTTCAAAATTTTTTTTGCAAATTTAACTCAATACGTATAAAATTCCAGCAGGATTTTGTTTCCATAGAAACAAATAAGCTGATTCTACATTTTATATCCAAATACAAAAGAACTAGAATAGCTAAAACAATTTTGAAAAAGAATGTTACCATTCTTTACCTTAAAGCTATGGTAATCAAGACTATGGTATTGGCAAAGAGATAGACACATAACTTAATGAAACAGAATAAAGAGTCCAGAAATAGGCCCTCATGAATACAGATATTTTATTGTTGACCAGGTTACAAAAGCAATTTAATGAAAATCCTTTTCAACAAATGGTGTTGGAACAATTATATATCCACAGGCAATGAAAAAACAAACAAACAAAACAACAACCCTGATTTAATCTCACACCTGTACAAAAATAAAGTCAAATGGATCATTAGCTTAAATGTAAAACTAAAAATTTTAGAAGAAAACATAAAAAAAATCTATATAACTTTGGTGATGAATTCTCAGACATAACATTCAAAGCATAATTCATAAAAACATTTAATTAATTGAACTCCCTCAAAGTTAAAAATGTTAATTAAGCAAAAAATATAATTAAGAGAATAAAAAGATAAACTATAGACTTGGAGAAATATTTGCAGACGATGTGTCTTACAATAGATTTTAACCAGAGTACAGAAATAACTTTCAAAAATAAAAAATAAGGAAACAAAAACCCCAACTTAAAAAAGGCCTAACAACATGAACACAAGCTTTTCCAAAGAGGATACAGATGACAAATAAGCACATGAAAGGTATTTAAAGTCATTAGCCAATGCAAATTAAAATCCTGATGAGATACTTACTACTACTTTACATCTAATAGCTTAAAACAAAGCATCCGATACAGGAGCTGACAAGGAATACATAGGAACTGGAACTCCTCACAGATAGCTGGTGGGAATAAAAGTTGGTACGGCCACTCTGGAAAATGGTTTGGCATATTTTTTGGTAAAGTTAACATATTCTACTGCGGGGCTCAGCAATTCTACTCTTGGGAAGATATCTTTAAAGATAAAAATATGTAACAAGGGCTAGGATGCCATACTTTTTGACCAAAAAAAAAAAAATGTGTTCTTGCAAAAATCTCTACATTATTAATAGCAGATCTATTAATAATTGAACCAAACTGGAAACCAAACCAAATGTCCTTCAGTAGGGAAATGGACAAACAAACTGAGGCAGAGCCACAGAGTGGACTACCGCGTGGTCTCAGGTAGAGCAGAACAGACTGGGCATAGTACAGGCAACTTACATGAGTCTCAAAGGCATTCTAGTGAGTGAAAGAACTGGGTCTCCAGAGGTTACTACTGTATAAATACACTGATAACATCCTCAGAATGATAAAACTGTAGTTATGGAGACTACCCAAGAGGTTTCGAGGGGTAATGATTGGGAAGACAGGCTGAATATAAAAAGATAGCATGAGGGGGTTATTTTTTTTAAAGTAATCAAAACTTCTGTGCATTGATTATTGTGTTCACATGGATATATATATATATAGCTTAGAATTCATAGAAATTTGTGCCATCACCAAGTCATTAATTTTGTATAAATTAAAATAAAAGATAAGACGTAAGCTGAGAGAAAACATTTTCAACACACGTCTAGTAAGGACATGTGTCTGGAATACATGGCAACCTCTCAAAATTCTGCAATTTAAACACGTTCAACCCAATTAAAAAATAAGTTCGAACAATGTTTCAGCAAAGAACACAAATATCAAATTTGCACTCAGCGTCATTCATCACTAGAAAAAATCAAATTTAATCACAATTAGAGAACACTACTCACCTATTTGGCTCTAAAAAAGCTGAGAGTACGAGGTACCTGTGAAGATCCAGAGAACCTAGACTGCAACGTAAATGTTGTAGCCACCCTGGAAAACAGGTTTGTAGTTTGTTTATAAAGTTAAATGTAGACTAATCAATATGTCCCAGTACTTCCATTCCTAAGTTTTTATCTGAAAAATAAAAAATTATGTTCCCATAAACATGGGCATCGATGTTTATGGCAGCTATATTCATTATCACTCACATTTCAACTGGTGAGTGGATAAATGAACTCAGGCACACTTCTACAATTGGGTAGTGTTCAGCAATAAAAAGGAACAAGCTACTGATATGAGTAATGATATAGATGAATCTCAAATGCATTATGCTTAATTGTAGAGGCCAGCTTCAAAGGGCTATGTTCTATATGATTGCATTTAAATGACATTCTGGAAGAAAGCAGAAGTGTAGGGAAAAAATACCAGTGCTTGCCAGGGACTAAGACGTGAGGGGAGTGTTTGGTCCTAAAGGGGCCTGTGGACACTTTAGGCGCGTGATAGAAAGCTCTGTATTGTGACTGCACTGATGGTTATAGAGAGATGCGTTCATTAAGGCTCATAGGGCTGTCCACTAAAAGGAGTATATTTTCTACATATAAATGATGCCTCAGTAAACTGAGTTCAAATGTAAGGCTACAGAGGTGGTGAAATACAGGGTGAGGCAAAAGTAGGTTTACAGTTGTTCATATGGAAAAGAGTACAAACAATAAACAATGATACAAAGAATAAACTCAGGGTTTCACATTCTCACAACTATAAACCTACTTTTGTCCCATGCTGTATGGGATACTTCAATAAGGGATTAAAAGCAACATGCTGCATTAAACAGGATAATAAATAATAGTTACAATAAACATGATCACAGAATCTCAGTGGCTTAATATAATGTTGTATTTTTAACTTATGTTTCTGAGATGGTTGTCAGAAAAGACTCCTGAGTATCTCTTCTCCAAGCACTGACTCAGGTATCCAGCCTCCTTCTATCTTCAGGATGGCTCCCATCAGCCAAGTTTTCTCTGTGGACAAGGGATGATACTGGAAAGTCATGAATGGGTCAGGCTTGGGAATGGTGAACATCATTTTCGCTCACATTCTAGTCAATGAAAGTAATCAAATGACTTCAACTAGAGGCAAGAAAATCTAGTCTTTTCTTTTCTATGAGGGAAATAATATGGTTTGCTAAACATGTGACATAATTTTGCCTTGCATAGACTCTACTTTAAATATGTACTGCTGCCCGGCCTGTATGGCTCAGTGGTTGAGCATCGACCCATGCACCAAGAGGTCACTGGTTCGATTCCTGGTCAGGACACATACCCAGGTTGTAGGCCAAATCCCTAGTGGGGGGCGTGAAGAGGTGGCCAATCGATGTTCTCTCTCATCAATGTTTCTCTCTCCCTCTCCCTTCCTCTCTCGTTCTAAAATCAATAAAGAAAAAATAAATAAAAAGTAAAATGTGTAGTGCAATACATTTGGAGGAAGCCAGATCAACTTTTGAAACATGAATAAATAGCAAATGACTGAATAACTCAAGGAGGCTTCTTGGAGAAAGCAGAGCTTCAGATGTGCTCTGACAGACGAGAGTGGCTCGGACAGGGGAAGGGACAAGGGAAGCATTGGTTCTGGGGACCCTGGACTCGTTATAGATTTACCTTCACCAAGAACAGCATGGCAGCATCAGCATTACATAGCAATTGATTGACATGGCCCTCATTTCCAGAGGGCCCCTTGGAATGAAAATTAAATGAAAAAGTTGGAGTTAGAAGTTGGGCTTGCCTGCACTGTACGTAGGTGTTAGCTTAAGCAAGTTGTTTTCCCCATTAGGAGTGTAATCATCTTGATTTAAGATAAAAAAATTTTTCTTTATTGATTTTAAAGAGAGAGGAAGGAGGAAGGAGAGAGAGATAGAAACATCGATGAGAGAGAACATCGATTGGCCGCCTCCTGCACTACCCCCACTGGGGATCAGGCCCATAACCTGGGCATGTGCCCTGACCAGGAATCGAACTGGCGACCTCTTGGTACATGGGTCGACGCTCAGCCACTGAGCCACACTGGCCAGGCAGTAATTATGTTGTTGTTGGTTTTTTTTATCCTCACCCGAGGACATTTTTCCATTTTTTGTTCAGATAGAGCGGGAGGGAGAGAGAGGAAGAGAGAGAGAGAAACATCGATGTGAAGGGACACATCGAGTGGCTGCCACCCGCATGACCAACCAGGGCCGGGGACAAACTGCAATTGAGGTACATACCCTTAGCGGGAACCAAACCTGGGTCTCTCTGTACCGCAGGCTGACGCTCCAACCGCTGAGCCAAACCGGCCAAGGCTGTAATTATCTTTTGTATGTCATCGCTTCAGACAAGAGAATTTACTGATGTGGTTTCAGAGCATTTTGTCATGCATCTCCCTTCTCCCATGATATTTTCTGACCATTTGATTATGTCTTGTATTCTTTCACTCTATTTTGACTCTTTCTCTCTGATTTGCATACATTACAGTCTCGCCTTCTCTAATATATTATTCTCTTTGAAAACAAAGAGTTTTGTTTCTCAGCAGTAAGCACTGTGTGGGAGGCATAATGATTGTAAAAAACTAAGGGTTTTGATTTCTTGATTCACTGGGTCTTGAAAAATATCTGACATGTTTTTCTTACCCGTAATTTCTCTCCCCAGACTTACACAAGACCAACACAACACCAGTGTCATGAATGTAAATCTTTATATCCTTCTCATCTTTGCAGTCAGTCAGTGAAGGAGCAAGAGGCTGGACTGCAGTGCTTATCATCATGAAGCCCGCAGAGTCCTCCTGTAGGGGACGAGGGGACGAGCTGGGTTATATGAGAAGGTGGATGCCTCCCGCCTGGCCTTTCTCATCCAGCCACACGTGATCCGCAGCGTGCTGAATGTTTTGTGCTCCGATGTATTATTCATTTAATGCTCCACCACGTTCCTAGTTCAGAGCCGTGTGTGTCTGTGTGCGTGTTCAAGATTGGCTTCAAGTTTTAGTTGCTGTCACTCTCACGACTTAAGGTAATTTGGTCCAACTGTGATTATCTCCTAGGATCGCCTATGCCAAGTTGGCATCGTAGATAAGCAAAGAGATAGGAATAAAATGTCATGTAAAATCCAATACATATTCAATTGGTGTACCTCCAAAAAAGAATCTTTACTCTCTGTGAAACAGGCATCTTAGGTTAATTGATGAGTCTGTTAAATAGATCAATTCAATGAGAGAAGAATAAACCAAACTAATTTTTACTTTCTAATATGAAACATGATCTCTCTAGGGAAGTGAATAATTTGGTTTTCATTCCTATTATCTTCAAATTATTGCATCACTGGGTATCTTGGCAACAATAACAGGTGCTGGCGGGCAGTGTTTTCGCTCCCGAGTGACCCCATGCATCACTAGAAGACCCCAAGCCTTTGTCTTGAGTGCAGGTTCTGAGCATCCAGTGTATTTGCCATGTTCTTCCATAACTCAGAGCATAATATTTGCAACTAAACCTCCGGCCCTTCTCAGGTCAAGAACAGAAATCCAAGGCAAGTGTTATACAGTGTTGAATGGGAACATTCTCGACTTTCCACACCACAAAACGATGGCTTATTGTCCCAACCCAAGCAGGAGGGACTAATGACAAGCCTGCCATGTCTTTTGGGAGACTTAGTACAAGCCCTCCCAGTTCCCAGTTTGTCCACACTGCACTTCTCACCCCTCCATACCTGGTTCAGAAATTAATTGACCAGCGAAGATACTAGAACTCAGGCCTCAGTGGCTCTGCGGTTACCCGAGACCCTTGGTGTTGAATCTCAGTAGTTCCATTCTGCACTCCCCCCGTTGCTGCCTTTTCAGAAAGCCTGGTCATCCCTGCCAGAAGTCTTTTTCAGTATTGCTCTCTGGCAGGCCTTCGAAGTTGCTGGCGATCGTCCCACTAATTTCAGAATGTGGATAACTGACGGCATCCATTAGTTTGGGATCTATTCTCCTCCCTGGAATCAGCCCAACACTGGCTGAAGAGGGAGCCGGCCGGCGGCTCCAAAGCCAAGGTCAAGAGGCGCACAGACTGGAGGATTGCACTGCTGAGTTAGAGCAGGACGAAGCCGTGGAGGAGGAGACAACATATTGCCTGAGGCTGGAAATTGAGTTAGATAATTATATACTTTAGGACCAGGAGAAAAAAACAATAACATGCCGGGCTAGAATTTAGGCAATAAGGAAATGTCACAGTACTGAGGTTTACTACAGAATGTTCTGTCTCCAGCAACGGTGGGAGCGATGAGGATAGTGGTATGAAAACTGACATCTGCTGAGCGGTTATTATGCAGAAGGCACAGTGTTACATTGCTTCATGGGTATTTTCTACCTTGGTCATATTAATGTGGAGTAGCTTTTACTATCACATGCATTTTACATACGAGGGAACCACGGATCAAGGAGATGCCGTACCTTGCTTGATGTGACATCGGTAAAAGTGCTCAGGTGGACTTAAACTCAGCCCTGTTTGATAACATAGTAGGTGCTTTCATTTTTTTTTCTCATTTGTTTTAAATATAGCAAATGCTGTTGATGTTTACAGATCTCCTTTACCAGTTATGTGGCTAACTCCTACATTTCTGTGAGCTTCTCCTAGGGGCTTGCACCTGCGAACTGGTTAGAGGCCCACCTTTGGGCCTGGAACTGTTCGATCTGACACACCGGAAGCCAGACACGCCTGGGAGTTGAAGCGCAGTTGGAGCGTTGTGAGGTGCCCCTGACGAGCATGAACGCCCAGCTCCCCTGCCTCGACAGGGGGTGAACTGGGCTCCAGTGTCCCCTGCAGACCAGACTGAAGGCTAGTATGGCGCCTGGAACTACACTGCCCGGCTTCTTCCCCTTCCCTCTCCTGCTTCATCCACTCCTTCCTGGTTTCTCCCCGAGGCACCCTCCTCGACACCTCACACACAGGTACCTGCATGCCTAACACCTCGCTCAGCCTTGTCTTTGTGCCAGCTTTCTGGGAACTCTGACCAAGGACAGTTACGCTTTGGTCTCATTCCAGACTGGATACCAGAAATGGGACAACTTGAATGAAAGGCAATATAAAATAATAATTGAACACTACTGATGAAGAAACATTAGAGATTGTTCTGCATGTTGATTTGGCCTCCTGGTTACTGTCATTTTATTCATTCAATCATTCATTCAACACAAATGTATTTTTGCCCTGACCGGTTTGGCTCAGTGGTTAGAGTGTTGGCCCACGGATCAGAGAGTCCCGGCTTCGGTTCCTGCTAAGGGAATGTACCTTTGTTGCATTTTGTCCCCGGCCCCAGTTGGGGTTGTGTGGGTGACAACCACTCGATGTGTCTCTCTTACATCGATGTTTCTCTCTCTTTCTCCTTCCTTCTCTCCCTCCCGCTCTATCTGAGGAAGAATGCAAAAATGTCCTCAGGTGAGGATAAAAAAACAATACTTTCTACCAAGTGCCTAGGACCAATATTGATGTGTACACACTCCTTCATGTAGATAGGCATACAATACACTGTTCAGCATAGTATATACATTCAGGGTACTCAGAAGGAATAGAGGAAGAAGCTTGAAAAAAATTCAGTCCTTTCCAATCATATGCATCACTTCAGCTTCCACAATATAATTTTTTCTAGATCTGAGGGTACGGTATAGGGTATTTTTCACGGCCAGTGGGGTATGAGACAGAGAAGCCGAAGGAAGGGGTTGGCTTCAGAAGGTGAATGAAGGTTGAGGAAATGTCTTCCGTACAGTAATGATAAAACCACCACTCTGGCAATTTCTAGAGATTTATGTTGAGAAAAAAGGTGAGTCATAGAAACAAAAGGATTTATCAAAAAAATTTTTTTTATTAATAATATGATTAATTATGGAAGGGAGATATGGCCTGGCTGCAAGTTACTCCTCTGCTCCAAACTTATTTTGTAATTTTGTGTGAGAGGTAGAGTTTGGAATAACATTCTGAAAGGAAGGTGAATAAGCTCAGAATTTTGAACCTCTTACTCTCTTTTCTTCGCTCATTTTCTCCATTATGTCGAGATTGATCACTCTTAGAGAATGTTCCGTCTGTAGTACAATCTCTCTACTTTCAAAGCTCAAGGCTATTGCTGCCTCTCCCACACACGCCTTTCATTGTTTTCCCCTCTATTGCTTTATTTCTTAGTGATATTATACTCATTTTTTTCTTGATGAGGTTTACTCTTTTTTTTTTTTTTTTGTACAGATAGAGTGGGAGGGAGAGAGAGGAAGAGAGAGAGAGAGAAACATCGACGTGAAGGGACACATCGAGTGGCTGCCACCCACACGACCAACCAGGGCCGGGGACAAACTGCCACCAAAGTACGTGCCCTTAGCGGGAACCGAACCCGGGTCTCTCTGGACCGCAGGCCGACGCTCTAACCGCTGAGCCAAACCGGCCAGGGCTGAGGTTTACTCTTTACTCATCATTCTAAAATGTACAGTGGTAGGTGCGGTGGACCTTGATAATTTCTTTGGCCTTTCTCCTAAAGTACCTGGGAACTTCCCCAGGGATCTCCTGTAGGCGAATCCGGGGAGGGGCTGCATCCACAGAGACAGGGAGCTGTCAGAAATCCCAGTGCTGAAGGCTGTGATCCGGAAGCTCCCCTCCCCTGAGATTTCGCTGAGGGGCTTTCACCATTCCCTCAAAATAAACATTGAAAAGTCAGACTACGGTAGCCATTAACGTAAGCGTAAGGGTGAGGAGTTTGGGATTTTTTTTCTTTAATAGAAGTGTCATCTATTTCACTTTCTTGCTGGAAAAGTGTATAAGAACTTCTCCCCACCTGCCTTGCTCAGTCCTTTTGATTGCTCATTTGACGACACTGCACATATATTTCTAAGAACTTACATATTTTTAAATAACTACAAAGTTTTATTCTTCTGAAGCCACATAAGAGGCACATTTGAGAAACATCTCCCTTCGAGTGACAGGTTCCTCCAACATGTGTTTTCAAAACTTGTAAAATCTCTATTACTTCTTATGTTATAGCTAAGCTCAATTATCCAACCATAAATGTAATACCTTCACATTATTGTAGCTGGTATATCAGTTTGAGATCCGGCAACAATATGTCATCTAATAAATCTGGTGAAAATAGTGAGCTTTGCCTCACAATGCTGGCACGGAAAACTTTGGTTAATTGGAAAAATGATTTGTTCTCACAGATGTCAGAGGAGAAGAGTTCAAGTTCTCATATATTAATTAATAACTAATAAGAGGTACAAAATGTCATTAAATAATCATAAATATCTATATACAACAGAGCTAGTTAAACTTGACCATACTCTTGAATATTTGTTGAGTAAATATTTAAATAAGGAAGGGAAGAGTCTTCCAAAGGGGTCTGTGTGGCTCTTGGAGGTCAGCATTCTTGGTCACTGGGATTCATTTTTGCTCATGACCTGTGTGTGTGTGTGTGCGCAGACTCAAAGTAGCAATTCCAGCTTCCCCAGTTTCATTGCTGCCACCTGCTGTTTTTGACAAGGCTCCTCCCCTTCCTGATTCTTCTGTTGAACTCAAGGGTTTATCATCGATCTTTCAGTTCCTAACCTCAACACAGTAGCTATGGAGGGTTTCTAAGGTTTTGGCTCTGTTGGTTACCACAGCAATGAGATGGGGAGTAAAATGCTGATTGTTTCTTTCCATCTACTCGATAAACAAACACACCAAGGCATGTTTGGGCCTCGGCAGTGGAAACAGACACTCAGATGTAAGAAACGAAGAGCGAGAAAGCTTGTGGGGCTAGCAGCGAGTGAGCCGGTCTTCTACTGCAAGTTCATTGCTCAGGCAAGACGAGCTTTCTTCTGCTCCCTACTCTGAGCCTCCAAGGGGCTAGGCTGGTTTAGAATGTTGAAACAGGCTGTCCGTTTTTGACATTAAATTTAAAGCTATGAAAGGATCAAAGACAAGGATCACCAGAGTGAAAAATCATACATTTCCCCGAAGTCTCAGGTCTAAACTCCACATCCGTTCCATAGTCCTTGTTCCCAGTACAGCGCTAAAGCCAAGTTTAGCAACAAACAAACAACCAACCAGGCTTCTTTACGACACGGGGGAGGAGAACATGGACAGAGAAAGGAGCAGCTCATGGGAGATGAGAGAGTGCTTGGGGACCCGACAGTCACCTTCCAGGACAAATCTCTTAGACTATGAGCATGTAGAAAAGTATCGACTCGCTTGCTTCTAAGTGTTCTCTCAAACATCCATATGATTATCCTGGCGTAAGAGTTAGAATCTGATCATGAGTTCCACTAAGGGCAGAGCTTGAAGTACACGGAAGCCATTATAAGAATTTAGACAGAGAAGTGATGAGATCTGATTTATGATTAGTAACCTCACTCTGGCTGTTGTGTAGAGAGCGAATAAGAGGGCCAAGAGAGGAAAAAAGGAGACGAGTCGGGAACTGGAGCTGTAGTTTGGTGAAAGTTCCCAGCCAGCCACTGGAAGGTGATTCAAATAGAACTTGGACATCGTGACTCTGCCCACCGCAGCCGCGGAGCCAGGCTCTGCCCAGGTGGAGAACCCTCTCCTGGCTGCAGTAACAGAACTCTCTCTCTCCATCAGCTTTTGGACACTCATTTGTTTCCGAGAATATTTTTGAGAAATATCTATTTCTATCTTTTAATTTTTATTTTATGCTTTTAAGTCCTCACCTGAGGGTATTTTTTACCAATTCTAGAGAGAGGGGGAGAGAGAGAGAAAAACAGCCATTTGTTGCCTCCTTTATGAGCCCTGACCAGGGATCGAACCCACAACCTAGGTTCTGCCCTGACCAGGAAGAGAAGCTGCACGGGAATGACGTTCCAACCAACTGAGCCACACCGGCCAACGCTAGTGCTATCTTTTAAAAAGACATAGAATAAAAAATAATAACTTGCATGCTTATGGACAAAAGAAATAGAAAGACAGTAAAAATCTTTCAATGTAAAAATACTTACCACAAACCAAAGGTATGAAAGTACTGACTGGCTCACATAAGTATGTTTTGTATCATATGAATCATGTTAAATTGGAAATTTGAGAAATGACATTTCTCACTGGAAGGCTACATGTAATTTTCAGCCACATAAATTTATGTTCTCCGAAGCTCTAGGCAGGTGTCGCTTCACCCTACAATCTAATGTGAAAAGCATTGGCCAGGTCAATGCAACCATGAAATACAGAAGATGAGGAGTTCTCTCCTGTGCCTGGAATGTATCTTCTTAGTAATATTAGGCTGACGTTTAATAGCAGATGTTATGGAGCTAGTCCTACATTTCTGTTCTGATTGCTAGAAAATTAGTGGCTGCCTTTCAGGAAAATGGATTTCTGGCATCCATAAAAAGTTCTATGGGACTATGAGGCGGGGAGTTCGAACTAATTCTGCCTGAGAAATCTGGCAAGTCTTTAAAAAGGATGTGATTTGGAACAGACTCGTTTAAGAAGGGAAGTGATTGTTCTAGGTATGTCGATGTGGGTGGAACTGGGTGTCATCCATATGGCTGCACATGACACAAAAGTTTTGTTTGCTTTTCCATTAACAAAAAAAGAAGAAATAATTTTGTGGCCAGAATTAAGCGTGCCCCCATATTACTGACGAAGTCAGTACATTTCTATTTCTTATGTATTTCCCAAGGGTGGGCGTTGCTCCCTCCATCTCTGTGCCTCCCTTTGCCACAGTCTAACCAGCCTCCAGGGTTTAGCTCCATGAAGCTTACTCTGAGCACCCTAGTCAGAAAGTAAAGTGTCCTTCCCAATCCAGAGCATTCACTTTTATTGAACATAAACATTTTTCTCATAGATTTCTAATCTGAAACACCTTTACAGCATCCTGAAACTTCGAGCAAAATGTCTTAGACCTAATAATCACATTATAGCTATCACCTGTGCACCAGGTACTACTGTGCAATTGTCACTCCACAAATTCTCTTCTTTTACTCTAACAATAATCTTATCAGGTACACAGTACTGTCACTAATCTCATTTTATAGATTTGGACTATAAAGCTCTGTTCAGAGAATATTTTTCCCTGAATTACTCAACCAGAGAGTAGCAGAGCTAGATGTAAAACTCTGTGAATACCATGCAATTCAAATCTACCTATGGTGCATGAATTCACCAATAGACAGTGTTGCTGATTCAAAGTTGCTGCAAATTCTTTGAACTTCTTTCATTTCTGGTTGGATCTTCTGTCTCCTCTCCTGGAATCCGGGTAGACTTGTGACTGCTTAGACTTATAAAATATAGTGGATTGACATTATGCCAGCTGATGAGCCTAAGTCTTCAGAAATGGAACTTTATTCTTTTTTACCGTCTTGGAGTCCTCAGATAACATAGAAGATATCCGATGCTCTGTTGGAAGGACGGCCCTGAGGTTATGGATGGGGGAGGTTTTCAGTTGAATCCAGCCTTCCAAGGAGTCAAGGCATCAGACATTTGAGTGACACTATCTGGGCCCTCTAGCCTGGCCCAACAGCTCCCCGAATATCACTGAATGACCCCAGCCAATGATTCATGGAGCAACAGAATCATCTAGTTGAGCATTTCACAAATTCATGAGATCCTATGAAATGGTTGTTGCTTTACGTCATTAAGTTTGAGGATTTTTTTTTTTCCTAAGGCAGCAGTTGGTAGCTGGAAACTTTGCCCAGGAACCTGGATCCTTTTCTTATGCAGCTGCTCTTGGCAGTCTTACGATTTGAGATCTTCTGGAAGAACAAAAATAACCAGAAGATGGTTTCTGATTCTTAGGATCTTATTATTTTCTTGTCCTGTGGTTAGTGTACATTGGTGGTGGTGGTGGTGAGGAAGGAGGTATAGTAATGAAAAGCTCTTGGATATTTTAACACCGAACAAAACCCCCAGGTAAATGTGACAGGTCTCTACCCCCTGCCTGAAGATTAACCACTAATCTTAGATTAGGGTTTTAGAGCCAGAAGAGGTTTTTAAATTCATTTAATCATTTATTTTACAAATAAAGAAACTGAAGCCACGGAAATTAAATCACTTGCTTAAATAGAGTGCTAGGAATAGAACCGATAAGGGAATGAATTATAATGCCGTGTTATGTATATGAATATATATAAATCAATTGCCATAAATTGATATTACCACAATTACATATTAATGCTGCAGAGTGAATGAATAAATTGAGATTCTCAATCAAGAAATGTAATGAGCTACCAGCGTTTCTCCTATTTGTCTTCTCATTAAAATCACTGTGGTTATTAAAAAAAAAAAATCACTATTCAGATAAGCCTGTCAGCGGTGGGCCAGGGGGTCTCTGGCGGAGATAGCTTCTGGCTGGAGACAGCACTCTGCACCCCAGTACTTGTCTTCAAACAGGAGGCAACAAAGAGCAGCAAAAGTGGGCAAGAATTTATTTGTAGGCAAGAAATACATTCAGATAGAACCAGAGTGGACAGCTGAGCTGGCTGAGACCGAACTTTGTGCCCTGATATTTGGGAGTTCAGAGGGTTTATACTCTTAGGCTGGGATGCTCCTAGGTAAGGAGCAAGTCACCCCTCACTCATGTCTCAAAAATGTATCTTTGAACCACGAGGCTCCCTCACCCAGGTGTTATGCCACTGGTTAGACCACATCCTGGAGAGGCTCTGGGTCTTTTCTTCTCACGTAGGATCCCGCCACCTCCATTGTCTGTTTTTGGTTTGTCACATCGCACACATGCTCTCTCCAAGCCCCGACGGCCTTTCCCAGCTCATCCCTTTCTGTCTGCCTACTCCAACAAGCCTAGACGTTACACTTCGCTCGTGGGCGGCTGGGGCAATTGATCATTTTTGGTAATAACCTTGATAACTAATAACTACTTTGGAGTTTATAGTTTAATGAACTGGTACGCTATTAAGGGTGCTTTTCCTCTGTTCCATGACTGCACGTAATTTCTGATTCAATTCATTTGTACATCTCTATTGTTTTTCAAAATGATTTCTCTATTGTTTGAGCTGCAGACTCTCAACCTGAGCTCATCTTTAACATGAACTTAACAGGCACTCAGCATAAACCTTTCTCTTTTAATCTTAATCTCTTGGAAAGTGTTTTATTTCCTGCTATCCTTCCTTCGGCGTTCAGTGGAAGATCCAAATGCCAAGCAGGACCAGTTGTGGTCGTGCTATTGGATCATTTCACCCTAAGTTGACATATCATCCAAGCAGGAGTTATTTGTCAAACATACATGTACTTGAATAAATAAGCTTTTTGTGAGGAGTGTGCTGAATTTATTAGCTAGTGGTTACTAATAATTTATCACACCCTCATTTGTTTGAAATATAGTTCAGAAGCAACCCATAAGTAGATTAAATACTAATACCTGTATCCAGGACTAATGCATTGGAGGAAATGTAATTGTAGTTCACTACCGTATCATAAAAACCGTTCTGGTGATTGTAATTGCCTAGTGTTTGCTAGTGTATTGCAACTTGGGCAAAATACACAACATTCATTAATATCTTTATTTACAAATGTATGTTTTAAAAATGGTTGAACCATTGGGAGAAAGTAGTTAATGGGCACACTGGGGCACATAAGCAACTCACAATCGCTTATGAATCTAAAATTATCTCAAAGTCATATGTTTTAAAATGACTGATACTCTGGATTGCGGTACACATTGCTCCCTCCCTTAGGTCTTTCTGCTTCTGTGAGAGGCAAATAATACTCTCATATGTGTGTTGACTTGAAAGAGTCTTTGGTTTTTCTTGAGATCCTGACTGAATTCCAACCTCTTAGGATTTATGACATCTTTATAGGATATCTCTGAAATGTTCCAGCACTCAAAGGAAAATATAGTGCCTACTATTATAAAACTCAGGGATGAGGAAATGCTCTAACTTGACATAGAGGGTGATTTCAGTGGTGTCTCTGTATTAGGGCCAGTGGGTTGGGTTTTGCTCCCATGGCCCAGAAAATAGAAAGGGGTGTTGTATAGACTAGCAGTTAAGTGTACAGGTTCCAGAGTCAGGCTCTTGACTTCCTATGTGACCATGAACACATTTCTTAACTTTCATTCCCTTCCATTAGCTTATTTTAAAATAGAATTAATAATAGTGCTTACCACTTAGAATTCCTGGAAGGATTAAATCACAGAAAACATATGCCTGGCATTCCGTGAGTTCTCAGTAATGGAGAACTGGGTGCAGGGGTACTGTGGTTGGTACGCTTCCCCTGGAGGAGGGCTGATACAGCTCCAAAGGTGTCACATGAGGGATCCTGGGAATTATGCATCTGTTCGGTATTCTAACTTGGTGGTGGATACAAACTTACACACGTGCTGAAGTTAGGTAGAGCTGAATACACACACAGACACAGACATACTCACAAAGGAGTACGAATTAAGCTGCGGCAAGTATAAATAAGAAAGGTGGATTGTATCAAAGCCAACATACTGGTTGTTATGCTATAATTTTGCAAAATGTTACCTTTGGGGGAAACTGGATATATTGGTTTTCCAGCGCTGTGCTAACAAAGTACCACCAACTGGGTGACTTAACACAACAGAAATTTGTTCTCTCACAGTCCTGGAGGCTAGAAGTTGTAAATCAAGGTGGAGGCAGGGCCATGCTCCCTCCAGAACTTTTAGGGGAGAAAACTTGTCTCTTCCCGTTTCTGGTAGCTCCAAGCATTTCTTAGTCTATGTCAGCATCACTGCAGCCTGTGCCTCTCTCTTCACCTTGTCTTCTTCCCTCGGTGTGTCCCCATCTCTATGCTGGTTCTCCTCTTCGTGTAAGAACACCTTTCAAGTAAAATTAAGGTTCAGCCCAGTGACTTCAATTTACATCTGCGAAGACGATTTTCTAATAAGGTCATATTCACTTGTTTCACAGGTACTGCTAATTAGGCCTTCAATATATCTTTTTTTTGGGGGGGGGGGCGCAGAATTCAACACTTAACACCAAATAAAGGGCACATAGGAGCTACCTGTCTTTTTTCTTACACAGTGCATATGAATCTACCATTATCTTAGTAAATAAAAATCAATTAAAAATAAAAGGCAAGGAGGTAACTGTAGTGGCAACCAATATGGCTGACAAGCAGTATATATCATCTCTATGACCCTTGCCCCCATCCCTAGGACCAAAAGAACGATCTTATCAGATAGGCCCTATATTGTTGACGCATTAGAAAAATGGTGTAAATTGATGATTTGTGTGTGTGTGTGTGTGTGTGTGTGACTGAAGAAGAAAAAGTACAGGGTGTGATAGTCTTAGGACTTGGCTGGGGTTTTTGTATTTTTGGTAGAGTTCGTTTGAAAAGAGGGTCTACGGGCCTAGGAGTCTTCAGACCAACAAAAGAAAAGATATTATTAGAGATAAAATTAATGCATATTCATAGAACAGTTGAAATGTTTCCATAAATCTATGAAAAGCCCAAAGTACAGAGCCAGAGAGTTTAGTAAATATAAGCAAGTCCTTGTTTATTTATTTATCATTCACCAGCTGATCTGAATGTTGCCACGGGCTACTCTTACCCCTCCAAAATGTGTGAGGTGTTTGGGGGTGAAAATAAAACCAGTCATACCGCCAGTGTGAGGACTTGGGGATGATGTAGCGATAAAGTCACCAACAACATTCAAAATGAAAACATTAGTGTAGAAAGAAATAAAGTTTTCTTTTCAAAACATGCTCTGGCTTTAAACTCAGACACAGTTAAGTGAAAGAGAACTTGAGTTCCTGGATGTATTGACCCAAAAGTTAATGGGACCTGGTACAAGCTCTTTGCACCTTCTAAGGCTTCAATACGAAATCAATCCCTCCTGCTAAATGGAAATTGAGGAGATTGTAAACATCTTCCAAGTCAGGCAGGGGACCATTTTTCCAGCTGTTTCAGAGCTCAGAGTGAGGTCAATCAATTGGCTCAATGGAGACAGACAAGCATTTAATTTGTATATTTTAAAGCCTCAATACAACATTTATTTTCACTTTTTTCCTGCTTAACACCTCTATTTTTGTTCACTCCTTATCTACAAAGATAAAGTTCTTAGTTAGCAATTTAAAAATATATGGAAATGATTTATGAAAGCATTTGGATGGGAATGTACCTAAACAAGGGTATCTTTTTTTTTTTTTTTTTAAATGAGCTCTTTTTAGTTGCTCACATGGCATAAAGTTCATTAAAGCTAATTCAAATGAAGAACTGTCATTATTTATTAAAGGATCATTTGAAGTAGTTTTACATCCACACTATCCCAGTTACCTGTTCTTAGAAATGAGCTTTGGTGATGAAAGGGACAAAGAGACCAGCCTGTTGGCTGATGCAGGTTTGTGGTTGCTCCTGTGTGTTCTTTTGTTTTGCTTTTGCTCCTCAGACTTACTGTTCGACCTTTGCTATCTACCAAAGCCCTTGTATTATGTACTGTCCATATCAGGTCCTCTGGGATCATCAGAGCCCTGGCTGCTTTGGGTTTGAAGGGAACTTTCTGGAGACAAGGGAAAGTATAGAAAGACATGACCCCAAATTCACATCCAGCCAGCGACAAGAAGTCTGGCTCCTCAACCTTTCCATTCCACAGACTTCCAAGGCCTCAGACCTCACAAACTACTTCTTATATTCACTCATGATATACACAGACAAAGAAGTCACCTGATAATTAAGCCAAGCCCATCTCTGACCGAGGGACAAGGACAACTGTCATAGGTGAGCTCTCTTCATGGTGCTTTTGTTACTGATTCCAAATATTTGAGTCTGCCTGCCTGCATGCTATGGCCAAAAATAAATAAATAAATAAATAAATAAATAAATAAATAAATAAATACATAAATAAATACATAAATAAATAAAAATGAATGCACCAGCAGCAGTTTGCAGTGTAGAGAGGAAGTAGTTTAAAGAATTGGCCAATCTGGAGTTTGGGTGGGCTCATGTCCTGAAAGACCCAACTCCCCGAGGGCATGTAAGTTACAGATGATATAGGGCAAATCACAAGACACCCTGGGTTAGGGTTTGGGGTCATGTTGGGAGCTGATTGGTCGGGAGGCAGGTAAGGGTAATCCATTATTTCCTCAGGTCGTGAGGACAGCACTAGGTCTGCTCCGGCATCACCTCTGGTTTCATGGGAAATTAGTCGGGGGGTCCTTCCACCTTCGGGCTCAGGAGCTGAAACATAACTTAGGTCAAGGTGTTGTCTTTAGCCTGCCAGAGGGTCAGACCTTGTGACCTTAGTCAGGTCTGGGCTCCTTTCTGCTGCCTCAGAGGTTGCTGATTATGCAGGGCGGTGATGTTCAATTGGTGTCCCGCAGGAATTTTGAAAACACTCAATACCTGATTATTTAGTCAGGGCACTGACCTCTTCTCCCTTACATTGTCAAATTAAAAAGATGACAAGATTGCCCAGCTGGTGTGGCTCAGTTGACTGAGCATCATCCCATGGACTGAGAGGTCCCTATTCGATTCCTGGTCAGGGCTCATGCCAGGGCTGTGGGCTCCATCCCCAGTAGGGGGCGTGCAGGAGGCTGCCGATCGATGTTCCTCTCACATCATTGTTTCCATTTCTCTCTTCCTCATTTTCTAAGAAAGAATCAATAAAAATATATTTTTAAAAAATGACAACAGCCAGCACAACAATAGCCTTCTGGTGTGAATGAGTCAAAATTATACCTTTTTTTGGTCAGATTGGCAAAAAATATATTTTTTGGTGTGCTGCAGAATTTTAGTAGTAATTAATTTATGTGTGCCATGAGATTAAAAAGCAGTTGAAAATTGCTGATCTGGGGCAAGTTTAGGCTTATGAGGAGAAGAGAGAGAGAGAGGGAGAGAGAAAAAAAGATTTCTAAAGCTATAGTCACAAATGAAATAAAAAATATGGGGAGCCTTGCATTCACTTTCTGCTGAGAGTTCCCCCCCAAAATGGCTGAAAAGTAACTGTTAATGACTTCAAAATGTAGTGACACAATTTCCGCTGTGAACACACCAGGGAAATGCCCCGAGGGCTCCATCTTGTCCTCATTGTTTCTGTGAGCGTCTCATCAGCAAACTCTTGTCTTGCATTTTGGATGTTCCCTCTGGGGCATCTTTGGGGACCATCGGCAAAGCGTTGTTCTAAAAGGCAGTTAAAGAATGAAGACTTTTATTAAATTTATTTAAAGAATTATTTCATTAATGATGATTAAAACTGTTTAACATATAATACATTATCGTAATTTAAGATTCAAAAAATATAAAATGATTTACAGTAAACACTCTCCACCCCTGAGCTCCAGCAGTCTAGTGCTTCTCTCCAGAGGGAACCATTATTCTCAACTTTCCATGTGTCCTTCACATACACTTCATGTATGTACATAAAAGTATATACATATTCCTGTCTACTTCTTTCATAAATTGCATCAAGATTTGTTGTTGTTATTAACAATGTGTCTTGGGGATCATTCCACATCGGTAAAGAGGAAACTCTTTTTCTGTTTTGTTTTTAAAGCTGTGTAATATTCTAAGGTATGGATGTACCATAATTTATCTACTCCAGGCACTAATGTATGCTTACATTGCTTCTAACTTTAACATGATAACCGTAGGCTAAATATCTGAAAAGAAATTGCGAGAACAAGGCTGTATAGATACACCATATGACAGATATTGCCAGATTGCTTGACATAAAAATTAGACTGATTTGCATTTCATCCATCAGTAAATAATGTTTCTCTAGTCAAGACCCTGTCAGCGTGTGTGCATGTGATCATCATTTGTCTTTGCCAAAAAAGCAGTTGAAAGTGTTTTATTATAGATTTGTAATGTGTACCCACAATGCAGTACAGTCATTTTCCCCTAATTTTAAATTTGGCACAATTTATTTAAAAGTGCACATTAATATCTACAATGGATAAGGCACTCAGCCAGACACTACAGGGAACACAGAGGTATTTCAGTCATAACTCCTCCTCCAAAGGCCCTGCAGTCTACCTTGGGGTGAAAATAATGGATTAATACCTATATAAAAAGTCTACGTATTTTATATATCTCCAGAACATGAAAATACTAGGGGGACTCAAAGGAGGGTAGAATCATATACAATGGAATGACAGTAAATTATAAAGGGCTTCATGGAGAAGTCTTAAAATGTTGATGTTGGGAGTGGGAGGGGCATTCCAGGGGAAAGAAATGCTGTGCGAAAATAGGTCAGTGGGCCAGTGCGAAGCAGTGGCAAGTCTAGTTTGATAAGCAGGTAGAATTCCCAAGGAAGAAAAAAGAGATGGAACTATGGGAAGAATTTGGTAACACTGTGAATAACCTTGACTTGGGAGTATGTAGGAAGTGAAGCAAATTAGCAGAATTTGGGAATATGGCAGGGGTAGAATGACTAAAACTATGAGTTTGAAAAATCAGCCATATATCTAAATTGACCATATTGTTGGGCATTTATGCCCATTCACCAAGTGCTCATAAAGCTATTATTTTTGCACTAAGATGTAAGAAGGAAAACACCATTCCTGCTCTTTAGGAGCTTCCAGCTGTGTGTGTGTGCGTGCGTGTGTGTGTGTGTGTGTGTGTGTGTGTTTGATTCTGTGTAGGGAAGAGGTGAAGGTGAGTGGTTAATGAAATCGAATCTGGAGCCCTCCCCCCAGATACTGGTATCTGCTAGTGTTGCAATATTTAAAAGCTGGTCATTGGTCACATAGGTTATTTAAACTTCATTTTTGTACCTCAGAAACTCATGCCAAAGACTATGAAGTTGCCATCAGTTCATAGCAGAGTTTTAGAGGACAGGTACTTGGCATGTCCACAACCATCTGCATTGTCCCCTTGAACCTGGACTAGGAATTGGATGGGAAGAGGTGTTGACAGATTTTTCTGGTCAACATAGAAAGTACATGCTGAGTTGTCTGGATTTTTGCCTGACGTTTCTCTTTCTAAAGCCTGGGTGGCACATGCCACAAATACATTGAGGAAAAACACATCAAATAAATAAATAAAGTGAGTGTGTTTAAAAAAACAAATAAATGATCAAACTATATTCTAATCAGTTTTTTAAATAGGAATAATTAAGTAATAGACAAGCCCAGCCAGTGTGGCTCAGTGCTTGAGTGTCAACCCATGCACCAGGAGGTCACTGGTTTGATTCCTGGTCAGGGCACATGCCCAGGTTGTGGGCCCGATCCCCAGTGGATGGCATGCAGGAGGCAGCCAATCGGTGTTCTCTCTCATCAATGTTTCTGTCTCTCTCTTCCTCTCCCTTCCTCTCTCTCTAAAATCAATAAAGGGAAAATAAAAAAAGAAATAGACAAGAGGATGGAGCACTGAAGCTGAATTCTTTCCACATCCCTTACAGTATTCCACACCTTCTCTTCAGCCTACAAGCTGTAATTTATAAGTATGCTTCCTCACCCTTTGATCATTAATCATGGCTGTCTTTGGCTGTTCTGATCATCAAAGTTCAGAGTTGACATTTTAATATAGCACCTGGGCATCTCTATTAATTTCTTTTTGTATTATTTCACTGGAATTGCATTCCTGGGAGAATGGGATCATGTGTTAGCAAAGCCCTTCGAATGACAGATAGCATTAGTACTTCCTTTGGATTAATGCACCTAAGGCTCCCACCTCTACTCAGCCAGCGAAAAATGGGGAACCGAATTATAAATTCAGACATACAAACAAAATAGCTGGTTATAGCTATCCCGTTAGGGCAACCTGATAAAGAAAGCAGTTAATTTAAAATAGATATGGTTTTAAAGCTTTCATTAAAGTTGGGAATTTTGAAAATGTAGGGAATGAAATTTCCAAAACTGTGTGTGTAATGCAAATCCCAGCACTTTGCTGAGGGAGGATTAAAAAATGATGAAGAATGACTTCAGATAGGGTGATGGGTCTGTTTGGAGAAAAAGGTGTTGACACTGGTGGTGCTGGGCACATTTGTGTGCACAAGAAGTTGACTTCATCAATGTAGTAGTTATGTGTAAATAGGCAGAGATGGAGGAGGATTTAGGTCAGAAACAAGTCACAGAAGAACAGAAAATGGTAATTGCCTAACCTCTTGAAGGAGGTTATTGAAGTCCATGTCTTTCTCCCTCCCTTCCTTCCTTCCTTCCTTCCTTCCTTCCTTCCTTCCTTCCTTCCTTCCTCCCTCCCTCCCTCCCTCCCTCCCTTCCTCCCTCCCTCCCTCCCCTGCCCTCCCCTGCCTGCCCTGCCCTGCCCTCCCCTCCCCTCCCCTGCCCTCCCCTCCCCTCCCCTCCCCTGCCCTCCCCTGCCCTCCCCTCACCTCCCCGTCCCTGCCCTCCCCTCCCCGTCCCTTCCCTGCCCTCCCCTCCCCTTCCCTTCCCTCCCCTCCCCTGCCCTCCCCTCCCCTTCCCTCCCCTCCCCTCCCCTCCCTTCCCCTTCCCTTCCCTTCCCTTCCCTTCCCTTCCCTTCCCTTCCCTTCCCTTCCCTTCCCTTCCCTTCCCTCCTTTCTTCCTCCTTCCATCTTTCTCTTTTTTTTTCTAACTTTATTAAAGAAATTCACAATTAAAAATTATTTATATTTAAGTTATACAATGTGATGATCTGATATACGTATATATTGTGAAGTGATTACCACAATCAAGCACATTAGCATATTCATCACCTCACATAGTTACCATTTAGCAGTCTTTCCAAGGTCCTGATTACTGTTTCCAACACACTGTGATATCTTTCAAAGGAGAGTATTATTGCAATAATTTGGGGACTATCGGCTGTGGACTTAGGGCATTGAATTAATTGACGCCTCAAGAATATGTTTTATGACTTTGAGATTAGTTAATTATTAGGCACCATATTTATTAAATGTTATATGTGCTTGATGTTATAAAGAACAAATGTAAACTTTTCCAAATAGAATCAGAGGTTTTCTTCAGAAGCGGTGGTTTGTAAATTCTACCCTAGGTGGGGTTCTACCCTAGGGGTGGGAAAATACATGCCTTATCATGGAAATAATACACAGTACGACTGTAATGATTTTCTCACTTCTAGTAATTTTTCATTTCTTCATCACAAAATGAAAATAGGGCATATCTTTATGTAAAAAAAAATTATACACTTTAATTCTTGTGACTTGTGAGAAGGATTTATTTTTTCCTCAGTTCACTTCTGTGATTAGCATTATGCCAACAAGTTTCTGGCTCCAGTAGACCAAAACCACACTTTTCTCTCTGGATCACGAGAACCATCTCTGCTTTGATACTGAAAATGACGCGAAGACCACATCAGAAGTAGGGAATGCACCTCCAACCTTCGCTGGAAAATAATCTAGTACTTAGGATGCAATGCTTCCAAGTTTTGCTTTGAAATCCAGCATTCTCCTTTTGGGTGAGATAAAGGATTTTAAAAACGATATTATTTAGGATTCAAGAAAATGTCTGAAAGTGGAGGGATGACAGAGGCTGTATCTGATTGGACCGTGAGCAGAAAGGAGAGAGCGGGGGAGATCATTAAGCAACAGAAATGGAGGAAGATTAGAAACCAAATGCAGTGTCCCCTTGGCTTCAAGTGTGAGAAGAGATTCCAGGATCGGCCGGAGGCTGCTTCTGTGGCAGGCTGGGCAGAGGGAGGGGCTGGGGAGTGAGCCGAACAAGTTATATTGGAAACACCAGGACTCCTTCTGTCTTGACAAATCACTTCCAGAACCAAAGGTTGAGACTGACAAAAGTTGGGTATAAAGGGGAAAGCAAGAACACAAACATTTTTGCCACTCTTCACGAGAACGTGGCATTTACCAGTCCTGTTCTGGAGGCTCGACCAGCAATTGTGAAGTTTTCATTTGCTCCATCTCATACAGCACCCCGAGATGTATGTCAAAATTTTAACCCTATTAGGTAGGTACTATCATCACTCCATTTTAAATATAAGGGCCGTACAACTTAAAGAACGTAAGTAATGTGTGCAAAGATTCACTGTTTAAAAGGGTAGTGGTGCAGTTTGAATCTAGACCTATAAGACCAGAAAACTCTTTGCTAAGACACTATTAGTATAAAGCAAATTTTTTAGTAAATTAGAATTAAATATGCACTATTCACATCTTAAAATGAGGTTTTTAAAGAAGAGTACCAGGCATCCAGATGCTGTATCTTGCGCACTTAATAATGTGTGCCTTCTGCTTGCCACCAAGGGCCCGTACAATTAGCCAAGCATTATTGAAGTAGCTTTGAAATTACAGATGTGTGTTGGCAAGCGTTTGTGTAAGAGTCCGCAGTAAAAGTCAGCAGTTTTTCGGCAGAAAGGAAAAGATTTAGAAAGAAAACTCCATTATAAAGTCATCAGCTTCTTGCTTAAGGTAAAAGTCTTACAACACGCTGGAAAAATATATTACAAATGAGTGCAAACCATCATCTAGATTTTTGCTCTTGTTGTGTTTATGCCTGAGGACTTTTTGTTTGATCGTTGTTTTATTAATGGACTTGAACCAGTGAACAAGCTGGTGAAAACTGCAGTACCCATCTGAAGAATGACTTTTTTCCACATCCAGATGTAATACATCACAGGAGGCAACTTAGCGTGGGTAATATTACTAAATGGTTGAGGGCTAGGACATTTTTCAGGGAAGTAAGCAGAGCCAGGTTAATCCATATTGGAAGAAGAAAGTCACCAGATTGGAGAGCCTTCCTCCAATGACATTTAGTTACATTATTATGTCCAAAGTTCTATTCTCAAAGGATTATGCTATCTAAAGGGAAAATTAGTCTATCATTTACATACTATGTGGTAGACTGTGCATTTCAGATCAGAAATTAACTATGATGGTTAGGCTTTGAAACTTCTAAAAAGACAGTTACTATGGCACCAGAATATCCCTGTCTTCAAACAGGGATAAAGAGGAACTCTGATTCATTTTCATCTTCTATAGATCTGTCAGATACAGAGCACACCTTCAGTAACTAGCAGATGCTTGAGACAGTGGCAGGGAAGACTGTATACAGATGGTGCCAGGAGTCAGAACTCATATGTATGATATATGGCTTTAGAGCAATTATTTTACACCAGGATTTTTATGCAGATATATACTGGCTATATTTCAGACATTGTATTTTGCTCTATGTGAAACCCACATCATTTATATCTGGATGGAATTTTGAAGATCATCCACTTTAGTCACCATATTCTAGAGATGACAAAACAACGGCCAAGGCAAGTTCATAATCATATGAATTCACTTTTTAGAAAATAGAAGAGCTGGAATTAGAATACAGATTTTTCTGGAATTCCCTTGAGGACACAGATTTCCCCCCAGTAATTCGAGCCCATAGAATAGAATAAAACAGAATGTAGTTTTGCTTCAATTTTGATGACATGTGAAAAGACAACTCACTGTGTGGTAGAAAATATTTGCAAATTGTACGCATGAGGGACTTGTACCCAGAATCCTATGGGGTATTGGGAACAAAACGATTACTTAAATGTGGGTCTCTAGGTCCCTGTCCTGGTAATTCTGAAGCAATTGGTCTTGCCGGTGCCACAGCGTCTTCTTTTATAAGTACCCCCATGTTTCTGACTCGTGTTTTTGAATCATGATGAAGAATATTGGCGCATATAGACACATTTATCAGAATGTGTGGTCTGTTCTTAAAATTAGAGTTGTATTGAAATACACAGACAGAATATTAATATGGTCAGATATAAATGACCACATTTAATATAAATTTTAATATATATATATATATATTCATTCCTTTTCTGATATCAGCCGTATGCTCTCCTCTAGTTATAGACACCTAACTTGTCTGCTGAGACCATTTTATCTTTTTCAAAGTATTTTTACATCTCTAATCTATCATTTGGAGTTCAAGAAATCTAAATGAGGAGAATAGATATTATTCCCCATTTTACAGGAGAGGAAATTGAGGCTATGCAAGGTTAATTAGGTTTGTAACCATTGATCTTGGCTCTGTTTATGCCACAGGACGCTGGCTTAAATAGAAATCAGAATTGTCTTGAGTAGAGACCTCTTTACGGGCCATTCTCTATCTCCCAGGACACAGGGCATCTACAATGGCTTCGATAAAGCAGGGTGTCATCTAAAGTCACTTTAGGTATTAGGCTCACCATGAGACCATATCCAGTGAAATCTTGCTTTTAATGCCTCTAGCTCTGCCTTTAATGTCCCTTGGCAAGTCCTAACCAGAAGATAAGGAAAAGAGCATGAAGAAAGCTCAGAGGTTCTCTAGTCCAAACCACTCATTATTCCCAAACTCAGCCCCAGAGGCAATGCATGTTCTGTCCGTAGTGGCTAAGAGTTAGTGACAGACCAGGGGCAGGATGTCTGTCTCCGGAGTCTCCACAATAGGGTAGAATGAGCCCTGCGATAGGAGTCAGGTGGGCTTTGAGATCTGCCTCTGCCCTTCACTGGCTTTGAGACCTTGGGTAAGTCCTTTAACATCTCCAAGCCTCAGGCTCTTCATCTGTGAAATGGGATAATAAGCCCTGGCCGGTTTGGCTCAGCGGTCAGAGCGTCGGCCTGCGGTCCTGAGAGACCCAGGTTCGGTTCCCGCTAAGGGCACGTACCTCGGTTGCAGTTTGTCCCCGGCCCTGGTCGTTGTGCGGGTGGCAACCACTCGATGTGTTCCTTTCACATCGATGTTTCTCTCTCTCTCTCTGTTCCTCTCTCTCCCTCCCACTCTACCTGAACAAAAAATGGAAAAATGTCCTCGGGTGAGGATAAAAAAAAAAAAAAAAAAAAAAAAAAAAAAAAAAAAAAAAAAAAAAAAAAAGAAATGGGATAATAATATAAACCCCATGAACCAGTTTATTAGATCATCATTTCAAGGAATTCGGTCGGATTCAGAGTAGGTTCTCAGTGAATGATGGTTTTCTTCCTTGCCCAATATCCCTTGTGGTTCAAAGCTTATTTTTCAGGTCAAGTGTAACACCAAATAACTTACTCTATATCCATTACTATGGATATGGTTTCTTAGATACCACCACATTTGTAAAGCAACATCTTACTACATATTCATGAATGCAAATCAGGCTCCAGGGTTTCAGCCTCTGATTCTGCAGATTTATCTGGATATTAACAGGAATTTCTGCAAGTGTCCCTGGATCATATCAGCTGAGAGCAGGAGGGAAATAAGCCAGTGAACACTGAAGAAACCACTCCTGCTGCTTATTTTGGTCTTCAGAGCAGTGGGGAAAGCGGGGCTCCCATGGGACGGACTCCTGCAGAGTCGTCCACACCCCTGGATTCTAAGTGCCATCGGGAGGGAGAATTGCTACTTCACACACCGCTGTATCTGCAGCCCAGAGCCCAGTATCAGGCACAGAGTGATACACTGTTACTAGTGCAATATATAGTTAATATGTATTGATGAAAGGAATCCCTGATTTTAACTTTTAATAGTTTCCTATGTTCTATTGTTGGCTCCTTTATTTCACTTTGACGAATCTTGTCCCTCAGGCCCTCAAAGGCAGGTACTGGTAAGATTATTCATAAAACTAGTTGCAATTTCTAAAGTAAGAGGCCCTCTGGACCACACATCGCAAACAGAATTCTTCTCACATTTTTATTAAGTTGATCATTATTCCCACATGAGAGATTAAAAAACAGAGAGGCTAATAACTTGCCATGATCACACAGCCTGTTTAAGGCAGAGCCAGTGGTTGAATCCAAGGCCCGCGTTCTTCACCACCGTACCTCTCTGTCCCATACGGTGTTTTTCAGGGAGTTTGCACATCGCAGGTGTGAAATATAAACCATGATCAGCAGAGCTGGGTTTGGTACAAATCGGTCCTGGAGAAAGTGAATTGTTCTGCCTGTTTCCATTCTGGGGTGCCATTATACCCTTCTGGGGCTGCCGTGTGGCCCTGGCTCCCCATTGCCATCGCCTGGTGAGGCCTGTCTATCCCAGGAGATGCCTTCTTCTCGCCATTTCCCTAACCAACTCTTCCCCTGAAAACTGCTTTGCTGTTTCTTGTTAGCTGTAATTTATAAAATGTTTACGCTTACCCAGAATCCATGTTATGATCATTTTATAGAATGTATTCTTTAACTCTCACACTAACCCTACGAGACAAGTGTTACTATTATTTTTATTTTAAAGATGTGGAAGTTTAAGAACTGGGTTAAGGCCATTGAAATAGGACTCATTCCAGTGTACCCTTCTCTGTTTTATGCCTCTGGGTCAAAACCCTAAATGCAGAGTGATTGAATGGGCTTCTGTGCTAACCACACCTTCACGTTGTAAGTTCTGAAGCTATAATGTCTCACATTTGATCTTTACACCAGCCCTAAAGAAAAAAGAAAAATCACCGGGCTCAGAAATCCTCAGTGACAGTCAGCAGTGAAGTAAGCAGCAGGGACAAAAGCCTTGGTCTCCTGTCCTCGCTGAGCCCTCCGGCTGCTGCACACCAACCACACTCCTGCGTTTCATCAGAGACCTTCCTGCGAACCAGTGTCTGCAGGTGAAAACCACACACCCCAGGACCACAGGGAAGGCATTTCAGCACAGGAAATTTCTTCGTAGCTCCTTCAGCCTTCCCATCAGGCTCGTGCCCTGTGGTAGGCCAAGCTTCTCTTTAACCCACGTTAAACTCACATTGGATTTGTGTAACCTCAGGAGGGGGTCAGGGTGTGTGTTTTTGTAGAATCCTGGAGTATTTGGGAACAAAATCATCACTTCTTTATTGTAAGGAAGCATTTATTTGAAGTTCAGCACTTCCTTTATTTTTCATTTCCATTTCTTTTGTTCATGCTAAGTTAAATTTTAATTAAAAGTGTATTTTAATTTTGTTAAATTACATTTATTAAACGCAGCTATTTTTCTTTGTCTATTATATTCTTAATGAATAGAAGGACAGTGTAAATGATGTCCAACAAATGGCAATACTGCTTTCCCCTCCTTGGGATGTGAAACTTTCAGTGACTTTTTTCAATTCTCCTTTTTCATATGCTTCTATATTACATTTGTTAGCTTTTTAAAATATGTTTTATTTTCAGGAATCATTACTAAAGAAAAAGTTATTTAATGACTGTATTAATTTCCTGTGGCTGCTGTTAAGGGGTAACCACAAACTTGGTGGCTTAAGCAACTGAGATTTATTTCTCATAGTTCCGGCATCTAGACATCTGAATTCAGCATCACTGGACCACAAGGAAGCAGTCAGCAGGGCCACACTCCCTCTGGAGGCCTTCGTGGGTAATCTCGTGCTTGCCTCTTTCAACTCTGGGCCTCGGGCATTCCTTGGCTCGTGGCTGCATTACCTTAGTCTTCAAGGCCAGTATCTTTATATATTTTTTTCCTTTTTTGATTTTACAGAGGGAGAGAGAGATAAAAACATTGATGAGAGAGAACATCAATTGGCTGCCTCCTGTATGCCTCCCACTGGGGATTTGGCCCACAATCTGGGCATGTGCCCTGACCAGGAATCAAACCGGTGACCTCTTGGTGCATGGGTCGACGCTCAACCACTGCCGGACTCAAGGCCAGTATCTTTAAATGCTCTTTTCTCCACGTTCACATGTCCTTTTCCTCTATATGTAGTGAGATTTCCCTCTGCCTTTCTCTGATAATGATATAGCCAGATAATCCAGGATGATCTCTTCAGCTCAAGATCCTTCAAATATCTGCATTCTTCACCATATAAGGTAATATTTACATGTTCCAGGGATTAGGACCCAATATGTTGGGAGACTGTTATTCAATGTACTATAAGTAGTTTTCAAAGGGAGAATGATAACCAATGAACATCTCTGCTTTCTAAATGGATTCGTGCAACATGAAGCCCTAATTCCATGTCTTGCGTATCTATATTTAGATGATGCATGGCCAACATACCTGAGGTAGTTCTAGTTTAGATCCATTGCCTATAGAATTATTAATATACCCTTTACTTTTAACAGTGTCCTAGTTTGTGTGATAAATTGTATGGTCGCTCTCCATATGCTACAGCATATGTTGACACAGCCAGGCTCTTTTAGGTTTATGGGAATCATCTTCTTGGGGCCAGAGAACCTTGCTGGGGGCAAAGTGTGGTCACTGTATTTCACCATACACCTCCTGTAAAAGCAGCTGCCAAATGATGATGAGAAGGCATCTCAGCAGACTGGGGCTGGAGCCCAAGTGCCTTCCCAGTGGGTCTCAGGATGTCTGCAGGCAGAGAGGCTGGTGACAGGCATTTAAGCTGCTGTACACTCTTCCGCTTTTCCTTGCCCCTGTGGGGTATGTGTAATTGCAGAACAAGGGCAAGGCTATTCATCTGTTTATGCTCTCTGCTAGGCCACATCTCAGCATCTTGTCGCCTACCACCCCATCAATACATGTGCTTGACGCTTGGATGGCCTCTGGGCACTTGCTCCTAGAAGGCTGCTGCTCCTTCCATATTCATATCCTCTTCTGTCTTCTAATTCACACTGCGTATGAATTATCAGTGAAATTCGAGAACAAGAATAAACTCTGGCAGGAATGCTCTGGAGAAAAAGTCTCCAGCCCGGTCAATGGCAGATCGTTTGTATAAATAGTTGACTTCAGTTCTCTTCAGTCTCTTACTCTCTCCTTTCCTTCCACTAAATATTCATTTTCATAAACTCAATATCAGTATTATTTTTATATCCTTTTTGTAGGTGAGGTGCCATAGACCCAAATATTTTAAATACTTTTACTAGAGCCCTGGCCAGTTTGGCTCAGCGGTTGAGCGTCGGCCCGAGAACCAGAGTCCCAGGTTTGGTTCCCACTAGGGGCACATACCACATAAATAAATAAATAAATAAATAAATAAATAAATAAATATTTACTAGAGTTTACTCAGCTACAGGCTGAGCTGAGGGTCAAACCTAATCTATTGACTCTGGAGTCCACATTGTTAACTACTCTACTTCTTACTTCCTCAGTAGGGTACCAGTTTAAAAATGAACCACTTCAAAAGCTTTAAGGTCCAAGGAGGACACCTTGTACTAACAATGGTCAGGGCTAGCTCTACTCTGGAAGCTATGGCTGATAATAGTTGAGAACTAGGCTCACTGATAGCAACGGGATCATAAATAAAGAGGCCAGTTCATGGCACTTAACCCCAACTAAATAGCCTATAGGTCAGAATTTGAGGAAGGATATGATGGTCCAGAAAAGTCCCAGGAGACCACTAGAGACTACTAGGATTTGAAATAAAGGTAGGAGAGCCGTAGAGGAAGACATCCTTGGTAGCTTATGAACAGGCTCTCATCTCTGGCAGCAGGAGGGCATAGAAAGCCGAGGTCCAGGTACTGAGTCAGAGTGGCTGAGCTCTAGAGAAGGTTAAAAGCCCACCTGGGGAGGCCTGCTTGGCTGAGAACTAATGACAAGAATGTCACCCTTTCAAGGAACGTGTTGTTGTCCAGCTTCCAGAAGACACACTTCAGCTGTCAGCTTATTCGTGATTTGCTTTACTGTAGAGCTACCTCCTCTAAGGGCATGACTAACAGCCTGGCCATTTTGGCCCAGCACGGAAGGACTTAGACAAGCCATATCTATCCAATACTTCTGGTGGAGTTGGCCAAGGTCTTCTGTGACCTGCTTTGCAGTTAGATTTCTCCCTCTTCCCAATCTCACTTCCTCCAACACTCTTCCATGGGTGTTGATGCCTAATAGATGTCTAGCATGCCAAATGCCACCCTTTAATCTGCTTCTGGAATACCAAGCTCCAACAGATTCTGAGAATCCTCAAGCCCAATTCTCCTTTGGTCAGAATTAATATTCTTTCTCCCATGCTAAGGAAAAATCATTCAACCAGAAGGGTAGAATGTCCTAGATAAGTAAGAGAGGGGGCCCTTTAATGAAATAACCTATTCCTAGGTCTGAACTACTACCCAGAGACCTCATTCTTTTTTTTCCTTGACTGGGTTCTGGTGCCTAAGCACTGCTTTCTGGAAGCAGACTGATGGAATACAAACTGTAGAGAACTCTGTTTGCTAAAACATGATCACTCTTGGAATTTTGATGGCTTATTCCTATAAGGGTATATGTTAGATCAAAATGTTTCTCAATCTGCCACCTTCAAAATGCTTCAGTACCCAAAGCTGAGAGCTTCAATGAGAGAGAACATCCATGGGCCACCTCCTGCATGCCCCCCACTGGGGATCGGGCCCACAACCTGGCTATGTGCCCTGACCGGGAATCAAACCAGTGACCTCATGGTTCATGGGTCAATGCTCAACCACTGAGCCACACCAGCCAGGCCCATCAACCAATTTTAGAGAATGACAATGACCCTGAGTTCCTTCATCCACCCTCCCCAAGCATTGAAATGTGCAAGAACGAAGCACAGACCACCTGAGCGGTTGGCACAGTCACCTGGGGCTGGTGTCCACCGGTGGTTTTATAAAGAGGGTTTCTCCAAGAGGGTCAGGAATCTCCAATGCTCCACCCCATCTTTATCTTGGAGAATAGCTATCCTAACAACCTCGCTGTCCTCCACCATAAAATGCCACATGGGGAGGCGTGAGTCATCTTTAGAGCTGCTACAACTCAGGGCCTCAGGCTGCTACCATTTATAGCATCAAGTCAGATTTAATAGGTCTCTGTTTGACAGATTTAATGTCCAACAACTCCTGGGGAAAATTTATCCAAAGGGCCAGAAGATGAACAAATTTGCCTGTCTACAAAGAGGAGTGAAATATTTCCGCACAGTGTTCAACAGGTTATAATACATTAATCTGCCAGGGATCTTTACCCTCCATGTGTGTGAAATTATGCAAGCTTCTCTTTCCTTCATTGTCATTTTGAATTATGCACTCTGTGTTGTAGATAGATCAACTCTGCCTCGGCTGCTAACCGAGCCATTGTGAGAGAGGGATGTGTTCTATTTTCACGTCAGCCGGATCTGATTCAGTGTTTAGGGTGACATATAATCAGGCACCGAATTAAACAACAACAACAAAAAAAGATCCATGTTAAGTGTAAACCACTTGCCATCATGACCAATGAGATGTAATTGGTGCTATTGACAGCGCTCTGGGCTGCACTACTTTTTCTTTTCTTTTTTAAAATCCTCACCCCAGGATATTTTTCCATTTATCTTCAGATAGAGTGGGAGGAAGGAAGGGAGGGAGCAAGAAAGAGAGAAACATCGATGTGAGAGAGACACATTGATTGGCTGCCTCCTGCATGACCCTGACCAGGGCCAGGGCCCGAACAACAACCGAGGTTCATGCCCTTGACTGGAATTGAACCCGTGACTCTTTGGTCCGCGGGCCTACGCTCTAACAGCTGAGCCAAACCAGCCAGGGCTGCACTGACTTTTCTATCAGCCTGATACCTTGATGACAACATTTTTTTTTTTTTTTTAAATCCCAACTATAGTCATGGGCCACATAATGATGTTTCGGTCAATGACAGACCACGTATATGATAATGGTTCTATAAGATTATATAGAGCTGAAAAAATTGTATTGCCTAGTGACTCTGTAGTCCTCATAATGTAGCACATGTATTGCTCATGTGTTTGTGATGATGCTCGTGCACAGTGTTTATAGAGTCCACAGTAGGGAACAGCAATGTCCTAGACCTCCACATCCACCCACTGACTCACCCTGAGCAACGTCCAGTCCAGCAAGCTCCATTCCCTGTACAGGTGTACCATTTTTTATCTTTAAAAACAATTTTTTCCCTTTATTGATTTTAGAGAGAGGAAGAGAGAGAAAGAGAGAGAGAGAGAGATAGAAACATTGATGAAAGAGAACATCAATTGGCCGTCTCCTGCATGCACCCCACTGGGGATTGGGCCCACAACCTGGTCATGTGCCCTGAGTAGGAATCAAACCAGTGACCTCCTGGTGCATGAGTTGATGCTCAACCAGTGAGTCACACTGGCAGGGCCCATTTTTAATCTTTGATGCAATGTTTTCACTGTACCTTTTCTATGTTTAGATACACAAATACTCACCATTGTGTTACAAGTGCTTACAGTGTTCAGTACAATAGCATGCCGTACAGGCTAGTGGCCTAGGACCAATAGGGGTACTATATCACCCAGGTGTGCAGTAGGCTCTACCACCTGGGTTCATGTAGTGCACCCTACGATGTTCACCCAATGACAAAAATCACCTAACCAGACATTTCTCAGAACATGTCCCCGTTGTTAAGCAGTACATCACTGCATTTCATTGGTTATGAATCATCGCAAAGGAAAAAATCATGTAAGACATTACATAAATAATGTAGCTACAATGCTAGTCCAAAAGAACCAAACTTGGACCTAAATTATCTGCAACAGCAACATAATAATCACCACTTAGTGACGGTTAAGCAGGGTTCCCATGTACTGCTCTTCAGAGACCCTACTTGCGAGTTGTTTGCTCAGAAGACAAGCACATTTTTGTTATCCCAGCACGGGCCTGGGGAAGGCCTGCTACGGTGTGCCTGCATGGCGAAGATTTAATGCACTATCATGGTTAATTTATGTGCAACTCACATAAGGTAGACATTATTACCTCCAATTTATAGCTGCAGAAGATGAGTTGCATAGAGATGATATAACTCATCCAAGGTCAGAGAAGCAGTAAAATGGAGGACTCTTTTCCAGCCTGAATCTGTGCTACTGCGGCGGCCTGGCTTCTGTGCCCTTGGGTGCAGGGTCGGCGTTGCGCTGCAGAGATGCCTTCCACGGAGAGGACCTGTGTCTCTTGTTAGTTGGATTAGATACCAATCGGCTCACCTGCAGTTCTGCCAAACTGGTTGATACTTCTGTTGACGGTCTTCCTGGATAACCCTGAAGCATGAAGTGAAACTTTCAGAAAAGAAAGCTTTGCTTAGCGGGCTCTTTCAGATCTTTGCTTTTCGAATTAATATAAAGGTCCTGATCTTTCTGGGAAAAAAGGAAAACAAATACAAATGAAGGGGATTGAGGGGAAGCCATGGAAAAACGACAGTGAGATTTCATGGGACTCAAGGGAGAGCAGGATCCCAAGCCTCAGGGGCCTCAGGGACAGGACCTTGAGGAGTTGGCTCTAGGACGTGGCCGCTCTCTAAACATACTCCTTCTTGTGATCTCTCTGGGTCTCTCTGAACACTTACTCTGTTTATTTCCCTCGCTCTCTACCCTCTGGGACTTTGCTTTTTGTGACAATGTGGTGTACATGGGCTGGACTTCCACTTCTATGGATCTATCAGTCCCACTGTCTGGAATTGGAATCTGACTGTTTCAATTCCCAACAGAAGGGGCCTGGATTTTGAACCAGAAACTGGTCAGTCCATCCATGGATGGAAGCCTCTAAACTCAGACGTTACCCTTGGGCTGGGTGGGGAGGAGGTGAGTGCCAAGGTGGTCACGTGGTATTCCGTATCCTCTGCAGAGTCCAGATAGTGGAAGGGCTTCTGCATCTGCCGTCAGCCCTGAATTTCTCCCATACTCTAGTTCCCACTCTGCACGTCAAATACCTTCCCCTCTCAGTTCCCCCGGGTGTGGGATCCTCCGGCATCACTCCTTTTTCTGATGAGCCTACTGGATTGGCAGTAACATTTTAAGCGATCTTCTAAGCTCTGCGTGATACTCTGAGATGCTGTTCCCATGCACGCCCCTGAGACCCACCAGTCATACCCAGTTTTGCTCTTTTTCCTGTAAGGTTTTGCTTGTTACTACTATTGTGGCTGCTACTACACAAATAGCTAACAGAACGTGCATGGGGATTTACGGACTATCAAGCACTGTTCTGTTCTTTGGATGCGTTAGCTCATCTATTCTTGAGGTGTGAATGAGGTGTGGTATTTAGCAGTGTCTGACACAGAGTATGCCTCCACAGGTTGTGGTTATTATAATTTCATTATGGTTGTTATTAGGTGAATTAGTAAACATAAAATTGATCTGAAATGATAACAATCTTTGCATGTTTAGGACACCCAGGTAGCTCTCACCTCCCAGACAGCTCTCCGTGACCTTGGCCCTGCTCTAGTTTTCCCCAAGACTCTGCAGTTAAGTGGAACAATTAAACCAGAAGGAATTCCCCCAGGGCCTTCCTGACCTTCAGGACTTACCCTATGGAGAGCTCTCCTCAATGAATCAGGCTGAGCCCAGGGAGCGATGATTGCATTAGATCAGAACCTGGATCACTAAAGCCAAGTCTGACTGTTGGCTAACTCATCCATCCTGTTTCTCTGCACAGAGGGAAGCCTGGTTGATCTCTGGCAAGGGCAGCCCTTCTAAGTGTCTTTAAGTAATAGCTCATTTATAATTGATAAGATCCAAGGACATCTCCACCATCTACCATGTAATTCAATGAAATACCTTGTTAACTAAAACAGTGATGCCTGACATGTCTATTGATCCCAGAGGCTGTCATTGTGAACCAAGCCCAGCACCACAGTCAGTGAAGTAAGCCAGACATTGACATCTTAAGCACAAGCAAACTAAGAAATCTTTGCAAGAGCAAAATGGGCAACTACCAAGGCCCGTGTCTCCTTGCTAGATCCTGCATCCTCCAGTCTCGTGCAGATTTCATGTCCTGGAACTCATGGAAAAGGAAAGCTAGCATTTTAATACTTGTTATTGATCCTTTATTTGAAAGGGTTCTTGAAACACCCGGAGAGTAGAAAAATGTGGTTGTATCAATGGGCACTTAGCCAAGAAAATGGGGGTGGGATTTTTGTAAAAGCCAGCGGCCCAAGGCCTTCATGTGCCCGTCTTGCTGGGGTGGAGAGCTCTTGGGGAAAGACCATTAGAAGAGCTTGATGGCTCTTTCTCACAACTACGCTTTGGAGAACTATTTAATGAGGGGCTCTTCAGTGCACTTGAGACAGACATTAAGCTACTCCTTCACTGAAGATGATCTTTAGACTTTCTTTGGACTAATAGAATCAAGAGGGTTTCTGTCGAAAATATATATTTACTTGGTAAAAAAAAACAAAACAGAATAACAATTCAGTGAATAATTCAATAGGACTAGTAATGATAAATAGAATTATAACAAAACTTGACAGAGGTCATTCCTATTACCTTGCTAGGCCATCACCGTAAAATCATGGAGACAGGCAGCATGAGGTAGATACTGCATCAATTTCTCAAAGAGTGTCAACAGACAAACCCCAAGAAAATAACTCACAGTAGTGGATGGGGCTGGAGTGAGGAGGTTAGGGAAATGGGATGTGAGCGGTGGCTGCTTGCTTAAAATAAAAACACGCCCGGGCAGTGTGGCTCAGTGGTTGAGCATTGACCCATGCACCGAGAGGTTGCCGGTTCGATTCTTGGTCAGGGCACATGCCCAGGTTGTGGGCCCGATCCCCAGTGGGGGGCATGCAGGAGGCGGTCAGTAAATGTTTTCTCTCATCGATGTTTCTATCTCTCTCTCCCTCTCCCTTCTTCTCTCTCTCAAAAAACTCAATACAAAAATAAAAAAAATTTTTTTTAAATAAAGATGTGTGAGGGTTCCCTTCTCCACATTCTCAACAACACTCCTTATTTGTTGCTTTATTGCTGATAGCCATTCTGACAGGTATGAAGTGATATCTCATTGTGGTTTTATTTTGCATTTCTCTGACGATTAGTGACATTTTCATATCTAATGGCCATCTGTATGTACTCTTTGGAGAAGTGTCTACTCATATCCTCTGCTTATTTATTACCTGGATTGTTTATTTTTTTGATGTTGAGTAGTACAAGTTCTCTATACATTTTGAATATGAACCCCTTGTCAGATATATCATTGGTGAGCATCGTCTCCCAATCCATAGGTTGTCTTTTTGTTTTGTTGATTGTTTTAACTTTGTAAAGTATATGAATGTCAACCACTATGCTGTACACCTAAAACCAATACAAAATAATACTGAAAGTAAAACAGATAACAAAGTATAATAAAAGGATTTTAAAAATGTAGATATATGAACCTCCTTTGGAATGACTTACTGGATTGGTAAATTTGCAGACAATGTATTGGACCTGCTTGACTTTTCCTTTTGGGAGGTATCCGCCTGCAGGGGGCAGTGTCCTCTGCTCTCTTTTCGGAGGTTGCTTTTCCTCTCCTCTTCCAGCTTGGGGGGGGGCCTGCCCTGGCCCAGTGCCTCTGAGCACATTGGTAATCTTTCTAATAGTGGGGTTCAATTGGAACACCTATTTGTTTTGCTTTGTTTTGTTTTTATACTAAGCTATGTCTCCCACTTTGAATTTACCATAATAAAGGTAATATTTTGAACTTCCTTACTGTTTTATGCAGAACCCAGGATGGGTCAGAGAGCTGTTACTTACTGGGTCTCCCCAGAACCTAATCCATTTAGCTGGCCTTCTCTACTTATATTTGCCTACTGTCCACTCATTTCTGCAGAGCGATACACTGACATCTGCAAACTTTCCTAGATCTGTCTCCACCCAGCCTATTCACTCTGCTTAGAGAATCTACCACGTTATTTGATAGTGACTTTCCTCCAGCTAAAATCCTCCATTGGGGTTAAACTCTTTTCTCTTGCTGTCCTTATTCGTCTGACATTTCTCTTCACAAATACTCCATCTCTCTTTAATCCAAGGCTTGTTGTTGTTGTTGTTGTCATTATTTATTTTTCCTTAGCATAGATAAAGTTGTTTGTTCTTCAAGCATGGTGGGTTTTCTTTCTTCATTGACTGGTACTTTGAAAACACTTCCTCTAATTTATGTCGAAAGAGTCACACACAAACACTCCTTGGCAGAGGGAGTCTCTTCCTTTAAGTCCCCGGACAAACAAATGCCACCTCCGTGAACTTTCCTTCTATTTATCAACTAATAGTTTCTCCTTCCATTTATCTTCCAGAAATTGCTTCTTATAACATTATTGAAAGCTAATGTTATTGTGTCTCATAGAAGTAATTTGTGTGTTATTATTCCTTTTGCTAAATTGAAGCCCCTAAAAAGCAAGGATTGTGGAGGGTTTGTTTTCCTTGTATACACCTGTTTTTGAAACAAAATTCAGAAAAAGTATGTGATCTGGAGCATCAGAGGTCTCATGCTTCTGTCCTCAGAACCAACGCAAAAGGCCCTTGAGTGGAGGCTTTGAATGTGATGTATAATGCTGGGTCAGAACCACGCACAGCAGCGCAGAGGAAGGATTCGACTCAGATTCGAGGGGGAGAAGGGCATTACTCACTGTGGAGCCAAGCTCACAGTTGCTGTGGCATTTCTGACTAGAGTGGCACCTCTCTGAAATAGATGAAAGGGGAAATCGAAGGGCTGAACAGCTTCCTTACTTTGTACGTTATCGTAAACAATCTTTGGAGAGAGCACGAAGTTCAAATAGACAGTGTTTGCAGGTCTACCCGAATTTGTAATGATGTTTTTGTATGTGGATGTTTACTCAAAAAAAAAAAAAGAAAGAAAAAGAAAAAGAAAAGAAAGAAAGAAAAGAAAAGAAAGTTCATATGACAAGTTTGGGTGCTTATTCATAACTACTGTAGCTGAGAAAAATATTTGTATTTGGTGTGGGTCAGGGGCATGAACCAGGCAGCAAGCCACTAGTATCTTAATGACAAGGTCATATTAAAACAAGGCAATTCAGTTGCAATCAGTGTAAAATAATGTATTTATAAACTGCTATTATATGCATTTGCATTCTATAATACATTCTATTCTGGCCTGGTACGGTGCGTCCCTCTTTGTATGATAAAGTAAAAGGCCATTAACCTGCAGTTTCACTTGTCATCTTGTTTATTACATGGCATTCTGTCCTGTTTAGTGTGGAATTGTTAAGTACTGTAGGCTATTTATTTATTCTGACTTAATTTCTCTGTGAACCTGTGTAGGCTCCCATCTCAGCTACTTTCGCAAGTGTGGCCTTCCCTGGACACGCTGGCTTTCCCTAAATATCTGCAGCGTGTCCGTGCTGGGGTCCGCCCTTCACTGTCTCTCCTTCCTCACATTCGTCCCTGGCTGTAGGTGGTTCTGGGAGCACAGTACATTTTCCCACGTTCTCAAACATCCGAGTTTTGGCACCTGGATGAACACCTAGAACACAGAGAGGTGAATTGTCGATAAACTCTATAAACACAGAGCAAAACGCAACAACTTTTTCTGAAGCCGGTGCCCGAGGAGGCTTTGGGCGGTCTGGTTCGTGAGCCGAGTATGCACGGTTAGTATGTGCAACCAGTCTGGAGTACAGTGGAAACCCCAGGCTGACAGCTTCTCCCAGATAAAACCAGTTTAACAAAATATACCTGCAGACAGTCCAGAGCAGCCAGCGCTGGGCACCCTGGGTATCAAATGTGTGGATGGACCAGCACACTCTGTCCCGTTGCTGCCAGAGTGACCGGACAGTCCCATGAACAGGAGCGAACTACTGTTTAATGAGGTCCCGCTATCAACGTGCCAAGAACTGCTGAGTGAGGCATTTTTTCTTTGCTATCTCAATCCGATTTTCCAGTCCTGAAAGCCAGGTGTTATTAAAAACTTCGAGAAGTACAGGGCAGGAACAGTGGAGGTCCAGCCACCGGCCACTCCTGGGAATGACTATTTCTGAATAAACATGTTTCCTTTGTCTATGAAGCAGAATGCCCATACATAGTCCCTCAAAATAAAAAACAAGGTCATTAGACTATTTTTTCTAACATGAACTTTACGCAAGTATTCGTTTGTTTTTGAATTATCTGCTCTCACCACAGGATGATAACTACGATGACTGTGACATTGATGGTGATGTTAATTATATATCCCCACGCATCAGCGACAATGCAAAGGTCATACTCACACGCTTGATAACGGCTGGATTAATGAATGCCTATTATGGTACTTATTTATTTTGCTGGTGTGAATGTAATGTGCCTTTAAGGATATTGAAAAGAATAAGACTATCTGTTCCTCATCCTAAAGCTCTATGTTTATCGTTGTTTTCCATAGTCTTCCAGTCTGTTTCTTCACTGTCAGCTCTTACCACTCCGCAGTCATTTATTTAGTGTTCAGCATATGTCTGCCAAAAGGAGGCATCTGCTGCTTCTAATATGAAAGCTATGGTGAATTAGGGAACCAGATGCATTTCATTATTCAAATTTTCTAAAGGGTTGAAGCCTCTCCGAGGAGAGAGCAAATGTGTTTAAGTGGGAACTTGTGGCATCTTTCACAAGGACTAGACCTATTTTAGAAACTGACAAGTGAGTGATTACAGAAGACACTGTTGGTGCCCTGCAGGCATCCCCTCAGCCCGTAGCGTTTTACTGCGTGCTGCCCAACTTCGACCTGCCTTACCTGTCTGTCTGAGCCTTCCTCAGACCGTGAACCTGCTCTGCCAGTCGGCTCAATAAACCAGATGTGCTGGGGAATTACCTCTCCCAAAGAGGGGGAAGACCCTCACCCAGTGACTGATGGGGTTGATGCATAAGTACCCCGTGTGGGAAAACTCTAAGGTGTACACTCCCTCCTGAGTCCCCCAGCCTCCTAGTGTGATTATGCCTCATTGTCCACAATGCTGACTGGCCTATTATTCATAGCTCATCATCATAGGCCTCCTACCTTTTGCTCCCTCTTCTCCTATCCCCTACCTGAGATCTCCTCTCAGCTGATAAACCACCTACACTTGGGTCTTTGTCTCAAGGTCTACTTCCCGGAGGTATCCAAACTTAAGGCACAGAGTTACAGATAAGTAAAGTGTTACAACATGTATCACAAGGGAATCACTTTGGTGTCAGGAGGTTGCTATTTGAATGGTAGAACATTTTTGACTTTCTCCAGTTTTCATTATCCAGGCTGCCCCAGTGACTCTCATCCACCCACCTTGTAACTATTAGCCCAGTGGTACGGCATCTTCACTGCAGCGTGGAGTCGGAGTTGATGTGTACGCTTTGCGTATCTACGCCTTAGGAGAACGGTGCTGGTCAGAATGTAAGGTTAAGGGAGCCGAGTAGCTGCTTAACTTCAGCATCAGGGCAGCACCGCAGAAGCCAGGAATCGGAGCGTGTTGGCACCTGTGACCTTCATAAATAAAGGTAACATTGCCTAAATAAGTCAGCAGTTGGCTCTTTTTGCCAATGATACAGGGGGATTTTCCCTTTAGTTTGCTCAGGATCAGCAGTTTAAAAGGACAGTTCTACTGTAATGCAGCTGAAGACAATAATTTTTAAAAAATTAACGTTTCCTCCAGCACACACCGGTTTTCCATCAAAGCACCAGGGTCAGAGGTGGGAAGGAAAGGACAATGGCTGGGAATTCTTCTCCCTCTATGGAAGGAGATAGCAAAGGCAAAGGTGGACTTCACTAGGGGAAAAAATAGTCTTTCTAACAAATGGTGCTTAGACTACTGGATATTTATGTCAAAACAATGAAACTGGACTTCCACCCGGCACCACACACAAAATAACTCAAAATGATCATAACCTTAAAATGGAACAACTAAACTATACAAAGAAGAAAACACAAGAGTACATCTTTTGACCACAAGTCAGCCAATGGTTTCTTAGATACAAAACAAAAGCAAAAACATAATTTGGACTTTATCAAGAGTAATAACTTTGCACTTCAAAGGATATTATTAAAATGTGAAAACACAAATCACAAAATGGGAGAAAATATTTGCAAATTACATATTTAATAAGGGGCCGATTCCCAGAATACATAAAGAAACCTCACAATTCAATAGTAAAAAGGCATATAACTCAATTTAAAAATGGAAAGAGATTATACAAAATATTTCTTCAAGGAAGACATGCTAATGGCAGTCAAGTACATTAAAGGATTCTCAAATCAGTAGCCATTCAGGAAATACAAATAAAGCTCCTTTTAGCTACCACTTAATACGTGCTAGGATTACTGTAAATACAAAGACAGATACTAAGAAGTGTTGTCTAGGATGTGGAGCTATTGGAACCCTCATACATTGTTCGTAGGAGGGTGATACAATACAACCAATTTGGAAAACAGTTTCTCAAAATAAACACAGAGTTACCCTATGACTCAGGAAATCCACTCCCATGTATGTAATATGTGCACGTAGAATCTTTTACATGAGTTTTCATAGCAGTATCACTCATAATAACCAAAAAGTAGAAAAGCCCAAATGTCTTCAAATAATTAATTGATGAATAAAATGTGGTTTATTCATTCAATGGATTATTATTTGGCATTAAGTAAAGAAGTACTGCAACAACATGGATAAACCTTAAAAAATACACATATTGTATTGTGAAAAAACACATATTGTATAATTCCATTTATACAAAGTGGCCATAATAAGTAATTCTATAAGACAAAATGTAGATTCATGGCTGCGAAGAGCTTTTGATGGAGAGATGTGGGAAATCAATGATGAGTGACTGCTAACGTAGGGTTTTTGAGGGGGTGATAAAAATGTTTTGACATTGATTGTGGTGATAGCTACAAACTCTATGGGGATATCAAAATATATTGAATTTTATCCTTTAAATGAGTGAATCGTATGGTATGTGAATTATAGCTCAATAAAGCTTTTAAAATGATCACTGCCTGTTTAAATACAAATAAGAATTTATTCTATCATTTATATGTTTTGTAGAAATAAAATATATGACAACAAAAGCAGAGAGTATGGTCATGTAGAAAGCAAAAGTATCTCAGGATGGCATTCAATTTTAGTACTATTGACATTTTGGACGGGGTGACTGGTTAATAGGCTCATATAAGTTTAAGTTTCAAGTGTACAATTCTGTGATATATGACCTGTACATTGCACCGTGTGCTCACCACCCAAAGTCAAATCACCTTTGTCACCATATATTTGGCCCTTTACTCTTCACAGTCCCCTGCCCCCTTCCCTCTGGTGACCATCATCCTATTGTCTGTGTTTATGAGTTTCATTTTTATATCCTACATATGAATGAAATAATAAGGTTCTTAGCTTTTTCTGAGTTTTTGTTTTTTCTTTCCAATTTGGATACATTTTATTACTTTTTCTTGATTACTTACTTAGTTTAGAACGTCCAGTACAATGTTTACCAGCATTGGTTTTTTTAAAAAGCAGGTATTTTGGCTCAGCGGTTGGAGCCTCGGCCTGCGGACCAGAAAGTCCCAGATTCGGTTCCCGCTAGGGGCACATACCAATAAATAAATAAATAAATAAATAAATAAATAAATAAATAAATAAATAAATATTTAAAAAGCAGGTATTTCTATCTCATTCCTTTTTCTTAGACTTTCATTATTAAATATGATATTACTACCTGGCCAGTGTGGCTCAGTTGATTGAGCATTGTCCCATGCACCAAGAGGTCCCTGGTTCATGCCCAGGTTGCTGGCTTGATCCCCAGTAGGGGGCATGCAGGAGGCAGCTGATTAACGTTTCTCTCTCATCATTGTTTATCTCTCTCTCTCCCTCTCCCTTCCTTTCTCTCTAAAATCAATAAAAACATATTCAAAAAAATTATTACCTGTATTTTTTATTTCCGTAAATGAGCTTCAGTCCCTGAAGCTGTGTTCTCTGTTTTCTGATGAACAGGGTGTGGGGTATGCCTTGGGCCTTTGGAAGGTTTTGTGAGTGGCTATCAGAAGCAGTTGAATGAATTCTCTGGATTGCTGTTGGGGTACTCTGAAAATAGTGCTGCTGTATGTCTGTCCCTGCACTGTGATTTACCTGTGAGCTGGAGACTGTGTGTACCCACCATGTTCCCAGAGGATGTGGGTCCTGAGAGCAAGGTAACTGATCATGGCTTATGTGCTGCGTAGCATCATGAAGGAAAGGAACAGGAGCTTGAGAAAAAAGCTCAAGTATGTATTTGCAGTTTATAATTACCTACTGTAATAACAAGCCTGGTTTGATACTCTCCCCTGTGTACACTCTGAAGGTGAACTATTTTTGAAAAGAGGTGCTGCAAACATTCCTCCCCTTCGTCCTCTGTGCTGTCATTTTCCTTGGATTTTATTTTAGGTGGAGTCTCGGGGGCTGTGAGACACCATCTGAAGTTACAAATGACTGATTTTATGCTGAGACTGTCACCATCTGCAATCCACAGAAACATGCCAAAGACACGCTGTAGATCTCTTTCGGTGATTTACCTTTACTGACCTTCCAAAATATTTCACTGATGCTATAATTAACAGGTGACAGGTCCAATTATCCTCTAGTATAGGAATAAAATCATTTTATTTCACATTGAATAGTCTGATTACATATTCATACCAACTGGAGAAGTAAGCTCCCTAATTAGAAATCAAGTTTGCAAGATTCCATCAAAGAATGCTTTCTCCAAGAAAAAGGCTTTCTCCACCAAGAAGCCTGTCTCCTTCTTGATATTTTGACATTTCTTGGCATTTCACAACAACATCGGCATCATCAACATCTTCGCCACTGTCATAAAAGTCGTAGAAAAAATTAGTGTTTACCATATATGACAAAGCACTTCACATCTTTTTTTTTTTTTTTTTCATTTAATTCCCACAAAAATCCTGTACAGTAAGAGGGAATCCCATTATTCCCATTTTACAGATGAGCTTTAAAGAAGTTAAGAAACTTGCCCAAGGGCCTCAGAGCTAGTAGAAATGCCAGAGTCATATTGCCTATCGTTTTTGAGTGAGAATCTGATGCTATAACCATTTTGCACTCTTAACTCTCATCCAAAATCATGTTTAATGCAAGTTCTTTCGTGCCTGCAATAGTAATAAGTTAACTTTTTACTCTGTCATTAATGAGACAGTATCATCACCTAAAATAAGACTAACCAGTCAATGGGCATAAGATATTTTCTTATCAAGAGAAATAAATCAACTTCAAAGTTGAAAAGAAAATTCAGTGTATTTATGGCCAACATCTCTGCCATGATAATTAGAACTTATTGCTATCTTTCAGTGACTAAATAATTTTTTCTTTTTTCTTTAGCAACAGGGCTTGATAAAGGGATTTTAAGAATATTTATTTCACACCTGTTATCTTGTGGGTACTTTTTATACCTTATAGTTTTCCCATAACAATCCTGAAAGGTAATTAACACCTTCATCACTGTCGAGTTCATGACTTGCCTAAGGTCGTCCTTATGGTAGAATCAGGATTCCTACCACATCTTTGATTGCCAAAGACCGTGTGTTTAATTTCTAAACCACGTGACTTTCCTGACAGAGTTGGTATTGTTTACCGAGACTTTGGTGTGAAGATCAAGAAGGAAAAAGGAAATGGCATTAAGAAAAAAGGAATGGAAAAAGTATTCAGAGGAAGTTTGGAGTCAGGTGTGTGTGTTTGTGGGGGGGGACAAAATAAGGGAGGGGGTGACAGTGAAGAGGGAGGACTTTTGAGTATATTTTTCATTTTCTAATGATGCATTTGAAAATGACTCCAGAGAAAAAAACAATGACGTGGTGCAATGCTGCTTGTTCTAGACACTTCTCTGTCGATTCTTGCTTTCTCCATTCAGTTAGAATTGATATTCACTGGAGTAGGTCACTCAGTGCAGCTAGGTTCATGAGCTCAGGATTAGAGAAAGAAATAGCAAAGAGAAATTCTGTTTTTGTACTTTTGTGTTTATTAAATTTATTGGGGTAACATTTGCTAATAACATCATATAGGTTTCAAGTGTACAGTTCTGTGATACATGATCTGAATATCACATTGTGTGCTCACCACCCAAAATCAAATCATCTTCTGTCATGGTATATTTGACCCCTTTTACGCTTCACTACCCCCTTCTCTCTGGTCAACAACCATACTGGTGCCTGTGTCCATGAGGTTTCGTTTGTTTGTTTTTTAAAATAAGGATGTAAATAAACTTACAAAAGATAAAAAGGTCATTTCTTGGAGCTGAATTTGGGGAAGTGAGGCATTGGTGTGCGACAGTTCTATTGATAAAAAGAAGTAATGCAATTTGTTGCTTTTAACAGTAATTTTTACTACATACTTGACATATCATGAAATAAAAAAACAAAACAAAACAAACAGTCCTACAAGGAGTTAAGAAGGAAAAGGAAATAGTGTTGGTTCTTGCCTTTCAGAGATGAAGCTGGGAGGGTGACGGAATGATGGTGTATCATGACACCCTACGTGGCATCCCAGCAAATGCTGGCCACACTGAGGCTCACAGCCAGGAAGGGGTTAGGTCTGCACATTGTGGCTCCTCCATACATGACTACTGAACTGATCTTAATTAACTCTTTGTAGCAAAATGTAAGAGCCAGGGGAGTTCCCTCGGCCACCAAACCTTTTTCAGGGTACGCTTGCCCTCCCGAGTCAAGTGGAGTACTCTCAGAATCAGAAGTTGTCTCTTGTTAGAGAGACTGAACTTGGTTAAGAAAAGGAATATGGTCCAATTAAAAAGTCTCCAAACAAATAGAGATGCTATTATGGTCCATCTGTATCCTTGCTTTCTTGCCAATCTCTACCACATAAACATGGGGCTGAGGCATTTGTCCTGTTCAGAGTTGGCATCGGTTGGCCAAAGTCTCATCTATCTCTTGAGAAGAAAACAGTACCTAAAAAAAATAACACACCTTAGATACTGAAAAAGAACACCAAATCCAAGCAGCTTAGCTGAATGAGCTTGCTTTGTTTTTCTCATCCAAAATACATTTTTTCTTCTAAGACAAAGTAAAATGTAGGTGGAAATAAAGCAAAACCTAATTAAACCAAACCAATAAACAAAAAACAGTACCAGGCAGATGGCTACTTTGGGGCTCAATAAAATAAAGGTTGCTATGAAATCGTGGAATATTATTTCAGGAAAGTGGGCAGCAGGTGAGGTGGTAGCAAGAAGCGGGTGATTCTTCGGCGATGTTCACATGGTGAGCTCAGCGCTCCCTCCAGGCAGAGCGTCGGGCATTATTCTGACTTGGGGCTGGTAAGGCCATGATCCAGGTACACGCGTTTTTTAAACAAATCCTCTGATTCAGAGTATCATATTGCCATGCTGACAATAAGTGTCACAAATATTGCTGAGGAAGCAGAGAGAGAAAAACATGAAGCGTACGTTCTGGCCCTGGCCAGTCTGGCTCAGTTGGTTGGGCAACATCCCATCCACCTAACAGTTGCCAGTTCGATTCCCGGTCAGGGCATTTGAGTTTCAGGCTCCATCCCCCATAGGGGGCATGCAAGAGGCAGCTGATTGATGTTTTACTCTCACATAAATGTTTCTCTCTTTAAAAAGCAATCAATAAAAAAATATATATATAAAATATATATGTCACCTGAGGACATTTTTTGATATTTTGTTCAGATAGAGTGGGAGGGAGAGAGAGAGAGAGAAACATCGATGTGAAAGGGACACATCGAGTGGTTACCACCCACACGACCCAACCAGGGCCGGGGACAAACTGCAACCGAGGTACGTGCCCTTAGCGGGAACCGAACCCAGGTCTCTCCAGACCACAGGCTGATGCTCTAACCGCTGAGCCAAACTGGCCAGGGCAATAAAAAGTATTTTTAATAATGTTCTGGAAATGGAGACAGACTTTGTTGAGAAAATAACTACACATTTATGACGAGAAACTAAAGAACACGCATCTGCACCATCACCGTCACCAGAACGGATCCCTGGAGAGTCACAGTTTGATCTTGGACCTCAGGATGCCCATCACTTACTTTTTGAAATAGGCATGGGAGGGAATTGTGGAGGCAGCTGCATTTCATTCAATATCTCTACCTTAAGACCTTTGTATTTAGTCCCCCAATAAACCTCTTAAATGGCTATTCTGATCATTTTTCTATAAGTGTGGAGTGAGAGACTCAAATAAATAATGGATGCATAGCTAATGTGTGAAAGAACAATAATTCAAATGCAGGCTGTCCTTTTACTGTAGCTTGTATATTCTTTCCTCCACAAAGCTAGGGATAGCTGGGAAAAAGGTAGGCATCTACCTTTATCTGCATAAACTTTATATTCAGGCTCTCATGTCTTACATTTCACTCTGTGTTTAGCATCTTATCTCAACTTGGAAATATGTTCATTTATTCACTTTCTGACATGCACACACACACACACACACACACACACACACACACACTCAAACTCTCCTCCTTCCTTAGGAAGATGTAGTTGCAAATTTCCATAAGATGCAAAACTGCACTGTCTGCATAATGGTTAGGAATCTTACTGCCTGCACTTGAATCCAGGCTCCAGGACTTGTTTTTTGCCTTAGGTACCCAGCTTAAACTCTATACGCCTCCGTTTTCTCATCTGTAAAATGGGGGTAATAATACTACTAGTATCACTGAGTTGTTTTAGAGGGATGCCACATGTGAATTGATTCGTGCAGTCCCTACCACGTGATGATTTCTCAATGGAAATTCACTGCTAGAGTTATCTTGCTGTGTGTATCCACTAGTCTATGCTCTGGTGTCCCCTGAGTGTCCGGGAGCCTCTTCCTCTCTTAAGTCTCCTTAAACTGTGTGTTTCCCCATTTCTCCAAGGCCCAGAACTCCACAGGGGTGATCCAAAGATAGGTTCTCTTTCATTTCGCTTGAGCCTTGCTGCGCTGTATCACTTCCCTGCTGTCTGCTTTGAAGCTTAGAGAATCAAATGTTAGATAAATATTTTGTGATCTGTGCTAGGTTTTACATCTAGGTGGGCTTTTCCCTCCCTGAACTGGAAAGATGTGGTAGAAATGAAGCAACAGCTTAGAGCAATGAATGCAGTAAGGGTGGTCAGGGGCTTTATCTCCCCAGGTGAACCTCTCTCATTTACATTTATATTCTTTTGCACAGATAGGTCAAGTCATTGTGCCTCTTGTCTGTTGCCTTTCTCAGCTCATGTTTAACAGGCAGAGGGGGTCTTATGTCAGGAAGCAAAACCTGGGAAACCTTAGCTGAGTGGGCTGCAGCATTTAGGACATTATGCTATACAGGAAAAAAAAGATTAAACATTGTAACTTTGAAAATAAGATGTTGGAAGACAGATATTTGACAAGAGTGTGTTAAAAATATGAGCAACAAAATGAAGTTTAACGGCAAATAAGAGGGTAACACAAGTCAAGAGGGAACAGGTTCTCTCTGTCAGGGGTAGGGCTGTACATGTTAGTATACTGAGCAAAAGTTTACATGGGGAAGATTCGTAAGGGGAACCAACGCAGGAAGGCAGAGTTACAACACAGGGCTCCAGTCTGATGTGTGCTATTCTGCCAGGATAAAGGGAGAAGAGCGTAGGCCCCGACTGGTTTGGCTCAGTGGGTAGAGCATTGGTCCTCAGACCGAAGGGTCATGGGGCTGATTCAGGTCAAGGGCACGTACCTGGGTTGCAGGTTCAATTCCCAGCCCCAGTTAGAGTCATGCAGGAGGCAACCAATCAATGTGTCTCTCTCACATGGAGGTCTGTCTCTCTCTCTCCCCCTCCCTTCTTTCCACTCTCTCTAAAAATCAATGGAAAATTATCCTCAGGTGAGAATTACACACACACACACACACACACACACACACACACACACACACGGAGACAAGAGTAGGACCAAGGGCAAATTTCCACGTTCATTTATTTTTCTCTCTTTTCTGACCATGTTTATATGCTTTTTGCTTATGCAGTGGGAATGCCAGAAAAATACACACATGTTTCCAGAAGAGAATCCTTTTCTAAATCTTTCTAGAATTTTTTTCTTCTAGGCATGTTTAGATACAATATGTATGTGCAGAGTAATGGGGGTCCTATTGGTGATGGGCTCCATGAAGGATGAAGTAGAGTGGTCTCCAGGCTGATGGTTCATTTCAACCGCAACACGGCCTCACTGCCTGCTGGCTCTTGTCCTTGCGTGTACACCAATCCCGTTAGTCTGCAGTGCACGTGGACAGAACTTGCTCAATGATAATGAGGAAGACAAGACAATGTGCAAACAGTGACACGGAGGAAATTCTGGTGTAGATCAAGCATTAGTAATAATGGGGACTGAGAATCTGCTTACTAGGGTCTCAATGACCCTCTGACCCTCTGAACTTTGCCTACTGCTTTTATTCAACTACAGATATTTGAGAGAGAGAGAGAGAGAGAGAGAGAGAGAGAGAGAATGCACACAGAGGTGACAGAGATTGTAGACTATATAGAAGATAATAAATACAGCCAAAATAAACCAACCAATAGTATTTTTGGATGTTTTGCTTCTGAAGATATATGAAGAAAGACATTACTTGTGCTTGGTTACATAGGTTTCCTGGAATACTAAAAATGTTACGTGAACACTTAATAAAGTTTTAGAAGAAATGCGAGCCCTTCTCTACAAGATGTACTTTGTTTTATATTCTAGGATTGGAAAATTTCATTTACTTGCAAAATCCTTGACCCAAGAACAGATTATTTAGTTCGTTGCTAATTTGGAGCTCACAAAACATCACTGATGGAGATGAGGCAAATATACCTATGCAGGGAGAACTTCCAGTAATTTTATGATTTATGATTTAAGGGAGAGAGAAACATTCTGCAAATTAATAAAATAGGAGTTGGTTTAGACTCTGTTGTTGAGAAAAATTCACTTTTTCAATGTTTAGGGTTAAATATAGAAATATGAAAATATGTAAAGCGAAAGCAGAAAGAAGCATCAAAACACAAACACATTTTAATTTACTAATAGACACAAATGGCTTTGGATGAGATAAGCCTGTCCACTGACAATAAATGATCGACCTCAACCAGCGGAAGTGTGACTAATGTATTTGGTCGGCATTCTTTTCTGCTCTGGATGCTGGGTAATCATTGCGCTCTGGCTGGGCACCTATTTCATGCATTTCTCACTTGTCTTTGCCGTTTGAGGAAGACGTTGTTGAAGGTGGTTCCATGTGCAACTCTAGCTACAGAGTCTCGTAGGTCTCACACTGTTTTTCCCCATATGATTATTGAGTGACTGTCTTCCCGTCTTGAGTGAAAAGTTCTACTTTGGAGTTTGTTGCTGTAGCCAACTCTGACCCTCTCATTCCCAGCTGGCCCAACTCTACTGTCCTAAACCTCTTCATTATACGTAGCAGAGGTTTGGTTATTATTGTGCTTTACACCATCCTTCAGCTTTACCTTAATGCTGGCATGTAGACATGAGAATATGTATTAAGGTGTTCTCTCTCTCTGGTCTCCCGCCTACACGACAGTAGTTTGGTCTAAATGCAACGAGAATTGCAATAATGAGGCATGTACTACTATACTGTGCATCGTGTAATTCACGAATTGATCTCTTTACACTCACTGCAAGGAAACTGAGAAATAAACCCAAAGTGCGTTTCTCACAAGTGTCTAGCACTTTGTGGCAGTCCTTTCTGGAATGAGATAGTAATGAGCTAATTACGTAAGGTTTATGGTGCCATGAGCTGTCTTTATGTCCTTCATACTTTGTGGCCTCTGCTAAGCTCTTTAATAACATTCCCTCTTTTATCCCAATAAACCAATGAGGCAAATGTGGGTGGATATAGCTGCTGTGATGTGTGTATCTGGGAAATTTACTATATTTTAAGGTTGCGGTTTGACGATAGTCTACTTTCGCGGTTGCTTACATTCCGAGGTGCTATTTTGCTCTCTTAGGCTATTTGAGAAAATCACCTCGCTGGTGGCTCTCACTTGTAGTTGATGGTCCAATAATCTATTTCCTATTTTCTCTCCTTTCTACCATTTTGGATCATGACAACTTTCTTCCATCATTTTCCCTGAATTTATGAGCAGCTTGTTTGTTTTCCTGCAAAAAAATCTGTGCTGGCATTCCTGCTGGGTTCGCTCTCGATGGTTCAGCCAGGAGAAGATTCATGATGGGGGACAGTCCTGAATGGTGTCATGTACTGAAGCAGCTGAATTTTCGTACTGAGCTGTAACACTGGCCACAGCAACGCTCCTGATTTGAGGGCACATCCTCTGTCTGGCACTCCTGCCCATAGTTAGTAGTAGCCATTGTTTGTTAAAGACTTTGTTCAGGTCATTCTAGAGGTACCCAAATGGAGGTCACTGTTTGGCCATCCGTGGAGGATGATCTAGCGTGGTGCCCAAAGACTGACCCGTGGGGCTATGTAAAATGTGACCACAGACTCATATCTTACTGGAAAATCTCAAATCTAGTGGTCCACAGAAAACTAGTTTTCAGTTACAGGAGACCAAATGCATGCACGGCTGTAGGAGAACAGGACAGTGTCTGAGAATAGATTTCTACAACTCTGTGTGATGGAAGGTTTCCCAAGAGCTGCTTGGAATAGTTTTCCTGATCTGACAGTTCCAGTCAGGGGCTGTGTTAGTATTCAATTTGTGGTATCTCCATGACATGGCACAGAGTAGATGCACAAAAAAATGAATGGATTAAGGATTTTAACTTACAAAACTGTGAGAGTGGTCTTCAAATGCCTGATGGATTTGTCTACAGGATATAAATTAGACATGTTGTATGTCTTGCTAGAGACTTAGTCCAGGACAGTGAATGAGATTGACATATGAGGGTGTTCAGTTAAAAATAACAAGTGCTATCATGTCATTTCTGATTTAATTGTATCTTCCACTCAATTCATATCTCCCTGCAGTAGAGATCTTTCATTCGCTGTTGTGTTCCTAGCCCCTAGCACAGTGCTAGCCAGATAGTAGGAATTTTATAAAATTTCAATTGATGCATAAATGATTGATAATTAGAGTTTTTCACATGGAAGTAGGGAGTTCTCCATTATTGGAGGCATGGTAGCATTGCCTAAGTGACTATACATTGTGAGACTTATAGCAGAGATTCAAGAAGAGGTTGAACTAGATAACACGAAGTGATTATTCTAATCTGGAAAATGTGGTAGTTGGGGTTCTCCAGAAAAACAGAACTGATAGACCCTGGCAAGTTTTGCTCAGTGGTTAGAGTATCGGCTCGCAGACCAGAGAGACCCGGGTTCGGTTAAACCATGATTTTCCTCTTCCAGAGGGAGCACCAGCTCTCTTACTACCTGACGAGATTAGGTTTTTACCTCGGTTGCAGTTTGCCCCCAGCCCCGATTGGGGTCATGTGGGTGGCAACCAGTCAATGTCTCTCTCTCTCTCTCTCTCTCTCTCTCTCTCTCTCTCTCTCTTCCTCCTTCTCTCCTTCCTGCTCTATCTGAAGATAAATGCAAAAATGTCCTTGGGTGAGGGTAAAAAAAAACAGAACTGATAGGATATACCAGAGGAGATGTATCCTAGGGATTATCTCATGTGGTTATGGAGGCTGAGAAGTCACATGATCTGCCATCTGTAAACTGGAGACCCCAGAAAACTGGTGGTGTAATTCACTCTGAGTCCAAAGTCCTGGGAACCAGGAGCTCTGATGTCTGCGGGCGGGAAAGATGGGTGTCCCAGGTCAAGAAGAAAGAGAGAGAATGCATCCTCCTTCCCCTTCTCTGTTCCATTAGGATCCTCAAAGGATTGGATGATGCCCGGACACATGGGTGAGGGTCTGACTACCAATTCAAGTGCTAATCTCTCTGGAAACACCCACACAGACACTCCTAGCAAAATTCACCCCCCCCCCCCGCCATCTGGGCATTCCTCAGCCCAGTCACCCTGACTCATAAAATTAACCATCGCAGAACCCTTAAAGGAATCTTTCTAGGATTTACTTGAATTCTTTAAAATTGGAGCATGTGTTTTATCTGTGTGTAACAGTACTTCCACGTAAGTTTTAGAGAAATATTCTTCCTCTTGACTACAAAGTATTCTACAAGGAAGAAACCATAATTTCTCAGTCCATGGTGAGTAAGGAGAGCTGGGTGCTCTCTCCTGGGAAGAGGAAAAATCTCATTGTGTCTTGAAGAAATAAAGTGGCCTTTTTTTCTCTCTGTCAGGATAGCTTTCCCTGTTACCTGGATTTCAGGAGCAGCGTTTTCCCAGGCCAGTGTTAGAAGCATCTCATTTGGCCAAATGATTCACCTAGGATCACCTGGTCAGTTACTCCTCAGGCCGAGAACATGGCTTTTATGTATTTTGTGGAGAGAGTTATGGAATATGCTGTCAGTAAATTTTAAGTAATATTGAGAGTGGTTGGCTTGAGCCCTGGCCGATTTGGCTCAGTGGTAGAGCGTTGGCCCGTAGACCAATGAGTTGCTGGTTCAATTCTGGTCAAAGGCACGTTCCTTGGTTACAGTTCATCCACGGCCCTGGTCGGGGTTGTGCAGTCAATGTGTCCCTCTCACTTTGATGTTTCTCTCCCCTTTTGTCTCCCTCTGCCTCCCACTCTATCTGAAGATAAATAGAAAAATATCCTCAGGTGAGGATTAAAAAAGAAAGAGTGGCTGGCTTGAAACATATATAACCCAATGGCAAAATATTTTGTAACTCTTTGTTAATTTCCCAAGTTATTATTGTTGTTGTATTGGCGTTATATTGATTATGAAAATACAAATGTATATGTCCTAAGTGAATGGGAAAAAGAGAGAGAGGAATAGGGAGAAGGCAAGCAAGAGTGAGGGAAAAAAAGAACTGATTAGTTCTTTTCTGGGAGATATTATTAAATTTTTTTTTCCTTTATTGATTTTAGAGAGAGAAGAAGGGAGAGGGAGAGAAATAGAAACATCAGTTGGCTGCCTCCTGCATGCTCCCCACTGGGGACTGGCCCACAACCTGGGCATGTGCCTTGACTGGGAATCGAACCAGTGACCTCCTGGTGCATGGGTCGACGCTCAACCCCTGAGCCATACCAGATGGGCAATACTATTTTTTTTTTTAATCTAAAAGAGGGTGGAAGGAAGAAGATTAGGTAAATTAAGCTCCATTAGAACTACTTTTATTTGAGGGCCTTTTATTAAATTGACACAGTGTGAGCCTATGTCCCCTTCCAGAGTGGCAGCCTTGACATCATCAATCTTGTCTGTCTTGTTCACGGCTCACCGTACCTTCCCCAACAAGGAAGAGTGTGAGGAGCTCAATAGTTATTGATAGAACAAAAAAGCGATCATCTGATGAATCCATCAGTGCCAAAGGCTCTGACAAGAAATCATCTTAATGTTGCAGTGCTCTGTCCTCCCTTGACCATACGTCCCACTAGAGGAGGGCCAGCCTCTGCCCAAGTCAGTCCAGAAGACCCTGCGGGGCATAGCTTCAATACTGCATCGGTCTGTGCTACAACACTGGCCACCAAGGGCATCGGGCAATCTCTCTCTGGGTATCCCCCTCTCTGTCTATTTATCTAGATACATGTACATTACTTACACAGATGAGAATTCTCAAGCAGTTTTTGACAATGTTAATTCTTCAAGAAATGTTAATTGACAGGGAAATAAAAAGCTTCATAGTATTAAATAATTGACTTTAGATTCTCCCAAAGTTGAACCGGTGGCGAACACAGAAGGGGCATCCGGTGTACTGTGAATTCTCAAGCAGTGGGTAATTCATGCAAGACTTCCAAAGTTATTTGAACAGAAGACTCATTCCCTCGTTGACTCTCTGTAGGGTATTTCATGAGGGAGTGAACAGTCCATAGCATATGTTTTGGGACACACTGGTATATGTTTTGGCTCTTCTCATTTGAAGATTAAAGTCTGGCAGAGTCACTAGTCGATGATGCCTAAATCCTGAATTCCCTCCTCCAAAAAGACACTCTCCCCTCTGTGGATTTGTTACTGGAGGGGACTTCCCAACTCCCACCCTCTGGGCTTAATGGGTTGTTACCAATCAAACTTTACAGTAATAGGAAAGCTTTCTCTAATCAACCTGACTCATTACAGGGAAGAATGAATCAATCTCAAAGCCTCACTAGCACTGCTAATAAATCACAAAATAATTTAAACAGGGCTTTAAACCCAAGAAAAACGCAGAAGTGGGATGAACATTCAAATGAGTGTCCCTGTGGCTAAAGGCCTTGGAGGACGTAACTTATGGGCATTTCTTTCGTCCTCTGGTAGGTCCAGTGTTTCCTGAGCGTTCATCACAGGGTGGCGATGTGCTAGGCATCTAGGCATCTTTGCCACATCCCTCTGAGTCCTCCCGCCAGCCCTCTGAGGTAGGTCTTGACATTCTCTCTTGATGAGACTTGTGAAACTGAGAAATTATGTTTGCCCCAGTCCTAGAGTTTTATATGGACACACTGGGATGGGAACGAAGTCTTCTGGCTCCAAACCAGTCCCTTCCAGTTTTCTCAGCCACACCCTGACCAGACTTATAGGTCCTTCTTGGTGGCTAGGACAGGGGAGGGGACAGCAGGGTGGTACACTGAATAACACTGTTTTTACAAGGAAAATGATCTGCTTTAAGTGCTATGAGACATCATATAGGAGAAGACCACAGGACTAACTAAAAGTAATCATTATAATAACCATTAAGATATGTTTAATTAGGAAGCAGATGCTTGGGAAAGTGCTTTTACAAGTTATGTCATGTAATCTCTATAATGACCTTATGAGAATGTTTCTATTATCATCATTCCATTTTATACATGCACACTTCTAGTACACTAAATCTAATAAGGATTTAAAAACATGTCTAAGATCATAGGGTTTAGGATCACAGGATGAACTCCCAAGCAGGCTACCTCCAAGGTCAGGCAAGGTCAGACCCATCACCCTCAGAAGGAGTAAAGAAGTCAGATCTCTTGTGCCAGAGCTGCCAAAGACTCAGGTTTGGGAATTTAGTCTAAACTAAAACCCACTTAATATTTTTTATTTGTGATCAAAGAATTTAATTAGAATAGATGATGTCTAGACAGAATCTGCCCTTGCCAATGCATATTCATCTTGTAATTTTTTTCTTAAAAATATAATATACAGTCTTGACCTGTTCTGGTTGAGTGTCTAAATGACTGCTACACAATCATAGGTATAGCAGACAGACCCTTTGCTTGTTGCTATGTGAATATATAACCATTCTTTCTCAACTCTCCTCTCACCTAAACTAGGATGTTTTTGTTTAAGGAAATATATAATTAAACACAAAAAGAAAAGACATAACATTTATCTAAGAATAATATTGAGACAATGTTTTTTTGGTTTTACTTTATCCTATATTGTTCAAATTTTCTATAATAGACATATTATTTTTATTATTATAAAAGAGATATAAAAGAAATGATTCACAGATTAATGTTTTGCCTTTCTATATTGCTTTTACATTGTTCTCAAGTTTTTACTATTATAGTATATCATATTAATTATTCTTGAGTTTTTTCAATATGTGCTTTGTCCCTTAAATTAGGTTGTAGATTCCTTGAGATAAAAATATTTTCGGTATGCCACTTCATATTTTCTCCTAGTGTTTACTTATTGTTTTGACATTGCAAAACTATTATGTATCAATTGAAAAAATGCAAACACCTCATTTAAATATTTTGGCTGAAAAGAGCAAATTTTCATATTGGCACATAAAGCTCATTCTGTTCTTGGGAATTTTTCAGTATAGATGCTCATAATGAACATTATAAATGTCTGTCTTTGAACATTTTTATCCTCACCTGAGAATATACTTATTTATTTTAGAGAGAGAGGAGGGGGAGGGGGAGACAGAAACAAACATCCATCAGTTGCTTCCTAAATGTGCCCCAACCAGGGATCAAACCTGCAACTCAGGCATATGCCCTGACTGGAAATTGAACCCACAACCTTTTGGTGTATGGGATGATGCTCCAACGAACTGAGGAACCCAACCAGGGCTGTCTTTGAACATTTTTAAAGCTTGAATATACATGCCCTGATGGCCTTGCTCTCGCATACTATATAAACTCTTAACAAATCTGAGTTACAGCTGAATTTTTCTAATCATTGATCATCTCAATTAAAAATTATTATGGCCAGCATAAGTGAAAATAAGATCTCATTACTGTTCTGAATAAAATGTTTGAAGGTTGGACACTTTTCTATATACTTAATTTCCTTATAAATTTCCTCTTATGAATTGTTTTTTTTTTCCCCAAGTTTGATGTGCAGTTAGTTTGGTCTTGGGTATTTTATACCTGCTTCTCTTAGTTCTTCTGGAAAAACATTTGGCTCTTTGATCCACTTCCTGGCAACCCTGGTCTCAGTCTGTTTTCATTTAGATAAGATGACATTTTAATTTTACTTAGCAAAATATTTGCCATTTCTTCTCTTGCTTTCATACTTATTTCATATATTTACAGTTCTTATGCTTTTCAAGGACAACGCTGTGTTTACTCTAGGATGTTAAAGTGGAAAGCACAATTTATAGTCAAGAAATAAAGTAAAACTAATTGCCTGGAATAAATGGTGAATGCTTAGGTTATGGAAGTGATTAATGTGTTATGCTTTCCCCAGGGCTAATAACGCATCCTTTTCTTCTACTCCAGTTAGTTGAAGTTGAGCCAGTAAAGATTTATTGAAAATGTTAGTGTACCCCAGTACTTTAAAAATGAAAATCTAACTGACTTAAAAAAATTTCTTTTTTCTTTATTGATTTGAGAGAGAGAGAGAGAGAGAGAGAGAGAGAGAGAGAGGAAGGGAGAGGGAGAGAGAGATAGAAACATCGATGAGAGAGAACATAGATTGGCCACCTCCTGCATGGCCCTCACTGGGGACTTGGCCCACAGCCTGGGTATGTGCCCTGGCTGGGAATCGAACTAGCAACCTCTTGGTGCATGAGTCGATGCTCAACCAGTGAACCATACCGGCCAGGCTCTAACTGACTTTTTGTCAAGCGTTGTGCTGAAAGCTTACACAGACAATATTCTTTAATTTGTACACAATCCTCTACTGTCACTCTTACTACTTCTGTACTATAGATGAGGAAACTGAGGCCTCTAAATAACTTGTCCAAACTCTGTCAATTAGTAAGAGAGCCAGGGTTGAATGCCAGGTAGTGTGACTCCTGGTACTAGTAGCCATTCTGCAAAACTGCCTTCTGGTTGCCTCCAGATGTCACGTGCGCTGTCACTGCCTATGTCCCCACGTCGCTCTGTGCAACACCTGCCGGGGTTTGTATTAAGTTGTAACACCTACGTACCCTCTCTACCTCTGTGTTCCCAAGGAACTGTGAGATGGCTGGGGGTAGCCCTTTACACTGCCAAGGAACTGACTCGCTGACATTGCCTCCATTTGTCTCAGAAAAGGCAGTTAGTCCTTACCTTGCAGGCGGCGAATCTCCCAATTTTGCAGACTCAAAGGTGCAGTCACCAAGAATATGATTGAATTTCCCAGTCACACTCCTGGTGATGAGATGTACAAAGCAGCCATTGGGCTGTTTCAGTCAGTGTGAGTGGCCATCAACCTGATGAAAAAGGGGACTGGAAACTGGAATCTGTGGTCCTCGGATCCTCTGGTTCACGAGGTCTGCATAGTGCATGTCCCTTTACTGAGAGGCCCCGGGGGTTGCTTTGTGCATCTGTCAGTGACTGCCGAAGCTGATGTAAGCTCCTGTCATGTAACAAAAAGAAAAGAGAGTTAGACTGTATTCTTTTAAATCTCTCTCTCTTTTTTTAACTCACAGTACAAAGAAACTAGATGATCAAGCATAAAATTGGTTTCTTGGTTTCCTTTGAAGAAAAGGCTATTGACTAATTTTCACACCAAAACAAATGCTCTAACAAAACAAACATACCAACAAATAAAATATCTATAATGCATTTTAAAAATAAACTTTATATGTTCATTGATAAAATGATCTCTTTGTGTGTGTGTGTGTGTGTGTGCGTGTACATGTGTGTGTGTGTTTTGTGCTTTGACTCACCATGCAAAGTAAAGTCATATAGTGGGAGTGAATACAGAGTTCTAATTTCTGCTATGAAAATGACTAATTTTCTAATTTGAGAATGCTATATAATTACTTGGAACCTCATTTTCTCTATTTGCTAAAGTAGAAATAATGCTATCGGTCACAAAAAGGTTGTACATACTATTTTTTGATTGAGAAAGACAAAGCATATGAACACCAGCCTGTAGCCAGGTTTTAATAGACACTAGTTAATTTCGTTCATTGAACAGCATTTCCTGAGTTGCCAGCACGCAGTTGTCCTAGGAAATTCAGTGAGGGGAGCTGGTGGTTTCACCGCTGAACTGCTAAGCCCTTCATCCTCATCCCAGATCCAGGCTCTTAGTTCTGTTTCAGATTTAACTTTCCTTGAGAGACAAGGATCTACACAGAGGGTCAGTCCAGCGTGATCAGATTCTCATCCTGACTCAGTCCATTTCTCAGAGGAACCCACGTCTCTGGACCTACTCATCTGGTTTGTGGGACTGTCAATAAGAATAGCATATCTCAGAGTAGTAATTTATATATTAATTCCAACCATAGAGAGCAAATGTTGATCTCTCTGTCGCAATTAACTTTCCCCCCAAGACCCTGGTCTTTGCTGGGCATCTGTCTAGTCACCTTAGACACAAAATTGTGTGTTGGTCTCCATAACAATGGAAGCAAGTTGGCAAACTCTCCATTGACTCAATTAACATGTTCTTATTAAACACTCAAAGCTCCCAGTACACTGTAAATTCACAGGTTATTGCTAAGGTGAGCCTTGGGAGTGGGGCTTGGAATCATATTTTATTTGATTGACTTCTGATAGTACAGGTGTTTGAACACTTGAATTAACACTTATGAGCTTCAGGATCCTCATCTGTATAACAAGGAAATGACACCTAACTCACAGAATTTTGATGGAGATACAGGGAATTGTACATGTAGCACTCAGTACAGTTCCTGGAGTATAGAAAGCCCTCGAGAATAGTAGTTATTACGTCATTATCATCATTATCAAATGTCACAACAACCCCCAGCTTACAACCCCTGCTCTGACTCAAAACAAGTAGATTGGGCAGGATATTTTGCATCAGTGAAATCTGCTCTGACAATTAACCCACCTGTTAGGTGGAGAAGGCAACTCCACGTGTGGGGACTGGGGAGTGTGCAAGAGAAATCTGACAGTCATAGTAAAAGAACTTTCACGGCCTTGGTCCCACTCTGGTCTCTGAGATTCATTTCAAAGGGATGTACATGGGGAGGTCAGACACACCGAAAGTCAACATCAATTTCTGAGAGTGAAAAATGTGCACAGTTATTAGTAATAACTACGTAATAGAGACCTTTCTATCCCAGAGATATGTTTTCTCTCTCACACGTGATTTTCCAGATCCATGCATTTATTTACTAAATCAATCTGGACCCTTTATTTTAGAAGTAGTAGAAAACTTGACCCAAATTATTTTGGGCAGAGGAAGAATTTTCATTCACTAAAACGAAAGTCCTCTATGAGCTCTAAATACTTACACCGATTTCTATCCACAATGATTGCAATTAAGTGTTTTACTATCTGTTTTAACCAATTTACTGTTGGGATTGATAGTAAAACAGTTACAATCACTGGATAGTAAAACAGGATGATAGGCCTAGGTTTCATGCCACCAGTAACATCAAATGTATTCAAAGAACTTGCACTAGCGTAGCGCTTCCTCAAAGGGAAATCAGGCTGCCTTGTCAGGAAGAGGGTGACTGTATGTCAGAAAAATTAGGATCACACATATTCTTTATTTTCTGTGCAGAACGTTCCTTCACCCCCCTCTATGTGTTGAATCTACTCATTTCTTCCAGTTCTATCTAAAGTGTTGCTTCCTCTATAGCAGAGATCTTGATTCAAGTCGCATTATCCTGGGACTTAGCTCTCTTCCTCCATTTAATCAAAATGACTCTTGTGCTTCTCATGTGGATTTTATTATAATGTGCTTTTTCTTACTTAGATGTGTTTGAACATGTGTCTCCACTAGCTAAAAGCTCACGAACAGCAGAGACTCTGCCTCATCATCATGGAATGCCTCGAAGCAACCAACACAGCAAACTACACTCAGAGGATATATTGTAAATACTTTCTAAATTAGATTCCAATAGCAAGTCTATGTTCCTAAAGTAATAATTATATTTCAACTGGAAAATTAAACAAAACAAATAGTAAGCTCCAATTCTATTCCTTTGGTAGAAACATCATAATAGATATTACTTTGAAATACTGCAAAGCCTGGTCTCAGACATCGGCAGTGATCTGAATTTACAGATTTGAGCTCATGTGATAGGTACATGAGGAATATCTCTTCAATTACAGAGCCATTCCATGGTACATGGTGATTTTTCTTTTTTTTTTCTTATCCTCACCCGAGGACATTTTTTGTTCAGATAGAGTGGGAGGGAGAGAGAGGAAGAGAGAGAGAGAGAACATCGACGTGAAGGGACACATCAAGTGGCTGCCACCCGCACGACCAACCAGGGCCAGGGACAAACTGCATCTGAGGTACGTGCCCTTAGCGGGAACCGAACCCGGGCCTCTCGGGACCGCAGGCCGACGCTCTAACCGCTGAGCCAAACCGGCCAGGGCTACATGGTGATTTTTCATGTGAAATGAACAGATTCTTAAGTCAAGAAGTAGATGAAAGTCTGGGAAGAGACATGTTAGAATGAAAATAATGTTGCCTTGTAAATGTGTGGGGTCCTAAGAGTTTCTATGTGATTCATAAGCATGAGGGATAATTGGAAATGATATTCTAGCCTAGATGTTTGTGGACCACAGATAATAACAAGAACAAAACAAGTCCAGTCTCCTCATTTGAATTCTCATTTTTTTCTTGTAATATAAACCAATCCACAGTGGAATCAATCCTCATCTATAATAGAGATGGGCAGAGGAGGTTGAATTATCATGTAATTTTCACCATTTTAACTTGTGATTTATTTCCTGGGGGTAAAATGTAGCCCTGAATTGTGGATTATCTATTGATTTTGTGAATTGAATTTTATTAAGACATTCTAAATTGACATGCATTAAATAGACTATATATTTTTTTAATTTTGTGATGGAAACAAAATTATTTTTAAACAATTTATTGTGTATGTTCTATGTTCTTTGCATTGAACTGGATACAAAGTAATGGAATTATCTTTTATCTTGAGGAACATATTTTATCAGCAGATTTAAATTTGCATGTAATACACCTCGGTGGCCCAATTTCCAGTTTCGGTCTTCCAGTTTCAACAAGACACCATGTTCTGCCAGAACTGTCAACTCTCTACCTCGTGCCACAGTCTTGAAAGTACTGGGAGGCAGAAAGCTTGAGGAATTAAGGGGCTGACCCAACGGGCTTCCCTCTGATGAAGAGGGCCATTCTGTGCCACCTGTAGTCCAGGGTCTAAAAATGGTCGCCTCATACATTTTGTCCAGTTTTATATATTTTTATGGTGGGGAGGCTAGTGCAGAACTAGTTTCTACATCATGGGCAGAAACAGAAGTTGTTAAAATTATACATAATTGCATCTATAGGCTGATGGTTATTTCAACATTCACCTTTGAATATAATGTTATCAGAGAGGTTTAATCTTATATTGTTATTTGCAACACTAGTTTTTTCCTCTTTCCTTAGGAATTATCACCAAGATAATAGATTTCATTATTGGTTTGAATATTATATATAGCTTTCTGCATTGTCTTTAAGACATGGATAAAGAGAAAATTCAATATCATTGATGTGATAAAGTAAAAAAAATTAAAAAGAGAGGAAGTTGATCAAATCATTATATGTGAGTGGATTGAAAAGAACAATATGGATACCAATTTATTATAAGATTAATAAATTTCCATGTGCAGTTTTGTCATAAGAAATTAGTATAAATTATGATGACTGTTTTTAAAATACCATGGACATTGAAGAAAATAGAAAGTAGATGATGTGAAACAATAAGATAATTTAGTTTTCAGTTACAGATGAAATATTGAGTATGGAAATATGCACATCATATGGTTTATGATCCATTTTAGAATTTTGTTTATTAGTATAAAAGCAAATATATTATCTCATTAGGGTAGTGATGGAGAACTCTGCTAAAAGCAATAAACTCTGAGGTCCACCCGTGACATGTATGCTGAAGCAGACTCATGAGAGGGGATAATGTTTACCAGGGCAAACGTCTCTGAGAGCAGGGACAGAGGAAGGCGTGGTCACAGATAAGGGCGCCGTGGTCATTTGGATAGGGGTTATTCATAGTTGGTAAATTTCCTTACCAGGTAAACATTCTTAGAAATCTGTGTGTCTCCCAGCAACAATTGTGTATTTCAAACTTCGTCTAGGATGAAAAATAATAAAGAAAAAAATATGGATATCACTTTAAATTAGAGCAGATAGATGCCTGCACCTTTCAGAGAAGGAGGAGTTATACCTTCTAGTTTCTCCCAATCACTAAAATAAATAATATCACACTTAGAAGGCTTACATGATATTTAAATGATCCCATATAAAAGTGCATCTTAAAAAATCACCTTGTGCATGGTCCTAGTTTAATAAATGTTTATTAAATGAATAGTTGCATACAGGTACTATCATGATCTTCTTGTTATAGGTGTGATGGAAACAACAAAACTGTAGCAGCAAGCAACGAGCATCCAGGTCTTGGTTTCTATACTATTCCTTGAACACGTGATGACTGGAGGGTTGCAAAAGACAGGTTTGGGGGTCTCCTAATGTTCCAGTTTTTGGTTTGGCCATGGGTTCAAGTAGTGTGTTTGGTTTCTGAAAATTTATCAAGCTGCATATTTCATTGGTTGCACTTTTTTATGTATGTGTGTATACATATATACATATTCAAAACTATGTTATAAATACCGAAACATTCGAGGATATCTCGAAGAACACTTGCAACAATAAAAAGCAGTAAAACAAAACAATCATAAAAACTAGATTTTAAAAAGGCAAGAATCACTTAATAATGATAAGGAGAAAATGAAAGAAGAATCCCTATGTCAGAAAATCTATGTTTAAGGAATGTATTATTATGAGGTATGAAACTAAGCAATGGGCTTCCTGAGCTCCATGGCCCAAATTGAAGTAGTATATATAGAACAAAAAAAGTTGATGGTTTTATTATTTCAGGTATTAAACCAGTTTTGCGCTCATAGAAATGTAGCATTTGAGTCTTTATGTCAGGGACATTGAAGAACCTAATATGTGATATTGTTAGTGTTTAAAACTCTTATGCCCTGCATGTCATTCTTTTTAAGAAGGCTCTGAAAATAGATGGCAGCTTCTTGGGTACATGCATCCAAGACCCACAGTTAAGAGCGTTTGTGGTGGGCACTCCGTTGTACAGCTTTTGGCCCAGTCTGGGACTTGATAATATATTAATTATCAAAGACACTAGGTGTGACTTTCTAACCAGTTCTGTGCCGAGAAGAAACAAACCCAGGTAAGAGATACATGAGTTGGCTTTGTCTTTAAATGACAAACATTTTTTTACCAAAAACATCGTTATACAACTTTCCTGGTTCTTGGAAAACAAAGCTTGTTTCATGCTGATTTAATGTGATCTAAAACAGAGAAATACCAAATGCTGTGATGTACGGTCAGAACTGTTTCCAAGTGGTGACTTGTTTTACGGGTTTCTCCTGGTCACTTCTTACTCAAAGTTCACATTTATTCATTGCACTCGGGTCTCGGAGCAGGTGATTGACAGGCGCGATGATGCAGGAAGAGAGCACTGCTGTGAGCAGAAGAAAAACCCAAGGAGACTTGGATGCTTCAGCGGTGGGTGTAACAGCCAGGGCAAGATTGGAAAGTCACTCCAGCCGGACAGCAACAGAAAAGGAAAGTTCATGTTTGTAATTGGAGTGGAGGGAACTGGAGGGGTTTAGAAGCGGTCTTAGTTGTGAATGAGGAAGAAGCAGGGGAAATCCACATGTTCAATAAAACTATTAAAAGCCTCGCTGAGTTCCTGATGTCAGGCCTTGCTCAGACCCCCCCACTACATTTTGACCCTTTGAAAGGGTCCCACCTCAATACTGACTCTTCCTTCATGGCAGGTTGGCTTGCACGTTGAAGCCAATGTCTAGTTGTTCAGAAAACCCACTGCTATTCACAATGGATAGGAGCATTCCTGAGGAAGGCGGAGAACAGAATCAATGTATCTCATCTTGCAGAATCAACGTAATTGGGACTCAGAATCTGTCTCTAAGTCAAAGAGCAGGTGGACGGGAGACTTTCTGGGAGGGATTCAGAAGGGATGGCAAATGTGAACTCAATCCAACTTCCCATTTATCCAGCCACCCACCTCATGAGTTCTTGATGTCTGCTCAAACTGCTTTCTAACTGCATTTCAAGTTTCATAATGACATTGCTCCAATGATAAATTTTCTGAGGATGTGAACTTCTGTCATTACACAGCTGTAGAAGTCCTTCCCTCCCTGTGGCTGGGAATAACTCGGAGCCACAGAACCCCCTTGAGAACGTCCAGCAGCTACTCTGTAAATTCTGACTGTGCTCCAGCATCTGGAGGCCTATGAGCCACCGCAGGCCGCCTTGTCTTGCTGTCGTTGAGTCCTACCTGATCTTTAAGTCACATCTCCTCCATGTTCACATCTTTGATCATCTCATCTCACAGGCTGGTTTCTGTCTCATTGGCTATAGAATTAACGAATAATACCACCACACACATCTTAACTTGTATTGAATTGTTATCATTGTAGAGATATTGGAATACTCTGTATGTAAATTTTTCTATGTATATTGAATTCTAGGTGTATTGTATTTCTATTATACTGTACTGTATTGCAGAAGGCCCCGAAATGTGTGTGAAACCGGATGCCCCTCAGGCCGAAGCTCCCAGACAAGCAGATGACCTGCTCCCACACCAAGCCTGGGCCCTTAGATGGGCCGCTTCTGTGCTGGCCCCTGGGTGGGTGAGTTCTGGCGCGCTAGCCCTTTGAGAGCCATTCCTCAGATGGCCACAGTCTGTGGATCTAAATTATGTGGATGCCAGCGCCACTTGTTTTCAAAACTATATGTCTTGGGGGCTTGTCTCGCAGGTGCAGGTCTTAAAAGTTGGGGATGCTGTTGTGGAGTTTGCCCGTCACTCCTCAGGGAGACTCTCTGGGTTTTGAGATCCCTCTAGGCTGTGAATCCCTGGGCTGGGGGTGGGCTCTGTGGTGAGACTGTGTCTCAGCCTCTCCTACCCGTTTTGACGTGGGCGAAGTTGCTCAGCTAGAAGTAGGTTTCTTTCGGGTGTTGTTCGGAATATAGTTGGATTCAGTGTGTCTGTGAGAGGAGGTGAGTTCAGGACTCTCTTATGCCTCCATCGTGACCCTTGAAACATATTTTTCTATATGTGTTTTTCTATTTGACTTTTTTATGAGGTATAATGCCATGATTCGATTTCCTCCATAAAAACATAGGAGGGTGTATCAAAAATGATTAATCTGCATTCAATTTCCAGGCCCCACACCCACAATTGCCTTTTGCTTGTGTGGGTCACAAACCCTGCGAGGCGGGAATGATTACTGCTTTCCTTCTAAAGATGAAGCTGCTGAGGTGCGGAGAGCGATTTTCCTTAAGGTTATAAAGCCAACGATGACGCAGGCCTTCTGAGTCTCAAAGGCTTAGGTCTCCTCCAGTGAGTGACTTTTCCAAGTTTCCTTCCCATCTTTCGGTCAAGCACAGGGGCTGGGTGCATAAAGGTGCTCAAACATGTTTGTGTTTGCACAAATAAGCGCAGACACACGTCACGGTGGAGAGATATGTACCCCTCAGTGCAGGGACACCCACGTGGGAAGTGGGGGGGGTTCTCGCTTTTTTGCCTTCAAAATGTTAGCCGTCTAGTGGAGTCACGTAAATAGATAAAATATAAAATGACTTGTTAAGAAACATCCTGAGCTATTAACAAAGGGTTGTGTAGGTACAAAGGAGGTGATTAATTTGCTCCAGGAGGACCGGGGAAGTCTTCATAACAAGGGTAAACGTTTCTGGGTTCCAAGAGCTGCATCGGAGTTTCCCAGGGGAATAAACAGGGGTGGACGGTACACAGAGGGAGAACGACACGTGCCGACAGCACAGCGCTGTGACAGGACAGGCAGTGAGAACAGTGCCTGCGGGTAGAGACAGGACGCCAAAGTGGGCCTGGCGCCGAGTCCACCGCAGAGGCACGTGCGGCTTCTAGGTGCAGTAATTTCTGTCTCAAGTCCAGGGTGAATCCTCTGCAATCCCGTTCATCAGAGAAGCTATGCAATCCACTTTCGATAATGAAATTTAAAAACTCAGCTGTTTATCAGAGGAGCTATGCAATCTACTTTTTATCATGAAATTTAAGGTGTAAACTTTAAGAGCCACGGCTAACTTAGGCTCCTCTTACACAGCTAAGCCCTATAGTGGGTGCTTTCTCGGTGTCATAAAGTTAATGGACTGAAGTAATCCTGCGAAGCTGATAGCATTATTCTCACTTACTGATGATGGATGAAAAGGGCAAGAGAAGATAGCTAACTCACCTATGGCCGTAGAGCCGGAGGACAGTACATCCCGAATTTTGTTCTAGCGCAACTCTAAAACTTCCTGAGTTTGCTGGTACTGATCAAGAGGGAACACACACATATCACACATATTAGAAGGTATGACGAGGGAGATCATATTCTCCCGGACTAGTCAGCATGACACAAGGGACTAAATGGCCGCAGAATTATTGGGCTTAGTGAGAAAGATGGAATTTGAGGGATATTTCTAAGGTTGGCTCACTCTGGCCATTTTCCAATCCAGCCGCAGAACATTCTTTTTAAAAAATTACATCAAATCACATTGTTCTCCTTCTGCCTCTTTATGTAGAATTAAGTTTTTTAAAAAGCCAGGGTGGGAAAAAATAAGTATCTGCCAAATTTTCCAACCCCATTTGTCCATTCCAAGAATATCAATCCTTCTCAGAGTCTCCCAGTGTGATAGATTGTTTCTGACCTCAGGACCTTTGCATATGCTTTTTTGGTTTTGTTTTATTTTTCTGTCTGGATTTAACACTGAGACCCTTTCAATTAGCCAATTTATCCTACATTCTCAGCTTAAATGTCACTTCTTCAGGGAGGCCATTCTTGATCAACAAACAATAAAATCTGGTTAGAATGAAATAGGCCTACTTGTGCAGTCATGAGCTACCTGTCACACAGATTTGCTGGGAACTATATAGACTACAACAAAAGAGAATGAAAAAGGACATTTTGGCTGCAGCCTGAGAAAGAGCCAGTTTTATGAAGGAGGCAGGGGAAGGCTTGCGTGAAGCGAGCGTGTGAAAGGTCATGCAGGGAAGACAGGGGTGTGCAGATGACCGTGGGTGCCGTGAACTGCATACACTCACGGACCAGAGGGAAGGCAGTGTTGCTGGCGGTGCACAGGGCAGCAAGGTGGCGTGGCAGGCAGGACTGTGGTGCAGAAAGGGGCCTTGATGTCTGTGCTGAAAGGTCCCCTTCCTGCCACGGGCTGCAGAAGCTCAACTGACCTTCGTGTGGAGGCGCAGGAGTAAAATTGCTTTCTCTTGGGGAAACTCAGGGTTCAGAGGCGGCCTGTGGCCCCGGCCAATTTTATCGGCCAACAAGTTACCATCCACCCATCCTGATGGGAAATTCAAAGAAGTCTCTCGTAACGTCAGAATATAAAACAGATTAAATCCAAACGTGTCTGAGGCAAAGGTCAGGGATGTGCTGATCAATCTGCCTTCGCTTCCCACACGAAAGAATCCCCGAGACCTGTTCTGTCAAATGCTCCTGTTCACGTCAGTGTTATTCTTGGCTGAAGGAAGGCCTGTGGGGTTTGTGGAAGTCAGCTTTTTCAATATAGAATTTTTCATGCTCCTTATAAAAATGTCACTGAGTTGTTTCAAAAATATTTTTATTGGCACCTAAAGTGCAAAGGACTCTATACAGGTTGATCCTTTAGAACACACCAGGGTCCCTCCCAGGGAAGAACAAATAAAACCCTCAGACCTGAAGCCATAGAATTTGCTTCCTCTCTGAGCTCTGCAAACACATTATTTTACAGCAAACCCGAGACAACTGAAATTGCCCTAGTCTGCCAGGAAATAGTCCATTTTATTATTTATTTACCTATTTATTTTTACTTAAAAATCAGTTTGAAATAGTTTATAAGTTTTACATTGGAATCATTTTGTGTCTTAGGGTGACAGAGTCATCATTTTGCTTCACCCGAAAACATTTTTGTAAGTGGTTGTCCATTCATAGCCTTCAAGTATTTGAGTAACACTATCCATGAAGACACAGAAAATGTTAAGGTCTTGCCCTTTGGGAAGAAGACCAGACATACATCTGTGCTAATCATGGATATTTTTTTCAACTGTAAGAAATTTATAGAGGTATTCATTGTATGTGAGGATACTCCCATCGTATCTGAACTATTTCATAACAACAAACAATAATTTAATGTTAACAGAGAAAGACCTCATGATGCCTCGTTTTCAGAATGAACACTGTTTTAATATTTCCTGCTTTTCTTTTCTGAGGAGCCTACTCAACTTTTTAGCCTTGGGCTGATCTGTCTCTGTACCACTGTGTTTAAGAGTCAATATTATGCGGTTTATCATTAAGTCACTCGGTAGCTATGTCATGTGTGACTCTAGTTTGTAGCTAGAGCCTATCCAGAGAACAGACACCATACCTCAGTCATTTTTCAGCTACTCAGGACACGATGCACACTTAAGAAAAAACAAGATGGAAAGTTCTGGAAGGTATGGAACCTATTTGTCTTTTCCTATCGCATCTTTAATGCCCAGGGTAGCATCTGGCACATAGAGGTGCTCACTGTACCTTTGTACCAATTTTATTACTTGTATAATTTTTTTAACTTAAAAAAATATTAGTTACAGATAGTTTATAAGTATTACATTGGAATCTTTTTGTTTTAGGGTGACAGGTATCATTTTGCTTGACTAATATGCATTTTTGTAAATGGTTGTCCATGCATACCCTTGAAATAATCTTAAATAATCCTATCCATGAAGACACAGAAGAGGAAAGGAATCTGCATAGTTTCAAAGTAACTTTCTCTCTCTCTTTCTCTCTCTCTCTCTCTCTCTCTCTCTCTCACACACACACACACACACACACTCACACTACTTATAAAGAGAAGAGTTACCTTTGCAGCGAAGAAACATGACTGAACTACTGAATCAGCATCATAAAATGAACATTATCAGTAATGGGACAAATTGAAATCATTTAGATGACGAAAGAAGAAAACAGAACCAAACATGCATCTAATCTAATCGTGAGCTAAGAGCAGACACAGCCATGAGGAACATTCTGCAAAGGATCTGGCCAGCAATCTTCAAAAGTCTCAAGTATGAAGAAGTCAAGGAAAGACTCCAAAGCTGAAGGGGACTAAGAGGCATGACAACGAAATACAACCAATGATTCTGAACTGGATCATTTTGCTATAAAGTCATCTTGGGACAATTGGTATTTGAGGACTGTATGGCAGGAATGTATCAATGTCAATTTCTGGCTTTATGATGATCATTGTATTGTGTTTATGTAGAAGAATGTTTTTGTTTACAGGAATAACATGGAAGATTTGTAAGGACATCAGGTCAGCAACTTACTCGTTAGGGGTTCAGGACAGTTACTTTATGGCTATAGAGAATATTTTGAAATGGCCAGAGGCTCTTATATAACCGAAAGTCTATTAACAGCTCTGTCTTTTTATCTGTTTCTCTTTCTTATTCCTGTCTTTCTCCTCCTGTCTCTCTCTTTGGAGCTGGCAAACAGGCAAATCTCTGTTCAGATATCAGCTCTGCCACTTCCAAGTTGTGTGACTTGAATAAGAATATAATCTGTCCAAACCTTAATATTTTAACCTATAGACTGAAGATCATAATCGATGAACAGGGATTATTAGCACAGTCTCTCGTGCATGTTAATCAGTCAGTAAAAGTCAAGTTGTCTTCCTGTTTTCAACCATTTTTAATATTCAGTTTTTTTTATATATCATCTATATCTGCATGCATTTTAATTACATATATTTATAAATGATTTTTAAAACACTTTAGATTGCTTGCAAATGTGTTGCTGTTGTGTATGGCATTACAGTGGGCATGTCTGGGTCTTTCTCTTTCTCTTTTCACTTGTTCACTTGTTCCCTTAGGGTATGATCCTAGAACGAACTGGACCTTCTAGGTGAAAGACATGTTAGCCTATTTAAAATAGGAGCTAACAGCCCTGGCCAGTTTGGCTCAGCGGTTAGAGCGTCGACCTGCGGTCCCGAGAGGCCCGGGTTCGGTTCCCGCTAAGGGCACGTACCTCGGTTGCAGTTTGTCCCCGGCCCTGGTTGGTCGTGCGGGTGGCAGCCACTCGATGTGTCCCTTTCACATCGATGTTTCTCTCTCTCTCTCTGTTCCTGTCTCTCCCTCCCACTCTACCTGAACAAAAAAGGAAAAATGTCCTTGGGTGAGGATAAAAAAATAAAAATAAAAAAATAAAATAAAATAGGAGCTAACAAAATTTTTCTGTATGGAGACAGATCTTTTAGGCTTTTCCTGCCGTAGAGTCTTTGTCACAACCGCTCAGCTGTGACCGTCACACAAGAGCAGTGTTAAACCAGTGAGTGTGATATGGTCCTCCAGAACATTATTGACAAAAACAAGGTTGGGCTGTATTTGCTCTTTACTAAAATCGTGAAAGAAACGACTCCGCTAGTATTTTTAATTTCAAAATGCTGAGAATCAGGACAAAATCAACTTTCATGCTACTAAAGCCTGGATATAGATTCTACAGCGTGGCGGGGAGATGTCAGTGGCCACACATGGAAGCAGATTTGCTCTCTAGTCTGGCCCCATGGCTCCTGTCAACTGAGGGCCACCATCAATGTCACTCCTGACCCCACGGACCCTCAGGTCAAGAAGAGGTTGGAAAAACATTGTAATGGTATTTCCCTGTCTAGTCCAGGAGGGTAATCAGCTTACAATGGATTCCATGCATCATTCTGAAGGAGGAAAGAGGAGCCCGTGGATGAGAGGGGCTGCTAGTGTGACTGTGACAAAGGGGGCTGGGGACTATGTTTAGCTGCTTTCAGAAGCGGCAGGATTCAAGTCCCCAGTTTCTTTAAGGCTCAGCCTTGCTGCAAATCTTTCGCTTATACTTTCTCGTATATTTAAATGAGCCATCTGGTAATTACCTGCCTCATTTTGTCTTACGATGGTTTGTATTTCCCCAGCTGACATCGAGGCTTTGTGGGAGTCTGGGCACTTTTCTGATCTCAGGCTGCTGGGTATGGAGGTGGGATCTATGCAGCCGTGTGCCTGCTGCAGCTTGGACTGGCAGTGCTGTGGGCAGAAGGTCAAAGGTTGCTGACAAGTGGACTTCCCAGGACAGACCAGGCTGAGCTAACATTCCCTATCTTACAATGTCTGTTGTTGGGGAGACAGATGGAATTCATACACAAATCCGTCTTGAAAAACCCAAATCTGGACAGATAACCTATATAATTTCAGAGATATTATAATGTGAGGAGCACTGGATTGGAATGAAGTAATCTAAGTTGTAGACCCAGCTCTTCTGTGGCATAATTAGGAGGCACTGGATAAGTCTCGGGGCCCAAGTTTCCGAGAGAAGAGCAATACCTTGAAAACCAGTTGCATTTCTTCCTCTAAAATATGGGCCTAAGTTTCCTCCCATCTGAAATGAGGGGGTTGGTCTTAAAAAAATGATGTGTGATTTTATGTCAAAAAATTCATGGGTACCTTCTCAGATTCGAAATTACCCCAAGATACATCTCAGTCTCTAAAGGTGAGTGTCAATAGAGGAAAGACATTTAGTTTAAATACTGTTTTCAGTCATTGGGATAAAACACTAAAATCTTAACTACAGAACACCTACTTTACGAAAATTAACTAATACCAACCTTTAATAGAAATCATGTTGAATTCTCCGGGCTTTGCTTTTCGCATCCATTTGGATGCTAGTACTCAAATCTCCTTTTTGGATGCTACACATGTGACCTACAAAGTCTAAGACCACAGGGGTTTAGAATGCTCCTGTGCCAAGCTGCCATGAAAATCCTAAACTGTGTTTCAAAGTAAACTTAAACGCTGAATCTTGTGTTCATTTAGTCAGGGCATAGCCATGAGATGTGGAGAAGAAGTGAACTATCATGTCACTATTCACTTTGCCTTTGGTTGGATCTCACTAGCTCATGCTCTCTGATTCCTTCAGGGTCATTTCCAGTTCCTAGCTATGTGCAACACTGTGTCATAGACAAGCCTTTGTTGGAATCCTCCTAGGTCTTTCTTATTCAGAATCTCTCTCTTTTCCTTAGTATCCTCACTTCCCCAGTACACACGCCTCAGTTATATGTTTACGATCCGTCCTACAGACTGTTGGAACCTGAAAAATAAAGCTAGTTCCTTGCACCATTTAAACCAAAACAGGTTCTTGAAATTTTTTCTCTCTTTTTTTCTCATTATTATGTTTTCAACATAGTTGATCGACACCCAGTTCTTTCTCTTTGCTAAAAGTCCATGATATAAAGACTGAAAATGACAGACTGCACGGAGTTCTCAGGACTCCTTGATTTCAGGACATAACGTTGCTATCTAATTCATGCAATGGTTACCAAAGGAAAGCATCAATCGATGACAGGGGATGGGAGGGACTCTGAAATAGAAATGCAGTTGAGTCTTTTCCACTTTCTTCCTTCAGACATGGTTAGGTGAATAAATGACACAGGGAACAGTAGCAGCCATTTTGTGATCATGAGGATTATGGCCAACGTACTGAAGATGCTGGGTGGTAAGATGGGTAAAAGATGATCCCAAATAACCAAATTTAGAACCCTCTGGATCTTCTGGTTGAAATGATAAAAGCACTGATCTTAAGACACTTTTAACTGATGATTTTGTGAGTTCCAGCTAAAAGCTTTTTGATACATTATGTAAATCCAAAACACCAACTTGCATAAACTTTTTCATTTCTTTCGTCTGATTTAACATTTCTTGTTTCATGATCCTGAAATAAGTGTTGTTTCAGAAGGACGCTAGGTGGCAATACATGTTCCATAATTTATGGCAGGGGAAAGGAATGGAAATTTAAGATTGAACTGTCGAAAGGACAAGACACTCAAGTTAACTGTGAAAATATGTCAGTTTTATTTACTCTGTAGCTCTGTGAAATTACTCTTGTAATTAAGTAGAAATAAAACAAGGGAAATATTTGAATACTAGGTGTTATTGGACAGGAAACTCTGCTGCCCTGCCCAGGTTAAGAAAGAATGTCCTGTCTCGGAAGTTTTTGTGCAGACAAAGGCTAGCAGCATGCAAATCTCATCTACCCCTTATTTATGTAAGGAAGCTATTATGTCTATGACACAGATGGTAATCCAGGTGGGCCATGTGGAAAGTAAATATGTCTTAATCTAGCAAGAATTACATTTTCTTTTGGGTCTGGAGAAAAATAATTTAAGAAATATTAACCATCTGTTCAAATTTATAGCCTTCAGCTTGTGACCAAATATCATCCTTTAGTTAATTTATTTTCATTTCTTAGAGATAGTCTTAAAGATTGCAGTTTTCATTCTTGATAGGAATTTGCATGTGAGTCTATCTTTGTGCCTTAATACATTAGTAAAACACTATTATATAAAATACAACTTCTGTCTGGCTGGTGTGGCTCAGTGGTTGAGTGCTGACCTATGTACCAAGAGGCTGCTGGTTCGATTCCCGGTCAGGACACATGCCCAGGTTAGGTTGTGGGCCTGATTCCTGGTGGGGAGCATGCAGGAGGTGGCCAATTGATGTTCTCTCTCATAGATCTTTCTATCTCTCTCTCCCTCTCTCTCTAATAATTAATAAAGAAAAAAAATTACACCCTGGCCGGTTTGTCTCAGCGGTTGGAGCGTCGGCCTATGGTCCAGAGATACCTGGGTTTGGTTCCCGCTAAGGGCACGTACCTCGGATGCAGTTTGTCCCCAGCCCTGGATGGGTCATGCAGGTGGCAGCCACTCGATATGTCCCTTTCACATCGATGTTTCTCTCTCTCTCTCTCTCCCTCCCACTCTATCTGAACAAAAAATGGAAGAATATCCTTGAGTGAGCATTAAAAAAAAAGAAAAGAAATAAAATTAAAAATAAAATACACCTTCCTCCAAATAATAAGCTGCTGTTTGAGGTATCTGTTATTTATTTATTTATTTGTTTGTTTGTTTATTTATTTTTTAAACATTTTTTTTTCTTTATTGATTTTAGAGAGAAAGGAAAGGATAGGGAGAGAGAGAGAGAAACATCGATGAGAGAGAACATCGATTGGCTGCCTCCAGCATGCCCCCCACTAGGGATCAGGCCCACAACCGGGGCATGTGCCCTGAGCGGGAATTGAACCGGTGACCTCTTGGTACATGGGTCGATGCTCAACCACTGAGCCACACTGGCCAGGCAGTATCTGTTATTTATAAATGGTACATCAAAGGTCATGTTATTATCAGAAGATTTTTTTTGTATGTGAGTTTATGGGACAATTAACATCTATGTATTTATATTCAGAATTTGCTTCCTACTCCAATCACTCTCTGGGCCCATCTGTGAATTCTCTATGGTTTTAGTGAATCTTTTCAGACACATTGTTGTATATCAATAGAATGATAATATTTTTAACCCAACTGGCAATCTATTTTAGTAAAATGAGAACAGGGACTTGAGAAATGGAATGGAAACCTGGTTGGTGGGTCATTTGCTATTGCGCCCCCTGGCTGGGCGGCTGCTTCGTTCCTTCTTGCCATTGCTTTGTTTCATTGCACATCCAGTTGGAAAATAAACAGCTTTTCCCAAAATGTCTTCCTCCTCAATTAATGAGAAATTAATTTGCTTTAAATATTATGACAACACTAGAGGATCTTTACCTCAAATAGTTTTAGAATAACAATGTTCAAAGTCATAGAATAAGTGTGTCTTTATACATAGTTTAGAGGAAGAAATGCAACTGGTTTTCATGGTATTACTCTTCTCTCTGATACAAAAATGTAACTTCTTTTTTCAAAATAGTATATTCTCATTCTCTCATTAAGAGATTGTGGGAGAGCAAAGCCAGATGCTCAAATTATTTGGCAGTTTGTATGTTCTCCCCAGGAAGATTTATGAAAGGCAACGTGTCAGTATAAGACATTTCATTTGAGTGTATTCTGAAAAGGATCAGTCTTGGATGGAGGCATATTTATATTTTTCATCAGAAATTGAATAATTGGATTCGTTTCTGAGATTCAGATTATTGAATGTTTTTTTGTTGTTTGTTTGTTTTTTTTACAGGAAGTTGATCAAAAACATTCAATTCAATGAATATTCAATAGGAATGTACGTTCATCCCTATACCCAACTCAATAAACAGATCAGTAACAGAACTGAAATCAGATAGCATTTCTCATGCAGGGATATAAATAGCTAAATTTTTGTGGGAGCCTAACACTAGGCACCAGGAGCCTGAAGAAAACGATCTGCCATCGTCGCAAAATTTTAAGATAATTGTTTGCCCATTTACATGGGTGAACATGAAGTCCACGAAGTTAAGTAACTTGCTGATAATGTAATTTGTCTTATTTCACACAGACGGGTTAATTCTCCAAATACATTGCATATACACACACAACACACACATACACACAGTACAAGAAAGACTGGTATTTGTGATGAAGAACTATGTTTTCCCAATCCATGGTAGACCAATAATCTATCTTTGGAGAACTAGACAGTGTGTACAGTATTGTCTAGAACATATCAGATGCTTAGAAAACATTTGGCAAAGGACTGAACAGATGCAGTGGTGTTGCATCAGGCTTTTCTTTGTAGCGATGTCAATTATTAACACTGTAGAAAACGATATGTCAGTATTTCGAGATCATGTTAATAATGTCATTGGTCGAGATGCTTCAATCTGTTGAGCTTTGGGAGGAAGAAATAATCTTCTATTTTCTCATTTCTGGCAGAGATTAAAATTATTCCCAAAGATAAGTTCAACTTTGGATGCAACTTGCAAACAAAACTCACCATAAAATCCTTTAATAGAAATCGTTACTCTCTATTCCTCAAAAAAGATTTGTGTAAAGACACAGCAATGCTTCCCTGTCGGTCTGCTTTTAGAATATTTATTTTACCAAGCCATAGTAAGAAAAAAAAAAAAAAAGCCTGCCTAATGGAACAATGCAATAAATAATATCACTTGTAGTTTGGAAAAATGGGAAACACAAAACAAAGCATGAGCTATAGAATGATTCTAGTCAGACATTTCTGCCTAGTTGGGGAAAAAAAATAGTGTCAGAAAATATTCAGCTCATTTTTGACAAAATATTAATCTAGTGTCTCTTTATAAAATTGTTAATATTTGTTGCAGAAAATTAGTATTTGTGATTTCTCTATTCAGCACCGTGTTTGAAGAAGAAAATTGCCTCCCTTCAGAATGTGGATGTTTGCATTAGACTGCTGGTCATGCACACAGAATATTATATTTCACTGTACGACTAATAGGTTTTTATATATGAACTACATGAAAAAAAAAATGTGTTTTAAAAATAACAACATTTTTTTTTTCTTTTTCCTTTATAATTACCAAGTAATCAGTTTTCCTTGCTGGGTGAATCAAAATAAATAAGCTAATGTTTAATTCCTTTTGCATCATCATTAATAACCACTCTGTCTTGAATGTAAACCATGTTTAAGGAATGCGTGGGTTGGGGATTGGAGAGAGGAGGAAGTCCCGCCCTCCATGGCACTACCTCATGCTGCCAGAGCCTTACAGGTGCAGCTCATTCTACGTGCCTGGCAGGGGAGGAGCCCCTGGTCTTTGCTTTGGAGAACTGCAGTTTGTCCCCTGTGCCAGATTCTGGGCTCATCTCAGTCCCCAGCTGGAAGAATCTCACCAAATTACTTGATTGTGCTCTTTGTTCTTGAGTACTTAGCTTTATAGTCCCTTAGATGTTTATACAAGTATCTTGCTATCTCCCCCAAGTAATCAGGAGTTTGAATTTTTATTTCTGAGGCCCTTAAAGACTCATGTAAGGAAGCCCATCTGCATTCTTTATCAATGAAAACACAAAGCTTGTAATGGGGGAAGATGTCTAGGTAGGAAGGGGTGATCAGACACTGAAACCCGATTCACGAACACCCCTGCTCAACACTGTTCTCACCCTTCAGGAACTTTCTCCTCTCCTCTCTGCCACTGGGTGAAATTCTGCTCCATGACCAGCCTTTAAAGTTGGAGCCTGATTTAGTTGTCAGGTGTGGCAGAAAGCTTTTCCTTTGGAGTTTCTTTTAGAGATGGGACCGGTACAGCACTAATAAGCCAACCCACAAGACAACGAAGAACGAAAAGGGGAAGTGTATTTTGTCTAGAGTAATTAATTCGTTCTCATTGAAACCGATGAACAGAAATTTTCTGCGTAAGAGAAAAATCACCTTAATGTCAAAGAGTAAGTTAAAACACCTTAAAGATGATATTGGTCAGGATCCTCTTTGTTTGCAAGAAACAGAATTCTTCACTGTTTTTAAAGTGGCTTGCATATGTAAAATATTCTTTTTCTCAAACAAAGGATTCCAGATGTCCGCAGTGCAAGGCTGGAACAGCTTCTTAATGATCCCTTCGCAGAGGCCAGGTGTCAGGAGGCCCTGGTTTGAGGGTGTGGTTGGTTGAGAGCCAAAGGTTTGACCTAAAGCCATAGTCAGCCTGCTCAGTGTGTCTGAGAATCTGGAAGGTGGCTTAGAAAAGCATAGTAAATAGCACTGAGGCTGGGCTTCAAGGGAGACAGTAAGAGGTGCTTAAAAACAGCAAAGGCTGTCCTGGCTGGTTTTGCTCAGTGCTTAGAGCATGGGCCCTCGGAATGAAGGTCATGGATTCAAATCCCAGTCAAGGGCGTGTACCTGAGTTTCAGGTTCATCCCCAGCCTGGTCCAGGAGGCAACCAATTGATGTGATGTTTCTCTCCCCCTCCCCACCTTACATTCTATCTAAAAGTCAGTGGGAAAATACTCAGGTGAAGATTAATAAACAAAAAAAAGAGTAAAGGCTTTGGTATCAGTGTGACCAAGGGTCAAATCCTGACTCTTGAACAAATGACCTAAACTCTCTGAGTCTCAGTTTCTTCATATCTTTCTAGAAATCACATGGGAGAATAAATGATACCTCCTGCAGAATGTCTAAGAGGACCTAACGATTTGAGAAACTGTACAAAGTGCCTGGCACAGAGTACCTGATCACAACTGTTCTAAAATACCCAAACTATAAAAATGAAGCTCATGGTTGGGATGTATTGTAAAAATAATAAGGCCTGACAGGTGTGATTTTTATTCCTGTGTTTAATTGCTCCACACAGTTTTCCCAGCACTGGGCGAGGAAATCAGTTGTTTGGCGAACACATGCTAGAGAGTCACCCTTCTTGCTGTGAAAGGTACCAGCATGAAGACTTTCTACAAACACCATCATTTTTTGAAGTGTTAAATTATTCATTAAGTAATATTTTCTTGATGGAGTATGCATGTTATTTCCTTTATCTCATTTCTATCCATAAATTTAATTATTGGGTCTAATTATAATCACTTTATAATTACTGTATTTAGGCATTAATTATATCACATCAAACCATTAACAATATTATTCAGCATAAAACTAATCAAATCATGAACACACATAGCCCAAGGCTTACCTGTAGTATCTTATTTCTTTCCTCTGTTTTTTGTTTTTAATTTCTTTCTAACACATTTGAAAAGGCTTCTTTCTCTTCTCCTTCTTCTTCTTCTCCTTCTTCTTCTCCTTGTTCTTGTTCTTTCTTTCTCTTCTCCTTCTCCTCCATGCAGACAACTTAATTTATTTTTGTTAATCCTCACCCAAGGATATTTTCCCATTGATTTTTAGAGAGAGTGGGAAGTATCGAGAGAGAAAGAGAGAGAGAAACAGCAATGTGAAAGATACATCAATTAGTTGCCTCCTGCAAGACTGGGATGGGGATCAAACCTGCAACCCAGGTACCTGACCTTGACCAGAATTAAACCCTTGACCCTTGACCCTTGATTCCTTGGTCTGAGGGACAATGCTCCCACTGAGCCAAACCAGCCAAGGCTTAAAAGGCTTCTTGATGACTTAGTTGTTTTTCAGTCCCGTTTTCTTAGAAGCATACAAACCCCTCAATGTCTTATGGAGCCTTAGTTCCAAGAAGCAGCTTTCTCCTCGCTACCAACAACCTGAGCTCACCATTTATTAATCTTTTCAGAAAAGGTGCATCAAAGTTGTTAGATGTTCCCTAGGACTGAATTCTTGCTACATGTCTGTAATTCCACATACAAATTTACTGTCTAAGACTGGATTGAGGACATTTGGGATATTTGAAAATCCCTCATTTCCATTCTCTCTCTCTCTCTCTCTCTCTCTCTCTCTCTCTCTCCCTTCCTTTACTCTATATTCATTTTCTTATTACTTTTACTTTGTTCCATAAAATCCTTTTCACATTAGTTACATAACATTAAATAGTGTTGATGCTGTTGGTAATCAGAGTAATCGAATGTTTTATAACTTTAATTTCATAAATAATATTCATCAAGTTTCTTTTAGTTGAAATGCTCAGTGGCGATTTCTTCTGCAGGATAAACAGTACAAGTTGCTTCAAACCTTTTCTAGGGAACATTTGTAAACATTTCAAACTAAGGACACTCCCATTGTGAATTATTTTTTTAAAACATAAAATTATGTTCCTACATGCTTATGGTGATTCTAATGCATTTAACTCTAATGAAAAGAACTCTTCAATCAATTTCAGTGATCATATTGAACTGCAATCTTTATTACTGTTTCTTCAGAACAATATGCATGTCTTCAGACACATCTATGTGCAAAGGAGACTTTTATTTCCATGGGGCTTTTTGAGACAGATGAGATTTTGTGATCCGATGATAACTTTTAACTACATTTTAACTTGAATGTCATTTTAAGCATAACTTTAAAATACCTCCCCATTAACTAAGTAAAATGTTTTAATTTTTAAAGTAATGCACATTATAAAAAGGCATCCAAAATGCTCTTGGGCGGATCATTAAACGTTCTACTTATATAATTTTAAACCTATCTAATTACACTTTAATTTTATAGGGTTTTAAAGTAGTTGGGTACAGGATGTAATTGCAAATTGTCTGGGTCTTGTTTTCTAGCCCTTTAACAAAGGATTACGGAAGTAAAAGGAATTTACAAAATGCAGAGAACTTCAAAAAGCCCCCTAATAAGGAGCCAGGGATTCAATCTGCTGAAGGCTAAGAAAGGGAGACATTGTAACCAAATGCAAGTAACTAGGGCTGGGCTGGAGAGGAGCATGAAAAGCTAATTTGCAGCCAGTACATTGGATGATTTCTTCTAAAATAACGTCCTCATATGTTGCATATTCTTGGCAAATCATCCCTTACAATGACTTTATTTTGAAGAATGTCTGGTATGCCACTGAAGGGGAAGAAATCATTTGTTGTTACGAGTGGAAAAGAATGGATCATCAGATTTCTGGGCATATATTACCTCAAGAATAAAGTTCCCTGATGCTCTCCCAAAGGCCGTGCAGTGAGGATGTGGCCAACACTTCCAAGGACACACGTGTCTTCTTTGGACACATCTCAGGCGAAGAATGGGTCCCTCTCTCAGGTGTCTCCATACGGCATCATTCAATGTTCATTATGTATCACCAGGAAAAGCAACAGAAAAATTAACTGCAGGAAAATAAATGACAACTAATGGAAACTGACCTGAAATGTGCTGAGTTTATGGTAGGTCCAGAGAGAAAACAAACAGAATCAGATTAATAATGACACCTAACACGTGCACCGCACTGAAGAGCCAGATGGTGTTCTCAGTAATGTTCTTTACTTCCCCCTACCTGTGGAATAGTTCTGTTCTTTCATCGTGTACTCATGGTATAAATGAGAAAACCGAGGCCCAGAGATGTTATAAGACTTTCTCACAACTGCACACGTAGTAAATTGCAAAGTTAAGGTTTCAGTGCAAACAGATTTTGAACTATTAATCTTCTGTGTTGTAATTGTGATAGAGGAAGTAAGCCGCTATGTTAGAAAAAGCAAGCACCCAGGAGATAACCAGACCCTTTTGCTTCCCAGCAGATAACCAGACCTTTTTCGCTTCCTGCTTCTGTAAGCTGCTTACAGCTCACATCTAAAGAATGTCCACCCAGCCCACTATAAAGCTAGGCACGCCCTACAGCGGGGCCCAGAATTTGGAGACTGCCTCCTCTGGGTCCGCATGCGTGAATAAAGGAACCTCTTCACTTCCTCCGGTGTTGGGTCTGAGTCTTTTCCTTTTCCGTAACAATTGGTTATGTGCTGGGTTGCAAGTAAATTGTTACAATTATAGTTCCAATTTAATTCAGAGGTATGTATTTCCTATTCGTTGTCACATTTTGATACAGATTTCTAGTTATTACACCTCTGATTAAGAAGAAAATAAGAGCTGAATGAACTCCTCATTATGAAGGTCTCAGAACAGATGTTGGCTATGTAGAAGAACGTTTCTCAAATGTCCATAGCAGTAAGAGTATCTAGGGGCCTGGTTAAAAATGCATATTTTGGAGTTTTGACTTCAGAAGTTCTGATTTAGAAAGTCTAGGTTAAAGCCCCCCAGTCAACATTTTTAATGAGCAATTCAAGTTCGGATATAGTTTGGAAATATACTTTTATCAGATACTCTCCCTGACACCAAGACTGCTTAGGTGGCCCACATATTGCCTTCTAAGTGAGAAGGCAAGGCAGATACACCCCCCCCCCCCCCCACACAGGACACAGCCATTCCCTTATCTCCCAGTGCAAAGACCCCGGTCCCTGGCTCTTGTGAGGAGGCAAGCCAGGTGCAGCCCCTTAGGCAGTGCAACAACCCCACCTTTGGCTTTTGCATTGTAATTCCTGAACATCAGCCAACACCTAAAGTACCATGGAACTAGAAGGCACCCAAATGCCCAGAGGGTTTATCATGTATAAAAGGTGGCTGGAACCCTGGCTCAGGAGGGACTCAGCCTTTGGAGGTGACTTTGCTGGGACAGCACCGGTGCACTTGTCTTTTCCCTCCCACTGAAATTCTGCCACAACAAAAGAACCTCCCACTTAATTTATAAGAGCACTTTTGACACTGTATAGTCATTGCTCATTTACTCATTATTTTCTTCTTTTGGACTCAGGTCTTGAAGGGCAAGGATTGCATTACTCCACTGAGGGCATCTCAAATTCCTATTGTTGACCTTCCACGCAGTAAGTGCTCACTAACTATGTGTAGAAGGAATGAACTGTAGGATGAGTGAAGGAATGAATGATTATGTGATGGTTGTAGAGTATGCAAAACAATGAATCATTTTCAGGTAACTGTGTTCTATATGCCTAATTGTCTCATTTAGTTGACTGTGTATAAAAAAAAGATAAAATGTTTGTTTCAGGGATCTAGTCTACATAACATACTATCCCAACACTTATTGGCTAATGTTTCTCTTCCCTTAGATCTCTGCCCATATTGTGCCATTTTAGCCTTTCAAATTCAATTTCTGGGATATTATTCCACTTTATAGTTACCCAGAAAAATGTTCATTGACTGAACTTTAGCATTCATGGAAAATGGATACATTTCTTTGGCAATGTCTTTGGAAGAGTCAAAGTTCCAGAATGCACTGTTGCTTGCTGTGTTTCTTGGACAGGAGACAGAGCCTTGGACTTTTGCATTAATGTCTTCTGCCCTCGCAAAGACTTTGATCAATGACAAGTCCACATCATTCATTTTAACAAGTATTTAATGGTATGCTGGTATGATTTTAAATACCAGAGCAGAGCAGTTTAGAATATAGAGTGCTTCTTTTATAGCATTCTCCCATGCTTTACCCCCACTTTACTCTCGAAATAACCATTTGAGCTAGACATAACACTTGGCATTATTCTTATTTCCTTTAAAACACTAAGCCTCAGAAATAGAGTGGTTGCCCAAGGTTGAACACCTGTCGAGTGACTCAGTTGGTACTGGGGCCCATTTCATAAAATTTGAAAGAGAATACTATCTAGACTTTCTCAAAAATCGCACCCAATTAAATTGACATTTACTGAGTCGACCCCAGGGATGGGTAGTGAGCTAGAAACTGGGGATTCGAAGATGAGTAAGCAATTCTGCTCATCATCAAGTAGCTCACGGATTATTACAGGAAATAGACTTGTAAACAAGTATGTTAAAATCAACATGGTAAGTGATATCATAAAGGCAAGAGAGACACTTCGATTGGTTGCCTCCCGCACAACCTCAGCCAGGGCTGGGAATTGAACTGCAACTGAGGTACGTGTCCTTGACTGGAATCGAACCCACGACTCTGGTCTGAGGGCCAACACTCTAGCTGCTGAGCCAAACCAGCCAGGACAGAAACAGTTCTTTTTTTAAGCTCAGTTATGAGCACGAGGAGGATCACTTAAATATGCGTGCCAGTGGGGTGGGGGAAGCAGAGAGCACAGAAACGGAAATGCTCTCAGGAAGAAGGAACAGCAGGGCAGAGGCACAGACAGCATTATAAATACTCAGCTGGATTAGGGCATGGGTTGGTTTGTACATTAGCTCCTGCACACGGAGGGTAAAGAGAGAGCAAGGAAAGAGGCAGCCCTCTCCGGAGCGGTAGGGGGCAGGTTTTAGAAGCAGGGAAGTTACATATGAGGCTTGTCTTACTCAGGTGGCCTCAGGACAAGGAGAACTCTGCACCTACCTGCCAGAATCTTAAAAATTCAAACAGGTTTTAACTGGGTCCAGCCACATACCATTCAGATGGTCTCAACAGCCCATCCTCCTCCCAATGCTGTGGCCTTAATTTTCACTGTGGAAGCAACTGGCAGAATGTACGTTTCAAAGACAGGGAGGGGGAGGAGCCTCCGATTGCCCCGTTCAGCTCGCTGGTCAGCTGGCGGTCAAGTCCTCTTGGTGACCTCCTCCCACAGCAAGTGAGATTTTCAGTGCAACCGGACCAGGGCCAAACTGAACAGGAGGATGTCAGAGAAGATAAATAACTATCTTGGCGATCCTTCTAACCAGTCTCAATTTTCTCTATTTATTAAAAGGGATTCACTGATAATCCTTTAAGAGAGGGGCTGAGACAGAGGACAGCTTGACCTCTATTAATCCTTGCAGCTGATTTGAACCTTAACTGTGTGTGCATCCTATCTGAGCACACACAGTCTTTAGAAGGCAAGTGAGCCACCATGACTTTATAACTCAGTTGCCTTTGGAAGCCTTACCAACCCCAAATAGCTTAAAAAAATACTCTTTTGAACTGCAGGTGGTACTTGGTTTTTTTTTTTTACATTCGAAATATATTTTTGTGCCCTTATAGATTTTTATACCGGAAGCTTCTCAGCTGGTCCATCAAGGGATTCTTCCGGGAGAGGTAGCTGGAGAGGATGGCACAGGGCAGGGACCTATGGCGTTGAATGACAGGTGAAGATGTCTGCACTCAATTATTCCGGCTCTGGGAAACCAGGGGAACATCTAGCAGGGGATGGTGAGGACCAGTTTCCCATTTGGAAGAAGTTGTTTCTGGAGGGGATGTCGCCTTACTTGTTAGACAGGTTAGAGCAGAGAGTTGCTGAAATTGAAGAGATTAGAGAGAAAACTGCTGGGAGAGTGAAAAAGATCTGCTTGGGTGTTGCTATAATGTCTCATCAAGAAACACCTGAATTCAGAGACAATTTCGAGGTGCAATCAACTTCACTTGATGGCCGATTTATTGTGGGGAGAAAAGGAGCATGAGGTTGAGGGTCGCTCCAAGGTTTCTAATGGTGGGAACTGGGTTGCCTGTGATGCATGATCAACATCAGGACACACACACCAAGTAAATGAATGGAGCTGCGGATTGGGGAGGGGATATTGCTCTCTCTGTGGACGTATTAGGTTTGAAGAGCCATTAAAATAGCAAAGCGAATGTGTCCACTCTGTACATTGGGTTCCAGGTTCAGCTTCTGCTGGACGATGTTGGTGATTTGAAATGAAGTCGTTTCTGGAATTGCCCACCGGAGGTTCCTTTTGTGATTAAACATAGGGAAATGCTTGGATTTGATGAGTTTAAAAGGATTGTCCACATTTTGAAAGTTGTTCTGTGTACATCGTGAAGTGAAGCTTAGCTAAGTGACCCAGCCCCGGTTCTCTGAGTGGTCTTTAAGGAAGAAATTTATTTATGAATGACCCAAGGTGTCCTGTGTAACGCTGCCTATGAAGGGTCCAGGGCTCAGTCAGAGACGATGGGGGGCCCTCCCCGCGTGCACAGCCGACGAAAGGAACACTGTCCCAGCGGGAGTGGCAACGACAGCCCACAAGCCAAGAATCACTTTTACATTCATGAGAGGTTGGAAGAAAATAAAAAAAGATAATGCAGATCACGCGTGGCCCACGAAATCTGAAATATTTACTGTCTTGCCCTTTACAGAAAAGGTTTGCTGAGTAGGTCTAGAAACTTGGTCTGTTGATTTAAATGAGGGAATGAATGGATGTAACTGAGATGCTATTTATTTTAGAATTATCATTTGCTTTTCCCCCCAAGTCATGGCTGATATTTGGTGTTTGGAATTCTTGCTTCAGCCTGCATGTTCTAAGTACAGTTGGCCCTTTGCATCCATGGGTTTTACATCTTCAGGTTCAATTAGCCAACGATCAAAAACAGTATTTTTAATCCCCAGTTAGGAGTCTGCAGATGCAGGGATCAACTGCGTGGTTTTAATTTCCATTACCTGCCATCAACCCTTATCTGGAATGTTAAATGGAAAATTCCAGCAATAAACAATTCATACGTTTAAAATTGCACATCATTCTGAATAGCACATTGACATCTCTCCCAGTCCTGCTCTGTGCCGCCCAGGATGTGAACCATGCCTTTGTCCAGCATATCCACACCGTATACCCTAGACACCTGTTAGTCACATAGAAGCTGTCGAGGTGATCAGGTTGACTCTCACGGTGTCACAGTGCTTGTGTTCAAGTCACCCTTATTTTACTTTCTAATGGCCCCAAAGTGCGTGAGTAGTGATGCTGGTGATTCCGATATGCCAAAGAGAAACTATAAAGTGCTAGGAAGCTAGGAACCTAGCCCCCACAGATGAAGGGGTACCATGATATACATATAGTTTTGTTTTGTTTTTATTTTTCTTACAGTGAGGTATAATTTACTTCCTTGTGGCTACCACCCATTGGGCCTTCCTCCGCCTGTTACTAAAATACAGATTGAGGCCACATTATTAATAGCTCTGGGCCCCTTTAATGGCTGCTAAATATACACTCTGTAAATTCTCTAGTCTAGACAGTGTCAACTTTTAAAAAAGTAATCTCATTTTATTTTCTTGCCCAGGACAGAGTTTCCAAAGCCCTTCCCCAGTTTGTTGGCATTTTTTTTTTTTAATGATAGAATATTCTAGTGTGTCTGTGGTGACGAGCTCAGTGCCCCTGCGGTGGTCTGACTGTCCTGAGCCTGGTTGCCTGGCTGACAGTCCTGCAGGGAGAACATGCTGGGAGCAGCATGAGACCAAAGTGCAGAATCAGGGAGCCATCAGGCCTGAGCTGGGGTTCCGGCTGCACGCGTCCCAGCATCTTATCTGTGAACGGGGAAGAATGTGTCTATCTCAAGCGGGGGTTGTGTAGATAAATGTGCTATTTATGAAATCGGAACAGCACAGTGCAGCGCTATTGGCAATGAAATTCAAGCTGGAAAAATGACTAAATGTTTTGCTGATTAGATAATCATCTCTTAATAATCTTAGATCAGTGAAGACGCTAAGCCTTTTCTTCAAATTTCCCTCAACTGTAAGCATCTCCTCTATCAACTTGGATTTCATTTTTTTTTTTTTTTGCCTACGATTTAGCAATTTTCTGTTTATATAGCTTCTAAATCCTTCTTACTTATTTTTGAAAGTTGATATTAGGTCACCTTCTCATCTTCTAGCTCTGGGAACGACTCATTAATTTTGACCTGAGGTTCTTCCTAAGACCATGACCCGGCAGTGTGACCACCGATGATTTCGATGATATGAAGTGAGTGACCACAGGATGTCGTTATTGGGGTCATCATTCCTGCGGCGTAAGAAGGCCAGGTTATTTCCGGGCGCTGGCATTATCTGTAGCCAATCCCCATAAGGCAGCTAAGAGAATTTCAAATGTTCTTGCTTCTGTGCATAAAACAAATGCCTGGAGGACCCGAAAGTAATTTCCTCCCTCGTGGTGTATTATTTTATTTCCTGGATGCTCTAATCTTAGAGTTTTGAGATATTGTTAACTCTGGGGCAGAGTTTCGGATTCAGTAAGATGGCCTTTGATGCCGGATAGGACATACCCAAGACCTCGGGAAAACGTGCTAGCCTGAGACACAGGACGTATAAGTGCTAGACTTGTAAATTAGAATTTGTAAAGGTTTCAGCCTTTTTAAGCACCTAATTAAAAAAATTTCTAGAAAAAAATTTTCAATATATAAAGCATACAGAAACTAAGTTTGCTGAATAAGAATTTAAATTTTTACTCAAATAGGTCTTGCACTTACTAAAGATGTCAAACTCAAAGTTTACTTCCTATTTTGTAACCTTAAAATGAGAATAATAATCTCTGCCTTGTCTATCTCATAGATTAGTTAGTTTATATGAAAACTACAATTAATAAAACATATTACACATACACACTTTTTAGTGTTGATACATCAAAAGAGAAGCACTTACGGTGGTAATGATAGAGCGATAAGTAGTTGGTTTAAAAATATGTGTTCTAGAAATGCAAAGAAAAGATTCTAGATAGTTTATTAAAATATTTTTCTATCCGTTCTTAACTTACCAAATGACTAAGACATTATTTTACTGAGTGATGTAAGTCATATCATGCAATTATCCTAGACAGAAGTGAGGATGCTAACTCCAGATATTGTCTGATACCGTGGATGACAAATGTGTTTCTTTTTGTGAAGTTGGGTGTGGCGAGACAGCTGGGACCAAAGGGTTTTGAAGTTTCCTCATTCCCTAACGGGGGTGGGGTGGGGGTGGGGCTCATGCTAGGTTAGATTTATATAAGTGGCTATAGTTTTTCGCACCACCTCACTTTCAGAGGTGGAGTCTTATTTTCCATTTCTTAAATATGGGCTGACTTGTGACTTGATTTGGCCAACAGGATGTGGTAAAAACAACTTTGTTCTGAGTTCTGAGCCTAGACCTCTAGGGGCTTTGAATGAGTCTGCTCTTGCTCCTGGAACTTTCACCACTACCGTCATTTTAACACGTCCGTGCTCTGCTTCTGGAGGACGAGACCATGCAGCAGCACAGGCAGCTCTCCCAGCTCGGCCAGCTCAGTTCCCCTGGCCCCGAGCCAGCTGCTCCGGACTCCAGGGATCCAGCCCGCACAGACTGGAGCAGGCGGGCCCAGCCTAGACGGCCAGACTGCACAGCTCACCTGCACGCTGCTGACTAGTCAATGCTTCAAGCCACTGAGTTTTGGGTTGTGTTGTTACACAGCTGTACATAATTGTTACGATTAGTAATGCCGGCTATGGGGAGAAGATAGGATTGGTGTGCATTTTCCATCATAGTTACCTTTACTCCTTTGATTCTCCCTCCCTGCCTTCTCTTTCCCAAGTTCACAGCTCTGCTTTCATATTGCTTGAATTCATGTTGTTTCATGGGACAGTTGGGGCTCATTATTCTCAAAATGGTAGGGCGGGAGTGGGGTGGGGACTGAATGTTAAGGCTTTTGGTTAGTGTCGTACATGTCTCTGTGTTCTGAGACTCACTGTTTGAATTCTGATAGTCCGTCAGCTTATCAGTGCCCTTTCCTATATGCTACCGCTTCCTCCTGCATAACATGCTACTGTTAGGAACATACGTGGTGGGGGTCCATTGGGCCCATATAACCTGCGAGCTGACAAACGCAAAACTATGTCATTGCACATGCCTCTTACTGGTCTCTGGTATATTTTGCATATGAATTCAAGTACTCTGGAGAAATTGATAACACTCTTCATTAAATAATCACAAAACGGGATCATGGGTGGAGCTAATTAAGAAAAAAGGGGCGACAACTTCCTCTGCTACTTTTTCATTTGAATATTTTCAAACCTGTCTCATCCACTTGGCAAATAGCTGAGGAAGCCACTGGGGGAAGAAACAAGAGGGAAATGACCAACTTTATAGACCCCCATTGAACTGATGAGCAAACGAACTCACGCCCTCGAGGCCCACGGCATGTCTTATTGCAGTGTCCACCGTTTCTGATTTCTTTGTACGTGGTGTCTGCCCGCTGCGGTAGCACTACTCACGCTGAGGCAGACACAGTGCCGACAGCAGCCCCATCTTTAGGTCTTGCCTCTGTAATTGTGATGGCTTATGAAGGTATTTGCCTCAAGTCAAATTTTGGAGTCCTCAGAAATAGCCACGTTATTTTCTAAAGCAGCCTAAATGAGTGATTGGAGTAGATAAAAAATCATTTTCTGCATGATATTTTGTAGATTAACGAAGTTATTGAACCATTCTAATGATAGATAGGACAAAATTTTCACTGTAACATAAAGAACTAAAACTCTATTTTAAATTAAAGAGGTCTAAAATTTGTCAAGCTTATCAAAAGTGCAGGAGCCATAAAGAGGTAGAAATTTATATCCCATTATGGAGCACATTAATTTCTTAACATGCATAATTTTTCTGCTTCATTACTGTTGATGTGATCATTGTAGAAAATAGTAATTTGGGGGAAAAAATAAATATGGGTCAGAATAATAGCTTTCTAGGGAAAGGTTTACATTTCTCTACTTGATTAGCATATTGAAAATTAAATTTATTTCATTGGCATTGCACTCTCTGTTGTCTCTGTTTCCTAAACTGGAAGCATGGTCCCCTGTGTTTAGTAATCCAATTCAGATGTGAAGAAAATCCGATGACAATGTGAGCCAAGGCTATAAAAATGAACAAATGGTTTAATGAAGTTAGAAAAGCAGTGAGGAACAGCAATTTCAAACTGGGGGGTGGGGGGGGAAGACAACTAAAATCAAGAACTCGAAACCGTCAGCAGTGGTAACTTGGAGCAGAGGAGATTTCCAAACTGAAGGGGTGAGTGATGCAGAAAGTTCCCAGTTCCGGTTGGTTTCAGTTTTGCTCCCTGTGAAATGTTTGGAGGAGAGAGAGATGAACTAAAGAAGGAACTGCTTTGTTTTCAAGCAACATTTAGAGGGTATACAAGGGATAGGGCTTGTCCGCTTGGTGAAATGTTTATGTTTAGTCCTTCCAGAAAGTCAAAGATTGTTTTGAGTGAAGTGAGGCTTGAGCCAAAGTGCAAATCAAGGGTATACTTGCAAGACCCTTTAAAAATCTCTGAAAGGTTCCAGTTGCGCCCGCCCCACCCTCTTGGTCAGACAGAGTGGCTGCCTAAGGCGTCCATCCGCAGCAGCCTGGCACAGCCAATGGAGAGCAAGTCCTGTCTCTCAGCCTTCCCAACGATTTCCCTTCACCTTGGTCTTTGCTCCCCACAGAAACTTTAAGCTAAGCAGAAAGAGATGCCCTATTTCCCAAGAGTTTCAATTAAAGATCTAGAAATGTGTCTCAATGATTCAGGTGGCTCCGACTTGGATCAGGCGACTAACTTTCACTCAATCGCTGTGCCAGGTATGCATGCCGTTCTTATTGGCGATTCCCGAGTGGCACTTCAATGTCTGATAGTGACATTAACCTATCAGGTGGGATTAACCTCTCCCCACCTCAACATCATGTTAAGAAAATAGTGGAGTGTGATTCACTAAGGAAAATGACAGGCTAGAACCAAGAAGGGGAAGGAATTCATGGCAGGCAAAACATCCACGTCCACTCTGTTCTCAATTTACTTCGCAGCCTCTCTTTCAGACTGGCGGCTTGTGAGTTGTGTTCTTCTACGGTGCTGTCAGGCCCCCAAAACACATCCAGCCCTGCTTGGCTTCTCACTTCATTTCCTGCCTCCCCTTCCTGGGCAAACACATATCTCTTTGCAAACACTCCATTAGTTTTGATGTTTGTCTCAGTGCTCTGGTGTGTTTGAAGGGTTTCTCTAAGGTCTGCTGACATTTCCTGATTGCTTGCAATGCACAATTTCTGTTTTCCTCCCGGGCCATCGTTCTTGGAAAGGCATCCACTTCATCAATATCCTTTAACACTGTTTGGATTTGTGGGTGTGCATTCGAGCAAGAAGGCAGGCCTAGGTGAGCAGAATCTCACTGATGTGCTTTGTCAAGTAGCAGGGGCATTTCATGGTAAACAGAGAAGCCGGCTTAGACCGTCAGCCTGCAAGAATGGAACGGTAGGGTGATGGTGACATGCCCAGGTGAGAGGGTAGGGCGAAGTGAATGTGCGTAGGTGGCACTCTTACGTTTCCTCCTCTGGAGGACCATGAAGCCTTGAATACTTTTATCTGAGGCTGCGAAACTGTTGCTACCACTCCAGCTTTAGCCTCAGAAAAGGCAGAGTTCGGTGTCTGCTCCACAGTGTGTGAGCTGCTCCTTGTAGATACTCTCAGATCCCTCAACTGCTCCAGGCATTTCTCCCAGACTCGTACTGTAATAATAGCAACATTCTGCTGCAAAGATGCTGCTAGAGAGGCGGTTTTTCTTGGTTGGTGCAGTTTTGTGAGGAGAGTGGTGAGTTTAATTCCTGGATTGCCCGGCTGCAGTTCAGATCCTCAGTAGTCACCCTGTACCTGCTGTCACTTGATCACAGTGTGGATCGGAGAAGAGCACATATGATGTGGTACTAAAGGATCATCTCCTGTCCTCTGCACACTTCCACCAACTCTTTCCAGTATCCCTGGATGATCTCTGCCCGAATCACCTGTTACAGGGGTAATTCCAAAACGGTCATTCCCTGCTACCATCGTTCCCACTCCTACTGCAGGGATCTGTCGTGGGAAGGTAATTTCTAAAATGCACATTACGAAATACTTATATTGTCGTTAATATAAACATCCCAAGATGTATTTATCATGTTTTAGGAATAACCAAGTAAGACCATGTGCTTTACAGGCCTGTGGCAAATGTGTGCAGTCGGGTGCGTCTTATTCTTTGAACTGGACAGAAAACAGACTAGAATTCTTATTGCCTATTCACTTGCTGGTCATTTTTACCTGTTTACACCAGCACTGATTCCACGGTGTCTTTAAGGTGCTAACTCTATTAAATTCATCTCTTAAAGGGTTTTTTAAAAGTGTTTTGGGAGTACAGTGGGCTGTTGTGAAGTTTTCAGTGTATTATAGTTTTAAAAATACTAGACTAGGAGTCTAGAGTTATGGATGTTGCTAACCACATTGCGACCATCAATTTCTACACCAAAATGAACACGCTTGACTTTATTTCTTTATATCCCCAACATTGGTTAGTCCTGGAATTCTGTGCCTCCATAACTTTTCATGAATATTTTGATGGATTCCAGAGAACTTTTTTTTAAAGTCTTCGTTATTTTAGGATATTAAAGAACATCTCTAAAAGATTTCAGGTTTCTAAAAAAAAATTTTAAGGGGCTAGGCCTTACTGTAGGTACAAAATCTGGTGTCATCATCACCACCAGTACCACCACCATCACCATCATCACCAACATTTATTCAATGCATTTTATGTTCCAGGAATGATGCTAAAGACATTATATATCTTTCTTCTCATGTGATCTTGCAAGAAGAGGTACCAGAGTTATCCTAATTTCACAGATGAGAAAAATTAAGTTGAAAGGAAGTTTGCCCAAGGATGCACAAGTAGAAAAAGATGGAACTCAATTCTCAAAGTCATTTTGTTTGACTCCAAAGTATATGTGCTTCACCACTACTCTGAATTAATTCCTGAGTGGACACAATTAGTGAGATAAATTAGTGGATGCTTTATGAGGTCCATTATCAAACTCAGCAGAGCAAGGACATGTTTTTTTAAATTTTATGTATGGGTCATATATACACCCAAAATATACATTAATGACCATCCTTAAATTTTACCTTTATCCAATGAAAACAGTCCCCAAATGTGTCTGTTATAAGGCTGCCAAAATCATGGCTTCAAACTTCAACATGCTTCCCTTGAAGGTTTTTTTGTTTTAAACCTTTCTTATTAAAAACAAACAAACAAACAAACAAAAAACCCTCTCTCATTCTATGTTAAAATATTTCCATGTAGACCCAGGATTGACAATTCCTGACTCATCACATTTTAGAATTATATTCTCACAGTAACAGGTGAATGAAAGGCCCCAAATACAGGAACATCTTTGGGCCAATGTCCTTAATTAGAAAAGAAATGACAGAGCAAGTGATATTTGCTATTTTTTCCTCCTACCACACTTTGGATGATAGAATCAATTGCTTTTATTTCTTAGTTTCATGTGTTTACCCAGCAGCGAGTTTGTCATTTCTCTCTGACACTGCTCAGATAAAGGTGACACTGCTCCCTCTTCCTGTTCCCACCCACCCTTTGAGTCAATGTGCAAGGATTTTCAGAGGCCAGAAGTACAGGAAGAGCCCCCATGATCCCATAATGATTTCTTGAACTTCTAGATCCAGCCTTACCTGAAGGTATTTCTCAGTGGATTTTTTTTTATTGTTGAAAGTATTACAGATGTCCCCCCCACTTTCCCCCAGTGACCCCATCCTCCTCGTTCCCACCCCCCCTCCTGCTTTCTGCAAACTATTGTCTGTGTCCATTGGTTGTGCGCAAATGCATATAAATTCTCTGGTTTATCTCCCCCCCCCCACCCCCCTTCCCTCTGAAGTTTATCAGTCTGTTCCCTACTTCCATGTCTCTGGACCTATTTTGATGGTCAGCTTATTTTGTTCATGATGTTCCATAAATAAGTGAGATCATGTGGTACTTGTCTTTCTCTGACTGGCTTATTCACTCAGCATAATACTCTCCAGGTCCCTCCATGTTGTCTCAAAGGATAAGAAATCTTTCTTTCTCACAGCTGCGTAGTATTTCATTGTGTACACGTACCACAGCTGTTTTATCCACTCATCTACTGATGGACACTTGGGTTGTTTCCAAATCTTAGCTATTGTAAATAGCGCTGCTATGAACATAGGGGTGCATATATTCTTTCTGATTGGTGTTTCAGGCTTCTTAGGATATATTCCTAACTTGGTGAAGGAAAAAGGCATACAAGTTCAGGAAGCACAGAGAGCCCCAAGCAAGAAGAACCCAAAGAGGCTCACTCCAAGATACATCATAATTAAAATGCCCCAAATTAAAGACAAAGAGAGGATCTTAAAGGCAGCAAGAGAAATAACAGGTTACCTACAGAGGATTTGTTTGCCTGTTTTGCCTTAAGGGCTTCAGGACTTTAAGTTAGATTTTTGTCAGTGTAATAAAAATAATCCTGATTTTAGTGTGGAAAAATAGAAGGGTCTATGTTAGACTGAAGTATAGCTCAGGGTGCCTCAGGGCTGGGGAAATTTGTCAGGGTGACTTCATTTTCCTCTTCAATTGGTAAGAAGAATCTCTGTACCAAATAAATTACCAAATCAATATAACTGAAAGGTGTTTTGGTTTTTTTTCTACCTCATAAGGGGAATCTTGCAAATTTTTAACTAAGCTAAGCAAAACGGCAGGAGAAGACTGATATTTATTATGAAATATCTAAAATGAGTGCTGTCCCACTTAGGCTGATTTAAAGATATTAACGTGCGAGAGGCTGGGAAGAGGTGCGTTTTTCCATCTACAAACATAATTTATCTTATTTGCGTTGGCTGCTTTCTAGAGAGTTGTTGCCCTCCCCATTTCTCATGTCTTTGTTCCCTTCTTTATCAATCCATCAGTTGTGTGACTCCCCCTTTTCTCTCCTCCCCCCTCATTTCTCATCTCAAGGAGGTAAACCTTCAGAAAGAGAGACTTCTAACCTTGAACTTGGGTGAATGACCCCATAGTGGATGACGGCCAATTATCTTCTTATTTCACACTCAAAGTCAAAGCAGTAGGTTTCCTGCCTTTGCATCTTAAATGGAAGTAGCCTTTCTTCTTTTCCTGTGGTTTCCGATGATCATCACTTAAACTAATAAAGTTTGAGGTAATGTGCAGAAGAGAGATAAATTAGGGTTTGTAATGAGAAAGATCCTTTATCATTCCCGACAGATCTCAAGCTCTGTGTAGGCATTAATGAAATAAGGGCTTCAGCACTCCTAAACACACACACACACACACACACACACACACACACACACACACAGGCACGCATGTGCTTTCTAACTGCTCTTTTTTTTTTTTTTTTTGCAACCCAGGGACTATCTTCAGCATGGCCACCTAGGTGTTCTTGTAAGCAGCTGTTTGGAAATCATCATGGGGATTAGAGGAGAAAACTGAGTGAAGGATGGTGGCAGGGGAGGGGTATTTCTATTGCTGGCGTATCCGCCCTGAAATGTCCTCAAAATTACAGTGAGGTTGGAAGTTGCTGTGCAGTCCCCGGTTCTCCAAGAGGAGCTGCAGACAGTGTGTTAGCCAAGTCACTTCATAGTCTGGAGGGAAATGGAAACAGAAATGACTCAGGGTAAGGGGTTTCTGCAGAAGAAAAAGGTGAGTAGTTTCCCTTAATAATTGCTGAGGTTAGAGCAGGAATAGATGTCTCACCATGTACCTGAAGCAAGCTAGACTGAGCGGCTGGGAACACCACCTGCCAGGGGAATATGCAGGCTTTAGAGCGAGTGGCCGAAGACAGATGACTGAAGCTTCATCTCTCAAGGTCCAGAAGAGAGATTTTTTTTTTTCCATCTAGGATGAGAAGTTCAGAATGTCCTCACACGATTTCTTTTCATCACAGACACCAGGATTAGAGGTGTGTTCTCACTGAGGGTCGCTTTTTCCTGTGCTTCTGACTCTTGCATAGAAGCAGAGAACAGGGAGGGAGAGGGGACATAGAAAGAACAGGAGTCAATGAGCAAGGGAGATGCATGCTGAGCCGGAGCATGGTGGGTGGGAGCAAGCCTGAGCAATGGCCTCAATGCTCATTGAATCATGAGCGGATCTGGTTAAACATCAGACACGATTTAGTGGTTGTGGTTTGGGGCTGATACTCTGCATTTCTATAGCCCTTACAGCGGATGTCAGTGCTGCTGGCCCGAGGCCCACACTGAGGATAGCAACCATGTGTGTATCCAGGTGAAATGGAGGTGGAGGAAAACATTAGCAAGTTTGAGGGAGAGAGAAACAGAAAAGTATGCTACAAAGTAGAGACCTCAGCCAGAGGCAGGAGTATAGTGAAGCTGAGAGTCAGTATTTCCTATGAGCGTATCTATCATATTTCTTAAAGCAGCAACATGGCAGGAAGATAGAAAGGGCCCACTGGTTACATCTGTCTCTGCTTTGGGGACAATTGGCAGCACGACCTTATTCTCCCTCTCTTTTCTCACTTCTCAGCATTGTTCATTTCCCAAGGGGTGAGGTGGCCGTGCTGGAGAGACTAAGAGCTACGCTGCGCAGAGTCATGAAAAAGGTATAATTCAGGATGACAGGGTAATAGAGACCCTCCACCACTCATTTCATAGCTTCATCTCACCTGTGGAAATATTGTATTTTAAATTAAAATATGTTTTTATTGATTTTTTTAGTGAGAGAGGAAAAGAGAGAGATAGAAACATTGGTGTGAGAGAGAAACATCAATTGGCTGCCTCCTGCACGCCCCCTACTGGGGATCGAGCCCACAACCTGGACATGTACCCTGATCAGGAATCGAACCCTTCAGTCCGTGAGATGACACTCCAATCCACTGAGCCACACTGGCTGTTCTGGAAACTTTGTTTTTAATTTGGTGTCATTTTTTTTTCTTTCTTAGAACAATTAAGAGACTGTTCCCTCTTTCACATTCTTTAAATAATCTGATTCTGAGAACACATAAAAATTTCCAGTTACTGCAACATAAATTTTACATCGATCCATTTTTCTTTCCCACTGTAATTTCTGCATTTCAGGTTAATTGACCTTCCCATAACCAAAGGAAGAGGCACAGTCATAATTCTCCGACGTTACAAGGAACTGTCAGCTGTCATTCTCTGTATTCTTTCCTTCCCAGCGGAGGGTAAGGGTGCTATCGTGATTACAGTAGCTCCTGCCTGAACCTGGATATTTATTGTTGGAGTTCCCTTTTGACAAAGTTTCTAAATGTGCTAATTTATGTTTTGGTAAATTACCATGCTGGAGTCATGAAGAATAAGTGTTCAGGACAAGAAATGGGCTTAGCAGATGTTAGAGGGGACATCAATCATTGCTTTTTCTCCTCCTAACACTTTAGCCCCCTCCTGCAATTTAACTCCCTTCTCGAACTGCAGCTCAGAATGATGTCATTAGGCTGTTTCCAGGAAATTGAGTGAGTGGGTTACATCTCATGTACTGACTGGAATCACTTAGCAAGGGGCTGATCAGAGTAGGTGTGGAAAAGGACCCCGAGGCATTGTATCGACTCAGAAACTGCTTGGTTTGATTAGTGCTGACCATCATGGGTACAAGGGAGCGGAGTAACAACAATGAGCCATAACATTTCCCAACTAAATATTTAAATCTAGACCAAGGTTGAAGACTTATATCCACAAAAAGCCTGCACAGAAATGTTTATAACCGCTTTATTCATAATTGCCAAAGTGTAGAAGCAGCCAAGATGTCCTTCAGTAGATGAATGGATAAATAAACTGTGGTGCATCCAAATAATGGAATATTATTCTGCACTAAGAATATTTGAGCTATGTGAGCTATCAAGCTATGAAAAGACACGAAAGAACCTTACATGCACACTATTAAGTGAAGGAAGCCAATCTGAAAAGGCTCTATGCCTTAAGATTCCAACTCTATGACATTCTGAAAAAAGCAAAACTATGGAGACAGTAAAAAAAATCAGCGGCCCTGGCCGGTTTGGCTCAGCGGTTAGAGCGTCAACCTGCGGTCCGGAGAGACCCGGGTTCGGTTCCCGCTAAGGGCACGTACCTCGGTTGCAGTTTGTCCCCGGCCCTGGTTGGTTGTGTGGGTGGCAGCCACTCGATGTGTCCCTTTCACATCGATGTTTCTCTCTCTCTCTCTCTCTTCCTCTCTCTCCCTCCCACTCTACCTGAACAAAAAAATGGAAAAATGTCCTCGGGTGAGGATGATAAAAAAAAAAAAAAAATCAGCGGTTTCTGGGAGGTAGAGGGAGATGGATAGGCAGATTTTCAGGGCAATGAAAATATTCTGTGTGATATTATAACTATGGATATTAATGGACATATGAAATTATACATTTATCCAAACTCATTGAATGCACAACACCAAGAGTGAACTCCAAGGTACACGATAGACTTTGGGTAATTATGATGTATCAGTGTAGGTTCATCCTTGTAAAAAAAAAAAATTACCATTCTCATAAGTGATGTTAATAATGGGGAAGGCTGTGCATGTGTGGGGTCAGGGGCTATATAGGAAATCTTTTTATCTCCCTCTCAATTTTGTTATAAACTTAAAACTGCTCTAAAAATTAAAGTGCTTAAAAATATATATAGACCAAGGAGCATACAATCATACAATATTTAAAAATCTATGGCAGAAATCAGATATCACAAAGCCTGGGGACTGGGAGCAGTCTAGTGTCACATGTTGGCATTAAATAACAAAGAATATAATTGGGACATATTTTCACCGGCCTCTGTAAATCCTCAGTCATGGAAATAATACTCAGTATCTACTAGCCACTCACTGAGTGCCAGGCCCCTCCTCCGAACTACCCTGCAATCCCGGAGCCTCCTCCACCCTCCTGTGCTCTTCCTCACTCCGCCCCATCACTGCAGAGACATGACAGGAACTGCAGACTATCGTCCTCAGAAGCATCTATCTCGGGAGTCATTGGATACATGCTAGACACGCCCTGGTTTATTATCCTTCCCAACGATCCTGGGAGGGAACTGGGATTATTCATAAAACTCAACCCTTGGAATCATTCATAAATGATCAGAATAATGAATATTAGATGCATAAATATCAAATTACTATGTATCAAGTGCAAGGTTTCTATCATCAGTATATTTTTAAGTTTAGCCTTGGAAAACAGCAGGAGAAAGAAAGGGATAGAAATTTTCAGGTTTTTGTTTTCATTATCCATGAATGAACTTTTAGGTAAAGATGCAAAAAAAAAAGGGGGTGGGGTAGGGGGGAATCCAATCATGGAAAACCTGTATATGATGGAATGCCCTATTTATGCTTTTTAAAAAATGTTCAGATACTATCAAATCCCACTTCACTGCAGATAAATATTTTATAGCTCATTTGTTTTTCTAATCTCACTTCTCTTCTACTATTATGTATACGAGTTAAAATTAGTACATGGAAATTAAAATACCAGTGGTGGTGGGGGGGTGACTTCTTCTGTCAGCCACTTCTCTCCTCCAAGAAAATAGTATCTGCAGAATATGGGTCAAGAAGATTTATTTTTTATTAAAATTTGCTTTGCAAGACTCCCTTCTTTATTCTGACACTTGTGGTAAAATTATGTGTCCATTTTCAATCCATTTCCTGGAAACTAATACATGGGTGGTCAATGGTTCACACAGTCGATTCAGGTCATGTAAACAAATCTTCAAGTGTAGACATTATTATAGCCAGAACATCTTGGCAACGGAGCCAACATGTGAGTAATGACTGGCTGCGCCTGCGCATCTTCGCCAGAGTCCCGTGGAAGAGGCAGGCATGCCGTCCTGCCCAGCGTGGCTCAGCTCTGGGGGCACTGTTGCTCCCTCTAAAATACAGAGAGGTTGAGGTTGGACGGCAGAAAATGGAGACATTTTTGGTTATTTATTTATTTTTTTTAGAATCAAGAAACTTCTCTATATAAGAAGTGGTCATAGATTTTCAAAGGGATTCTGTGCAAAGTAACCTCACAGGGTGATCTTGTCATAAATTCCTTACTGGGCAGGTCATGGTGGGCAGACATGCCCATTAGAGAAGCTAATGAACATGTCTTAGTTCACACACCTGAAAGGTAATAGAGTCAAGACAAAGCAACAATCTACATCCCTTCTTCTCACTCCACGCACTCTCAAAAAAAGAAAAAAGCATATTTTAAAATGTTTCATTTTTAGATTATCAGAACATAGCAATAAATTATACCTGCTCCATGTACTTGAAAGATCCAAAGCTGATGGAGTCTGATTTGTAAATTTTGAATCAAAAGAATTTATTGATGGAGGAATAATCTCACACTTTGAATCAAATATCAATATCCTTACATGCAAGCCTCCTTTGTCTTTACCAGATTCTATTTACATCCTTCCACTTTGCTGCCAGAAGAAACAATTAGTCATTTCATAAATAGATCAATATTTTCTTGCACTGGAGATGATGAGCCCATCTCTAGAGGCCCATCTGCACACTGGCACCAAACTCAAAAGCTTCTACACAGCAAGGAAAATAATCAACCAAATGAGGAAGCAACTTATAGAATAAGAAATAATTATTGAAAACCATATATCTGGTAAGGGGTTAATATCCAAAGTGGCAGCTAAATAAAGGTTATGGGCAAGTCATTTAACAAATCAATAGCAAGAAAATAAATAACCCAATTAAAAAATGGGCAATGCACCCTAATAGTCATTTTTCCAAAGAAGATATACAAGTGGCCAACAGGTATGTGAAAAGGTGTTCAACATCATAAATCATTAGGGAATGTAAATTAAAACTACAGTGAGATATCATTTCATACCTGTTAGAATGGCTGTTATCAAAAGGACAAAAAATTATAAGCCTTGGTAAGGATGTGTTCTGTTGGTAGGAGTGTAAACTGGTGCAGCCACTATGGAGGTTTCTCAAAAAATAAAAAATAGAACTACCATATGCTTCAGCAATTCCACTTCTGGGTATATATCCAAAGAAAATGAAGTCTGGATCTCTAAGAGATATCTATACTCTCTCATATTCATTGCAGTATTATTTATAATAGCCAAGAAATGAAAACAACCTAAATGTCCATTGGTAGTCAAGTGAATATAAAAAGAGTGAACACACACACACACACACACACACACACACACAAATATATATGAATATTATTCAGCCTTAAAATAGAGGGTAGTGCTAACATTTGCAACAACATGGATGCATCTGGAGGACATTATGCTAAATGAATTAAGCCAGCTACAGAAAGACATATACTGCATGATCCCACTTTTATGAGAAATCTCAAATAGTCAAACTCATAGAAGCAGAGACTAGAATGGTGGTTGCCAGGGGGGGTAGGGGGAAATGAGGAGATCTTGGTCAAAGGGTGCAAGGTTTTTGTTATGCCGGGTGAATAAATTCTGGGGATCTTATGCATAGCAGTGTGATGCTATTAACAATACTGTATTGTATACTTGAAATATGCCAAGAAGATAAGTTAGATCTTAAATGGAATCCTCTTACTATACATATACACCAAAAAATGGTAACTGCGTAGGGGTTCTGTGAAAGTCATCTACCTTGATTGTGGTGATCTTTTTGCAATGTAGACATATATCAACACATCCAGCTGTACACCTCAAACATATACAATCTCTGTATGTTAACAATATCCTCAAGACATTGTTAAAATAAATTGATTTCTCTAAATAGGAATAACAAATGAATGTCACACTGCATTTTTTTTTTTTATCCTCACCCGAGGACATTTTTCCATTTTTTATTCAGATAGAGTGGGAGGGAGAGAGAGAGAAACATCGACGTGAAAGGGACATCCAGTGGTTGCCACCCGCACAACCCAACCAGGGCTGGGGACAAACTGCAACCGAGGTACATGCCCTTAGCGGGAACTGAACCCGGGTCTCTCTGGACTGCAGGCTGACGCTCTAACCGCTGAGGCAAACCGGCCAGGGCCACACTACATTTTGTTTTCTCTTTTTCCTGATAGGAAGGTATGTCAGAGAGTTAAATCCCTATACAGCCAGACTCCGACCAGCAAACTGGCTCTTCAAAGATGCCTAAGCAGCTTGTCACACACAAGGTACCTGAAGTCACAGGTACACATGGCCCGTTTTCCGAGGACTGCTGGTACTGCTTAATGATCTGAGAGAAACATTTTTATACTAAACCGAACATGAATAAAATGCAAAATCACTGGTATTTTAAAGATTAATACACTCTTCAAAGAGATGACTAAGTTGTGCCTGACCATTTCACATGGCTACCTGAGGTCCCTCTAGAGGACTTTAGTGAGAACTACAGGTGTGGGGAATCCCCAGAGGTAAACTTACCTGTGACACTCTATGTGTGGAGAGGTCCCAGTTAGAATAGGATGATCCTTACCCCAAAGTGTCACTCTCCTATTTATATACTGGTAGTTAGTTACACTGTAAAATTCTAATAGGAGAATTCTGTTCCTGCCTGTCAAGGATTTGATTAATTCAGACTTGACTATTCATGATTTCAAAACCGCTTTAGTGTTTTCTGCCTGGATATATTTGCTCATTCTGTCCCCACGTGCCATGAAATCATTTCCCATCACTTAATTCCTCATGTAGGCATACCCCCATCCTTTCATGCTTTAGTGCCCATCTCAAATTGTACTTTCTTCACACACACATGCACACAAACTCGCACGCACCTGCACGCACACATGCCCTTGGAAGTCTACCCTCCTGTCACTTTCAGCCCAACGTGTACTCAGTAAATAGCTATTCCGTCTCAGTTCTATAAGGACGTGATTCCAGACACCAGAGATACGGCTTTGACAAGAGAAACCGAGTCACATCCCTTTGGATCTTCCCCACTTGCACCTACAATTGCTAAGATGTATTTTATTCTTTTAAACCATTTGTTGCAGTTACTGGTAAACATATAATGCAGTGGAAAGAGCGTGAATTTTGAAGTCAGCAGACCTGGGACTAAATCAAGGCTCTGCTGGTAACAAATCTGTGGCCCGGAAACAATCACTTAACTTCTCCGGATCTCAGCTCTTGCATCTTAAAAGTTATAAACAATGACAGATATTAAATTTTTTAAAAAAACTGTATTCCATGGCCTGGCCTGTTAAATAGTCAGTGACCCACAAACATGTGTTTTTACCATACTTCTACTAGCCTGCTTAGTTCTTGAGATCAGCATCCTGCAGAATGATAACCAAATATTGGGAACAAAATAAGTATCGGAAGGTGAATATTCATGGATGCACTGCAGGGAGAAGGGACATAGTCATAGATACTTTGAAGCAGATGGAGGGTAGGAGAGCAAGTAGCGGGGAAGGGAGGGGAACCAGTAAGTGTAATGTGGGGTTTGGGGGTGACTCATTATGCAGAAACTGAGAGCTCAGATTGGACTTAACTTCACTTTATCAAAGACCAGTTCTATTTACCATGTCCTTAGTCCTGGCTCTGACCTGCCCTTCTGTGTTCTTTGGTGGTGGGGAAAAATGTTCGATACGTTTCAGAAGCAAAATCAGGAACTGTATTGCCTTTCATAACCCATTATATCAGGATCATCTTTTCGGGAGCTCGTGCCGTTCTCAGCAGGATCGCACCGCCACAGAGAGGGGAGTTCTGTATGGCACCGAGGTGGGAAGGTTCCTTCTCATCCTCAGACTAGTGACATGTGCCCCAAGCGCTGGACGTTTTATCCTTAGGTTCTTATCACTCAACTTTCTCTTTTCCTAGAGAAGCATCAGGTGATACTAATGTTACAGCTAAATATTTCTTGTGGTCATGGATATTATACTGAATAAAAACTAATTTCAGATAAAAAAAATATATAAAAGAGCATAAGATAGTAGCCTTTAAGAACTGAACAGATAGGATCATGGGTTGGAACTAAACTAATTGGCTTCCTGAAAGAACCCCCCTCCAGGGGCTCCAGTGACCTTTCATTTTAATGAGTATTTGCCAAGATTAGAGACTTCTTTAAGCGCGTACAGTACAGAATTGTTAAAGTGTCTACACTAGGAACATTTAAATGAGTCCGACAGAGGATGGAGTGCCAAGGAGACACACTGATTTTAGAGTCCGTGAGCATTATTTTGGCGTTCTCTAAATTCTTTCCCAAAAGTTCAGGAAAAGCAGCTTTATTTGCATTTTATAAAGAGTTCAAACTGGATTTCCTGGTGGTTATAATTTGCTCGTTCAATCAGTTTCTGGAATAGAACTCATGATTTCTGGAGCCCCAAACCGAAACTTCTACCCATTAACCAAGTTAATAAGTGCTTCTGTTGTTTTACTTACTTTTTAACTTATAACACTTAAATTGCCTGTTATTCTCTTATTTCTTCATAAATATTCCTCTAATCCCCCGTATTGAAGGAGCTCAATTAAGAACATTTGTAGTAGAGTTTTTATTCTTGAGGCCTCCTCTATCCCGTTGAAGAGTTAAGATCTATACACACAAGAAGATAATATTATATGTGTCACATTCATCTTTAAAAATATCTGCTTCAAAATGACCACTAGTGGTGCCAGGTGAAGGCTTTCTAGAGGAAGTGATGATCTCGAGGGTTGGTGTGAATCACTGGGTCTTAGAAAGGTGAAAAATGGACTGAGAGCTTCCAAGCCTGGAGATTAGTATCTCCGGTAGCACCTAATCGAGTAGCATATATGTAATAGCGTTCCAGACTGATGAGGGCTTTGCCTTATCCTTACTTTGTTTTCTGTCTGTGGTTTGTAGCTGATGGGCACCTATTAGACACTCAGCAAGAAACTGAGGCACAGCATGGCTTAGTGCAAAGGACACCGAATGAAATATTAAATAGACTTTTGGCCTTTTCATGGACCATGTGTTGAAGAGAAAAGCAAATAGCGCCCCCGGGACTGATTTTGCTCTGTTCAGGGGGACATACCATTTGCCTCATTGGATTAGTTTGAGCATTGTTTCTTACTTTAAAAATCTCCCTGGGCAAATGTATCTACATGCTTGGCTTTTCTCCCATCTCTATGCTGAGAACCTCCCCACTTGAGTCTCCAACATGATCAGTCCCACAATTGTGACCTGTGCATCTGCTGGTTTGCCTGACATTCCTACTTGACATCTACAGACATCACAATAGAAAAAAGAAAGAAACAAAGAAACACTGTCTCTTCCCATTCTACTCCTTCTCCACAAGCCTCCAACTGTCTTGTACTCTTCATTGCACTGAAGAGTAGCCTGTCTCTCTTAAAACATTAAAGTCTCAGAGATGCTTAGCCCTGAAACAGCTAAAGAAGAACCAAATCCACCCTGGCCGGTTTGGCTCAGCGGTTAGAGCATTGGCCTGCGGCCCAGAGAGACCCAGGTTCGGTTCCCGCTAAGGGCATGTACCTCGGTTGCAGTTTGTCCCTGGCCCTGGTTGGGTCATGCGGGTGACAACCACTCGATGTGTCCCTTTCACGTCGCTGTTTCTCTCTCTCTCTCTCTCTCTCTCTCTCTCTCTCTCTCTCTCTCTCTCTCCCTCCCAGTCTATCTGAACAAAAAACGATCCTCGGGTGAGGATTAAAAAAAAAAAGAAGAACTGAAGAACCCAAATAAAACACAAATTCATTGCAGCAGACTAAGAATGCTCAAGTCTATTATGCTGCCTCTTCCAAGGGTATTTTTGTATCACCCAGGATAATAGAAATGATTTATTTTATTTGTACAATTCAGTGAATCCTACATATTTTCAAAGGGACTGGTATTTATGAAATTCAGGGTATAGTTGGAGAATGTGAAGGGGCAGTTGAATCCCTGAGTGACGATGGAATACTAGATGTGGCCACGCCCACATGTGCAGCTGGCTTGACTGCCTCCTCAACCCCATCTCCTGGTGCACCTTGAGGCCACAGACTGAGCATCTGTGAATGTGGCACTTGGCTCAGGAAACGGAAAAGGTGCCACAGCACTGATGCTTTTCATTCATGAATCTCAAATCATTGGCAGGGAACCCCAGCTCTGCAGTTTCTTTGAAATCATGAAATCCAAACTCCAAAGTTAGGGTGCAGAATTTTGACAGATAATGTACATTTGAACTTTAATTTTAGGAGACCCCAATCACACGTGTCCAGCCTTCCTTCTGGGTTTGGAGACCTCGAATTCACACTTAGGACTTGAATTCCTAACCTTCTATCCGGACAATGAGGCCATGAAAGGTCTGGACTAGGAACCCGGGCCTATCTAAGTTTACTTTGTCCAGTAGACTATATTTGGCAGGGACTAGGTCCACATGAATTCGGCATTTGGGGACTGGCATGTTGGTGAATAATATATTAGTCCAGAGCAGAGAAGGCATGGCGGGGGGCTGTGATTTCAATGAAATGGATGACTATCAGACAAAAGGGGGACTGTTGTTTTTTTCTACATAAGGTTTGAATTTGCATCAGTGACTGAGGGATCCTGGAGAGAAATTTTACTTGGGTAGAAAAAAATCTCTCCTTAAAGCTGTAATAAATATACAGAGATATTTCGAGAGGCATTTTGAGGTCACCATTTTAAGTATTTAAACAGGGGTTACAGAAAGACTTGGCAGCAGTCATGCAAAAGGGATTGAGCCGTGGAATTTAGGGCGGGATGGACAGACTCAGACAGGGACTGGCAAGCTTGACTACCCATCAGGCTCACCTGGAAGAATTGCTGGGTATGTAACAAAATGTCTAATTCATTATCTGTGGGGTAGAGAAAGAAGAACACGTATTTCTTACCTAGCAGCTCTATTTGACTGTTGAATCCAGCTGTCTGCAGAAACACTACACAAGAAGAAAGTCTCCTCAAGCCTCTTTTATCTCTGGGATTACCAAAAAAGACGAAAAACATCATCATGAACATTCATTGAGCAAATGCTCTGTTCCAGGTACTGGCTTCTTCCATTGCATGGATTCTGACACAGCTCTCCTGTTTCACAGATGGAGAAAGTGAGGCTTCCGAAAGCTGAACAATAAATGGTCACTATGAGGCTATGGGGTAAGTGAAGTCGCAGCAATTTGATCTTGGAGGTGTTTTACTGTGCTGTGGAGTCTGCTCTTGGATACAGGAATCTGGCAAAGTGGAGGGGATGATACTCTCAAGAAGGGCCTAATACCTGCCAGGTCATCACCTTCTGTAAAGTCCTCTCCCAGTGCCACCTTCCCCCTGAGCACTGAGGTGGTGCCATGAGTATTGAGTATGTTAAATCAGGGGGCAAGGGCAAAGACAAGGTGAAATGAGGCAACAGAAAGTATCATTTCCAAGTGGAACACTGTTTGTCTGATTAGTGCTCTAGGCTGACTGTTCATACAGAACTCTGTAATGAATATGGAAAAACAAGCCTAGTAATACCAACACACGCAAGAGGTCCCGTTTCACAAGGAAGTGTGGGTAATGCCTGCAGCGTTAACCATTTTCTTGTCCAATATCTCCATGGCTGCAGCAGGGCAGAGCAGCATCCATGTGATAAGCAGAGAATTTTGTTTACTTCTTTAATTTATTCTTTTCTCTAGGACAGGACAATGCAAATGTGAGAGGGTTTGTATTTGTCACAGGACACTAACCTTTGCTAAATTAAAATGGTCTCCAGGTTGTTCAGTCTTTGCTGCTTCCAGCTCTTTTAACAGAGATGCTTGGAGGCACCATGAGGAATGGCCAGTGATGCACATAATACGTTGCAGAATTGCAAAATAGCGAAGGCAAGTTTAACACACACACACACACACACACACACACACTGCCCCATTGAATAAAGCCCTATAAATTCTGCACATGATTAAATAAACTATTAAGTTTAGAGATAAGGATCTTTCTAGAAAGAACACTGGGGCCATGGTGTTGTGTAATTCTCCTAGTTGGTTGCTGATTATTTGGGGGCTTGAATGACCAACACGGAAATTATACGGCTGCTGAGACACACCATGGTATTTCTTTTCTCACTAAGGTCTTGGGCTACATTGATGTCTTCTTTATGGTGAAAAATAAATGTTAGCTCTCCAGGTAGGTTCATATAAATCCCTGCCAATAAATGTAATATACAGTGGGAGGGAGAGGCAGGGAGACCAGTCAGAAGATTGCTACCACAGGGGAGTAGGAGGAGAGAAGAAATATATGTGTTTGAAGCTCAGCTCAGAGAAAGAATTTCTGCCTGTCACCATGTAACACACTTAATAAGCTCCCAATAAATGTTTAATGAACTTAATTAAATATGGCAATTGATTGGATAAGGGAGATGATAAAGCTGATTTTAAGTTGAAAGCCAACATGTTCATGATAGAGAAACTGAGGGGATGAGGATTTGGGAGCACATGAAAACCGGTGATTTTTATTTTGACCGAGTAAGTTTGCCAACATTTGGAAATGTTGCAAAAATTCAGATTAAAAAACAACAACATGAAAGGAGGTAAGGAGAGACAAATTGTGAAATGTCAATATTGCAACAGAAGATGGTCTCTGCATGTAAGAAATATGGATTATTAAAATGTGTTGGGCTCACCAGCTGGCACTTATGTAGGAGAGATCAAGGCTTGGAGCCTCTCTAGCTTTGCAATCTCAGTTTCTACTAAAGTCACCACTGATCCTAACAACACATCACACAGTGCACTGAGTTGAGGGAAATGCTTTCTCTTCTGGAAGAGAAAGATACGGAAGTCAGAGATGGACACCATACACATGCATCTTAAGGTCAGGGATCCGTTGTACTGTGAACAATGATATTTATCAGCAGACTGGTCATTTCAATTTACCAAGTCACCATTTACAGGTTGCCTGCTAACAGAATTATTCCTTAAGAAAGTCTGATTTTGCAAATGTATAGACTCAGAAGTGTTACCTCAGAATAGATTTACACAGAGATGGATAGTGTTTGGTTCATTTCTTATTTGTTTAAAATCCCTTTACCTTGTGAATTTTAATGATTTTAACCAGAACACAGAGAAAAATTTATACATCTGATCACCAGGGATTTAAGACTCCTTTATTGCCCTGACTGGTTTGGCTCAGTGGTGGAGTGTCAGCCCATAGACCAGAGAGTCCCAGGTTCAGTTCCTGCTAGGGGCATGCACCAAAGGTAAAAAAAAAAAGACTCCTTTATTTTTTATATCAGATAAAGGATTAATTTCAAAAATATTTAGAGTACTCATACAACTCAACAAAAGGAAGACAAAGAACCCAATTAAAAAGTGAGCAGAGGACCTAAAGAGACACCTCTCCAAACAGGACATACAAATGGCCAAAAGACATATGAAGAAATGCTCAATGTCACTAATCATCAGAGAGATGCAAATTAAAACAACTACGAGGTATCACGTCACACCTGTCAGAATGGCTGCCATTCACAAATCATCAAACAACAAGTATTGGCGAGGGTGTGGAGAAAAGGGGACTCTAGTACAGTGCTGGTGGGAATGCAGACTGGTGCAGCCACTATGAAAAACAATATGGTGTCACCTCATAAAGTTAAAAATTGAACTTCCATTTGACCCAGTGACTTCACTTCTAGGAATATACCCTAAGAAAACCTGAAACACCAGTCTAAAACAATATATGTACCCCTATGTTCACAGCAGTACTATTTACACTCACTAAGATCTGGAAACAGTCCAAGTGTCCATCAATAGACAAATGGATAAAAAAGCAGTGGTACATATACACAATGGAGTACTATGCAGCTGTAAGAAAGAAAGATCTCTTATCCTTTGAGGTGACATGGACGGAACTGGAGAGTATTATCCTAAGAGAAACAAACCAACCAGAGAAATATAAATATCACATGATCTCACTTATTTGTGGAATATAATGAACTAAACAAAATGATGAACAAAATAGATCCAGAGATGTGGAAGTAGGGTACAAACTGACAAACCTCAGAAGAGGAGGTCAGGGTGGGGGGGATAAACCACAGAATTTACATGCATGTATGCATAACCATGGACATAGAAAACAATGCTGGGGACGGGTGGGGAGCATCGGGAAGGGGGTGTCAATGGGGGAAAAAGAGAAACATCTATAACAAAAATAAATTAATTAAAAATTTAAAAAATAAGACTTCTTCATTTTCTTTTAAGTATCTTAAATATTTATTTCAAATGTGTTAGCCTGAAAGCATAATCATACCTCAGTCACAAATACTCAGTCACAAATACGGTGGTTGTAGGTTACCATGTCTGTTTCTGTCTCTCAGCATGGTTTGGTCTCCAGCCTTTAGCCATTCATCTAACAGAAACAATTTATGCTCAGAATCTTCAAAAATTATATATTTTTATATCTGTTGGCATGAATTTGTGTTTGTGTATATATGTTTAAACCTCTCATGTGTATTTCCTAATTGATGCTTAAATTCATCATATTCTGAGAAAAAATCAGAAAGAAAGGGAACAAATCTCTATAGCAGAAACTGAGCTTAAAAATTAAGTTGCCTCAGGGGTAAGAACATCATATTCTTAATTCTGGGAGCAGTAATCTTCCTTGTAAGAGAAATGAAGCGAAATTAATGAGAGGCTGCTTTGAAATTCCAAACGGGAAAGTCGCACTGTCTCACATTCACATTTGTCACCTTGGAAAGGTGAAAAGTGGGCAGATGCACTAAAAGGAGGCCTTTAATTTTCCGTCACGATTTTGATGAAGGTAACCTCTCATATTCACCCAAAATTCTGGCTTCTCAGTGGTAGTTTTTTCCTACAATAAATGATCAGTTAGCGCTTGTGAAGAAAAGCGCCCTGTAGAATTCTTTGAGGGAAAATGAGTTTGTAACTATGTGAAGGAACTAGATCAAAATCAGTTGTTCTTGGGGTGAGCCAAGGCTTGGCTGGAGCGCAGTCATCTGGGTCCAGAATCCTGGTAGGATGCCTGGAATATCTGCTCTTCCTGTGAGTCAAAATCCAGCTGGCTGGCAAAACATTCCCTCCAGTCACTGAGGTAGAAGACAACGCAGTCAACGACCTGCACTCAGCCAAGAACTCTCCATTCTTGACGACCTTTTCCTCTATGATGATTCACTCTCTTCTTTGCCAAAGCGGGGTTTTGATGTTTCCAAAAATTTGCAAAAGGAAGCTTGCTCATCGAACCTGTTCGGTGAACTAGATGCTGGCATTAGTCATTCAAAAGTGAATTAGGCCCACTCTGCCCTCAAGACGCTCAGGGTCTCCCAGGGGAGGCCCTGCCACCATGGTATTGGTAAGAACTATTGTAACTGTGTTTCCAGGGCACAGTGGGAATTAAGCGGAGGAATGAGAATGGGGTGGGATGCAGTGAGGACAGTCAGCAGAGGGCCTTGGAGAATGTTGGTCTGCATGTTGAAAACTAAATGAGAGAGTATAAGATGAGCAAAAGGAAATTATATTACTAACAACAGCTAGCACTGGCCAGGCATAAGCCCTGCACTCAATGCCTTCAATCACCTGTGTCTTAACGACGACAGGTTTTTCTCTATTTTACAGATAAGAAAGAATATTGTGTCTATTACTTACCCAGGGGAGGGTCAATGATGGACACAACATGTAAACGGATCCTGTCTACAGAGGGTCAGCTCTTCATCAAGGCTCACATGGGAAAACAGAAGGGAAGGCAGTGGGAATATAGGTGACACATTATAATTGTTTTCACATTTTTGTAGTAGGGATATATAAAGAAGTAGAGAATAATAACTAGACTGAAGAGGTAGGAAGGGGCTAAATGAGGGGGCATCATCCAAGATGTACTACTGAGTATGCTTTTTACGTGGAAAACAATAAAGTGCCATAGAACAGTTCTCAGCAGTGTACTCCCCCGGGATCAACTAGGATCCAGCTAAATTATTTTACTGTCTGTTGATGAGCTGGCTCACCTGTGTGAGGACAGATTGGCTGCTGATTTCATCTGGTTCTGGCCGGGACAAGAGTAACCTGAAGGGCTCAAGTGCCCCTTCTTCGCCAGCAGCCTAGTCCAGGCACGTTCTCGTTACCAAGGCAAAGCTACACAGGTGCTAGTGGAAACGCACCAATACTTTCACAGGCTTCTGCTTGTGTAACACCTGCTCACGCTGCCCAATAAATGAACACAAATTGAGAAACAAGAGATCGTACTTTGTTTCTTGATAGCAAAGGACATTAATAAATGAGGCCAGCAAAGCCATTGATCTGCCATAGTTTTCCAAAGTGGGCAGACAACTTACACTCCCTCCAGTAATGCTGGAGAGTTAGAGATGCTCCACATCCTTACCAAAACGAGGTATTTTTTTTTGCTATTTAAAATCCCCTCCTCCTCATTTTGCTCCTCCGTATGATTATCGTAGACATTTCGAAGGATGCGTGGATGTTTTGCGTTGTGGTTTCATTTGCATTTGTCTAATGATTAAAGAAGCTGAATACATCATAGCTTTATTGGCAATTTAGATATCTTCTTTTATGAAGTCAAATTCCTATGTAAGTTGTTTGTTTGCTTAGTTTTTTTTTGGTTCATTTTTTCTCAGTTGGGCTGTGTGTATTTATAGGGATGAGTACAGGTTTTATAAGGCTGGATGTAAGTTGATATCCCCACTTTGTTTATCGTGTGTAAACAATGCATCAGGCACTGTTCATTATTTAGCTCCTGTGCTAAGACCTACATGTGATCCTGAATGGAAAACAGAGCATTCTTTCTCCGTAAAAATTCTGTGGTCTTGGTTAAGGGTCGAGCATAACATTCCTGAGGGGAAGTAGTAACTAGTAACTTAAGGCCAAATAAAATGTTGAGCTACTGAGATATTTAAAGATCTAATTTAGAAGCCTGGTTTTACATGGATTAGCAGTTTGAATTTGTCTAATTTATTCATCTTCCCTGAGTTTCAGATTCCTCTTTTTTTGTTTATTCCTCAGATCTAGGACTATGTCAAGAAAAAGGAATAGTTCACCCATTTAAGTTCTATTTCAGCTTGGGAAAAAGAATATCTCCATCTTAATAACAAATGCTAGAATAAAGAGTAATATTATGTATATTTTATTTAATAGTTCAGAAAGAAATAAAAACACACATAAGGATAATTGGAGCTGGGCTGCAAGTCTTTACCTGCTATTACACTTTCCCAACAAGTGACATTTAATTTGTTAAAGTACCCTGAGTTTTTGGTGAATATCTCTACATCTTTCGTACCACAGAGCAGAGAGAAAAGCCACTAGGGCAGCGGTTCTCAACCTGTGGGTTGCGACCCCTTTGGGCGTCGAACAACCCTTTCACAGGGGTCACCTAAGACATAACAGTAGCAAAATTACAGTGATGAAGTAGCAACGAAAATAGTTGATGGTTGGGGGTCACCACAACATGAGGAACTGTATTAAAGTGTTGCAGCATTAGGAAGGTTGAGAACCACTGCAGTGTAGGGGAATATTATTAAGACTTTTAACACAATGGCAGTCTATCTATTGGGCAAGGCCAGTCCACGTGAAGGAAAATGAAACCTGAGAATTGTTGGTGGTCACTTCACAAGGTAAGTTGCTGAGCACAGAGGGGAGATTTTTCTTTTTTTTATTTTTAAATCCTCACCCGAGGATATTTTTCCATTCATCTTCAGATAAAGTTGGGGGGGGGGGGGCGGAGAGGGAGAGAGAGAGAGAAACACCACACATCGATTGGTCGCCTCCCGCACAACCCCAACCAGGCCCTGGGACCAAACCCCAACCAAGGTACGTGCTCTTGACCGGAATTGAACCCTTGACTCTTTGAACTGTTGGCCAATGCTCTGACCGCTGAGCCAAACCGGCCGGAGCCAGAGGCAGGGATTTGAAACCAAGCCCCCAAGAAAGAGGAGGGCTCTAAATACACACACAGCCATCTCAATCCTCAGGGGTTAGGTTTTGCTCCACAACCAGGGTCAAAGTCTTAATTTAAATGACATTTTTATTCAATCTGCAATGCATTTTGATTGCAGCAGGTAGGTCTCACAGAGAACAACATATTCCTGCAGTTACATAGAATTCATTCTTTTACATCTCTGAGCTATTTAAAACAACTTGTCTGTCGTGTTATATTATTAATTTGAAGCTGCTCCAATCTTTTTGGTCAGCATGTTTTTAAGCAATGTAAGAGTTGGAATACAAATATATTTGAAGAGGTATGTAATACTCCTCAGATTGCTGAAACTGATACTTCAGAGAAATTCACCTCTTCATATGCATGATAGATCATTTATTTTTTTTTCTTCTTCTTCTTCTTTTGGTGTGTCTCCCTACCAGGAACCGAACCCTGGACTCTCTGGTCCGCAGGCTGACGCTCCAACCGCTGAGCCAAACCGGCCAGGGCTGATAGATCATTTCTTTTTAGCACCGATTAACATTCCATTCCCTGGGTGTACCCCAGTTAAATTTATTCACTCACCCTATGAAGGATATCTGTTCACTTCCAATGTGTGAGTATCATTAGGGAAAAGAAAATTCAACAATGATATTTTTTTCTAATATATGACATTAATACTAAAAATTTGGTGTTTAAATGAACATATCTTAATGTTAGTGAAAACTAGTATTTAATATAGTGACATACATATATTTTAGATATTAATCTATTATATTTATTTTTTCTTATTGATAGTTGGTACTCTAGTATAATAACTTTTCCTCTCATATATATTTCAAGTATTTTCATCTAACTTTTAATCATTTGTGTTGGTGAAATTAGTGTTTCTATTTGTTTATGCATTTGTTTCAGGAGTACAGAGTGACAGCATTATTCTTCCTAAAATCAATATTTGCAACATGAAGATTCAGAGCGCCCTAGCCCACATCACTATCTTATTACAGGATTCGTTCCCATAGAACAGAATTGGTGTTTGATTGTTTGTGCCCGTCAATCAGGCATACCTGTCTCACAATTTAAAGTTCTGTCTGCACAACATTTAAAGAGGTTGATGTTCTTGCATGCCAAGCAGTAAATCTACAGGAAAACTGCCCATAAAGTCTCTTTCAAGGTGTTTAGTGAGATAGGCTTTGGAGAAATAGAAAATTTGACCTATATTGATTCCGTGTCCTTTGAGAAATAGGCATCTCGGTCTTGATTAATGAGCATTTCCCACCTCATTTATGTCCAAAACCCCTGAAATTGACACCTGAAAATTTTTGTACTGGTCCAGAGTAAATTACATCAAGTACTTCTCTGGTTTTGATATCCCTTTGCCCCCTGTGGATGGGCAAGTGCTACATTAGTGACCACTCAGACATCAGCCAGTTTGAAGAAGAAGCAAAAGGAACAAAAACAAAACCAAGTAAATCAAATAAAACCAAAACTAAAATAAGATAAATATACTTGGAATCTTAGACCACAGCTATGTTTAAATATTTTTGAGGTCATTTTTCAGGGATCCCTGGCCTTGCAAATGACTTTTTTTCATATTTAAAGTAGAGTAATAGTACCAATATGTGTAATCAATAGAAAGGGGGAAGGGGTCGTGTCATCACTCTGGGAGTTAAGGTTCAAGCTCTGTTTCATGAATTTATACTCCAATATCCACACTGCTCTCTACAATGAAAGACTCTCAGAAATGTACATACAAGAAAGAAAAATCTAGGATATTGCTATTTAATAAGTCAAATGAGAGAATCTTGTACATTTACTATCACATTTATTTCTCCAAAACCTATCCCACACCCACTCTGGATACTACATCTTTCCATTTTATTCTTTAAAGACATTTTCCTCTTTCCATTTTTGTGTAAATAATGATCACAAATCCATTAGCAAAAAAAATTTTACAATGTATTTTAGCCTCATATATTAAGATAATTCCAGCAGTAAAACAATAGATGTCACCAAAAGCAGGAATAATGACAGTAAAACACTTTGGAAACAGCTCCTATCTTGTTTAGTTATAGCAGATCATTTCTTTTTGCTACTTCAATTAAGGATCAAAACGATTGTGATCTGTGTTCTTTTTTATTCACACAGGTTGATTCAATGAAGGAATAACACAATGAGGAGAGTTGTGAAGTTATGGAGTTGGTGGCAGAGGATCTTTGTGAACTCCCGTGCATGAACTGGTGAAGGAAAGGGTGTTCCGTTTGACAGGAAGGAACAGGGCGTATGCGGGTGCAGCATGAATGGTTTTGAACCTCCCTCCCTAGCTTTGGTTGTATTCTGGAGTGTTTCAAAGAAATCAGTGTTCATTTGACATAATTTTATGATAGTCTTCTCAATTCCCATTGCATCCTGTATTTGCAATTTAACATTTTTCAAAATCATCATTATTGTTGTTATTATTATTGTTATTATTGCTATTATTAGAGCTGCAAATCCATTTTGTAGGAATGAAGGGGCTCTATATCTATATCTATATCTATCATTTATAGATATATATATATATAAATTCAAGCATAGAGAAATTAAGAAACTTGCCAAGGTCATACTGTGCATTAAAGGCAAGAACCAGTTCTGAATTTTCCATTTACCCATTAATTCTTTTGGATAAGAATTTCATAGGCTCATGGCCCATTATTATTAAAGATAACTCAGTGCAGGTAAAAGGTAAGGGACCTAGAGCTGCAAGAAAGGATTAGATCATATATGGAAAGTCTTGAATCATTTCTTCACATTGCTCCTGGGAACATATGCCATAACTTTATAAATGATTTTGGGATGAAATTCACAGTCACTGTTTCCTACCACATCTCATGTCCATGTGTGAACTTGCTATAGAACAGGCTTTAGTGCACAGACCGGGCTTAACTCTGCCTCTCTAGACAGCTTGGAATTGAAGCGATTTTTGAAAGTGTCCATGTGTGAAACCAACATACTGATGACGCATACAGCTAGTATCATCAGAACACTGCATTTTTCTTCTCACCACCCCTTTGAAATAAATTCAAGTCAGGATGCTCGTCCTTTGTATGAAAACTCTTTCAGACTAATGCTATTTACCCTCACTCTTTGAGCACTGCAAGTTACACACGAGTCTCAGTTCAGAAATCAGAATGTCCCGTCCAAGACATTAATTAAAACTCTGAATGTTATTTAGCGGTAACACCTCTCCTCCTCCAGTGGGAATGGAAGCCCGTGGTCGGAAACCGGCTTGATTAGCTTCCTGTCTAATTCTTTGTGCTTTTCTACCCTTGCCTGCCCGTCTTGGGCACATGCTGACACCTGCCGGTCCGGGAAGGGTGAGAGTAGAGCAATAAAGAAAAGTGAAACCTTTTATTTAATTATTTTTATGGTGGTACGTGCCCCTAGCGGGGACCAAACCCTGGACTCTCTGGTCCGCAGGCCGACGCTCAACCACTGAGCCAAACTGGCCAGGGCTGAAACCTTTTATTTAAATGGTATACTAGTAAGCTGTTTTCCTGCTTTCAAAGATGTTTGAAGCTGATTTTTTTTTTTTTATGCTGCTGCCAGAGACCCTTTACCGTTGACAGTTTTTCTTTCCAACTACAGTTCATATGACCCGGGCAAGCAGCCACATCATTTTATGGATGGTGATTTTCCCTAAATTAAGCAATCCCTAGAGATACAAAATCTCCCCTCATTTTTTTTTTTTTTATCCTCACCCGAGGATATTTTTCCAATCTTTGTACAGATAGAGTGGGAGGGAGAGAGAGGAAGGGAGAGAGAGAGAGAAACATCGACGTGAAGGGGACACATCGAGTGGCTGCCACCCGCACGACCAACCAGGGCCGGGGACAAACTGCAACCGAGGTACATGCCCCCAGCGGGAACCGAACCCGGGTCTCTCCGGACCGCAGGCCGACGCTCCAACCGCTGAGCCAAACTGGCCAGGGCTCATTTTTTTTTTTTTTGGAAGAAAAAGAAAATGTTTTATTTCTCCACAACAGATTAAATATTTAACATTTATATTAGTAATTATGACTAATTTTTTAAAGAACTTGCAATTTTATTTTTCAATGACAAATTACATTCACTATTACTTTGCATCGGTTTCAGGTGTACAGCCTATTTTTTGCAACCCTGTGGTGACTCCACTGACAAGACTCATTATGAACCCAGCCAGGCTGGCTCTTCTCTTGGAGGGTCCCCATCTGCCTGTAGGAACTGCCTACACGTCCCTGTTCTGACCGACCTCAGAGGTAGGCTGATTCCTGGGTGGTATACAAAGTAGCACCTCTTGGACCCTCTCTCTGTCCTTGGTGGGAGTCGCAGCAGCCACAGAGGGTTCCACTTGGTGGAGTAGACCCAGGGTCACCTCTTTCGCTAGGAGGGAGAGGAAGCGATTATGACACCGCGAGCCAGCCTTCAAAGTGGCCCGTGACACAGAGCACAACAGCTCTTTCTAAAGAAAGACTCTTCACAAGTATTTCCCACAAAATCCTCTTTTCACTTGCCAATCCCTTTTATATATGCCATCTGGTTGAGGAGTAGAAAAGTTCTAGAATTGATTCTTAGAATGGTCTTTTAACGTCTGCATACGATCGTTTGAAACCTCACTAAGAAAATTCTCCTGTCTTACATATCAGTGGCTGGTTGAAATTTTTCTTTAATATCTTGCAATATGTGATTTATAGTCACGGCTGTGGTACATGAGTCTTAAAGAATCATTTTCTGCAGCAAAATGATTGTTTATTATATGTTGAGAGAATAGATGGATAAAACCCAATTCAGCCGTGTTGCTGGTTAATATCATTTGTAAGTTAAAATGGAAAATCTTAACCCCAATCTAGTACTTTGCAATGGAGATGACTGGGAGAGGAAATGTACTTATAAAATCTTCTATAGAGATTGCTCAGTCATGATTTTGATTTACCTCCTAAAACTTACACAATTATAGTTCTCTAATCATATAGTCTCCTTAAAGCAAGTTTAAATTTTAGGCATTTATGGTTGCCCTTTATAGCTTTCAACATAATAATTTTAAAAGACAGTATTTATTTCCTTTATTTAACTTGGAAAGTCTTCATATTAATATACATTTGTCAATTATTTACCAATTGGAAAGAAGAGTTTTTCTTTTGAAACCATTAATTTGATATCATCATTATCGATGGAAATGGCCAACAGAGTTTATAGATTGTTACATTTGTATCTTCTTTTTCTATCATCATTTCTCTTTTTTCTGCATTATGCTCTTCCAGAGTCAAGTTAAAAGCTTTAGTGACATTGATGGGCAAGAATATTTTGTGTTTGTTGATGCAAATAAACCCCAGGCTAGTCAATGGCAAGCTATTTTATTAGCATCCAGTGATGTCTAAAAAAGAACTTGTGTATACACAATCCCAAGTGGTGCTGATAATATTTTAAAGAATATTCTTGTTTTTTAAAATCTATCGTTTCTTTGACATGCTTTAGGTACATTCAATATCTTTATTCATCCCAGTTTTTAAAAAATCATTGATTCTATTTGAAACTGATCTGAAATATGAGATACTTTCTCTTTCTGGTGCCCATGGGAACTAAGTATTTGTTAATTACTGGAAAAACATTGTTCTTATTATAATACATGTGATTGAATGCAAGATAAAGCCAAATTGTCTATCAAGTGTGGAAAGACCAATGAGGGAGGAAAGGGGGGAAAACAGAATGATGTTATCTAATGCTCACACCATAGGGTTACATTAGATAGCATTACACGACCATGCCAGTCACATGACCATTATCCTTTCAACACAATAACATTATGAAATGCCAAACACATTTTCTGCCTTCCAATATATGTAAAATCCAATTTTTTTTTATTTTTATTTTTTGTAAAAACTAACCAGAAGTGACCCAGTGTGCTTCTAAAAGGCCTGGAAATAAAAACTGCGTACTGGTTGTTGTCTGATGAGAGTGAAGAGTGGATTGTGGGAAAGACTGCCCGAGTTCCAACCCTGCCTCTCCCACCAAGGAGCTGTGTGACCAGGGCAGTGACTTAACTTAATAGGACTTGCGTATTATTGTTACTTAAATCATACTACTTACCTCGGTAGTTTTTGTAAAAACGAACGAGGTGATGCCTGTGGAATATGGAGCAAGTTCCCGGCACAGGGTGAACATTTTTTTTTTTAATCCTCACCCTAGGACATTTTTCCATATTTTGTTCAGATAGAGTGGGAGGGAGAGAGAGAGAGAGAGAGAGAGAAACATCGACGTGAAAGGGACACATCGAGTGGCTGCCACCTGCACAACCCCACCAGGGCCAGGGACAAACTGCAACCAAGGCACATGCCCTTAGCGGGAACTGAACCCATATCTCTCTGTACCACAGGCCAACGCTCCAACCACTGAGCCAAACCGGCCAGGGCACAGGGTGAATATTTGATGCTATTCCGTAGGCCAGCTGTGTGCAAGCATTACACAGTCAGTTGGCCATTATTTAGTGACCACCACGGGAGTCAGAAGCACTGGGAACAGGGCAGATCGAAAAGCAGACATAGTCTGTTCTGAAGAGCTTTCCATCTGGCGGGGAAGACAGACAACACAAAGGAAATAATTGAAAAATAAAGCAGTGAGAGAGCCATGTCAGCTAGGGTGTCAGACGTGTGTTTTCACCAGGGAGGGAACCTTTACTCTTCCCAGTGACCAGTTTAAGAGATGAGAGATGGCTGTGTGAAGCATGCGAGGAAAAGCACCCAAGAAGGTGAACGGCATGTGCTAATGTGACGAGAAGGTAAACGTGCTTGGGAAAATGAGATCAATGATAGACCAGAGAGGCTGGAGGGCATTGTGGGTAGAGGGGGCATCATGCCTAGAAGAGTCAGGGTGCAACTCACTCAAGATCCCATAGACCATTCCAAAGCTTTTGGTTTTCATTGCATGGGATGGGAACCCACGGAAAGGTTTTGAGCAAAGGAGTTGCCCGACAGTTTACATTTAAAGCATCTCTTAGGCTGCTCTATGGAAAAGTCTCTCCTAATGTTTTGCATCCTAATCAGTTCATTTAGGAGACAGGATCTGAGCTGAGCATGTCACCCTCCCCACCACGTGCCACCATCGTCACTGCTGCCTGGGCTTTTACAACTACTTTGTCTAGGCTCTCTGATAAGCACTTTGAGTCACTCTTAATTACTCTGTACAAACAAATGTAATTGTACAGAGTATGTGAAGAAAATAATGTGTTTTTCATTTTAATTTACTGTTGCATTGAAAAGAAATAACATGTTTGTTACTCATGTATTTCTGTGGCGTGGGCATTGGCTAACATCATTTCACTTTGCTGCTCCTCTGCCTCTTATAGCCGAGCTGTTCTTAAAAATGTTTTTTTTTTCTTTATTGATTTTAGAGAGAGGAAGGGAGAGGGAGAGAGAGATAGAAACATCAATGAGAGAGAACATCGATTGGCCGCCTCCTGCATGTTCCCCCACTGGGGATTGGGCCCACAACCTGGGCATGTACCCTGATCAGGAATCAAACCAGTGACCCCTAGGTGCATGGGTCAATGCTCAACCACTGAGCCACACCAGCCAGACTAGCTGTCCTGTTCTTTCTTTCTTTTGCTTTTTTAAAAAATTAATTTATTTTTGCTTCAGATGTTTCTCCTTTTTCCCCCCATTGACACCCCCCTCCCCATTCCCCCTACCCTGTTCCCAGCTTTGTTGTCTATGTCCATCAGTTATGCATACATGCATATAAGTTCTGTGGTTTATCCCTTCCCTCCTCCCCCTCCCCCTCTTCTGAGGATTGTCAGTCTGTACCCTACTTCAACGTCTCTGGGTCTATTTTGTTCATCAGTTTGTTTAGTTCATTATATTCCAGCAATAGGTGAGATCATGTGGTAGTTGTCTTTCTCTGTTTGGCTTGTTTTGCTTAGGATAATACTTTCCAGGTCTCTCCATGTCATCTCAAAGGATAAGATATCTTTCTTTCTTACAGCTGCGTAGCACTCCATTGGGTATATATACCAGAGCTTTTTTTTATCAATTTGTCTACTGATGGACACTTGGGTTGTTTCCAGATCTTAGCTATTGTAAATAGCGTTGCTATGAATATAAGGGTGCATATATTCTTTCTGATTGGTGTTTCAGTCTTCTTAGGGTATATTCCTAGAAGTGGGATCACTGGGTCACATGGCAGTTCAATTCTTAATATTTTGAGCTAACACCATAGTGTTTCCATAGTGGCTGCCCCAGTCTGCATTCCCACCAGCAGTGCACTAGAGCCCCCTTTTCTCCACACCCTCGCCAGCACTTGTTTGATTAGCTGTCCTGTTCTTAATTTGGCTTCATCCTGCACTAAGTCACAGCACTTGTGATTACAAGTGTTTTTCTAATAACTAACAAAATTCTTGATTCCCAGTGGGTACCAGGGGAAAAGGGTATCTTGCATTTCGTATCATTTTCAAATATAGATCCAAATAAAGAAAACTGGGATGAATAAAAAACACTAGCTGTGCTCAAACCATGTCAAAGGGATGTCAGCCACTAGGACAGGCTCAGAAGTCTCCTTTCCACACCTTCGCAGTTGTTTTTGGAAAGAGAGTTAAACAAATAAACACGTTGTTAAGGAATATAAAAGAATTAAGAGGAGCCATATTCTATTAATGTTACCTAACAGCTCCACACTTAGTGGTTTAAAACATCACCCATTTAATTTGCTCAGGAATCTGCCCTTTGGGCAGAGCCTGGCAGGATCAGCCCCTCGGTTCTCGTGGCATCACTGGGGCTGAGCATCCCACTCTGAGACCCATCACAGGGCTGCTGCGTCGGCTGTCGCTTCAGCTGTGGCTCAGGCGGCTCAGCCTGGGGCCTCTGTTCCGCCTCCTCATGACAAGGTGGCTGAGCTCCAAAGCCAGTGTCTGAAGAGAACCGGGCAGAGCTTGTATTGTCTTCTGCCCTCTAACCTCAGGAGCCGCAGAATGTCACCTCTGTCGCAGCCACAGTCTGCCCCGATTCAGAGAAGGGCATGTCAAAGTCATATGGGAGGGGAGGCCTGTGGCCCGCGTGACATGGTTGCGGCCACTCTCAGGAAATACAATCTGTCGTAAGTCGTTGGCTTAGATTTCACCTCAATTTTTCACTTTTGATGAGAAACAATCACTTTATCTTCAAGGTGTTACCATCAGAGACACAGGGATTAAATACTCTCTGAGGGGACGATTTAAGTATGAAGAATAAGAAAGTTGTGTTGGAAACTGGACGTTTCTTTATTTTATTGCAACTATTATTTGCACTTTCGGCATCATTCTTGATTGATTAGATGGAGATGAGGATTCTGAGGACTGCAAAGACTTTAGAGGCGTTTCGGGTTCGTGCAGGGGCACAGGCACGCGGGAGCTCACGGGGTCCTCCCCGCTGCTGCCTTGCTTCTCCGGGGCGTCCTGCTTCTCCGGGGTGTCCCCCAGCCTGGACGCTCAGGCTGTGCTCTGGGTCAGACTGAGTGTCGATTCCCAAAGCCCAAGAGCAGAAAGGACGCTCACGCACCAAAGGGGAGAGAGTTCCTGGGGCCCCGCAGCCAGGCTCCTGTGGGGAGGAGGCAGCGGAGAGAAGGTGCGGAGTAGGGTGGGGGCCAGGTGCTGGCAGCGCCCATAGCCGAGAGCTGGCCACTGGAGAGGTGGCTCCTGCAGCCCATGCCAGCCCAGGGCTTCAGCTCCTGCACTCCTGCCCACCAGGCCTGCCGGCCCGCAGTCCCTATGCCCATGACTTTCGTCCACCTTCCACCTGGCTCTCAGGGCTGTGGCTCGTCCCCGTCCAGCAACTGCCACTTACCCTTGACCGTCTTCGCTGACCTTCAACGTGGAGTCCGCGTCCTAGCCTCCCTTCCCTGCAACTGCTCAGGGGAGGTCGCAGCAGTGCCATCCAGGTCTGGGAGCTCTCGGGGCCAACGTGGGGAAAGAGGGTTTCCCCTCTTGGGGGCAGCGGCGCCTTCTCCCCAGCCCAGCTGTGCTGTCCGTGCGCCTTCCCCGGTGGCTCCTGTTCCCGGGGCGTGGGAGGGACCGGCTTCGGTGGCCTCCGCAGCCCCGGGATGAAGCTGCTCTGGGCCGGGCTTGAGGGGTGGGGGGTGGGTTTTCCACTTGGGAAGGCCAGGCAGGGCCCCTGCTTCTCCCAGGGCGCCCTCTAGAGGCAGCGAGCGGAGAGGAGGAAGGGAGCCAGAGCCTGGATTGAGCCCTGTACCCAGTGAGCAAGGCTTCAGGAGCCGTATGTCACCTGCAGCAGCTTTGCTCCAACAGGAGACGCCACACACCAACAAGACATGGGCCCCCAACGGTCTGGCTAAAAACACACCCAGAGTGAGTAGAGAAATGTTAATGAGCCTGGGGAGCAAAGATGTGAAGGGTAGAAAGAATAGAAGTCAGGGGTGGGGATTTAAAGGAGAATGGAGTTGGATGAGGGCTTCTAGACTTGGGAGAAGCTATGACCTAGAGCCTTCACACATATTCCTTGGGAATAATAGCACCTGCTGAAAAAACCTGTCTCCATCCCTTCTCATCCCCTTCTTCTTCCGAATCCCAGTGTCCAGAAACGTCTAAGCCAGACAACAAATTTAATTCCAGCAAAAATGCACCAATTATCCAACCTGGTACCTTTCTCTGTGTTTTCCACTGTACTGGAATTGCCAGAAACATTTTCAGAAAAGTACTACTTTAGTTAGTTGTACTTATCTTTAGCTTTTTATTAAAAATTGTGTACGTTAAAAAAAAAAAAAAATCCTCACCTGAGTATATTTTCAGATAGAGTAGGAGAGAGAGAAACATTGATGTAAGAGAATTGGTTGCCTCCCACACAATGCTGATCAGGGCCAGAGATCGAATTTGTAATCAAGGTACCTGCCCTTGACTGGGAATCAAACCCGTGACTCTTTGGTCTGTGGGCCGATGCTCTAACCACTTAGCAAACTGGCCAGGGCAAAACTTGTATACATTTTAAAATCATAACCTGCTCATTGTTATTTCTTTGGTACCTAGATATATATTACATTAAGGCAAATCACGATAAGCACTTAGCCTATCATCCATTGGGTTCATCTACAATTCAGCCTTGTGTTAGAGGTTATGATTTTATGTCATCCCCAGGAGCGATTTAATCAAATAATCGAATCAGAAATCCTTCCCATTCGGGTTTGAGAGTTTTTGCCTTCACCTCCTAACTTAATCACCATATCTTTCCTATCATAACCCTGAAAATTAATCCTCCAATTTGAATTTGAATCTTCTTATACTAATTGAATAACTTTCCTGTTGCTTTAAAGAATTAATCAAAGTTCTATGTTTAAGCAGAAAATTTCAATTCATGAAACATGCAAGATTTATTAAGCCAAGAATCAGAGGACTTTGCACTTGAATTATTTCTGCCTTTTAATACTATCCAAGTTGGAAAATACTCATTTGACTGCTATATTTGTTCATATCTTTAAAGAAAAATCTTGGAAAGATTAGGAGAAGAGAGCTTATTTTTCACAAATCAGAAACTCCAGTTAAGATAAGGAGCAAAAACACTGCCGGGTTTCTGTCGAAAGTGCTGTCAGCCCTAGTGGGGCTTATGTGGTCCAGGACACAGGAAGGGGTGACAGGATGAGATTTCTGGGGTAAATAGTAAATGATAATATTTGTTAAATATGAGTATTCAAAGCATGCTAATTAGCGAAATCTCTTTTCTCTAAAGCCTTATTATATTCAATAATGACACCTTCCACCCAAGCACACTGAGATGTTTCTATGTTTCTTTAGTATGTGCATCTCTGTTACAAAGGAAGAGCTTGTTTTGTTCCTCTAAAATAATATGAAGATTACTGTCTGTCTTTTGTATATCTTGATTACTGTGTTATTCCTCTAGATCAAAAATATAGACAATGATTTTGTCTTTTCTGAAAAAAAAAAAAAACAAACAAAAAACAAAAACAAAACAACACTGGCCAAAAAGCATTTCTGCATCAAACAAAAGTCATATCAGGCCAGAGTATCAGGATGAACCACGCCGGAGCTGCATAACGGCCACCTCTGAGAAGCATGCATTTCTCTTTGCTTTGGTTGCTTCTCTTCAAAAGATGTACATGAGACAAATGTGGAACTTACTATGCGATCTTTACTATGAAAAATAGCATCTATTCTAAGGTATGGGTGAGAAAAATAGGATGTGAATAATCTGTAAAATGGTCATATGTTTTTAAATTTCTGATCTTGAAATAGTTTTAGACTCATTGAAAAGTTGCCAGGAAGGTAGAGAGTTTCTGTATACCATTCACCCAGATTTTATAAATCTAACATCTTACAAACCATGGATATTTGTCAAAATGAAGATATTAATGTTGGTGCAGTACTGTTCACTCTACTATAGATATTCACTGTTTATAATGTTTCCACTAATTTGCTTTTTCTTTTTCAAAATTCGAGATACCACATTGCATTTAGACATCTTGTCTCCTTGGGCTCCTACAATATGTGACAATTTTGTAGTCTTTTCTTCTTTTTATGATATTAATACTTTTGAAGAGAATTGGTCAACTGTTTGGTTGAATGTCCCTCAGTTGGTATTTGTCTGATGTTTTCTCATAAACAGAGATACATTTAAAATATACTTTTATAATTTAGAGCAAGTTTAGATTTACAGAAAAATTGAGATGATAACAGAGGTAGAGAGAATTCCCACATACCCTACACCTAGTCACTACAATTACTAACATCTTACATTAACATGGTACATTTTCCAAAATTAATGAACCAATGGATACCATAAACAGCAGTTCCAGCATCCTAAAATTTCCTCTATGCTGATATTTTATAGTCAACTCTCTGCCCTCCCCCAGCACTTGGCAGCTACTGATCAGTTTTCCATCTCATAGTTTTGCCTCTTCCATAATGCCACATAAACTCAGTCATACAACATGCAGCCTTTTGGGTCTGATTTCTTTTTCTTAGCAAAATGCTTTTAAGGTCTACCCATGTTTTTGCATGAACTAGTAACTTATTCCTTTCTATTGCTGAGTATTGTTTCATTGTATGGATGTACTATGATTTGTTATCTACTACCCTGTTCAAAGACATTTTGGTTGTGTCCAAGTTTTATGACTAAACCTGCTATAAACTTTCTTCAGGGAGTTGATACAGCAGTAAAAAAGTTAGAGTTGGGTCTAGATGTTGGATTGCAGCTCACCAAGTAGAAATGCTAAATGAAGCATTTGGAAGCTGGAAAAATAATGAAGGAAAAAAAAAGAGAAAAATCTGAGTTTCAGTCGAGATTCTACCACCACATCTTGGTAAGAATTTTCTGAGTCCTGGTTTCATTATTTGTCCAGGGCTATTGCAGGAATCAAGGAAGATTCTACACATGAAACATCCCATATGTGGTAAAATGCTGTGCTACGTTGGCCATCATCATAATTGCAACTGAATTCATCCAGTACTTTTTGAAGACACCCAGTATGCCAGGCACTGTGTTGGTAGTGGTAGGAAGGACAGATGACCTAATTCCTGGGTCTAAGTCTAATATTTTATGGGAGCTGATCTGGCAAAGGAGAAACACAGACGGTATGGTAGGAGCACAGTACACCGATGTTAACGACGGCCTCCATTGTGCATCTTGGGCTAGCCCCTACATGGAGATGGGTGTGCCACATATACAGATGCCAGTCCTCAGAGTTATTGTGGTGTACTAGCAAGAGCATGGACTTTGGGGCTGAAGAGAAATAAGTCCAAGTTTATTATTCATGTGGCTATTAAATAAATCAATGGAAGTGAGCAAGTCACTTCACTTCTTAGAGCCAGAGGGATTTGCGATTATTAATCATTGTGTAAAAAGTACTTGACACATTCACTCACTCACTCGCTCGCTCATTTATTCATTAAACAAATATTAACATTGTTTAATGTAATAGATTATTAGATAGACAAAGAGAGATGATAAAACCACAAATATCCGAAATAAATAATTAATTTTGGATGGTGATTAATCATGTTAATTTAATAAGTAGGGTGGTGTGATGAGGAGTGCGGGAGGGGAGATGTGAGATTGGGTGGAGGAGGAAATACTTTCTATGCAGGGAATATTTCAGCTGAACTGTGCATGATGAAAAGGAGTCAGCTATAGACAATGGACTGCTATGTAAACGTAACAAATGATCATTACAGAACCCATGCTTTTAGCCCCCCAAATTAGGTAGCAAATGCTCAGATCAGGAAGGGCCTTAGAGATAAGCTGATTATTCTATTTTTGGAATGTCACCATTGTCTCAGGAGTTTGTTAACATGCAGATCTCAGGGTCCCAGCTCCCAGGCACTCTCTTAGTCCAGCACATTCAAGCTCTAATTTCTAAATTTGGCAAAACTATACAAGCCCAGCTTTCTTTCCAAATCATCATCCTATTTGGGTTCCAAAGGGTCAACAGCTACGCTGTGCCCCCAGCAGCCTATTTAAAGGGATAGCTGATGGTACCCCAAAGTCCTGAAGGGTGGAATGGGAAAGAAGACCCCTGAACTTGTGCTCACTGTGAATCAGGTCCTTCCAACTGTAGCCATTTCTTCTCTGCTGGCCTCCAGCTGCCGAAAATGACCAATTCTAGAAAAGCACCATGGATCACTACTGATTGGATAGTTAAAACTAACTTCATCTGCTTGGACCCTGACTTGTAACAATAATATTACTACAAATGCCATCCATTAATCAGAGCTTTGATTTGTCGTGTCCTTGTTCTGTGTTATCAGATGCCACTCCGAAACATCGGGTCCGCTTACAGCCAGCGCTGGCTCAGGGTGCCAGGAAACCCCAATCGAGAATAAAAAGGTTTTCAGTCAAGTTTTTAGCTGGAGAGAACTGATCTTATTTTATTTGCATACTTTATCATCTATTTTTCTTTCTTTTAAATAGCTTAACAAATTTTTGAGCTACTACAGTTGCAGCTGTCTCCCCTCTCTTCCGGTCAGTAACGGGTTACAGAAGTCTAGCTGCAAAGCCTTGGAGACAGTGGCACGGACAGTGTGAAGCTGACTTCTTGGAGAGGCCAGTGCAAATGTGAAACACAGTGGGGGCCTTTCCCTGGGCTGTGAGAGGGACTGTCCAGGAGGAAATACTCTCTGAGCCCCCTTCTCTCTGCTGCTCTTCCCTTCCTACTTCCACAGCATGGGGTGCTGTGACATCATCACTCCGAGCAGCCTGGGAGTCTGCAGCCTGAGACCACAGGGACCGAGAGGAGTCTGGCTTCCCCTTCTTGCTTATGGCATAGTAGGTATTCACAGACTATCGGTTCTTAGCAGGGTGGGGGGAGAGAGACAATGAGGAGAGGGAGAGGAGAGAAGGAAATGGGAGAAGTAAAGAAGGGAGAGGTAAATGGTTTATTAAATGTAAAAGTACTAAAAGAATACGCTGAAGTGTAAAACTAATCTGGTGTTAAGATTAATTTTTTTAACAGCTTAACATTATTTTCTTTTTTAGAATGACATAGTACTATCATCTCTAAAGTATTATAAAGCAACATAAGGAATACTAGTGGACTTAAGCACTCATGTTTGTAACATGTTGCCATATTTCAGTTTTTTTCTTTGCTTATTTAAAAATATACACTCACAATTAAGTTGTTTGATTTTTTGGAACAAAATGAAATGATAATGTTTATATTGTTCTGAACTCATTTATACATATTTTTCCGAGTTAGTAAATGTTTCTCACATAGAGGCACATTATAATCTTTGGAGGAACTTTGAAAACAACACCCACACCCGCACCCACACCCGCACCTATACCCACATCCACACCCACACCTGCAGAGTTTCTCATTCTATTCGTCAGGGAAGGTTAAAAGTCCTCAGATGAATCGATTTGGAAGCCAGGCTTGGGACTATTGATATGAATACACCCACTTTTTAAAAATTACTGTTGGGCATGCAGTAAGTTACTTAATACAACCAATTGTTCAATATATAGGTTAAATTCAGTTTAATAGCATCTGGCATAGTTATCTTTTCTCCCATATATACATATATACACATATACATATATACATAAACATACACATATATACACACACATACATATACTCCCATATTACATACACTGAGTCCTAATGTAGCTATCTGACCACAAGTCTTTGGTAAGAGAGGCGCTCCTAAAATTGAGGGACAAAGATGGGGACAAACAATTGATGGCCCTGTCTTGCCTTGACTCGAAGCTAGCTGTGGTCATTAGGAACTGCAGTAAATGATGGGAGCTTAGGCTGGATCCCCAAAAAGGCAGGTAATGACCCACTGCAGGTGCGTCTACCCAGGGCCCACGTGCACGTTAATTTACGGCTGGCCAGCTCCTGCTGATGATTTGTGCTTATATAAGCTCATCACCGGGGCACCTGGTGCCCACCGTGTCCCAGTAGCTCAGTTGGTCATTTCACTTGAGTGACAGTTTTCCTGCTTTGTGGATTAAATATTTAGTTGCCCGCTTTTCTGCACGATCCCATGGAAGCAAGACACGGGGCACACCCTTTGCCAGGCTCCTGGGTACAGGGAAGAGCCCACATCTCACTGCTCAGCCTCAGGAGACTCGCTGCAGGCAAGTGGGATGTGATGGCCCTTGTTCTTCAAAATGTTTGCCCGTGCTTAAAAACAAAACGAAAGGAAACAAACAAAACATCTCGGAAAGAAATGCAAGGGAGGGGAATTACGTTTAAATGTAAGGGAACTGAATGTGAAATCGGCTTTGGTTTCCGGAAGCCTGGTGTCTGTGGCTGGGAACTGATTTGGGAGGATGGCGCTGCCCGCAGGTGGGGCTGGGTGTTCTCAGAGCCGCTTCAGCTGGTGCAGGTGCAGGTTCTCCCGCCGCTCAGCCCGCTTGGAATCAGGCCTCTGGCTTCCAGGTCCAGCCTACGTTGTTTGGTTGTTTTGTTTTGTTTTTCAAGAAAAAGCAATATGGTTTTAGGCACAAGGGCCACAAGTGCTGGCAAAAATATGTATTTGCGGCAAAATGTATCCTTCTCAGTCTTTGGCAGGGCCTGAATCTGATTAATTTGTTTCATTTTCCAACCCGATTTCACTGAGCGCCAGGCACGGGCAGAGGGTGGGCCCCCGGTGGGTGAGCAAAGCGGGCGCGTCCTCTCGAGTAGGTCTGTGGAGGGGGGGGGGGAGAGGGAAAACGTCACAGGACTGTGACTCAGGGAAATCCCCCTTTCCCCCCACCTCCGGAGTCCCTCGGTTCCTTCCTCTTCTGTCTGCTCCCCACACCAGCAGGCGGAGCCCCTGGCCCGGAGGTCAAGTACCCGAGGCTGTGCAGCTGGAGCCTCCCCTTACCCAGCTGGGCCTGCAGGAGAGAGACAATGACATTGTCCTGAGCAGGAGGCCAGCAGCTAGGTCGTCGGATGAACTGAGACCCAGGCCAGGAAGATGCATGTCAGGGGAGGGGGGGAGGGTACCGGCTCCAGTGTGTGAAGCACAGGTCATTCATGTGGCTCAACAGTGCTGTCAGAGCCATGGTCCTTTCCCCGGCAGGGAAGTCGTGCAGACTGCCCCTCAGTGCAGTGAACACTGCCTCACCTGGACCGAGGCTGAAGACTCTTCAAGACCAGCCTACAGGTGAGGCCTCACCTCACAGAAGAGGTCTGCCTCATGACAAGTTTCACATTGTTACAGAGCGAATTGTTGAGCCTCAAAACACCCCTGAGGCATGACGAGAGGGGACTCTGGATTAAAAGGCCATGTGATGAATGGCCTTGGAGGGAGGGGGTGAGTGCCCAGCAGGAAGGGGGCTTTTTCTGTAAAGCGCCAGTTAGTATTTTAAAATTACTGTTGGGCATGCAGTAAGTTACTTAATACAACTAGTTGTTCAATATTTAGGTTAAATTCAGCATTTTAGGCTCCCTGGGCCACGTGGTTGATTTCTGTCACAATTAACTCTGCAGTCCTGGCTATAGAATGGATGTGGCCCTGTACCTCACCCCCCCCCCCAATAAAAAAAACCCCACACACCTTTATGGGCCAGGTCTGCCCCAGGGCTGCGGTTTGCCCCTCCCCCAGTAGAAGAGCACAGGTCGGGGACCTGGGACACAGAACCTGCAGGTGGTCATGGCAGCTCTGCCACCGGCTCTGAGGAGTGGCCTTGGGCAGGTCATTGTGCGTCTGGATGGACTGTCTTTTCAGAGGACAATGATGAAAGCGGTTTCATCTGTCTGGGCCGTGGTGAGGATGACAGGAAATCCCCGTGTGGAAATCTGATGGGAGAAATGTTCAAAGCTGCTGCAGTTCTAGGGAGGGGTATTCTCTAGCCTGACGGGGCATCGAACAGTAAGATTTCATGCTGCACGGGGCGGCTGCTCACTCTTCATAACCCCCAAGTCACTGCACATTTTCCTTCCTCCTGCCTCTCTCTCCAGTCCCTTCCTCTCGCTCATCCCTGTCCCCCATGTCCCAGGTTTACCCGTGGAAACATCAGAGTGGTCTGAAAGCCACTGAAAGGGAGAAGTCCCAGCGGCGGCCCATGTGGCTCCCACACAGCCCCGCCCTTCCAAAGCCCATTTCCCTGTGGACAGGAGCAGGACCGTGGGCTCTGAGGCAGCTGTGTGTGGCGTGGTTAAACGGTACTTAGAAATAATGGTAAAATAACAATCGACAGGGAAGCTTTCCAAGGTTCCATTTGCTTCGTGTTTAGAACTTCTCAGGCCCTTAGGGAGCAGCTGGGGGGGGGGGGGGCGAGACATCATGCTTCGCAGGGCCAGGCTGATAGGGGGCTCCCTCCCTGGCGAGGGAGTCCTGTGTCCCTGGGGAGGCGGGGCTGCCTCCGAAGGGCAGGGCTCCCAGGACCCCATGCCTTGGGGAGGAGAAGGTGAACCCATGGCTGGGCCCCAGAAGCAGCTGCTGTGGACGGGCCGGGGCCTGCCTTCCTCGGGCCTTCGACCCTCTCTGCCTCCGCTTCTGAGGCAGTTTGCAGCTGTGAGGTTGCTCCCAGCTCTTCGTGCGCCTTCGCTCCTCTCTGGCTTCAGTGGGGAAAGAACTGAGACTCCCCCGCTGCTCCCCGCCAGAGATTCATCCCATTTCCAGGCCCGTGTGCAGGCGGAGAAAAAGGCAAGGTTGGTGTCTTGAAATGCTGGAAATGATATCACGTGGTTAACATTATGGAAAAGTAAAGGTGCCCCCCCCCCCATTATAAAAGCAATATATACTACGGGTGTGTTGATATAAAGTCAACCAAAGACAATAATAATTTAAATTTTATTTTGGTATATTTACATGCATATAATTTATAATTTTAACCCAATCAGTGTCATGCATGCTAGTTCCCCAAACAAGGAACTCTGATGTGCTCTCGAGGTTCTGTCTGCGCAGCCTTATTCGTTGCTCGTCTCCTGGCTGGAGGCCTGAGCAGAAAGGGAGCGGTCAGGGGCAGCATGGCCCTGGGTATGGTCCTGGGAAAGCCTGAGAGGGCTTCAGCCAGGCCGGAGAAGTCAAGCATTCAGCCTAGCACCTGGCCCACAGTGGGTGTGAGATAAATATTTGCTGGTGGAAAAAGTGAAGACCCCTCCCACCTCTCCTGACCTCAGCGAATTCCACTGCATGATTCCAAGTCCTCCAGGGGCCTTTTTGCTGCTCATTGACATTCTGGTCAGAGAGTGCTGGATGGACCCTGGTCTGTAGGTATCCACACCTGCCTGATCTCCACAGTCTGCTGCATCCGTTCATTTCTACCATTTATTCCGTCATCAGCGCTCACTGAGTGTTTGTTGTTCCAGTGCGGATGATCCAGTAATGCACATGACAGTCACAGTCTTACCCTCACGGAATCTACCTTCTGGCCAGGTGGTCCATCTATCTGGACTCTTCCGACGGTGTGATCTCCATAAGGCTCTCCAGACCAGCTCTCGGAAGTCTTCTCTCTGTGCTGCGAGAGATTGTTTTTGTCATGAGAGGTAACATCACAAGAGACATTTCCTCATCTGAACAATGAGCATGCTGATGTCTATTCTATAATCCACCAGATTAATGTGGGATTAAATTTCCACTTGATGAATTACAGATCAAGAAGTGTCATGTAAATGTAGACATCATCCCTCATATCTGTATTTAAGATATTTATCACTCTGTTTCAATTAAATATCCCTTGACATGTCCCACCACACATACCACCTCCACCCATGATTTTTTTTTTTTTTTTTTTTATCCTCACCCGAGGACATTTTTCCATTTTTTGTACAGATAGAGTGAGAGGGAGAGAGAGGAAGAGAGAGAGAGGGAAACATCGATGTGAAAGGGACACATCGAGTGGCTGCCACCCACACGACCAACCAGGGCTGGGGACAAACTGCAACCGAGGTACGTGCCCTTAGCGGGAACCGAACCGGGGTCTCTCTGGACTGCAGGTGGACGCTCTAACCGCTGAGCCAAACCAGCCAGGACTCCACCCATGATTTTAAAATACCCTTAAAGACAGCATCAGTGTCTCCTCCTCCTTTTGTATCCTCCACAGCAAATAACAGGGCCAGGCACACATACGGACTCGAGAATGCAGAAAGGAGGGAGGGAAAAGGCCACCCAGCCCAGGTCTGTCATCAGTGGGGCTCACCCTGTTGGTGGAACCGGCACTATTCACCCTCGGGTCTCCTGCATCTCTGGTTCTGCTGCTTATTTTTCACTGGGCTTCACAAGTTTTTATGTTTGCTTCCAGACGTTTGCTCACTTGGTTTTCTGCTCTCGATTTTCCGTTCCAGCTACAGCTCCTGTTTCTCTTTTTCATTTGGTGAACAATATGGATTTTAGCTAACAGAACACCCTCCCCTACTTGATTCCAGAGCGGATTCCTACAGCTAAATTAATTTAACTTACAAAAATCAATGAGATCGTGAGCTGTGCGATTGTGCCTCCCTAATCAGTCAATCAATGCATATTTTGACAAAAAGTAGTATCATACTCTAATACTACGTTGTATCTCTCCCCGCCCACTTATCAAAATATCATGGATATTTTATGGAGTCACTAAATCACATTTTATGTGGCTTTTAAAAATATATTTTATTTATTTTTAAAATATATTTTAGCCCTGGCCGGTTTGGCTCAGCGGTTGGAGCATCGGCCTGTGGACCAGAGAGTCCTGGGTTCGGTTCCCGCTAGGGACACATACCAAAAAAACAAATAAATAAAATATACTTTATTCATTTGTTATACCAAAACTATGATTTACTATTTGAGTAAAGCTGTAATGAGATATTGTAGTGTCCTATCACTGCCTAATATTTTTCTAAAGATAAAATTATTAATTTGACATTAAATCAAAAAGTAGGCACATTTTCATAGAACCTTATTTTGGGCACCTCTTGCTGCATTTATTCAAGTATATTGTTTTGAACCTTTTTTTTTTTCCTCCTAACATAATGACTGTTTTACTTAGTTTTTAATTGTGTCTCAACGTGATAAAAAGCGTTGTATATGGTGGGCAAAGTTAGGTTTACAGTTGTTCATATGGAAAATAATACGGTAATAAGTAATAAGACGAGAATAAACTGTTTCACATACTCACAGCTGGACACGTGCTGTTGCCCACTCCTGCATTTGTAAGTCGCTGTACGGGCGCTGTAGCAGACATGGTTAAGTGAAGACACTGAGCAGAACTATGCATCAGCCAAGGTTGCCACACTGACATGTGTTTAGTCAAGTGTGACTCCACCCAGCAGGTGGGTGCTGTGGGGCATTAAGGAAAAGCTGATGTTTCTGGAGCTAAACCTGGACATCAGGTACAAGCTAGAGAGGAAGGACAGAGAGGCAGAAGGAAAGGGAGGGTACTTCGCAGGTGGTTAGAAGGGTCATGAAGGTAGGGAGAGGGAGCAGTCATGCCCATGCAGAAATTGGGAGATGAGAGAACTTGGCTGTGAAGTCAGCGGTCTATGAGATGACTAAGTTAGCCATGTAGTACTGGAGCCCTGATGACATTTCTGAGGAAACTATGTACAACTGTTTTTAATCACAGACATGGAAATTAGCATCACCACAACCTATACACAGATGCAAGTGAACACCGTAACTATGAGTTAGAATATAGTCTGATCTTGGGTCATTTCCAGTGCTTTCATGGTGGAAAGACCTCTGGTTTTTATTTTTGTTTGTTTGTTTGTTTGTTTTTTTCTTCAGGAGCTATTTCTGATTTCCAGAATATAACTGGCTGTTATTTAGCATCTGTCGTTTCTAGGATCAAAAGTAAGAGGAACTCTCTACTTGCTGTGTTTGTTCTGTGGACATAGAGTGAAGACAAATGATCCCTATTCATTGTGGTAACGCTTTTGACACTAAAATGTGATTGGACGTTGAATTTAACAGTTAAGCTCCCTCTTTGGTGGAGACATGAACTTGAGGCAGACTGATGGTATGGATGCTCCCTCACCTCCTGAACGCCCCTGCCTTCCCCTCACCAACATCTCAGAGACGGACTGGGGAGGGAACTGTGTAGTGGGTGTGATTTCACCAGCCAGTCTAACAACAACTCCAGTGTGCTCTCTGGAGACCACAGCAATGAGGTAGCTAAGGGTGTGGACACCGAGCTCATATTGCCTGGGTTAGAATTCCAACTCTACCTCTTACTCGGGCCGACGCCAGGTCTTACTGGTCTTTGAAGCAGTGGAGAATATACATGATCTTTGAAGTCAGATCTGTGATCAAGTTTCCAATCTCACCCATTGCTGAGTTTCTTTGGCTAAGTCACTTATCTTCTCAGAACCCTGGGCTAGAGTCCTGGTAGGCTTTATTTGGACTTAGGCAGTATATCGTGAGCAGGGAACATGGGGACATTGAAATCAGGGCAGATAGTTAAATGCTATGTTTGGTGATTGGAGACCTGTGGACCGATGGATCTGACCGAATCCTCCCAGAAAGGGAATATTGACCAGGAGGGTTCATCCATTTGTCATGGTGAACTGGTCATAATGTCAACATTGTGCTCTTTCTGGCCATCATGTAGTGGGTTTCTCCTAGGCTCTAGGGCCTCCGGCCATGTGAGTGAGCTCAGTACCAGCTGAGGAAGCAACCCTGGGAGATACGAGGGGAAAGGGAAGCATTTCTGATAAATCAGTAGGTTAATCTGAACTAATCTCTCCTTCCAGGGATTTCTGGAACTAGATGTCTCTGGAGGAGCCATGTATATTGACATTCATAGAACCCAAGCCCTAAGGTTCTGATCTGCCAGTCTAATTGTTATAATGAATGTAGTAAAATGCTGCAGGTCTTTTTGACAGCTGAAAAAATGTCAGAGTTGAATTAGTATTTGCAGGAAAAAGTTTGAGTCATGATGTGGAGCTCTGGTTCCTGGGTATGCATCAAGTTGTTGGTTTGAACAATACTTCACTTGTATCCCCCACCAGGGACATTGGATTGGGCGAAGCTTACTGCATGGGGTTGGCTGGAACCCTGAAAGGTTTTATAAACTCTGACTCTTCTGCACAGATTTGGACCTCTCTTTCCCTGAGCCAGCAAATGTTAGTAGTGAGAACTCTCCTCTGGAAAATGGAGTTAGCATACGTAGGTGAGAACTTATTTGGTGTTGTCTAAGCTTATTTGGTGTTGTCTGTCAGCCTATGAGGTCATGAACTTTGGGATCTATATTAATGACCTCTAGGAGAGCATTTGAACTCATCCACACTCTCCAGCCGCTGGTTTACCGAGGGATCGCCAACTCTAGGAGAGTCAACAGTGAGTTGGAAGGTGCGGACCAGGATGGGGTTTAGAGAAAAGGCAATTTCAGAGCTGCTGTACTTCATTGACTTTTTTCATTTTGAAAACTATTTGTAGAAGAGTTATTCTGGGGTAAGAGTGAGGACATGAAACAATTCATTGAAATTAATAGGAGAATTGACTGTCGCCGTGTTTCGTAATCCCTTAGGTCTCGGCAAACAGTATTTACTTTCCATTCAACAGTATTTACTTGTTCCACATTATAATTCTAGGTGCCAGCAACTTAATAGTCTGCTTGGCCCTTGGGTGGTCACACTCGTGTTTCTCTCAGGCTTTTATCAAATGAGAGTTATACGATTGTTTACTCTTTGCTGATTCATACTTTTTTCAGAGGAAAAAAAATGATCTCAAACAACTTTTATGGACGTCATGGTGAGCAGTGAGTGGGGATAATCGATACTATTAGACAATCTCTCCTAGGGAAATACCAGTACGCAACCAAAAGCTTCTATACTCTGTGCTAATGACAAGAGGAGTGTTCCCCAGAAGGGGTTCCGTGGGGGTTACATGAAACGATGGGTTCTGTAAACAAATTATAATTAAATAAGATAACTACATTTGAGAAACACTGGATTAAAATATGTTGTTATTTCTATTACTATAGGATGACTAAAGCTTTTATATGGTCATTTAAAATCTAATTTTTTTCTGGGCCATTTTGCAGGCTGATCGTTCCATGAAACCCATTGGAAATAGCTAGTTTACATGCCCCCCGCCCTGCTGTTATATTCAAATTCCTAAGTAAGGTGGGAACCCAGTCATCATAGTTTAAGAATGACCATTTTCAGCTCAGTCGTTCCATTACAGATAGGCTTGAAATGAATCAAGGGTAGTTGACTACCCAACAGTCATTCTTTGCTCTTTTCCCCATATTATTTGCTGACAGACTATGGATTTTTAAGGGGACATGGTTATAATTCTGTTATCCTTTGCCAGACATTTACTTTCCAAGCTTTCCTTGCATTGAGGGGTGTCCAAGTGACCCGATTCTAGACCAAGAGAAGTGAGAAGCCATCTGTTGGGAGGTTTTGGAAACATTGTAATTTCTAATAGAAGGCAGAGGTGAAGAGCCATCTCCGGAAGGTGGGAAAGGCCCACAGGGGGGTAGAAGATTTCGGGCTCTGAATGCATTGTTGAAGTCCTGCATGAATTCTGGGACCACCTTCCTCCAAATGTGACACAAATTGTGACACAAATAATGCATGTCCTTAGGCTTTGGCAGCTACTTATCAAGTTTCCGTTGACTTGTGGCTGAAAACACCCTGACTCAGACATGCTTTGGTTTCTTTTGTTCTTAATTGTTGCCATTTCTTTCTTTTATTTCTCCAACTTCTGTTCCTCAGATTGAAAGTGTTTCAAGGAAGTAAGGAATGCTATCATTAAGTACTTGAGTTTAGTGTTTTGATTTTTATCTTTTTATAGAAATATCTAACTGGAGAGCTATTTCTAAGAGTACACCCCCCCCCCCCCAATAGTCCTCAAGGTGCTTGAAGTAGGTCTTTGTCCCACCCCCTAACAAGAAATGGGCAAAAGAAAAAAAAAAGATAGTATACACTACACATATATGCTAATTAACTAGAGCTGGTATTCTTTCTACAATTATAATTACTGCTGTATTAAGTTATATGCATCCCTTCTGCATTTGAAATAAAATTTTAGAAGCAAAGACTAAGTTTGCCCAGAGCCTTTGAGGAACATATTCATTCAGTTGATCAAGAATTTTAGTTTTTCTCTTTCCTAACCTCTGGACAGCCTATTGGCAAGAGGGTTGTCAAGAACTGGGTTGCATTTTCCCTAGGTCCTAAAATAATCACTACATCATGATGTATAATTTAAGATTCAGGAAGTGAAACTGAAATATGCTGAAAAGCAGTTGCAGGCTACATAGCATCTCTTAATTTATGGTCATGTTGTGTAGAGTAGCTAATACATTCCTTGCTACCTTTTAGTAAAATTAACTAACACTCATACTCCCATCACTCATCTTTCCCAACCTGGCACAGGGTAGCCTTTTCCTGTGCCGTATACCTTTAAGAAACTTGGAGTGACCATATTTGTATTAAAGAATTAGAGAAGCTAGGAGAATCGAAGCAGCGCAATGGGTTAATTCACTTACGACCCAAGGGTACCCTAGTGTTCTTGACATCAGAGACCATCCTTTTTATAGCAGCCCCTCCTGTATGTAGCAGTTATTTTATTAATAATCATTACATGAAATGAGCAATAAAAAGTAGTGGCCAAAATAAATTCAAAGAGTGAAGTTTTTCTTTCATTGAATCTCACATGTATAATTATAACAGAAAAAAATATTTACAGTACAGAAAGAAAAAAGGAATATATTAATACTTTTCAGTTACATTCATGTATTTTTGTTTTGAAAAAAGTTTCCATATGGATGTGTGTTAATATTGAATAATGGCAATATAGTTTATTTTTTCAAGCTTTAGCTTCAGCATAATATCAGTGACTATGTAAAAATTATTTTTCTTTGCATATTTGTGTTCAGTAGTCTACAATTCCATTTGCACTTGGTTACATTTGTTCATATTTAATCCAAGGCACTTTTTAAATTCAATAAGTTCCTTATACACAAAGCAACAGATATATAAATAGGAAAATTCTTAAACCGAAGCATGTTTGTCAAGGAATTGCATGTCTTTGGTCGACATGCAGTTAAAATGTCTCTACTAAAATATCCGCACCAGAAAATGCCTCATAAGTTTATTTTCGGTAATTTATGAAATGTTTCTCTTTCTGCAGATATTCATAGAAAATGAGTAAATAATAGAAAACATTAAAATTTGATTTATTTAAAATAGGTGTTCAGTTCTTGGGGAGGGACTCAAGCATCCGAGTGTTGCTCATTGGCGTTCTTGTGGAAGCGGTGAGTTTCTCAGTAGGACCTCTTTGATCACTGCCAAGGTGTTGGTTCACAAACTCAGGAGTTTCCTGGGTGGAATCTGAAACTGCTACCCCCAAACATGAAGGGCTCAGAAAGAGAAGGAGGCCACTCAGATTGGTAGGTGACAGGTTTAATAAGCAAGGGAACTTACATATGAGGCTTGTCTTAGGTACACTAAGTAGAACTCTGCCCCCAGTGAACAGAATCTTAAAAGTTCAGATAGAGGCTTTAACTGAATCCAGGAAATGTATACTGTCCAGTTGGCTTCAACAACACATTGCTCTCTCAAGGCTGAGTCATTGACAATGCCCCCCACTCTGAAACAGGTAGGCAGGATATACATTTCAAGTGCAGAAGAGGGGGTGAGGAGCAGAGATTGCCCAGGTTCATCCCTAGTCAACAGGAGGTCACATCCTCTCAATGACCTCCTCCAACCCAAGGTAAAATATAACATTTGCTTCCGTTCATCTCCATGTCTGGAAATCCTGCAACATTGCTTCTCAAGGCTGGCTTTCCAGTCATAAGTCGCAGCCTGTCCTCCTTCCCTGCAGGGAGCCACACATGGAGAACACGGGGTGGTGGCCATGGTGGGAGTATGTGGGGTATAAGAATAAGCACGTGGGTCAGATGCTAAGCTGCTGAGTATGTGGGACAGCAGAACCAATGTAGTGGTTAGTGTTGCTTACTTCCCAATGATGAGTTTATTTCAATGACCAAACTGTGTGAACTTCTAAAACTTTGGGCTTATTCATGGGAAGATTTTACTTATCTCTTTGTTCCATTTCCTTCCTAACTCTTAGAGATTTGACTTCATCAGAGTGTGTGGACATGGGCCATTTATTAGCCCTCCCCCCCCACAGGGGTCTGTCATACTCAGTCAAAAGTCCCAGTAATACTGCAGGTCAATGCAGTTTCTATTTAGTGACTAGATTTGCATAATGCCTGTAAACATTTATAGGTTACACATTTTGGAGTGAGAGAAAAAAGAAGCATGAGTCCTTATTTCCTACAAGGGGAAAAATATTATTTTGATCTTGTGATTGATAAATTTGTCATAGATCATGGAAGCAGAATTTGTTGGTGCCGAATGATCCAGCAAAAGGTTCATGAGGTCAATGAGTCTTACATCTCTGTTGCCAAATAGGCTTTGTCAAGGCATTCTAGAGCAAGCTGAAGCAGAGAAGGGAAAATTATCCCGAGTACATGTTCGGGTTCCGTCACTGACCAGCTCTGTGTCAGGACAAATCACTAAAATCTGGTTTTCTCAATATCAATGAGAGATCCAACTGGACAGGCCCCAGAGTCTTGGCCAGGTCAACATTCTAGGAAGTGTTCATCTTTTTTCTTTTCTTTTCTTTTCTTTTCTTTTCTTTTCTTTTCTTTTCTTTTCTTTTCTTTTCTTTTCTTTTCTTTTCTTTTCTTTTTTTTTTTGTTCAGATAGAGTTGGGAGGGGGAGAGAGAGAGAGAAACATCGACGCGAAAGGGACACATCGAGTGGCCGCCACCCACACAACCCAACCATGGCTGGGGACAAACCGCAACCGAGGTACGTGCCCTTAGCGGGAACCGAACCCCGGTCTCTCTGGACCTCAGGCCGACACTCTACCGCTGAGCCAAACCGGCCAGGGCGGAAGTGTTTATCTTTATCTTAAACTTTCCCACCCAGGCAATCGGATACCTTCCTCATTCAGCCATTCCTCAATTTGTGCAATCAGTACACATCCTGTGTACAGGGTGGGGCCAAAGTCAGTTTACAGTTGTTCAAATGGAAAATAATACAATAATTAATAACTAAAAATAATACAAGAATAAACCATGTTTTGCATACTCATAACTGTAAACCTACTTTTGCCCCACCCTGTATATTTAAGTACTTAGGATACGAAGTAAGAGGAAAAATGCATCATGAGGGAAAATGAATAGATCAGGATCAAAGAAGATAGACTGAAGGCCAAAGAGATGATTTAGGTTGTAGGTAAATTTTACTTTAAATTATTTTCTGTAAGATATTTTATCAGTTGCTCTGTTATCTTGTCCTTGGTATATGGAGAACGGGTAGTATATTGATTAAGCACACAGCTCTGGAGTCCTATGATCTGACCTGGAATTCAGGTTTCACCAATTGCACATTGCCAGACCTTGGTTATGTTATTTGAACCCTTAGGCTTAGGTTTTCTCATTGGTGAAATTGGGATAATACATGTACTTGTCTCATTAGGCAGTTGAGAATATCAGTTGAGAGAATCAGAAGTAACATCTTCCTTGTGAGTTTCCGTAACTATGTCATTCCTAAGACATCTCTGGTGGTAACTGCCCATGTTCAAAGCTTCCCTCCGATTCTCCGTGTCGGCTCCCTGTGAGACAGCCCTGTGAGCTGCTCTTTCTGTTCTGACGTTTTGTTAAACATTTGATACTAACATTCCTTTATTCCACACACATGTATTCATCGCTTTACCGTGTTTCTCTTAGCTTAATGCAATAGTGGAACTGAAGAATGTTTATCAATCTGGCTCCCGCCTTGTCTGTCCACCTGAGTTCCTGTTTATGGGCGGCAGAGTCAAGTCATGGAAAAGTTCTCTAAGGGTGAGGGTTCGAGGTGGGAGAAGGGCTGGCGGGATATCTGACGGCCTTCCGGGATGTCCATTGAAAAATGGACGATGCTGGTAAGTGAGGCTGAATCCTGAAGGAAAGTGGGCTTTTAATGTGTGGCAAGGGTATTTTTAGGCTAAAAGAGGCTATGCCTTCCGGGGTTAAATATTTGCAATTTTATTTCTTCCCAACTTTTAGATCCTATCTCTTGCCTGCCCTTAGATCCCCATCCTTCGAGGCTACCAATTTTGTTCTATTTACTGTCCTCCCTCTTTTCATTACTCTGTAAAGAATGCTCCATAACATGCATTTAAATTTTTATGTAGTACTTGTTTTATTATACTAATAAATCCTCTTTTTGTTTGCCAAAGGCCCATAGTATAAGTGAAGAGTTTATATGTGAAGTAAAAAATACACTTTGTCATGTTAATTATACAGAGCTATATATAGGAGCTATATATATAGGAGCGGACAAGTACTGCTAAAGGAGGAGGAGGCTGGGAAGGGAGTTTCCCTTTGGTTGTTTTCACAGGTCAGCCTGGGGCTGTTGGCTCATAGGCTCCAGACTGCTGGGACCTCCTCCTTCAGCTGGAAAGGAGGGGGTTAGTTCATTTCTGCATGTGATTTAAATACTCTTTTCTACTCCACTGTTATATGAGTAAAGACATTCATAGTGGAAGCACACTGATGCTTTCCATGAAGAATTTCAGCCTTTTCTCTGGGGTGGTGTTTCTCAAATAGGGCTTTGTACCTGGAAGGTGGGGTGGTGGGGCTGAAATGATCTCTGATGTCTGGACCTCATTCCAGAAATGAATAAGTAATTAAAACTTGGTGGAAATAGGGTATTATCATCAGTATGATTTTAAAAACCTCCAAGTGATTGTTTCGCAGCCAAGTCCTGAATAGTAGTTTTTTGAGGGATCTGTTCATTAGCAACAGAGAATAGTTTAGGAGCATTGCTGGCCCATTGTTCAATCCTTCCTTTGTTACACAGAAACTCAGGCACATACATCTAGTTCAAAGACAGTTTCTTGGACATAGACACACCAGCGTGCTCAGAGACACACACATGCTATGGAGCCCCAGATACAGCTTCCGACACAGTCATACTCCAAGATGTTTCCCGGCACAGGCACACAGAGTAGACATGGATAGTCACAACACAGGTGCATAGACACGCACACAACTGCACACAAACACAGGTATACACAGATATAGGTATACAAAGATATGCAACACACACAAAGACAGACATCCAAACATAGATGCACATAGTAAAGCTTACTTGTGTGGACACAGCTCTAAGCACACAGATGTGCCCATGATAAAGGTACTCAAGAATGTACACACTATCCACCATGTAGTTTACAGGGGCCAGACAGGAAGCCACAAACAGACATGAATAAAGAGATACATTCAAAAATAGACTTTGAGCCCTGGCCGGTTTTGCTCAGTGGTTAGAGCGTCGGCCCACGAACCAGAAAGACCCGGGTTCGGTTCCCACTAAGGGCATGAACCTCGGTTGCAGTTTGTCCCTGGCCCCGGTTGGGGTCATGTGGGTGGCAACCACTTGATATGCCTCTCTCACATCGATGTTTCTCTCTCTCTTTTCCTCCCTCCCTTCCTACCAAAAAAATAAAAATAGACTTTGAAAGTGTTTACATGTTGTGCAAGGTCTTAGAACATTGTTGGGGATTATCTGTTGCCTCTCTATGGACAAAATTGGGCTCAGCGCAGTGCAAGCTCCCAGGTCCCTCACTGGGCATCGTGGGTATCGTGGAAAGTAGGACGGCCCCGAAGGAGAGAACCACTTGACATATCAGTGAGAAAGAAAATTCGATTGGCAACTCTCCCACCTAGTCTGGAGTGCTGACAGACATATGAATAGGACCAAAGGAGCCCCCAAAACTGATAATAAACCCTACCTAAGTGACACTGTACATTTCCCAAGTTCTTTTATGCCTTTACGTGTATTATACCTACATTTCTAGATAGCGTTACAGGTTTGATCTCAATCTTATTTGATCTTCTGAGTAATTCAGTTAGATGGGTAGATGTATTACCCTCGTGTTATATTGTGAGATTGGAATTGATATTATTCTAACTTTACAGATGAAAAAAATAGAAGAGGTTCAGAGAAATTAGCTACCCTATTCAAGGATACTCTAGGACAAACCTAGTTTCTAGTTGGGGTCAATTGAACCACAGGAGCTATACAGGACTTGACCAGGTGTGAAAGGAAGAAGTAACTTAGGTATGAGGGACTGAGCTCTGGGAATGAAACAGCAATATGCATGTTTGAAGGAGAGTTAGACTCAAGTGTTCACCCCCAGGAAGACAGTGTGTGTGTGTGGGGGGTGCATGTGTGATATGGAGGGATGCACATACAAGATATGTGCAAATGCTCTTTCTAGCATGTAGATTGATGCTATTAGAACAGGTTTATAACCTGCTGCAATCTGGCCTGTTAGGTGTTGAGATGAGCTGGACTTCGGAAAAAGGTTTCTGTCCATTTGCCATTTTCTGTAGATGTGTCTGGATGGAAATAAAACTGGTAGAAAGCAATTGATTACATCAACATGTGGCATTATCTTTCAAGCCTCTCCTCGACATTGGACTTCAGAGATAGCTGTGTGCCCAAAGGTGTAGTTATAAGATCTCCCAACCAACTTACAATTGAATTTTTTGAGCAGTTATGTGCTTTTTCTTGAGATTGGATCTGTGGCAGATACAAAGCGGGGTGTCTGTACTCGGAGGTCTTCAGTTTCTATTTAGGAGACGAGTAGTGACTAGAAATTGTAGAATGATTAGACAAAGGTAGGTCAAAGAAGACAATTGAAGGCCAGAGAGAGAAATTCAGAGTATAGATAAATTTTATTTATTTTACTTGGAATGAATGACTTTAACATGAATTGAATCTCTTTCCAAACTTGAAAATAAAGATGTTTCTAAATAGAAATACAAGATTCCTAACAATACTAATATCTGTATAATTCAAATGATTAGTGACTCTGGGCTCACATTCCCACATGACAGAGATTGTTGATTAACTGCTCCAGCCTCTATACTTTCTGTTGTCTTAGTTCAGTTCCACTTTACCCATGTGGGTTCACTTCTTGCCCCTGCAGGTTGGTGGGTTTATAAGCCCTGATTAAGAAATAATTAAATCCAAAGCCAATGAGTGATATCTGAGGAATCCAGGGAGGAGAAAGAAAGTCAGCGAAGGTTCGAGCAGCTGGGAGACCTCATAGAGGAAGTGGGAATTAAGTGGTCTTGTAAGGAATAGGCTTCAGATGAGGGAGATTAAGGATCTCTACTTGAACGAAGAGGCAGAAGAAAGGTAAGGGAAAAGAAATTCCAGGTCGTAAATTTCTACAAATGAAAATCAACATTTAAAACTGTAATAATGCAACATAAGAGATTATCTTTATGATGTCAGGATTTGGAAAGCTATTTTCTTACACTAGTCAGAAAAGTCACAAACCATAAAAAAAGTGTGTGTGACCTGTTTCACAAATTAAAAAAAAAATGAATACAAATACAAATAACAGACTTGGGATGGTTATTTACAATGAATAAAACTGGTGAATAATTATATAAATAATTTACAAAGAATTTCTACAAGTCAATGCGAAAAAGGCAAGTTAACAAAGGGGCATAATGAAAACGCCACTCCCACAAATAGTGAAGATATGAAAGCCTGCTCCCCTCTCAAACTACCAGGCTTATGTAAATTAAAGTAACTGAAATGCCATGCTATAATGATTACATTTGAAAAATTCCAAGCATTTGCCAAGGAGGTGGAGAAAATGGTAACTCTCATAGACCAGTAGTGGGAATGTGAATTGGTAAAAATACTTTTGATTGCCAATTGGTAAACTTTGTAAAGTTGCTTATTCAAAAATATATGATGAATATGCAATTTTGTGTGTATGTATATAGGAGATATACATATATCTCAGATAAAGTATTTCATATTTGCATAAGGAAGCATTTGGAAAAATGTCCAATGTAACATTGCATGTAAAACCCAAAATAATTCGAATTAACTTAAATGTTTCTCAGCAAGACAAAGGCTAAATAATTGGTGGTATATACACTCAAGGGCAAAACAATCCAATAGTGAATATGAACGGACTAGTACTACATATTTTAATGTCATCGAACCAAAATCTAAGGTTAGGTTCCAAGCAATACACATTGTGTGATGCTACTTATAGCAAATATGAAAGCATGCAAAATACAACAAACAAACCAATCAAGGCTAAATGAACATAGCCCACGGGGAGGCAGTGTTCTGGCCTAGAAGCAGGTTGTGAGGCAGGAGATAAGACTGGCCTGATCTGGCCCAGAGACTCAGGGATGCCCGGAGTGCGACAGACTGTGAAGTACAGGCTCGGTTGTTGGAGCTTTGAGAATCACTCTGCTCTCATTATCTGATCAGGCAGCCGTTACCACTGTCCTCTTTTCACAGTCGTTACCTGGGAGAAAATAGCTGTGATAGATTCATGTGTAAGACATTCATGTATGGTGACAGAACCTTATCTGAAGAAAGATACAGTCTCTGCAGAACAGCCAGCTCTGCGAGAGAAAAGGAAGAGTTGCAAACCATATTTCATTCCTCGTTCACCAAGGGACGGTTCAGAAAGTCACTCATTGAGGTCACTCTCTAGACCGAGTCAGCGTGACCTACTACTTGGATGTTTTCAGTGGCGGCCTGTGCTACTCTCCCCCGCTTTGTGCCTGCCTGCAGTCTCTGCCTCCTTCAGACCAGGTGGCTCGCCTAACAACGGAGCTCCGGCAGTGGATGTCTAGCTCTGTCTTAGCTTCTGGGTGAGGTCCAGACTCGGCCCCCTCGGCCAGTCTCAACACCTGCTCACTCCAGAGAATTTGCAGAGAGCCCGGGTCATGCGACTTCTTTGTGAACGCTGGGGATTGATGAGAGCAAGGTGAGCAAGAATGCTTCTTTCAGAGTGTTCTCCTTCCAGTGGGGTTACAGACAAAAAACAATGACAAATCAGACGACTGCGCTTAGCATAAGTGCTGTGCATCCGATAAAACAAGCGTGACCGAGAGTGACTGGGGACATCGGACAGGGTCGTCAGGGAAGACTCCTTTGAGGAGATGACATCTGAGCTGAAGACACAGAGATTGAAGGAAGCACCAGCCACACAAATACCAGTGGGATTAATGTCTTGGTTTCCTTTCTCACACACTGGCCCAACCTCCCTCTTTGCCCCAAACACTCTACTCGTTCTGATTGCTCTGCTTTTGTGCATGGTCTCTCCTCTTCCTGGGACATGTCTCCTCTGACCTCCACGTGTGGGAACTCCATGCTGTTTTCGATTCCACCTTGCTCAGGAAGCCTTACTGATTCCTCCAACCAAATCCTTTCTCTCTTTCCTCTCATAGCGTTGGTGTTAATCCTGAAAACATCTCTCTTTTAGGCAGGCCTGTTCTGATTCCGAGTGACCGAAGCTTAGTTGGACTAAGGGTCGGCACACATGGGGAGATTTATTGGCTTCAGTAAACAAATCAAGGGCAGGGGTAGAGCCCGTCCCAGGGATGCCTCTGTGTTGGGATCTATCAAAAGGGGAGGGGCTTCTCTGGGTTGCTCTTTGTCTTATTGTTCTTCCTAAAAGCATCACCCCAGATGTGCTGCTTTGCCCCAGTGGCAGCAGGGCCTTCCTGTGGCAGCAACTGGGTATTGTTTGCAGTTTTCCCAGCCCTTGCAGCGTCAGGTTCCCCACACCTTCCTCACCGTCCTCCCGCAGGGACCTCCATGGATCCCGGACACCAGCACCGGCTGCCTGGAGACCCATCCTCAAGGAGAGGAACACTTTTCTCCTGTCATGGACTTTTTCTTTGTGGCCATCACGAAATTTATTTTTGTGAAGTACTAGGAAAAGGATTTTCTGAACTGTATGGAGAAGTTGTTTACAGTGAAGGCTGTAACATTGTGATGAAGTAAGTAGCTGAAAGAGATTCAGGAAAAAATAAAAGCTGTAAGAGAAGGCTCTCTGCTGGATGTATGACCTAATTTGGTGGCGGGCGTGTCAGAGGGACAGAGGGAGGCAGGTTTTTCAATGAGGTGTGTGCACAGGTTACAATCCTCATTAGCACCCCCTGCCTGTCCCCTTCTCAGAGACTTGGTTTCCCTTTCCTTTGGCAAAAGAAGAGGTATTTCAGGATACTTTGTTGTCAACATCTGAAAGAGAACACATTTAATATGTGGTAAGTCAACAAATAGAATAATCCAAGAATAAACTCACAGAGAAGTGACTAGACCAGATGAAAGATTATCAGCAATAACCATAACATTACCACCACCATGATTTATTAAAATGCACCATGTGCCAAACCCTGTGCCAAGTGCGCATTTATTTCCATACACTGTTATGGTAACCACTGAGATAGGTAATACTGCTATGTTTATCTCACTAATGAAGGCATGGAGGTTTAAGAGGGTTAAGGAATTTGCTCCAATTTGATAAATAGTAGGTCTGAAATTTGAACTGAGGTCTGTCTTTCTCTAGCAAACTCTCAGACTTTGGAGAAACCCAGTCTTCTTGCCTTGAAAGTCTTTTATTAAACTGAGGTCCAAAGAGTTTGACTACCTTTCTTACTGGGGTGCAGCGTTTTAGAGTCAGTTTGACCTGGGTTTGACTCCCAAATCTGCTTTTTCAAATTTACATGATCTTGGGCATCTGCTTAACCTTTTGGAGCCTGACTTATTATAATATCTACAAGATGGGGTAGAAATAATACCTAACTCATGGGATCGCTCAAATGAGGTAATGTCTGCAAACTTATTAACACAGAGAAAACTCTGTGTTATGTAGAAAACTCAATGAATGTTTCACTTTGTTTCTCAGTGTATTTGCACCTCCAAACACATGTGCGCATGCACACACAGGTAAAGGAAAGGGATGTCAGTGGTTCTACAGAATAGGCTAAGGACCGAGAGGAGGCTGCTATTAGGGGGAAGTATAATTCCCAGCTGTTTCTTGAGAATTGACACTGTATTTATCTCATCATCCAGCACAGTCCTGGGTATGCAGCAGGAGCTCAATAAATTTATGTTAAATTGAGTAGAGTTTGGATTAAACACAAAACAAAAATAATGTTACATTTAATTAAAATAAAGCCTGGAGACTTTAAACCATTACCAGGAAACATTGCAGAATTTCCTGCAGAGGTTACATGAAGGGTCATGGTCACGATTTTGTCTAGGGTGGTATCTGGAAAGAGAGAGAGTAACTTAAGGACTTGTTAATACTGTTTCTAGCTCTTAAATTGCTGAACTTCCCACAAAGGGTAGGGGAAGGGAACTGAGGAAGGGAACTGACTTCCTGTAGCATATAACATGTGCCATGTCCTCTGAATCTACCCACACGGTCTCATTTAACCCTGGTCCTTGCATAAGCATCCCACTGTGGGGCTTAACATAACATTTACTTTGTTCATAAATCTGAGGATGGATTGGGCTCAGTGAGGTGCAGGATTTCTCAGGCTGTCGTTAGACAGGCTAGCTCTGGGGTCATAATTTCTTATGCTTCTTCCGTTGCATACATGGCAGCTCAGTTAGATTCAGGTAACTGGGGCTGTTCTCCTTTCTCAACAGGGTAGACAGAATTCTTTTATTTTTTTAAATTCTCACTTGTTTTTATTTTTAGAGAGAGAGGAAGGGGTGAGAGAGAGACAGACACATTGATCAGTTGCCTCCCATATGAGCCCCGCCTGGGGATTGAACCTGCAACCCAGGTATATGCCCTGACTGGGATTCAAATCCACAACCTTTCGGTACATGGGATGATGCTCCAACCAACTGAGCTACCTGGCCAGGGCAGAGCAGACTGAAGTCTTACATGGCAGGTGAACACTCCCAGAGTGAGTGTACCAGTAGTGGCAACAGGATCTTTTCTAAACTAGCATTAGCAATCACTTTTGCTACATTCTGTTAAAGTAGTCAATAAAACCATTCAGGTACAAGAGACTCCATGTTTTGATGGGTAAGAACATCGTACAGTTTGCCGACATGTTTTCAAACCACCAGAGGCCAACATCTTGCCAAAGCTCTTTGCATTTCTCCCCAGTACAAAATATACTCAGTATCTCTAAGATCCCCCCAGAGTATTACCTATTGCAGCATCAGGCTCAGCATCAGGCTCAGATCAAGGGCCAGAATCCCACCATCTAAACCAGATTCAATGAAGTTGCTTAAGTGTGGTCTCTCAAGGTTTTTTTTTTGTTGTTGTTCAGATAGAGTGGGGGTCGGGGAGAGTGAGAGAGAGAAACATCGACATGAAAGGGACACATCGAGTGGTTGCCACCCTCACGACCCAACCAGGGCTGGGGACAAACTGCAACCGAGGTACGTGCCCTTAGCGGGAACCGAACCCGGGTCTCTCTGGACTGCAGGCCGACGCTCTAACCGCTGAGCCAAACCGGCCAGGGCTGGTCTCTTAAGTTTTTGAGTGCAATTCTTGGAGTAACATTCTTCCCAGTCTGAGGGCTTCTGAACTAGAGATAAAGTGCCTACAAATGTCTTGTTTTCTGAAACGTTTCTACTTTCATGAGATTTGTACTTTTCTGAGATTTCTCAGTATAATAAAATGAGGCACAGAAACTTAAAAAAAACAAAACGATACAACGCGATTCATCTCCAAGGCTTCTTCACTGCATCTGCCACCTGGGAGGGGACCCAAATAGTTAGATGCTACAGCAGCCGAGGCTCCCCGAGCCTCCCTCCCTCCCTCCCAACCTCCTCTCTGTATCTCCGGATGGTAGTTCCGTATGGCAGTCTCAGGCAGGCTGACTTCTTAAACACATGATGCTACATTCATAGAATAGGTCATTTTACAGCCCCTAGAAATTGTGGTTTTAGAGTCTTAAAGTAGGAAAATACGAAACTACCCAGCATATATTATGTGAAATAAATCATCGTCTCAGATTACCTATAAAGGATCATTCTATGAGGTAACTAGATGGAAATATATAAAATGTAACTATCTCCCTAGGGTGTCACATTATGAACTATTTTAAATGTATTTCTATTTTCTGTATCCCCCCATTTCCTACAAAAGGCTTTGTATTAATTTTCAGAAAAGAAATGAAAATAGCACAAAGGCTCATAGGTACTAAGGAACGTTCACAAGGTTCAAATTGCTATAAGGAGTTTTTTTTTATTGAGATTTAAACCTAGGTCTCTCTTACTTCCCAGGCCCAAAGCTTTTCTCTGGATGCTATGCTTTCTTCTTATGGGAAAAACTGGGATCAGTCTGCCTTAGTTAATAGCACTTACTCCAGACATATTCTCTGCCTGGTTAATAAGCAAGCCTACTGGCTCATCCAGCCACCCTGTGCAGGAGTGTCTGTGAAGGCAGGGTGAGTTACACCATGCGCCCTGTGCCTAAGGACAGGTACTGATGTTTCACGTCCCTTGGCCTTAGATGTTACCTATTTGGCCTTAATGGGTGCATTTGACCCATAGATCTTTTCTTTATTGATTTTAGAGAGAGAGGAAGGGAGAAGGGGAAAGAGATGGAAACATCAATGAGAGAGATCGATTGGCTGCCTCCTGCATGTCCCCCACTGGGGATCAGGTCCACAACCTGTGCATGTGCCCTGACCGGGAATCGAACCAGTGATCTCTTGGTGCATGGGTCGATGCTCAACCACTGAGCCACATCAGCCGGGCTCTGACTCATAGATCTTAACTGGCCTCCCTGGGCTCAGTGTTTTGTGCCCGTCTCCTTCTGTAGTCTTACTTTCTAAATAGCAGTATTTTCTTCCTTGCTCAACCCACACCAGCCCTCGGGCATTTGCCTCCAAATCGACCCAGCCTTCAACGTGGACTGGGCGTGATCCTAGAGGTTTGGACTCAAATCTCTTCCTTTTCAGATAGTTTTAAACAATTCAGTTTTGTAAGGTCAAAATTTAGGTGAAAAACTAATCAGCAGTCAACCTAAAAGTGAAATGTTAGCGAGTTGATTTCCTTAAAAGTAAATAATCTGTTAATAACTTGATTATCAGGGCCTAATAGTTTTGGCGAGGGAACCGTTTTCCATTAGTTTAATTAAATAGAAGTGGAGATTAAATTTTCTTATCTCTTTAGGCTACCTCAGACTGTCGTTACAGACCCCTTCATTTTTTATTTTTTATTCTGTATAATTGACATTCGCAGGTGCTCAAAGGAAGTCTTTAAGGAGGCAAGACAGGTAGAGGTGCCAATGACAAGGGCCAGCACAGCATTTTCAGAGTCTCTCCCTGGGCACTTCCTCTTCCTCAGCTGAGCCCCACTCCCCCTTTTATTTCTCCTTCCTCTTCAGGAAAATGCTAATTTGTCTGTACCCATATCAGTCCCAGCCCTCACCCTGTTTACGGGCCCAGGAGGATCCTAGAGATGAGGTCCGGGAGAGGAAAGGGTGAACTAATTTCCTAACGAGAATGTTTCCTTGAGTCACGATGGACGCTCATAGATACAACAATACGGATGACCATGTGTACATTTTTCTTCATAGCACAGGACATTTGTCTTCATGAATACTGACATCTCTTAATTTTTCACCTAAGCAATATCATGAGAGGTTGTGCAGGTAGTGGTATAATCAACATTTTACAGATGAGTAAACTGAGGCTTGGAGGAATGAAATCAGTTGTCGGTTTTCACTTCTCACGGTTGGAAATCATTTTGCACATTGATGCCCAAGTGATGTTGATGCGTTGACAGACTAGGTCACTCCCTCCTTAGAACTCTTGCCCAACCGGGGAGGCTCAGTTGGTTGGAGCGTTGTCTTGCACACCAAAAGGTTGTGGGTTTGATTCCTGGTCAGGGCACACGCTCAGGTTGCCGGTTCCATCCCAGGTCAGGGCACATATGGGAGACAACTGACCAGTATTTCTCTCTCACATCAGTATTTCTCAATATTGCTCTCTCTTTCTCTCTCCCTCCCTCCCCGCATCTTTCTCTCCCTAAAAAATCCTCAGTTGATGATTAAAAAACAAACAAAAATATCTTCTATTACAATTAGAATCAAGTACAAACTCCTGAGGATGGCCTGTGATATTTTTCCTGGTCTAACTATGTGTACCCTTCATAAACATAATCTCATATCACTTTATATCGGGATCTCCAGCCAAAATCATTTGTTAATACGTAAATAAGTGCCTATGGAGCACTTACTATAATCTAGATACTTACTAAAAGCTTTACATAAATCATCTTATTCATTACAAGCATGTGAGGGAGAAACTGTTATGATCATCATTTTACAAATATATTCATTCATTCTACAAATATTTATGGCATGTCTCCTAAGTGCCAAACTGGACTAGAAAATAGAAATACAGCAGTAAACAAAATGGACATAGACTTATTATGTACTTTCTAATAAAACACTTGTTGCTTTAAAAAATGTTTTATTTGAGTATCTTTTAAAATAGTGATCTTTAGTGTATTTAAGACACAATTTTTCAAAAAACTCAGACTTAATTTAGGGGCAAAACTGTCTTTTTTTTCCAGTTAGTATAAAAAGAGATTGGCCTGGCCAATGTGGCTCGATGGTTGAGTGTCAACCCATGCACCAACAGGTCGTTGGTTCGATTCCCAGTCAAGGCACATGCCCAGGTTGTGGGCCTGATCCCCAGTGGGGGCATGCAGGACGCAGTCAATCGATTCTTGTTCTCATTGATGTTTCTATCTCTCTCTCCCTCTCCCTTCCTCTCTCTCTAAAATCAACAAAGAAAAAAATGAATAAAAAGAGAGATTGGCTCATAAATCATAGGTTTCTCCCCAGAACTAGGTATATTGAACATGCAGCCTTCATCACAGGACAGGAATCAAGTTGTCTGGGCTAAACTGCATTGATTCCCAGTACTTGTTTGAGAGACTGACATTTGTTTGTGATGAGTAAAGCAATCAAAGACAAAAAACTATCGCTTAAGCTTGTAGCCCACCCTGTTCTCTGGGGTGCCTCCAGGACTTGATATCTTGCTGTTGTCTCCACCATTCATTCTCTCCCTTCACCACAGCCTCACCTGATTTCCTGCAGGGTCTCACATGCAGTTTTCAGTCTTTCAAGATGGCATGCTGTCCAAAGCCCAATGTTTGTTCTCTTCATCTATTTTATCAAGTGTCTAAAGTATGTGAAATAAACTGTTATTCTGGATTGTACTTTCTACCGGGACTGAGCATTTACTATGTTCTAGAAATACTTGTGTACATCTAGATCATCCAAGTCATGTAGGTAGAGTGGACAGGTGGTCATAAGATTATCCTTTTTAAGATGAACAAAGTAGACCCAGAGGCATAGAAGTAGGATTCAGACTGATGAATTTCAGAGGAGGGGAAAGGTGGGAGGGAAGAGATAAACCGAAGAGCTTATGTGTATAAGCATAACCAAAGGACATAAACAACAATGCTGGGGGTGGGGCGGGAACGAGAGGAGGGTGTCAATGCGGGAAAGAGGAGAACTATCTGTAACAAAAATTAATTAAATACTTTAAAAAGTAGAAACATCACCTTTGGGGGGAAAAAAAAGGTTTGGGATTCTGGGGTTAGAATATTTGGGTTGAAATCCAGGTTCTGCCAGTTTACGTAGTTAACTTGATCCCTAAGATAAACCAACAAGGAGGTAATATTACCCTGTGTTCCAGATGAAGAAACTAAGGCTTAGATTGGTTGTATAATTGGTCAGATTTGCATGTTCTGCAAGGGTTAGTGGTGGAATTGAGACATCGCTCATGTCTATGTGCGATGCTGAGCCTCGTAGCCATGGGGCAGTACAAAGGGTGGCCGATGACCAGTCCATTGTCTCTATCCTTCATGTATAATACTCCTTGATAAAAGTATGCTGACTGCCGAAAACTCTTCCTAGAAAGCACAACTGAGAATTACAAAGGCCCCCCCCCAAAGGACTTTAATAAACTAGTGAATGTTGAGTTTAAATAAATTCAATGTCATAAAGATGCATTTAAAAAAATAATTAAAATAATCCTCACGTTGCTAATCCTTTTATATATTACTATCATAAGGTTGTTTATTTTAACTTTTCTGCACATCAGCTAACATCCTAATGCAATTTTCTAATAACTTAGACTTAAGATAAATGACAGTTATTGTCATTGCTATTGTGTGATTTCTCTGCATTTCAGGTCTCAGGTCTCCTTCAAGCGCTCTCGCTGCACCACGACGTTGACTGTGCTCTGATGTAGATCTTCCTGATATAATAACCTTGTGCTTCTTCAACAAGCCAGTTTCCTTAACAACATATTTGAGTTAACACCATTCTAATGTCAATGAGAACTTGGCTATGCTTCCAACTTTTACACCAGTAGGAAGGTTCAATTTACTTTCAAAGTATTGAGTGCTGCATTCTGCTCTTTCCAATTTGACAATAGTCAGAATATTGTGCCCAGTCGTTTGGTCAGATACGAGACCAGATATCACCGTAAAGACGTTTTGTAAATGTGATTAGCAATCACAGACTGTTGATTTTAAAGGAGATTCCCTTTGATAATGCAGATAGACCTCATCCAATCAGCTGGAGACCTTAAGAGCAAAGTTGAGATTTCTTAGATAAGAAATTCTGCCTCAAGACTGTAACATTGAAATCCTACTAGAATTTCCAATCTACTGTCCTAACATATGAATTTCAGAATTGTCAGTTGCAGGATCACTATGTAGTATACATACACACACACACACACACCCTATTGGCACTGTTTCTCTGCAGAACCCTGATTGATACAAAGTCTATATTTTTTAGAAGAAGTGTGATAAAATATCTCTCATCATAAACATATACCTATAGTTGGAGATTGTACTAGACCCTGAGGCTGAAAAGAGTAAGAGAATTATTTGGTGCTTAGAGTATTACCCAATTCTGAATACATGTCAACATTATAGTCATTGTTGATTTTTTTTTATTTTAAATATGTTTTTATTGATATTTTTAGAGATAAAGGTAGGGAGAGAGATAGAAACATCGATGTGAGAGTGAAACATTGATTGGCTGCCTCCCGTATGCCCCCATTTGGGGATTGAACCTATAACACAGGCATGTGCCCTGACTGGAAATTGAACTGGGACCTCTCCATGAGATGATGCTCAATCCACTGAGCCCCACCAGCTGGGCTCATTGTTGGTTTTATATTGCTCAAATATGTAGTCATTTTTTAAATGTGCATTTTGTGAACTCATTTTAATATTCCAAAATACAATTTAATATTGGTACCTTTATGCTCAGCATCACTTCTCTTTTAGCTTAGAAAGATTTTAATAGTTGCTTTTTAATTTAAATAAGAGGTGTATCTCTATTCTGTAGCTTCATATACAGCCAATGACTGGATTGCATAAAATAATATGCTTCTAAACTGTAATTTAAAATGTAATTTAAAAAAACCTTCCTAGACAAATAGCGTAAACATACATATTCATAAAGTATTCTTTTAAATATGTTGGTCCAATTTACATAGAGATGAAAGTTAAAATTTATGAAGTGCTATTTGCTATTCATGCCGATGGTTTAGAGGGTTGCCAGTCTTACTGTATGGTTGAGGACACTGGGCAGAGAGGCCTTCAGTGACCTCCTGTTCTCCACCTGAAGACACATGAGTCTATCCTCATGCAGACCCCACAGGATTCAACTACAGATGAACTGGAAGATGACATGGAGAGATGGGTTGGAGAGGGGCTGGGGCTTAGAAAGTAGAATTATCGAAGTCAATTCATTTGATGCGAGAAACTCATAATCAGCCTGTTTCCTCTTAAAGGGAGGCTGTAAGTGGAAGTGTTAATTATTGAGGCTGCATGTCTGGTGCCAGCCTTTGATCACCATTTCAGCCGTTCTCTGTCAGGAAGAGAGGATAATCTCTTTGCCTGAAGGTTTATCTCACAAGTGCGTGGGTATGCACGTGCACACATGCACAAACATGCATGCACACATGCACAGACATGCACACACGCACACACACGCACCCCTTTTGGCAAGACTCGTGGCCTGATTGTAAGCAGGTATGAGACCCCAATCTTATTTTAGATTCACTTTTTAATTGCTTTCATTTGGGATTGAGTCACAGGAACTATGATTTCCTTTCATTTATTAGCAAAGCCATGTTTTTTTTAGCAAAGGCAGTTTATTGGCCTACTTTGATTTCAGTAATCATTAACATCCATGGCGGAAAATGCCTACCCCTCCCCTCAAACTAAAACTTGAGAGACCTCCTGTTCACAGTCATTGTCCCTCTCCATTTTGCTTTTCCTGTCTTTCCTACCCCACCCCTGGGCCTTGACTCAACAACTTGAACTTTCTGAACATCAGTTTCTTCATCTACCAAAAGGAGAAGCTACAATTAGTACCAATGTTCATATAAATTCTATCCTATTCAGTGGGATGATGGGTAATCTTCCTCTATTCTGCCATGTCTGCTTCTGTTCCCGCCACCCTAATTTAATTCCAGGGAAGGCCACCTTCAGGTGTTTGTGGTCTTGTAAAGTGACTTTTTTACAGTGGGAGCTGGTTAGCCTCACACGATAGACTTCAACACAAAATTAGGGAGGAGGAAGAGGGGGCAGGGATCAACAACAAAAGAACAGGTGTCAATATACAAGTCTTATGCAAGGTGGAAACCAATCGGAGAATATTGATCACTTTAGTACTACTTAAAATGTGGCCCCTGCTCCTCTGACACATCTCAGGTACTTGTTAATATTGAGGTTCCTTGTTGTCACTCAAGACCCATTGAATCAGAATGTGGGAGCTAGGTATAGGATCCTACTTTTTTCACAAGCTCACAGAGTGATACTGAAGGACCTGAAATTTGAGACCCATTGGTCTAGGAGACGTCCATCACTGTGGTAGTTTTGAAAAGAATACCGATAGGTAAATATTCAGCAGCTACCTGTTATGGATTTTTACCTTTGAAATAGTAATTGATAATCTCCTTCCTCCATCTCTATACCTCTCCTCACTTTCACAGGTGTGCTTGGGTGGGATCAACTGGGCTACCTCCAACTTCCCCAAAAGACCTGGGATAGTATAACAATTGTTCTTTTCAGCACTTTAAGTCTTTAGTCAAATAGGCAATTGTTCATAAACAAGTAAACTAGATAAACAGCAAAATCAAACGCATCCTAGAAGCCTCAGGCCTCCGACTCTCTAATTCGAGGGCATTGGGAAGCCCAGTAACCCACAAAATATCACAGGTCCACAGAACAGGGGAGGGACAAAGGGTTTACAGGTGGATTACAGAACAGCCTTACTACTTACAAGCAGGAAGCCTTTTTGAAAGAACCATAACAACTATTTGCACTTATATGTGTGTTTTAACACCTGCAAGATAGTTTCTTTTCCACTACTTCAGCCCCATTGATCAGTACTGCATTACTGATCTTTGGTTTTGCATGGGATAAGAATTATATAACAAATGGGTCCATAAATTCAGCCCAAATTCCTGAGTCAGGAGTGAAATCCTTTTGCCAAAACAAAAGAACAGTTCCTCATTTTTTATGATTCTGGTATTGTACAGAGATTTCAGGAAATGCAGAGGAAACACTCACATGCCCCTGTGCACACGTTCACGCACACACATACGCATACATACATATACACATACAAGCACATAGAAACACGCAGATTCTTCCTGTGTACAGTCTTATGTACTATTGTGAAAAGCAAAACTTGTGACAAGACTAGCAAACCTGGTTCTATAAGATAAAAATCTAAACTTGAGTGGTTTTCATCAGTGAACTTACTTTCCTTCCTTTTATTTCTTCCCTCCTTCCCTCCCTCCCTCCCTTCCTCATTTGTTTTCTGTAAGGAAAACTAAAGATAGAAGATGTCTTTTTGTGACATTTGGATACAGAGATTGAAAGCAATAGAGGCGTTCTGTCTGGAAAAATAGAATAGATTCACATTTTGATGACTTGCTCTTCTCCTTTTCTGTCTCCAATTCTAAAATCTGTTTTCATTGTCAGACCCTAGACTAAATACTTTACACACATTTCCTTTTATCTCATAACAGCCCAGTGAGATATGTGCATGTAAATGTGGAGAGGGTGAGTGAGTTGCCCAAATCACCCAGCTGGACTAGCTAAAGCAAGTTCATCCGTTCATCCACCCACCCATCCATCTCCCAGACACTACAGAGCACTTATTCTATGCCATTATTCTAGGTGCTGGGAGTGTAGCAGTGAACACAATAGAAACAGCTCCTGTGTTCTTTAGTCTATAGCCTATGGGGGAAAACAAAGGGTGTCTCAATACAAAAGGAAATGCATAGAAAGGGCTATGGAAAGAGAAACAGGAAGAGCCAGGGCTAGAGAATGGTAGGGCAGACATGTTACTTTGGTTGTAGAGGTCAGGGAAGGCTCTTCTGTGCACACGACTCCTTGGTTAGAGACCTGAATGAACTGAGGGAGTGAACCATGAGACATCTGGAGGGAAGAGTCTTTAACATGGCACATCCTGTGCCGTAGGAGCTGGCCCTGGCCCACCTCTGAAGTCCCAGGCCCTTCCTCTCCCTTCGCCATGCTCTAACCTAGCTTGACAGCTCTTGTTTGCAATGAGCTCTGTGCTTCCTGCTTCAGAGCTTGTATGTATACTCCTCGTTTCTGCTTGAATACCCCTCCCCCGTCAACACACATGGTGCAAATCCCTTGGATTAGTTCTTGCTGTAATATTTCCCTATGCTGGATATGTATGTCAATATTTACTGCAATCAGAACAGTAAAGATGTTGCCAGTGAGCCTCTTCTGCCCAGAGGGCTGGATGAGCAATGGGGGACTGATGCGAGTTGCTACGGGTCTACTCTGCTGATTACCTATAGAAGTTATGAGCAAGTCAGCACTTGCTTACACATTTATGTTGATCTTACTTTAGTGGGAGAAGTGCATTGCTCATCTTTGCTGACCTCTAAATCTAGAATCAAGCAAGACACAGCCCCACCATGCCAGACGATGGTTCACTTATGTCTGTGTTTCTTTGTGTGTTTGGTAAGGGATGATTTTTGAGAAAACTCACTTGTCCCTAAAATTTCAAGGTTTTATTTTATGCAATTTCTCATGAATTGTATGGACCAAGTTCTCTCACATGTGTTATTTCAAACTTTCTTGAATCATCAGTTTGACACTGTAACCTCTCAGACTGATGTTTCTCTAGCTAACGTGGTATTCTCATTCCTCGCCTTTGCCCTAAATCTCTCTCGCTCTAGTAACTGGTGTCTTGGGAACTTTTCTTTCAATCTGATAAGTAGAAAGGAGCATTCCGGTATAATTCAGGAGACACCTTATTGTCCAGTTACCCTATTCCCGACCAGCTGGGGGACTTGCAGAGAGATCCCTAAGTTTTTGAAGCTCAAGTTCTTTATCTGCAAAATAGGAAAATAAGTCTGACTTGTACAACTCAGAGTTGTTATGATGCTAAGATAGGCTAATAATTGCAAATGACGATTTAATTATTTCATGGACTAGGTTCCATTCCATTCTCAGCTTTCATTCATTTGGTCTATTGTCATATTTATATTATTATTATTGACATTATAATTATTATTATCATCATCACTAAAGTAATAAGTGCATAGTAAAAACAAATCTAATAGTACCAAAAAGTCTATGATGAAAATTTCCACCCCACTGAACCCCAGCTATAATCTCACTCCCAGGATACACCTAATTTTAATCAATTTTTATGTTTATATCACAATGCTTCCATAATATTTCTATATCTCATTGTCTTGATAATTTCCTTCACTCATTCAATGTATAGTCTATATTGTTCCCATATCTCTTTTTCAAAATGCTCCCCTTTCCACTACATGAAACAAAAAACCCCACCTGAGTTTGAAGAAAATAGAGCATTTTTTATTTTATTTTTAAGATCCAGACATCTGTCCGGGAAGAGCACTGCTCTGAGACCAGAGGGGGGCCTGCTGCTCTCAGTAACGGGGGCTCCCCGAGAATGCTGTCAATGTGTTGATGTTTTCCCTACTATAGAATGAAGTGTGAAAAAAAAATTAGGATAATCTGACAAAATATGTCTCAAAATCACATGAGAAATGTGTTGCCATACTTAGTCACAAATTAATGACTTTTGAGCTTCATTGAGTTTGAATCTTATTTCAATTTTTAAAAATTTCCTTATGTGCCTTTATTTACCAGTATTAACATGCATGGTTGGACTTGAATTCCTGCAACTGTCAAAATAAATAAAATGAAATACAAATTGCATTGAGTTTTTGTTGTTGTTGTTGCCTCTGGGTTTGTTTTACAAACTAATTATTCACAAAATGTGGCATTTCGCTATTTTCCTTAGGGCTGTGGATAAAGACTTAGCATACATCAATGCCTTGTTTTCACCTGGAATTGCATAGGAAGAGGGTCCCCCAAGAGGATTGGGGTATGTAGAAAAAAAGACATTTTTCATAAGGAGAAATGAAAGGAAGGCTTACATGACCCACAGAAAGATTGAGGGGAATATAATGACCAGTGTGGAGAAAGTCAGATACCCCTGTGTACTGATGGTTATACAACTCACACACAGACACAAACAATTTCACCTGCAATTAAAAGAAATATTTGAAGCACAGAATTTAATTTATAAGAATTCTGCTACAGAGGACTGGTTAGCAAAAACAGCTTCATCAAATTAAGAGAATAGTTTAGGATAAAACATTAATTAAGGGATAAATTAGCTGGTGTAAAATTTGTTTCTTCAGCTACCTGTTTAAAATCTGTTCTTGTGCCCTGGCCGGTTTGGTTCAGTGGTTAGAGCGTCAGCCTGTGGTCCAGAGAGACCTGGGTTCGGTTCCCACTAAGGGCATGTACTGCGGTTGCAGTTTGTCCCCGGCCCTGGTTGGGTTGTGCAGGAGGCAGCCACTTAATGTGTTCCTTTCACATCGATGTTCCTCTTTCTCCTTCTTCTCCTTCTCCTTCTCCTCCTCCTCCTCCTCCTCCTCCTCCTCCTCCTCCTCTTCCCTTCTCCCTCCCTCTCTATCTGAACAAAAAATGGAAAAATGTCCACGGGTGAGGATAAAAAAAAACTATTCTTATAATAGAAACTTAATTTTTTAAGGATTTTATAAATAGTGTTGACAGAAGTGACTAATACTTATGCACAGAGGAAGCATATGATATAAAAAGTAATGCTTTTACTTGAATAGAATTTTTACTGTATTTTATTTTCAGCTTGATGTGGTGTTTGCTCACCAATATGAATCTTCTGAGAACTCCATGAAATGATGGGCAGATATTAGGGTCCATATTTTGTAGGTGGGTAAACTGAGTTTTAAATACTAAATGACTTATCCATAGTAAAAATAAATCAGTAGCTAAACTTGGACTAGAATCCATTTGTCTTTATTTTTAATCTCTATGATAATTTTATAAGAAATAAAGCTCTAGCTAGAGCCAAAAGAATATAGCATCACATTATTTCATCATTAGCCAAATTTTATTTCTCTAAGTTTTTTTATTTTTATTTTTAAAACTTACCTTTATTGTTGAATGTATTACAGATGTCCCCCCCCCCTTGACCCCCTCCTCCCCACTCCCATCCCCCTCCTGCCTTCCCCACACTATTGTCTGTGCATATATGCATATAAATTCTTTGGTTTATCTCATCCCACCCTCCCTCCCTTCTTCCCTTTGAGGTTCCCCAGTCTAAGAACCAATTTGTACTTCTTACTCTCTTCATCTTTTTCACCCAACCCCCATACCCCCTCCCATCTGGCAAGCAACATAAAGTTCTCAGTATCTATGAGCCTGTTTCTTTTCTGCTTGCTTATTTTGTTTGAAGATTCAATTGTTGATAGATATGTATTGACTGCCATTTTATTGTTCATATATTTTTATCTTCTTCTTCAAGATGACCCATCAACAATTCATATAATACTGGTTTGGTGGTGATGAACTCCTTTAGCTTTTTCTTGTCTGGGAAACTCTTCATATGACCATCGATTCTAAATGACAGCTTTGCAGGATAGAGTAATCTTGGTTGTAGGTCCTTGCTTTTCATCACTCTGAATATTTCTTGCTCTGGGCAAGATGGCGGGTAGGTAAACGCGGTATCCGTCCTCCCACAACCACATCCAAGTTACAACAAAACTACAGAACAACCATCATTCAGAACCGCCTGAAATCCAGCTGAATGGAAGTCCTACAACTACGGAATTAAAGCAGCAGCCACATCCAGACTGGGAGGAGGGCAGAGGGGACGGGCTGGTCCCACACCCACGTGTGGCAGATAAAAGTCAGGAGGACACCTCGGCTGGGAAGGTCCTTCCTGAGGACTGAGGGGTCCCCCTCCCACACCAGGTGCCCCGCTCAGGGTTCCAGTGCCAGGAAGAGAATCCCCATCACTTCTGGCTGGAAAAACCAGCAGGAACTGAGGCTCAGGGAGGCTGAAGCGGCTGGAGCCCCAGGCAGCTCCTTAAAGGGCCTGCGCACGGACTTGTCGAACTCTCTCCCTCTAAGCTTGGAGAGGAGGCAGCTCGAGGGCGCCAGACACATACAGGGAAGAACTGAGCTGTTTGGCACTGGAGCGAGGGCTGGAGAGGGGGCTTTCTCCGGGACAGACGTGAAGTCAGAGGCCTTTGTTCCTTTGGTGAACCCTTCCCTGGGGTGGCAGACAGTTGCTATATCTGGGACTCCAGCAACCTGGCTCACACTGGTAGCCCCACCCTGGTGACTCCCTGTGGCCCCCCCCACCCCATCCAACTTTCAAGCCCACCCAAGCTGTTGCCAGTTGCTTAACCATAGGATTGTCCTGTCTTGGATCCTGCTTCAGGTTTTCCTAAATTCTTTCAAACAAGCAGCATCTGGTCTCAGGTAGACCCATACTACTTGTTAAGTAATACACTGAAACAAACACAGGAGGCAGCCAAAATAAGGTGACAAAGAAACAGGTCCCAAATGAAAGAACAGAACAAAACCCCAAGAAAAGAACTAAGCGAAATGGAGTTAAGCAACCTAACAGATGCTGAGTTCAAAATACTACTTATAAGGATGCTCAATGAACTTAGTGAGAACCTTAGTGAACTTAGTGAGGGCCTCAAGAGCATAAAAAAGGACCAGTCAGAAATTATGAATCCACAGTCAGAAATGAAGGAGGCATTAATTGAAATAAAGAATACTTTACACAGATTCAATAGTAGAGTACGTAAATCCAAGAAGCAAACCATTGATTTGGAATATAAGGAAGCAACAAACACCCAATATCAGAACAGCAAAAAGAAAAAAGAATCCAAAAAAATGAGGATAGTGTAAGGAGCCTCTGGGACAACTTCAAGCATACCAATATTCACATCTTGGGGGTGCCAGAAGGAGAAGAGAGAGAACAAGAAATTGAAAACCTGTTTGAAACAATAATGGCAGAAAACTTTCCTAACTTGGTGAAGGAAACAGACATACAAGTTCAGGAAGCACAGAGAGTCCCAAACAAGATGAACCCCCAAAGGCCCACACCAAGACACATTATCATCAAAATGCAAAAGGTTCAAGACAAAGAGAGAATCTTAAAAGCAGCAAGAGAAAAGCAGTTAGTTACCTACAAGGGAGTTCCCATAAGGCTGTCAGCTGATTTCTCAAAAGAAACTTTGCAGGCCAGAAGAGAGTGGCAAGAAATATTCAGAGAGATGAAAAACAAGAACCTACAACCAAGATTACTCTATCCTGAAAAGCTGTCATTTAGAATCGATGGCCATATAAAGACTCCCAGACAAGAAAAAGTTAAAGGAGTTCATCACCACCAAATCATTATTATATGAAATGATGAAGGGTCTTTTTGAAGAAAAAGATAAAATATATGAACAAACAAAATGTCAATGAATACATATCTATTGACAATGGAATCTACAAACAAAATAAACAGGCAGAATAGAAACATTCTCATAGATACAGAGAACATTTTGTTGGTTGCCAGATGGGAATGGGTGAAAAAGGTGAAGGGATTAAGAAGTACAAATTCATTGCTGGACTGACAAACCTCAAAGGGAAAGGAGTTGGGGGGTAGAAAGAAATAAACCAAAGAACTTATATGCATAATCAATGGACACAGACAATAGTGTGGGAAAAGGTGGGAGGTGGGCAGGAATGGGGAGGAGGAGGTCAGTGGGGGAAAAATGAGGAACATATGTCATACATTCAACAATAAAGATTTAAAAAATTAAAATAAATAAATAAATATTTCTTGCCATTCCCTTTTGGCCTGCAAAGTTTCTTTTGAGAAATTGACTGACAGCCTTATGGGAGCTTTGTTTTAGGTAACTAACTGCTTTTCTCTTGCTGCTTTTAAGATTCTCTCTTTGTCTTGAACCTGTTGAATTTTGGTGATGATGTGTCTTGATGTGAACCTCTTTGTGTTCGTCTCGTTTGGGACTCTCTGCGCTTCCTGGACATGTATGTTTGTTTCCTTCACCAAGTTAGGAAAGTTTTCTATCAGTATTTTTCAAATAGGTTTTCAATTTCTTGCTCTCTCTCTTCTCCTGGCACTCCCATGAGGTGGATGTTGGTACACTTGAAGTTGTCCCACAGACTCCGTACACTATCCTCATTTTTTTGGATTCCTTTTTCTTTTTGCTGTTCTGATTAGGTGTATTTTGCTTCCTTATAATCCAAATTGATGTTTTGCTTCTTGGCTTCACCTACTCTACTATTGATTCCCTATAAATTATTCTTTATGTATCCTTCATTTCTGACTGGTCTTTTATTATTCTCTTGAGGTCCTAACTAAGTTCCTTGACATTTTCATAACGTTCCTTAAAATTCTCACTAAGTTCGTTGAGCATCCTTATAAGCAGTGTTTGGAACTCTACATCTGTTAGATGGCTTATCTCTATTTTGTTTATTTTCCTGGAGGTTTGTTATGTTCTTTCATTTGGGACATGTTTCTTTGTCTCCTCATTTTTGCTGCCTCCCTGTATTTGTTTCTATGTATTAGGAATAATTACTATATCTCCTAGACTTCTGAAGGTAGTAGGTGTCCTGTAGGGTCCAGTGGCACAGCCTCCTGGTCACCCAGCTGGGCCCTTGAGGTGCACCCCTCTCGTGTGGACTTCACACCCTTCTGTTGTAATTGAGTCTTGATTGCTGTTGGAATGTCGGTTCTGTTGGCATGTCAGTGGGAGAGATTTACTCAGACTCATCAGCTGCAAGGACTGGCTGTGCCCACTAATCACCAACCTCTCATTACCTTGGATGATCAGCTGTGCAGGGACCCACCACACAGAGCAAGACTTATTTCAGTAGGCCTCTGGTACCCACTGAGTCCATTTCTTGAATGTGTCACTTGTGGAGGTGGTTAGGTGGTGGTGCTTCGATGTGGTCTGAAGCTGTCCACTGGGTGTGCTGGCTCTGGGGCAAGGTCAGCCACTGCCTGTGTTCTACCCGGTGCCACCAGGCATAAGCAACAAAGCGATCTGCCAATGGCTGCTTCTTGTGCTGGGATTGGAGGTGCCCAGGCAAATCCAAGCTGTGAACCAAATCTGGGTGCTTCTAGTGTCAGGCCTGGGGCCACTTAGTGAGAGGTATGGGGCTCTCTGAGACCAGATGCTGCCTGTTTGAGAGAATTTAGGAAAATCTGAAGCAGGAGCCAAAACAGGCCAATCCTACGGTAAAGCCACTGGAAACATCTTCAGTGGGCCTGAAAGTTGGGTGGTGGAGGGCCTCAGGGAATCACCAGGGTGGGGTAAACAGTGTGAGCCAGGTTGTTGGAGTCCCAGATATGGTTGCTGTCTGTTGGCCCAATGGGGAAAGGGCTCCCCAAAAGAACAATGCCTCCAACATCACATCTGTCTAGGAGAAAGCTGCCTCTCCAGCCCTAACCCTGACGCCAAACAACTCATTTCTCCCCCGTATGTCTTTGGTGCCTTTCAAACTGCCTCCACTCCGAGCTTAGAGGGGGCAAGTCCAAGTAAGTCTATCCTTGGGCCCTTTAAGAGTAGCTGCCTGGGACCCAAGAGCCTCAGCCTCCCTCAGCCTCAGTTCCTGCTGGTTTTTTCAGCCAGAAGTTATGGGGACTTCTCTTCCTGACACTGGCACCCTGAGCTGGGCACCTGGTGTGGGATGGGGTCACCTCGCTCCTCAGGGAGGACCTTCCCAGCTGAGGTAGACCTGGTTTTTATTCACCATATGTGCGTGTGGGACCAGCCTGTCGCGCCTCCATCCCTCCTACCAGTCTCATGTGGCTTCTTTGATTTCGTAGTTGTAGGACTTCCATTCAGCTCTATATCAGGCAGTTCTGAAGGATATTTGTTCTGTAGTTTAGTTATAATTTTGATGTCTAAGAAGTTCTTTGTAAGTTCTCTTATTCCATCATGCTATGTAATGCTATGTATATAATTTCTGCAAAACTTTCAGACAGCCTGCTGTATGTGAGAGGTGCTCACTCAATGTTTGAATACTTTGTTTCCTTTTTAGGCAATTAGAAGAATAATGAGTTAGAACTGAAATACAACTTGGGCTCACTGGAATGCGATGTCCTTTTATGTTTTGTCAAATATAACCACCCTGATTTACTTCTATCTTGATTTCTTCTTATGAGAGTCAATTTAATACATTAAGATCATAGGGTGCTAGATTAATATAGTCAACTGCTTTCTTATGTAAAAGTAATGAACGATTAGAACTTGAAATTAAAAAATAAAAACATTTATAACAACACCAAAATTTAGGAAAGTATTTCTTAGATATGAATGTAACAAAAGACACTCAAAGTCTTTATCCAGAAAACTACAAAACTCTGATGAAAGAAACCAACATCGATCTAAATAAATGGAGAGAGATTCCATGTTCATGGACTTGAAGAATAAATATTAAGATGTGAATTTTTCCAATTATTTTGTAGGTATAAACAAACTGACTATAATGTTTATAGGAAAGACAAAAAACTTAGATAGCCAACACAATTCTGAAGAACAAAAAGAATTTCGAGGATACACATTGTGCAATTTTATGATTTATTATAAAGTTGTAGAGACCAAGAAAGCATAATATTGGTTATAGAAGACATACAGATCAAGAGAACAAATAGAGAGCTCAGACAGATACAGTCTGCTGATCTTAGAGTGGAGCAAAGACAATTCCATTAGAAAATGTTAGTCTCTTCAACAAAAAACACTAGAGCAATTGAATGACCACAAGCAGAAACGATCTATTGTTTCACCATAACTAATTCATAATGGATCAAATATCTAAACGTAAGACAGAAAACTATAAATACAGAAAGAAAATGAGAAAATCTTGGTGGCCTTGGGTTTGTCAATGAGATACCACAAAACACTCATCATTCACAAAATTATATCTATGTGAGGAGATGATAATGCTAATTAACTTGACTGTGTTAATAATTTTGCTATGTATATCAAGCTATTATGTATAACTTAAAAATACATAATTTATATTAAAAACATAAAACAAATAAAACTGGAGATATGGATGGCAAATAAACATGTAAAAAGATGTTCAAAAACTTAAGCCTTAGGGAAATGCAAATTAAAGCTACAAGGAGGTATCACTGGATTTTTCAGACGTTGCTGTTAGGTTTATAAAATTATATAGTTATGCTGAAAATGGTTTGGCAGTTCTATTTAAGACTAAACATATACTTGCTATGACCCAGAAATTACACTCCTAGGCATTTATTGTAAATATGTAAAAACTTATTTGGACACAAACATACAAAAAAGTACACGGTTATTTATGTCATGTTATTTCCACACAAAAGACTGCATGTGAAAAAAAATCTGCAAAAAACCTAAGTATCCTTCAGGAGGTGAATAGTTGAATTCTGGTATATCTCTGCAATGGGATACTACTCAGCAATAAAAAGAATGTCAGTACATGCAGATACCTGTGTGGACCACAAAGCCATCATGCCTAGTGAAAGAAAGTTTGTCTCAAGAGGCTCCATAGTGTGTGATGCCATCTCTATGACAGTCAGGAATGACATCTACAGAGATGGAGAACAGATTAGTACTTGTCAGAAAGACAGGGCAAGAGAGGAGGGACAGGGTGTGCTAATAAGCATCGGGAACACAACATAACTCCTTTGTGATGTTGGAGCAGTTTGTATATCTGTTCACGGAATAAAATTGCACAGAGCTATGCATACAGATGAATACATCTAAAAAATGGTGAAAATTGGGTGAGAGCTATAGTTTAGTTAACAGTATTTTATTAGTGTCAATTTCCTGTTTTTGATATTGTGTTATGGTTATATAATATTCCACTACTGGGGAAATGTAGGAAGGACTCTAGGTACTATTTTTTTTTGCAACTCCTTTGTTTATATTTATTTATTTTTATGTCTTTAGTTTTATTTTTTATTGAATTTCTTGGTAACATTGGTTAATACTATTATGCTGGTTTCAGGTGTACAGTTTTAGGATACATCATCTGTACATTGTACTGTGTGTTCACCACCCCAGGTCAAGCCTCCTTCCATCCCCACTTATCCCCCAGACCCTCTTCTACCTCCCCCATCTCCTTTCTCTATCTATAATTATTTAAAAATTAAAAGTTAAAAGGAAATTTATTATAGTATTAATTTGTTTTTAAATTTTTCAGAATATAAAATTTTAGAACCCTAATGCATCTAGTTTAGTTTTTATATCCTTTCCAGACAATACACATGTTTTATGCTGTTATATAACTGATTATAAAACAGTTCAATGTTTTATATTTTCTAATTGCACTGTATTTCTTCAAAGAGCAATTTAATATTTATGAATTTTATTTTAAGGGAAACTTAATATGCAATTATATTTATATAACAAAAATAAATTTGGCAAATTATTGAACATTTTATTTACAATTGATTGACATTTTGAAAAGTTAACTATATTTAAATAAGTGTCTCTTTTTAAAATTGAATAGGCTTTATTTTTTGGAGTAGTTCGGGGTTGACATAAAAATTGGGGAGAAAGTACAGAGTTCCCCAAATACCCTCTCGCTCCCCATGGTTTCCCCTATTATTATCTTGCATTAGTTTGGTACATTTATTAGAAATAAAATGAACCAATGTTAATATATTATAAAATGACATTTATAGTTTATATTAGGGTTTATTCTTGATGTTGTACAGTTTTATGGGTTTTGAAAAATACATAAGGTCATGTATTGCCATTGCAGTATCATAAACAATAGTTCACTGACCTAAATGCCCCCTGTGCTCAACCCTCCTTTCCCTTGAACTTGGCAGACACTGGTCTTTTTACTGTCCCTGCCACTTTCCCTTTTCCAAAACGTTGTATAGTTGGAATCATGCAGTATGTGCTCTTCTCAGACTGGCTTCCTTCACTTAGCAATATGCATACAAGTTTTCTCCATGTTTTTTGGTGGCTTGCAAGTTCATTTCTTCTTCTTCCTTTTTTTAAATTTTATTTTGTCAATCCTTACCTGAGAATATTTTTCAACTGTTTTTAGGTAGAGTGAAAGGACAGAATGGAGGGAGGGAGAGAGAGAGAAACATCAATGTGAGAGGGACATATCAATCGGTTGCCTCTTGCATGATCCCAAGTAGGGCTGGGGATCGAACCTGCAACCCAGGTACGTGCCCTTGGCTGGGAATCAAACCCATGACCCTCCAGTCCACAGGCAGTCACTCTAACCGCTCAGCCAAACCAGCCAGGGCACAAGTTCATTTCTTTATGGTACCGAATAATAATTTTTGTACAAATGTATCGCAGTTTATTTACTCACTTACTGAAGGGCATCTTGGTAGCTTCCCAATTTTGATGATTATGCATAAAACTGCTCTAAGTATTAGCGTGCAGGTTTTTGTGCAGACATAAATTTTCAATTCATCTGAGTAAATATCACTGAGCGTGATTGCTGGATAATATGATAAAACTATTTAGCTTTGTGAGAAATTGCCAGACTGTCGTCCACACTTTGTACTATTTTGCATCACCACCTGCACTGGATGGGAGTCCCCACTGCCTCCTATCCTGGCCATACTGGTGTCACCAGTGTTTGCATTTTGGCCCATTCCAACAGGTGGATGGTCACTTCTTGTTTTACTATGACATGATGTTGATCATGCTTTCGTCTGCTTCTTTACCATCTTTATATCTTCTTTGATGATATATCTGTTCAGATCTTGTTTTCATTTTTTTTATGATTTGTTGTTGTTGTTAATCCTCATCTTAGGATATGTTTTTATTGATTGACTGAATGAGAGAGAGAGAGAGAGAGAGACAGAGAGAGAGAGAGAGAGAGAGAGAGAAACAGTGCCCCCCACCAGGGATAAAACCTAGGTATGTGCCCTGACTGGGAATTGAACCTGTGACCTTTTAGTATATGAGACGATGCCCCAACCAACTTAGCTAAGCATCTAGGGGCTTGTTTCTATTTTTGAATTGGGTTTTTGAGTTCTTATTTTTGAATTGTAGGGTTTCTTTTTCTATATTTTAGATACAAGTGCTTCATCAGATCTGTATTTCAAAATATTTTCTCTAAGTCTGTGGCTTGTCTTTTTATTCTCTTAACAGTGTCCTTTGCAAAGCACGGTTTTAAATTTTAATAAAGTCTAACTTATCAGTTTTTTCTTTCATAGAGTGTGCTTTAGTGTTATGTTCTCTTTTAAAGTAATAATTCTTTAGGGAAAAAAACTCTAGAAATGATATTACCAAATAGACGTTTTAGCATAATAAATAAAAATAGTTAAATGTATAAGGATTCTTCCCATAGATTTTAGATTTTAATGCACGTCATGTGAGGAAAGCAAGGCATACATTTTCCCCATTTTTCAGAGTGACTGGAAGACCTCCAGTGAATCACACAGTGAAGGGGGCACTGGGTGGCAGAGCCAGGGAACAGACGTTCCTGACCTGGTGTTTACACTGTTTCAGGAGAAGTAAATCAATATTTTATGTTCCCTCGTTTTATTTTGTTTAAAAGTAATGATTATCCTCAGAAAGGGGGGTGATAAACCACAGAACGTATATGCATGTATGCATGAAAAATGGGCATGGACAACAAAGCTGGGGACAGGGCGGGGAGGGAGAGGGAGGAGGGTGTCAATGGGGGAAAAGGAGAAACATCTGTAACAAAAATAAATAAATTAATTAAAAATAATAAAAAATAACATGAACAAAAAAATAAATAAAAGTGATGATTAATTACTTTCTAATTTTTGAAAAGTTTCTAAATTTGATTACACAATGTTTGAGGGAGAATGTCAAGGAAGGAGAGAAGAGAAATGTATTCACCACTTTTGAGGAATGTAATTATATGATGATAAAACAATGAAAATAATTAATAATGATGGCTGGTGTGTGTTAAATACACTTTAAAGTAGGCACAATGACAGTATGAGATAAGTTTCCTACATTATTTTATACAATACTTTACTACAATACTTTTCAATTTTTAGATGAATGACTAAGTCTTTAAAAAGTCCAACAGCTGGTAAGATCAATATCACACATCATTTTCAGATTTGGGGTTCAAAGTGACATGTTTGTATCCTTAACCAGTATATTCCTGTTTCCTTTGATACCAAATGGGGCAAAGAGCTCGAGGGTGCATGAGAATCATCAGTAACGGATTCTGAGTGGTGTGTTTCGAGATATATATATATTTTTGTTTTCCCAAAGCTTGCTTTGCTTACAGCCTTAAATAACATTTTCTTGAATTTCTCCAATAAATCTGTGGTTTTGTGACATAGGTCAGTGGTTTAAAAATCAATATTTATATTGAAAAGAATGGTGTTTTGTAGGCTTTAATGGCCTTGGTTTGTGTTTCAAATATGCATAGAGATCGATGCTCAGTTATGGATCAAAATGAGACCTCACTGTGTCTGAGAAGCAACGACAATTTTCATAATGCAAATCTCTTCCCTTAAAGAGAATTGTTTTGTTAACATCATTGTTCTGACATGCCATCTATTACGGTGCCAATCATTCAAGGGACAGGTTCAAAAAAATAGTATTTTGTCTTCACTGTCTTTCAGATGGCTTCATAATTGTATTTTTTGCAGGTACTGAAAGGGAAACTGCAGGGTACAAGCCAACAAAACATCAAAGAAAGTGATAAACATATGCTTTTTCACTGAGTATTCATTATATAAAAACAACTATATTTTATACCAACTGCAGGTATGGTTGACGTGAGTCAAGCATATTGTGATTTTATGAACTGGTGTCAGTTATAGGGGATATAAATTGACCTTTTTGCTTTTGGGGAGATGGGGGTATTTGGAAATGAATTTAGTCATAGCCACAAATCAAATGTTTTTTTAACTTCATTTTCAGGAACGGAGTGTAATTACCTTCTCTTGCATTTTTGTATTATTTCATGGTTTTAAAAGTGTTTGACCATTATCTTGGGAAGACAGCCAGGCAGGTACTATTATTCTGAGAACTGTGTTGAGGAAGCTTATGTTCAGAGATGTCAAGTGATTTATTGTGGCGTCATTCAGTGGTGAGTTCAGCTTTCTGACTCCTAATCCTCTACACATTATTTTCGGGCCACAGTCTCTTGGATGCAGGATCCCTAGTGCAGATGCTGGTTAGAGAGGGCCATGTCCAACACCCAATTCTGTAGGAATACAACCGACTGGTCTTGTAAGGATTCTTTTTTTCATTTGGCTCCAAAATATTTTTTCATGAAAGGAAGTAGGGGAAGTTTTCGCTGGAAAATTCTTTTTATTTCTTTATTTATATTTAATTAATTTATTTATTTTTGTTACAGATGTTTCTCCTTTTTCCCCCACTGAAAATTCTTAATTTTAGAATTTGGAATAGGACAGTAGGCCACAGAGGTCCTGAGATTCATCCTGACTACAGATCTTGCCCACAGCCTCCCTGGAGGGTGCATTTCAAGGAAGTTTCTAACGGTGGGGTAATATATTTCCACTTTTTAAAATTTCTGAGTTTGGCTTTTTTTTCTTTCCAGAGCAAGTCCATGTTTTATTTCTCTCCACTTGCAATGGTTCTCGTGTTTGCGTGAATAGTTCTGTTTGTAGTGTGGCAGAATAATTGATTTAATATTTCACTTTGACTCCATTTTCCTCAAAGCCTCCAGCTATTGACACCATCATCTTTTCCCTGCCAGCTCTTTTTTCTTTTCCTAAAAACACTTAGGCCCTCTAATGGGTTACCATATGAAAAGGTGTGCAGATTTCTCATGAGGCTGGTCATTTCAGTGTTCACGAAATTTAAAATTCTTCGAGATGTGTTAAACCATGACTCCCGTCGAGTTTCCGGGCTAGCCGAGAAGCAGGTGGAAGGGTGGGACCAATGTCCGGTGGCCACTGGGGAAGGGCTGCCCGGGCATCTACATTTCAGCCAGCTCTTCAGTTGCTCTGGCGTTTTGTACAGTGGAAGGAGATGGTTCAATTGTACAGGGATGTGGAATGAATGTAGGGAGAGCGATTGGGAACCTGGCTTTACCTCACACAAAATTCTGGAAGAGAAGCTTTCAGTCATTAATGGATGGAATTTATTGTACTGAAAAGGCACAAATCTCATGGTTAGTTAATAAAATAATAAATAGAGGTATTCTATTTAGGAAAAATTATGTAGCTCATTAAATTCTTATGGGGAAAGAGACATAATAATAACACTACTGAATAATTTCATTCTTAGGAACACATGAGTTCAGAAGGATTTCCACCAAGTATATCTGAGGAGCCGACTCCTCATGCATTGCTGTGCACCTGTTCTGACTCTCTCCAGAACCCCCTGCCCTGGTTATATTATAAAGGTCAAAGCTACAAGAAATGTGACAAACCATAATTATGATGCCACAAGCTGAAGTCCAGTTAGCTTTGCCGGGGGGTAAAGTCTGGGGTGGAGAGTGGGCACGTTGAATTAGTAACTAAAGATGGGATCACAATGTGGAGGTTGGATTAGGAGTAAAAGAGCTGTCCTGAACACATGGCTGAGGGGTCTTCCTGGGTGCTGATGATCTATTGAAACCTCTGATGACTTGAGTACCGAAATCACTTGCTTTAGAAGTCTCTCTTGCCTCAGTTTCTCAGCCTGATTCCATTACTGCGTGAAAGGACATCTGTGAGGGAGGGGTGACGTTAATGGGAGGATCTGTAGGTCAAAAAAGAAAAAGGACCAATGTAGGTCATTTATTTTAGGGTGACTCTGTGTTAGACTATGTCTCAAATTTGGATACTGATATGAAGCCATAATTTAGTTCAAAAGAGATTTAGGACACCAAGAATCATCCCCACCCATAAAAACAGGACGTGAAATATAGTACTATCATTCTTTTCTGACTATAAGCAGATCAGTGGTTTATAGTAAAAATATGGAAAATACAGATGGCAAAACAGAAATTATGCAATATACATATATGTGTTAACTGATAAAAATCCCAATAATCTTTTTTTCTGTAGATCTTCCCACTGTTTTTTCTATACATGTGCATATGTGCTCTCTCTAGAGCTGTATCTCATAGAGCTGATGCTCCAGTTCCCACTCCTTGGTAAACTGGCTTCTCACTTTACATTTCATGCATATTTTATGTTATTAAATATTATTCCGATGTTGGTATACATCATTTCACTTTTTCCATACACTGTAATTTATTTTGCCTTATAGGTCCACGTTTTCTCTGTTAGAAGCATTCCACATTTACAAATATTTATTCTACATCCATAACATTTCCTCAGGATAGATTCCCATTTGTAGAAACATCGGCGTAAATGGCATACATTGTTTTTAAGATTTCACTACATGTTTCTGAAAGCCTATTCCTCTGCTCTATGTCCGAGACTTGATATTCATGTTAAAAAAAGAAACCGGTTTGGAAATGGTATAATGAAGTGGCATTTGATGGCGTGACAGCCGGTGCCTCAGTGAGGTTGATTTCTCTGACCCCGATACTGGCAGCGGATGTCCCAGGGCAGAGGCTGGGAAGTTGGGTTCAGCTGACAGCGCCGAAGCTGGCTGTCTGCACAGCCTCGGCCAACCTTTTTCATCCCTGTTCCTTAGTTTCCTCATTTGGAAACAGGAAAGAATATTCCTACCATTTGTGTTTTATCAAGATGCTATGAAGCCCTGGCTGGCTTGGCTCAGAGATTAGAGCGTCAGCCCGTAGACCAGAGAGTCCGGTTTTGGTTCCCGCTAAGGGCACACGCCTCAGTTGTGGTTTGTCCCTGTCCCCAGTTGGGGTCGTGTGGGTGGCACCCAGTCGATGTGTCTCTCTCACATCGATATTTCTCTCTCTTTCTCTTCCTCCCTCTCTCTCTCCTGCTCTATCTGAAGATAAATGTAAAAATGTCCTTGGGTGAGGATAAAAAAAAAAAGATGTTATGATAATAAATGAAGCCACCACCCAAATCCTTTTCAGACTTCAACTACCTGTAAAAGGTCTATATGAGTTTTAATACCCTCATTGTATTCTTTTTTTTTTATCCTCACCCGAGGACATTTTTCCATTTTTTGTTCAGATAGAGTGGGAGGGAGAGAGAGGAAGAGAGAGAGAGAAACATCGATGCAAAGGGACACATCGAGTGGCTGCCACCCACACGACCAACCAGGGCCGAGGACAAACTGCAACCGAGGTACGTGCCCTTAGCGGGAACCGAACCCGGGTCTCTCTGTACCTCAGGCCCACGCTCCAACCGCTGAGCCAAACCGGCCAGGGCCTTATTGTATTCTTTATGACAAAATTAGATTTATATTTTTGTGTTTAAAAAAACTGTCATTTTACTGAAAACCTGACCAAATCTAAGTATGGAAGTAGTCTGTTTTATTAAAAAAAAAAAAAGTCTTTTTCTTTATTGATTTTAGAGAGAGAGGAAGGGAGAGGGAGACAGAAATAGAAACATCGATGAGAGAGAACATAGATCGGCCATCTCCCGCATGCCCGCCCTGGGGATTTGGCCTGCAACCTGGGCATGTGCCTGACCAGGAATCAAACCAGTGACCTCTTGGTGCATGGGTCAATGCTCAACCACTGAGCCACACTGGCCAGGCTAGTCTGTGGTTTTAGAGGTATGTGCCAGACCCTGGGCTAAAGTTTTCACATGCAATTAACTCCAAAATATATGTTATGATTATCCCTGTGATTTAGATGATCCTGCTTAGGCAAAGAGAGTTTAAATAACCTATGCTAGGTCATACATTCAGTAAATTGTCATATTTTGGCTCAAATGTATAGAAGTTTGACTCTAATGATATGCAGTATTTGCTTTGGATATCTTGGAACAAAGCCCTAATTTAATGCAATTCACCATCACCTCTCAAATACCCACACTTCCTATTAATTTCAGGTTAAGTCCCAGTGTCTGCTTGGACCCTCCCATTAATTTTATATGTACTCAATAATACAAGTGAAATTGATATTAGCCTAAATAAAATACAAATGGTTGCAATCAGTGGATAAAGTAAGTGAAAAAAATTACAATTTCCTCCAAAATAGAAAATAAAAGCAAATGTGACTGGCCTTTAATTTATCACTGTATTAGAATGCTTTTATTTATCTAGTTGAACTTGAAAGCTTGGGAGGTTCTTAAAATGTCTTTGTCGGGCTCTTATTTTCCAAAGTGCATATTGCGACAGAAAAGAGGAAATGCAGGAAACCAAAGCTAGCTCTCGTCTTCAGGCTCCTGATTCATAGTCCAGAGCTTTCCAAGCACAGGACTTTGCCCTTAGACAAAACCTGATTAATCTGTGTTCCAAAAGAGTAATTAACCAAATGCATGATGGTGTGTTCAGGAGAGTATTTCACTTATAATTCACAATAGCAGAAAATTATTTTAATGGACTCATAAGAATCACTGTATGGGGGATGATCAAGCTATTATTTAATACATGCAAGAAATATTGGGGAGGGGGAGTTCTTTATGGTTTTATTCTTGGCTCAGTTGAGGGACTATTTTAACATCTTTAACATATCTCCTTCCCCATCCCCATATCAGTGTTAGATGAGAATAGTAATAACTTACAATTATTGAGTGTGATGTCCAGGCAGTGTGTTTAACCGGTTCAAATTATTATCACTTCTTCTTTTTTTTACGCAGCTCTATTGGGACAAAACTGACATATAACAGTCCTTAAGTTTAAGGTGGACAACATAATGATTTTATATATGTATGTATTGAGAAATGATGACTACAGTAAGATTACTTAACACATTCGTCACCTCACATAGTTAGAACCTTTTTGTTGTGTGGTGAGAACTTTTAAGATCTACTCTCTTGCCTGGCCAGTGTGGCTCAGTGGTTGAGCATTGACCCATGAACCAAGAGGTCAGCAGTTCAATTCCTGGTCAGGGCACATGCCCAGGTTGTGGGCCAAATCCCCAGTGGGGGCATGCAGGAGGCGGCCAATTGATGTTCTCTCTCATCGATGTTTCCATCTTTCTCTCTCTCTCCCTCCCTCCTTCTCTAAAATAAAAAATGAAAAGATCTGCTCTCTTAGCAACTTCCATATATACAACAATCACAATGGTCCCCATATTGCGCATGACATCCCCAGAACTCATATTTGTGATCACTGCTTGAACCATAGTAACACCATATCTAACCCCGTAGTTTCTCAAAGTTTTCTTTCAGATTTGGGAACAGTGTGTGTTATGAATTCAGAAATCAGTAGCTCTCTCTCTCCTTGAGTCTAAATGGAAGTGCTACTGAATCTTTCATTAGAACACGGCTTTCTCTCCAGGCATCGCTGGAGAGGGAAATGATTAGGAGAGAGAGGAAGCAAAAAGTGAATAAAGGGGTGGCCCTTGTTAAAGGGGTGGCCCTTGTTAAAGGGGCCAAGAGGATGACAAAGGAACAAGTGGAGAATCGGAGAGAAAGACTTCTTTGATCATCTAAAGGTGGGGGTTATTAGCAAAAGGGTAGAGAATAATTGTTTAATGACAATTTGTGCAAGAGATTGGGAAACTTTGTAGTTATATACTGAAATCTCCCTCTAATGATGCAATGTTGTTTGGAGAAGAACTCAGGCCAGAGAGGCTCAATTTTCCATCACAGAAATGAAAGAGGGAAACAGTGATAATAGTATAAGAATTACAATATAAAATTGTTATCAAAGGTCCACCCCTGGAGTCGCTAGTTGTTTTCCTGCTGTGTAACCTTATGGCAAGTTACCTCTGAGAGTCTTGGTGTCCTCACTGAATACGGAGAAAGATGCTAGCTTCTACCTACAGGGGGCATAATGCTGAACAGAAGAGACAGTGCATGTTGAGTCACTTAGCATGTGGCTTGGAAAGTAGTAATTGTGTGATGCATGTTAGACATTGAAATGAATATGTTTGAAGATTTATAGTGCCCTAGTTGCCACAGTGGGGCTTTTCATACTTATTTTATTTTAAAAAACTGGCCCTGGCCGGTTTGGCTCAGCAGTTAGAGTGTCGGCCTGCAGTCCTGAGAGACCAGGGTTCGGTTCCCGCTAAGGGCATGTACCTCGGTTGCAGTTTGTCCCCGGCCCTGGTTGAGTCGTGTGGGTGGCAGCCACTCGATGTGTCCCTTTCATGTTGATGTTTCTCTCTTTCTCTCCTTCCCACTCTATCTGAACAAAAAAATGAAAAAAAAAATGTCCTCCGGTGAGGATAAAATTAAAAAATAAAAAACTGGATAGTAGGTGTTATTCCCATTTTGCAGATAAAGGAACTAAGCAACTTTTTTGAAGTTTGGTTTATATATCTTTTTACCATATTCAAGGTTTCATAGAATATAAAGTAAGGCTTTGTTATACATTTTATAACTCTATTATGCAGATAGCAGCATCTCATCAATTTAAATGAAACATTTGAATAAAAAACAAGGAGGGAAGGAAGGTACTGTGGGGGTTAAATATATATTTATGGAAAAATAGAAGGCAGCAAAAGAGGAAGACCAAATATATGATGGAAAGAAGCCACAGTCATGAGTTTACAGGGCTGAGCAGGGTTGTGGAGAGCAGGACATCGTGGTCACCACTCACAGGGTCACCAGGAGTCAAAGCTGACTCCATGGCACACCACACACACACACACACACACACACACACACACACCACAGTCTCTAGATGCTATGAAAACCATATTAATTGCAGAAAGAGGAAGCCCTTCAAATTGATTATTGGTGGAGGGCTCGATGTTCAATTTGTATTAAGTTTTCTTTTCCCTTAACATAAATGAGAAACAAAGGGGTCTGGGAGATTATCTCTTTCAACGTTGCATTTAGACTTACACCTACCTAAAGCATTAAAGAAAGTTTGTCTTCTCTACCTGTGAACATTTCTAGTGATAAAAACATCACTTAGAATTATAAGTGTGACTTCTGATCCTTTTAGAATGTGTGAAGTCACAGGAGATTTAATGACAACATGCCAGATAAACTTCAAAAACATAGGTTTTAAAAAAGCTACCAGAGAGATGAGGGTATAAATAAAACTAAATGAAAGTACTTCCATAACAGGATGAACTTTTACAGAGAAAAAAACCTGTGGCTATTTTCATTATGGGAAGAGACAGAATGATCTCGATATAAGAGATGTTAAGGAAAATTCACCTGAATAATTAATGTGTATATGTGTACCTTTACCTTTTTTCCCTTTATTTTTATTGTTGACACTGTCACAGATGCCCCCATTTTCCCCTCTTTACCCACCTCCACCCAGCCCCCACCCCACCTTCCTTCTGGCCATCACCATCCTGTTATCTGTGTCTATGGATTATGCATATATGTGTTTTGGTTAATCCCTTCACCTTCTTTCATCCAGTCCCCTCCCAACCTCCCTACCCTCTGACACTGCCATTCCGTTCCATGTAGCCATGCCTCTGTTTTTATTTTGTTTGTCAGTTTATTTTGTTCATTAGATTCCACATATAAGTGAGATCATATGGTATTTGTCTTTCTCTGACTGGCTTATTTCACTTAGCACAATAATCTCCAGGTCTATCTGTGCTCTTGCAAAAGGTAAGAGTTCCCCCTTTTTACAGCTGCATAGTATTCCACTGTATAAATGTACCACAGCAATTTTTAGGAGTTCTTGTCAAGCATTTCGTAGCTATCCCCTCAGTTTGCATTTGTCTGCTGTTTTTCTCATGATTTAACCAGGGTTATGGGCTTCTGGGAGAAAAATATTGACATAAATTATTGGGAAGCCTTCTGCATGGGAAATTTTTCTCTTCTCTCCATTTATTTTTTATGTGATCATTCATTTGTACCAGTGTGGATTCATGGATATTCACATTATGCTTTGGGTTATGATCCAGTATGTATTTCGGTGCTCAGACTGTTCCAGCTATGCCCATTGAGGACACTTTCGGTTGGGCACCTGTCAACCTTTGACAGGCCTCCTCTTTTGCTTCTTTGTCACTTCTTTACTTTGTGGCATGACAGTGCTTTTAACGTTTTATTTCCAAGTATTTTTAGCTGTTTGGAAAAATTGCAAAGATAGTGCAGCGTTCTCTTACACCTCACTCAGCTTCCCCTCTGTTACCATTTTACATCGCCCTGGTCCACTTACCAAGACGAAGGCACTGACATGGCGTCAGACGTTTAACTAAGCTGTAAACTCTGTTCAGATTTCCCCAGATTTTCTTCAGATGCTTTTCTTCTTTTCCAGAATCCAAACTAGGATACCCCATTGGACACCGCCCCCGTGTCTACTCAGTGTGCTCCATTCTGTGACGGTGTCTCTGTCTCTTCTTACCTTTCTTGGTCTTGACGCTGTTGACCACTAGTAGTCACGTGTTTTGTAGAACGTCTCTTAAATTTGCTTTGTCGGTGATTCACTCATGATTAGACTGGGGTTCAATGCACGTGGGGAAGAACACCACAGAGGTGAAGTGCCTTACGTACTATATCACATCAGGGAGTACATCACATCAGCATGACTTAGTACTGTCCATCTTAATCTCCATCCCCTGGCTAGGCTGCTATCTGCCAGGTATGTCACTCTATAGTTACTATTTTTCTCTGGCCATATTCTATTCGTTAGAAGCAAGTTAATAATTTGGTCCTACACTCAAAGAGAGAGAACTAAACACCCTATTCTTCACGTAGAAATAGTCAACAACAATCATCACGGAAATGAAGAGCTTGGGGCAGACTTAGCTCTTCCTTCCTCCCGCCTTCTCAGAATCGAGAGCCAGGGAAGCCTGTGGTCCCGAGCCTCCGCGGACTGGTCCGGACCTCTGGTCCCGAGCCCCCGCGGACTGGTCCGGGCCTCTGCGGGACGTCTGGAATGTGGAAATGCAGTGGCAAAGTCTTCCTCTGAAAAATGAATGGAAAGCAGTTGCAGTGATGGGTGTCCCTGGCATTTGCAGATCAGCAGAACATTCCACCTGCAGTACAGTCTTCTCGCTCCGGTATAAATAAGACCCGTTCGTGATCCCCATCCTGGAGAAGCCTGTGAGAGAAATAATAGCACAGAGAGACATAATCCATAGCACTTTGTAGTCTAGTTCGCTCTGCTTAATTAAACCAGATGGCTTCAGTCTAAAGTACTATAATTAATTTTTCATTACAACACCCCTCTCCCTCCATTGTTCCTTCTCCATTGTGATTTCCTTCCAGACCCTCTCTGCACCGACATGTCCTGACTGCCCTGCATGAGCCTCTGGGGGGGATGTGATAAGAGCTTGGATTTACACGGCAATAACCTTAAGAAGGTGTCTTTCCACACATGTTTGTATAATACTTGAAGTGTGGATCTTCTAAGTCTCCACTAAAGTTTCTGCCCATTAATATGAATACCATCGTAGAAAAATGTAGTGGTCCTAAAAGACCATGATGATGTAGTCTTGGAGGAAAAGAACAAAGCCATTTTAAATTAATATTAAGCTTTGGCATCAGCAAACGGTGCTGTCCTATAGAAGAGGACACTTGATAGCATTAAAAACTCCACATTTGGGGGGAGAAAGTTTAAAACACAGGTCCAATAATTTAACAGAATTTGTTTGCTAGCAAATTAGAATTCATAGATTATTGCTGTGTTTAACAATTAGTGGCAAATCATTTTTTGCATAAGCTCTGCTCTTGCCTGTATGCTCGGTTTGGAGGCCAATCCGATTAAAACCTCTGATGAGACATCATCGGCTTTTTCACGCAGCAGAGCCCTGGGTGGTTTGAAGCCAGCTTGCCTCTGGTCTCTAGAGGGTACGGACATCTCTTCCTCGTGAACAATCTCTTTTTTAAAATTTTGATTTATTATTGACACTATTACCCATGTCCCCCATTTCCAGCCCCCCTTTACCCACCTCCAGCCCTCATCTCTTTTTAGAGGCTTCTTATACTTTGTCCCTTCTGAGACTGTAAATCTTTGCAGTGGGAAATGGTCTCATCTAAGGCTGGTTTCCGATTATAGCATCACCTGTTAATGGCTGTTATGCTTGGCTGAGCTCCCAATTATGTGACTATTCAATACCGAGGGACTTGAAATGACAGCATGTTAGTGACCTCACTGGCTTCGAGGAAGAAGTTCTAATCTCTGAATATATAACAAGGAATCTTTTGATAGCATTTGGGCGCTGGAGTCCCTGCCTTTTGAGGAGGACAGCGAGCGATCTCAGCCGTCTTGTAAAACTCAGTCTAACCCTCAATTACAGACGCTGAATCGTTAGAACTTAACTTTCATGTATGAAAGTGAGTTTTTTCTATTTTCCAAGCTTTAGTGAAATCGAGGCTATGAATTGGATTCTGATTCATGAAATGAAAGTTCAAACACTTTTCAATAAATGCAGCAAGTGGTATAATGAAATAGTTTAGCGGCTTTCTGTTTCTGTTTCTGTTTTTTCCCCCCTTTTTTGGTTACAGCTCTTCTCTTAGCTCAAGACGGGCTGCTCTGTTTCACACTTTTTTTTTTATCCTCACCCGAGCACATTTTTCCATTTTTTGTTCAGGTAGAGTGGGAGGGAGAGAGAGGGTGAGAGAGAGAGAGAGAGAGAAACATCGATGTGAAAGGGACACATTGAGTGGCTGCCACCTGCACAACCGACCAGGGCCAGGGACAAACTGCAACCGAGGTACGCGCCCTTAGTGGGAACCGAACCCGGGTCTCTCTGGACCGCAGGCCGACGCTCTAACCGCTGAGCCAAACCGGCCAGGGCTGTTTCACACTTTTGAGAAGCCTTATGAAGTAGAGGTTAAGAGTGTGGACGCTGGAGCCAGATGACATGAGTTCAAATTTAGTTTCCACTGCTGTGTATCTGTATAACGTTGCATCAACCCTTAAGCTCCCTGTATATAGTGTTTTTATCTGCCAAGTAGGGATGATGAGGATTCATTGAGTTAATATCAGTAGGTCTTAGACTAGACTTGGCACAAAGTGCTGATTACACATAAATGTTATTGCATCAATATTTGTCAGTATTATTTTCCAGCTGCAGTTACGTGTAGTGGATGTCTGATGTTTATTTCTGCACAGTATCCCTTCATCTATTGATGAGGAGTTTTAAAATCTCCCTTCTGAGAAACAGCTTTCTTCTACTTCGTTAGACTACCAATTGAGATACCGTTCCCTCCCCTAGCCATGGAATAAAGTCCCACTTCTTAGTCACACTTTAAATAAAGCAATACATCAGGTCCCCATATTTTAGGAATTTTTTTATTCCCATCTCCCCGCTGCTTCCTCTTTGGCAACCATCAGCTTGCTCTCTATATCTATGGGTCTGTTTCTGTCTTGTTTTATTACTCATTTGTTTCGCTTTTATAGATTCTACATATAAGTGAAATCATATGGTATTTGCCTTTCTCTGACTGATTTCACTTAGAATAATACCCTCTAGGTTCATCCATGTTGTTGCAAATAGTGAGCTTTCATTCTTTGTTATTGCTGAATATTATTCCATTGTATGTATGTACCACATCTTCTTTATTCATTCACTATTTATGGATGTCTAGGTTGCTCCCATATCTTGGCTATTACTAGTGATGCTGCAATAAATATAGGAGTGTGTAGATCTTTTTGAATTAGTGTTTTTGATTAGTTAGGGTAAATACTCAGAGTGGAATTGCTGAATGGCATGGCAGCTCTGTTTTTAATTTTTTGAGGATTCTTCATATTGTTTTCCGAAGTGGTTGCACTAATTTACAATCCCATCAAGAGTGCACGAGGGGTCCCTTTTCTCTACATTATCACCAGCACTTGAGATTTGTTGATTTATTGATGATAGCCATTCTGACAGGTATGAAATAATATCTCATTGTGCTTTTAATTTGCATTTTCCTAATAATTAGTGACGGTGAACATCTTTTCATATGTCCGTTGGCCATCTCTCTGTCCTATTAGGAGAAATGTATTCCGGTCCTCTGCCCATTTTTTAATTGGATTGTTTTCTTTTGGAGTATTAAGTTGTAGAGTTCTTTATATATTTTGGGCATTAACCCCTTATCAGTTATATTTGTAACTTATTCTCCCATTCAAGGAATACACATTTTAATTACCATCACTTACCTGATTTAATCATTAAATTTAAAATCTGTGCCATGTTGAAATCCAACCCATTTTAAAATGTGACAGATGGATTTCTTGCAAGTTGGCAACAGTTTCAGCACTAAAAATCATGGTGGTTTAATTTTATGTAACCTGCTTAGGGCTGCATTTCTCTTCCATGAGGCTCTTCCTAGGCTGAGCGCAGTCATCATTTACACGTAACATCTTCAACCTGTGACAGCAGGTTTGCAATGGGCTCAAGGGGAACTATGATGTTAGCATTTTTCTAAGCATTTAAAAAAGTATGACAAAATTAAATATTTAGATACTAATTCTGTTGAGAAAAACAAGCCAGGAGAAGTTGATGGTCTTCATTAGGTTTTCACAGAATGGAGCAGTTCCTTATAATATCAATTGTATGGTAAGGAAATAAACCACTAACTTAATGTACATTCAGTTTAAATGGTTTTGCAGTTTTAAATTGCCAAAAAGATAAATAACTTTGGACATTTGAAAAAAAATTTTTGTACCAATCTACCCAAGATTCAACATCCTAGGAGAGAGTCGGGTTGATACAGAAACAGTCCGAGTTGATACATATCAAGAGTAGAGTCCTGAAGGGTCTGTCTTGTTCTCCCTGTTACCTGTATCCCCACAATACAGGTCTCTGCTCTAATCTTCTTTCAAATACCCCCACCCTGTCCCCCACTCATAACTTCTAACAGTTACGGCAATTTAGGAACATCCGCTATTACTGGAGCATGATTCCTGGAAGTTTCGAATCCTACTTTAATTACCTGGCTGAGCCGTCTGACAAAATACGGTATCTCCTTGAGGTGAATATTTTCTATTATCTTGTTATATTTCAGAAGACATCTCAGCGCCCCAAGGTTATAACAGTGCTTTCTATACATAAGGCACAGCAGCAACCTGCCTGGCTTCTCTTAGGACACTAACCTAAACCCTAAGATATTTTCATTCCAGTATCATTTTTCCCTCCCCTTGGATTTAGACCATTTCACCTCTGTCTTCCACACTTAATTTTATTTTTTGCTTGAGTTCAATGAGCATTACAGTACAGATATCATTTCTCCATTAGCTATAAGCAGAAGGGAATGAAGCCAGTATGAGTGAAGATCGTCACTATATTTTATCTATGACAATCCCACTGAAGAGAGAAATCAACCTTTGACACTCTGAAACATATAGGAATATATGTGCATGGTTTATTGAACATTTAGAATATCATGCACGCCACTAATTGTCATCAAATGCTTCATGGATGCGAATCACTGCCTAGGTTCAGTGATATAAATGTAAATGACATAATCCTTGCCATCAAGGAGTTTTGAATGTCTTGGGAGAGAGATGTAACCTGGCATGCTGCCAAATACAGTAGCCTTTAGGTCAAGAAAACTTTGATGTTGGATTTTCAATATCTGCCAACTCTTACTAGTCTGTGAATCAAGCTAGAAATCAACTTTCCCTTCAAAATCTCCTCTAATTTTTTTTAACAAGTATTCAACCTGCTCCCTCACTGTCATCTATGTATTTCTAATAATTTTCTCCCTTGAACTATAATAGTGATTCCTATAGGATTTGATTGACCCAAATGATTTATACTCAGAATACCAGAGTGTAGCGATTTAAAATGGGAAGTCCTGACCCTGCAAGATGTCATCTAAGATACTAGTAAAGAAGGATAGCGATTTCTGTAGCTTCTGCCCAGACCTTTTCCCTCATCTCTCTGTACCTTACTTCTCTCTGTGTTGGCCGCAGTACTGTGGTTAGCAGGATCTCTTACCATGTACAGATGGTAATACTATTCACTTGAGTTGTGAGAAAATAGTGGTGGAGTGAATTAGAGGGCACCCATAAAACCTAGGGGTTCTTCTTAGGAGACAGAGGAATTATCAAATGATATACAATTAATCTCAAGCCCTGGCCAGTGTGGCTCCGTTGGTTGGGCATTGTCCTGTGCACCAGAGGTTGCTGGTTTGATTCCTGGTCAGGACACACGCTCAGTTGCAGGCTTGATCCCCAGTAGGGGGCAGGCAGAAAGCAACCAATCGATGTTCACGCTCAGTTGCAGGCTTGATCCCCAGTAGGGGGCAGGCAGAAGGCAACCAATCGATGTTCACGCTCAGTTGCAGGCTTGATCCCCAGTAGGGGGCAGGCAGAAAGCAACCAATCGATGTTCCTCACATCAATGGATATTTCAATCTCTCTCTCTCTCTCTAAAAGCCAATGAAAATATTAAAAAATAAAATAAATCACAAAAGATGCCTTGATCATAGTAGACCTTTAGGGAGAAATACTGGAAGACATTGTATCAGGACGTGATATTTTACTGTAGTATTTTCTGAGCTTTAATTTCCCTATAACATAATTGCTAGCAGATAAAGCTGGAAATTTTGATCGGATTTACAGTAGTGAGTTCCAGCACTAGCTGACATCACATCTCGAAGCCATGGATTAAAACAGGACAAATATTGGTCCAATCTCCTCTCAAGGAGAAGGGGTTGTTCTCATTTTCCGCACCGGAAAGTCGGCGGAGAGATGCCAATGCTGCAGTTCCCAGGCTAACGGTCCAAACGGCATGCTCTGTCCCTCACTCTCCGCCTGCTTCCCTCTTCCCTCGGGATAATGCGTGTGTCGGGGTTGGGGCCCGCTCCCAGGCGTGCAGCTTCTCCCCACTTCCCGTCCGTTAGGAACTGTGAAGCCACCTCTGCCCTTGGCCCGTGCGCTAAAGAGACTCTTCTTTCCATCTTTAAAGGAAGACAAGCGTGTTGGCAGACTAGTCATTAGTGCCGTTAGGAAATAGGTATTCAAGCTAAAAATAATGGAGAAGGTGAAATTTGCGCACATTTCAAATGAGACTGGACAAAGCCCCAGAGACAGTGCTGAAGGGAAGAATAGACTATTGTCACTTGGGCTAGATCAGGTGACTTCTCTGTAAGGGGACCTTTTTCTCCCTATACTCACTTCTAAAATCCTATTATGATGAAAATGGGTTTGGCAAATGAGCTCCAAATACATCCACAGTTTAAAAGTCATTTCATAATTGCTTCTAATCTGACCATTTAAAAGTATAACCTCCCGATAAGTTTTACTGTCTATCTGTCTCCATTACAGGACTTATAATTACGATAAGGAAAGAAAGTATTTTCTGCACATTTTCCTTTGTTACACGATATCATGAAATTGTGCCTGTCTGGGGAGAACTTAGTTGTAGTCTGCACTTTTCCCTAATTAAAATATATATTTCTGGTTTTCTTTTTCATGTTGAGAAAAAAGGAATCTTATTGAACAACAGCAAAAGAAAGGTTTGACGTCACATGTACAAATGCATTTTGGGGAACAGTAAAATAGTTTAATATGAGAGCAATGCGTTTTCTTTTTATTATATATGTAAGAAACATCCATTGTAGCCAGTTATACAGAATAGATGTCCCCTCAAATGAAATTCTAAAATCTATTTTAACCTGTACATTTAAAAAAAAATTTAATTTAACTTTTTCTTTTTTTTTATCCTCACCCTAGGACATTTTTCCATTTTTTGTTCAGATAGAGCAGGAGGGAGAGAGAGAGAGAGAGAAACATCGATGTGAAGGGACACATCGAGTGGCTGCCACCCGCACGACCATCCAGGGCCGGGGACAAACTGCAACCGAAGTACGTGCCCTTAGCGGAACCGAACCCGGGTCTCTCTGTACCGCAGGCCGGCGCTCCAACCGCTGAGCCAAACCGGCCAGGGCTAATTTAACTTTTTCCATCACCACTTATCCCCTCTATGTCCTCTTCCACATGTACCCCTCCACCCCTACCCTGTCAATGACCACACTGTTGTCCATTTCATGGCAAGAGGGAAAAGAGCGAAGCTATCCAGCAGCCGCACTGGGTAGCATGTTTAGTGACCTATCTCACTGACTATTTGGAGTCCCATCAGGAAAGTTCTCTTGCCCTGGCCAGTTTGGCTCAGCAGGCAGAGCCAGTTGGCCCGCAGACCAAAGAGTCTTGGGTTCAATTCCGGTCAAGGGCACATACCTCAGTTGCGGTTCAGTCCCCGGCCCTGCTTGGGGTTGTGTAGGAGGCAACCAGTCAATGTCTCCCTCACATCAATGTTTCTCTCTCCCTCTCTCCCACTCTATCTAAAGATAAATGGAAAAATATCCTCGCATGAGGATTAAAAAAGAAAGTTCTCTTTTTTGTCTTGGTAACATACTGTGCTACTTTCCTCTGACTTATTCAATATAAATTATTTCTGTAACATCAGCGAGGTTAAACATTTTCTAGCCAAGCCCAGTGAGTGATCTATTAGATTCTTTTATTTTTAACAGTTTTATTGAGATATAGTTCATATACTGTAGAGTTCACCATTTTAAAGTGCCCATTTCAGTCATTTTTATTATGTTCACAGAATTGTGCAGCCATCAACACTATCTAAATGTTAGAACATTTTTCTCATTCCTGAAAAAAATAAACCTCATACCCATTAAAGAAATTCCCATTTTATTCTCCCCAACCTTTAGCAGATACTAATCTGCTTTCTGTCTACATGTGTTGTCTTCTCTGGACATTTCATATACATGGAATCATAAAATATGTGAGGTTTTTTTGTAGCTGGTTATTTTCATGTGTCAAAGTACATCTGTCTTGCAGCATATATCAGTACTTCATTCCTTTTTATTACCAAATTAATATTCCATTACATAGATACACTACATTTTGCTTATTTATTTATGAGTTAGTGGACATATATGGTTTTTATCCCCTTTTTTGCTATTAAGAGTAATCTTATGAGTATTTATGCACAAGTGTTTTTATGGAAAATTGTTTTCATTTCTCTTAGGAATATACCTAGCGGTAGAATTGATTCATTAAATAGATAATCTATATATAACTTTTGCGGTTCTGTCAAATAATTTTCCAAAATAGTGATACTATTTTACAATCCTGCCAGCAATTCATGAGGGTTTTATTTATTTATTTATTTTTGTATCCTTACCCGAGGACTTTTTTTTTTTTTTTTAATCTTCAGATAGAGTGGGAGGAAGAGAGAGAGGAAAAGAGAGAAAGAAGCATCAATGTGAGAGAGAAACATCGAGTGTCGCCACCCACATGACCCCAACCCGGGCCGGGAACAAACTGCAACCGAGGTGCGTGCCCTTAGCGGGAACCGAACCCTGGTCTCTCCAGTTCATGGGCCAATGCTCTAACTGCTGAGCCAAACCAGCCAGGGCACTTGTTGGTATTTTTAATATTAGCTGCTCTAGTGGGTGTGAAATGATATCTCATTATGCTTTTGGTTTATTTTCCCTAATGACTAATGATGGTTAGCATCTTTTCCATGTGCTTGTGTATCTTCTTTAGAGATGTAACTATTCAACAACTTTCCCACTTTTAATTTGATTATTTGTCTTTTAAATTTTGAGTTGTAAGACTAGTTTTCTATATATTCTAAATATAAGTCTCTTATCAAATAGATAAGTATAAATATTCTCTCCCATTCCATGGGTTGGTTTTTCAGTTTCCTTTGAAATACACTTTTTAAGTTGAGTGAAGTTCAATGTATCTACCTTTTTCTTTTGTCACTTGCTTTCAAGATTCTCCCTTTGTCTTGGCTTTTGAGAGTTTCTTATAATGTGTCTAAAGAAGGATATCCCCGAGTTTATCTTACTTGCAATTTGTTAAGAAGTTGGGGACAATTTTTTAAATGAAATTTTGGAAGTTTTTTTTTGCCATTATTTCTTTAAATATTCTTTTTCTTCCATTTGGCCAGCCTTCATGGCTTAATCAATATCACAGCTCATATTACTATTATAACTAAATTTAAAAAAGATAATTTTTATACTTACATATTATGAGCCCATGATATAAAATCAAATATACAAAACAGCTATATCCGTGTTTAGTACAGAAGAGGCAAACAAAATTGGCCACTTGTATGACTTGGTTTTCTGGATGATTTCTCCTAATAATAAAAGGGAGCTTTGAAAATATTTCTTCCAAGCAGGAGAATAAAATACAACGATAACTCAAAATGCTTGTGGTTGATTCTTACTTAGTTTCAGACTCATCTGATGGCCTCTGTGGGCAGAAATGAGCAGCCTCTGCCCATGTTGGAGAAGCTTTTGCCATTTGACCCAGTAGATGGTTGTTTTCTTTCCTTCCCTTCTATCATGAAGCTAACAATATAAGGAAAAGCCATTAATACAGGTGATTTAATTTTAAAATCTGTTTTGTTCAATTTCATTTTCATCTCTTGTTCACTCTTTCAATAAATAAAATAAATGTTAACCACAATGATGAAAATTGCAGGAGGACACCTAATAGAAAGGTGTTGAATTCTCCATGCTTGTGCTGCTATCATCTATGTGGTCAGGGAAAACAGGGAGAGTGTCTATTAGAAGGCAAGCACATTTCTTAGAGTAGTGTCGTGCTTAGGATAACACAACACTGTGCTTTTCCAGTAACAATTCTGCTCTTGCTTACAAAGACAACAAAAATTAAGGTGACTCCATTAAGATAATTTTATTTCCCAAAAGCATTAAAAGCATTAAACACTGTCATACTTTATAAAGTGACTGCTAATTACATTTTTGTTTTAGTCTAACAACAACGCCATACTTTGCAACATATCAGTGAATTTGTGGATTGCTAAATCTAGAACTTATTAAAGCAAACTGTATTGTTCTTTGTTTTTTCCACCATGGTAGTGTAAGTTGCTTAAGTTTATAAAACACTTGAAGTAAAGCTTGAGTTGCTTAGTAAACAAAGTTAATTTGATTATAAATTTGAAGAGCTTTTGATTAACATTTAAACATATTGGAAAATAAACATTTTACCTTTTGTACAAAAGGAACGCTCATTTGAGAAGAAAACTTTATATAGACATGAGCAAGAAAGTGAAAAATGTAGGGGAATCATTAGGTGTTCAGCTGGTATACGTGAGGATTGATCCTGATTTTATAAATTGTGGCTCAAAAAGAGCAAGTAGTGTCTCCATCATTTGTCATGGTGAAGGATTTTCTTCGTTGTTCTCTATGGTCTATCCTGTAGACAACTCTTAATCATTGCTGCTGATGAAACTGATGTGCAAAAAAATCTAAATTAGTAAATTAATTTGGACTATGAAAATGTCTTTTTTTAAAAAAAACTTGGACCACCTATTGGTTGGGATTGCTTATCAAAATTATACACAGGATTTAGGACTCAGGCGAGTTCCCTTGACAGAAGAATCAGTTCTACCCAACTGCTATCTAGGAGCTGTTGCTTGTGCACACATAGGTGCACATTTGTCTTCTGAATTGAACAAAAGATTGCTAAAAGATAGAGACAGTGATGGTACTAGATGACTGAACTGAGCTTCTACTAAAATGTTGGCACACTTGGAAGTTTCCGAGGACATACGCTCTTTCATGTGCTCCCTGAGACCAATGGTATAACCTGTAAATTGCTGACTGAGTTAAGGATGTGGCCTGGATATAAAATAATCATTTCACCCATGCACCATGCAAATTGACCAAGCCAAATGCCTTGAAATTTAAGGTTTGGGATGAAAAAAAGCAAGAGAGATATTTTAGCTGTTTTATTATGTAGTAGTGGAGTGGAGTGTCCTGATGAGGGGAGATTCAGCTTATCTCCCGTCTCTGGCCATTTTTTTCCCTCCCTCTCTTCTTCCTTTGGGGGAAAAAACATGTCTTTAATATCTAGTAGATATAGTATGCAATAATGTGCTAAAAACTGAATACACAATAATTATTAATATTCTATGCCTCAGGGTACGGTGGTAGAAGATAGACATGGAGTTGCTTCTATGTGGTGAAGCAAAGTAATAGACTTAAGAGGTTTGCAAAAGTGTGGACATCCACAAGTAAAGGACTCGCTTCGGAAACTGGAAGAGGTTGTCACAGAGGAGATGGTATTGATTTGAATCCCGAATGGTGAGTGGTTGTCTCCTAGGCAGAGTAGTGGGAAAGAAAGCCTTCCAGGATTGAGAAGGAGCAAGGTCCAATGGATGAAGTGATTGGATACCAGGTGAGAGGCAACTACAATGGTAGCTGAGATGAGAGATAATTAGAGCCAGGAATTCAAACATGGAAAGTGGAGAACAGAGGCAAAATTAAGGAGAGATTTTCAAGGGTAGCATTGGCAAGACTTGATGACCTCTTATACAAGGAGAAGACATTAAAGATAACTCTAAGTTACTTCATTTAGGTAATGAGATGATGGTATCATCAACTGAGACTGAGAAACAAGGTCTTGGGAATTAAGGTGGTTTAAGACGGATCGATATTTAGCCCCTATGTAATGGTTTGCTTGCTCCAGTTCTTTACGGATGGTTGCCATTCTGAGTCATCTGGCATCCTTTCTGGTGAGTTGAAACTTGCAATGCTCTGGGTAAAATTGGGGACACATATTGAACATGGAGGTAAAGAAGTTGAAGATAACATTCTGAAGTTTGGGCTGTAACTCAGGACTGATCTGATTCCATAATATTAGATTTCCTAGTCTTCAATTTATAAACTGTTTGGTACCATTGCTGTGGATGAACCATACAGGAGACATGTGTTCCTTTCTGTTGAGAAGAGATCTTGCCTTTTACCATTTTTACTCTCTGATTTCCATGGAATCTGCTGTTTGAGCCACTTTGGCCTGCAAGCCCTTTGTCTCTCCAAGCTCCTGTTGAATCCATTTGCCCCAACCTGAATAACACAGGCTGCCATTATAATGATGTGCTTATTTCACCATGAGATCATTTATCCTGGCCACACACTGAACATGCCTTTACTTCCCTCATATTATTCTTAGTTAACAACATTACTGTCTGCTCAGAAAGTGACCTTAGGATCCTCTAACTTTCTGGCCCCCAAATTTTTTAAATTCCTTTTGATTCTATTTCCTCAATCACTCTACAATCCATCTCTTCCTTTCTTTTGTTGATACTGTAAACACCTTAGTTTAGCTCTTTATTTTTATTTTAAAAATTTTTTTCCTTTATTGAGTTTAGAGACAGAGGAAGGAAGAGGGAGAGAGAGATAGAAACATCGATGAGAGAGAACATGGACTGGCCGCCTCCTGCATGCCCCCCACCTGGAATCCGGCCCACAACCCGGGCTTATGTCCTGACCGGGAATTGAACCAGCGACCTCTCTGTGCGTGGGTCGATGTTCAACCACTGAGCCACACTGGCCGGACAGTTTGGCTCTTTGTTAAGCCTCATACTGGTTACTGAAATTCTCTCTGAATGATTTTCCTGCTGTCATTCTCACAACCTCTTACTCATTCTCCACACTGCAGCAGTGGCTGTTTTCTAAAATGGGAATGGAATCAGGTGGCTCACTTCTTTAAGATACTTCAAAAGCTCCCTGTCTTCTTCATAAGGTCTTTTCAAAAAAATTGTTTTTCTTTATTGATTTTAGAGAGAGACGAAGGGAGAGGGAGAAAGCGATAGAAACATCGATGAGAGAGAACGTCGATTGGCCGCCTCCTACTGCCCCTCCTGGGGATTTGGCCCACAACCTGGGCATGTGCTGTGACCTGGAATCGAACCCATGACCTCTTGGTCAATGCTCAATCACTGAACCACACTGGCCAGCTCAGGTCTTATTTGTTTGTCAACAAGTCCTTCATGTCCATCTAGCCTAATATCTTACAACATGCTGAGCGGTTTCCCAAAATTACAGAGCTAAGGGACAGATATTTCCACCCACTCCAATAATGACATCACTACACTCTTGGTTAAGGCAATAGTGATAAAGAGATTGATGTCCACAGCAGGAAAAAATATATATATGTTGAGAATTCTGTTCATAGATATACTATGAAATGTAACTGTAATTAGTAGTTGAAGAAAGCCATCTTTTTTTCTTATCTTTTTTGAATCATGAAAAGGACCTTGAAATTCAAATCCATTATCTTTTACTAGTCTCATTTCAACAAAGACAAAAAGCTGGTTCAAACTAACAATGCAATATTAGGGAGAGTTAGCAATATTTATGTAGCTCATGAATCATCAATAAACATATTGTTCTTCTGGCTGCTCTTCCTAGTAGCTTTTTAAAAAAAAATTCATTGTACTTAGGAGATTTATAAAGTGTCAAGCAGTGTCTTTTCTTAGGGATGTTTATTTTGTAGTCAGTGTTTTTGGTGGAGGTGGGTACTTCCGGGGACCCACAGGAAGGATGAGGTCTGGTGGTAATAGTTATTTGTGATGCAAAACAAAAAGATGTCCCTCTAAAGTCCCATCTCTGTCGATCTCACCGGACAATCAGGGCCAGAAATAGCGCCCATGTCCAAAGATCCTGTGCCATATTAAAGCCTAGTCCCCGTCCAGCATTTGGCGAGTTTAGCTTGTGTTCCTGGCCGCAATCTGTTGCTTTGCTGCTGCACCCAAGCTCCCACCTGGAGCCTGCACGTGGGGTCCTCAAGGCCACATGGCTGTAGAGAGAGAACTGACAAGCGCCCAAGGTGAGCGCAGGTCATGAGGGAGGGAGGGAGAGAGCACACGTCTTTGTTTACCTGGAATTATGTACTCTCAGGCTTGGGAGGAACCAGGAGCTTTTTCAAAATAACTAGTTAGCTTCCCAAACTTTCAAGGGCTTCTGATGGGGTCCAGCCCTTGAGGAATGATCCTTTTCCCAAGATAGACTGACAGCTCTCCAGTGCCATTTTGACTTTATTGCACATGTCCTCATCTCCCCCTGCTCCCCTCTCCCCCCACCCAATCCTGGAGTGGGGAGGGTGGGGTGTTAATCCCCTTGAAGGGACAATGCTGGATTCCTTGGGGTGTGAGGCTGTAGCTCCCTGACTGTCTGCTTCCCAGCTGAATATGTTCAACAATATCTGACTTTCCCTTTGCTTTCTTTCTTTTAATAACTAGCTAATGGCGACAACATAAGTGGAAAGACTTACACTTTCCTTCTATGATCCTTAGTTCATTGTAACTGGGATTAGCCAGACCTGAAAGAAGAAGCAGGGAGTCTTTAAAAGATCATAGGCTGACATATTTAGATAAACCTATGCTGAGCAAACAGCACGTTAGTTAAGTTGAGCTCAAAGAAAGCAAAATGAATCACTCCCTCAGAGTATGGCATGTCCAGTAAGAGTCATAGGTTCCTTTTGTTGTAAATAACAAGAGAAATGAAAATGAATAAAGTCAGCTGAAAAGAGAATTATTTCAAATAGAGCAACACTATAGCTTTTGTAAATGAATCTCTTCTCTGTAAGCAGAGACAATAAAATATTGAAGTAGAAAACGAACTCCAGGGTAGAAACGGAACCCTGCTTATTAGAAAACCAGATACAAAATACCATACATTATATGATTCCACTTACATGAAATGTCCAGCAAAAGTAAATCTATAAAGACAGAAAGAGGATTAACAGTGGCCTGAGGACTGACTGCAGAGGGGGCAGGAGGAATCTCTTTGGCTGAGTGATGAAATGTTCTAAAATTAAATTGCAGTGATGGTTGCACAACTACCTATGTTTACTAAAAATCACTGAATTGTACATTTAAAATGAGTGAATTTGGTCTGGCCAGTGTGGCTCAGTGGTTGAGCATTGACCCATGCACCATGAGTTTACTGGTTCAATTCCCAGTCAGGGCACATGCCCAGGTTGTGGACCCATCCCCAATGGCGGGCATGCCGGAGGTGGCCAGTCAATGTTCTCTCTCATCGATGTTTCTGTCTCTCTCTCCTTCTCCCTTTCTCTCTCTCTAAAATCAATAAAGAAAAAAAAAAAAGAAAAGAAAAAAATGGTGGTAGAGTTTTCTCATAAAAGGTATACTCAATACTATTATATTCCCCAGTGGACAGCTTATAAAATGTTAGTAGTAGTAGCACTTAATCCAATCTTATATTGCTTTAAAACATCTTTGATATTTCCATGCTGAGCTTATGCCTGAATGCTTGTAAATAAAGAAAACTTATGACCTATTAGGGTGGTATGGTCATCTTTGACCTAGACAATTTTGATTGCTGAACAAAGGCTTATTTCAAACCAAAATCCAACTCCCTGTGACTCCTGATCATTGGCTTAGCTCTACCTGGACAGAGAGCTGCTATGGCCCTCTCTAATTTCTCACTAACCTTTCAATGCATACTCTAAAACCACGTACTTGATTCAATTATGTCTTTAATGATAACCTATTAAATTTCTTCACCGTGCTTGTCTTAATATATGAACCCTCTCTAATATGTCCATTCTTCTTCCAAAATGGAAGCATAACTAATACTTTATGTCATTTTAAGTTTCATGTGTTTTATAAAGTTTCTTATGACCATTCTAATCTCCATTGGAAATTCCCTTTCATTGAATCTCAAAGAGGCTAGTGCACAATCTATATCACATAGGCCTTGGGATTTATAGATATTCAGGGCAATTCTTGCTAGTTTCCATGAATTCAACAACAGATTTCGGTAGCTTTACATAAAAGGACTTTATTTTTCAAAAAGCAATGTGCAAGTTTCTGGTTGGTGTTTCCTCTGGGAATCATGTCTCCATTCAGTAACTAAGGAATTCAGGTTGCTTCTATTTGGGTGACTGCCAACCTAACCACAGAGCTTTCATGACTATGATAGCAGGAAAGTAGATACAACATTAAGACACAGGAATATTTTTTACAAGCCAAGTTTGAAAATAGTGTATATCATTTACCTCTACACATTGATCAAAATGACTCATACTGCTCCACTTTGACACAAAGAGCTTGAATGTCCTCTTCATGTGTGGCCCAGGAGGTAAGTTAGATGAGTTGGTCAGTCCACAACCTTGTCTCTGCCACACATTGTCCCTTCTCTCCACACACATGTGATTCTGAGCCATGAAAGTGTAGGACGCTTTCTTGTTTGATGGTTGGTTGAATTTCTGGGGATCCTCATCCTTAACACAGAGTGATTATAGCCAGCACAGCACCTGCTTGTTTATACCACATCGACAGCAACTAAGCTAATTGTTTTAAACTGACACTTTACTCATACATAACTCTGCCACATTTGCTATCTTAGTTGACTTCAAGTTCTGTTACTCTCCCTTTTTACTGGAGCATTTGGGGAAATATGATCGCTTCTCAGAATCTTGTCTACGGGGCAGGGAGCTTCAGTAAGCAAAAAGAAAGCTCACATCCAAGCCAACTCATGGCCAATTAGGGTGCTTCTTGGAAGTTTATTTTAATAAGGAAATTTAAATCTATGTTAAATTGTAGCTTCAACTGAATGATGGTGAAGAGGAATGGATGAATCAAAATTGGAAAATTATGTAATTGCACTGATTCTTTCTCCCTAACCTAAATATACCCTCTGGTATTCAGAATAGTTCAGCTTGCTACCCCTCCATCCTCACAGAAAGGTATTGTTAAATATCTTAAGAAAATAGGAAAAGTACTAATGAACTCTCTGTCTTAGGCTGGCTCACTGAGGCATCTCCCTAGGAGACCTTGTCTTGACTTCAGGGGTCTGATTCTGAGAAGCTGTTGTATGGATTTGGGGGCATATTTTATTCTGATCTAATGAAGAGCAAAGATAGGCCCAGAATGAGATACAGTACAATCCAAAGAATAGCTATTATTCTAGGTAGGTGGAGGTAATTATAAAAACCTTCTGAGCCCTGGCTGGTTTGGCTCAGCAGTTGGAGCATCGGCCTATAGACCAGAGAGTCCCGGGTTTGGTTCCTGCTAGGGGCACGTACCAAAAAAAACCCTGTGAAAATGGGACCCTTGTGAGAGTAAAGAGTCATTTAAAAAGTGACACTGTTTCCATAAAACAAAGTCTAAAGATGGCTGCAAGAGTTTTTGGAAAGGATTTCTCTTGAAACACTTCCCGTAGTTCACCTGCTATGACTTATCCCACCTCACACAGAACAGAAAAAAAATCTACCCAGCCAGGACATCTGAAGTCACATCTTAAAGGTGTAGTGACTTCTTACAGCTATTCCCTCCCTTGCCTACAGTGGGCAGCTCTGTTCCTCAGTCAGTCAACTACAGCACGTCTGAAATATCTGAACATCACAGCAAGGTTGCCTCCATGAGCCCTTGTCACCTCTGCATCTTGTAGGCTTTCCTGGGAGGTGGCAGTATAATGGGTGGAATTAATTCTTTTAAGAGTTAAATTCCTCTCTGGGCGTGTTGGGCGGAACAAGGAAATGAGACTGTCTCCAAAGTCAAGGTCAGGAAAAAAAATAGCCATGATAAATAGAGGAAGAAAAAACAGGAGAAATAGAAGGAGTAAAGACGGTTCCTAAAGTGAAGAACCTAATGAGGAAGGTGAACATTTTAAGATCCGAAGAAACTGTAACAGGCTGAAATTTAAGCCTAAAGAAGCTTTGATAATCACAAGCTATTCAGAAAGTCTAAATCAAAAAACATTGTAACCAAGGCAATAATCATGATAATACAAATGGTTAATATTAATAGAATGGTTAATCCGGAAAGGCACGGTTTTATGTGTTTACATACATTATTAAATTAATCCTCACAATAATGTTGTGAATAGGAAGCTATTCACGTCTCTATTTTACATATGATGAAACCAAGTCTCCAGGAAGTACGGTAACTTGCTCAAGGTTACCCAAGTAGCAAATTAAGTACAGAGCTGCGATTTGAACTCACAGTAGGTTAATTAAATACTTTATACATGGTGGCTAAAGAACCACCCAGAGAAATTCTGTGAGCGACAGTGGCGAGTCAGAGAAGCAAAGGGGCTAGTGTAGCTATTAAGAAAGAAATAAACAGTAGGATTAGCTTATCTCTTGGCCTGGTGTCAATTCACTGCTCCAGCAATATTTTCTATCCTCACCCAAGAAGTTAAAGTTAGAATCCAATTCAGGGGAGATAAAGCCCAGACTTTAAATCCAGGTCTTTCATTCTAGTAACAGCTCAGATCTTGTTATCTATAGATTTTGCTTTCACACAGATATTTCTCATACCCACTCTCTTTCTTTTATCCTCCTCGTATGACAACTGTGGTCCACAGATTGTCCTATCTCGAAACCAATCTTTGTCATACACTGAATCTCATCGTCTTTCTGCTCATCTCTGTAGAACTCAGCTGCACAATTCTGCGTCTTTTTGAATAAAAGTTTTCATCCTTTCTTCTTTGCTCTGATTACCACTCTGATGTCAGATTGTATTACTTTTAGCTAAAGCATATTAAGACACATATATAACAGAAAAGATTAAGTTCCAAAGATTTTTAATATTTTAACAAGAAAATATGCAAATATTCACCTAAAACGTCAAAACATTTAAGCCCCTCGTGTTAATTTAAATTTAGTATCTCAATTAAGTGTATTTTAAGTCATTGTTTCAAATAAAGAGTTACAAATTTATATTCACTTCTCTATGTAAAATAGACACACAACTCACCTTTCAAACGCTGCCCCTGCATGGATCTCATTTCCAAACACCACACAAACACGGGGCTCGGGTTCAGGCACATGGGGTTGGAAGAAGGTTACATGGTCAAGTTCAGTTCAGAAGGATCACAATTCGTTAACCGGCTCTCAGAGTGAGACGGAGTGTTTTGTTTAGTTAACAGAAGAGACAGGCTGCTGGAAACGTATGAGTCAGTAGTTAATTCACAGGAGGCAGTCCGTCGTGATTTTCTAAGGGGTCATCTATAAATCACCTATGCAAAAATTACGTGTATGCTTAAAAAATCAGAATCCAGCCCGGCCGGCGTGGCTCACTGGTTGAGCATCAGCCCATGCACCAAAAGGTCGTAGGTTTGATTCCCGGTCAGGGCACATGCCCAGGTTGTGGGCCCGACCCTAGTGGGATCATGCAGGAGGTGACCAATTGATATTCTCTCTCATCGATGTTTCTCTCTCTCTCTCCCTCTCCCTTCCTCTCTCCCTAAAATCAATAATATATATATATATATATATACACACATATATATATATATATGTTTAAACAAATCGGAATCCAGAGCTCCAGCTCTTTTATACTATTTGGGGTGATTTTGTGCACAGCTGCATACAGGGGCTCACAAGATGTTTTCTGAGTCTGCTTTTACTTCCTTTCTACTTTTCAGCATTAACTCAGTTAACATCTTCTCAGGTTAACTGTCTAAAATACTCTCTTTCTTTGTCACGAATTGGCTGCCAGGCATGCCTAAGGCTATATTTTCTTGGATTTATATCCAGCAGAAAAAGGGAGTGTGCTCCCTCCACAGCTCCAATGAAATCCCAGGCTTTAGACCTTTATGTCAACGGGCAGTGGGGAGCCGTGCCTCTCTTTTAGATATGTCAGAGACGTCGTCATGTTTTGTGATGTAGAAAGATGGCCCATGAAAGTAAAGAGGATGGGCTTGGAAGGGGGGGGGGGGGAGACGGGAAATTTGTGACTATTGAAATAACTGAGCGAGAAGGGAAGGGATACTAGAATAAATGGAAGTAAGAAGAGAGAACAGACAATAGAGTCAGGAGACATTTCAGAGGTATGGCTGACACACTTTTATGGCAGATTGATTGATTTTATGTATAGCAATAGAGGATATATTTGTTTTGCAATGTGTTGAACGTGCATGTCACACGTTTTCATAGAAGTATTACATTTCACCAAGTAATTTTTTTTGTATTTGTTGTGATGATTATATATTTTATCCTTAATTTTGTTAATATAGTTAATTAAACTGATTTATCTTAAATGCCTGGCATAAAAGCTACTTGATATTGCTGTATGAATTACTATTTATTGATTGTCAGTATTTACTTTATAATTTTCACATATGTATTTATGGGAGACATTGTCTTTAAAGTTTTATTTTCATAGCATTGCCAGATTTTTAAATCAATAGTATGTATGTTGGTCTCATAAAATCATTTGAGAAGTATTCTGTCTCTATTCTTGAACGAGTAGGTATAAAATTGGTATTATTTCTCCTGTAAATATTGGTAAAAATTGTCCTGCAAATTCATCTTTGCTAGGCATTTTTGCTTTTGTTGTTGTCGCTGTTACGTTTTTAAGGTTTTTTTAAAAAAATTACAAATTTAATGTCTTTAACAGACATAGAGCTATTCTATTTTTGAAATGTCTTAATTTGTCAATTTTAATATATTTTTGTTCCTTAAGAAAGTTGAATAATTTATATAGAGTGTCAACTTTATTGGCCCAAAGATGATCATAATGTCTTCTGAGTATCTTTTCAGTGTCAGGAGAATCTGTACTGCTGGAGCCTTTCCATTCAGATGTTCTACCTGCCTTTTCTACTTCCTTCCCCATTATTTTTCCTTCCATGTTTCAGTTTGAACATGTTTTATTGCTCTAACTTCAAGTTTACTAATTCTGTCTTCTATTTTCTGTCAAATCTAACCAATGTTTTATTTTAAATATTTTATTTTTCAGTTCTAAAATGTTCATTTAATTCTTTTTTATAAGTACTGATTCTCTTTGGAAATTTTTCATCTGTCACCCATTTGGTCTGACCATCCTCTATTTTCTTCAATGTATTAGTTATAGTTATTTTAAATTCCTACAATATGAGTTATCTGTGAGTCTACTTCTATTGTGTAATTTTTCTTCATCTTTATAATGTGGTATGTTTCCTGCCTCTCCTCTTTGCACATGTAGTATTTTTATTTCATTTTAAAGCAATCATTATGTATCGAAATCCAGACACTCTAAAGTGTTTCCCTGCAGAGATAGTACCCCTCTGCTCTGTTAGATAAAAGGGGGGTCTGCTCTCCTCAATCACTGTAACATGGGACATATTGCAATTGCAGTAAGGTTCAGTGCACAGCAAGTTTGTCAGTGTTCCTCGTGCACACCCTTCCTATCCTTTTGATAGATGATCTGACAAGTGTCAGCCTTCTCATTCCTGAAAGACTTAAAGAGTTTCATTTATGCTCTTCTGATGTTTGGACATTAGCTCTTTTTTTTTTTTTTTATCCTCACCCGAGGATATTTTTCCATTTTTTGTACAGATAGAGTGGGAGGGAGAGAGAGGAAGGGAGAGAGAGAGAGAAACATCGACGTGAAGGGACACATCGAGTGGCTGCCACCCGCACGACCAACCAGGGCCGGGGACAAACTGCAACCGAAGTACGTGCCCTTAGCGGGAACCGAACCCGGGTCTCTCCAGACCGCAGGCCGACGCTCTAACCGCTGAGCCAAACTGGCCAGGGCTGGACATTAGCTCTTATTTTCACAACCCCAGCAGCTTCAACTCTGGTAAATATCCCAATGGCAATATTAGGTGCATATTCGAGGCAGACATATTTTTCACAGTGATAGTTTGCCTATGAAGTTTTGTTGAATTACAGGAGATTGTATTCTACCTTTAGATGTGCCCTACTATATAGTCCGTGCACAGACCCTGGGTGGAGCAATGGAAAACTGGTTGCTGATTTCGGTTTATCAAGATTTTAGGTTGTAACCTCAAGTGCATATGGCAACCATATATTTGCTGGCTTCTCATTCCTCCAATATGATTTGTCTGTTTTGGCCAGACCTGATCCTTACTCCATTCACAGAACCAACAAAGGCCTTCAGGGAAGAAATCAGTCAGAGATGTTCAACTGCCTTTGAAATGAGTCTCTCTTAAATTCCAATTGATACAGTCTGTTTCTTTCATCGTGGTCTATTTTTAAATTATGGTTTTTATAAGATCATCCCAGCTTATATTTGTTGCACAATAGATGTTTACTTCATTGATCCCTTATAGTTTACCTGGTAGCAAAGTCCTCCACCTAAACCTTAAGGGCTGGTATTTATCAGAGCTTAAACCAAAGCCCTCTGTATATTAGTTTCCTTATGTTATGTCATCTTCTTGAGACTCTTAAATATATATTTCCAACCCAGATCACTTTTCTAAGTTATAGACTGTTATATAACTGTTTACCTAGCCTTTCAACTTAGAAGTTACAAAAGCACCTCAAATTCTCTAAGTCCAGAACTGACCTCATGGATATTACCCCTCAAGCAGGTCCTCCTCTGTGTCTGGTGAATGATACCAACATTAAATCATGTGAATTAGAATCATAGAAGTGATCCTCGCTACATCTTTCTACACAGTTCTCTTTGTCCAGTACACGGCCAATTACTGACAATTTTACCATCTAAGCACCTCTTGAATGTGCTCAGTTTACTATACTGCTGCCTATGTAATCTCTCACCTGAGTGGTGCGGTAGGCTCTGCATTCCTGCCTTCTCAAATTCATTCTTAAGAGATTGACTATTCGTTCACAAAACTAAATCTAATTTTGTTACTTCCCTGCTTAAAATTTTTGACTTCCCATTTATTAGTTAAAATATGCCCAAAATTCTTAATAAAGCTTTTAAGTTCCCACCTATATATCTAACTTTGTTTTGTAAGTCTCTCTGTTTCATACTGTATTTTGCATCCACAGTAAAATTAAGTTTCTTAGTTACATAAGAGATTAGCATAATTAGTCTACATATAACCATCACTCAGCATCAGTGATTGTCACCTTATCACTTATTTCATCCTAAATCCAGACATAATATTATTCTATTAATAAATGTCTGTATAAATCTCTAATTTATGTCTGTTTTTTTTAAAAAATCACACAATCATTTTAAAATTATTAATATTCAGTATTTTTTTTTTTTAGTAGAATCAAATATGCAGTGTCTTTTGTCTTTGTCTCTCTTCTCTTTTTTGAATCAAGACCAAGATAAAGTCCATACATCTATGGAGACTCTTCATCTGAATCAAGGTCAAGTCCATATATCTATGGAGACTCTTTATCTATTGATTTCCTATATAACTGTTGTCATGAAATTTTTAAAATCTAATTTATTCACCTTATAAAGTCTTCTGCAGTCTGAATCTTGCTGAATGCATAACCATGTTATTATTTAACACATCCCCCTACATTATCTTCCTTTATATTATATTTCATTTTAGAGGCTTTTTAAGATTCACATTCAATTTTTAGCACAAAAATGTACTATAGCTCATCTTATGTACTTCCATCGGGAGATTCATAATTTCCAGTTGTCTATTTTTTTATTTTGTTTATTGATTTTAGAGAGAGAGGAAGGGAGAGGGAGAGAGAGAAACATTGATGAGAGAGAACATCTATTGACCGCCTGCATGCCACCCACTGGGGATCGGGCCCACAACCTGGGCATGTGTCCTGACTGGGAATCGAACCAGCAACTTCTTGGTGCATGGGTCAATGCTCAACCATTTAGCCACACCGGCTGGACTCCAGTTGTATATTTTTAGAAGCACAATAGTTATTAATTAATTATGTTTGTCATTATTGCTTCAGAGCTAGTTTTACCTATGAGATTGAGATTCAACACACATATGAAACACTCCTGTATCGTTTACTACTGTAACCCATGTGACCAGCCTAGCATCAGGCACAAATAACTTTCCCAATGCTTATTTAAGTAAACGAATAAATGAACCTGTATCCTATAACTTGTATTGTTACGTGTTTCGGACTCCGAACCGATCTTGGTGGGCTGCCCCAAGAGGCCTGTCACTGCCTCAGCTGGATGTGAATTGCAGAACCCTTGGCTTATCACGTCTCTGTCCAAACCTCCCCACAAAGAGAGGACACACTCTAGCCTGGCTCCTAGCAGCCCGAGGCTGTGTCTCTAGGACACCAGCCTGCCTGAGGAAGCTCAATGCTTCTAGGAGAATTTACTGTGTTCTAGCCGACACAGGGTAATAGGCCCTGGACTGCCCTTTCTTAGAATATTTACTAAAAAGAGCTATGGTTATGAACCCTTCCTGTTTTTGTTGTTGTTGTTTTGAGATATACACGTATCTCCTACAACTCCGGAGTGTCTTTTCCTGTCTCTCTGGGAGGATAGGACCCTAACTTCAATAACTGCCCGACAGCAGTCACATTCATACCGACCGACCCTGTTTCAGTTTCTCACTCCCGTGTCCGTTGAGCCCTGATGGTCTGCATCGCCTTCCTTTACGGTCATCTCGCTCTGAAAGGCCCGGTCACCGCTAACAGAGCTGGGCTTTCCTCTGCGGTCGGCTACCAACTGACGCCTGCAGTCACCACTGGGACCCACGTCGAGGCTAAAGTCATGCCTCCGTCTATGTTGAGGAAATTCTGATGGGCGTCGATCTATATAATTCACACCATTATTTCAGGTTTCACGGAGATTGAGGAGCTAACAAGGAATCTTAAAGTTTATGATTTCACTTATATGTGGAATCTAATGAACACAATAAGGATGGAATCAGACTAACAGATTCAGGAAACTGACTGATAGCTGTCGGGTAGAGGGTAGGGGGCTGCTGGGTGAAAAAGGTGAAGGGATTAAGCAAAGAAAAAAAAACTTCGTAGACACAGACAATACTATGGTGATTACCGGAGGGAAAGGGGGGTGGAAGGTAGAAGGGGGTAAAGGGGGGAAATGGTGAAGGAAAGAGGCTTGGCTTGGGGCAGCGAACACACAATACAATACACAGATGGTGTACTATAGAATTGTACACTTGAAACCTACATAATTTTATTAGCCAATGTCACCCCCATAAATTCAATAAAAAAAGTTTTTTTTTAAAAAAAGCTTATAAACCTCTGCAATTTCATCTTCCTGAAGCAGATTGTGGGGATACGCTCAGGATGCTGCTTAGCTATAGCATTTTCTACCCAAACTATCGGCAGATCTTTTCATTTTTTAACTCTTCTTAATGCTAAGCTGACTAAGTAGAAGCAGTGTGGCTGGCCCCGAAGAAAAGAGGTTTATGACACGAGGGCCCCATTTGGGTTTAGAGTTAAATAAGCTTCGTTAAATCTAACAGTATTATTCTCTTTATTCAGCATGGATCATTTCAATGCGTGCAGACTTAGGTAAAGTTTTTGTGTCTTTATTGGTTTGACAGAGGTTTGTCAACTTACACAAAACCAATTCTTTCCTAACCTCCACCTGGAAATTACTTATATTTCTGCCTTAATTCTTTCAGCTTGCGTGAGGAGGGTCAGACACAGAACAGGCCTGGTACGAGGCAACTGTAGGGCAAGTCCACTTTAAGTTGATAAATCATTCAGGCAGAACTCATTTATCAAAAATACATTTACTAAATAATGTATCGAACCCAGATTTGTTTGTACCAAAAGAACAGCCCGTAGTAAAATGAAATAAAAGCCCCCATTTCTGCAAATAGTAAGCTGGATATAATGTAATTGTAGCTCATCATCCCATTGCAAATGCTGAGTTCCATAGTCAAATAATTCCTGGTGTATTTCAAAATAGATATAACGATCAGAATTTAGTATACATGTTGTTGTAACTCTCGATTTAAAAGTGGTTGGTAGTGCCCACTGCCTCCTCCTTAGATTTTCTTTTGCTGATGAATAGAAAATAGCAATTTCATATGCTGGATGTAGAACTTTTGGTTTTGACCTGAGTTCTTAAAACTTTAGTAGCTAAGACAGCACTCCGGTTCCCCTTTCTACAACGTGCTCTAGTGTTCAAAGGAAAACCAGGTCCTACAATTCAGAGTCTCTGTTAACACTTAAAACCCAAGACATGTCCTGACTTGAAATAATGGATAGTAATGGGGATAATTCTGCACTGTGGGCTGGTTCTTTGTTCTATCCCCAGAAGATGGGGTCCCACCAAGTAAAAGTAGGCTTTTTTTTTTTTTTGCTAGATAGGGATTGGCAAGCTTGGCTGATATTGTTCCACCAGCTTAAAACATATAATTAAGAGAAATATGTTTTAGCTAATCGTAGCCCCAAAAATGCTCCCTGCAGACGTCCCACCACTGGGAACATACATGGACAAAGGCCTTCATCGCTGTTCTCTGTAACCCATCCTTCTGTTTGTGCTGAGGACACACTTTTAGGGGAATCTTCTGGCCGACAGAAGCCAGCAGGTATACGAAGGTAGACACACTCCTGTGAGACATGGCACTCGTATGACTGCTGACCTTTGGCTTAAGGATTCACACATGACCTTGATGGACATTTCTGGGATTCTCTAGGCCACATCTACCAAGCTTCTCTCTCCTTCCCTCGGGGGTGGAATACAATCCCAGGCTTTCCTCCCCGTCTCACCCCTCTGAAACCCTTTCGTACTTACTCTGGTCTTGGGGTCTGCTCTCTGGAGGAGAAGCACGCAGACCCTACTCTCATGTCCTCTCTGAGCTGCAATTGCTGAGACTTTCTACCTGCAGGTCACTCCCTGCCTACTTCCTGAGACATTCTTGCCCAAGACAGGACGGTCCCCAGGACAGTCCCAACACACCAAAGGATGTGTCATCAGTTTTGCTTATTGTGTGGTAGGCTACATACTGCCAATCAAACTCCAGCTTCCTCCTGCCTTACCACTTTGGTCTAGATGACTGGTCTTCTCTCTCTTGGTTCTCTATCCTGGACTTCCAATTGAAAACAAAGTCTGGCTCTGAACCCTGGTGGACTTGGCTGATCTTTGACATGCCACCCAGTCTTTGCCATCACCTCCAACTGCAGAGTTGAATTCTGTTTCTATTTTTTTTAAATTAATTAATTTATTATTATTATTTTTATCCTCACCTGAGGACATTTCTGCATTTATTTTTATTTTCAGATAGAGCAGGAGGAAGAGAGGGGGGAAGAGAGAGAGAGAAACATCAATGTGAGAGAGACACATCGAGTAGCCACCACCCACACAACCCCAACCAGGCCGGGGACAAACTACAACCAATGTACGTGGCCTTAACGGGAACCGAACCCAGGACTCTCTGGTTCGCAGGCTGACTCTCTAACCGCTGAGCCAAACCGGCCAGGGTGAATTCTGTTTCTTAATTCCCAGTCACAAACTGATGCTTTGTTGCAAAGAGACTCATTATTCAGATTCATATTGCTTCTTCCCCTTTACTAATGAGCGTCTCCTGTGATTTTAGGATTAAATGCCTCTGAATATTGAGACTAAAGCTTCTCTGAGGTGGCTGTTTTGACACAGCGGGTCATAATGCTAGCTATAACCAGAGCTCAGTCTTAGGGCCTGGTCAGTTTCTCTAGGCCAGTCAAGGTTTTCTCTTTCTTGCACTGGGCTCATTCAATTGAGCCTCCAGCATGCCTTAGTACTGAGCCCATGTGTGGCAGAATTGTGCCTTCTTTTATTGTTTTCAACAGCGGTCTGGGGGAGAAGGCAGAGGGAGAGACTGGGGAAGCTTCATCTACAACACCCAGCTTTTCGGAATAAAACTACTAATAAAATTTTACCTATAGTGTTTACTTTTTCTTTATCTGTATCTCAGAATCTCCTGAGCAATGAGATCAATTTGTCATAGTTTAATTTGACTTTTTTGTACAAGCTGTCAGTATTCAAATAAAACCAGAGCTTGTTTGCGTTTTTCCTTTGGCTGATTTTCCTCTTATTTGCAAGTAGTGTATAAATAATTTGATAGCAAATTAGTTATAACAAGCTCAGTTACATTTCATTATATTACCACAGTTTTAAAAACGATTCCTTGTTGTTTAAGTAAGCTCAGGTAAAGGCGAGCCCCAGGATTCATTTGCCACAATAGTTCTCTCTCTTCCTTCTCCTTTTTGCATAAATATTCTTTGTTCTTATGAAAGACTGCAGACAGGTACTCTCCTGGCTAGTCTTTTGAAGGCCTCATCTCAGATCTGGAATCCCTGGCGACAGTTAAAAGAGATCACATGGGTTCTACAGGAAGCCTGAGGCCATGGAGAGTTTGATGTGCTAATCTCAGAGCCAAGGTCACTTTTAAGTAGAATTATACTGTACATTTCCAGAGCCGCCACTGGGATCTCCTTCTAAACAACTATTATAAAATTAAGAATCACGCAGCTCCTGGAAATTAGAGAGGGAGGGTACATGCTTTCAAAATTGCAGTAATAATTGACCTAAGGGATGTGCTAACAAACCTTCCTGTGGATACAGTTATTATATTTATTATAGATGTTGATGAGCACATTATTTTCATGGAAAATTTTTCTTGCAGTTCCTACTATGAAATGTGCAGCCATTTTTCTTCATTAATTGTTGGCTTTATTAGGTTGTAAGCTCTACCCATTTTGTAACTAATCCTATTTTACTCTTTGCCTCAGTCGTTAAGCAGCAAAAAGACCAGTGTGCAGCCTGCCTGGAACACACGATTTCAAATACCAGCCAATCTCTCCTGGGGCATTGGCTTATTTTTGTTTTAAATGTTTTATTTCTTTTATCAATTAAGTCCCCCATTTCTTACTTATCAGAAATAGATTCTCTAAGATCTCCTTATTTAGTTGGATGTAATCAATAATCTATTTGATGGTATTATTTTACTTACTCTAATAAGTCTGACAATTTGTTCTCTGAAGTCTCTTTGGGAATAGTTTTACTTTTTATTCATTCCGGCCTCCTTTTTTGTGATACTCATTGCGTGGTGAATCCTGGTCATTTGATCTGTCCAGAGCAGGGTTTTTTTTTTTTTTTTTTTTTTTTAGAATAGTTTCTGCTGTTCCTTCTCTGATTTCTTGTCATATATCTTTCAGTCATTCCATATTTTCTAGTCTAGAAATAGTAGTCGTTTGTCAACCCTGTTACTGTTTTCTTTTTCTGAAATTGTGATTTTGAGAGGGATGAGTGAGACCCATCTATTCTGTCTCTCACCTTGGTAGAGTTTCCTTTACTTACTGAGTTTCTGACTTGAGTAAGAGGAGGGAGGGAGAGGATCACTTAGAAGTCTCTGACCCCACCTGAGGGCTCCGAAAAAAAGTAAAAGATACAGAAGCCGAACAACCTCATCAAAACCACTGGGCTGATCTTTGATGTGAAAAACTGTAGGAAAACTGGGGAGCAGCAACAGCTACCGTTGGCACTCAGCATGAGGTCCCTTCCTAGAAACAGGTTTGGTTAAGGGCATGTGACTCTTAGGGTTCCGATGGCACCTTGAATCTTGTTCCTAAAGGACAATAGCAGGCAATAGCTACTGCGTCCTGCCTGACCCTCTGGAACCCGGGGAAATCCCATCACCATCACTGTTTCTCCTCCTCCCAGATGGCATAGTCATCGCTCTCATCAGATGTGCCTCAGACTGCTGGTCAGAAGAGTGGACTCTCCCGGGGGGCGCAAGGCTTTATAGACTGAATATTGTATGGGACACAGTGACGGTTTCTATCTTTTCCACACTGGAGAAAGAATGAAGCCTTTCTGTCCTCCTAGAAATTGACTCAGGGTTGGCCACTTAAAGGATTTCCAAGTGGGGATAGTGAAGACAATTTGAAGAGGCCAAGGATTTTCAGGGTGTTCGGGCTGTCAAAAATGAAGATTTTATTAGGGACAACATAATAATTATTCCATAAACAGGATAATTCATAAGGAAATCTATGTTAAACCCATAGTTGAGTACATGGTGAATTCTCAACCATTCTTTCCATATTTATTTTAATAGTGATGTGTTTTTTGTTTTAGCTGATTTGAATATTCATGTCACTCCCTGTTTTCCCCCATAATAACTGGCATTTTCTGGGGCAACTATTTGAACTCAAACACATATGTATAGTGAGGTGGCTGTAATTTTTAAATTTAAATATATTTTTACTGATTTTTTAGAGGGAAAGGAAGGGGAAAGAGAGATAGAAATATTGATGAGAGAGAATCATCAATTGGCTGCCTCCTGCACACCCCCTGCTGGGGAGAGAGTCCCGAAACCCAGGCATGTGCTCTGCCTGGGAGTTGAACTAGCAACCTCTTGGTACATGGAACAACACTCAATCCACTGAGCCACACCAGCCAGGCAGGTGATCGTAATTTTGTTTGACACAAAGTAATAATATCATACTTCTCTTAAAGAATATTTAGGTGGAGATTAAATTATTCCTTTCAAATGACTCTCTGGCTTTTCATCAGGAGTAGTTTAGATAATAGCTTAGTCAGGAGTAGTTTCAAATCATATTCATAAACATTGAAATGAGTAATTTAATCTTGATTTAGTTCTTTGCAACTTTTAGAACTTCAGTTCATGTAAAAAGTTAATTAATTAAAAAGTTTAAGAAAATCTCTCAGAAGTGAAATTATGAGACTACCCTTTATGTCGTCTGAGGTATCTGAACTTTGTCAATTTTCTGGCACAACATAGACGGACAAGTGTATTGTTATTTTCTTTTTTTCATTGTTTGACTGAGTAAACATTGGTTAATATAATCCCATATACATTTCAGATGTACAAGAGTATAATTCAGTATCAGTATACATTATAGCATGTTCTCCACCAAAAGCCTGGTTTCCATCTGTCATCATATATTTAACCCCTTTACCCATTTATTCTCCCCTCCCCTTCGGGTAACTGCCTGTCTGTTGTCTTTGTCTATGAGTTTGTTTTCTATTCCACATATGAGTGAAGTCATTAACTTTATGTCTTTTTTTTCTCTGACTTATTTCACTTAGCATAATACCTTCTAGGTCTATCCATGTTGTCACAGATGACAATATTTTATGTTTTTTATTTTTATGGCTGAGTAGTATTCCACTGTGTGTGTATAGACATATCTTTGTTCATCTGTTGATGGACACTTAGGCTGTTTCCATACCTTGGCTATTGTAAATAATGCAGCAGTGAACATAGAGGTGCATATATCTTTTAAAATTAGTGATTTTCTATTCTTTAGGTAAACACCCAGAAGTGGAATTGCTGGATCATATGATAGTTCTCTTAATTTTGGAGGGAAATTATTTTCCATAGTGGCTATACCAATTTAATATTCCCACCAATAGTGCATGAAGTTTCCCTTCTCTCCACATCGTCTCTAACAATTATCTTTTGTCTTTTTGATAACGCCCATTCTCACAAGTGTTAGGTGATAATTGTGGTTTTAATTTGTATTTCCCTAATTTTCAGTTACGCTGAACATCTTTTCATGTGTCTGTTGTTCATTTGGATGTCTTCCTTAGAAAAAAGGGCTGTGCAGATTCTCCGCCCATTTTTTAATCAATTTGTTTGCTTTGTTGTTATTGAGTTCTGTATATATTATGGACATTAAATCTTATTGGAAATACCACTGCAAATATCTTCTTTCATTAGATTGGTTGCCATTTTGTTTTATTGATGGTTACCTTTGCTGTGAAGAAGCTGTCTAGTTTATTTAATTTTGTTTATCATCTTTTGTTCACATACTTCCATTTCTGTTCACTTGTATTGACAAAGATCAAGGCAATAATTAAAGAAAAGTTTTGAAAATATGATATTGAGCAGGCATTTATGTAAATGTGCCTAGACATGATCTGCTTTCTTAATAGCTTTGTTACTGCCTGTTCTACCATAATTAAAGCATATTTGAAGGAATAAAAAAAGAACCCAATTGTCTTTTGAGAGCATTGTATAAACTAACTTTTTAACATTGCCTTTATTTTCATTATTTCTAATTTGACTTCAGTTATCATTAAAAGGTGTATGGCTATGAAGTAAATTTCTGATGTTTTCCAGGTGTAGGAAAAAAGTTTCCTGCTGTGAGCTCACCAAGGGCATGGCTATTGTTTTCTCTCTACATTTCTTTTCCCTACTTTCCAGGCTGAAAATCCCATAAACATCCTCTGCTCTTGCACTTCAGTCTCTCCTGAGACTTCCTCCCTTCCTCTGAGGATGCACTGTTTAGAAACATAATTCTAACATGATTCAAAAAATAAAATACTACAAGGAGACAATTATTCATATTCAATTCCATTTTGAAAGACTATTTAATTAAATCTAGTTATATTTATTTTTGGACAGATAATGCATTAGAGTGTTTAAGATTTAATAGGTACAAACATGATAAGGCCAAGATTCTACCTCTTCCTACTCGCCTCCAGTTCCAGTTTTCTTCTCTAGAGGAAACTATTGTTACTAGTTTCTTTTGTGCCCTCCCACTACCCCACTTTTAGAGACATGCATCGTGATTGTTTTTTTTTGTTTGTTTGTTTTTCATTTAACATTATATTTTAGGGATAGTTTTATATCAATATATAGAACAGTTCTTAATTAAAATAAAAAGGTATCGAATTCTATTCTTTGGATATATAATACTTTATCTAGCCCTATTCTATTAATGGGCAGTCATCTCTTTTCTAAGTTTTGTTATTATGAATGATGGAGTATAATCATGACGACAGTTGGCTAAGGGTTTTGGAGGCAGTGGGGAAACTATGTTTGTGTAGATGAGATTTACACAAAAAAATAAAGTTTGAGTAATAAGATTCTGTTTGGTGAAAATCAGATCAGTGACAAACTGACTATTAGAAATCAAGTATCTGCATTCATGCTGCTCAGGAATCTGCCGTTGTTTCTGAACTGAAGGTAAGGTTACCTTCTTTTATCTTAGTGAGATTTCGGACCTTGGCATGTGTGGGAGAAGGAGAATACGGATATATGTGTTGGGGGAAAGGTTCGCCAGTGAAAATGAATCCTGTCTTTAACATCTGGTAGAAACAGGACTCAGCTACTCCACTCTTAGGGTATTGAAAGTACCAGATACAACTAGTGCCTTTATAAAGTTAAACTGCAAAATATAACAATTCCATACATCAGATAGCTAGGCAAGATTATGCCAAAGACCGTGATAATTTCTTCCTCCTTATTAGGAAATGTTGTGAGAGTGAAGTGACCCCCACCATCACTGTTAGCCCCAGAATATGCTTTGAGAGTTGGATAAGAAGACAAGTGCACGAGATTTCCCAAAGAGAACCTGGAATATGTGCCTGGATTCCCGAGATCCTCGCCTACCTCCTTTTTATTTCTGGAAAACTCACAGCCATACACTCAACACGAATGCCAACACAGGGCTGAAATCCCAAGCAAGGGGCTCGTGCTGCTGCATATTCATGGATGCAAATCAGGCCCCAGAGCTACAGCACTTGGCTCTGAGCTATCAAATCTGGGTATTAACAGAGATTCCTGCAAGTTTTTATGAATATTAACCAGGAGGGGGATGTCAAACAGGTGGTGAGTACCGGAAACTTTTCTTTCAGCCTATTTGAGAAATGTAAGCCTCTGGTAAGAAAATGCCCATGCTCCTATTTTAGGTCCTTTGTGATCTGGGGCCGGGTGGGGCTCCCACAGTGAAAGGAAACTGAAGAGCCCTGGGCCGTGGCCTCACCAGCAGCCCGGGGCCCATGGCAATTACTACTGTCTCCCCAGCTGTTCCGGAGCACAGTGCCTGCTTCCCTGCATTAGTTATCTATTACTGCACAACAAACAGCCACAAAACTTAGGGGCTTAATACAACACTTATCATCTTACAGCTTCTGTGGGTCAGGATGTAAGTGTGGCTTAGCTGAGTCCTTTAGCTTAATTCTTTCACAAAGTGACAGTAATTCAAGGCTTGACTGGGAAGAATCCACTTCCTAGACTCAAATGGTTGTAGGGTAGAGTCAGTGGCTTTGTGGATCCCCCCAAAGAGCGCTTCACAGATGACAACATGCTTCATCAGAGTGAGCAAGAGGGCAAGGCAGAGTGTGCGGGCATGATGGCAAGCAGTCCGTCGGGCGGTATACAGTTACACGTGTTGCCGACAATTGTCCAAATTTATCAAATTGAGAACCACTTTGAATTTGTTTAATGGCTTACATGGGAACTCAATGAGCTATCTTTGCAAATCAAAACTACTCTGACATAAAAAGTTTATTGAAACAATTATTATTTAAAAGGGAGGTTGGGTGAGGACTTCAACACTGATAGTAAGTAATCTGAAAATGAGGCAATGGCACTTTTTAATCTCACTGAATCCTCATGGAAAACTTGGTAGAAAAATGAAACCAAATCCCATGGATGATATTTACAGCCAAATCAGGTGAGAAGATGACCATAACAACCCCCCAAAGACAAGTGCGAGTCACAGACAGCAATGGGGTATTGGTGTCGGTGAGGAAGAAGAAAGGAGCATAGGACTCATTAAGTAACATGAGAACAGGAGCACCTCGAAACTCCAGGCATCACTAGAAAGCAAAGCAGGCCTATTTAAAAAAGCAACTGAGACTGGGTAGGGTGTCCCCTTCTCTGATCCTGGCAAGGGGCCTGCCATAAGAAGACCTACGGGGCATTAGCCTTCTTCAAACTGACACAACGGTAGTTGTAGGACAGGGCGTTACATGAAGGAGAAACCGTTGGAGTCTAAACTGGGCAGATTAGGCCCTGGCTGGTTTGGCTCAGCGGTTAGAGCGTCGGCCTGCAGTCCAGAGAGACCTGGGTTCGGTTCCTGCTAAGGGCATGTACCTCGTTTGCAGTTTGTCCCTGGCCCCGGTTGGCAGTGCAAGTGGCAGCCACTTGATGTGTCCCTTTCACGTCGATGTTTCTCTCTCTCTCTCTTTTCCTCTCTCTCTCTCCCACTCTATCTGAACAAAAAATGGAAAAAAAAAACAACAAAACAAAACCCTATAAATTCAGTCTTCTAAAGACAATTCAAATTATATAGTCCATGAAAAATTCAGAAAAGAGAACTCAGGAAAGAATTTGTGAAAATTAAAAACATTCTCTGAGATGAAGAGGAATGTAGACGTAATAAGAGAAATAATGAACACAGCTGATACTTCCCTTAGAGAATTTTGAAAAAGGAGAAAATGAAAACCCAAAATGCAGTGAGGAAGACCATAAGGATTTGAGACCCACCATAAGGAAAACTGAAGATTCTAAGAAAAAAGCAAACCAAGGAAGACAAAATTCAAGGCAAATTTCCTGATTTTGGGGGAAAAGATGATTGGAAGCTACTCATTGAAGGCATGCTACATACCTCAACTATCAATCCCAAATGGTTATCACTAAGACATATTTCAGTATAATTACTATACTTTATTTAGTTTATTATTATTACTCATAACTTTTTTATCCTCACCCGAGGATATTTTTGTATGTATCTTCAGATAGAGTTGGGGGGGGGGGGGAGAGAAACATGGACATGAGAGGGATACATTGACTGGTTGCCTCCCATACAACCCTGGCCAGGGCCAGGGACAAACTGCAACTGAGGTGCGTGCCCTTGACTAGAATTGAACCAGCGACTCTTTGGTCTGTTGGTCGACGCTCTAACGGCTGAGCCAAACCAGCCAGGGCTAATTGCTATACTTAAGAAAAAAAAAAATTCAAACAACTTCGGAAGGATAGATCAAGTGACTTACAAAGAAAAAATAAAATTATCAGCAAAAAATGCGATTATCGCTTTTGACAGTGTTATTTTATGCCAAAAAAACCCCAGTAAGATTGCCAAGAATAGAAACTGTGAGCCAAAGATTTTATATCTAGCAAAACAGATTCTCATTGATAAAAGTCATGAACAATTTTGAAAAAGGAGAACATGAAAAATAAATCAAAATGAAGTGAGGAAAAAGATAAGGATTTGAGACCCACCATAAGGATAATTGAAGATCCTAAGAAGAAAGCAAACCAAGGAAGAGAAAATATTTTTTCCAAGAGCATGAAATCAGAGTACAGGCATGTTCTCCATGAGTTCCTTCTGATGAATCTGCCAAGTAATCATCTTAGCCCACTAAAATGACCAGGGAGACATCAGCACTGGTGCGTAATAAGCATGCAATATATTTACCTATAGAAATAAATAATGGGGGGCTAAGAGCGTATGAGTATAGCCCACGTGGCAACATGTTCTGACAGTATCAATATCATACAAGTATAAGAAGTATGAGGATATAGGGAGAAACAAATGCAAACCATGTTGTTGTTTTAAGGAATTATATTTGTGTTTGTATTACCATTATGTTCAATAGTTATTAGAAAGAAATGATTTAGGAGAGACAGATCCAATTCAAGAACAGGGAAACTAAAAGCTCTGTAGTTTTAAAATTAAGTGAAAAGTATCAATATAAACTTACATCACTAATCTTTATATCTGTGTATGTGTGTATGTCTATATGTATCTTCTAGTTTTATCCACTAAAAATATTTAAAAACAATAACCAACTCATCACCAATATGCATTCTCATCAACCATATTTTAGCCTTGAAATAACATTCCTTACTGAAAGAAATTAGAGATTGTTGGAAAAATGGCTGACTACACCTCTAGGAATGGGATGTTTGATTTGAGTTACTGTGGGATCTTTTTCTTTTTTGATAGTAGAAAGGATTCCCATTTAATTTTTGGATCACTATGAAGGGGGTTACTTGAAGATGCTCCTTCAAGGGGTCGGGGGTGAGTGTGGGGGAACAATGAGGACTATCTACTTCAATCTGTTTTCAGAATCTGTCTGTACTTTTTATTAGACTTAGGTTTTATTTGTTTGTATCTTTGAGTTTTGAGGTATCAGGGCTTAACCTGGCTTTTTTTTATGGGCTAATTAGGGTGAAGTCTGATTTGTACTAAAGTCAGTCTTCCAGTATTCTCTAATATATTTCCATTTATGTTATCACATGCTGCATGACCGGGCAGGTAAGATTGATGAAATAATTATAACAGTTACTGTACTATGCAAAGAGCTCTGGGATCTGAGGGAGAATAGAAGATCTCATAAGGGAAACTAAAAATTAAAAAGAAACTGAGACAATGTAAACACCAGTGAATGTAAGGTAAAAGAGAACTGAAGATTATTTGGATTGCCCCCTGCTCTATCAGTTATTAATATTTTAGAAGATATGAAAACAGCTAATTCTTCCTCTGTCATTCGAGTCTGAATATTGACTTAATGGACAACTTTTCATTGTCTTCAGTAAAGCCTAGGATGCATGGTCATCCAACAGGCTTTTCTGAATGGTGCTCCCTTCTCTTGTACCACAAAGTCAAGCTCCCTCTGTCTCCCCACCCTTCGATGTCCATGTCTTGAGCTCCGTGAAAACATTATGTTCTGCTTGGTTTATCTTTCCTTGTTTCCTTGGTTCAGAGTCCAGAAAATGTCTCCAAGTGGAAAACAAGAATGATCATGTGGCTAACTGTATTTATTTTTCTTTTCTCAGCACTATATTGATCTGTTTCCTATTTATTTGTATATATGTCTACAGTTTTCTACTTGTTCATATCATAGGGTTAGTCTATTATTCAAAGTAAAAGCTGAAATAAAAACTTTAAAAAAAATAAATTATGATTTTATCAAATAACTTGTAACTTACACCGTAACACAGGAGAAAGTATCCTATGCTTGTTAACAGTTCACAGTCTAGTGCCGGAGTGTCTGGGTTCAAACCTCACTTCTTAGCTCATTGCTAAGGGCAGGTCACTTAAACTCTTCTCAAAGTGCCCCCAAATTCCCTTCTGTTTATTTTATTAAAAATTTTGTATTTCTTTATTAATTTGAGAGAGAGAGGAAGAGAGAGAGATAGATACATTGACGAAAGAACATTGATTGGCTGCCTCCTGCATGCCCACTACTGGGGATCGGGCCCACAACCTGGGCGTGTGCCCTGACCGGAATCGAACCGCCAACCTCTTGGTGCCTGGGTCAACGTTCAACCACTGAGCCACACTGGCTGGGCTGTTTGTTTTATTTTTTAAAGGCTGATGATAAGAGTACACCTAACTGGGCTACTATGAGGAGTGTATAAGTTAGTATGTGTAAAATACAAAAATAGCCACAGACACACAGTGTTACTTAACTATCCAATATTTTTCATCTGATTTTTACTCATTTTACTCTTTCTGGGCCTAACCTAGTGTCCATATTAATTCTCATCATTTATCATCTCTTTGTAATTTTTCTGTTGTGCTTTCTAATGTAACATTTGGAGTATGATTCTGATTGTTATGGAAAAGGGGTATAGTCTCATCTGAGGGATGAGACTTTGTTTTCCCGGGAAGAACGGGCCCCATCCCTGCTCAGCACAATCTTTGAGGGAATTAATCTGTTTATTTCCCTTCAGATAAGATGTCAATAAAGCATCAGATTTATTGATATATCTTGTACCCAGAACATAATTGTCTTCTCTCTTCAATATCACACTATCCAGTCCATCAGCCGGGGTCACTGGAATGACAGATTACCCCGAATACTAAAATTAAGAAGTTTGTATGAAACTCAGAATTATTTTCCTCCAAGTACTGTGTATAAATCAGAAATACCCATCTGTTGCTCCACTCCACACCCCCAATACACTTAAAATATGATTAAATTTACCTTTCTGTGCCTTAACTTGAAGATGTTTGTATACACGGACTTTTTCCTATTTGTCCCATTGAAGTTCTTTTCTCTGGAACACAATCTGTTAGTTCATGAACTCTTTTTGACATGTGCCTAAAAAACAGGGCTGGACATTTTGTAATTGCATTCTATTTTCCACCACTCTAAAAATTCATACATTTATAATGTAATTAAGTAAGCTTAAAAATAACGCAAGTAGAATAAAGACTCTAAGCGTTTTAAAGCGATTTTTAAAATATGCTATTACTTTATACATTTAACTACTTTTGGTCTGCTAGTAAGGAGATTAAAGTTATGTTTAAAAATACATTTAAATTAAAATGTAGTTACAAGGTATAATGGGATGATTTATAAAGTCTAACCTGGCTCAAAAACCCAGTGAAAGTTAAGTGTCTCCTGCATATTTAGACATGGCTTCTGGCTTTCATATTGTGCTAGAGGAAAAAAAATAACAGTGTTTGCAGCTCAGTGAAAATACTGAAATTGATTTAAGCTTCTTTCATTGGAGCTAAAATTTATTACATCCTCCTGAGCAAGTAAAAGTTTCATTTTCTAATAAGATTTTTATTAGCATTAAAAAAACTGTTTGCCTCAGTATTTCCAAGTCATTTAAAGTGATTACATTTTTAATAGAAAAGTTTGAAGCAAATGTGTATTTTTTGGTGGACATAAAATTGCTGAAGGTTGTCCCAATTCGAAAAGCTTTGAGAAAATATTTAAGTCTTTATAAAGATGAGAGTATCAAGGTATTGTGGACTCTAGATTCTGGTGCAGCAAGTAAGGAGATTAGAAATTGCTTCTCTATCCTAAAAACAAGTATACAGTTAAACAAACAGAACTGTCAACAACTTCTCTTAGATTCAGTAGAGAAGTAAGGTCTGAGAGCAAACGGCGGCCCCCCACCCCAAATTGGAGACACAGAGGCAGACACAGAGAAATCACTACTTACTAGAGCAGAAAGCCACGTGAGAACCAGTGGCAAGGTGGGAAAACCTGCATTATAATCGACAAATTGATGGAGGCTCAGTGTAGACAACTCTGAGAGTTAAAAACTCCAGAAGACTCCAGTAATAGAGGGGTCATCACACTTCTGTGGGTTTTACCAGGTCCTCACAGCCAATGTCAGAGAAAAATCTCCTCTCGCTTCTAGTGTGGGATGGGGAAAAGGAGACTATTCTGTTCTTCTTAACAAGACTTACTCTCGGGAGAAACAATCTTCCTGGAGCCTAGCCTGCTGGGGGTTTATGAGAGACTAGCCTACCCGGGGAGGGGACTACCCAGCTCTAACTTTCCACATGAGAGATGAGAACTACCCAACTCCAACATCTCTAGCCTTCTACATGGAAGAAAAAACACACAACTTCAGCCTCCCCAGCCACTCTGTCCTAAGGGAGGGGGAGACGGTGAAATTCACAGTCTGGGACCACAGGCTCCCCAAAACACTGAGCTCTCATTGTAGGACTACAGAATGCTTCCTTTCCCCACTACATTATTTTTTTTGTTGTTGTTTTATCTGGAATTATGTATTTTTTATTTTTTTGTTTTATTAAAATTAATTAATTTATTTTTGTTTAGATGTTTCTCCTTTTCCCCCACTGATTCCCCCTACCCCTCCCACCCCACCCTGTCCCCAGCTTTGTTGTCCATGACTTTTATTCATGCATACATGCCCCACTTCATTATTAAAGACCTATTACGACAGTGTCTTTTATCGAACACATCGTGTCTGCTTCTCATCAAAATGTTGCAAGGCATAGAAACAGCGGAAAGCAAAATTTGAAGAGACTGAACAAGCATCAGAAGTAGAGTCAGATATGACAGCCATGTTAAAATGATCAGACCAGTAATGTATAAAAACTATGATTATTAATATGCTAAGGGATTTAATGGGAAAATTAGACAGCATTGTTTGAAATTAAGGTTTTTATCAGGTTAAAATGAAGTCATTGTGGCGGACCTGGATCCAATATGACTGGTGTCCACATGAAAAAGGAGCAAATTTGGAGACAGACTCCCATACTGAGTGAATGCTGCATAAACGTGAAGAGAGCCTCTACCAGTCAAGGAGAAAGGTCTGGAACAAGTCTTTCCTTCATAGCCCTGACACCTTAATCTCAGACTTCTAGTTTCCAGAACTGTGAGACAACAGGTTTCTGTTTAGTCACCCAGTTTGTGACACAAAGTTCGGCAGCCCTCGTGAAGTAAAACAGAGGGAAAGGAAGGAGCAATGCTTCTTCTTTGAGGATAGAAGGCTATATTTTATTTTGTTTTTTTTTTTTTTATTTTATTTTTTACTTTATTGATTTGAGAGAGAGGAAGTGAAAGGGAGAGAGAGATAGAAACTTTGATGAGAGAGAACATCGATTTGTGCCTCCTGCATGCCCCTCACTGGAGATCAGGCCCACAACCTGGGCATGTGCCCTGACCAGGAATAGAACCAGTGACCTCTTGGTGCACGAACTGATGCTCAACCACTGAGCCACACTGGCTGGACAAGAAGGCTATTTTCTAAGGAGGAGAATCTACAATACATTTGTCACTGGTTTATGTTATTGACAAGACATAAGAATATCTAAAGTATTAAAATGTCATTTCAAATGTATTAAAAAGAAAAGTAAAATGTACAGAGGTGATGGTTACAACAGCAAGCTCTGTTAAGTAGGCTCATGATTTGAAGAGTTTCTTGCTCAATGATATTGTTAATGACTTGACATGATATCAATTAATGTCTTACAACAATTATCAAGTGATTATAATTATAGTGATTATAATTAAATTCCCCAAATAAATCTTGTAAGCAAAAATAATATAAAAAACTAACTTGTATAATTTATCAGTAGAGAAGTTCCTTAAGAAATCATCAAAATTCACAGCAAAAAGTTTAGGCTTGTTAGAAGTTTCCACAACGCGCTTTTTCACAGTAAAAACAATGAGATCCTAACCACTAAGCAGGGAGCATGCCCTACCCCTACACCCAGTGCCTGTCCTTCAGAACCTACTAATTTTACAATATTCCTGCACTCTGATTTTTTCTTAGTTATACCATTTATTAAACATGTGCTATACTAAACAAGTCATATGCATGATCTCACTCAATACTCTCTTGAGAGAAAACTGAGGTTTACTCAGGTGAGGTGAGGCAGAGAAATAATTGACAACTTGTCCAAAGTAAATGTTCTGAGAAAAAGGCAGAGAGGGGCCTGCCATCGGGAAGAAACTTGCCTGAAGTGTAGCAAAGCCGAAGGAATTCTGAGGCTGCCTTGGTCAATAGCTGTCCTCTCCCCACCCCGTAACCTCAATCCTGATGAAGGGGAACAACCTCCTCCATCAAAGCCACATTTGTCAAAACGTCTTAGCTGTGTGATTGCATCATGGGCATTTCTTAGACTTTTAAAGATTTATTTTTAAGGTTCTTAAGGGTTGTTGTGTTTGTAACAATTTCTGTTCTTATCTCGGTCCTAAGAGAAGTCTGAAACAATAAAAGGCCAATGCAGTGAAAGAACCCGACAGTTTCTCCTTTCTCTGCGCCCTCAGACGCCTATCGATATTCAGATTCAAGAGGAAGGGACAGTGGGGACTGGACATAAATCACAGCACAAACACAAGCAGGGAAGGTTGAAGGAAATAGGAAGAGGTTGCAGGCACACATGGGCCAACAAGAAGTGGGTTTCATTGTACCCAGAATACAAGACAGTGCCAGTGAGGGAGGGGAGTGGCTGGGGTCAAAAAACAGTCCATATATTCAGGGTTTAGATTACTTAAGTTTTTTTTTTTTTCTTTTCTACACTTTATGAAAACATCTGACTATACTGGGCAGTTGGGAATACCCAACTGAAACTTAGAGAGGAAAGATAGGTTAGTCAATCAAGGTAATAGAAAATATGAAGCTGTACAGAGTTAGTTGTATTTTTATCAAAATAACTGAAATGTCCTTTGGATTTGGATTCATAATGACAACGTTAGTGATACAAAAAGAAATAGCGACATGAGTAAGGTCTTTTGAATTGCTTTTCCAAAGAGAAATGATGAGTGGGTACCCTCGACATATTTGATAGTTCAGTATCATTTCAAGAGAATACATAGCTGTAAAAAGTGAATCAAGCTGATTTGAATGCAGGCTGATCTGATTCCCAAGCCCAGTCACTTACATTCCAAGTATGTCAATTTGCAGTTTAGATCTCCTGTTACATCACAAAAACAAGATTCTGTCATTAAATCTTAATGACAATAAACCCAAAGTGAAATTGTTTATTTTAGTCTTGGATAAATAAAAAGGCAATTATAACAGCATAATGTTTAAAGTAAAAAGAGCCAGAAATACCTGATTAGAGCAATTTTGTATTATTCGTTAGCTTTGACATCTATATAATAAAAAATTAAGTGGTATTTGTACATGTTCTAAAATAATAAGATTTTTCTCTTCCCCTCAAAATAGACATTTGATGTTTTCAATAATAAGTTTCCTTACATGAGTGAAAAAAACAAACACATTGAATTGTAATAGGTGGTGACAGTGTAGGGCGACCAACTCCACTCCCATGTCCCACTCATCTGACAGGGTCACCGGGCAGTTGCACCAACCTTGCATGGCTCATACCAGGACACATTTTATGTGGAGAACAATCTCTTGAATTTTTAAATCCTTATAGTTAGGTATTTTATTACTTGCAACCAAAGACAATCTACATCTAAGGCATTTCCACGTCTAAGGCGTTTATAACTAAATTGCCCAAGTCATAGTGTTTTCCCTCCACCTAGACAAAAATTTATTTTCTTTTTAAATGATCTTGAAGAGAGCTATCAATCAATTAGAGTTTTTCATTTCTCCCAGACAATGATGAGAGAATTATTCTATCTTCCTGTTCTCCTGGTTTTCTTGGGGACTGGTCTGCTAGTCACTCATTCTCAAGGAGATACAAAATATTTAAACCAACCATGTCTCTTTAGAAATGGAAACTCCAGCCTTTCATGGTTGGTAAAGAAGGGTGACTCTTCATAAAGTAGAAGTGGTAAGTCAGGAATAAGGTCAATGTTTGGGGCATAAATTCAGTTATAGTATCTGACCAGTCACTATTACTTTATATTCTCCCTCATCACTTACTCTGAGGACGAATGTCTGATTTAAGAGTGAGATGAAAAGACGTATACAGGTCTACAAGGAAGGTGTGGATGGATTGTATTTACTCTCCGAATATAAAGTATAATTGTTGGTACATTGAATTCTGGTCATTTATTTTGTGTAGCTAAAATCCCTTAACATTATTTGTGCTTATTCTTGGAATAAACTTCAATTAGAGAGAGAGATACAAGCATATATATATATTTTTTCCTCATTTCTTAGTTGTAATTAATTATAAAATCCAAGCATACCAAGTTAAACTCTTAAGTGTATTTATAACAATAAGTACACAAAACATGGGAGAGATTTTTACTTACTATAACAAGATTTGAGATAAAGACTTCATAATTGGGTACTCAATAGGACACTGATTTTTTTTCTTTATTGATTTTAGAGAGAGAAGAAGGGAGAGGGAGAGAAAGATAGAAACATCGATGAGAGAGAACATCAATTGGCCGCTTCCTGCATGCCCCCACTGGGGATCAGGCTCACAACCTGGGCATGTGCCATGACCGGGAATGAACCTGCAACCTTTTGGTACATGGGTTGATGCTCAATCACTGAGCCAAACCGGCTGGGGACCCTGACTTCTTAATAGTGGGCAAACCTCAGTTTCCCAGAGCAAAGTTTGGGGGCTTTATCTGTTATAGGTCCCAGAGAATAACTATTCCTCTGTTTTGGGTCTTAGTCCACAGTGCCCCTGACAAATATTTACCTTATAAGTTAAAAAGCCCCCATAGGATATCTGATTCTTTCCATATAGTACTGGAAAGTACTCAGTAGATTTAATCAAATTATATAAATGGCCTAGACTAGTTTTTGTTGACATGTTTCAGTTCATCTGGTAAGAGCACTGGTGATTTGCGAATTATAAAATAAATATGAAAATATTTATTTTTAAAACATTTAAACATATTCCATAACCAAGATAATTCTGCTGTTTTAAAAGGGGAAATAAACCTTTCATCTGCCCTACAAACTCCCTAAGCAAACAAATTACATTCTTACACCAGGCTGCTGCTGCCCCTAGAAGTCAAGCTTTGTTGCCCCCCCACCCTTTCTTCTAAAAACATCAACAGTATCATACGAAGAAACTAGATAAATACTTTAGAATAAAGAGCTGGGCATTTGCTTCCACCAGTCACCAGCTAGGCAGCATTTGTTGCCTTGATCTCATCTTCTGTTATCTACTTCCTGTTGTTCCAAAACAAGTTTAATTTTATTTCGTGCAAACCATTGAGTGGTAGCCACTGAAACAAGATTGTTTCTGAATCTCGAGCAACAACCTTCTCTGTTCTTTATCGGTGATAATAAAATCACAGTGCCTTGTAAAATTCAATTTATGAATACTTTAGAGAGCTTTGCGCTCCTAAAAAAATCCATTAATTTTGAAACATGTTATATAAGGTTTTAGAAAATAAATATTCTAAAAAGGATCTTAAGTAGAAAGAAACATCACTCTGCCCTTCCATAAATCCTCCCTGGGGAGTAGAAGCTAATGGTTATTCCTGTTTTGGTTCTATGGAGAATAATGTCAATATTATTGATGAAAAGCTGTATTTTAGTGAAAGATTCAAAGGTAAGAATGCTCCCACTCCATCATTACCAGAATAAAACATCCTGACAAACAATATGTTTAAATAAAATTTCACAATATTGATGTTTTGACTATGCCTATTGAACTTCTAAACACTAATAAGTGTCATGTATACTTTGTAAAGATAGGTTAGCATACTGATATGACATTTATTAACTATTTTATGAAATATTTTAAGCAACTGTTAAGTACTAGACACTTTTCTAGATGCTGTTTAGTTCAATCGTCATGTTTACTTTCACAATTGTCTTTTCAAATCAAATATAATTTATTTTCTTTTCTTTTTTTTATTATCCTCACCTGAAAACATTTTTCCATTTTTTGTTCAGATAGAGTGGGAAGGAGAGAGAGAGAGAGAGAAACATCGACGTGAAAGGAACACATCGAGTGGCTGCCACCTGCATGACCCAACCAGGGCCGGGGACTAACTGCAACCGAGGTATGTGCCCTTAGCGGGAACTGAACCCGGGTCTCTCTGGACCGCAGGCTGATCCTCTAACCACTGAGCAAAACTGGCCAGGGCAAATATAATTTATTTTCTAAACAAAGGTGAAAATATACTTAGTTCCTCAGGATAAGATAAAATGTTTAAGTTTTGAAAATTCATTAGTTGAGCTCAATACTGTAAGTCCTGGGTTTACTATTCAAATGGGGACTTACAGACAATAGGAAATATGACTAATGGAGATGACAAAGTGTTCTTTAAAATTAGTAGCTAAATGGATAATCTTTAACTAAATTTTAATAGGATCAACATTGTGTGGCTGTTCTTACTAGCTCATTTTCAGTTTGTTTCTTAACAGATCTTTATCAAGAAAATGTGAAAATCAGATACGAGCCCAAGAAGGCTTCACATCCTGGCCAGCCAAACCTCTCCAACCTGCCAAGTCAGGGTCACGGGTGCTGTGACGCTGGTGCAGACCCTGAGAAAGCTGACAGCTGAAGGCTCTGTGACCCCACTTCTAGCAGGTAAGAGCCAAGTCCTTCTTCAAAAGGGGACCGAGAACTTCGTCAACCACCAAGAGAAACACAGTTCACATGGAGTGGAACTGAGTGTTTGAGAACAAATTCTACCCCCATGAACACCACACATTACAGCTGTTGATTGGACTTTCCAAGGTAGCCATGATTTTGTGTTCTTTCTCAACAAGGGGAATTCCACAGAAATACAACAGAATTTACTTTGTATCTTTAATGTTGTTTTTTTAATTTTTTTTTCTTTATTGATTTTTAGAGAGAGAAGAAGTGAGAGGGAGAAAGAGATAGAAAGATCGATGAGAGAGAACATCGACTGGCTGCCTCCTGCATGCCCCCCACTGGGGATCAGGCCCACAACCTGGGCATGTGTCCTGATTCGGAATAGAACCGGCAACATCTTGGTGCAGGGGTCGATGCTCAACCACTGAGCCACACCGGCCGGACTGTATCTTTAATGTTTAGTAAGCTTTTCATTTTAAGTACAATTAATTAAGACATGTTCTTTATCATACCATATGTTTCACTTTTTTGGTTGAGAAAATACAACCTCTTTACTCACACAATTTTGTTTATTCATATATTGGGAGGATTAAACAAATATAAGTGTCCTCTTGATCCTTAGTCTACACCATGAGCCAAGATTTACAGTCAACATTCTCTTGCTCCAAAAGGATCTTATGTTAGAAACTTCAAGAATTCCTAGTGGTGATGGTAATGATGATGACTTACATTCAATTGTAACTATTTTTTTCTCAGTTCCATGATGAGTAATTTGTATGCATATGTCAAAGCAGACTTTAGAAGTGGATGCTGTTATTACTTTACAAATCAGGGAATTTGTTTGGAGAAGTAAACAATGCTGTTCAAAGTAGCACAGCTAAAACAGCACTCATCCTGTTCTCTTAACACCCTGTCCACACTCCAACCAGGCTGCCCAGGGACGGCGACGCAGCCTGCAGGTATATTACATTAGCGGAATGAGTGCCAGAGGTCACGACTAATTGTTTCTGGGACTGTATCTCATATCATTGAGAGAATAATTACAGACACTGCTGAGTTCCGATGGGAAGCAGTACATGGTGTTAAGAGGGGGATTCTGACAGTAGATGGTTCAGGTTCAGGTCCAGGTTATGTCTGTACCATTTTACAGCTTTGTGTCTTCAGCCAGTTATTTAAACTTTGTCCCTTATATGTCTTATTAACAATTGGGACTAACAAAAGTTGGCTACTACCTATGACTAATGGTAATATCACATGTATATCACTTAACACCGTATATATATGACACATGCTAAACACCAAGTACAAATACATTTATTGTTGCTGTTAATGGTGCTGTTATTGTCCGGAAGCTTCAAACCAGGCTTCATATTTACCTTTTTATTAAAAGCCAATACCAATATTTAACCTGGAAATTTGAGGAACTCATCCTTAGTTATAAGGACTTAAGAAATTCTAATAATTTCTATAAAATAAGCTAGTTGGCCCACAGACACATTGTGTGATTACCATATGCAGGTGCTGTCTTGGGGATTGAGAAGCCAGTAAAGAAATATAAACTGAGCTCCTGCTCTGGACATTTCAGTCTCTGTGTTCTGCAGCATGCTTTGTGACAGGCAGAACACGAATATGACATACGGTACTTATATGTTCCACTTATATACCTTATAAGGACCACAGAGGGAGGTTATCTGCCTTTCTGGAAGGGGAAGAGCTCCAGAAATACTAAATAAAATGTCATTCTATAGAGACAATATGCTATAGACATGTAGAAAACTACAGCCATTAAGCTGGTTTTCTTTGTCTTCAGTTTAAAAAATAAATGCTTTCAAGTATGCAAAGATGCAAAAAAACAAAACAAAACAAAAAAAAACCTACCACAAAACAATTATGTGTATACTAACCTCTTCACTGAAAAATGGAGCCTTCCCAGAACAGTCCAGCTCTGGAGCTCCTGCTGGAGAGTCGATGACTGTTCCAGTGCACAGGCACCTCTGCCCCTCTGCGCTGCTCCGCTACAACAGACAGCGAGATCCTTCGCTTCCTTGAAGGGCATCGAATCACTTCCTAAATTCCTTTCACGCTTGCGAAATTCTTATGTGCACTAAAAGTGTGGCCTGTTCTTGGACCTATTAGATATCGCTCAAGTTCATCACCAGCTTCTTAATCTGTTTGATACCCTCATTACTTTATTACATTCTCATAAGGAATATTTTAGTCCTTTTTCACATATAAGGAAACCACATTTCAAAGAGGTTGCTCAAGGTCACATGGATAAGTGGGAGAACTGGGGTTTACACTTAGTCCTCCTGATTCCAAGTGCACAAATATTCCTCCACCCATCACCAGCCTTTCCACGGGTGCATTGAAAGCTTAGGTGCCACAGGTATAGTGGAGCAGTTCAAATATTGTTCTACCAAACACTGCCCGTGAGACCTTGGGGAAACAACACTGGTACCCTAGTATACAGAATAGAGGCAATAGTAATAGTCACATTATAGAATTGCTACAAAATTTAATACAATAATGCATACAAAAAAAATATGCAATAATGCATACAGTACCTTATACAAAGTAAATGCTGAACAAATAACTGTTATTCTTCTTTCTCTGGAAGATGATTCAAATCCTCAAAACAGACTATATTAAAAGTTGACATTGCAAGAGACACAGGCGACTTGGCCTTGGGAGGTGAACATCATGCATGCTGGGTATAGGTGATTGTTGGAGAGCAAGATTGCCTATAGGCACAGGGCTGACCTGCCTGTAACTGCTCTTGTTTCCTGCAATGAAATTAACCCAAGTCCTTATGGCTTGATGACTCTCCAGCGTCAACACTATGGCACAGCGTGTCTTCCTCCTTCTTTCAAGGGCCACACTGCACTAAAGTTTGAAATGACTTCTGGAGAAATTGGAACAGAGCCATTGTCATGACTTCGCAAATGGCATCTCCCCCAGACAGAGGAGTAATAATAGCTCAGGGTTTTCTTCACCTGTAATCAGGGAAGCAACCCCTATCTGAACTAGAAATAGCTAATTTTAGGGTTAATGACAGTAAACGGTAAATGTAACTTCTCATATATTTCCAAGGAGGAAGACCATCATTCCCCTACTCAGAACAAGCCCAGGCTGATTCAGTATATAGAACCGTCCAAAGCAAAACAATACTTCTACTGCAGAACCTATGGATTGAAGTTGAAAAACATTGTAAAAAGTAATTCAAGAAGATTGTTTGGAGGCAAAACTTGTCACTTCTAGGCAGGCAAGGGCAATTGAGATGCTCTCAGGGTTCCCAAAGAATAATGTGTTGTTGGTGAAAAAACTCCGGGAGGAAGGTTCCCCATACATATGTTACATTTCTATTTGGTCTTCCCCGGAGGGAGAAGGGGGGGGCGTATTTTCTGGACAATAACAAATTAGCCCCTGAAAAGCCCTTTTCCTACTTGTGAGTCCCGGTGCCCGGAAATAGTAAGTTTGAATCAATTCACTGGCAGTTTTACATGAGGTTTGAAAAATTAGATATTGCAAAAACCAACTTCTATAACCCCCACAGGCCTTTCTTTCACCGAAAACTAGATTGCCCCAAACAAGGGATTTGGAAAGAAAATGGTTTGAAATATTCTTTCATGTGGGAAGCTCAGAAAGATGTAAAAGGACCACTCCTGACCTTCTCTGAGAAACATTGGATTTAATCTCTTTCATATTCTGCCTTTGCAAGAGGCTTCTTTGAAACTGTCCCAGGATGGGTAGGGTATAACTCATGAATAAAATTTGCCTGGCTTACAGGCCACTGCTGAGCTCTGAGCTTTCAAGAGAAAACAAGTGAATGCCTTCACCCCCAGGGTGAGAGTCAGGCAACTTCTCCAACCTCGTGGTGTTGAGGCTACTATTCAGTATGGCCTCAAATCTCAAACCCTGTTATTTCACAAAACCCCTGCACACCCCCCAACCTCTTCTTGCTTCCTGATGTTCATTCTCCCAATCTTTCTTTTTCTCCCTCCCAATCTCTTTCTCCTATATCAGGCACATTGCTTCTTTTTCAGTTATCTTAATTTTCACCTCAGTTCCTATGCACAAGATATTTTGTCTTTCTAGAAAGTGCTTCTTCTTACCTTTTATTTCAAAGCCACAGCTTCCCCCTTTATCAAATGGGTCCCTTTACATCCTATCCATTAGACTTGATTCCATCTGAGGTGACATTCATGATCCTAAATGAATTGGACCTTTGTCATGGTTTTTCTTAGGATCTATACTTTGTTTCACAATTGCGTACTTGTTCATTGTGTGCATTTTTGCTTGTATGTTTACTATTTTTCTCTCTCAGTTGATTGGAACTTTCAAAAGATCAGAGATTCCATGTGTTTTCTGTGTGAGCATGTCAATTACACGTAGCACTGAACCCAGAGAAGTGTGACTATTTAATGTTTTTTGAATTAATACATTTACTTTACAATTTCTACCCTGTAAAGAATTTCGACCTATGTTCCATAGAACTTATTCTGAATGTCTAATTAGGTACAGATGATATATGCCTTAAATTATTAGTTATTTTCTTCCTATGGCTCATTGTCTTTGCAGACTATTAGCAAGAACAGGGAAGACTCCATCATATTGACCTCTTCTGTGCCTAACTGTTTTGTGTAGAAGAAACACAACTGGTGTTTATTGGTTGAAGTCCTATTCCAGAGTTAAACTTCACGTACCTAAGAGATCTGAAGACCTGAGACCCAGGAGAGCTGATGGCGTAAGTTCTGGTCTGATCCAAGTCTGAGGTAGAGGGACGGCCAACGTTCTGCTCAACGATAGCCAGAGAGAACAGATTCTCCCTACTCTGCCTCTTGGTTTTCTTCAGGCCTGCAAGGATTTGGGGTCCCATAAGATAGCATTCTTATTTTGCTTTCCCAAACTCTTTGTATTCAGAAACTGTTGACCTTCTTAACTGTATTCCGACCTAAGTCAAGTCTCTTGGCTTATCTGTGTCCTCAGTAGAGACACCATGCCCGCCTTCTGGGTCCAGTTCTTCTCCAGGGTTCTGACTTGGATCCGATCCCCTGTGCAAACCAAATAAACAGATTTGTAAGTGTGCAAAAGGACATAGGGGCTGTGTGTGTCAAGGAAACAAGACTTTTAATGCCTGAGAGGCCCCTTACTCTGGCAGACTCCCTAGCATGAATGGTCTCACAAACTAAAGTTTTCTGAAAATGATTATTTCTCCCTGTCTTTGTGAATACGAACTGTTTAAAAAAGCAGTAAAGCCTATATAATCATATTTCATAATGCCTCATGGTGTTCAGCATTTAAATGATCATATGCAGTTTAGCACAAACATGATCTGTCTTCAGTATCCACCCACTTAATAGAGTCACTACCCACATTTTTGTTTGGTTTGAGGATCTGGACTCATTTAAAAATCACCACTACCCCCCTCTGCCACACCATGTCCCTGTAACAACGGTCTAGTCACAGGAATTACTGTGTTTGGTTTTTCATTCAGTAAATATTTGAGGAGCTAGGTACTAGTTTAGTCAATAATGACATAGTTGTGGAATAAAACACATAGTCTATGACTTCAAGAAGCCAAGGTTAATGAGGCTAACATTGAAAAAGTTATTATAAAACATTTATAATTATACCAGAATGACAATATTTGGAAAGGAAATTGAACAGGGATATAGGAGATGGTATCAGAAAGGGCTCTAATTTAGTACAGATCAGGAAAGGCTTCTTGATTGACTATCAGCTCCACAGACTGAAAAGCTCTATTGATCCACACCCCAATAAAACTAGTCCACGTTGTTTTGTTTCTTTTTAATTGCCAGCCTTTGGAAATGGTACTAAGGGCAAAGAACAAATGAAAACAATATTTATTCAAGAAAATTAATGAAATTTAGTGAGAAAAAAACTGTCTGAAAGGCCCAGGCTGCTGGCATTGCCTCCATTGGGCTCTCAGCTACTCGGGTGGGGTGTCCGAGGGGAAGGAGCGAGTGATCAAAGAGATAGCTACTAGTCTCTTCCCCAAACTGACTTCATTTGCAAAAGAGCTTAGAAAACTTCAGGAACAGTCCTGGCCGGTTTGGCTCAGCGGTTAGAGCGTCGGCCTGCGGTCCAGAGAGACCTGGGTTCGGTTCCCGCTAAGGGCACGTACCTCGGTTGCAGTTTGTCCCCGGCCCTGGTTGGTCGTGCGGGTGGCAGCCACTCGATGTGTCCCTTTTATGTCGATGTTTCTCTCTCTCTCTCTGTTCCTCTCTGTCCCTCCCACTCTACCTGAACAAAAAAAAAAAAAAAAAGAAAGAAATCTTCAGGAACAGGGAGATAGCAATGGAAGGCATTTGGGAGGATGCGTGGATCCGATGAAGATACAGCCTACATGAAAGACCAGCTGGTTTGCAGAAGAAAACTAGAAAATAAGGCAGCTGGGAAGGGCTCCCCTGGGGTTAGAATAAATATCTAACATGGTCCTCAAACACTATTCCTTCAGAGGAGACACCATTTGATTAGATTGGCTTGTAGAGAAATTATGCTTCAGGACATTGGTGAAATAATATGGCAAGTATTTAAAGATTAGATGTGGTTAGAAAAGAGAAAAATAGTCCCACAAATGCCACTGTCAGCCCAGGGTGAGCAGTGGGCATATGCAAAGCTACGCCACCCTGAGGAGAAACAGCAAAGGCTTAATTCTATAAAGGGGGAAGGGGCATGGGATTCACTAAAATAATTCAGTGTCACTAACAAACTAATAAACAAACTACAATACATTATTTGAAATTATTTTGTTTTCAATAAAAATATTATGAGGTATGAAAGGAAGAGGAAAGAGCAATCGACACTGGAATAGAAACACACAAGACAAACCACCTGTGAGAAAAATCACGTGTTCGATTTAACAGAAAAGAGTGCAAGAAAGCCATTATAAATGTGTTCCTGGAAATAAAGAACAGCACAATTAAAGAAGTAAAAGAACGTATGATGGTAATGTCACATTAAACAGAGAATATCAATAAAGAGAAATGATTTTTAAAAATGGAAATTCTGAAGTTGAAAACATAACTATAATTTAAAAATATGATTACAGGCACTCCAACAGTAGATTTGAATTGGCAGAAAAATTAGTGAAATTGAAGGTGGATTGATAGAGATTATTTAAGTAAAAAAAAACAACAAAAAACAGAATATGAGGTATCACCGCACTCCTGTCAGAATGGCCGCCATCAACAAATCATCAAACAAGTGTTGGTGAGGGTGTGGAGAAAAGGGGACTCTAGTACAGTGCTGGTGGGAATGCAGACTGGTGCAGCCGCTATGGAAAACAATATGGTTCTACCTCAAAAAATTAAAAATTGAACTTCCATTTGATCCAGTGATCCCACTTCTAGGAATATACCCTAAGAAGCCTGAAACACCAATCAGAAAGAATCTATGTAGCCCCATGTTTGTAGCAGCACTATTTACAATAGCTAAGATCTGGAAACAACCCAAATGTCCATCAGTAGACGAATGGATAAAAAAGCAGTGGTACATATACACAATGGAATACTATGCAGCTGTAAGAAAGAAAGATCTCTTATCCTTTAAATGACATGGAGGGATCTGGAAAGTATTATCCCAAGCGAAACAAGCCAAACAGAGAAAGACAAGTATTATATGAGCTCACTTATTTGTGGAATATAATGAACATAACAGTCTGAGGAATGGGGTAGTCCCAGAGATGTGGAAGTGGGGTACAGACTGACAATCCCCAGAAGAGGGGGTGGTGGGGGAGAGATAAACTACAGAACTTATATGCATGTATGCATGAACAATGGACATGGACAACAAAGCTGGGGACAGGGGGTAGGAGAGGAGGACGGGGGAATCAGCGGGCGGTGGGGGGGGGAATGGAGAAACATCTGTAACAAAAATAAATTAATTAATAAAAAAATAAAAACAGAATAAAAAGGTGAAGAAAATTGAAGAGGGCATCACAGAAATGTGTAATATCATTAAGAACAACAACATGTACATCATGGTGTATGAGAAGGAGAAGAGAGAGATAATGAAGACTTTAACAGTAATGATAAAAATGGACTCATTTACAAGGGAACTCCAATAAGATTAACAGCTGACTTATTAACAGAAATAATGGAGGCTGGGTGGAATTGATCACATGAATCAATTCTTGTTAGTCATGGGGCTTTATAAAGTCACCACAAATACTGAATTAACAAATATTGAACTATAGCTCCTAGGAAATGCAGGTTTAGGGTACTATGAGCTTCTGGTAACATTTTCTGGGAACAAAAATATCATTTGCCTTATATAGATTTATTTGTCAGCATTGCAAAAAAGTCAGTTTTTAAAGTATTGAAAATTCACTTGTTAAAATTGTTTTCAGTTACAGTTTATATTTTATATTATTTTTATTAGCTTCAGGTGTACAGCATAGTGGTTAGACAATCATATACTTTACAAAGTGTTCCCCCTAATATTTCCAGTTCTTACCTGGCACCATACAGTTATTACAGTATTATTGATTATACTTCCTATGCTATACCTTATATTCCCATGACTATTTTGTAGCTATTAATCTGTACTTTTCAATACTTTCACCTTTTTCACCCAGTCACACAATGCTTCTCCCCTGTGGCAACCATCAGTCTGTTGTCTGTATCTATGAGTCTGTTTCTGTTTTGTTTATTTATTGTTCTTTAGATTCCACATGTAAGTGAAATCATAGGTATTTGTCTTTCTCTGACTGACTTATTTCACTTGGCAATAATACCTTCTAGGTCTATCTATGCTGTTGCAAATGGTAAGACTTTGTTTTTTTCATGGCCAAGTAATATTCCATTGTATATTTGTACCACAGAATTTTTATCCATTGTCTACTGATGGGCACTTGCATTGCTTCCATAGCTTGGCTATCGTAAATAATGCTGCGATGAACATAAGGTGCATATATTCTTTCCAGGTAGTGTTTTGGATTTCTTCGACTATATACCCAGAAGTAGAATCACTGGGTCAAAAAGGCAATTCCACTTTTAATTTTTTGAGAAACCTCCACACTGTTTTTCATTAAAAACCGACTCTTTTACATACTATTTTTTCCTGTATAATGTGAAGTGGCTATTTTAAAAATTCCTATTCAGATTCCTGACCAACAATTTGGCAAAGAATTAGACATGACACCAAAATTACAACGAGAAAAAAATAGACCAATTGAACGTCATTAAAATGAAAAAGAAATGTTCTGCTTCAAAGGATACTATGAAGAAAGTGACAGCACAACCCATAGAATGGGATAAAATGTTCGCAAATCTTATATCTGATAAGGGACTATGTCTATAATGAATAAAGAACCCTTGCAACTAAATAATAAAAAGCTAAATGGCAATTAAAAATGGGCAGAGAATCTAAATAAACATTTCTCCAAGGGAGAAATATAAATGGCCAATTCAATTTCTAGGTATATATGCAAGAGAAATGAAGACACATGTGCACATAGAAACTTGTACATGAATAGTTATAACAGCACTATTCATCACAGCCCAAAGTGGAAATGTCCCAAATGTCCATCAACAAATAAATGGGCAAACAAAATGTGGTACATCAATACACGGGGCTATTATACAGCCATAAAAACGAATGAAGTACTGATGTATGCCACAACATGGAAACATTATGATAAGAGAAATAAGCTAGCCACAAAAGCCCCTGAGTGTATGATTCTACTGATATGGAAAATCCAGAAAAGGGAAATCTGTAGCGACAGAAAGTATATTTGTGGTTGCTTACAGCTGAGGGTGGTGTTGGGAAGCTAGGAATTGCATACTTTACAAGGGTGAATTGTAGTTTATGTGAATTATATCTCAACAAAGCAATTTTAAAAAAGAAAGGTCATCTCTAAGGAAGAGACCGAGATGCTGCGACCTGAATGGTGAGTCAGGTGGAGTGTGAAAAGAAGGGGGAGAATATTCCAGGAAGGAAAACCGCTGACGCAAAGGCCCAGAGGCCTGAAAGAACTTGTTATGGTAGAACTGGATAAAACCAGTGTTGATAAAATGTAGTAAAAGTGCATGAAAGTGGTAGAAAATGAACACAACAGGCCTGCATTTGATAGAAAACAGGCAGAAACTTGATGGCATATGAAGGATTTTAGGCTCATTCCTAAGTCAAATGAGTAGGTATCCAAAACCTCTAGGTAGGAAAGAGATGATATGATAGGACTTTTCAAAAATATTCTGGGTCAGGTTTGTGAAAAATGGATTCAAATAGTTAAGTGGAGGTAGGCACAGGGATTAAAAATCTCTAGTAAATGGCCCGGTCAGTGTGGCTCAGTGGTTGAGCATCAGTCCATGTGCCAAGAGGTTGCTGGTTCAATTCCTGGTCAGGGCACATGCCCAGGTTCTGGGCCTGATCCCTATTGGGGGGCATGCAGGAGCTGGCCAATGGATGTTCTCTCTCATCAATGTTTCTATCTCTCTCTCCCTCTTCCTTTTTCTCTCTCTAAAATCAATAAAGAAAAGAAAATCTCTAGTGAATCAATCCTTTGGCATTGCTTGAATGCAGAATTCCCCCAACATCTTCTCAGTTCTTACGAGGAAGAGAGGGCTCCGCACTGCCAACAGACTTAGGAGAAGCAAGACTGATGCAAAATTTAAGAAGGAACTTACTCTCAGGATCATGTGAGTGTAGGGTCAGCACTTGCAAGACCTTGAGAATGAGTGCTGCCCTTTTAAATTTTAAAATTTCACACCCTAGGCACATAGCTTGCAATGCCCTCCTCCCAGCCTGAGTGGGAAGCTTAGGACTTTGATCCAGAAGAAAATCCACCACATACCAAATTTTTGAACAGAAGCAAGTTTCTTAACTTCTCTTGGGCTTAAATTGGTCACATATAAAATGAGATTCATGTTATCCCCCCCTCACAGTGTGGTTCTGGAGCATTAAATTTTTAAGATTATAACTTTGAAAATTCTACCAAAAGGCCAAGGGATTTAAGAAGCACTCAGTGACTAGAAGCTTTCTCTATAATACTTTAAAATGAGTTATGTAGCTAGCTGCCCTGGTTAAAAAAAAAATTCAAACCGTCTTTTACAAGATCAGCTCCTTACTTGAGACATAAATCTTTTTACCACTTGGCCCAAACTTACTTCTTCAGCCTCATTTCCTTACCCTGTAATTTCCCACAAGGCCTCCAGCCTCCAGAAAGCAGCAGAAATTCTCACCCTTTTGAGTGTGTAGTCAGACCTCTTACAAGTCTGTCTTCCTGAACATCCTGGGCTTTTCCTATCTGTAATGTCTATTTCTGTTTGTTCACCCAGCAAACTCCAACTCGTCCTCTGAAGATGTGATCTCTTTGGTGACGTCTTAGCCCATATCCCTGGAAGAATTGAATTGCCACACTTATGGGACACCCTGGAACACTTCATTTATGTTTCATAGATTTACTCAACATGTTAGGTTATATGTTACATAACATGTTAACAGTTATGTTTTGTTATGTTACATATGTCTATATGACTCTAGAAGACTGCAGGAGGGGTGTGTGTGTGTTTTAACCTTTGTAGCTCAAGTAAGCAGCACACAGTGGCCAAGCTCAGGTTATACACATGATTATTTATTCATTCACAGGTACTTACTGAGTTCCTATATGAGGTAGTTTCTGTGCTTGACCAAAAAAATTAAGGTAATTAAAAGTACAGAGGGAACTCCAGTAGAATGAAATTGTTTAGATTCAGAAGCCGTAACTGTAGGCTATTACCTTTGCATCTTCATGGTTAGAATAAAGACATTGCGAAGTCCTACCTCGGAGGGGGCTCATGAGGCACACACTTAGTGGCAGCCATGGGACTGCAGACACGATGGGGCACTAGTTGTCATTTCAGACAAGCTCTTTTGTTTCTGAGGATGTTACCACTTAATTTGGGAAAGTTACAACTTAATTCTATGTAGGGAATAGTGACTGTTCAACCATTTTGATGTTGCAATACTTATGAAATGATTAGTATACAAGGCAAATAGAGATGTGTTACAAAAACAGCACCATTACTCCTGTCACGAGTAAGACAGAAATAACCACTGAGACTTAAGGAATGGGGCCACAGATGCCCACAGGTTCCTCATCGGCACAGGAGGTCTTCCCTCCACCTGCCTTTTCGTTGCAAGGCTGTGCCTGACTCTCAATATTCATCACCACGCGGTGCAAGTCAGTAACTGCTCTCTGGAGCTTCTAAGGATCGCCCCCACCATGTTTGAATAGCAGTGGATTTTCTAAACAAGTTTGCTGGACATTTGCATGCAAATTGCAAGTTCATCAGCCAAGAAGAAACTGTTGAAGTGAGAGTCCCATTCCCCTCAAATCAATCAATCAATCAATCAATCAATCAATCAATCAGTAAACTAGTAGAAATTTTTGTCAGATGTTTTAATTCAAACACACCCTTTCTCCAGTTCTCTTTCCCCAGTCATTGATTCACAAATAAGACGGCTTCCAAATCTCTCCTGTTCACTCTTCTCCAATTCCAGACATGGCAGTTATTTTTCTGTTGCTGTTGAATTGCCATGACTTTACAACCCTCCCTTTAGAAACATGCAATTCATGTAACTAACGAACTATCCAAACTCCTCCAGTTTTTCCTCAGCTAACAGTATTGTTCTTTCCTGCAGAAGCGTTGAGCTTGGCAGTTGTCTCCCTGAGATCTGAATACAATGAACAGATATGTACTTTGAAGAGAAACTGTCACCCAGAAAAAAACAAAAATAAATATTTGAAAAACAGTTCTGATCATGTGTCACAGGTTCATATGTTTACTGTCTTTCCTGAATCGAATAAAATTGGTGTAAAATACGCTTTGTGTCTCAGAGTCAAGGCTATTGCATAAGAATATTTGGAAACAATATTTTATATTTCAAAAAATAGCTCAGCCCTTTCTCCAGAAGAGCCTTATTTTCTTCTCTGCACAGAACTGGCTGGAACCACACCATTGAAGGGGCCCTTCTATCTCAGAATGATCTCTTTTCTTACTCCTTATAAAACCAATTCAGAAGAAACTATTTTTCTTTATAAGCCTATCATGCACGAGGCACACAAGTTCAAGTCTATGGTATTAATGATAATAAATATAATGACATCAACATGGTTGAACAGTCACTACTACTGTTATACACTATTAAACCCTATATCAGCTCTTTTGATCTCATAACACCATACCCTGCTCATCTCTCTAGTCTTATTTTCTTCCTCAGTCTTTCCTTGCTAACCACACCGGGTTTCTTTAACTTTCCAGAACACACCTTGCACTTTCCATCAATGGATCCTTGCCCACATCGTTGTGGTTGTTGTTAATTCACCCAGAGTTCCTCTCTCTCTACCGTCACCCACCAACACTCACTCTCTCCCACTTCCTTGTGGAGTAAGTTCCTAGTAAATTTTACTCGTTCTTCTGTATACTTTGAAATATTCCTTCGTTTAAAAAGATCATATGTCCTTGTCACACATACCTTGTACGCTCACCCCTGCCTTTCTGTTGCACATTTCCAAATATGTGTGAAATATCTGTGTCCTTCCTAACAGAGTGCAAACTTCCCAAGGCAGAGGCAACATGTGTCTTATCCAAGTTCTGCTGCTTCAGTTGGTTAAAGTAAGAAAGACTTAGCCCTGGCAGGTTTGGCTCAGCGGTTGGAGCATCGGCCTGCGGACCAGCGAGTCCCGGGTTTGGTTCCAGGCTGAGGGCACCAAAAAAGTCAGAAAGACCTTAACTTCTGCCAGAAAGAAAAACAATCTTTCAAAGTTTTCATTCTGCTAGTCAGGGGTCCTGGATTTGTGTAAATATAGAATTTTTGTTAGTTTTTAAGAGGTGTCAAATGTAAGATATTTACATTTTGAATCAGTGTGTGCTTTATTATATGTAGGCTGCCCCATAGTCTTTACAAAAACAGAATGAGAAAAATCTGAGGTTAGAACTGTTAAAAACAGTTGAAATGAGATTAAATCACTTGAATTAGTAAGAACGATGTCATATATATTCTGTACTGGTTTTTGCATTGGTTCTCAGGTTGTTCATAGCTTAGTTTTAAGCCTCAAAACAAAACCTTCCATAAGTCTAGATTTTGTGATACAGCCATATTAATTTCTCTTAATTATTATTATATAATTCTCTCTCTTTTTTTTTTTACTCTGATTTTCACTTTTTCTCTGAAGAGTTTTTTTTTATTGTTATTGATCTAGGAGAGGATTGTATCTCTACATTTATTTATATTTTCTCACATCCCTTTTTAAAACAAGAAATAGATAATTCGAATAAATGCCTATAAAAGCATGGAAAGAAAAATCACACACATTCCTAGACCACAGCCCGGGCTGTTAGAGACAGTAGTACAATGGCCTCACACAGTGCCTAGGACAGTGGACGGTCCTCCATCCCCTCACTAAACACGGAAAGTTACTGCATCAGTGCAGGATTCTTACCTATGAGAGGACGAGCAAGATGAGTGTTCCTTGTCATAGAAATGACATAGCGACATTTGTGTCCTGCTACTCGGGATTTTCTAAAACTCAAACCCAATGGGGGAGGGGTGGTGCTTGTGGGCTGCAAGTCACGTGACCTTAGACCTCCAGCTCCATCCCTTACTGACCTTGAAAACTGCTAGCTTCCTTCAGCTCTCCGAACCTCGAATTCCTCGCCCGTAAAATGAGGGTCCTTGTATCTGCAATCTCCAGTCAGAAAGGCAAACAGTGTTTATGAAACGCCTACTTCCTATGTGTCCAAGGGACTTTTTGCATTAGTCATTTAATCCTCATGATAGTACTATTAATTTTTTACCCATTTTATATGGGAGAGGGACTGAAACTTGCCCATGATATGCAGTAAATGGATGATCGGAGACTACCTCCTGCTCTGAAATTTTCTAGCATACACGCAAGTCTCAAAGCCAAGATGAATTCTCTTACTAATAGCTTTCACTTTGCCTTCCCATACCATTATGACTTATCTTTATGAGTATTTTACAGACAGTGCTAAAACAGTATATCATATAATAGGTGGAACAATAATCAAATCTATTATTCTGGTGGCGATGCCCAATGAGAAGGGGAAAATTCACACAGGTTCACCTCCAGATAAAATCTCTGTGCTAATGTTATTCAGAGTTGAAGACTGAGATACACAATAGCCTTTGGAACTAATTAAACATGATTGTACAAAATTTCCCCCATGACTTGATATAATTATCTTACCATAAGATAGCATATGGTATTTCAAAGAAAAGTAACAATAGTTATTTTCCACTCAAAAATTTTTATTTTCAATTTCCCCACTCAAGAAACTTTACCTTTCCTTCGGTCACCAGTGGAGCAAAATAGTCACACAGTTTTGGGGAAATGGAGATGAGAAACTCAACTTTCAAACTCCTCTATCGACAATTTTTAAAAAATTTACCTAATAAGTCTACATATAAGTATAAAATATATACAGGGGTGGGAAAAAGTATGTTTGCTGTTGTAAGTAAAAATCACAGTTTATTCTTGTATTATTATTTCTTAATTATTTTATTATTGTATGGAGAACTGGACAACATGATAAAAGCTGTCAACAAATTAAAGGTAGACGTGACCTTCCTCAAACTTATAAAGTGTACCTATACAAACCTATAACTAAGATGATGCTTAAGGCTGACACGGTGAATATTTTCCCATTAAGACTGGGAACAATAAAGAATTCTTACTTTCCTATTTCTGTTATGCATTACACTATAAAATATGCAATGTCAATATGCAAAAGGCAATTGCATTTCTATATCCTAGCAATAAACCACTGAACATTTAAATTATAAATTTGAAAAAGCATCTATAGTAAATATAGCAAAAGAAATGTAAGGCCCTTTATAGCAAATTACAAAATACTGCTAAGAAAAAGATAAAGAACTAAATAAGATACATGTCATGTTCGTGATTGGAAAAATCAATACTATTAATATGTCTATTTACCTTATTTGATTTATAGATTCATAGTAATCTCACTTAAAATCCTAACAGTTGGGTTTTTTCCTGGAAATGGAAAAGTTGATTCTGAAATTTATATGAAAAGCCAAAATACCTTGAACAGGCAATGCAATCTTGAACTAATAATTGGCAGAATTACCCTACACTTCAGGGCTGTGACTAGAGTAAGGCCAGTGAAGCACATGGTGCAAAATTTAAGGAGGCAAAGCCCTGCAAGCAGGCCTGGAATCCCAACACCCTGCGTGCTGAGTGCGTGCCTCCTTAAAACCTGTGCCCTGGAGGCCTTGCCTGACCCCGCCCCAATACACATTATCAAGACCTGCTATGAAGATACAATAATCAAGCCATTGCAGTCGTTTACAAAGGTAAATAAATAGAACACAATAGAGGTCCTGAAATAGACCGGACATATATGATGGTTTTACTTTTACAGAGGGGAAAGGATAACACAAGATAGAAAGTATTTTCAACAAATACCACTAGGACAACTAACCGTATTAATGGAGATGAGTCCAAAATCTAAACATAAAAACGAAAACTGTGAAAGTTTCCAGAAGAAATATATGATAATATTTTAGAAACATGGAGTGGACAAAGATATTCTCAGAGAGGTCACATGGCAAAAACCATAATTTTTAGATAAAAGATTTAAGAAAAGGAGAATAGTACTTCTTATACATGGAAACCTCTGCTCATCAAAAAGCATCATTAACCACATCAAAGGTAAGATATAGTCTAAGAAAATACTTGCAATCCACATAATTGAAAGAGGCCTTGTACCCTGACTATAGAATCACTACAGATCAATAATAAAATGGCAAACAACTCAATGAATAACATGCCCATAAAACATGGATTGAAACTTCACAAATAAGATAAATAAAAAAAAATGCAACAGCACACATTGATGAGGATGAAGAACAACTCACAACATGGTTGTCGATATATACAATAATAAAACACTTTTGGAAAATTGTTCACCCTTTTCTCATAAAGTGAAATATGTCCCTACACTGTTAGGAGTTTATCCAGCACAAATGAAAATCTGTGTGGCTTCCAAAATATTTGTACAATAATATAAAAGCTGTTTCAATTAAAATAGCCCTGAACTTGAATGACTCATATGTTTATCAACCAGAGAATAAACAAAGATATTTTGTTAAATGCATATCAAGAAATGTTATTCAGCAATGAAAAAGAAAAACAATGAACTACTAACAAACGCAATAACACTAATGCATCTCAGATCATTATAGAGAATGGAGAAAGTCAGGCAAAAGAGTTTATCTATAGCAAGGTTTTGTTTTGTTTTTAAATAAAGTTCAATAACAGGCAAAACTAATCTATGGCAATAGATATCGTAACAGCAGTCTCCTGTGGTTCGGATGGGAATTAATAACAAGTGAGTACAAAAACTTTTGAGGCTAGTGGAAATGTTCTTTATCTGGATTGAGATGTTGTCTATATAAGTATGTACACTATTTGTCAACCCTCGTCAAATTATACATTTAACATCTGTATGTTATACTATATGACTTTTAAAACAAACATAGAACCACTGCTGGTCAATTGACTCATCTGTCAAATGGAACTATTATTACATTAACTGCCTGATTCATCTTCAGAGAGATAAAGAGTAATGTGATAAATGCTATATAAGGGGGAAATATTATTTCTTCATTTCATGTTTCCTTCGGGGGGGTGTGAGAATTTTTTTTTTTCCTCACCCGAGGATATTTTTCCATTTTTTGTACAGATAGAGTGGGAGGGAGAGAGAGGAAGGGAGAGAGAGAGAGAGAAACATCGACGTGAAGGGACACATCGAGTGTCTGCCACCCGCACGACCAACCAGGGCCGGGGACAAACTGCAACCAAAGTACGTGCCCTTAGCGGGAACCGAACCCGGGCCTCTCCGGACCGCAGGCCGACGCTCTAACCGCTGAGCCAAACTGGCCAGGGCGGGTGTGAGATTTTTATCTACTGTGTTTAAACGTTCTTGGGGTGAATATTTATCTGGTGTCATTTAAAGCCCTACTTGAATTCTTTCTATATTTCCCCTCTTTGTAGATGCTTTACTATTCCATCATGGTTGCTTCCTACACATTTTTAATTCTATTTGCTCCAAATAAACATTTAAAATTAAAAATAAATAAATGGAGCCAATAAATACTGCATTTCTAGAGATGAAGTGAATAGTCAAATGCCTACTAACATGTTTTGCAAGGTTTCTCAGACCTGGCTCTATCCTCAGCACTCAGCATGCATACACTATTTAATTTTTATGAATCTGAAGACAGGAATTTCTACCCTTTTTATGCCAATGGGGAAAATTCACTTGACATAAGTATGAAGTCAACCGGAACCCAGGCAGAAGAGAAGGGATGGGAACTAGGAAAAATGCCATAGTGGAGGCCCTGAGAGCTAGAGGCTTGAAGCCCATCCCTGAATGTATTGAAGAAGTTATTAAAAGAGATTTCACCTACCTTCCCAGCCAGGCCACTGACACTTGTCCTCCCATTTTAAACGAATTGAGTGAAAATCCTTGTTGAAATTGTAAAGCTTGTAAGTGATATATTCCCATCCATGAGGTCAGCAGTCTCGAACATAACCTGATATCAGTAACATCACAGGCTGGCAAATCAACACAGTTTCCATGGAACCCAAGATCAATTTGGGGGGACCATGTGTCCATGAGGTACGGGTTCTGGAAAAACACAGTTCTCTCTTGTTCAGTCTATCACAACCAACTGAATCACTTTCCAGAAGTAGCTCATGCTTTCTTAAGTGGAAACAATGTTTTAAGCATCAATCACATTCTGTCAAAGATCTTCTTTAAGTAAAAAAGACTCTGGAAGTAGATGGAAATGAGTCAATGGAGGATTTTCCCCCTTCATCTCAGCATCCAATTATCAAAAGGCGCTAGACTGGTAACTGATACAAACTACTCATAAAGAGATAAGGATTCATCTTTTATTTATACTTCAAGGGTTTGAAATATACCTTTAAATTGCATTATATTAGGCCAACTGAAGTTCCACTAATGTGTTTCTTCAACTATAATCCCTGGTCTCTGAAGCCCTGTTTTAGGCGCAACTTCTCCTTACCTCTTTCCACAAGAGAAGGTTTTAATGTGCTAATAAACTACCATCTATTAAAATTCGGGGGATATAAATTGTGTGTTTCTTAAGAAAAATTTTAAAATGTGACAAGTAGAAAAATCTTACCAGATACAATAAGAAACAGGGCCTAAATCCTTCAATGTATTCATAGCCAGGAGAGCAGGGATTATGTAAAGGCAAATAGGCAGATATTTTGATTTCCTTTTTGTCTCAAAATGAAAGCAATAGTTGTTGCATAAAGATTTCTCACCTTCCTGAGCCTTCTTGGAAAAGTTAGCAACCTCAGGATCATTCAGACACTGATTTTACTTTTCTTAAACTTGGATTTATTCCATTAGAGTCACATACTCTGGCAAAGTAACCTAATAGAATTTGTCGCAAACAAGTCTCTGACATACAAAATGGATTTTTGTTTCGGCCTACTCGGTCTTACGTGTTTCATTATGATTAAAATGTCAGTAATATTTTGCCTGCTGGGAACACCAATTTTCCTTCAATTTTTCTATCTTACTCAGAACCCCAGATTGAATATTTTACAAGTTGCAGTAGATCTTTGTTATTGCTTTTTAAAATTACAAACTGTGAACCTATGTTGGCATTTCGCTAAATGGTTTTCGCACGTGTAAACTTGTCAAGCATTTACAGAAAAAAAAATGAGAAAGCCATTCTTGGCTGATTATAATCTTGCATGTGACCTTCAGAATAAAAAATAACAAGGCTTCATCAGGAGAGCGGGCTGTGTTCCTCCACGGTTCATACGTGCGCTCAGCTCGTAAGCTTCCCTTTCATTGTGTTCATCGAATACAGTACTTCGAATACTATAAACTTTCTCTCTTCCCACCCTGTGCCATGTAACACTGAGAAGCCTACTGATTAGGCTCATGTAGAAACAGTTTTGGGGCTGAACGTTTCCTTCGTTTCATTCTGCTTTACCTCTTGGTTTGCTATGAGTTTATTTCTTTTTACTGAGTGTCCTCAGAATGCTAAGAAGAGTAATAATTATTCAATTTGCAGCTGGGAGAAATTAAGGGGGACTCAAGGGGGAAAATGAAGCAAAATATCTTAGAGAAGGAAGAAAGTAGAAGAACCCAGATACTTTATAAATTTTCTGTTAAATATTTGAACTTTGTGCAAGAATGTTTTCAGTGAGATTGAAAAACATGAAATCAGATAGGTATTAAATACTATAGACATATCTATTTTTATTTGTTATTGGTCTATTTATTCATAAGTTTAAATCTAACTATATTTATATACAAATTCATATCTGTATCTATAAATTAAAAACATGTACTCACACTCATAACTCTGACTTTGCTCAGACACCACAGCACTTGCTTCCACAATTTTAACTTTCTTCTCTAACACAGAGAAACGGACTCTCACTATTCACAATAGATTCTCTGATGTGCTCAACTCTAAAACATACACTGTCATTTCAGAGTGGCTAATGCATGTAACTGTGGATAACCAACTAACGAACATTACTTACAATAACTTTTTGGGGGGTCTTTAGCCTGAGGACATGTACAGTCAAAATACTGTGTTCAAGAATGATCTCACCATTGCCAACTTGTTTCTATTATTCATTTGAATTACAGTTAGATGTCACGTGTTTCTGTACTTATTCAATGTCCCCAAACCCTTGCTGATTTCATTTACTTACTAATTTGTCAAGTATGTGAAATAGAGCACGGTTCTAAAAGCAAGTTATTTTTCAAACAGTGTACTCAGAGAAGTGTTACCATTGATACTCTCGGATCTCAGTCCTGTTCCCATCCCCCATCCTATCTGCTCAGTTCCCATACCCCCTGTAGGTAGCCAATCTCATGAGTTTCTAATTTGTCCTTTCTGTATTTTATTTTACAAATGAGTAGGTATATGTGTATTTTATTTTTCTCCTTATTTTTGTACAAAAGATAACATAAATATATACTTCTTTGTACATAGATGTTTTGCAACCAGAAACACATCCAGGGAATAACTCCTCATCAGTTCATGGAGACCTTCCTCATTTTTGTTTTTATAAAGCTGAATAGTTCTCCTCTGAGTTCATTACTATAGTTTATTAAACTACTCTCTTATATAGAAACATTTATTATGTTTCCACTATTGACAAGCAATGCTGCAATGAATAAGTGTGTGTGTGTGTGTGTGTGTGTGTTACTGTTTGAGGTGTATTTCCAGGGTAAGTTCTAGAAGTGGAATCAGTGTAAAGCAACACATTTTAATAGTTGAATTCAGGTAACAAGGCCCAGTGGATAAAAAAACAAAAATGTGGTCAAAGAAAGACTACCTGATATTGCTCAAATCATTCCCTAAGTTAACTACTAATTTTTTTATCAAACATCAGCCTTTATCTGTCTCTTCCCTTCACACACACACTAGTTCATCTTTTAGTTATTTTATAGTGGTATAATTTTCATACACTAGATCTGATTCATTTTAAGTATAAAATGTTATGAGTCTTGGAAAATCTGTACATTTGTATAACTGTAACCACAAACATAATGTAATGTAGTTCTATCTCCTGAAAAATTTCCCTCATGTCCCTTGGTAGTCAATAGTTTCCGTTATATTATTTTCTTTTCTATAATTTTATGTATATTGAATCATAATTATACACAATCCATTTTAGTGTATGGCTTCTTTCATGTAGGATAATGCTTTTAGGATTCCTCCATATCATTTTATCAGTAGTTTTATTTCTTTTATGTTCAACTAGGATCCATTATAAAGATATATCACTATTTGTTTATTTACGAACTGATGAACATTTGTGTTATTTCCAGTTTTTTAGCTAGTATGAATATTTTCTTTGAATATTCTCATATCATTTTGTCAATATACATTTTCATTTATCTTTGGAAAATAGTTTGGTGCTGGAATTACTATATCACACATACTAAGTAAATGCTTGGCATTAAAAATAATAATCTGCCAACATTTTTTCCCCAAGTGGCTATGTCATTTTACATCCAGGGGTGGATGTGAGTGGCACCCAATGGCTCCAGATGGGGACATGCTCTGGCCCTGCCGCATCCACCCTGCATATGTTAAATTGGGCTCTGTGCGCCCTACCCCCCTGCACTTACGGTCTCCTTTGTTTCATTAAATAACTTAATATTTTCCTTTAAGTCAGAAAGAGTCAGTTTGTATTGCTTGTAACCCAAGAACCCTCCCTGATACATTGGATCACTCAACATTGTCACACAACCCTTTGTTTCTTTTTTTTTCATCCTCATCTGAGGATACTTTTTTATTTATCTTCAGACAGAGTGTGAGTTGGGGGAGAGAGAGAAAGAAACACCAATATGAGAGAGACAAAGCCATTGGTTGCCTCCCGCACGACCCAACCAGGGATGGGGATTGAACCACAACTGAGGTACACGTCCTTGACCGGAATCGAACCTACGACTCTTTGGTCTGTAGGCTGATGCTCCAACTGCTGAGCCAAACCAGCCATGGCTCAACTGTTTCTTTTTACCTCCTTTAGCTCGGCCTCCGTGTTGAGAATCCGGAGGGAGACTCCTCCTCCAAAGCTTATGAATGGGTAGCAGCGCCACCACGTCCTTGAGGTGGAGGAGAACCAGGCCACCTACACAAAGAGACACGTGGTTTTAGCAAATGAACCACGTCTCTAAGGCTGTGATCAAAAGAACAAGACTGCGGCTTTGGAATTTGGGAGTGCCACCGGGCCCTCATCTGCTCTCGGCCAGGGCACCTGATGCCACCGTGCGCAGGTGTCAAACACAGATCTCACCGTGTCGTAATGGACTTGTCAGAGGCCTCTCGGTCGCTGGCGTAGAAACATTTCTGTGCCTCCCTCCCTTCTTCTCCTCCCCTCTCTCTCATAATCGACACGAGGAGGCGGTAATAATAAGGTTCATTTTTCTGAATGTTAATTGCAATGAGTGAGAATTAATGATCCCAGGAAGAATAAGTAGTATTACCACCTTCTTATTCCCCTTTAAGTAATAAAATAACAAATGTAAAAATTAAATAAATTGGCAATGCAATTGCTCAGCAAGGAAGAGGTAGATCCAGGATTTGTGCTCAGTGGAAAGTCCTCCAGGGCCTCTCCTGAGAAGTAATACCTGGCTGTGTGCAGGTGTTCCCAGGTCCCTGCCAACGAGACCGGCGATGCTGCTGAAAGGTGACATCTTACAGCGCTCCCGTGATCCAGGCATTTCAGGCGGACCAGGCGCCAAGCTGCGGAAAGTGCTGCGTTAGCGGATCCCTGACTCAGTATGTCCCAAGCTCAGGACTCCTGCGACGGACGGCAGAACGGGGCCAGGAGAGCAGACAAGGGCAGGTCGTGAGGCATCCTGTGCCATGCTGAAGAGTTCCAGCTTCACCCTGGGAGAGTCCAAAAGCCTCCGGGAGATTTCGAACAAGGTGTATGCATGGCCACCTGAGCGCAGTCACACTGATGTCGTGGTGGAAAGGGACCAGGCTGGCTGCCGGGAGAGAGCCCAGGACAAAGAGGCCCGGAACGCCTGCAATGCGCAGGGTGCACACATTGGGGCCAGACCTGTAAAATTGAAAAATGGACGTACAGTGCTGGTGTGGGACCAGAGAAGAGGGTCACGGACCTGGAGGAAGGCGTCCGGCTTGCAAGGCTACAGAGAGTGAGGTGGTCTCGTGCAGCGGGGGAGGCGAGCAGCTCAGTCTGGAAGGGCTGAGTCAGGGGAGCCAGCAGGACATTCAGTGCCAGCTGCAGGCATGAGCAGCACCTCGTGGAGATGTCCCTTTGGATTCATCTTTTTCCACCCAAACAGCCACAGTGTGTGTTTCCAGGCAAGAATAAGAAAGGGGGCACCTCAAGTGAGATGAGGCATGTCAACTCGGAGAACCTCAGGCGAGGGGAGGGATGGGGACACTGTGGAGGGAGACCAGAAAGCTACAACCAGCACGTGAAGAAATGACATTCACAGGAGCCTAAGAACAATGAGATCAGGAAGGCTCTTCCCGCAGTTCTTGGTATGGGCTCTACACGCCTGTGGCCGAATGAGTTATCCATCTTTTCCAGTGGGAAGTTGCTTTTCTCAAGATCCCTGCTTTTAGATTTTGAAATGAAATCAAATGAGTTTGCAGTGGCTTTTATTTATTTATTTATTTTTGCAGTTTTTTTTTTTTTTTATCCTCATTCGAGGACATTTTTCCATTTTTTGTACAGACAGAGTGGGAGGGAGAGAGAAGAAGAGAGAGAGGGAAAGATCGATGTGAAAGGGACACATCGAGTAGCTGCCACCCGCACGACCCAACCAGGGCTGGGGACAAACCGCAACCGAGGTACGTGCTCTTATCGGGAACCGAACCCGGGTCTCTCCGGACCGCAGGCCGACGCTCTAACCGCTGAGCCAAACCAGCCAGGGCTGCAGTGGCTTTTAAATGACATATAGATCATACAGATCAGCCTTTGATCATCCTTGGCCCCACTCCAGGCCATCCTCCATCTCCATCCAAATTTGATCACATCACCCCAGGACAGAGCTGTCATTTGGAAACTTCCAGAATGAACTGTGTAGCTGTTTACAGAGAAACCCACAGCCACCAGTGGGCCCCACCAACTCGGGACAGGGTCTGTGCCCCGATCCGATGCATTCCGTGGAGAGTGTAAAAGTCCAATATGGAAATTCAGCTGCCTTAGCAGATGTCACCACTGAAGCCTCCCTACAACTTTGAATCTTTTCTGGCCCAAGTTATCTGGAGAGAAGCCAGCCCCAAATGCTAGAACAAAAAGTTCCTGCAGGGACACAAATACCTTCTTCCTAGGAAGCTCGCTGTTTGCGTGGTTAAAGCGAATGTTAGCAGCGGATCGCAGTAAATGAAGATGGTTGGGAGGATCGCAGCAAATGTAGATGGTTGGGAGGAAAGTAAGTGGCAGCCAGAATCCTTGACACTCAGCCACAGTTTTGAGTTTCGGTCATCTTGTGGCTTTTTTGAACAACCTGACAGTGTAGCAGAGGCAGCTAGGAATTCACACAACCATCAGAGTAGAAAACTCACAGCAGCTAGATCCAAGATCCATCCATATTTGCCTTGTTAGCCCAGTGTTAGTTTAGAACCAGTGTGGGGTGCAGGAAAAAGGGGTATTGTTAATATATCCTGCAATGACCAAAACAAAAAACAAAAAATGAAAGAAAAAAAGGTCGGGGGGGGGGGGGGGGGAGCATACAGGATACAAAGCTGTTAAACTATGTATTTAGTTAGCATCCCACTGAATCCAGAAAGGACAGCATGGAGTGTGGTGTCATAGGTGGGCTGCAATCCCAGTCCTCGGTCCCCTTGGCAGCCAGTGGAGTTGTCAAAGTCACGCTAGCATCATGGGCTACGACGGTAAGTTTCATTGCCTCTATATCCAAATGGCTGTGGTGTGGGCTACAGAGAAAATATTCATAATGATACTAAATAAACATTAGTAATAATACTAATGAAATGTTAGTAATACTGTCTCGATGCCAACGTGCTAATATGGAGGCAGAGCTGAAGGTGTCTGGGAAGGCCCAGCAGCACCTGGCCTGGGGAATGTGAAATTAAGGGGTGCAGTGTGCTGAGTCTGAACCATTGCTTTGCACCCATAATGAAATATCAAAGCTGTCTACAACCCGTTTCTAAAGCAGTAGTTCTTGCTGAAGCACAGTCAATGGTAACAGTGTTGAAAGAGCAGGCGAACCTGTCTGACCTGACATCTGCCCACACAGATGGTAACCAACAGCATGATTCTCAAGTACACAGACCAGCAACACATGCATCACAACCCGGAGCAAATGAAATAATGAGCAAATGCAGCAGTCACACTTCTGTCAGTGAAGGTCGACCATGTCTTAGGGACAAGATGCGATCTGCCTAAAGACATTAGTGTCACTAGCAAAATAAATTGTTTCTACGTCCACAGTTATGTTTTAGTTTCATACACTTATTACTTTACATCAAGAACCCACTTTGTAGTTTTTTCATTTAAATTACTTGTTATTCACAACAGAAGTAGAAGCAACCACAAAATTCAGTTTGCTTATATCATTAATTTATCAACTTATGAAGTATTCTTCTTTCCCACAGACTCTACCTCGAGTATCATCTTAACAACATTTTGTGCCCCTTAGTTAAATGACAAGCCAGACAATCTCTCCTAAAAATTCTAAGTTGTTGAAGATAATTTGAGTTGTCCAATGGCAGAATGTAAAAGTAAAATACATTTAGTGTAGAATAAACAGCATGTATGGCTTCTATATTATCACTAAATAAAGCTGCTAGCCTTTTTAGTGTGTCAAGATATTTACACGACTGAGCACAATTGATTACTTTTCTTTGCTCGTCTTCACGAGCAGCTTACAACTGCGTCATTGGCTGATTAGTAAATTGGTTCCTGTTCCCCTAACCGGCCCTCTGTCACCTTCGCTCTCCGTGAATGCGTTTCTCCCGATGTGTAGGAGAAAAGTGAACGACTTCAGTTTAACCCGAGCAGAGGCAAGTGCAGAGAGTCACAGAGATGCTGACAAGCAGAGTCTCTTTCCTGAGGACCCGGTACTGGCCCCTCACCCACCATCCCTCCCTGGCAGAGCTGGTGCCCCTTCTGTGAGGGAAGCATCTCAGCGCCTTCATTCCCATCTGGGCGACCCTGTCTGCGTGCACAACTACCTGAACTGTACCTTCCCAGCACACCTGGCGGGAGTCCGGATACCAGGCTGTGGGGCTCTGCTGAGACTTCAACCATTAGCCTCGGGGTCACTCACACACCCCTGCCTGGAGTCCACCACCAGTGGAACCCTTGGTGATGGGCAGATACATCACCACAGAGCAACAGTCCCAGATGACAGCACGCCCAGGAAGAGCTGGTCAAACCAGTGCCTGTTCTCCACGTCCAAAGCTGAAGCCCAGTGCCTAGACCACCTAAAGAAAAAAAGCATTTTTCGTTTCGGCTATTAAGTGAAATTCGGGTGATAAGTGAAATTTTATTAACACAATTAAAAGCAAACGTGAACACAGAACATGTGCATCTTTCTCTGCTTCTGCCTTTACCCACCCAGCAGAGAATGCATCGAAGCGGGAGCCCCGAGTCACAACTCAGCCTCCCTGCCTTCACTCCCCTTCACGAATGTTTCAGTATTTCCCCTTGTGCTCAATACGCGAAGATCGATAGCACTGCCTCCTGACAGACACCAACACTCGCTCCCCAGATCCTGGGATGTTCGTTCTCTCCTCTAATTTTTCTATTATAACTAAAGTTCATTTCCACTGCTCACATCCTTACAGCGTGCTCATTTTTCAAATGCCCATCTTCCAATATGATATTTTCAAGGCAACAGCATTTACCCAGAGGCGTTATCTGATCAGTGCACGGCCGGGTGTCACCAGGCGCAGGCGCTCGGGAGTCTCCTCCAGCTTGGCAGCCTGCGGGGCTGGCCCCACTGCCCACCATCACCACCAGTTCAGAATGTGCAGAGGGAAGGGCCAGGCATTCGAAATAGTCAAGAACAAAACCATGGCAGCGCTGGCCATAGGAAAGGCCTCCGGGGCATCTTTAAGACTCTTACTTCTCTACTACAACTTTGTTTTTGCCCCAAGTCAGTTCGGAAAGCCACCTGGAACGAGAGTGTGGATCTCAGACCACAGATGATTCTCATCAAACCCATCTTTGTGAACATCGGGCAAATAGGGGCAAAACCCTCTAGCAGTAAATGTCAAGCTCAACCAAAGGAGTGCGTTGTGTGTAGATCACGCGTGCCAAGTGCTGGGCAATGCGGATGGGAATTCAGAGACACAGTGGAAGAAGTGAGCGCTGGGAAATGCACATCTCTAAGGAAAGCTTGCTCCCCCCATCCCAGCTTTCTGTTCTGGGGCCAGGAAACCCTTCCATAGGCAGGGTGACCAACGCCAGTTTTGCCCGCGACTTTTCCAGGTTTAGTACTGAAAAGCTGTCGCTCTGGGAAACCCCTCCGTCCCGAGTAAACTCGCGTGGGTAAATGCATTCCTTCTTTGAGTGAACAACCTATACTGTATTCTTCTTTAAGTGTACAGAGGTGGTTCTATAGTTATGCTGAAGATTCTTGCCCCATGGAGAAAACACTGGCTTCTTAAGACTCGGATCCTTGGGAGAAAATCAGAGGTTGGGGAGAATTTCTGGACAGCTTTCATGGAAATTGCTGCATTCGCCAGATCTGGTGTTTCCAGATCTCTAGACCTGGCCTAGGGAAGGGCGCCCTCTATCTGTGGAGTTGTGGTTCTGCAGGCCATAAAGCGAACCCCGAGCTGCCTAGCCATAGCTTTTCCTCTTGCGAGCATGTTCTTTGCATATGGCTTCAATTACTTCTGTAATATCATTTGTACATTCCAATCAGCATTTGCCCTGGGAAAACTGTTTGGTGCCCAAACACAGTGTAAATGTAAGTAAGTATTAATGATCCCGGAATTAACTTTCATTCTTTTTTCTAGTCAGAAGATTCAAATAACAGAACCACAGGCAAAATAAGCCCTTGTTCTCCTTAGTCTATTCATTTCACAATATCCTTTGCCCTCACCCCAAATTCTCCTATTTGTGGGTGATTGAAGAGTTCGTCTTTCACAGATTTTCTTTGGGACCATCCAAAGATGCTTCCTATCATTATAAAGTCACAGTAAAGGATCTGAGGTTTGGGAAACGTTAAACCACAGTGGTGCTTACGACCCAGGCAGAAGGACGTAGACTCTGATGGCTTCGGTGTATGGTTGTACATCTGGCCTCGAGGCTGGAATCCAACCTACCGTCCATGCCCCCATGAGCTTGTATCAGGACAGAGGCGGCCACTTTCTCTAATTCAGTTACCCTCCGGTACTCTACAGACTGGACCAGGCCTTGGAATTTTAAATTTTGCAAGAGAAGACATATGGGGGTTAGTAGGACTTAAACAGTTACTGGGACTTAAACTCAGTTACTAATTTGCAAGGTATAAATGGGGGGGGGGGGTTAAATGGGAGGGAGGTAACAAACAAACACTTGAACTCATTTCATCAGAGTTAATTAAAGGAATACCGGAACCCCTGAGGACCGCTTTGTGGCTAGCCTCCAGAAACCAGAGACCATCAAATGCTCTTCTCCCATCCTGTGTTAGCCGTTCTCCTTCCCTATCTTAGAGTGGTTTCTCCACACAGTCCAAACTCCCCTGCCAAGAGCCCCTGGCTTCATATGTCACAGATCTTGTCCCAGAGAGAAATTGTTCATAATGTTATTCCTGGTGCCAAGTCCAAAATCTGGTGTTTTCTGGGCTCTTGGGGAAGGGACTCACAGCCCCAGCTTGGGTCAGATAATTCGACTTGGCCAGCAGGATGTTGTTGTATGAAAATGGTGTATCTCTAGGAACCACAGAGATGGCATGGAGGCTGGAGGAGCTGTCTTCCTGAATGAAGAGGAACACGGGGCCCAGAAGAAGGTGACCTGAAGGTGAATCGGAACAACTGAGTGCCATTGCAACTATATAAGAAAGGCAAGACCCTCCTTTAACCACAGATTTGTGTTTCACTTTCTACAAAGCAAAGCACTGGGAAAAAAAAGAAGAAGCAAAATATACATACTTAGCCAAAGCCATCAACAGTCCTACCCTTCAATTTCAAGCCATTCTCTTACACTGTATCCTGTTTAAGTCCTACTAACCCCCATATGTCTCCTATCATAAGCCTTCTCTAGTATCACATTTTTTACTAAATTCTCTCTTCTGTCTACTTCCAAAGTACTGCCAACTGGATTCACATGTTACCTCCTTTAATCACACATTGTTTTAGATTGTTTATTTACTGGATTTTGAAATTCTCAAAACCTCCCTAATAATTATAATACGCACAGCCAACAACACCTTCCGTGTCCTGCCAGAAGAGCCACAGTGCCTGATGCGCTCTCAGCAAACCCCTTTGAAGAGGAGATTGAGCACTGAGTAGCTCCACGGCAGCCAAAGGAACTCACTCTTTACTTAGACTCACGGAGCTCCATGCTAAGGACCAACATCAAGGTGGACACCCAGAAACAGTGTTTGTACTATGAGTGACAGGGATTTGTCTCCCTGAAATTCTGTAAATGAGCATGAAAAACAAACAAACAAACAAAAAAACCAAAAAACACTATTCCACCTCTTCAACTTTCTTTTTTATTTTATTTTTTATTTAATTAATTAATTTATTTTTGTTACAGATGTTTCTCTTTTTCCCCCCACTGATTCCCCCACACACCTCCCTCCCCGCCCAGTCCCCAGCTTTGTTGTCCGTGTCCATTGTTCATACATACATGCATATAAGTTCTGTGGTTTATCTCTCCCCCCCAACCCCCTCTTCTGGGGATTGTCAGTCTGTACCCCACTTCCACGTCTCTGGGACTACTCCATTCCTCAGACTGTTATTTTCATTATATTCCACAAATAAGTGAGATCATGTGATATTTGTCTTTCTCTGCTTGGCTTGTTTCGCTTAGGATAATACTCTCCAAGTCCCTCCATGTAGTCTCAAAGGATAAGAGATCTTTCTTTCTTACAGCTGCATAGTGTTTCATTGTGTATATGTACCACTGCTTTTTTATCCGTTTGTCTACTGATGGACATTTGGGCTGTTTCCAGATCGTAGCTATTGTAAATAGTGCTGCTATGAACATGGGGGTACATATATTCTTTCTGATTGGTGTTGCAGGCTTCCTAGGGTATATTCCTAGAAGTGGGATCACTGGGTCAAATGGCAGTTCAATTTTTAATTTTTTGAGGTAACACCATATTGTTTTCCATAGTGGCTGCACCAGTCTGCATTCCCACCAGCAGTGTACTAAAGTCCCATTTTCTCCACACCCTTGCTAGCACTTGTTGTTTGATGATTTGTTGATGGCGACCATTCTGACAGGTGTGCACCTCTTCAACTTTCTACTTAAAGTAATTTCTTAGAGAAAGAGGAAATTTGGAAAACTCACAGAAGGAGTACTTTTCTGTTGTTTCTAGAAGGCTGGGGAGTTTGTATTTCAACACAGATTTCCAGATCTGAAGCTTGTCAAGTCAGGCACTGGAATGATTCAAATACTAGCTCGCTAATTTGGATTAATTAAAGTGACAATCAATTTAAATTGGTGGAAAGACAAATTTTTGAGGCATATTGTACAAGCATGATAACTAGAATCTGATTAAGAAAACGTTACAGGAAAATGTTTTTCAAGGAAAGCACCTTGCTGAATGAACTCCTATTAAATTTGTCATTAACATTTTTATTGTTAGTGTGCAATGTTCCCAGAATGATGGAAAACAGATTTTGCTCTAAAGTATATTAGCACATTTTTTTTCTGTTCTGCCTGTTCATTTTAGTTGTAGATTCAATTGTCGATAGATATATTTTCATTGCCATTTTGTTTGTTCATATATTTTATCTTTTTCTTCAAAAAGACCCTTCATCATTTCATATAATAATGGTTTGGTGGTGATGAACTCCTTCAACTTTTTCTTGTTTGGGAAAATCTTTATATGGCCATCGATTCTAAATGACAGCTTTGCAGGATAGAGAAATCTTGGTTGTAGGTTCTTGCTTTTCATCACTCTGAATATTTCTTGCCACTCCTTTATGGCCTGCAAAGTTTCTTTTGAGAAATCAGCTGACAGTCTTATGGGAACTCTCTTGTAGGTAACTAACTACTTTTCTCTTGCTGCTTTTAAGATTCTCTCTTTGTCTTGAACCTTTTGCATTTTGATGATGATGTGTCTTGGTGTGGGCCTCTTGGGGTTCATCTTGTTTGGGACTCTCTGTGCTTCCTGGACTTGTATGTCTGTTTCCTTCACCAAGTTAGGAAAGTTTTCTGCCATTATTGTTTCAAACAGGTTTTTGATTTCTTGTTCTCTTTCTTCTCCTTCTGGCACCCCAAAATGCGAATATTGGAACGCTTGAAGTTGTCCCAGAGGCTCCTTACACTATCCTCATTTTTTTGGATTCTTTTTTCTTTTTGCTGTTCTGATTGGGTGTTTTTTGCTTCCTTATATTCCAAATCGATGGTTTGCTTCTTGGCTTTACCTACTCTACTATTGAATCTGTGTAAATTATTCTTTATTTCAGTTAGTGCCTCCTTCATTTCTGACTGTGCATCCTTCATTTCTGACTGGTCCTTTTTTATGCTCTTGAGGCCTTAAGTTTGCTGAGGTTCTTACTAAGTCCATTGAACATCCTTTATAAGCAGTGTTTTGAAGTCAGCATCTGTTAGGTTGCTTATCTCCATTTTGCTTAGTTCTTTTCCTGGGGTTTTGTTCTGTTCTTTCATTTGGGACCTGTTTCTTTGTCTCCTCATTTTGGCTGCCTCCCTGTGTTTGTTTCAGTGTATTACTTAATGAGAGGTATGGGGCTCGCTGAGACCCGATGCTGCTCATTTGAAAGAATTTAGGAAAACCTGAAGCAGCATCCAAGGCTGGCCAATCCTGTGGTTAAGCAAGTGGCAACAGCTTGGGTGGGCCTGAAAGTTGGGTGGGGCGGGGCCTCAGGGAGTCACCAGGGCAGGGCTACCAGTGTGAGCCAGGTTGCTGGAGTCCTAAATGTGGCGACTGTCTGCCGCCCCCGGGAAGGGCTCACCAAAGGTACAAAGGCCTCTGACAGCACATTTGTCCCGGAGGAAGCCCCCTCTCCAGCCCTCGCTCCAGTGCGAAACAGCTCAGTTCTTCCCTGGATGTCTCTGGCGCCCCTCCAGCTGCCTCCCCTCCAAGCTTAGAGGGAGAGAGTCTGATAAGTCCGTGTGCGGGCCCTTTAAGGAGCTGCCTGGGGCTCCAGCCACTTCAGCTTCCCTGAGCCTCAGTTCCCGCTGGTTTTTCCAGCCAGAAGTGATGGGGATTCTCTTCCTGGCACTGGAACCCTGAGTGGGGCACCTGGTGTGGGACGGGGACCCCTCAGTCCTCAGGGAGGACCTTCCCAGCCGAGGTGTCCTCCTGATGTTATCCGCCACACGTGGGTGTGGGACCAGCCCGTCCCCTCCGCCCTCCTACCAGTCTGGATGTGGCTGCTGCTTTAATTCCGTAGTTGTAGGACTGCCATTCAGCTGGATTTCAGGCAGTTCTGAATGATGGTTGTTCTGTAGTTTAGTTGTAACTTGGATGTGGTTGTGGAAGGACGCGATATCGCGTTTACCTACCCGCCATCCTGACCGGAAGTCTTATTAACACATTTTTATACTCCTTACACTTATTTAACATTAAAATGGTTTCTTTCTTTTGTGTAATACTTTGGAGTTCAAAAGCATGTTGTCATTTAAACCTTGAACGGTCGAAGGGATACGTAAAGCAGAATTGTCAGCCTTCCACCCACAGAAAGATGGGGTTTAAAGACTTTTCCAAGGTCTAAAGCCAGTGAGTCATGGGATGGGATCAGAAATCAATAGACTCAAGTTCATTCTAATACAACAACTAACCATTGCCGTGAACTGCACCCATTTTAAAGCACTGAGATAGGACTACATTACCTTATACAGTACTTTAGAGATCCATGTGGATGTACCCATAGGATGACTACAGGATTACATACGTATCTCCAACAAATCAAGCAAGCAGAAAACTCTCTTCACTCTTAGACTAATTCCTTTAATTCTTAGGGATAATGTGTATGAGGCATTATGGGTCAGGAGGAACTTAACTGTGCTGTAAATCTTATCATGCCCTTTTTTTTTTTTTTTTTTACATATTATATTTGGAAAGTAATGATGTATATGGGTCAAAATTGAAAAAATATACTTGAATGCAGGTATACATATGAGCATATATAATTCATGTATAACTTTATATTATATATTATGTATAGTTATATAATTAATATATACCTGTAACATATGTACAGTATTTTATATTTATATTTAAATAAATATTTCCTTCTTTTTTATTTATTGATTTCTAGAGAGAGATTGAGTTGTTGTTCCACTTATTTATGCATTCACTGGTTGATTCTTGTATGTGCCCTGACTAGGGATCAAATCCACAAACTAATATTTTCTTGTTTATTTAATGAGAGCAGACCATTGATCCTAATTGATAGTTTGAGTTTGCATCCAGCATCCTCTGACTGTAGTCATCTACTGCAAAGATGTGTATTGAGGAAACTGGATTCACTGTTGGCATGAACCAAGAGCTGGTGGCTGGGCAGGTCCAATGAACTCCTCAACGGTATGAGTGCAATGAGGTTACTGGATTATGTTGGTTGGCACTTAGAATCAATTTGGTGAAATATTCCTTCTGGTAAAGTATTTCAAGTTAAGAAAATGTGTCTAAAAATGTCTACATGGAATGGTGAGGAAAACTCAAGAGAGAAAAAAGATTGATTCCTTTGTTCTAGAGGAGGAAATGTAACATATTATCCCTTGCTTGCATTAAGAAACAGAGTTTTTCTTTATTTTCATTGTTCTTATTTTGAAAACACCAGGAACATAATGGAGATGAAGAACTCTGAAGAGATCCTATTATTGTCATCGCTAGCCTTCTTACCACTGAACTGTGAGACATGATGTTGTTAATGGAGCGCCATACAGACAGTTGAATACAAAGCTGGGAATCAGTGGACACACACCCTGAGAACTCAGTGGATGAAAAGTCACAACCTCTCTAAACTTAATTTTTCTTATCTGAAAAGTGGAAATACTAATTCTGTTAAACAAGGATCAACCAGTTAATAAACACTGTGTGCTTTGAGGATCATAAACTGTAAAGCATAAATGATAGATTTGGAGTAAAAAGAAACTCTTCTGAAATTATTTTAAACTAAAATACAAAAAGCCTTGTTCTACAAAAGAGGATTCTTTCCAAAAATGTGTTTCCAGGTAGAATTTGTTAACCAAACCTCACTTTAATTGTGCCGAAGATACAAAATCAGCCCTCTTTGCTGCTATAAATATTGTGCAAACATAGATGGGTAAAAGTCCATGAACTCATGCTGGGAAAGAAACTTGTCACAGTGATTAGGTAGATCATTAGAAGTATAGGGGATGTCTTAAGAAAACCAAAGCTTTGTGAAAGGCTATGTCAGTTAATGATGCTGAACATAACGAAACCCAATACCCTAGCTCCTGGCTTCGAATTGCTCACTCTTATTAGCTATAGGTTCGTCCTTATCCAGTCATGGAAATAGAAAACCCTCCTAACAATACTTCTGAGTTGATATAATCCTCATTTCTAGGAGCACTGAGGTTCAAGGAGATTATATAAGTGGTTAAAGTCACACAGATAGTTTGTGAAAGTGGCAGAATTTGAGCCAGATTCTTCCCGGAGAGGTGGTGGGGGGTAAGGTACAAAACCTATTTTTTCCCCATTCCCCTGGCCTGAACTAGTAAGTCAGTCGTTCCTTCAATAAAATGGAGATAACCTTTATCTTTGTGACTTGCTCATGCTTAACGATGACCATTTTTCTCATTTGGACCCCTGTCACTAGCTCACTTATAAAGAAAAAAAGACCAGGCACCTCCTGCAAGCTGTCATAAATCAGATAGCACATGGACAAGTGACAGTCGGGCTCCCGTTGTCCCCACCTGCCAGAGGGAGAAGGCAGAACTGTAGAAGGAGTTCACTGAGTAGTTTGGGACACCAGTTATCTAAATGGCTGGTCGGTGCACGTTGGGAAATTCAGAGGCTATGAAAGAGTCAAGTTGAGTATGGTCTCTACCCAGTTATTTACTATAAATCAACTAGCCAGTTCACCAGACCAAAAGAAGTCCCAGCTTGCCCCTCCCACAAATAAAACTAATAAATAGGTGTTCAAAAAAATCACCCTCAAATACAAGGTAAATGCCTCTGCCTGGGGCCGGCTGCGAGCCTAGAGTCAAGTAGATCTAGTTGGGGACATTTTCAGGAAATTCTATAACAAAGCTTGAGACATTTTGCCTGGAAGCTCTCCTACTTGTGACATTTATTAGTCCATAAGTCCCATTAGTTCCTCTTCTGGGAAAAATAGAGATACTTAGAAAGGAAGTATTCTGAACGTGATCCTGCGTGGCCCACATGGGCTTTGCTCTTGTGCTCAGACAATACCCAGCTCCGTCGGGCTGCAGACAGAGCCACGGAGAGGACCGTGCCAGAGGGCGTGGACGAATCCAAACCTGTCCGCCCCAATCACCAGGAAAAAGGGAATCAAACATTAATTCTCCTGCTTATAAGCTAATAGAGTTGAAATAAATTCATAAAAAATATTTTAGAATTTTCCCCCTTTTTGAGACTGTTCTTTTTTTTTTTTTTAAATTTTTTACTTTTAGTTAGAAGTGTTCAATAAATGAACTTTTCTCAGGGCCCCATTTTATGTATGTTATCATTCCAAACATCCCAAACTTGGCTCCATCTCTACCAGACCTACAAGCACGTGAGGGGTGCTGACACAGACCACCCCAAACAGACGTACTGCCTTGGTCATCCGTACATCCCTTCTTGACCTTCCCGCAGACCCTGGAAGAGGCAGCTCCAGTTAGCAGTGATGCCTCACGTCCAAGAGGATGGGTAACCTGCCCGCAGCCCCACCGCTACTCAGCAACACCAGCGGTTTTCACACCTTGGCCGTCTGAGTCCAGGGTTCATGCTCACAGTCCCCACAAAATGCTGAGTTATTACTCTGCCTTTCAACCCCCTGAGGTATGTGTTCTCCTCATATTTATGATGACTATACGTTTTATCACCCACACTGGGACACTTTGGAGAGTGAGGTGGGCACTGTGGTGATCCCAATAGGATTGGAAGTCTGGTTTTGCCCCTTACAAATTATATGGCCTCTGGAAGGTTCCTTAGCCTCTGTGATCCTTGCCCCAAAACGGTGATACAGCATCATTGCAGTGGAAATAAAATGAGATCAGCGTGCAAACTGCTCATCACTGTGCTTTCCAAAAAAATAAAGTACGTTCCAGATGTGTATTCTTATTATTAATAATAATTTTTAAAATATTTGAGACAGGGGGATGGGACTGGGGAGGGGTTGTCAATGAAGAAATAAAAGAGGGACATCTGTTATACTTTCAACAATAAAGATAAATTAAAATAGAAAAAACCATCTTTGTATGTGAAAAAAATGTGTGTGTGTATCTCTCTCTATATATATACATACATATGTATGTATATATGTATGTATATATATATGTATCTATGTATCTATGTATACATATGACAGAATTTAGAGGGCATCAGAGTTTTTCAAGGAGCAGAGCAACTTGGCTTTTTTTTTTAAGAAGAATTGGGGAGGTCTTTTTTTTGGGGGGAGGTGATTTGATGAGTTCCATGTATCTTTTTATATTCCATGTAGAAGAGCATGACCACAATAAAACCATACATTTAGAGGAGAGTCGTGTGTAGGTATGCATACACACACATGAAATACCATTACACGGATTGTCCTGGGGCGCGTTCCACATTGAACATACAGACCGGTAGCAACCTTGTCAATTGCTCTGTAGCATCAAACTGTATATTTTTCTCTCTCGCCCCATTTGGTGTGGCGGGTGCACTGCCCTCATTGCCAAAGCCCTTAACAGACCTCCTTTATTCTCTTCAAATCATTATTTCTACTTCAATTCATCTTAGCAGCCTTAATTTTTTAAATGGCTTCTCAATCTACTGTTTGAAGGAGTGTTCTGTTTATGTAAGAAATACAGAAGAGAAAATGGCAGAAGTAAGACACCTTGACTCAGCTGATACGTTCACTGACTGCAGCAGACTCGCCATGAGGCTGACCATGGCCTCCAGCGGAGCCCAGCACAGGGACCACACTGCTTCTCCCAGAGGCCCGCGCTGTGCCCTGTTCCGTTTCCCTCTTACCTCGATGACTTTCAGTTCCCTGACGTCACTTCCTGTCTGCTATGACTCCTGCTAGCCCTTTGCCTTACTTAAGACTTTTGGTCATGGACACCACTGAGAATCGGATGAATCTATAAACTCTTTAGAAGAAAATGTATGTATGTATTACATTTTCAGAGATCTTAGAGACCTACCAAAGCCGTGTCCTCAGATTATGAAACTTGCACAGGGCAATGTATCCCAAGACTCAGTACATTGGTACATGGATCATTTATTGTAGTCATTTGTATAGAATTCAATGTTCTATATCCATCTTGTATTTTTTTTCTAGTATGTCTGACCACATTTCATTAATGTTTACAGAAAACATACACAGATACAAACACTGGAAGAGAATGTATCCAACGTGAGCCACATTAAACAAATAGTATCTGTGACCTGTCACAATTTGAGGTTGTTTCATGGGTCTCTATAAAAGGCTGTATTGAATATTAAGTTTCATAGGCTGTTATTTTTAAAGGTTTTATATAAATATATTTGCCAGTTAGAAAGAGAACACTTACCCCACGAAGAATCCTAATACTTAATGTATGAATATAATCTTCTTCCTTAGGTCTCAGTAGAAATAAAGAGAAAGAACTTTGTGAATTTGACTTCCTGTCCAGACACATCAGGAGGTGAAAGGTGCTCCAATTGTTTTCTGTGTTAAACTGATAAATTACAAACTAGAAAAATAAAGCGGCCCTTCTCGCTTGAGTGACAAATGAAAGTGAATGTGAAATATTATATATGTATTCAATCATAACATAAAGCTATTGTAATTAGTCAGGAAAATATAATAGATCTGTTGATGATAGACAAGGAAACACTTGGGCTCAGAAAACTCCCTGATCCAAATCCAACCATGTGAGTTTTAAAATGAGGTCTCAAATATAAGTATTTTTAGATGGCTTAGTATCCTCCTATAAAATCCTATTAGATCCACAGTAAGAATATATAATATATTTCATCAGGGTTGACAGACTTTGACCAAGAATAGCAGAAAGAGACTGCAGGACAAATAGATGAGTATGTATCACCTTATCAGAAAATTATTGATCACACCCATGGATGTGTTTTCCTTGTCATGTTCAACAAACAAGCCAGCAGATGCCAAGACCTCAGACACTGGCAGTGAGGGAGAATCTGTCTAAGCAGCCCCCGAGATAGAACCAAGGTCCTGGTCCATTTTTGGGTGGTCAGAGAGCTAGTTATGAAAACTCACGCACATACCCAAGGCCCCAGGGAGGTACTGACTTAGTGTATTTGTTTGTTTCAACTATGAGGCTTTCCTTTTTAAATCCTCACCAGAGAATTTTTCCCAGTTATCTTCAGGTAGAGTGGGAATGAGGGAGAGAGAAAGACAAAGAGAGAGAGGAACATCAACATGAGAGAGACACATCAATTTGTTTCCTCCCGCATGACCCTGACCAGGGCCCGGGACCAAACCACACCTGAGGTACATGCCCTTGACCGGAATTGAACCCACGAGTCTTTGGTCTGAGGGGCTGTTGCTGTAACTACTGAGCCAAGCCAGTCAGAGTGAGGCTTTTTAAAAATATATACCAGAAATATAGTTTCATTTATTTGTAAATTACCCGACCCTCCAAATTCGCCTCTGCTATTTCTGTTGATTTCTTATTGCTCAAATGAATTCTGTGAATCATTTACTTTCCCCATGGACAAACCACTGAACTACAGTTTTTCTTTTTTTAAATTACATTTCATGGAATGACCTTGGTGAATAAGATCACACAGGCTTCAAGTGTACAAGTCTATGATCCATGGTCTGTTTATGGCATTATGTGCCCACCACCCAGAGCCGAATCATTTCCTGTCACCGAGGATTCTCATCATCAGAGAAAATTTGTCATGATCCTTGATCTGAACATTAATAAGCTATAAAGGGTCTAGGATTAAAATCAAAATAGCAATATTAAAGAAGGTAAATTCAGGGAGCATTATGCCACCAATTTCAGGTTGTGTTCCTAAAGAAGAAAAAGTTCTATTTCCAGCTACGAGATCATTCACTAAATGGTCTTGGGACACTCATAGGCTCAACGTCAAAAGACGGATTATATGTTCTGTACTTGTGCTACTTTCTGTTGTACGTGAGAGAACCTTAACTCATAGGAGTTTATGAAAAATCAAGGACATAGTCGTTAGACACAACTTGAGCCAGAAATTGAGAATATTTGACGTGGATCATCTCTCTTCCCATTCTATTCATTGCTCAGAGAAAGCAATTAACACTCCATTCAATAAAAATCTTATCTTAAAATAAGAAATAAATAAAAGCTATGACTCACACTGACCCCAGAATCAGGTAGAAAACAAGGATGGATGGGTTGAATGACCTTGAAAATCCCATCCAGTTCTAAGAATGCATGGCATTCTGAAAGTTCCGGAATCATTCAAAATATTAGTTTATTCCTATTCAAATAAATTGGTTCTACTTATTAACAATATTACTATTCTTATTCTCAATTTCTCTAAAATGAGTATGTTAAGAAGGGGTAATAATAAGATGGACAATAGCATAAGGTTCATGGCTGCAGCATCCTGGGTTCAGATTCCATCTAATATTAACCAGTGTGTGAACTTACATATGCTTTCTGATCCTCAGTTTTCCAATTTACAAAATGAGAAGAATAAGAGTACTCACATCATACTTTGTTGAAGATTAAAGGAGTTCAAGCATATAAAAACATACTATAGTACCTGGTGTATAGAGGGAACTCAAACATTATTACTACAATTGCTGCTACTGTAGTTGCTATCACTATTATCACTTCTATTACAATAGTTATTTTGGCATCTACTTACATACACCCACTCCAGACACCATTTCATAAGACTAAATGCATAATAGCAGGAAAAAAATTACATACTGCAAGTTTTTTATTTGTATTTCCAAGAGCAGTCATTCTACTTTCCCTTGTTTGATAGATACTGCTCCCCGCTCTCATTGACAGACCATAGCCCTGAGTTCTTACAGTCAAGTTTTTTTGGTTCTTGCCTTTCTTCAGTCATTTCTTTCATGTTTAAAGGTAAGTTAGCTTATGCAAAGAACACAGCATGGTACAGAAATGTCTGTTTGTTTTTTAAAACAACCATATCAAACACCAAATAGCAATTCTTAATATGTCGGTCGGAAAGATAACCTCCATTTACATAGTACTTCCAATTTTCTCATTTGACTTCCACGACAGTCCAGGGAGAGAGCTATGATTAATGCCACCACTTTGTAATGGGACAACTGAAACTATAAGTGGTGGCTTTGCCATCTGAATTCTCAGGGAGCCGTAGAGCCAAAAGTTGACTGTGAGTCTTTAGACCACAAATGCTGTCCTTCTACTGTGCTTACTCCTGTGCAATCTATTCGTCTAGCTCATCAAGATTTAACTATATTCACAATTCACCTCATCTCTCTCAGTGTACATTTAAAGGGTTAGGTCAATGCCCTCATTGGAGTCTGACAATTCTCTTTTCTTCCTCTTTCTTTTTTTATTTTTTTCTTCATTGAATTTTAGAGAGAGAGAGAAACATCAATGAGAGAGAATATCAATTGGCTGCCTCCTGCATGCCCCCCACTGGGGATCAGGCCCACAACCTGGGCATGTGCCCTGACCAGGAATCGAACCAGTGACCTCTTGGTGCACGGGTCAATGCTCAACCACTGAGCCACACCGGCCGGGCTCTTTCCTTCTTCTTATAAGCATCTCAGGAACACAAACTGAAGCTCTCATTTTATCTAGAAAGGAGCTAGAGAACACCCACCTGCAACAGCAAGATTTCCAATATTAGGAAGCCAAAGGGTATTCAAGGTTTTAAGGAGACTTAATTGAGAATAGTTTACAAAAATAGGAGATCCAGAGGGTTTTCTTTGGTGAGTGCAGGGGGTAGTTCTGTGGCTCCTTTGAGATCCAGGATGAAGGTCTCAACGTCAGTGTGGAAGCTGAAGTACAGAAGAGTAGCCATTCCCAGTTTTACAAAGTATTATAGCTCATACCATGCAAATAAAACTCAAATGGGAAATATTGATTTATACATTCTTCCAAGTACTTGTGTATATTGTTGGTCATAAGAGTAGAACAAATTTTGGGGCTCAAATCCCTTGTGCTATTCTGAGACGATTTATTGATCCTTGTTGCTTCACAAACGGTTACAACAGAGGTTTACAAATCTGGGAAAAGACAGGAGAAGGGTGTCTAAAGTCTGATCATGTTATAATCAATACTTTCTCATACAAAAAGCATGTGGGATTAATGGATAGCTTTACCTTTTTCCCATCCATGATAAGTAATTCCCTCTAGTTGAGTGCACTCTATTTAGAGAGGAATGTTTGATTCTTTCAGTAATTAGCATCTTTCTTAAATGGTTACTAAATTGCCACTAATGTCCCCAAACAGATAACATATATGCTAATTCTGCAAATATCTTCTCTTACATACATTTTTTATTTTTACTAATAAACATTTATATAAGTTGATTTTTTTTAATTTTTTATTTTAATCTTTTATTCTCACCCAAGGACATTCGTACATATATCTTCAGATAGAGCTGGAGGGAGAGAAGGAGGAAGAGAGAGAGAGAAACATCGATGTGAGAGAGACACATCAACTGGTTGCCACTCATACGAACCCCAACTGGGGCCAGGGACAAACTGCAAATGAGGTACGTGCCCTTAGCTGGAAAGGAACGCGGAATTCTCTGGTCTGCGGGCCAACGTTATAACCACTGAGCAAACTGGCCAGGGCTAAGTTGCTTTTTGAAATGCAAGCTGCATGGCCTTCAAGAGCATGACCTTTCACGACGCTATAGTTTTTTTTTTTTCCTATTATAAAGCTTATCTTGGGATCTTGGATAAGACTATTTTCTTTTTATTATCATGGATGTCTTAGGAATTGAACAGTTTTGATATACAGTTTGTTTTCCTCAGGTCACACCTGCTTGTGCTTCCAAAAGAGCAAAATGAACGAACAAACAAAACAATGTATTTGATTCTATTTCTCTGACTCTTGTCCCTACACATTAGTGTGAACACTGCAGCAACCTTCACACTCTCCCTAATTCATGTCTGGAGGTTTTCTTGTACGGAGGATAGATGGATGGGGAGATGGGCCATGTCCTTACAATGGCAAGAGAGTGGGCCATGGGCACTTTTACTGTCAGCTTTTAATGATGACATAATCTTTGTGATGATACATATTTCTACATTTCCATGGGGCTGGGCACAGTGCTGCTTTCTAAATAATACGCATAGAGAGACCTCGGTGCCTGGGTTACCTGACTCTGTTCAGAACATCGTCCCTCTGATCCTGCCATGAGAACGACTTAATGCTCCTCGTGTGCCCAAAATTCTCACCTCTGGGTTTCTTGCCTCTACCCAGAACACTCCTCCTCTGCTCATTATTGTTTTATTCTTAATAAGTCTTAGCTTTAAAGTTAGTTTTTCCAGAAGCTTCTCAGATGTGTTCTCTGCACTTTCCCTCAGAGGACTCTCATCTCTATGATAAATGTCTGCTTAGTTGTTCCCATTGCTGGATGATGAGCTCTTTGAAGACAGAACACATACTCTCTGGAGTTCTCTGTCCCTAACACCGTGCTCAAGACGTAGTACGTACGCAATGCATCTGTGTTGAGTAAATGCATTAATGAGCTTCTTACCCAGTTCACTAAAATTTCTGATTGCACAATATTTTTCTTCCAAAGAGACTTTTAATTTTACAAAAATAGAGGTAGAAAGATTATTAGGGCTTACCAAAGTAAAATAAGCAAACTGCAAAAACCAGAAACAAAAAACAGGTGAATTGAGAATGGGAGACATAAAAGATTGAGCTGATCCATTTCTCTAATGACGGCACCGCAGATCATATGGGTGAGAGCCAGTCATTTCCTCATGAGCCAGGAAGAATTCAGCAAAATTATCTGATGGGGATGTGCACCTAGAACACCCCAGGACCATTCTGTCTTGAGAAAGAAGACCTGTGACAAATGTAACTACTATGTGTTTGGTTGTTTTTCTCTTAAAGACAGGGTCCCCCAGGCTTCTAGCCTTTCCAGCTCCTGGGGGAATCTCTGATATTCTTGACAATGAAGCCAACGTGTCCATCAAATCTCTTTGGAGATGTGCAAATAGGAACTGTATTTGAGCCCACAGCTCCCCATGCACATGGGCTGATTTATAAAAATACAAAGCCCTCTGGGAATGTAACTGAAGCATCTTCCAGCCCCTTAACTTTGGATGGTCTGAAAAGTTTTCTGTGTAGAAAGGGCAAAGTGCTCACCCAGTGTCAGCATCTTGACCACACTGCTCTCTAACTCAGCGGGAGAGCTGGGGATCTCTCAGCAAACTCTGCTACCCTGGGATCAGCAATCACACAGTTCAAGAGCTCGCCCACAGCCTTGCTCTGACAAGCAGTGCTGACCCAGCCACAACAAGGATCTGGGCTCTTGGTGGCAAGTAAAACCTCATCGATAACCAGTTGTGAGATTAGAACAAGAAAAGCAAATCATAGTATAAAGATAACATCTTTTAAGGCAAAAATGATTTTCATCACTCTGAAAAGGGGCTATAATACTAATTATAATACTAAGAGATGCTTTCATATTTTAAAAGAAATAGCCTAAGGAAAGCAAGAAAAATTCTCTATAAATGTGAAGTTTGACCAACTCTAAGCCATGTCAGTGACGTCTGAGAGGGACAGCAGAATGAATGTGACCTCTGAGTAACATGTGACACTAGTCTGTCTCTTCAACGGCCCAGGAGGACTTCTCGGTTCAACCCTAGCCATGCATCAGCCACAAATAGCAATTTATAGACTTTTTGTTCTGGGCAACATGTTCTTATAAAGGCATGGCTTGTGCAGCTCACAGGCCTGATCCTGGACATGCCCCGTCATCTCACAATGCATTGCTGCTCTGTCTTCCTCTCCAGGGGTTCAGAGGGGGAGGACAGAATTCATCTCACTATGCCCCATTTTTCCACTTAGGCCTACTAACATACTCTCTTTAGAGAGGTGTACAACTCCACACTGTATTTGGCATGACCTTGATCCAGAACTCTAGGGGTCTACCCTGCAAGTCTCCATTTTGAGTTTTTCCTAAATTCCACACGACCTCTGGACTCCTCCAATGAGGTAGACCCTACTGGGTCATCAGAGGCAAGTGGCAGGGCTGCTGACCTGCAGCCGAACCCCGCTTCCCCTTTCTGTGGTCTGGGCCTCTCTCAAAGTTGGCAGCCTTTGGGCCATCTGATATATGGGGTGCTACAATTTCCTCAGGAGTAAAATTTGCTGCGTCTAAAACCTGGAGAGCCCTACGTATGAGGTGTTTTGCTTCTTTCACTGTGGAAGGAGATGAGGTTTGTTAATAATGTGTCCTTTACTGTGGAGCAATGTTCTCGCACACCACACATTATTAAACTCCTAAAAATGTCACCGATGTGAAATGCCCTTCAGTCTGTGTCACATTAGTTGCCTCTCTGGAGCACGTACGCATTACTAAATTCTCCAAAACACTGGCATTTCTTGAACATCTAGTATCGTGCCATGTCATCAATACAGCGCACTGTGTTGTGTTCTGGACATAAGATGACCAAGGTCTTTTTGGACTGTTTTATGACAGAGTTATAATATAGAGCAATAAAGTTAGCAATACCCTTGGGAAAGGCTACAAATTAATCCTATTGTTCATTTTGTATGGATGAGTTTCCTTTCTGACAGGTATGGGGAATTGCAGATTCATGGCCTTAACACATTGATACTGAGTTCATGCTAATCTGCCCCAGCAAAGATATTACTCACCACCACTGAAAACAGAATCGAGGCGACCACCTGGTTGAGTTTGTGGGAGCCCAATACATTTTTTCCAGATTAGGGGCCAGACTGGTGCAATAAAAAGGAGATCTAATGGGAAGCACTACAGCTGAATTCATTCAATTATTAAGGATGGCTCTCATCTTTACCACCCACTGCCTGTTCTGTTTAAATTTTTATCTCGACTAGGGTGAGGATCAGTTTAAGAGGTTGTCATTAAATTTCCCTTTATGATAGTTCTTACCCCACACTCTACAAGGAACTAATGTGGGGTCTGGGCTGGATTCAACAATTTTCTATGTTTGGATATACCCACTTCCCTAGTGTATGGTCACCTGGGCAAGTGGCAGTCCATTCCTTTGAGGAAGTTCTGAGAGTATCCTAACTCCACCTATATGTGCCATGGTGTTGTGGGAACCCCCTTTCCTGGAGACCTGGCCCTGTGGTCATTCAGAGTTCAGGATAACTGGCTTGGGTCTAGAAAGTGAGCAAAGGGTTGTTACTTTTTATTTTGGAAGTTTTCTGTAGTCTCCTAATTATTCATTGTTGTTTTCTTTTATTTGTATAGAATAAGCAATACTATTGTTGACTGACAATGGGCCTTTCAAAGAGGATTGAAGTCTATTAAGCATCTTTATAATCTCTGTAGGTCTAACTCCTCTGACTGCAACTCCAGTTTTGTTGCTGGTTATAATAATTGTCTGCTTCCCCCCACCCCCCAACCTCGACTTTTTTTTTTTTTTTTTCATCCTCACCCTTGGATATGTTTCCATTGATTTTCAGATAGAGTGGGAGGAAGGGAGGTAGAGAGAAACATTGATGTGAGAGAGACACATCGATTTGTTGTCTCCTGCAGGACCCCAACTAGGGTATGTGCCCTTGACTAGAATCAAACCTGCAACTCTTTGGTCTGCGGGCTGATGCTCTAACCACTTAGCAGACTGGCCAGGGCTCCTCCTGACTCTTAAAGCAAATTATATCACCCCTATTACTCCAGGGTCTATCATCCCATTGCTGTCACCAAGAACAATCTCAAAGCTACAGCTCTGGTGCCCTATTCCCAGCCCTTTCATAATAATTCTCAGCCTTGGCAACACAATGTCCTTCAAGCCCTGCTGAAGAACACAGGGATCTGGTGGTTTTCTGGCCTTATTGTCTACACTTTAGCATAAATCCTCTTCTAAAGTCTTTGATACATTCTTCTGTCATCTCTCACTGCAGCTCTGGTATTTCTACTTTACTTGGTGTTGCCCATCACTTTCAACAAGCTTGTAAGTACCCACCAAGCAGCATATTAGTACAATTTCTTCTGGTCCTTTTGAGGGTATTAAATACAGTATCTCCTATAATAGCTACCAAATCACTGGACTATTCCCTATTCAAATGTATCTTCCAACTGCCTCTTTCTCCTCTTTGCGGAAGACTTAGAACCCAGTCCCATTAGTATGGAACTGATTCATGTTGGCAAATAATGTCTAGGTTTGGGGATTACTTCATAGTATGGCAATTTTATTCTTCAGACGGTCCAGAACCCCCTGGTAAGTTTATGCTGTGACTTAATTCTAGCTCTTGGTCTGGTAGCAAGAAGGAAATGTAGAGTGAGGTCTTATAATAGGTGAGTCATGTGCATTTTTTTTTTTTTTTTAAGAGTGGCCTTAGGATCATCTTCAGGCAAAAACGAGGGAGAAGGAGTGAGCCATTCAGACCGGCCCAGAGAGTTCACTGGTCGGGAAACTTCGGCAGTCCACCTGCAACAATCTCCGTGTTTCTGGGCCCATCTTCGAAGGCTGCTCTTTTCCAACCGGTGTCATTTCCTGGACACAGAGCTAGCGAGTTTGAACTTTCAAATTTTTCCAAGCTCTGCCGCTCTTGATATTAAATACTGAGCTTCTTTCTGGCCTTTTTCTGCTCTCTGGCTATGGAAAATTAGAGTCACTTAACTGCTATCCAAGAGTCCTCTGTCATTCAAGCCTATTATTTAATCGCTAATTAATTACTTTCAGCCTTTCATTTTCTTTTTGCCAATCACCCACTGTCCCTGCCTATTACCACTTGGGATGACAAAGCAAACACTTTTCCTAGATTGCCATCAGCTAACCTAACGTAAAATAAGCTTGCTGGATGGTGCTGAGTCAGCCATTCCAAACATAATCATCATATCCTTAAATGTCTAGTAAAATGCCCTATTGTCCTCGGACAGACTTAACATTGTTCCAGATGTCAAAACGACAGTGAAAATGTAGCTTCTAAACCTTATTAAACCGTTTCAGATAAAATGAAGCAAAAGGGTTAACGGATCTTCAAGAATTCGTATTGTCTATGAGATGGTGGACTTATTTCATATCAAATGTTCTTCACGACTGATCTTTGAGGACATTTTCAAGTCCACCTGCTGGCACCGTGCCACACATATTTTCCACACAGCAATGCTGTCTCCGACTTTGCCACCTCCGAAAGCCTTGTGCCCTGTGCTGCCTAGAAGTATCAGCCCTTGTTTTGAAATTGTACATTTTTGTTTTGAAGTTGGCCTGAGTTAAGGAAGGGAGGAGGCTTTCAGTGGCTGAGATCATGTGTCAAGGTCCTCTGCATCCCTTCAACCAAGCCAGAGAGTCAGCTGTTAGGGGCTCTCCACAGCGTATATCAGTATCTAGGATGTAAGGATAATAACTTAAAAAAAGCCAAACAGAAAGTTAGATGAGTGGAGGGAAAAACAGTAAACAGAGAATAGAAAGTAGTCAAAATATTAATGTGGAATTTTAGGTAAAATGTTTTTTCATGTTGTATTTATTTTAATATTAGAATAATGAGATTTATGAAGTTAAAAATAAGTAATCTGCCTAAATAAAGAGAAAACATATTAAATATCAGTATCGCCATTGTTTGCAACAACAAAGAAAATGAATTGCCCCAATCTGAGTGATTTAGATCTCCCTTTATCACTGGCCTGTGTTGACTTGTCAGGGACATATTTTCAGGTAGGATCCCCAGCAGAGTTGTTATCTTATTATAAGTGTAACTATATTTCTGGAGCAAAATGCATATGAATATTTTAGTGATAGTATCGCAATACTGTTCCATGTGGTGCTGTGTGTCACTTACTCCCAGAGGTTATGAGAATGAAGGAGTTGATGTTTGACAGTTCCTAAGTTTTGGGACCCGGCACTCTTAATTGCATGGACACAAACTACTTTTTCCCACCTTGGACTAAAAGCAAAATAATTTCCTCCGCATGTTTTCTGACTGCCTGAGACAGGAATAGGGGAATCACTATTATTTAAAACAAGTCATACAGACAAAGACAGATACTGTATGATGTCACTTAGATGTGGGATCTTAGAAAAACAAAACTCATCAAAACAGAGAGCAGGTTACCCAATGTGGGGGGTGGTATGTGGGAGAAATATGTGAAAGTCCTCAAAATGTACAAACTTCCAGTTAGAAGACAAGTAAAGTACAGCATCAGGACTGTAGTTAATAATACCATAGTATATATTTAAAAGTTGCTAAAAAAGTAAATTTTATAAGTTCTCACCACACAAAAAAAGGTAACCATGTAAGGTGATGGACATGATAATCCATTTGTAATAAATAGATAGATAAAGTTACTACAGTGTATACCTTAAACATACACAGTATTACATACATGTCAATTACATCTCAGGAAAGCTGAAAAACAAAACCCCTGCAACCTACCACTGTTATACTTCATGAGAGAAACTGGTGTGATGACTTGTAAGCAGACAAGAATTTTCTTCTGGAAGGGATCACTGCAGATTTAGGTAGTTTTCACTACAGACTAACAAGTCCCAGACATTCAAAGGGAGTAGGAGGAAAGGAATTTGAACTACAGAAAAGAAAGCATTCCATTAAACAAGTAAGTAAACATTGAAAATAAAATTAAAACAAGAATCAACACAGTGAGCCCGTGCACAGGCATGAGCCCTGAAGCTCAGAATGAGTTCGTTGTGACTTTGTGTAGACTTGGGTTTGCGATCAGACCCTCACACCCACAAACTCCGTGACACTGGTCGAACCACACATCTCTTTGAGCCCCACTTTTTCACCTTTCAAAGTGACATAACAAGACAGCAATCCTTTCTCCTGCCTACTTTCCCAAGGCAGAAACCAAAGAGATTGGGTGGTCAAAATATATAAAATCCAATGAAATAACCAAGACTTCAGTTAAATAAATTCAAATGCGGATATTTTATGAGCCAAGATTTTACTTTGAAAAATAAAAATCAATTTTTTAATTCAAATCAATTTTGGGAGCGTCGGCCTGCGGACCACAGAGTCCCGGGTTCGGTTCCCACTAAAGGCACGTACAAAAAAAAAAAAAAGACTTCAATTTTTTATAGATGAACATGGCACTTGCATTTTACTTATAAGACCATTTGCATATTTCTAACTGCAAGAGGAGAGACTTTGTCCCTCTGTAAAATGGTCTCAAAATAATAACCATTATTTAAAACATCAGTTAAACGTTGATTTAATTCCACAATAGTTATACATTTTTATTTCCCTTATTTTATGCTTATAAGAACAATGTTGAGGCAAAAACCATGTACAGAGCTGAGGAAACAGACTTTCAGAGACTCTGTAATGGGTCCATTCTCAAACTATCAGGAAATAACAGAAAAGACTGAACAAGGGCCTGTCTCCAAGCCTGGGCTTTTAACTTCTCTTTTATAACATCTTAAAGAGGGAGGCTATTTTTGTATCTCACTTGGCTGTGAGAAACTTGATGTGGGAAGAAAAAGCACAACTCTGGAATCAGAAACACCCAGGATTGAATACCAGCGACACCAGCTCGAGTAACTGACTGACTGCTCAGAATCGAAGTTTCTTCAGCTGTGAAATAAGGATCAAGACACTGCCCTTGAAAGTTTGCACATGGGTCATAAACTAATATATGGCAACTAAAGAGTGCCCAGCGCATATTCAGTGATTTGCAAATAGAGCTATGGTTTTTACTATTATTGTGAATGGAACCATTTGTTTCACATTGAGAATAATGACGCAAGTGTTGGGCTATACCCCACGCAGTTTTGCACATGATGCTCAGACTGATGGATCAGTTTGTCTTCACACTTGCACCACATAGTGGTGTGAAAGCCCAAGCAGACAGGGAGGGATTACTCAGGTACCACTGCTAACAACAGAGACAATAGCCCAAACACAGCACTTCCTACATGCCAGGCACTGACGCAAATGTTTTAACATGTTCAACCCTGTGAGGTCAAATTATCTCATCATTTTTGTTATAGATGAGAGGTTACAGAAAATAAAACTAACTTACCTGAGTCAGGAGGGGATGACCCAGGGCTTGAAGATCATTTGGTTCTAGATTCTAAGCTGTCAACCACATTTGTCCTACTCGGGTGACCTCAGGAGCTGCAAGAGCTAATGCAAGGAGGGACGATTGATGGAATTGTAACACTTGTGTATGAAATTGACTTTCAGTTTTTAAGAGTAAAACAAAACAAGGCAAAAAATAGACGCAAAGCTAACAGACATCTAACGTAGCATTGCTCAGCCTTTCATTATGAAAGCCCTACACTTCGTATTTGGTGAGTGTGTATGTTTCGTGTAATGGTAGCAGTAGAAGATACATAAAAAACATATTTGACTTCAGAAGATTTTGCGTAGTTTGATAATAATTAATTATACAAACACATACCTGGCCCACATTTACACAGCACCCTGACATATTTTTAATAATCAAAATATATTTTCTCATGTCTAATCCTCATTCTGTCTTTGGAATGAATATGGTGATGAATATGCCCGTTTGCAAATAAGGAAGCTGAATCTTAGTTAGTTTTGACTTCTAAGTCAACCTGCTTTCTGACTCCACTCCACACTTTGTCTTCACTAAACTATAGCAGGTGTCTACTGCGCCTGTGCACCCAGCGTGCAGGGCACAGCCTCAGTGTGCTCCTCGCAAACCAGTAGACGAGAATCATTAGAAGACCTACAACCATACAATACAACCCTTTACGATTTCTTAAATATGTATTCATTGATTTTTTTAGGGAGAGAGAGATAGAAACATCAATATGAGAGAGAAACATCAATCAGCTGCCTCCTGCACGCCCCCTACTGAGGATTAAGCCAGCAACTTGGACATGTGCCCTGACCAGGAATCGAACAAGGGCCTCTCAGTCCATGGGACGACACTCAACCCACTGAGCCACACAGGCCAGGCCAATTCTTTAAGTTTTGAAAGGGTGCCCTGATGGAAGAATCTGGAATGAGGATGAGATGGTAGAGGGTCAAGAGAGTTCTGAATAAGAAGTTGACAATGGCTGTATATAGAAGCCTGTCACATGGCAATCACAGAGCCTCCAACAGTCACACTTTTCTGTACAACAGCCAACTTCATCCCTGGGCTTTTGAGTGCACATATAAAGGAATTTACAGCATATTTTGTCTTGGTATATAAGCTCTAAGTAAATGTTGGTTGAAGACCTGTGCCACTGCACATTCTCCACCTTCAAGGGGTGGTGCTTTGCAGGCAAAAGAGTATGAAGAACACGAAGAGGTATTTTGTTACTTCTTTAGTGCCTTTTATACTCAACTGCATTACTGTCTCAGCATGCCCTTTAAACTGCTGCAATCAGTCTGATTAAGAACTACCAAAAACATATTTTCTTTTATTCTTTAGCAAAAAATAAAACCCCACAAAAAACAGTTCAAGGATATTCATGGAGTTGGGTAATAAACCACTAATTTCTAATGTCCACAGGGGCAATAAAGTCTCATTGCTGACATGTGGTGCTTTCCTATTGAAGTCTAGCTAACCAGTCATCAACCAGATGATGGGTTATCCATCCCCCTTCTCGTTGATGCCGCACGTGCACAGCAGAGCTTCTCCCTACGGAGTGCACTGAATAAAGCAGGGTCATCAGGTAAGAAGCATCATAGTGAGACCAAAATGTACACAATGCCTGGCCCCAACCAAGTTGTGAAACTGAGAGAGACAGGGGGGCAACAACCTGGGCAGGGGTGAAAGCCACTCAAAATCCAAATGCGTAAATGTCAGCACAGGGCTAACAGTTCAACCCTTCAGAACACAGCCACACACACTCTCCCCGACTTATCAATGCCTGAAATGTATTTATAATGACTTTTTTTACTTCTTCCTCTAGTTCCAGGTTACCCTCCTTGTAAATGACTGTAGCAATCAATAAGTGGTTAATTAAAGAACATTAAGCAGAGGAGGAGGATAAAGGTAAGATACTAAATCCTCAGACAGGCTCATCAGTTTCTGTAAAATCAGGAGTCCACTCTGCACACAATTATGCTACAGGGACATCTGGAGTGTGGGACATTCCAAAGTTAGCTTAGGAGTCCAACAGGCCTGAGTTTAAACCCCAGCTCACCTGACTTGAGCAACCTATCTTTGTACCTCAGTTAATTTCTTCATAAAATGCAGTTGCAGAGTCATTGAGAACTTCTACTAGGATTGTGGACATGAAAGACCCTGCTCAATATTTTCCACGGCGTCAGTGATAGTAACTCAATAAATAGTACTGTTCTTCTCTTTGGCTACCACTTAGTCATTTGACTGGCAATAGAGATAGGTTTAAACTATTCACTCTTTTTTCTTTCATTTTATATTTCAATTATAGTTCACATTCAATATTATTTTGTGTTAGTTTCAGGTGTATAGCATAGTAGTTAGAGAATCATATACTTTACAAAGTGTTCTCTGATACTTCCAGTACCCAGCTGGCACAATACATAGTTATTACACGGGGATGTAAATTATTCACTCTTTTAACTGATGCATCAAAAATGTAAATAGAGATAGGACTTCCGGTCAAGACGGCGGGTAGGTAAACGCGGTATCGTGTCCTCCCACAACCACATCCAAGTTACAACAAAACTACAGAACAACCACCATTCAGAACCGCCTGACATCCAGCTGAATGGCAGTCCTACAACTACGGAATTAAAGCAGCAGCCGCATCCAGACTGGTAGGAGGGCGGAGGGGACGGGCTGGTGCCACACCCACGTGTGGCGGATAAAATCAGGAGGACACCTCGGCTGGGAAGGTCCTTCCTGAGGACTGAGGGGTCCCCGTCCCACACCAGGTGCCCTGCTCAGGGTTCCAGTACCAGGAAGAGAATCCCCATAACTTCTGGTTGGAGAAACCAGCAGGAACTGAGGCTCAGGGAGGCTGAGGCGGCTGGAGCCCCAGGCAGCTCCCTAAAGGGCCCGCGCACGGACTTATCGGACTCTCTCCCTCTAAGCTGGAGGGGAGGCAGCTCGAGGGGCAACAGAGACATACAGGGAAGAACTGAGCTGTTTGGCACTGGAGCGAGGGCTGGAGAGGGGGCTTTCTCGGGGACAAACATGCTGTCAGAGGCCTTTGTTCCTTTGGTGAGCCCTTCCCAGGGGCGGCAGACAGAAGCCATATCAGGGACTCCAGCAACCTGGCTCACACTGGTAGCCCCGCCCTGCTGACTCCCTGAGGCCCCGCCCCGCCCCACCCAACTTTCAGGCCCACCCAAGCTGTTGCCACTTGCTTACCATAGCATTGGCCTGACTTGGATCCTGTTTCAGGTTTTCCTAAATTTTTTCAAACGAGCAGCATCTGGTCTCAGCTAGCCCCATACCGCTCATTAAGTAATACACAGAAACAAACACAGGGAGGCAGCCAAAATGAGGAGACAAAGAAACAGGTCTGGAATGAAAGAACAGAACAAAACCCCAATAAACGAACTAAGCGAAATGGAGATAAGCAACCTAACAGATGCTGAGTTCAAAATGCTGCTTATAAGGATGCTCAATGAACTCAGTGAGGGCCTCAAGAGCATAAAAAAGGACCAGTCAGAAATGATCAATGCACAGTTAGAAATGAAGGAGGCTTTAACTGAAATAAAGAATAATTTACACAGCTTCAATAATAGAGTACGTAAATCCAAGAAGCAAACCATCGATTTGGAATATAAGGAAGCAAAAACGCCCAATCAGAACAGCAAAAAGAAAAAAGAATCCAAAAAAATTAGGATAGTGTAAGGAGCCTCCGGGACAATCTCAAGCGTGCCAACATTTGCATCTTGGGGGTGCCAGAAGGAGAAGAGAGAGAACAAGAAATCGAAAACCTGTTTGAAACAATAATGGCAGAAAACTTTCCTAACTTGGTGAAGGAAACAGACATACAAGTCCAGAAAACACAGAGAGTCCCAAACAAGATGAACCCCAAGAGGCCCACACCAAGACACATCATCATCAAAATGCAAAAAGTTCAAGACAAAGAGAGAATCTTAAAAGCAGCAAGAGAAACGCAGCTAGTTATCTACAAGGGAGTTCCCATAAGGCTGTCAGCTGATTTCTCAAAAGAAACTTTGCAGGCCAGAAGGGAGTGGCAAGAAATATTCAGAGTCATGGAAAGCAAGAACCTACAACCAAGATTACTCTATCCTGCAAAGCTGTCATTTAGAATCGATGGACATATAAAGACTTTCCCAGACAAGAAAAAGTTAAAGGAGTTCATCACTACCAAACCGTTATTATATGAAATGATGAAGGGTCTTTTTGAAGAAAAAGATAAAATATATGAACAATGAATATGGCAATGAATACATATCTATGAACAATGGAATCTACAAACAAAATGAACAGATAGAAGAGAAACATTCCCATAGATACAGAGAACATTTTGTTGGTTGCCAGATGGGAGGGGTTTGGGGGAATGGGTGAAAAAGGTGAGGGGATTAAGAAGTAGAAATTGGTTGCTAAACTGACAAACCTCAAAGGGAAACCGGCTGGGGTGGGGGGTGGTGGTGGGAAGAAATAAACCAAAGAACTTATATGCATAACCAATGGACACAGACAATAGTGTGGGAAAAGGCGGGAGGGAGGTGGGAGTGGGGAGGAGGGAGTCAATGGGGGGAAAAATGTGGAACATCTGTAATACATTCTACATTCAACAATAAAGATTAAAAAAAAAAAAAACTCTTATAAATACATACAAACCAAAAAAAAAGTAAATAGATGGCTATGTGGTATCTCAGTTTCAGAATTTTGTCTTCAAAATCTACCCATGATATATTTTGTCAAGTGCTGTCTGTAAAGACCTGCAAAAAATTTTTGATAGCATGCATTGAGCATCCTAAATCACTAATTGCAGAAGGCAAATGTGAAGAACTAGGGGCACATATAGGGATCTGACTCCATTCTGGATCCTTACTAGATGTCCAAAGAAAGCCAGATCACACTTGTTTCATTGGAGATGAAAAGAATCTATGGATGACCAAAGAGGAATTAAGTAGTTTCAGGTAAATTTAGGCAGGACAGTAAGAAGCTAGGGAAATTCCTTGGCAAATGGAATGGGGAAACTGAGACAGATAACTGATTCAAACTGGCCTCATCCAGCACGCTGACCTGCCTCCTTCTCCCTTGCATGACCACTCCTTTAGAAGTAAGCCCTCAGGACAGTGACATTCTAATCAGCATCAAATAATCTTAGGAACAAAGCCTTGGGTCTGTTGACCACAGAGACAGAGTTTTGGTCAAATTAGAGATAACATTCAGGCCTCGGTTGTGTTTTATCTTCAGGCCCAGGAAAGCAGCAGAACCAGATGAAGCAATGCCATAGCTGGCACCAGAACCAGATGCAGTGACAAATGACCCCTACCCTAGTACCACCAATCACTAGAGGCCAAGACCCTGACCCTATAGGCTTATTTTGATGCATCAACATATTAAGGATACACCTGGAAATCTGATGAATATTCTATTGAGATCCTCCCTTAAGACCTTCCCTAAAATTCCCACCTTTAGAAAACACATAAAAACTCTTAAGGCAAAGGCCCCAGTGCACACACTCTCTCTAGATCACTCCTGCACCTTCTTTCTTCAAGCATGTATTTTTGCTTTCTTTTTCCTAAGCTTGAGGGATCCTCATGAAACTTGCAACCAGGGGAACAGCAGGCAGCAGCAGCTTGTCCCAGGCTAACCCTCTGTACCTGTCTCAATAGCCCTTCTTTTGCTTCTGTAACTTGTTTCCTGAGTCCATGCAATCACTGCTTCTGCCTCTATGACTTTCTTTCTAAAAGGCCAAGGCAGCATTCTAAGCAGTGGCTGGAATCTTCTCTTAGCATTTACTTTTGCTTTGCATGCTAAATAAACTTCCTCTTGCACTGGAGTTCTTGGCTCTGAATTCTTTTTTGCTAAACTCAAGAACTGAGAGCCGACATAGGCAGTAACAAAATAACCCCAAAGTGCTTAATGATGATGCTATACCAAACAGAGGGGAACAGAATGCAAACCAGCAACATGACTACAAGAAGAATTGCAGGTTAATAACCTTGTATTTTACAACTTAATGGGGCATACACAGTCCCAGATTGGAAGTAAATGAATGATAGGATATAAATGCCTATCCTGGCATTTCATAAATAAATTATTATAACACTAATTGCAATTAAATTACCTTCTTTAATAGTATTCTATAATGACACAGTACCTTGTTCAATGTCTGGCCCTTTATAAGCTGGCGTCAACAGAAGGAGTTATCTTAGCTAAAATGGCCATGAATAAAGCCCTACACTTTAATTATTATTATTTTTTATCCTCACCTGAAGACATTTTTGCATTTATCTTCAAATAGAGTGGGAGGGGGAGAGGGAGGAAGACAGAGAGAGAAACATCGATGTGAGAGAGACACATCAAGTGGTTGTCACCCACACAACCCCAACCAGGACCAGAGACAAACTACAACCAAGGTATGTGCCCTTAGCAGGAACTGAACCCAGGACTCCCTGGTTGGTAGGCTGATGCTCTAACCGCTGAGCCAAACCAGCCAGGGCAACATTTTAATGTTTTTAGGGTAGTAGTTGCTGGGCACAGTGTCCATAAACAAAATAATTGTCTTTTGCTGATAATTTCTTTGGTTTTCGTTTGTTATCTACATAAGAGAAAACTAGCACGGTCATGTGTTGGGTGAGCCCGAGCCCCTCTTATACTGTAAGAAACACCATCGACTCTGATTTGTTCCTCTCTCTGGGATGGTGAGTGTTGCTAAGACTTTGAGGAAACTTTTAGGTCATCCATTTCACCTTTCATCTTTTTCTTGAGACTAGATAGATGCCTTGCAGGTCAGAAATGCCACAACTGTGGGCGTGGCCCTAGCTTCACATAAACCTCCACCGAATTCCTTTGGGGAGCAGGTGTTCTTCTTTTGGCCCTCCAAAGGAACATCCTAGGGATGTTCAGCTCCTTCCTAGTGTCTTATTTTTATTTTTTTAACCACATTTTCCCACACACATGTTTGCTTATGGGGGGACCTGAGACCAGGACCATGACTCACTTTGCATCCCATACCTGGAATATAGTAGATGTTCTAGAAATATTGTTTAAAAACGGGAAGGACAGCAAATCTGCTGCTGCTTAAACCAATCACTAAAAGCTAATGTGCATTTATTCACTTGACTAACAAATACTTATTTAGTACCTGCCTTGTGCAATAATCTCTAATAAAAACAGAACAAAACAAGTTATTTAAGGTATAACTTTTTCTTTCAAAAAAATTAAAGAATCATCTGGGGTGGGAGGAAGGAATACAATCTTAAAACTGACCAACCCACAGAAACTCTATATTCTAGTTGTAGCAGTAAATATTAAGATGTTACTTCTCACCAGAGCCCAAAGAGATACAGTACTATCATTTCCTCATTTTAGTGATGAGGAAACTGAGGCACACATTAGGGAACATTATTACTGTTTCTCTGTAGGCAAATGATACACTAGATTTAAACCCAGGCCTCGGCTCCAGAGAGTACACATATATGTACAAGTCTATACAAACACATACACAATCATGCACAACATGACTGCCAAAGGTTCAGGATTAGCCAAGGTAAAGAGTCATCAGCCAATGAATCTCTGAGGTAGTGATAGTAGAAACTTACTGTGCACACATCAAAAAGACCATTTGGAAACTGGTAGGTTTCAAACCAAAACATGCTGTGAGGCTTGGATCTGTTTTCACAAAGCAGCTCACATAACAAAGAGCAGTGACTGGTTATTCTTCCCAGAGACTGGTTTCAATGTTAGAAGTTTCAGCTTACCACACATCGACCTTGGGAAACAGCTCAAGTTTTGCTTATGGTTTCCAGAGGCACAAGCAAAAAAAATATAAAAAAGGTCAAGTTACTCTTGCTAAATCAAGTTTTGTTTGTATGACTGAACTGGTTCTCTCTGCTCAGGGAAACTTCAAGGTTAGTCTCCATTTGTTTTTTATTCTACCAACTGTCAAAAAATAAATGCCATAAATTAAAAGGAGGGAAAGTCACTGGTGATCAAGAATTAGAGAAAGTTTCCCAGATGGTGAGCTAAGCAGCAGTTCTCAACCTATGGGTCACGACCCCTTTGGGGGTCGAACGACCCTTTCGCAGGAGTAGCCTAAGACCATCGGAAAACACATATTTCCCATGGCGATTCTTAACGGTAGCAAAATTATAGTTATGAAGTAGCAACAAAAAAAATTTTATGGCTGGGGGTCGCCACAACATGAGGAGCTGTATTGAAGGGTGGCAGCATCAGGAAGGTTGAGAACCACTGCTCTAAAGGTTGAGAAGATTTTTATGGGCAAAGAGGCACCAAGGAGGGGAGCAGAGGGGGACATCAGCATGGACGTGTGAGTGGACAAGGGTACAGGAGGGCGGCCGCAGGTACACGGCAGGCAGGGCTAAGACTGGAAAGGATGTTCTGAAAGGCTCTGACTGTCAAATGAAAGATCTTCGGACGTCTTACCAGCCAGGCACCTGACAAAGATTCTCTCTTTGACCAAACTCTGGTCAGGCTCCTCTGGGCCTGACCAGGCCTCAGCTTTCATCTATAGGACTTCGCCCAACAGTAACAGCTTCCAAAGGCCCTGGGACACATCCCTAGGACGACTCTAGCGAGCGCCCCCTTAAACCGCATGCTTGAAAACACTCAACACTTCAAAACAATGTGCTGTTTGTTCTGCTCAACACCAGAAGATAGGGCCCCATGTTTATTTCAAAAAGTAACAAGGCACGGCTGGTGTGGCTCAGTGGTTGAGTGTTGACCCATGCACCAAGAGGTCGTTGGTTTGATTCCTGGTCAGGGCACATGCCCAGGTTGTGGGCCCGATCCCCAGTGGGGGGCATGCAGGAGGTGGCCAATTGATGTTCTCTCTCATCAATGTTCCTATCTCTCTCTCCCTCTCCCTTCCTCTCTCTAAAAGCAATAAAGAAACAAAATTAACAAAAATAAAGTAAGTTACTTTATGGTCATAGTATTTTTTATGTGTTTGTTTAACGTCTTAGATTTACATATTTCTAGAATTTTCTACAACGGCATATATAATTTGTATTATTTTAAAAAATGATCCCAATGCAATTCACTTTAGTATACACAGTTACCAAGCACAAACACTGCATAGCATTGCACTAGACTATACCGGCAATTTTCGACCGGTCTATATTCTTGTGGCACAAGAATTTTTAAAACATGCAGTGCCTGACTCTTCAGTCAGGGGCAATGACTCTTTTCCCTTAGACTGTCAAATTAAAAAATCACAACAGCCTACACAACCATAGCCATCCGGTGGGAAGGAATCAAAATTACACCTACTTTTGTTCATCAGATGGGCAAAAAGTAGGCTATATTTTTGTTGTGTCTCAGAATTTTAGTAATTAGTTCACGTGTGCCATGAGATGGAAAGGCTGAACATCACTGGTCTAGACTGACACAGCACAAATATAATATATGATTCCTGCTTTGAACGACCTCACATTTCATGACAGAAAACAAAAGGAAAGACTTATGAACTTAAGGCAGAAGGAAATGATTGTCATTAAAGATCCAAGTTAAAAAAAAAAAAAAAATGAGGGTCGATAGAGGAAATAATAATTTTTCCGGCGAAAGAGAAGAGTGAAACTCCATGGAGGTACACTCCCTCCCTCTGGCGGGGAGCCTCTCCTGCCCCCCATGTCTGCTTCCCGCGTCGGGGTAGGGGGAGCCTCTCCTGCCCCCCGTGTCTGCTTCCCGTGTCGGGCTAGGGGGAGCCTCTCCTGCCCCCCGTGTCTGCTTCCCGTGTCGGGCTAGGGGGAGCCTCTCCTGCCCCCCGTGTCTGCTTCCCGTGTCGGGCTAGGGGGAGCCTCTCCTGCCCCCCGTGTCTGCTTCCCGTGTCGGGCTAGGGGGAGCCTCTCCTGCCCCCCCGTGTCTGCTTCCCGCGTCGGGCTAGGGGGAGCCTCTCCTGCCCCCCGTGTCTGCTTCCCGCGTCGGGCTAGGGGGAGCCTCTCCTGCCCCCCCCCCCCCATATCTGCTTCCCGTGTCGGGGTAGGGGGAGCCTCTCCTGCCCCCCCCCATATCTGCTTCCCGTGTCGGGGTAGGGGGAGCCTCTCCTGCCCCCCCCCATATCTGCTTCCCGTGTCGGGGTAGCAGCCAGCAGCCAGCTCTCCTGAGTGGCTGGCGGGAGAGGCCACAGTCATGTCCTTTGACAGGAGTAAGTGAAGAGCCAATGAAGACAGAGACTATGTTCTTGCTTGAAAACAGGTGGGCTGTGCTGGCCAGAAAATAGGTAAATACAGGAAGGAACCTTGCCAACTGCAGAGGGCGGAGGAATTCTTTCGATCTGACAGATGGAGGGGCACTGCCGAGGAGTTCTGCCCATCACCAACAAGAGCACGTGGCTGCTGTGCCGCATGTCACTGTATCAGACGAAAACCTCAGCAAACCCAACAGTTATCGCTCTACCCATACGGACTGGAGTGGAGGAACAGAGACTGGAGGAAACACAGAGGTGTGCGATGACAATTCTTTTCCTCAAGAAATTCCGGGGTGGTTTTGATAAATCTGTAGTATTTTAAGTATTTTCAACCAACCTCAGTCAGAGTTCCTAGATCGGTCACAGTGGATCTCTGTTAGAGACGGCACCATGTCTTGTTGCCAATCACTGTTCCCTAGATTGTAATTCAGGTTACATTCTAGCTCCCAAAGTGATCATATGCTTCTGGGGGGAAATTTCTTGTCCTTATTTGGTCTTAGGAAAGCCTAGTGCTCATGTTCAGTGTAGCAAGTTCATAATGACTCCTTGTCGTAGGTTGATTGCCCTGCCCCCCCACAACCCCAAAAAGACATGTTAAAGTCTTAACTTCAGTACTTCAGAATGTGACCTTCCCTGGAAAGGGGTTTTGCAGATGCCATCACAATGAGATAAGGTCATTAGGGCGGGTCCTATTCCAATGAGACTCTGTACTTATCAGAAGGGGATTTGAACACAAATTCGGACACACACAGTGGAAGGAAGACAGTGGGACACAGGGGCATGCCCTGTGAAGTTGGGTTAATGCATTTACAAGCCAAGGGACACCAAGGATTACCACTGTCCCCAGAAGCAAGGAGAGAGGCAGGGAGCCCCCGAGGGACTCAGCCTGCCTTTACCCTGACTTCAGACTTCCAGCCTCCGGAGCTGTGAGGGAATCCATTTATGTTATGTTAAGCCACCCAGTCTGTGACCCTTTCATAAAGCAGCCCTAAGAAACAAATGTGCTCAAGTAGGCTGAAAATAATTCATTTTAAAAGTTCTCCAAATTCAAGTCATCAGGAACATCTAGCAAAACTCCACTGATGTGACTCCATAGAGAATTCTGCAACACCGGTCAAGTTAGCATCCAGGGAGATTTCCGGTCAGGATGGCGGGTAGGTAAACGCGGTATCGCGTCCTCCCACAACCACATCAAAGTTACAGCTAAACTACAGAACACCCATCATTCAAAACCGCCTGAAATCCAGCTGAATGGCAGTCCTACAACTACGGAATTAAAGCAGCAGCCGCCACATCCAGACTGGTAGGAGGGGCGGAGGCGGAGGGGCTGGTCCCACACCCACGTGTGGCAGATAAAAATCAGGACACCTCGGCTGGGAAGGTCCTCCCTGAGGACTGAGGGGTCCCCGTCCCACACCAGGCGCCCCACTCAGGGTTCCAGTGCCAGGAAGAGAATCCCCATCACTTCTGGCTGGAAAAAACAGCGGGAACTGAGGCTCAGGGAGGCTGAGGCGGCTGGAGCCCCAGGCAGCCCCTTAAAGGGCCCGCGCACGGACTTATCGGACTCTCTCCCTCTGAGCTCGGAGGGGAGGCAGCTCGAGGGGCGCCAGAGACACACAGGGAAGAACTGAGCTGTTTGGCACTGGAGCGAGGGCTGGAGAGGGGGCTTTCTCAGGGACAAACATGCTGTCAGAGGCCTTTGTTCCTTTGGTGAGCCCTTCCCTGGGGCGGCAGACATCCGTCATATCTGGGACTCCAGCAACCTGGCTCACACTGGTAGCCCCGCCCTGCTGACTCCCTGAGGCCTCGCCCCACCCAACTTTCAAGCCCACCCAAGCTGTTGCCACTTGCTTAACCATAGGATTCTCCGGTCTTGGATTCTGCTTCAGGTTTTTCCTAAATTCTTTCAAACCAGCAGCATCTGGTCTCAGCAAGCCCCATACCTCTCATTAAGTAATACACTGAAACAAACACAGGGAGGCAGCCAAAATGAGGAGACAAAGAAACAGGTCCCAAATGAAAGAACAGAACAAAACCCCAAGAAAAGAACTAATCGAAATGGAGATAAGCAACCTAACAGATACTGAGTTCAAAATACTGCTTATAAGGATGCTCAATGAACTTAGTGAGAACCTCAGTGAACTTAGTGAGAGCCTCAAGAGCATAAAAAAGGACCAGTTAGAAATCATGGATACACAGTTAGAATTGAAGGAGGCATTAACTGAAATAAAGAATAATTTACACAGATTCAATAGTAGAGTACGTAAATCCAAGAAGCAAACCATCGATTTGGAATATAAGGAAGCATAAAACACCCAATCAGGAACAGCAAAAAGAAAAAAGAATCCAAAAAAATGAGGATAGTGTAAGGAGCCTCTGGGACAACTTCAAGCGTGCCAACATTCGCATCGTGGGGGTACCAGAAGGAGAAGAGAGAGAACAAGAAATCGAAAACCTGTTTGAAACAATAATGGCAGAAAACTTTCCTAACTTGGTGAAGGAAACAGACATACAAGTCCAGGAAGCACAGACAGTCCCAAACAAGATGAACCTCAAGAGGCCCACACCAAGACACATCATCACCAAAATGCAAAAGGTTCAAGACTAAGAGAGAATCTTAAAAGCAGCAAGAGAAAGGCAGCTAGTTACCTACAAGGGAGTTCCCATTGGGCTGTCAGCTGATTTCTCAAAAGAAACTTTGCAGGCCAGAAGGGAGTGGCAAGAAATATTCAGAGTGATGAAAAGCAAGAACCTACAACCAAGATTACTGTATCCTGCAAAGCTGTCATTTAGAATTGATGGACATATAAAAACTTTCCCAGACAAGAAAAAGTTAAAGGAGTTCATCACTACCAAACCATTATTATATGAAATGATGAAGGGTCTTTTTGAAGAAAACGATAAAATGTATGAACAAACAAAATGGCAATGAATACATACCTATCAACAACGGAATCTACAAACAAAATGAACAGGTAGAACAGAAACATTCTCATAGATACAGAGAACATTTTGTTGGTTGACAGTTGGGAGGGGGGTTGGGGGAATGCGTGAAAAAGGTGAAGGGATTAAGAAGCACAAATTCATTGCTAGACTGACAAACCTCAAAGGGAAAGGGGTTGGGGGGGGGGCGGAGAAATAAACCAAAGAACTTATATGCATAACCAATGGACACAGACAATAGTGTGGGAAAAGGTGGGAGGGGGCGGGAGTGGGGAGGAGGGGGTCAATGGGGGAAAAATGTGGAACATCTGTAATACATTTTACATCCAACAATAAAGATTTGAAAGAAAGAAAGAAAAAGATAGCATCCAGGGCCCTGGACCTTCCTGGGAGCATTACCTCAGGCTGCTTGGCTACATGTGACTTAAGAGTTAATATGCTGCTTCTCCTCAGGGCTGTCAGTTAGTCTTTAAAGACCCAGTGGCAGGTCAGCACACTGCCGCCCCTTTCTCATGCACAACTGCACCCCTTAATTCCATCAGGCGGAGGTTGGTCCTAGAAATTGGACCTTCGAGGCTGCCTAGTTTTCCCTTTGCAGAGGTTTTATATAGTCGGTTTTTTGTTTGTTTGAACATTTGTGATGTCAATGTCTAGCTGCTCTGACTGGTGGAGACACCAGGCTTGGGATAGACCATGACAGTGTTGGGGTGTACATCAATCTCACTCTGTCCCCCAGCCCCGTCCTACCTCCCATGCATGAGAAATCAGTTTGCCCTCAGTGAAAGATGAAATCAATAGCTATTTCAGGCACTGCTCTTTCAGTTAATAAGGAATTTGGTTAAATTAGGGTTGTGGATCATAGAGATGTTTTCAGTTCTTACCGATTATGAATGACCTCCTTTTTGAAGGAAATAAGATACGCCCTTTGCAGCCAGTGATCAGCCGGCCAGGCTGCTGGGTCTGCAGCTAGGGGCCGAGTTAGCCGACAATCGGATCTGTCCTTCTTGATCTGATCCAGTTCAGTTAACAATCCACTGTGCTCAGCCTGACTATTGGGAAAGGCCTCTCTCTGCAAGGCAGACCCTGGCCTCCAGGAAGGCCCTGGAAGATCTCAACATCCTGCGAGACATCAAAGTAGAACATGGTCATACAGAAATAGCGAGACAGGGGTCGAACTGGGTATCCTGGATAAACAAACATTTTAACCATTTTTGGTCATCGTTATTGTCACTAATAATAGCAATGATAGCATGGCAATAGCTGCAATCTAGGAGGCCTTCCTGTCCTAGTCTAGTCATTGCTGCTGCTAGAATTTAAGACTGGTGTTGTCTGTTTCAAAATGTCAGTGGTCTTACCCACCATAATCTGTCCCACCAGTACTTGTTCTAGCATCCCAGGGTCATTGGGTACAGGGGAGCCTGTGGCAGACAACCTGAGTTCCTTTCAGAAGGGCCAACATCGCAGACACAAGCAGAATCGGCAGCTATTAGTAAGATGTGGAGGGGGCTCTATATCTCTTCGAAAGCCTCTGTGGATATTCAAATTGTTATGCGCAGCGGGAGACGGAACAGAGTCAGGCATGACTCACTGAACCACCAACTCATTTAAAAACAGTTTCTTGAGCTCTTTCTAGATCTGTGTAACTCCTTGGACAGCAAGGCCAACCAGCATATAGGAGGAGCAGGTACAGATTTCATGGTATTTAATGAGGTGCCAAACAAAGCAGTTGGTTTTGTTATTTTGTTTTCTAGAAAGTAAAAAGTTCCTTTTAAAAAAGTCAAGATGGTCTGGCTGGTGTGGCTCAGTGGTTTAGTGGTTGAGTGTCGACCCATGCACCAAGAGGTCACCAGTTCAATTCCTGGTCAGGGCACATGCCCAGGTTGTGGGCCCAATTCCCAGTGGGGGGCATGCAGGAGGTGACCAATCAATGTCCTCTCTCATTGATGTTTCTATCTCCCTCTCCCTTTCTCTCTCTCTAAAATCAATAAAGGAAAAAAAAAGAAAAGAAATTCAAGATGTGCCTTTGTGAACTAAAGGAAAAGGATAGTCTCTCCAACTCAGTTGCTCTAACTGACCAGGGGGAATATCATGCAACCGTATTTTTAGCACTTCATGGGGAAGTACAGAGTGGGCCTTATCCTTCCCTTTTGCAACTGAAGAAATCGAGGCTAAGAAGTGGAATAAATTGCCTCAGGTCACACAGCTGTTGATGAGCAGAGCTCCCCAAGGTTCTCCTGTCCATGGCTCCAAACGCCACTTCCCGTGCGGCGCAGGGGGAAATAGACAGAGGGACTCTGAGGGCAACGCGCTGGAGAAAGCTGTGGCCTCGATCCCTTTGGTCTGGGTTGCTTCCACCTACGCCCAGATCTTATGATTTGGAATACGAGGAATTCACAAATATGTGTGTCTATGTGCGAGTGTGGAAAGTGGGTGTGTAGTTAATCCGAATGGCCTGTCCCTAGACACAGGCCGTTGCTAATGAGACAGACCAGAGTTTGACACTGGGCATTAGCTGCAAGCCGTTCTTAGTCCCTCGCTCTGTACACGGAACAGTGTCATCTGAACGCTTCTCTGCTCCCCTTGGTGGAAGGGAACAGGATTCTGCAGAGAGGATAAAGGGAGCTCCGTTGTTTTCATTTGGCCATTGATGATCAAGAGCTGTCTTAAAGTCTGCATTTAACAGGGACAATGTGAAAAACAAAGCTTTGTATATGGAAATGAAAGACCCAGATTTTCACCTTATCCAGTGTTCTCTGGCGGTGGAGGAGGGTGGGCAGAATATAGAGATGTCAGTGGTAGGGATCTTCTTTTGCGTGTCAAAATCTCCATAAGTGATGCAAATTGCCAGGACAAACCAGTGGCCATATAATTAATGTTTTCTGCTTCTAACAGTGGCAGTTGCTTCAGAATAAACTTATTATAGAGACAATGGCTCCAATCATTGCCAGTTGATCAGAAAAACAACTCTAAAGCTTTTATCTTTGGAAGGCCAGCTTACAATGAGAAAAAGGAAACAATATAGCTGAAGATTGTCTTTGATGGGGCTGAAGGCTGAAATCAATCATAGGTCTGGCTAGACTACAAGTACTTGAGAGTTTAACTCGTATTTCTACTGGGCTAGTTTTATACAAGATTCATGGGTTGTGGTTCCTGCACATAAATGTCTTACAATCTAGCAGAGAAGCCTCAAAAGTTTGTAACAGTAACAGACTGGTGGTCTGCGAGGAAACACAGTCAGCATTACATGGTGAAGGTATGTCCTTTGCCAGTAACAAGCAGATTATCGTGCATAAGTGTCTACGCTCCAGGGTCAAGTGTAAATGTGTTTGCATTCCATGGAGGCTGTTTATTAGCTGTGCTTCTTTGTGTAAATTATTTAACCCTCTGAAGTTTAATTTAATCATCTATGAAATGAAGACAATATGATCAGTTAATATATAGGACTTTGGTGAGGATGGCATTAGATAACGCAAGTAATTTTTAGGTTGTCATTTTGGATGATTTATGTCCAAGTTTAATTCAAGATTACAACTTTGATACATATAAGAAAATTGTAATTCATATAGAGATTCCTTAGAAATTATTTCAAAACTCTCAGGATAGTCGGTGTGGGGAAAAAAGAAAAGTACGTTAAAGGTTTTCAATTGATGGGAAAAAATCAATGTAATCCAGACTGCTGTCAGTTGGACCAATTATAACCCAATGGGCGTAATGGAAAATGGCTTGCACTCACCCTTAAGCTCATCTTTTACCTTGATGCCTGCCAAAACGTCACCCTGACTACTGAATCAGAAGCCGACTGACATGGAAATATAATTCATCCTTGTCTTCCAAAAGACTGGCTAACAAATGAGAAATAGTGGATATATCTCTATTACAGAGTATATCATTCAAAATATAAATATATATCTCTATTGTAGGGTATATCATTCAAAATATAATTCATAATATAAAAAACCTTGCCTAATGTCATGTACATGGACAATCAAGTTTACTGACAAATTTATGTTTCAACCTGTTAAACACTCCTCTGCTGAGATTTTAAAAAAATGTTTGTTTCCTTTAGAACACAGTTTATCTTTGGACTTGTCCGATGGTCTTTCCCCAGCTCCCGGTGGGCATTAAATCTGTCAGGAGCAACCTTCAATTTGGCTCAGTGTCTGAATGGTAGCAGTCCAAGGTTCTGAATCATAATGAAAACGAAGGTGACATGCTACCCCTCGTGGGGCATTTTACCCAATAGGCCCTCATAGCTGTATAGTTAGTTCTCAGCATCCCAGTTAGAAAGGGTGAGGTGACCTTCATGGGACCTGATCCTTTTTAGGGATCCCTCTTCCCAAACAGCCCGGTGACACAGGGTGCCAGTCACCCTCCCGAAGACGCAAGCACACCGTATTCCTTTCTTTTTTATCCTCACATTCCAGTCGAGGAGGAAAGAAAAGGGCTCGGAATGATGCAATCGCACTTCTCCAGGGCAGGAGGACAATAATTCTGACAGCTGCCAAAAGTGCCTTGAGAAACTGATGGAAATTGATTGAAAAACTACCATCCAAGAGACAAGGCAGAGCAATGCTTGTTCCCAGAGTTGGAAGCTCTCATCTGGGGGCACTGCAAGGTATCCAGGTATTCAAATTCACGTTTCTCTAGCACCCTCTGTCATGAGATGACGGTCATCGAGTCTCCTAGAACAATTGCCAAGGTTTGTTTTCCATTCACCTATCCCCGAGACAGTGGTTCGACAGCAGACCATGGTCAAGGCAAAAAAAGATTGTGTTTTTTGAAAAGTCTATTTGACTTAAAGTTCCTAGCCTGGGACTTAGCACTAACTAGGTGTTCTACAGAAGGGTCGCCCTCTGTCTTCACGTAGGCCATCCTGTTTTCCTCCTTCTAAGGTGTCCCTACTGTAGGACATGAAAGAAAGGATGCTAATTATGTTCTGTCTGAGTCACTGATAGAAACTGCCTTTCTCAGCAGGCGCCAAGGTCAGGAAGCACCTTAACCCTCTGCTTAATAGTCAGTTAAATGCCCACCTTGAATAGGAAGGAAAACTATAGTGTAACCTCAGAAATCGTGGCTGACTTTCTATCAACCTTCAGTGTAAGCTGGCCCACGCTCAGAAGGCTCTCCTGTCTGTGAGCGCTTTGCTTGGGCTGAGTGTAGTGGTTAGAGAGCGAAGAATGTTGCCCTGTCCACCAGCTCCATTATATATAGAACAGTTTAGTTAGTCTCTCTGAACTGCAGTGGGTTTTTGGTATTTTTCTTTTTTTAATTTTCTTTTTCTTTCTTTCTTTTCTTTTTTTTGGTATGTGCCCCTAGTGGGACCCGAACCTGGGACTCTCTGGTCCACAGGCCAATGCTCCAATGGCTGAGCCAAACCAGCCAGGGCTCTTTTTTTAATTTTCAAAGTGAAACTGGCATCAACATATTTGCTTGGTAAGGTTGAGGTGAGGATTAAATGTTGGCAGGTAGTTCATGTTAAATAAGTGTTAATACTTTGACTAAAAATATTATGATGGTTAATTTTATGTATCAAGTTGGCTGGGTCACAGGGTGCCCAGATATTTGGTGACATATTATTTCTGGGTGTGTTTCTGGCTGAGATTCGGAGTTGTACACTGAGTAAAGTACTTGTTCTTCCCAACCAGTGGGGCCTCATCTACTCTACTGAAGGCCTAAACAGAACAAAAAGCTGAGTAAGCCCAGCCAGTGTGGTTCAGTGAATTGAGCATTATCCCATGGACCGAAAGGTCCTGGTTCAATTCACGGTCAGGGCACACGCCCAGTAGAGGGCATGCAGGAGGCAGCCAATGGATGTTTCTCTCTCACATTGATGTTTCTATGTCTCTCTCCCTTCCCCTCTCTCTAAAACATCAATAAAAACATATTTAAAGCTGGCCAGTTTGGCTCAGCGGTTGAGCCTCGGCCTATGGACCAGAGAGTCCCAGGTTCAGTTCCCACTAGGGGCACATAAAAAAAAATAAAAATAAAAAAAAATAAAAAAAAAAAAAGCTGAGTAAGAAATAATGTTTTTCTCTCTGCATGGCTGTCCTTGAGATGGACCATCAGTCTTCTCCTGCCTTTGAACTTGGAGTAAAACTGATACCATTGGCTCTCCTGGGTTTAGACTCTTTAGCTTCCATAAAATATATATATATAAATCTCCTTTTAGTTTGTTATTTTTCTCAAGGAAACTCCAATGAATACAAATAGTTTCACTTGAAATGCCTTACTTTTAAATCCAACCTTGCCTGAGAATATGCTATAATAATTTATAAATTTATCATTATAAATCATTATTATAGATTGCAATTTGAGAGTATTCAAGAACTGCAGGAGGCACTGGTAAGTCAGAGGAAGAGCTTACTCTGTTTTCTTTTTTTTGGTTCCAAGTAACACTTGGAATGTCCTATGGAAAACGTTTCTAAATGTTTCAGAATTTGCTAAGTCTCAAAAATTTTCAATTGCTTAAGGAGAAAAAAAATGTCAATGTGATGACTGCTGCTTTATTATAATAAATTTGTGCTAAAATAAAAATATATCAAGCTTATACTATGCTAATAAAAATAAAACATTACAAACTAAACAAAAAAGGAAGTAATCACAAAAACTGAGATCGTCATCATCTGGAAAGAAAGAAAGAAGGAAAGAAGGAAAGAAGGAAAGAAGGAAAGAAGGAAAGAAAGAAAGAAAGAAAGAAAGAAAGAAAGAAAGAAAGAAAGAAAGAAAGAAAGAAAGGAGGGAGGGAGGGAGGGAGGGAGGAGGAGGAAGGAAAGAAGGAAGGAAGGAAGGAAGGAAGGAAGGAAGAAAGGAAGGAAGGAAGGAAGGAAGGAAGGAAGGAAGGAAGGAAGGAAAAGAATGGATAATCTAGGCATGTCTCTATTTTTTAACTTTGGTTATCAAGACAATTTGAGTGTTCTGAGGTTTCACAAATGGCCCAGTAAAAGACAATGAAAACAAATAAACAAAAGACAATGAAAACAAATAAACAAAACAAACAAAAAACCCACCAATTATAAGATTTTCCCAGACTGGAGTTTCAAGAGATTTTAGTTGAATGAGAATGAACATATGGCTAGAAGTAACACACTCAGAATCAATTTCCTGGTTTTGAATATCAGATTCAGAACTGCCTGTGTAAGTAACATTTCTTTTACTTGTTAAACCTCAGTTTTCTCATCTATAAAATTTGAATAAAAATGATAGTAATAACTGTGTAGGATTATATGAGAAGTAAATGAGAGAATGCAAGTAAATCTATTTGTTTAAATTTTGATGTATAAGTATTGAATACATGTTCCCCAATAAATAGTATCAATATTATTATTTAATTCCCTGAAATAGTAACTAGATAGGTCAGACATAGTTTTACAGTAGAGATTGATCAAAAAACCAGAATCTACACAACCAGATTCTACTGTCATTATTCTAGATTAATCTGCAGCCAAGATTGGGGCAAAAGAGCTCAAATGCTTGAACTACAAAACGATTAACCTTTCTCAGAAGCACTGAATAAAGACTATGAAAATAGAGCCAAGGAAAAAACTAATAGAGCCAGAAAGAAGGGCTTTCCAAGGAGAGAAACTGTCCAAATAGATGCCTCCTCAATGAGCTAAAGAATACCCAGGGAATATTTAAACTCTCCAGCAACAGAAGACGACACTGATTCTAGTATTCCTGAACCCAAAACACCCATCTCGATCCCTGGCACGTGTCTCAGCAGGAGAGGCAAGTGCTGTATGAATATACAAAGCTCCAGACCACACAAAGAAGGCACATTCTTGAGCATTGATTTTGCTCATACAAGTAAAAACACATACATATGGCAAATAGAAGTACACAAAATGTCCAGTAGGATTGGGATGTGTGCTTGAATGAAACTCTTAGCATCCTCAAAGTATGCAAATCACTGTAAAAATGCTAAATGTCTTTAACCCTTATAACTAATAATATGTTATCTTGCCAAAGCTCTTTCTTAGTATTCTGTGTTCTCTATTAACATATTATTAATAGCATTAACAGTTAATGAAGAGTTACTGAGTACAATTAGAATAAGAGGAAAGTCATTGGAATTATAGGCAAAGGTTTTTGTTTTTTAACATGTTCAATGCAGCTAATCTCCAAAGCTGACCTGTCAAGGAGCCATGCCTTTCAATGACCACTCTGTGTAATTCACTTGAAACTTGACCAGTCTTACAACTTGCTTCTAACCAATGATATATGGCAAAAGAGGTACCTTATGACTTTCAAGGTAGGTCATAATATTGTTTTTTTCACCCATTGACTTGATTTTTATAAATGCCTCTTCTATGTCCCCTATGAAAGAAGTATGAATATCCTGAGATCAACATGTTGTGAGAAAGTTCAAGCCAGTCACATGGAGATGCTATGCAGAGAGAAAGATGCCCACTCAGTCCAGATGAGGCCCCGGACATGTGAGTGAAGAATCTGGGTCTTCATATAACTGGGCTGTTTCATTGACACCCATGTGTAAACCACCCTGCGGATCCCACATTTAATAAATAACATAACATCTTCCTGCCCAAGTCTTCTATTCTCTAAAACAAAGTTAACGGTAGTGCCTACTCTTAGAGTTATAGGGAAGATAACTTGTTAATAATTAATACTATTATATTAAAAAAAATACACAATGGAAAGACAGAAAAGTGAAAAAAAAAATTCTAAAATCACTTCCTTACTCAAAGGCCCTAAGACAAATTGGAATAAATATTTTCTATGGTTAAGGATGTTGACTAAAGCTTTCTTATTCTCTTAACTTCACTGAAAATATTGTAAGCAAGAAAAATGTGAATAAAAAACAAAACAACAGCAACATCTAGGAACCTAGGCCCCAGAGACCATCAGTGGGGTAACAACTGTTTTTGTTAAGTTGTGTGTATATACGTGTACATGTGTGCACATGGGTGGGTATGTACCTACTTTTAAGGACAACTAATTTTCTTGAGAGGGTTTTTTTGTTTGTTTTTCAAGACAGTGCCTTAAATTGTCATCAGAATGGTCTCAAATGGACACAGACCTCCTAATTCCACTCACATTCTTCTGTTCCTATGCCAGAGAGTACTGAAAACGTCAGGACTAGAAGGCTGGACCATCTTGCGGGCAGCCTACTTGGGTCCGGGCATCACAGTGAGATGACCTTCAGAAAGATCCCTGTGTCAGCAGTACACCCTGCTCTCCAACATCTTCCATCAAATTTGAGCCAGTCCAGTTTGTAAATGTCCTCAGGATTCCAACTGGGACTAAAAAATATTGAAAGGGGTTTTGGTATGGAAAATCAGAAGGTTTCAGCTGAGACAGGGCTCAGGGAACCCTTAAGTCTTGCTCGTGCGCTCCTTGAGACAGATGGCAGAGCTAACTTATCCCACAATTCCCAGATGTCAGCACGCTACCTGATATACAAATGTTCAGTAAATATGGATGAAAGGAATGAACAAAAACATTTGGACTTGATTATTTCTGTCTTGTATTCTGGGTTCAGTTTTACATCTAGATTAGTCTTCTTACATATCTGATTCCCCACCTGTAATGTAAACTTCATGAGGACAGAAAAGAACAAATGTGGTCACGAGAGCAGTTGCCATTTATTAAATCCTTACTCCTGGCAAAAGGCCCTGTGGGAGACACATATCACATGTGAACAGGGTCCTCTGTGTAAACCCATACTTAATGCTGGTCTACACGCAAGCCTCTGCCCCTGTCTCTGGTCCTCTTTTACTATTTATCTCCAATATCTTCAAAAGCAAAGTATTCCAATTGTGCTTATCCTCAAAGCCACCTCCTCCACGAAGTGTTCCCATATCTGTCTTTATTCTCTTTACTCTTAACTCTTACATGGAACCTTATCTGTTCTACTTACTTGGTCCTCAGCCCTGTTGCATGGTTTTGTATCTACATGTTGTCTCGCACTCCAGACAGTCAGGTTTTCTGGACCAGATGCCTTGGTTTATCTTTCTGACTCTTCCAATAAAACTAGCAAAAAGCCTTGCACATAATCAGTGCTGATGATGTTTGTGGTGACTTTTGTCAACTCCCTAAAGCTCTTAGCTGTAATTTGCCACCTCTTTGCTCTGAGACCCTGTGACAGCCTCTTTTCACAATTTCCTGTTACTGCCTCCCTTGATTTCTGACTGGTTTTCACTCCCTATAGCTCTTTCAAAAAATTTAGCCTCCTCCTAAGCTAGATAGATCCATTATATAGTCTTCCTTCTTGAAAGCACCTCACAGGAGAGCCTAGTGAGATTCCTGTAATGGATATTGTGCTGTGCAGTGCAGACAGCAGCGAAGGAGGACGGTGTGTTGCAAGTATCAGAAACTCAAATCACATTGGCTTGAGCAAAAATGGAAATGCAATGACTTCTATATATGATCATTTCAAGAGTAGAACTACAGCTTGAGGCATGATCCACAGTTCTCAAGGGATTTCATCAGATCCCTGAAGTTCTGTTTCTCTAGCTTCTGCTTTCCTGTGTTTATTTCACATAGATAGGTCTCTCCACATGATAGCTTTAGGCTCTCAAACCTTAGGACTTTCTTTTATGAATTAGTAGGAGAGAATGGTTCTTTTCCACAGTCTCTCCAGAATGTGCCAATCTGGATCAAGGATCATTCCTGAACACTCATGGTGATAAAAAATTTTTTATCCAAAATATAATTGTATTTATTCAACCTTTTCTTTCTATTCTAAAATGCTTTTGTATTTCAGATTCTCCTTAAATATTTTTCTCATATTCTGAGAAGGCAAGCCAGGTACAGACAACCCCCTAGCTTGCAGTGCAGAGACCCCGCCACTGGCTTCTGTAACCCTGCTTGCCCCTTACACCAGCCAGCTGCCAAAACTGCAGTGGAACTAGAAAGTCCCCAAATACCCGGAAGCTTATCATGTATAAAAGGCGGTTGGAACCTGGGCGCAGGGCTCAGCCTTCAGGGTGACTCGACTGGGCAGCACTGCTGGGTAATAAACAGTCTTCTCTAATCCTCCGAGTGCGTGCAGTCTGTCTCTTCCCGCTGACTAAATTTCTGCCACAACAATACCTTTTAGATTAGAACCCAAGGTTCACTTTAATACTGCCTAGTTGCTTTTATGCACACTCAAAAACGGTGAAAAGTAAATGATTTATTGACTGCACAAAATATAGCACTGGAAAGTCTGCGCTTCTAAAATTATTAGTTAAATATGTAAAAGTTACTTATTTGCTTCATACAATAATATCTCAGATATACAATAAAAGAATAAAGAGGATTCTAATCTCATAGACCTGTCTTCAAATTTCACAGCTGTCATTTTATAATGGTAAAACTTTGGAGGAGGCTCAGTGACCTCATCTTTATGACAGAAGTGAAAATACCTGATTTAGGATTATGGTGAATATAATAAGAGCTAGATAACATGCAGTATATTTAGCTGTGTGCTGGTTGTATACCGATTTCTCAATAAAGGACAGTGTGGACATTTTTGTTCGGGAAACCTGTTTACTCGCTGGATTATAACTCAGGTGTAGCAGATGGAGGAGATGCACAGAGCAAGGCGGGGAAAGTGTGCGGAGCTTCCATGCCTTCCCATAGACCGTTCTTCCCATATCCCCACAAGTCACCAACCCTGAAGCTCTGTGAACCCTGTCCTTTTGGGTGTTTATGGTGGCTTCATTGCATAGGCAAAACCAATGAATCATTAGATACTGGCAATTAATTTAACCTCCAGCCCCTCACTTCTTCCTTGCAGGTCAGGAGGGTGAGACGAAAAGATTCAACCCTCTAATCACAAGGTTGGCTCCAGTGGCAACTGACCCCCACCCTTAGGTGCTTTTAAAAAGTCATCTCATTAATGTAACAAAGTACATTTTTATGGTTCTTGTTACCTAGAAAATTCCAAGGATTTTCTGAGTTATGTGCCAGAAAAGGAAATACTAGTATATATACATTTCTAATTATAAATTGAAACATGATAGAAACATTGACACATTCAGGGGTGATCAATTTTATGTTCCTTATCTTGTTTACAGTGATGGTTCTGGGTGTGTACATTTAGCAAAACTTTTCCAATTGCACAACTTAAAAACAGGTATTTTATTGTATGTCATTTGTATCTCAATAAAACTCATAAAAATGAAGGCAGAATAAAGAACTTTCCAGAAATCCAAATGCTGAAAGAATTCATCAATAACAGAGCTATACTATAAGAAGTACACCAGTGGTTCTCAAACTTAATTAATTCCAGAAGGCTGATTGAGAAGTGATTAGTTAAAAAACAACAACAACAACAAAAAACAAATACAGTGATACCTCGGTTCTCGAACATAATTCGTTCCAGGAGGATGGTCGAGAACCGAATTGTTCGAGAACCGAAGCAATGAAACCAATAGGAAAGCGGACTCCACAAAGCGTGACTCTCTCTCTGCACTCACACTGATGACGCAAGCAAGGCGCGCTGGGCCGAATGAACGCCATTTGGCTCATCTCGGAAGTTCGAGTTCCAAATATTTGTTCGGATTCCGAGACAAAAGTTTCTCGAATCTCCATTTGGTCGAAAACCGAGGCGTTCGAGAACCGAGGTTTCACTGTAATCCTGAGCCATTTTTCTCATTGGAAATAATGTAAATTGAATTAATTTGTTTCAGACCTCCAAATGATCCCATTTTAACCTTTGCTATATACAGCACAGGTCTAATGTACTGTTTAATCTATAGACAAACACTTCTATTCTTACATTTATCAAACCACCCCCTACTATCCTTAAAGGAATCACTTTTAGCATTCCTCCCAGGGGTGTCTTTCAGGAGGTCAGCACGTAGCACCTTCTCTTTTCCCCTGTCATTGCCTCTGAAATGCTTGCACAGCTAACTGCTTTGCCTGAGATCATTGTTTCCTTCACACCCTTAGCAACACTCACACTCTTGATGGCCTCTTTATGCTATTGTGCTAATCATTCATTTCCCCATCAACAAAAGAAAAAAAAAAGCCCACAAAAATATTCATAGCACAATTTCCTGAGAGGTTTAGCAGTAAACTGACTCCCATTCTCTCCTTTGTGGCCAGAGAGATGCTTTTTGTCATGCTGATGTATCAGCAGGAAAGGTTGTACAGGTCAAGAACTGAAGTTTGTTCAAAGACATCCACATTTTTTTCTGTGAACAACTTGGTTGAGAATCAAATTGTTTGAGATGGAAGAAGGTTGAGAACTGAGGTTTCACTGTATAGTAAAATGAATCAAATCTATGTAGGAAAACGAGTCTATGACATTTAGAATTCTGATTGATAGTGAGATTTTGTGGCACAGAAAAAAAAAAGAGAATAAAAGAAAAAGGTATTTTTAAAAGCTGAGTTTTATAGATGCCATCACTCAACTCATTACAACACAGCCTGGAAACAGCCTTTGAGAATCAATGGAATATGTAATTTCCCTTCACAAGTGGGAAAAAGCCTTGTCTGGGACTAGAGAATGACCAGCCCAAAGAGTACCTTTGCAATTAGTTAGCATTTCATAACATAAGTGCCAAGTAGAGTAAACAGAAGAGTTTCAGACATGTTCCAATATTCATGGCAATTTATTCTAGAAATGCCAGCAGAATCCCAGGAGGAAGGCCATTGCTCATGTAGATGCATAGAATTACTAGGGCTCTGGCAACTGGTCCATTTTCTACACAAAGCCAGACCACGGCTGATTCTATAGGGAGAAAATTTATCTTTGCAGGAGAAGTCCATAGCACAATCAGGGTGGATAGACTGTCAAGGATCTTGCCAACTGGGCCAGGATTCAGAAACTATGTCTGGAAAATCAAGCCTAGTGCCAGGAAAATTCTCATCATGTGGACAAAACCAAGGGGCAGGATGATGAGGTGGAGAGGTGCTGTCAAATAATGGACATTTATATCCAGACCACACAAAAGATGCAAAAAACGCCAGATCAGAGTCATCACAGACCCCCTGGACCAGCACACCAGCTGCTCCGGATGCTTCCAGAATTAGGGCCAGGCAGAAGGCAGACACCCTTAGTCAATTTCAGCTGCAAGGAGGTGAGTGAAATAGGGGCGGATTCTCTGTTCTTCTTGACCAAGTGGGTGGAGCTACTTGGTCGGTGGAGCTACCCTCAACACCTCCTAATTGAGTGACTACTGTGGATTGGGCACCTTATTCTGATTTAATTCTTCCATTAATTCCAAGCCACAGACATCGTTATGATCTCTATTGTAGGAGAAAACTAAAAAAACAAGACACTACCAGAATCACGATTCAAAGCTGGACCGACCAATTCTGCAGCCTGCACAGGTAGCCACCCTGTCCCAGTGACCCCGCTGCTTGTCCGAGCTCCTTTGGCTGGGGATAAGGACCCACACCAGCTCACCAGCCCTTAAAGGCACAGTCACTCCTCTGACTGCTCATTATTTCAAACCAGGACAAGTATCTTCTCTCAAAATCTAAAGCGGATTCAGGGTTTTATAGACAGTAAGTGTTGTGTTTTCCTTTAATACACAAGAGCATTTCATTGATGGACTAGTTGCATTTCTTCAAGTACTGAGGGTCAATGAATGCCAGAGATCCCCTAAAACTTTGGTTTTGAGCACATGAGATTATTATTATTTTCTCCTCATCCCATAAACTAAAAGAGGCACAGGGTGAAAGCAAATTGGAAAAGTTGGAAGAAGTGAAGAATACCAACCATTTTGAAGTCAAGAGTAATTTATAAAATTATATTAAATTGAATTTATTGTGTACTTTGAAATGCACCACCAACCTCTTAACCACTAAAATCAGCATAATGGTGTTGTGATGTTGTGATGAGCTGTACATTTCATCCAATAAATGATTTCCAGGTACAGAAAATTTTGCTTAATTTTATTATGAATTTTTTATTATATTTCAAACAAATCAGAGTTTGATAAATTATTTAGTGAAAGATAGATATGAATCCACCACCCCCTGCATGCATAGCAAATTTGATTCAAGTAAATGTATTTTTGACAAATGACTTGAGCCTGCATGATTTATCAAGGTAATGTGGAATAGCCCTAAAACAGCATGAAATCGGGCCTGTTTTGCATTTGGTCCTTCTGTTGCAGATTAAGAGTAGAGTAGCAGAAAAATGTAATTCATTTCTATGAGAAAGGTAAGGAAAAAAACTGGTTTTGTGTGAAACTGACACTGTGTCTCAACAGAGAACAAAGCAAAAGCAATAAACATAAAATTTACTTGAATCTACAATCATGGAAATTATCTTTGATGGCAGAAGAAAGAACATATATCATTAGAGTTAACTGAGCTTATTAAACCATAACACAAAGTGCTTTCTTACATGATAGACTTCAAGAGGCCAAAGTCAGCTCAGAGTTAGAGGGTACCATCACCACCAGGGGACTTGGAATGATAGGAATTTACTACATCTCAAAAGATTTACCTGAGCAGCACAATCAAGAGATAATTGGAACCACCCGGAATTGATGATGAAGTAGCTACAGAGAGGAAAGGGTACGAAGGTATCAAAGATGTTTCTAAGTTTGTTCAGCATAACGAAGATTTAGAACTCCAAATCTGGAATACTGAGAACAAACCCGTTTTCAGCAATACTGACCAAGCTTGTAGTTCTGAATTTGTTGCAGTTGAATCATCCAATACCTGGCTTCTTTCACTTAGCACAATATTGTCAATGTCTAGTCCTATGGTAGCATGTAACAGTGCTCCACTAATTTTTCTGGCAGAATAGCATTCCGTGGTATGGATATATCACATTTTGGTTATCCATTTATCAGCTGATAAACATTTGGATTGTTTAAACTTCAGGGCTATTATGAATCATGCTGCCACGAACATTTGTTTACAAAAGTTTGTATGAATAAATTCTCAAGTAATTTGGGTATATAAATAGGAGTGAAATGGTTGTGCCATATAATAACTTTATTTTTAACTTTTTGCTTTTTATTCATGACTTCTCATGTGCCAGTCTGTTAGATAAGATCTATCTTATGAAAATGGAGGAACTAAATAGACACCTGTCCAAACAGGACATATAAATGGCTAAGAGACATATGAAGAAATGCTCAACATCACTAATCACCAGAGAGATGCAAATTAAAACAACAATGAGGTATCACCTCACACCTGTCAGAATGGCTGCCATCAACAAATCATCAAACAACAAGTGTTGGCGAGGGTGTGGAGAAAAGGGGACTCTAGTGCACTGCTGTGGGAGTGCAGACTGGTGCAGCCACTATGGAAAACAATATGGTGTTTCCTCAAAAAATTAAAAATTGAACTGCCATTTGATCCAGTGATCCCACTTCTAGGAGTATACCCTAAGAAGCCTGAAACACCAATCAGAAAGAATATATGTACCCCCATGTTCATAGCAGCTATTTACAATAGCTAAGATCTGGAAACAGCCCAAATGTCCATCAGTAGACGAATGGATAAAAAAGCAGTGGTACATATACACAATGGAGTACTATGCAGCTGTAAGAAAGAAAGAACTCTTATCCTTTGAGACGACATGGAGGGAGCAGGAGAGTATTATCCTAAGTGAAACAAACCAAACAGAGAAAGACAAGTTTCATATGATCTCACTTATCTGTGGAATATAATGAACATAACAGTCTGAGGAATGGGGTAGTCCCAGAGACGTGAAAGTGGGGTACAGACTGACAATCCCCAGAAGAGGGGGTGGTGGGGGAGAGATAAACCACAGAACTTATATGCATGTATGCATGAACAATGGACATGGACAACAAAGCTGGGGACAGGGTGAGGAGGGAGGAGGAGGAGGGGGGAATTGGGGGGGGAAACATCTGTAACAAAAATAAATTAATTAATTTTAAAAATAAATAAATAAATAAATAAATAAATAAATAAATAAATAAATAAGTATCTTCAGAACCATAGGGTAGATTAGTGGTTTTAGAAAGGACAAGAAAATTATTAACTGTAAAGGAAAATTTTAATACTTTAGACTAGAGTTAAATTAAGAAACGTTGTTTAATTAAGGACGTCACTAAGAACATGACTTATCCCTCTATGTGGGATAAAGTATTTTTATGAACTTATAACCAACAAAGAGCTGTTTATATAATATGCGAACATCAGGATCATCCTTGATGATTAGCCTGTCATCTGAGCAAGCATGGTTGAGCTACTGGAAAACAAATCTTAACTCTCAGAAACATTACTGTAACTTATTCTTTTCTTATGTAATATTTGTGAATAACACTGAATCTGCTACTCTGTTTACAAATGGTTAGACCAAGAATTGGTAAGTATAATGAAGACAACCAAATAAAGGTTGAATGTGAAAAGATTCAACCATTTGTGAGTTAATGCAGCGGTTAGATTTTGCTCAGTAGGAGTACTTTAGAGAAAAAGTTAAAAAAGTGCTTTTTATTTAACAGTCATAGGCAGTGTGGGGTTTAAAAATTAGTAAAATTAAAATTGTCACTGTTAATTAAGGATTTATATTTTAACAAATGCATTCTTTTTATAACATCCATGAAGTGCTTACCTCGTGTCAGGAATTCTTCTAAGATTTTTATGTCTTACTTCTTTCATCCCAATAGCAAGTTGTATTACCTTCATTTTACTATTATAGAAACTGAATCACACAAAGATTCATTGTAATTTTCAGAGTACCACGTCTAGTAAAAGGCAAAACTAGCCACGTAGTTTTCAAAAACCTGCGCTCTCTTTCTTTAACCAAATCCTCTCTCTTCACATTTCTAGATCCTTCATAGGTTTTATTTAAAAAAAAAATTATAATTCTGAAAACAAAAATATGACTGTGGTGCTATATAAAAAAAGGCAAAACCTTTTGAGTTTCATAGTTTAACTCCAGAGCCTCTGCTTTACCCACAACCCCATGCTGTTTATCAGATCTGAATTGATAATAGATTATGGAGATTTATGCTAAGACTTCATTGAAGAGGTAACACTGATCTGAAGTTTGACAGATGACTAGACATCATCAGGCATACTGAGAACTTAGCTAATACTCAAGAAAGAGTTGCCCATTGTTTCATTGGTAAACTGATTGATTGATATTTGAACATTTTTATAGGCAACATACAGATATGTGGTAAAGGCTTCCAATTTAATGATGACTCTTGATTGCATGAGAGAGAATCCCAACTCAACCTGCCTTAAAGCAACAATAAAATGATTGGAACAATTTGTTAGCTCACAGTCATGCAGATCTAAAGACTCAAACATTTTGCCCTTGCCTCATGGGTGGCTCAGTTGATTGGAGTATCTTCCCGTACAACAAAAGATTGCTGGTTTGATTCTTGGTCAGGGCACATACCTCGGTTGTGGGTTTGCTCTCTGGTGGAGTGGCTGATCAATGTTTCACTCTCATATGATGTCTTTCTCTCTCTCTTTCTCTCTCTCCCTCTCCCTTCATCTCTCTCTAAAAATTAACAAAAAGTCTTTTAAAAATATACAGAGGTAAACATGACAGCCATGTAACCAGCAGGCTAGAAAAGCAGAGACAGGGACCAGTCACTCAAAATGAACAGCTGGCAAGGACAGAAATAGAGGCTATCCAAGACAGCAAAAGAAGGCACCTCCATGTCATCTGACATTGACTCAAGCCAGTACATGAGCGGTTATTTTATGAGAAAAAGGGGCCAGAAGTGAAAGAGAAGAGAAGAAACTATTTGGAAAAGTCATCACTGAAAACACATAAAATATTTAAGAGGAAATAAATAAAGAATTATATTAGCAGTAAAAGACCCACTATGGTGCAAAAACAAACTTTAAGTAGATGTAAAAAGCAGATTTGTGGACTCACCTAGCAACATGAGAACACTTTGAGCTCACCTAGCAACATGAGAACACTTTGAGGCTTTGCAGCCTTGGGCTAGATATGCTTCATGATTCTTCAGTGCATTCGTTTATTTAATAACACAACCCATTCAGTAGTCATGTATTAAGAATGCACTATGCATTTTCAGTAGATGTGGCATGAGTGGCCATATAAGAATGTACAGGACACAGTTCTGAACATCAGAGAGTTGCAAGTTGAAAGGACATGAGAGAGAAGTGATGACAGATGGGACAGATGGAGATGCAAAACTAAGGTGATGAAAAATACGATTTGACATATTAAGGATATTATCATGAAGAAAAAAGAGATTTATCAGAGAATTTTAAACAAGTGTACAACATGACCTTTAATATTTTAGCAAGTCTACTCTTATAGAGTAGATAATGGTTTAGAGGAGTAATACTAAGGAAATGGGAGACCAGTTAGACGGTTTTTGCAAAAGTCCAACTGAAACATGATGAGACCAAACTAAGTCAGTGGCAGCAGGTGTAAAAAGAAGAAACATGTTAGATATGGGAGCTATTAGGGAGGCCAATTTAATAGGGATGTGTGATTGATTGGATGAAAAAAGGTGAGACAGGCGAGGGGTCTAAGATCATTCTCTTGAATAGTGTTATTAATTGAAAAATGGTTAAAGAGAAATGAAGAGCAGGTTTTGGAGTGTGGAAATAAAGAAATAAAGCCAAAATGGAAAAATTCGGAAAAGTATATGATTTCTTTTTTTTTTTTTTTTTATCCTCACCCGAGGACATTTTTCCATTTTGTTCAGGTAGAGTGGGAGGGAGAGAGGGGAACAGAGAGAGAGAGAGAAACATCGATGTGAAAGGAACACATCAAGTGGCTGCCACCCGCACGACCAACCATGGCCCCAACCAGGGCCGGGGACAAATTGCAACCGAAGTACATGCCCTTAGCGGGAACCGAACCCGGGTCTCTCCAGACCGCAGGCCGACGCTCTAACCGCTGAGCCAAACTGGCCAGGGCAAAGTATATGATTTCTTTATTGAATGTATTGGAGTGACATTAGTTAATAAAATGATACAGTTTTCAAGTATACAATTTTACAATACATCATGTGTATATTATTATATTGTGTGTTTACAATCCCAAGTCAAGTTTCCTTCCATCACCATTTATCCTCCTTTACCTTCTTTACCTCTTCCCACACCCCCTTTCCCTCTGGCAATCACCTACTGTTGTCTGTGTCCATGGATCTTTCTTTCTTTTCTTTGCTTAATCCCTTTACCCTTTTCACCCAACTCCTGCCCCCTCTAGCAGCTGTCAGTCTGTTCTCTGTATCCATGATTCTGTCTCCACTTTGTTAGTTGATTAAATTCTGCATATAAGTGAAATCATATGGTACTTATCTATCTCTCCCTGGATTATTTCACTTAGCATGATTCTAGGTGGGAATATTCACATAATTGAAATAATGGAATCTAGATTGGAGCAAACTAAATCAAAAGAAGTAAGGAATGTAATGGAGCTAGAAATCAAGGTGATATCCAAAGGCAGGGATAGTGAGTACTAGGGAATGAGAAAATTATAGGCAAGAAGACACTCTTCTCAGTAGACTAAGCTTCTCACTTCCTTGATAGTCTATCTTTAGTCTTGGCTTCTATGACTGTCAACATACTGGTCACTCCAAATCTTACACCCTCAGGCCTGGTCTCGCTGTAAGGCTTCAACATCACATTTCCAACTATTTCTTTGTCTCTTTATCTTAATTTACAACTGATGATTTAAACTTACCCCATTTTCTAAACTAATCACATTACTTCTGACCAGCAAAGGTACTGAAAACATTCACAGCCAATATGGCACAGCTTCCAACTCATTGCAATGAGTGTTCAACTGGTCAGAATGGGCAGCAGTAATAAGCAACTGGTGAGCGGACCAGTGTGTGCCAGCTGAATGGGAAACTCTCGCCTTACCTTTTTATTCTGAAAGTACTTATTTACATAGCATTTGAATGTGCCCCTACTGACTTTCCCAAGGTAGAAACACTGGAACTCTTCTCTCTTTATTCTCACATCTATCATCAAATCCTACTGAATCTCTGGCAAATGTGTTTTTAAAAATTTTGTCCTCCTCCATTTCCATAGTCTTTAGTCCAGGTCTCAATTATATCTTACCTAAACTATTTCACTAGCTTTTTTTTAAAATCTGGTCTCCATACACATAATCATCCACATTTACTTTATAGGCTTCAAATGACTTCTTTCCACTTACGTGCCCAGCAGATGACCACTCACACTGAACAAGAACCAAACCCAATGTATTTTGCTGTCATCTTGAATACCCCCTTATAATGGTTCAGCACTTCCAGATTTCTATAGTATTTATTTAAAATCCTTTCAGCCATCACTGAGATGCATTCAAATGATATAATCACATCTATCTTCCCAAACTAGATCCTCTGACTCATAGGGTATGACTTATTATCAAATCCTTTTTCACTGAGTAAAAGTTGATGGTTATTTTTTTTTTTTCCCAACAGAAAGGAAGAAAAAAGAAAGAAAGGAAAATAAATTGGGTATGGGTAATTCTGAATTTTAAATTTTGTGGGCGAAGCCAACATGGTGTCAAGATTTAAGGGAAGTCTGAGGGTAGATGTGGTGAGAGTTATTGGAGTTGAAAAGGCAGGATTGGAGGCCAGGGCATTGCCATCGACATATTTGCTAGAGTTGCAGGGTACAGCAGCTGAGGGAGGAGTGGAGGGGAATATGATGATCCAAAGTAATAAAATCATGTAGCAAGTTAGGAGAGACTACATCAAAGTAGTGGACAGCAGCATTGAAGATGGAGAACATCTAGCAAGTTTCAACAGTGGGACAGGGACACTGATTTGCAATGTTAGGATGAAAGGGTTTGATACCCAAGAGTCCTGGCATCTGAGCTTTGTAGTTTGAGAGAAGCACACGTGTCATTGTTTTACATGTGGAAACAATCTCCACTCACCCCTCTTTCATACTCCTGTGTGGTGGGTGCTGTCATAACTCTCTTCTGGAGACAACATAAGAATCCTTCTGCCAGAAAGATCAGACTGCCTTACTTTCTGGTTCATGTTAAGAACAATGGATTTTATCACTTGATTTCATGAGGATAGGTATAAGGGAATGCTTAAGTCATTTGGAACAGTGGGGAGCAGAAGAGAGCGTTTGTTCAGAGAGCAGGCTCTGCAGTATTTGTTCTGTTACTTATCTAATTTTTGCCACATTATTTTTCTTTTCTTAAAAATGAAGATAAACATAATTGAATTGTTGAGATGTTGTGAGAATTGAATAAATAGGAAGAGAATCTGGCATATAGAAATTACCAAAAAGTGATCCTTCGTGGGAATGTTGGTGATTATGGTGATGTCTACACGTTTGACTGGAGAGAGAGAGCAGACATCCAGGCAGGACGTAATGACACATTGCCTGTTTCATTCACAGGCATTTCTGGAAGAACTCAACAACCTTGTAAAGGTGGGAAGAGATAGACATGCAGAGCTCACTACATCCCTACTCTTCTCTTTTTAGGGGTTGGATTGGGTTTTCTAAAACTACAAAATGTAAGCTCTAGATATAAAAGGCATATTACCATTGTCTTTTTTTAGTTCTCAAAATTCACATTTAGAAAGTAGCAAAAGGCGTGTCCTGTGGAACATCCTCATTCCTGGGATTCTGTTCCCTTCCTCACTAAGAAGATGCTTGTCATTGAGGATGATGGGATGTCTGTCCGAATTTCTTCACGTGTCTACTTCTCAGTGTTTGGAACACTTATCTGGGGGGTGGATTTCCTGTTGGAAAACTCATATGAGGAAATACTTGGTACCTGTTTTGGTGTTCCTTAGGAATAGAATTCCTTAGAATGGAATTCCTAAAATCTGGCATAACCGAATGAATCCATGCTCAGTTTCTATAACAAGAACCTTGAGTGAACCCACTTTTACTGATTTTATTCTCATAGTTAAATGCTTTTTAGAAAAGGGTTTTATCTGTCCTATTCAGAAACTATAGGTTAACAAACCTTTCTGAAAGTTATCATTGAAATCCCAAGGTCCCTATGTCTTATTAGCTGTCATACCTATGGCATTATAATAACAGTAATAACTCAAATTTTTTGGCTGTGGCCCTAGCTTTAATGCTCAGAGACATCTTCTCATCCCTACTTCTTACTGTCTATCCAAGAAATTCTGAAGACAAAGATGATATTTAACATATACTCACAAACAAGCCAGCTCCTACTGGACACTGATGCTGACCCTGCTCTCCGTCCCCTCCAGGCACAGTTTGAGTTCTAATGGGCCTAGAGGTGGTGATATTTTTGCCAAGTGTTTTATAGAAAGTACCATGTTCTCAAATTGCTATTAAATAAAGGCACAGGTTCCCTTGAGGTACTTAAATTATAAGGTATGCTATGATGAGAATGAGAAGAATTTCTGCCTCCTCTTGGGTCACACTCTGTTTGCAGCCAATTTAAGGATTGTGAATTATTCTCTAGCACATTAGAGATATTTTGGTATAACACTGTGTGTTTTTGATTGTTGCTTGTAAACTCTTGCTCCAGATCTTAGAATGGAATTCCTTAGGAACTCTATCTGTGCTCAAGATCATGTCACAATGACAACTCTGAAGAGATCCTATCCTGGGAACCCCCAAAGCCCCATGAAAATACACCTTTAGTAGCTCAGGAAAAAAAAAAATCAAAGGAACATCTGAATCTCTCTAAGAGTCCAATTGCTTATTTCCCAAATTGTACTCTCTAGTTCCTTTAACATTCCTATGCAACTGTAACAAAATTAAAACAGCTACTATATTTTTCTAGTGTTTATTTTATCCCATTAGTCTTATTACTGATCTTTTAAATATGGGACAAGTTAGCTCCAGCCAGTTTGGCTCAGTGGTTAGAGAGTCGGCCCGAGGACCAAAGAGACATGGGTTTGATTCCTGGTCAAGGGCACGCACCTGAGTTGCAGGTTTTCCCAGCCCTGGTTGGGGTCATTTGGGAGGCAGCCAATAAATGTCTCTCTCTCATGCTCATGTCTCTCTTTCTCTCTCCCTGCCTCTCTTCCAGTCTATCTGAAGAGTCAATGGAAAAAATCTCCTTGGGTGAGGATTAACCAAAAATAAATAAATAAATTATTAAAATATATATATATGACTAGTTAGATCAGTTATCTTGACAGAGGTGCCAAAGAAGGAAACTTTTGTGATTAATTATTGAATGATTCAGGCTGGTTTGGAAATGGAGCATAAGCTAATCCAGCTGCCACTGACTGACCAATTGATGAAAATGGAAACCAGGTAAGACAGTGGCCTCTCAGCCAGTTCCAAGGATGCAGGATCTTTTAATAAAAGGCAAATTCGCTGGATTTGCTGAACCATGCCTCTCCCATAGGGCAGCTCTCAGGTCAGTTGGGAGGAGGACAGAATGTCGCCCCTGATTATACATGCAAACATTTGAATAGTAGAGAATCAAGTACTCAATCCGTTAGAATGAATTGTCATTTTATGGGTTTGTGATTCAATCTGCAGTAGTCATGGAAGATTTTTTAGGGCAGAAGGAAACAGAGCAGTGTTTTATTTTATTTTTATCTTTTAATTGATTTTTGGAGAGAAAGGAATGGAGAGAGTGAGAGAGAAACATTGATGTGAGAGCAAAACATGGATCAGCTGCCCCCCAGGGATGCAGCCCACAATCAGGACATATGCTCTGACCCAGGAATCGAATTGGCAACCCTTCAATGCACAGGACAATGCCCAACCAACTGAGCCACACTGGCCAGGGCTCAGAGCAGAGTTTTAAAGTAGATATAAAATTTAAGTGGACAAGAGGAAGGGAGAAAATGACACTTTCATGTTTGAAAAATATCCATTGGTTCTGATTTCCTTGTATGGAATTCATCATCGTTCATATGTGTCAGTTGCAGTAATGGTAGGTTCAAATGCAGTTCTTAAGAGCCATGATTATAAGAGTTCCCCTTCTATGCCATTTGGGCTTTAATGGTTTCTCCACATTTTGTACATTCTTGTTCAACTCTAGACATGGGTTCCTTCTCACGTTACAGAACACTTTCTAAACAAGTAATAGTTGATTTGCTCAGACCGTTAAACCCACTTAGCTTTGCTTTATAGAGTAACTGAAGCATTTTATCTTTTATTTAACATTTTTAACCTCAGTATCTTATTTTATAGCCCTGATGCTTTGGCAAAACTTAAGTAAAAAGGTATATTTTAATAAATTATTTATTTAGCAACCCAATAAACTCACTAATTAATTGCAAGAATATATCACTGTTAGACTAAAATCAACAATGTAAGTATTCTGTTTCACCCATAGGCTTGAAAATCACAGAATAGTCACTTTATAAGGAATGAAAGAGTGTAAAACTTTTAACAATAAAACCAGAGTTTCTCTTGAGGAACTGAACTTTCTCAATGGACCTTATATTAACTTTGATCATTTTTAAAAGCAGAATAAAAATAAATACAATGATTTTCAATGAAAAAAAACATGGCTATATAAAATTCAGAAAGAGAAACAATTGTGGGAGAATTCTGCCCTTCCTGTGAATAATTCCATTAAATACTATCACTGTTTTGCCTTACCATATCAATGATAGTAATATAAGCATGGTAATTAACCACTTTCCATTATGCAGCCTCCTGTAATTTTAATAGTTAGTTCATGCTGTTATGTACTAAGACGATAGTGGGGTCTACTGAACTTGGTAGCTATAAAGGGCAGGACCTGTCACTCTTGGGCACGTATATGGATGAGTTCAGTGGCAACAGTGGCCTGTAAGAGTCTCAGCAGTTCCAGCGGGTGGTCCAGATGAACATGCTATAGAAGACTCTACCTTACAATAGTAACCACAGACAGCAGAGGGACATCACGTAACACTGGGTGCAGAACTTTCTGCCCAACATCATGGAAAGGCCCCCAAATGGGGTGTTTATCCACTGCATGTTCGTGGTAAAGGGATTTTCTCTTCTCACTTTCCAATGTTATCAGTGGAAGTCTGGCCTAACAAAATGGATTAGAAGATTTTCTCTCCTCTTCCATTCTCTGGGAAAATTTGTATAGGATTAGTATTTGCATGAGAATCCACTTGGGCCTGGACATTTTTTGTTGTTGCAAGTTTTAAACTAAGCGTTCCAATTTAATTTTTTTTATCCTCACTCGAGGACATTTTTACATTCATCTTTGGATAGAGCAGGAGGGAAAGAGGGAGAAAGAGAGAGAAAAATCAATGCGAGAGAGACGCATCGAGTGGTTGCCACCCACACGACCCCAATCGGGGTTAGGGCCAAATTCAATTTATTTAATATAGCTGTGTATATGTCAGTCTGTCTATTGGATATAAGTAGGATACTATAAAGATTCTCAATTACTTCTAGAGGAAACTTTAGTAGTTTATTTCTAATACTCTCTCATGATCCCAGTAGAACCTGGGGAGTCTGCAGTGATATCCTCTCCTTCACTCCTGATATTGATAATTTTTACGTTTAATTTATTTTAATCAAAATATATGTCTTTCCCACATCTTGATATTTGTCCCATGTATTTTTATTTCTTTATTCCTTCTCTTACTATTTTCTATTTTATTAATGTGCTTTTAAAAACTGTTGAATTTTATCTCCACAATTTGTTAGTCATATTACACACACACACACACACACACATGCTCTAGTAGTGACTTTGTGATACGCATAATTACACCATACAATTTTAACTCATCACAATCTATGACCAAAGTTATTAAACATCTTTATGTATAATGTACTTTGTGATATTATCATATATTATCTTTCACATGTTATACATTTTATAATATATTGTTAATACGTTTTCTCTAACTAAAATAAACCCTTAATAAGATGTAGGGTAATTCATTTTAGGGTGTATCTCATGTACAGCTTTAAAGATCCACAGATAGTGATGAGGCTAATGTTTCCGCCATGCTTAGTGATTCCTTGGATAGAGGTGTTATTTTAATATAAGATCACAATAATAAACTTGAACTGTGGATATCAACAGACATTCACAGACTAATAGGCACAGATAATGAGGAACTGTTACCATAATGAATATTCTGCATTAGGGTTTAATTACTGAGGCAGGAACCTTGGCTTTGATGGTTTTTTAATAGAGGCTAGAATGCTTTTCTAATTTAGCATTTTTCATTTTAAAAGCCCATTAGCCACAACATTCCATGGAGTAAAAGATCATCCAAGTGAAGTTAGATATGGAGATATGCAAACTATATTTTCAACAGAAGCCCTTGTCAGAATTTGCTACATTTTCCCTTGATGCCAATATTTCTCTTACCCAATAGATGATGCGTGGTACCAATTTGCCTTGCCCTACATGCAGTAATGTGCTAGCCCTCAGTGCTTCCCAAAAACCAGAGGAGAACTCTGTATTACTTGGTACTAGGAGTATTTTGGTTGCTGCCAACTCTAAGAGATCAAATTCAACTGCAAAAGAGCCCAAGCTGAGCCTATTGGCTCAATAACAGAAAATTTACTACTCTGCTTACAAATCTCTAGAACCTTGGGTGATGACCCAATGCAAAATGGTCTAGAACTCACCAAAATAATAGTTCTAAACCCAGTTGTACAAAAAAATATATATAAACTATATATTATATATATAAATTATAAAAATATAATTATATATGAACTATATACACATATAAAGTTATAGAATCTCCAATGTTGTAGGAAAAAAAATCAATATACAGAAGAGAGGAAACATGGGTTGTTGTTAAGACAACATAAATAAAGGAGGGAGAGAAGAGGGGAGTTAAGGATGAAGAAAAGAGCAGAAGGGGGAGGAATAGGAGAAAGAGGAGGAGAAAATACTTACCAAGCACAGAGAATAGTCACTAAAGTTTCTGTAAATGTATTGAAAGTATCTTTGCTACATGAATTATCTTACTCACTCTTCAGATAAAATTTGTGTTAAAAAGAAAATATATTCTACCCTATTAGAGTTGTTTAATGTTCTTAAACATATTATTTCAATATTTGATTGAAAGAAATAAGTGCTGTCTAAAGAGTCATGCCTCAAAATAAAGAAAAAGGCAGGGGTGTATTTATAATTATGGAGCATGCACAGTATATCTTAAATGCCCGAGAGAGATAATTTAATAATTCTTTGTGATAAAGAGTTATTGGGAATAATTATGCCTTGATTATTAATAACCACCAGTTCTTTAATAGAAATGAATTGCAAAATTCATCTGGAGGTTATACTTTTAAATGGCCAGATTCAAAGCAGTGATAAAATGACTTGGAGACTAGAACAAGCAGAACACATTTCAACCAGTCCATTTCCATCATAACGATATTTTCTTAGCGGGTAAGTGTGGGAAAATACATGTTATGTCACCTGACCCAGCAATGGTCTATTGGCAATGCAGAATTATTTTCTACAGTAATGTCTGAACAGTTTTGGTAAAACTGGTTTAAATATCTAAGGAGACACTGATTCAGTGCTCCTTCTGCCTACCTAATCTTATATTTAACTTAAATCTCTGTTTTATCTCAGAAGTAATGGCTGTTCTGCCTACGCATTCATCCCTCATTAAAATATATGAAGGAATTTGCTGAATGAAATAGATATGACTCATAGATCCTCGGCAGTATCAAGGGGGTAGTTGAGAGTACACAGTACTTTTGTGCTTCAATTCAAATGAAATAGGCATTGTTCTACAGAGTTGCTAACAGAAGATGCAGCCGGAGGTAACTGGAAAGGGATTGCAAGGGGTCTATGCATCTCATCTATGGAGAAGACCACTTTCCTTCTGCCAGAAATAGAACTGCATGTTTTGGGCATTCCGTCCTGACGTTATGCAATTCAGTACTGATAATCACTGCCATACATCAAACACAATTGCTCAGATGGCTGTAGAGGTAATTAAACAGTGGGGGAAATCAAAATTCCAGGGAGTACTCTAAAAAATATCATGACCTGAATTAACATCTTCCATGAAGATTTCCTAAATGCTAGCCATGACCATAATACGTTTTGTTAACTGTTTTCTATGCTATTAATCCATGCTTTTCCTCGACCCTACTTTATACACCTTCTATAGAAAATGAGAGTCCTTGCCCACTGTGGCATTGTAGCAGACACAATGAGGAAGGTAAAAATAAACTGGGAAGAAGAGATATCAGAAGGAATCTAAATCCTATGTTATAAGCACTTTAAAGAACATGCCTTCCTGTTTAAAGTATTTATTTTCTGACAGTCTAAGTGTAAGATTTTTTATATATATATATAAAATTAAATTCTGCTAAAACTAGTGCCACAGTTCAGTGAAGAGAATGTTTAGAAATACCTGGGAGGCATATTTAATGGTTGCTATTGAGAAATTTGTAGAGATGACTAAGGCACATTTTAATATAAGGGAGGGCTAATGCATAGCAAGAAAGCTGATAGGTACTGGCAGGCATTGTGTGTTCAACAATAAAATATTAATAGAATTTCATTTGTTCCCCAAAGTCCTCAAGGACAGGGATTGTTCCCTTCATCACGG